>NC_063165.1:19810483-21065483 GCF_023159225.1 Perognathus longimembris pacificus
CCCAAATTTCCAAGATGTATTCTTTATACTTTTAACTAGTCAATATCAATTGATGGTACATAATGACTCATGATGTGAAAATTTCATTAGAGTTGATTTCTTGTCTACAAATAAAGTTTTATTGAAACACAACAACTCTTGTTCATTTGTGCACAGCCAGTGACTACCTGCATGGTACACAGAAAGAATTGAATTGAATAGCTGTGACAGACACTGCCTGGCTCACAAAACCTGAACTATTTACAACTCTGGTCTCTCTCTGTGTCTCTCTGTCTGTCTGTCTCTCTGCCTCTGTATCTCTGTCTCTCTCTGTCTCTCTCTGTCTCTGTCTCTCTGTCTCTCTCTCTCACTCTCTCTCTCACAGGTTTATTGCCATGCCATAAAAAAAATGGAATATAGCAAAGCAAAGGAGCATTGTGAAGCTAAGAAACAGGCTTATTTATGGAGCATTTGCTGATTGGCTATCTCCCTTTTACTGAATCCCATTAATTAGTTGTCTCTTTTCAGCCATGGTTTGAATTTCATTGTCATCCAAAGAGGTCAGTTTTCACCTCAGTGTACTTCATGTGGCCCATTTGGGGATTGACATATTCCACCCAGAACACAGAATTTCTCATTCTGCCCTGTTTCCTTTATTAGCGCCTTCTGCCTATTTTCCCTAATAGAACAGAAGAACCAGTCCTGGTGTTAGCAAGGCAAATGCCACATCTTCCTGTAGTATCCTGATTTTTAAGAAAATCTTTGATCATCTCTGATTTGAAATACAAAGGTGACACTTATGCCTTAACTGTATGCAAGAAAGCTATGGCTAAAAACAGGTTATTTAGATTGCAGTGCTCTGTCCATTGTTTTGCAGGGAATTATTAGATTGGTTTTATTTATGCAAAGGGTAAAATTAGAATTAGAAATATAGGTGGAAATTTTACTAAACTACATGTCAATTCTACACACAAAAAAATAAGTTTACTAATGACATCATGCTCTGACCAATTCCTTTACTCTTGTTTAGGTTAGTAATTTTCAGTTCACCAATTATTCATATTGTGGTTAGATGTAATGATTTTCTTATTTTCTCGTTTAATAAATATGTACTGAAAACTTAGTCTGGAGCACTCTTTTGGAAAAAAAATAGTTAAACTAAAACAGTCATTAAGGTAGACTCTAATCCAGTATGACTCAAAACCTTATAACAAGAAATAATCTGAATCCAAAGGCAGAGGCACTAGGACCCTCCATCTGAAGATGAGTTGGACATTAAAGCAAGGACTGAGAATTGAAAGATTCTCAGGAAATAACCCAAGTTGGGAAAAAGACCTAGAAAAGATTTTTCTCACATAGCTCATAGAATGAACCAATGCTAAGATTAAACTTCTAACCTCCTGGAATTGTGAAACAATACATTTTGGTTGTTTAAGCAACTCTGTTTGAAATATTTTCTTAAGACAATACTAGGAAACCAACACATATTTCTCATCATTTGTAGTTGCCCAGGTGCCTGTAAGACTTCTTGCAGCTCCAATGTTTTATTTATTTATTTATTTATTTATTCATTCATTCATTCATTCATTCATCCATTTTCAGTTGTGGTGCTAGAACTCTGGGCCTGGGCACTGCCCCTGAGCTCTTCAGCTCAAGGCTAGCGCTCTACCACTTTAGCCACAGTGCCACTTCCGCTTTTCTGGTGGTTAATTGGAGATAAGATTCTCAAGGACTTTCCTGCCTGGGCTGGTTTTGAATGGCAATCCTCAGCCTCCGGAGTAACTAGGATTACGAGCAGGAGCCACCAGTGTTCAGCCTCTAGTGGATTTTTGTGTGTGTGTGTGTGTTTTTTCCCCCTGGCACTAAATTCTAAACTAGGATTAAATTAAGTTTTAGTATTGTACTAATGAAGTTTTGTGATGCTACTTACAACTTCATAGCCAAAGATTTTTTTTCAATTTTTTTTCTAGAAAACAAGAAAAACATTCTCTCCCTTGTTGGCAAAACTCACCAATGAAAAATGGAATGGGATCATCAATCCATTGAAATGAGTGATGATGGTGTTTTGGAAAACATGGTCATTAAGCAGCTTGCTCGAGGGGCAGGGGCAGACAGACTTGTCACCAGAGTCTATTTGAGGTGAAAGGTGGGATTGGTGGTGCTGTGTAGATGATTGTTCCCCTCTTGTGCCCCACTGGGATCATTGTGCTGTTCTCCAGGACATGCTTGCTGTCATCAGCTTCCTGTCAAAAGACTGGACATGGAGTTTCTCTACTTCCATGAAGCACAGCTCTGTTCTTCAAACTTCAAACTACACACCCCTCATCAAATAACAAAAGTTCCCAGTATTCTCAGTCTTCGTACAGTACATTACTATCTCTTAGTTGGCTGATTGTAAGTGCCTCACCCTTGAAGTCTGTTCTTTTACTAGCTTCTCCATAGGTTGTAGGGTTCATAGAAAATGTGCACCAGCTCATGTTAGCTTCTCTAGGTGTGTAAAAGCACCTTAGTAGTTTCTATTGCACTTTGGATTGGATGGTGGTCATTCACATAGCCTTACAATTTTCTACTGTTTTGGCTGTGACTTTTAAACTCTATTCTATGACTCTCTGCTCTCTACTCAAGGTATATTGATTTATTTCATCTTACAGAGTAAATAAATATAGTTCCCATTTGAAAACTACCCATTTTGGTAATTGAGAGGAGTATTCTATGCTAATTCTTACATTGGCTAATTGTGTTTGTCTTCCAGAAAAGACGTGTGTGTGTGTGTGTGTGTGTGTGTGTGCCCCGCCCATGCGCCTGTGCCCGGGCTTGCGCAGGAGCACACTCTTCAGTTCAGGACCTGGGTGACTTTCCTTAACTATTTTGCCTATCTAGTGCTTAACTTTTTGAGACACAGATCCTTTTCCAGGTTTTCCCTGGCGAATTGAAGATAAGAGTCTAATAGACTCTCCTTCCCAGTTGGCTTTGATCTGTGATGCTCAGATCTCAGCCTCCTGTGTAGCTAGGATTCCAGGAATGAATCAGCTATGCCTGGCTTGAAAAAAAATCATTCCTGACAACCTAAATTAGTTCTTCCTCCTTTATCATATTCATCACCGTTTTAAAATATGTTCTTGCATACTTGTATTTGTACTATGTTTTATGTCCAGTATGTATTACAGTTTACAGAATTGTATCATCTTGAAAGTTGTTTACTTCGAGGCTTTGTACTGGTTCAGTACACCAAATAAAATAAATTCCCATTCATTTTATTCTACATTGTATCTAAATACATCAAAATAATATTCATTTGATTTCACAGAGGAATGGCTAGGCCAATCATCATTTCCTTGAAAGAAATGCCGAGCAGAAGTTAAAATGGAAATCATCAGAAACATGACTAAGAAATAAATCTTCTGAGCCTTTCTTATGTTTATGGTATTTTAACTTCTGAGCAGATTATAGGTTGGTATTGTGGAAAATGTTTAATAGATATGAAAACAATTGCCCTTTAAAAATTACAGCAAACAGTATTTAATCTAAACAGGGTTAATAAATTGCTGGAGGGAGAAGGATTATAATTATGTTTAATCACTATCATTAAAAATATTATTTAACAGGTTGAGTGCTTTTATCAAGGTGTTCAGAATACCAAGTAAACATAAAGCACATTATTTTTCTTATGTTTACTGTGTGGTGAGAAATGAGGAGAGACAAACTTGAAAGTTTCAATTCATATTTTGGAATTTTGGATTAAGGAGGACAAACCAGTGTCAGTGGAAATTACATAGTCTCCAATCTCAGTGTGCTCAGTTTGGGTGTTGGGAATACACTTTGATTTGTGAACAAGGCAAGTTCCTTTCCCTTGTGAACTTCATTTTGAATTGGGAATACAGACAGCTTTTAAGTAAATGAATACACCAAAGAGTTAGAGATTGTGAAGAAAAAAACAACAACAAAATTTCTTTTCAAAAAGCAGATGTGATTTCAAGGTCTTTAATCCATTTGGAATTGATTTTGGTGCAGGGTGATATATAAGGATCTAGTTTTAGTTTGTTGCATGTGTTGAGCCAGTTTTGCCAGCACCAATTGTTAAAGAGGCTATCTTTCTTCCATACTATTGTTTTAGCTCCTTTATCAAAGATTAAGTAGGCGTAGTTCTGTGGGTTCAATTCTGGGTCTTCAATTCTGTTCCATTGGTCTTCAGACCTTGAAATCAAAACAGACACCCTGAAAACACTAAAGGAAGGAGTAGGAGAAACACTTGGGCTCCTTGGCGCAGGACGGAACTTCCTTAAAAAAGACCCAGAAAAGCTACAAATCAAATAAAGGTTGGACAAATGGGACTGCATCAAACTGCAGAGCTTCTGCACGGCAAAGGACATAGCTCGCAAGATAAACAGAAAGCCCACAGACTGGGAGAAGATCTTTACCGGACATTCAAGAGACAAAGGTCTCATCTCTAAAATATATGCAGAACTAAAAAAATTACCTTCTTCCAAAATAAAACCGCAAAGAACCAATAGCCCCCTCATCAAGTGGGCTAAAGACTTACAAAGAAACTTCTCTGATGAGGAAATGAGAACGGCCAATAGACATATGAAAAAATGCTCTACATCACTGGCCATAAAGGAAATGCAAATCAAAACAACATTGAGATTCCATCTCACCCCAGCAAGAATGTCATATATCAAGAAAACTAACAATAACAATTGTTGGAGGGGATGTGGCCAAAAGGGAACCCTAGTTCATTGTTGGTGGGAATGTAAACTGGTTCAGCCACTCTGGCAAGCAATGTGGAGATTCCTCAGAAGGCTCAATATAAAACTCCCCTATGACCCAGCAGCCCCACTTTTGGGTATCTATCCAAAAGACCATGAACAAAATCACAGTAAAGCCACCAGCACAACAATGTTCATCACAGCACAATTTGTCATAGCGAGAATCTGGAACCAACCCAGATGCCCCTCAGTAGACGAATGGATCAGGAAAATGTGGTACATATACACAATGGAATTTTATGCCTCTATCAGAAAGAATGACATTGTTCCATTTGTAAGGAAATGGAAGGACTTGGAAAAAGTTATACTAAGTGAAGTGAGCCAGACCCAAAGAAACATGGACTCTATGGCCTCCTTTATTGGGAATAATTAGTACAGGTTTAGGCAAGTCATAGCAGAGCATCACAAGGCCCAATAGCTATACCCTTATGACCACATAAGATGATGCTAAGTGAAATGAACTCCATGTTATGGAAACAATTGTTATATCACAGTTGTAACTACTTTCAACGTCCTATGTGTATCTGTAGCTTCTATTATTGATGGTTCTTGTATCACTTTCCTGTGGTTGTACCTACACTATCTCTGTAATCTTATGTGAGTATATTGGAAACCGTGTTTACTGGTATTGGAAGTAGGTAATTCAAAGGGAATACCAAATTTGAGAGACACAGGGTAAAAAAAGAGAAACAACTACAAAACAATACTTGCAAAACTGTTTGGTGTAAGTGAACTGAACACCGGGGGAGGGGGGAAGGGAAGGGGGGGAGGGAAGGGGGCATGAGGGACAAGGTAACAAACAGTACAAGAAATGTATCCAATGCCTAACGTATGAAACTGTAATCTCTCAGTACATCAGTTTGATAATAAAAATTTGAATAAAAAAAAGCAGATGTGATAGATTATCAAAGGTGGAAGAAAGCTGATAAAGCGTGTAGGATGACCAGTGAAGATGACTCCAAGGTTGTACTATTTGAAATGAAACCACTAAAATGAGAAAGAATCTAGGAACATAGGATTTAGTGGCTCAGAGATACATAGAGTTCCAGATCTTTGAATGTTTCAAAGTTGTATTCCTGTCCTCCTTTATCATGTAATTCAGGAATATAGTATTATAGACAGATTTTCCTTGGACATCAGTATGATATTATTTTTCAAAAGAATTATTATTTTGAGATTAGTATAATAAAAATTTATCCAAAATGTTAAGAAAAGGCATGAGAGATCAAAACAAAAAAAAATAACACTATTTTCTTAGTAAGTGCAGAAAGCATGCTGTCTCTGGATTCACCTGTAGGGTAGAGTAGATAGCAAAACATATATTCTTTATAATTGTTTAAAAGTCATTGAAAATATTGCCTTTTCATATATAATCAAGGGAAAGGATATAGTGATCCATGATCAATAGGGAAATACAATTAGTTTGAAATTTAAGTAAAGAGGGTCTCTTGTTTGTCAGCCAGTGCCAAATCACACTAAACCTTTAATTACAGGGTTGTGTCCACTGCTCTAAAATCATTTTCACTGGAATCACTTTCCTGGAACTGAAACCTCAGTCTTCTTTACCTGAGTTGTCTGTGAAAACAGACTCCATGATGATGCCCCACTTCTTTTCTGTCCACGTGAATGTTAAGTGATTTCCTCCCTGGAGCATTGTTAAATCGTCTTATTTTATTCTACTTTCTGAGAACTCCACAGCTACTGAATGTGGACTGTAGACTCATCCATGGATGTGGTAAGAGTCTCTATCCTGACATGGGAAACAGCTAAGACATGAAGCAGAAATTATTACCTAAAACTACATACAAAAAAAGAGAATGTATGTAAACTAAATCATACACATTTGAACTTATTAAAAACAAGCCCAGTGATGTCAATAACCATTTATTTTTACAGATACCTTACTATAAAGATGCACAGTATTTATATCAGGAACTAAAATCTTGCATGTACAAATGAGCATTCTCATTAAACAGATAATGTTTCATTTTTATCTCTCGCCTATGCACATTTATGAATTATAGATGAATATTTAAATTTGGAGTTAGCATAAATATTCAAGTGTGTTCTGATTGCTTTCACAAATATTAGTGGGCAAAGCAAGTGCATTTTATATTTTCCACATCAGGAGTGCCATCTTATCATCCATCACATAGGTAACTATCCTTACAGCCTCTTAAGTTTCTTTTCCCTGAGGCTTGGTGTGTGTGTGTGTGTGTGTGTGTGTGTGTGTGTGTGTGTGTGTGTGTGTGTACTGCTCCTTGGTCTTGAAATGAGAGCTGTACCTGAGGGTTTATTTTTGTTGTTTGTATTTTTGTTTTTGTTTGTTTTTGGTTTTGGTTCAAAGCTAGGGCTTTATCACTTAAGCCATAGCTCCAGTCCCAATTTCTTAGGCATTAACTGGAGACAAAATTCTAACAACTATTCCTGTCCAAACCGCTTTTGAATCTTAACCCTAAGATATAAGCATTTTGAGTAGCTAGGATTATAAGTGTGAGCTACTTGTGTCCTGCTTGAAGTTCAGGTTTTTTTGTGGGTTTTTTTTTTTGCCAGTCCTGGAGCTTGGACTCAGGCCCTGAGCACTGTCCCTGGCTTCTTTTTGCTCAAAGCTAGCTACTCTGCCACTTGAGCCACAGCGTCACTTCTGGCCTTTTCTATATATGTGGTGCTGTGGATTCAAACCCAGGGCTTCAAGTATACGAGGCGAACACTCTTGCCACTAGGCCATATTCCCAGCCGAGGTTCAGTTTTAAAACAGAATCTCTTTCCCCCTGTGCCATAACTTTGGGACTTCAATCAAGGGATGAGGAACAAATGATTTTTAAAAATGTGTCTTGAATATTTACAAATGCCTTCTAATATAATTAGTTACATTCCTGGGGGAGTCTTTGTTTTCATCTATTATATTCAGAGCAAACCAAAGAACCATCTTTTCTAGCACATAAGAGTGTTTATTGGTTCAGCTGGTTTGCTGACAGATGTTTCTTTTATAGTAGAAAAAGAACTAATATAAATAGTTCAATTTAAAAAAAATTGTGTCCTGGTTGAATTCACAGCTTTGTGTTTTTCTCTCTTGTTTTTACAGTAACTCTCCGCAGGGAAAACATCACCTTTATTTTTTTTCTCCCTTTTGTGATATGTATTACTCAGTGGAACATTACCTATAAATAAATAAATGATGAATGAATGAATGAGCACTATCCTTTGACGACAGAATAATGTTATTTCAGTACACATAAATGTGCCTAAGGACAAGCTTCAGATGAGAGTATAAGAACATTGTCCCTCGAAACTTTGTGTTTACAGTGATGTACATTGGATTGTGCCTTGTTCTCTTCTGACCAGGCTTCAGATGACAGACTCAGAAAGTCGAACTTTGTATATCTCTTCAAGTTAAAGTTTTGTTGTCACCTTGTTCTTTTTTTAAATAACTTTTAAAGTTTCATAGGTAGAAATTTGACTATGTTAAACTCTGGCTGAAAGAAAATGAGCCATATATCAAAAGGGAAATATTACCTTTTCTCTGATTATTTTTTATTTTATTTTTAAATTTTTTTGGCTGGTCCTGGGGCTTAAGCTCAGGGTGTGAGCTCTGTCCCTGAGCTTCGTTTTGCTCAAAGCTAGCACTCTAACACTTGAGCCATAGTGCCACTTTCCAGCTTTTTGTGTTTAGTTTACTGTAGATAGCACTCTCATGGACTTTCTTGCTGCAGCTGACTTCAAACCATGACCTTCAGATCCGAGCCTCCTGAGTAGCTAGGATTACAGTCCAGAACTACCAATGTCTGACTTCTGGATAGTATTTTAAAACACATTGTCTCTTTACATATTAGCATTTTAATTTATAAGTGGATATTTCTTTTATCCAGGTGGTTATTATACACATTTAATTATACTATTTTCTTTCTTACCAATCATACCTTGGGCTGAAAAGATTTTGTCTTTCTGTCTGTCTCTTCTTCTATCTGAGCTAAAGGAATTTGAAGAAACTCACAACTTTATGCTTGTTAGGTAGGAACTCAACCACTTGATCATACCTCCAGCCCTTGTAGGATTCTCTGTACTTTGAAAAGTCTATATTAATCCTTGGGATGGGGGTGGGATGATAATTGAGTGCTACTACACCCAGAAGTTTTCTTTTGAGCTAAGAGGCATGTTTTGCCCAGACTATCCTTGATCCACAATCCTTAAAATCTGTTTACTAAGTAGCTAGGATTACTGGTGTGAACCATCAAATTCTACTGGCTCTACCTTTTAAAGAATTGAATTAGACTAGTTGTTCAATAAAATGCCTAATTTAACCATTTACGATTTGTTTGGATATTATATAGTGGTATATATATCATGATTCCCAGAACTAATGAGTCTGAAGTAGGATGTTTGTGAATTTGAGACCAGCCAGGGTTACAAAGTCATAACCTGTTTCACAAAAGCCATTATCCTCAATACCACAAATACTTGTTTGAGGGAAGGGAGCCATTTGACCTACATTGAAACACATTTAGTTTGAAGTATCCATCCATCTGTCTATCCATCTTTCCATCTATCCATCCATCCATCTATTGTCTATCTATTTTCCTCCCTCCCTCTCTCTTTCCTCCTTCCTTGCTTTCCTCCCATCCTTTTTTCCTTCCATCCTTCTTTCCTTCCTTGCTCCTTACCTATATACCAAGAGAATTTGATTTTTTAAATCAAACAGTGAAACAGTGAAAATACTTTAAAGTGGAAGAAAATCTTTCCAATCACATCAAGCCATATCTCACTATTTATAAAGTGTTTCAAAACGAAACTATATTAAGTTCTTGCAAGTGATTGCTTTGAAATCTAAATCTCATTATTCAGATGAATATTATACTTTCTAATGTAAGTAACACTGCAATTTGCATCATCAATAACTCATAGTTATGTACAGTTAAGTCTATAGAAAGCATTAATAATTTGCTTTAATTATAGCTCAACATAGAGAGTTTTGAGCTTTGAGTGTCTTTTTACAAAAAAAAAAAGATGTTAAAATTAAGAACTTTTAGTTGTGCCTTAAGGATATCAATAAACATGCTAAAAATATAATTTTTCTTTCAAGATTAAGGTCCTGAAATTTTAGGAAATATATTAGAGAATAAGGACCATTAAAAATTACCCTGAAGCAAGACTGGTAAATTCTTACTTCCTTCTGGTAAATGAGCTGTTTCTGAAGCAAACCCTTGAGCAAAAACATAATATGTCATTTTCAACCTATATGTAGATATACATTTTTCCTTTTGCAAAATGGAACACAAAGTATTTTATTTTCCTTTTCCTTTTGACAATACTGTGGTTTGAACTCAGAGTCTCACAATTGCTAGGCTGCTGGGCTACCACTAAGCCACAACACTAGCCTTAGTTTCTGAATGGGGTGCGTGCTTTAGCCATGATCAACCTGCTTTACACTCCCTGTAGTTGATAGCATCACAGGCACAACCCACTTTATCCAGCTTCCCTCTGATAACATGAAGTCTTCCAGACCTTTCTACTCAGGCTGGCCTAGTACTGCAATCCTTCTTTTTTCAAGTTCCCAGGTCACCAAGGCTAGAGATATGAACCACTGGTCTATTATATTTGGAAAGTCTATGTGTACTGTGAATAACAACACTTTCCTGTGAAACAGCGATCATTAGATAAAGGTCATTGTTTGATAATTAAAGAAAATTATCTTATTAAGGAATCTTATAATTAAAAATTCAGAAAAGTATAATCATTTAACTGATATGATGCTTTAGAATTCAAAACATGTGGTATATAGTTATGATCTCATTTTATCTTGAACACAGTAGATAGAAGCAAGGTGAATATTCAGATGGATCAGCTGATGATTTACGATTGTTTTAGCTGCAATTGTGAGACGGAGCTGGACCAGGAAGTAGATAGATGTATTCAATGCAATATGTTGTTGGGAATGTAAACTGGTTCAGCCACTCTGGAAAGCTGCATGGCGATTCCTCAGAAGGCTAAACATAGAGCTCCCCTATGACTCAAGAGCCCCACTTTTAGGCATCTACCCAAAAGACCACAAACAAGAACACACTAAAGCCACCAGCACAACAATGTTCATCGCAGCACAATTTGTCATAGCTAGAGTAAGGAACCAACCCTGAAGATAGACTTTTAATGTAAGTATTTCCCTGCCTAATTTGTAAGTTTTGCTAAAAGCTGGAATATTTTTGAGGTCACTTACTTATGGGATCACATCAATACTTTATTATCTGTATTTAATTTTGTTTTGAAACTTAAAACAATAAACACACACACACACATACACACACACAACGTATTAATCTAGCTGAGATCCATCAGCTCATACCTGTAATTTTAGCCACTCAGGAGGCTGAGGTCTGAGGATTGAGGTTTATATCCAGCCTGGTCAGAAAAGTCTGTGGAGATTCTATTTAGAAATACTGTTATTGATCTTCTCCTCTCCCTTCCTGTCTCTGCATGTCTCCATCTTGTGTGGGCCAGCAGTTTGCTCTCCCCCCAATAAATTCTTTTCTGCCTGAAAAAAAGATATTGTTATTGTAAAGGTGATGTACAAAGGGGTTACAGTTACATAAGTCAAATAAAGAATGCTTTTCTTTTTGAACCATATCACTCCTCTCCTCACTTTCTTCCAGTTTTTCCCTCTTGTCTCCTCAAGTTCTTTAGTTCATTTTCAATATAGTGTCTAGTGAGTATCACTGAAGCATTTGTTCACCCCTTTTCTCACAATTTCTCTACCTCCCCTGCCCCTAAAAACAGATAAATGATTAAACCAACAACAGGTAAAGAAAATAAAACAGCAACAAAGAAAAAGAAACTAGTTTATATATCATGGAGTTCATTTTGGTAAATATTATTTTATATGATTATATGCACATAGCTACTGTGCCTTTGTGATCCTCTCCTAAAAATATCCTCCCTTGGTCTGCTCTTTGTCCGTGCCTAGAGGCCTGTAAAATTTATCATGTCCTAGTGTACTTTTTTTTTCTTTTACCTTCCAGTGTGTCTACTTGTAGATTGATAGACACAATCTAGTTACTACAAGTGAGGGAAAATATCTTATCTCTAGTAGACTTATTTAAAAAGCCAGAAGTAGAGCTGTGGTTCAAGTGGTAGAGCACTAGCTTTGAGCAAAAGAAACTAAGAAACTTATCATCAATATACATTAAGCAAGAAGTGTAAGAAGTATGGCTATTAACAATGAAACCAGGTTCCCAGAAAGAATAGTTTACTGTGAGCACACACATACACACACACACACACACACACACACACACACACACACACACACATCATAGGACCCTATTAATTTACTTTGGCTAATTACAAAGCCTCTACACGATGATGGGATAGATTCCACAGGTAGTTCTGTCCAGTTCATAGGGGAACATTTAATCTGTGACCTTAATTATGGATCACAGTGGAAGTTCCATGGAACTGAATATCAATGATAGCCAAGGGCTGTGTTGTTCATATTACATAGGCTTCAGTGAATAAATTACAGCATAGTTTTGGAAATTCACAGCTATCTTAAGAACATATTAATTAGCCAACTTAGATTTCCACGTATCTTTGTGATCATTAGATAAACTTCTCAAATTTCATAGAGTAGAGAAGGTTGTATTTTAGACCATACTATGTTAAATAATATTCTCAACACATGTTTGTTAACTGGAACAAAAGACAGATTGAATTATAAAGCTCACTTGACAAATGAGCATGTTTTGCTCTCTTCCTGTATATTTTTTTCTCTCTTGGCTTTTGTGTACTGTGTTTCTTCCCAAGCAGTGTTATGTAAATGAACCAATTAATGGTAGATAAAATAGTCTTCCTACCTCCAAGTGTTAGTAACTGGAAAGGCAACACCCTAAGTCACGTACCTATTCAGTGCATTCTATAGGCCACTGTGAGGGTCTGATTAGCTTGACTGTGGAAGACAATCGCAGAGGCATCTGCTCCGTTAATTTTGAGAGAAAATTTACCAGATGGAGACTGAAGATTTAAGTGATTAGAAGGTAGTAGATTGGAATACAAATTGGATTAAAAGAAATTAGATTGATATAAATCGAATTGAGTCACAACAGTTTGTGTTGTTCGTACCAAGGGCCAGTGGATTATGGAAGAAGCAGATGCTCCAATGAGATAGGAATTAATGTGGCTTTGACAGTCCATCTGCGAAAGTCTGAATATCGAGTACATCCCTAATCTCTCTCTCCATTTATCAATGCCATAATGTTAATTAGTACTTCATTCATTAAGTTACTTACAGGAGAAAGAAGTCTCACCCCTCTCCCCTCTCTGCTCCAGAATTTGTTATTCTGCCAAGAATTAGAAAGCTCTTTTCAGCTGAGTTAGCTACAGTTGACTGAGGAGGGGACCTGGACCTGTGTCCCCCTCATGCATTCTACTGCTTCTGGAATGAGTGCAGGAAGTCTCATAATATTTCCCCCCTGTATTTCTTTTGTTAACCTACAGTTTGGGGGGGGCTTAGGTACACTACCAAGAGTAGATAAATGATACTAGTAAATGTAGATGTGTGCATATATATACTCGCACGTATGAGTCTTGTGATTCACTGATTCTTGTGATAGAAGACATATATATATTTCCATATGTAATGAAATTAAAACATGTATGTGTATAAACATATATATACATACAAATACTTGCATGTATATAAAATACACTCTAGCATTTATAACATTCACAGCAGTCATATTTTAATGGGTAAAGAGTAGCTATATTAATTTGATAAAGTGATCATATACATATATACACACATACATATATGTATATAATAGATCCTGATGTTAACTTATTGACAAAAGTCATATGTTTCATTTATTGGAATAAATATTACATTAATATTGAGTTTAGGTTCCTTTCTGAGGGAAAAATGTGAGAGAGATTTTTGTTTTCATTCTGTGAATGTATTTGTATATGTTGGTGTATATGTTTGTATTTGATGTCTATGTACCAGTTTACTAGTTTATGAAAATTTTTAAGTTGCTAATCGATCATATTTTGGCATATATTCCTTGGGCTTGATTTTGTAAGTAAAAGGTTAGAGGATATTAGTAGAAACACATCCTTCCACTGCTGTTGTTGTATTCAGAATCCCATCCTTTCAATTCCAATGGTTATTGACACAGAGCCTCCTTATTACACCTTTGGCCACCTCAGTGAAATGCAGCAGAAGGCAGTTCTCTCCTGGATCCTATCCAAGGGCACTGAGCCAATGGAGGTGCAAAGGTGATATCACCTCTAAGTCAGCCTGAACGTGTGAGGGCTCCAAGGACAGCTATGTAGAAATGCCCTTGTGTATTCATAATTTTCAGCAAGCACTACTTCTAGAGACTAAGGCAATGAGATGGGGGAAAAATGGAACATTGAATCTTGTGATGCAAGAAGCAAAACATTGAAGATTGTGCCAAGTTATTCAGAAATAATTGTGGTATACACATGTGTGGGCTACCTGCCAGTGTACAGGAAGGAATAATCTCTATTTTTGCTATGTGAAAGAAGGAGATGCTTGCGCAAAGCTGTAATAAAGGTAGTGAATCTTGGGATTTGTAGAAGAAAATTCTATGGGCTAAGAGCAGTTTGGAGAGTGTACTTAATATAATATATATGTTATATATATATGAAAAGGAAATCCTTGGGGAAATATTATATATATATTATAGTATCTCTATATGTCTATACTATATATATTATATATACATACATATATATATATATGAGAGAGAGACAAACAGACAGATAGATAAATAGGTCATTAGGTAGATAGATTTTATACCTATGCAAGCCAGGGGCTTCTCTTTCCCCAGTGTCCATTACTTGAATGGTTTTTGTAATTACTCAGAATAAAATATATATTACTCAGCTATAAAATAAGATTCTTTTAAAATCCTCCTTTCTGCTACCTAAAAAAAACAACAAACTGCCACCTTACAGCTAGTACTAAAGTAAAGATCTATCCAATTCCTGAATCTGTTCACTTATTCAGTTCAGTCATTTAAACAATGGATGAAGTCCCTATCTCTAAGTATGTAGTCATTGATTTAAGTTGATCATAACTTTCATTATCCCCTCTTCTAGGATTATCAAGCTAGACTCCTGAAAAGTTAGAAAAAGGAGAGGGGAAAAAGCCTAAAATACAAACATACAAAATATAAAGGAGGAAGTTCAATCACTGAATTTTAAAGAACATCCACAAAAATGTGTCTCATGTTATTGGAAGAGAGATTAAATAACACCTAAGAACAATTTAGCCTGCAGGATTCAGTCCCATGTTCCTATTTTGACACTTCCATGCTTGATGTAATTGTCATTTGTCTAATTGGTGCCGGTTGTCTTTGTTAGTAGCTATCAATACATCAAGGTGGAGCTTATTGAGCCTGGCAGACTAAAATGTTGTGCTCTCTCTCATTCATGCCTTTGTTTCTATTACTGATCATTGGATGTTTAATACCATTTTGAGTCCCAGTGAGAATAATTAAAATAATCACTTGGTTGTAAATCAATGACCTCAGAACTAGGACCTTCTCATTTGTTGATTGTTGATATATTTTAGGCAAGTGATATGTCTTTTCTGTGAAATAAGTTTCAGTGTTTGTGCATTTAAGTGTTCAATCTGCATGTGGACATATAAATACAGAGATTGAAGAATATGTGTCAGCTATATTATATTCAAATATGCTCTTTAATTATTTTTTTAGTGATCTCATGAGAAATGTTCTGAGATTAAATTAAAGCCCTTTATTAGTAGGTAATATTTCCTTATTTTATATGTAAAAACATTCATAAGCCAAATGGACAAAAAGTCAGCCAAAATATATCATTGCCTTCATGGTTATTTCAGAATTCATATCTTAGGTGGCCAACGTGGCAGTTTGATTATAAATTAGTGCCACAGAAATATGAAGGCAACATGAGTGAATGCTGTCCAAATAAATGTCGAGCCTTGGCATTGCATGGTGTTTCAGCGACTGGGGCTTCATCATCAGACTCAAAAAGCAATTTGCTTAATCCTGGCTGTGCAAACTGGATTTACAAAAGTCTAATTTTAATTCAGCTGGCTGCATAAATGGATTGTTACTGACTAGAGGAGCTGGAAGAATGTAGATAATACCATGGAAATTTGAGAAGTTGTGGCAGTCTAACATATTTCTTGAAAGAAAAGCTACAGATAACTATTCTAAAATCCATATATATGTATATATATGTGTGTGTATATATACATATATGCATTTTTTGCAGGGATTAGGTGATGAGGGAGAAGAAGACACTTAAAAGGGATAAAAGAAACTGAATAGCTCTTGGCATGGTGATACTGTGAAATTCAGTCTCAAGGGAGATTATGACAGGAGAACAGAGACAGACGAAAAAAATGAAATGTGTGGTGTGCATACTTAAGGGACAGTGAAAGAATTTGAAGAGTTAAAATGCAGAAGTTGGATTTTCAATCCATGGGGCTCAAAGACAGTGGAGGTGATGTCAAGTAGGAGAGATTGGAAAGTTTTTCAATAAGGATGAGGTTAAGGAATCCATTGGAGATACAGATTTTGAGGCTATGACCAATGTTCATATGCTCCTCTGAACAAAGCCTAGAGCTTTCATTAGCTGGGAACACTCACCTGAAGATTTGGCAAATGTTATCATACAGACAATTCTTAACCCACTAGAGGAACTGAACTCCCGGGAAAGCACTTAGGAGAACAGATGATAATTGTGCACATAGAAGAATTACTAGACTCAATTTAAACATTTTCTGTGCACTGATAATAGGGCTTGAACTCAGGACACTCCTAGCTTTTTCCACTCATGACTGATGTTCTACCACTTGAGCCACACCTCTACTTCCAGATTTTTACAAGTTAATTGGTGATAATGGTCTCAGAGACTTTTCTTTACAGACTGGCTTTGAAAGGTCATTCTCAGAGCTCACCTTCCTGAGTAACTAGGATTACAGTTGTTAGTCACAAGTAACCATGTCAAATTAAACTTTTAATTCTGTACTGAACACAAAGCACCAAGATAATTTTGCCCCACTTGTGATAGAAATTGAGAACAAAAGTAAATCGTAACCCTTGCCCTTTTTATTGAAAAAATCAGTATTATTATGTATTTTAAAAATCAGTTATTACAAGAACATCATCAATAATAGAAGCTACAGATACACATGGGACGTTGAAAGTAGTTACAACTGTGATACAACAATTGTCTCCATAACATGGAGTTCATTTCACTTAGCATCATCTTAGGTGTTCATAAGGGTAGAGCTATTGGGCCTTGTGATGCTCTGCTATGACTTGCCCTGTGGTTGTACCTACACTATCTCTGTAATCTTATCTGAGTATATTGGAAACCATGTATACTGGTATTGGAACTAGGAAATTGAAAGGGAATACCAAAATTGAGAGACACAGGGTAAAAAAAGACAAACAACTACAAAAGCAATACTTGCAAAACTGTTTGGTGTAAGTGAACTGAACACCTCAGGGGGGGAAAAGGTAAGGGGGAGGGGGGAGGGGGGTATGAGGGACAAGGTAACAAACAGTACAAGAAATGTATCCAATGCCTAACGTATGAAACTGTAACCTCTTTGTACATCAGTTTGATAATAAAAATTTGAAAAAAAATTAAAAAAATAAAAATCAGTTATTATTGCCTCCGTTAAATCAAACTAGCTACATAGAATATTAAGCAAGCATCATTATAGTCATGATTTGTATACATCACTTTCTTTGAGATTTTTCAGTTGCTGCTGCTTTATAAAATACAACTTGTCACAGTTTGATGTGCTGAATACTAGACCTTGAAACCAATTCCCTTCACTAAAAAATATGCCATCTTATTCTAGGCTCTCATTTTTCCTATTTTATGTGAGGGCTGTGCTTTTTTAAAATTCCCTTGATTGTCAGCATTTTCTCACATTTTAACATAATCCAGAGTGATTCTCTGTGTTTCTTTCCTTCTTGCTTTGTGACAAGAAAGCATACTGTTTTGTAAGTGGCTGGGTGGAGGTTAATTCCATGGGCACATGCTAGTAAAACTGAAAAAGCAGGGTGATCAGTTTCATTTGATTCCTTATTTGATAAGCCTCCAAAGTAAGTGGGCTTAGTGTAAAAGTAATATTTTTCCCCATAAGTTTTCTAGAAACTGCAATTGTTTTAGAGAAACTCAAATAATCTAGTCTTATGTATTTTAGAGAAATAATACAAGTAGGAGAAGAGTTCATTTTAAATATTTATAGTAATCCCATTTGCTGCTTTGCTCCATTTAGCTGAAAAAAAAAAAAAAGCCCTTATTGTTTTCCCCTCTATGCACACAGGATCTTTTAACTGTAAACTATACTTGGTCTTTCTCTTTCAATGATGTTATCTGCTGGTCATTTTGTTCTGAAACAGAAGACATCGTTTGAAGGGACATTTAAATTTTCTTCAATCACACACTTTACAGAGGCATAGACAGATAACATTAATAAGCAAAACTAAGAGAAAATAGATCTCCAGATGAAAACTATCTTACCATTAAGGTAATTCCTATTTCTTATCTACTAAAGTAACTCCAGTTTGCAGTATAAATTTGTCCATGTCATTCCATGCCTTTACTACAGATATCTGATCAAAATCATTGTGCTTTACCAAAGTAGAAAGAACATAAGTCCCTCAGGGAAGCCCAGGTCAGATATGTCATTCAGAACGACCTTTATTCAGTAGGTAAGAAGAGAAAGCAACAGAAAATCATACAAAGATGTACAGAAACCATATTTTGAATTATATAAAAAAGAATGTTTTATAGATGTTGGTTCATTGCCTTTATGTAGTCATAGACTTTTGAGGAGAGGGTGAAGGTAATAATGATGAAAAGATTAAACATTAAACTCTGGTAATAGTAGCAAACATTTAGTGAGTGAAAACTTTTTTGTTCAAGACATGGCAAAACACCAGTCTACTCAGCAATTTTATTGGGATGATGCTCATATCTCTAAGAAAAGAACTAAGTCAAAGAATAAACTGGCTAAGCATTTTGATGCTTTGTCTAGCAGAATTTCAAGAGAACATCCTTTATTGTTGGATAGTCTATATTAACTGCTGAAGATATGGCTCATTATTTTTCAAAAAGACCCATAAACTGAATACATTCAAAATACTATATACATTTCACAGGTGTTTTCCTTTAGCTCCATTTCATGTAAAACAATCCATAATTTAAGGTTCAAATTGAAGGCCTGAGAATGTGACTTAGTGGTTGAATGCTTGCCTAGCACACATGAAGCCCTGCGTTTGATACCTCAGCACCACATAAACAGAAAAAGCCTGAAGTGGCGCTGTGGCTCATGAGGTAGATTGCTAGCCTTGAGCAAAAAGAAGTCAGAGACAGTGCTCAGGTCCTGAGTTCAAGCTCCAGGACTGCCCCCCCCCCACCAAAAAAAAAAAAGAATCACATTGAAGAAATACAACTAAAACACAGATGGGGTTCTGGAGGGAAGTGGGGAAAGGGCAGATGGGGGGAAAATGAGGGAGAAGGAAACAAGTTGGATAAGAAATGTACTTGCCTTACATATGAAACTGTACCTTCAGTACTTCACTGTGACAATAGAGAAGAAAAAAATAAAATAAAAAACTATTTAAAAATTTTTACAAAAGTCAAACTCAAAAGACAAAAAACACACATAGCCAATTTCTTTAATAGGTCTTTGTTGATAATAAATGAACAAGTTTATAATCAGTCATGCTGTGCTTCTCTTGGACATAATGTACACAGTGTATTTGATTCAACACAGCAGTTTTCGGTAATGATTTATCCATTATTCTTTTAGGAAACTAAAATCCTGAGTTATACTCAAAATTCTAAACTTGATTTTTAAAAATTCTGTCCTACTGTCTAGTAAAAGAAGTTGTGTGTGATTTTAACAAGGGCCATTGAAACTCTAGTTCACATTTTATTAAAAATGTTAGAGAAAACAAAAAAATGCAGAGTTCTTAAAAAGTTTATCCAAAATAAATGTTTAACAGAGATTAGCTTAGTCAAAATGTCCTTAACCCTGAGATAGTGTGTTCTAGACACTGACATGATTTCCTTGGCATCTATTGTTCTTAAATTAATGTTACTGCTATAGAATTTTTGGAATGTATGGCTTAAGAAATAGAAGGCCCAAATGTTATCAATCCTTCACAAGTTTGTTTCAGTAGCATGACAGTTTTTGGAGACCTCTTCTCAGTCTCCATCAAACAAATGTCCATGGTTTTTAGGACACTAAACATTATGAAACAATTTAATGAGATTGGAGATTGTTTCATTGCAATATATTAGGTCAAGCCAAATGCAATTTTAAACCATGTCGAAGTATTATAAATATGATAATAAAAATCTAAATTTCAAAAATATCTTTCCTAGAATACATATTATTTTTGTCATTCTATGGCAAATATGCATAACCCATGAAAACGTGTGATTTGGAGGTAAATCACTCTTTAAAGAATACCTTCAACCATGTGAGTTGTAGGAAATTGATTTGAAATAGTATTCGATGAGTGTCCAGGTTAATACATCACCTCCTTGTTGGAAAATGAATGTATAAAGTAGGAGATTAATTTGTTATTCCAGGAGGAATATCACCCTTAATTTTCTGAAACCTTTCAGATTAGTGGTCCCAATTATCTCCCCAATGATGTATAGGTAATGCCACTTGAATAGCCTGGACTTTATTGTCTAAAGTGACAGACTCTAACTTATACAAACCAGTTCTTCATTTCCTCTGGAGACTGGCACTTGTCTGTCAGTTATGCCCACCTGCTAATGCAAGATTGGTGCCTTAAATGTGGACAGACATTTGCAATGTCATATTCTAAAATGTTGTATTCTGAATCTTATCTGAAAAAAGTACAGACTTCCACTTGGTGATAGAGAAGAAAAGAAGGACAAGTTTTGATTTTTTTGGTTGTTGTTAATTTTTGTTTGTTTTGGTCGGTTGGTGCTTGAGCTCTGGGCCTGCGTGCTGTCCCTGAGCTCTTCAGCTCAAAGCTAGCACTCTACCACAGTGCCATTTCTCATTTTCTGGTGGTTACTGGAGATAAAAGTCACAAGGACTTTCCTGCTTGGGCTGGCTTTGAACCACAATCCTCAGATCTCAGCCTCCTGAGTAGCTAGAGTTATAGGTGTGGGCCAACTACACCAGGTTTTTTTTGTTAAATTTGTTAACAGATAAGTAAATTTTAGAAAAAAAAACCACAACAACACTTCATGAGTTTATTTTGATTTTTTTTTCTCCTGAATCAGTAATATGTTCAGACTGAAAACCTTAGATAAAGTTTTACTTTATTTAATGAGTAAAATATTTCATTTTTCAAGAAACTATTTATTTCCATTTGTTCTTTTGATGAATGATTTATCAAAGTATGTATGTTCACCTATGTGAATAGAACTAAATTTCATAGAAATTCAAAAGTAAACTTAGATTCATAGCTAACACACTGTGCCCAGCTCCCAGATCTGGAGAAAGAAACTTTAGCTCATTTCATCTGTATTTTCCCTCTCATTTGTAGAATGGAAACTGAGACTAGAGTTTCTAAAAATAGAGTAACTTAATCTTTTGCTTTGTTTTCCCAGAAAACTAGGTAATAGGGAGCTGCTAGACACCATAGTGGGGACCTTCAGTATCAAAGCTACTTGTGGAGATTGACAAGAAACTTTTTTTTGAGACAGTTCCCTTCTACACATACAAACCCTGAGTTTAAGGACTTAAGTAGCTTAAGAGCTGAGGACTGAGGCTCATGCCTGTAATCCTAGCTACTGAGGAGGCTAAGATCTGAGTATTAATGTTTCAAAGCCAACCTGAGTAGACAAATCTGAGAGATTCTTGTCTCTAAATTAACCAGCAAATGACCAGAAGTGGTGCTGTGGCTTAAGAAGTAGAGCACTAGCCTTGAATGAAAAAGTCAAGCAAAAGTGCAAGGCACTGAGTTCAAGCGCCTTTATTAGCACACACACACACACACACACACACACACGTGAGGTCAACAAATAACAACCATCATGTGATCTGGAAAATAGGTTTTATTCTTTATTTTGGAAGGACTGGTGTCATTTTCCCTTTGTGTGTCAGGCAATCTTTATCTCTTCTTGGATTGTTACTGTAACTAGCTAACTGGGGTGCAGCTAATGTCAGGTAGTTACTTCAGAATTTTGTTGATCTTCCTAGGTTAATTCTATTAGGATAATTACTTGAAGGGAAAACTTCAGTAAACTTGAACAAAACAAGTTATTGTGACCTAAGATATGCATACTATGGTATCCCATACATTTTTGTGGCAGAGAAAAACAGACACTGTATAGGAAATAAATTTGAAGAAATGTTCGCAGAATATTCTGAATTTGTTACGAATGTCATCTTTCAGAAATGTTTGGAATGCATTGCTTGATTTGTGGGATGACTAATAGTTGATATAACTACTGAGTTTGTGAATGAAAACTACTGCTACAGTCTAGTAATGCTCTATTTGCATTGAAGAATGAGGCTGGGACATTTTGAAAACACATAAAATGAATCAAAGAGTTTTCTCCTAGGCTATTTATCTCTTTTATTATATTATATAATTGTAATCACTTCCTGAAAACAAAAGTTCTGTAGTGCTCATTGACAAAGAGAGATTATTGACTCAATAAAGTACATTTAACTGTGTTCATGAATCATGATTTATACTTCACATCCGCAAAATCTGAAGAGCTGATAAAGCACTCAACTTTTAAAATAATTAAATACTTTACCAAAATCATTATAAAGTCATTGTTGGAGAGCCCCTGGAAGGCTGAAATAATCCATTATGTAAATTTGGGTGCTTAGAACATTATTCAAAACTGCATCTGCCTCCAGCTGACTGAGTTACTGTGTCATGCCCGTATCATTTCTCCAAGTTTAAGTGCAAAATCTTGTCTTGGTAAGCATCCTAAAATTGCAGCTTCTTAGTTTGTGCTTCTTCCTTCAGTTCTAATTTTTCCTCATTACTTTGAAACTAAGAATTTGAGAGTTTCTTTTAAAAAAATTGTTTTTGTACTGGGATTTGATTCAAATATTTGAGCACACTCAGTTTGCTTGGTCCAAGATGGTACTCAAGCACTGGAGCCATGCTTTCAGCCTGTTTTTTTTCAGGCTAATTTGGAGGTGGAGTCGCATGGGCTTTTTACCTGAGTTGGCTTTGAACCATGAACCTGCTGATCTTCTGACTAGTTAGTATAACAGTGGTGAGCTTCTAGCATCTGGATACGAGTGAGTTTTAAAGAAATATCCCAGGGTTTGTTTTGACAGCACATAAATCCTAATTGGAATGATACAGAGAAAATTGGGCTGATTTTGAACAAGGATGGCAAGCAAATTTGTGAAAGTTTCTATATTAAAGAAAAATTACTCAGACAGTTTTGGTTCAGGTAATCAGAGAATCACAATCATTAGTAATTTTTAGGTGATTCATTTTACTGAAATTAAGTTGTATAGAGGTTCTGTAGATTTAGCCCAGATCCACTTGCCTTCTACCTATTTCCTCCATCCCTTCTTTAAAAAAAACACTTGGCACATTCTGATCTTGAGTTCCCATTATGTGTTTATTGGCTCTTCAATTATGGACAAGTACTCTGACTACACATTTATTTTCTTAGACAATGAATGTCAGTATTTGGATTTCATCTTTAGGATCTCTAATTAGTTTCACCTATCTGTCTTTTATAGTAACTAGCTCAGGTGAATTTAGTAGAACATTTTAAATTAAAATTTAGTTGCTTGCCCAATTAGTAATAAAGATAAAAAAAGGTGTCACAATTGATACTCGCTCCAAGTGAAGTTAGAATATTTGAGAAATTCAGATACATTGCCCTCCTAATGAATTCATGTACATAAGAGCAATGGGAAATGAATTGGGGAGATCGAGTCTGGCTGGCAAAATCTTGGCTGCATGGTGGATGGTAGGGTCTGGCATTTTGTCTTCAGGGGGGAGGAAGGTGAAGGCTCCACTTCCTAAGTGATAGGCTTTCCTGAATCCCTGAAGGCAGGGACTGGAACTTGGATGATAGCTTACTAAACTTTTCAGTTCAGTGCCTGGGACCAGGATTTCCCTCGGCACCAGCCCCTGGACCTACTCTCTTTAGCCCCAGATCAGCTCAGGTGCCATTATGCCATACTACATGTTTCGGTGTTCTGGCTCTTCTCTTGTCATCATGGCATTCCACTTCAGCTCTCCATTGGAGCTGAATTGGTTTGTTAGTATTGTTTTTATTCTTTATTTCCTCTCCAGCCTTCATGGCTCAGTTTCCCAACAGTGTTAAGTGTATTTGCTGGTTGCTAATCTTCGAAACAGGAATCCACCATGCAGTCGTTAGCCTTTTAATAAAGATTCAGTCCATCAAAATGTGGCATAGTTTGTTTCCTCTTCTTTCTCATATTTTTTTAAATGGCCTTAAATGAGGGATTGTCACAAACTAGTAAGCACTTCACAATTTAGGTCATTCTATCAGTCCTTTTGTTTTTCATTGTTTGTGAAATAGGGTCTCCTTAACTTTGCCAGAGCTGGCCTTGAATCCTCTCACGTGAAGGTCTAGGATAGTTGGGGTTATAGGTGTGCCCCTCCACATTTAATTTTCTCCCTCATCCTTGTCCTTTTTCCTCCCATACTACCCTCCTTAGAATTAACATAAAAATGTATTTCTGTGTTGTCACATCTTACAGAAGAGCCGGGATGACATAGGAAAATAACCAAAAAGAAGAATGCAACCTAAAACAAAACGAATGTTCATTCTTTCCTTAAAATTACTGAAAAGTCTAATTTCACCATTAAAATTCAAAGGGCACTGAACAGTGTAGGTATGAGGTTAACACCTGACATGGTTGTGTCTCATTTTGCAGGATCTCGTCTTCGCCAGGAAGACTTCCCGCCCCGGATTGTGGAGCACCCTTCTGATGTCATTGTCTCTAAGGGAGAGCCCACCACTCTGAACTGTAAGGCTGAAGGCCGACCGACACCCACCATTGAGTGGTACAAGGATGGTGAGCGGGTGGAGACCGATAAGGATGACCCCCGGTCCCACAGGATGCTGCTGCCCAGCGGGTCCCTGTTCTTCCTGCGCATTGTTCACGGACGCCGAAGTAAGCCTGACGAAGGCAGCTATGTTTGTGTTGCAAGGAACTATCTCGGAGAAGCAGTGAGCCGAAATGCATCTCTGGAAGTGGCATGTGAGTGAAATAATGGCCCTCCTGTGCACCCTTACTTTTATTTATTTTTGACAGGCTTTGGTTATTTCTCAGATGCTTAATGTCTAAAGCATTAAACAATGAATATAGTCTATAATTTTGGCTTTCGCCCAACTACTACTCTGATCCAAGAGTCTGTCTATGCGATGCAGCACTTATTTAGACAGGATCCATGTGCAACTTATGTTTGTATTTTAAAGCAACTCAGTGTACAGGATGCAAGTTTTTAATTATTAATGAGAGAGAGAAAGTTGGCTGTGTTAAATGGAAAAGTTTTTGTATAACCTGCCATCAAGCAGGAAGCATACATTCAGAATTACACCTATTTTTTATTGGGTATTTATAGATATGTAATCCCCAAACATTTTATCAGACAACTTTAAAAGGAATTTATGGTATTATTCTCTAGGTTGGCATGTTTACTTCTAGGTTGAATTTAGACATTACCCTATTCATGGAGGAAGAAACAACAATAGTATTTTTCCCCTTCCTTCCTTCTTTCCTTCCTTCTTTCCTTCCTTCCTTCCTTCTTTCCTTCCTTCCTTCCTTCCTTCCTTCCTTCCTTCTTTCCTTTTTTCTTTCTTTTGTAGCAAAAACCATTGAAGGCTTTCTGTGAGGACAATATGGTCAAGTGCATGTACATTTGCTTACTCACCCAATTGTTACGATAGTAACTGAAGATAGCTATTTGCACAATGACTTGTTGGATAATGAATTGTTCTCCAGGACAAATTAAAATCACTTTTTTTGTTTCGTTTGGGAGGATTTTAAAGGCTATACTATTATTTTGGTAATATAAATGATCATTTTTAAGGACAATTTTATATAGAATGATGTTGAATCAATGTTTGTTTCAAAAAGGTGTTTGTATTCTATCACTTTCTGGCTGCTGATTAGGTCTTCGTAGAAAAGGGACTTGATAGATGTCAAGATGCATGAGTATTCTTATATAACCAAGAAGACAATGCTAAGTGATAACTTCAGTGGTATGTCCTTAGTTACACTTGATACCTGTAATCACAAGTGACATGGTATTGAAGATGATGAAAAAAAGTTGTATATACGTGTGGGGAAATTTCCAAAAATATATTATTGTCTTTACATCTGACATCATGTCTTGTATACAAAATTGCAATAGTGTTTCAGCCCATTCCTGTTCTCAGTTATCTAGTCTTCTCATTTAAACTTTCTGCCAGGAAACCTGGAATCCACATGACTGCCATCATCCTTCTATTTCATACTAAACAAAAATATTTCCCATGATGGCTAAATGACCAAGGTGCAGAGAATTAGGGGGGATTGTAATACCAAATCTTGCATAATTTAAAAGTTGATTTTAGGGAATTGTGCTATGCACAGAGTAAGCCCTATAAATTGTAAAAAAATTCTGGTATCTTTGGAATAAGTGCAAATTAAGAAAGTTTCTTTTTTTGATTATCTTCTCAGCTGGAACGAATTACTATATTCCCTGTGCTAACTTTTATCTCCAAATTAAAGTATATCCAAATTGGATAGTAATTTTTTCATTGAGCAGTTATGAACAATTTCTTTTTCCTGGAGTCTTAGCTTTGTTGAAACTTCTCCCAACACACATATATCTTTTATTTTTATTTCATGTAAAAGGATTGCTGTCTTTCCTAATTGAATCATTAATAATGAATCAAACTGTTACTGGAGAAAATATTGTCGGCCATAATTCTTTTTCATGTAATGTGACAGTAACATTTTTTATTTCAAAGTAAATGAACTTTTAAAAGATGCTTGAATTACTTATGATCCAGAGAGGAAAATGAGAAGGCTTCCAAATTGGATTTAGCTGGTGAATAAAATTCTTTCTTCTAGTGCCATGTCAACAGTTCATGCCATTTGAGGCAACACAAGATCAAATACTATTCATTTCCATGTTACTCATCTCTTTCCATTAGCTCAGTCTTTTCTCTTTTGTCTTTCCTGAAACCTATTAATATGAAAACTTGGATCAACACATAGCAACTTTTCAGTATCTCTTATGGTGTATAATTATGGTGCATTATTATAGATGAGTAGAGGAATGACTTTAGATTATATAAATGTAGTTTATGTTTTTATTTTAGTACACAACGCACAGGCTCATTCATGTTGTGTTATACTTCTTGTCTGGTACAAGTGAATGGATATATACTGAAATGGAACTGGAGAATAGTAATGAAGGAGACATTTTCCAACCCAGATCAAAGAGTTTACAACATATCTGGAATGACAAACCTGTACATACATAATAATAACTTAAATATGCAAACACTAAAGCCTGTTCTAGAGGGAAATATTATTATATGGAAACCCAGCAGGGCAATATTTAATTCTTACTAGATAAATTATTACAAGTAAAGGTTTTATAATGGTACATTACATGGAATGTGAAAAGTCATTTGAGAATGTCTGAGATGGAGTGAAGGATGACTATGGCAGGTAGAATGGCAAGCAATCCAGAACATTGAGTGTTTGAAAACCTGTAGGTAACTTGTTGGGATGATGGTTGGGTGGAATGAATTGGAAAGATTGGCTTATTCTGAATCATAAAATTGACTATGTTTTTTCATCTTTGAATTGATGTACTGCAGGAATGATAACAGAGGTCAGGGAGGATTTAAGGATCTATTAAATAATTCAGATAAAAGCTTAGTCTTAACTCTAAGCTGAAAATAGTGGTAAAGGTGGGAATGAGAAATGGTTAGAAATAGATGTAGGAATTATAAGTCAGATAATTTTAGGATCAATTTAGGATGATAGCATGTAACCCCCAGATACCTTTATGGCTGGTGATCTGTGGGCTTACATTCTGCATTATTTACCAGCATCTCTGAGCTTTGCTTACAAGATGCCAGTAAGACTGTCTGCCAACCCTAGTTATGACAACCCAATATGTTTGTACATATTGCCAAATGCCCCCTGAGATGTATTTGTGCTGCCACAATCAGGGTATGTATCCATAACTAGTGGGACAACTTGTTGAAACCTGTATTGTGAAATAAGTATTCATATAAAAGCATGGAAATTATTTAACATTGTTTTTAAATAGAAACATATAGTATGTAGCTGTGGCAAAAGTGAGAACGTTGTGGTTAGCCATTGATTTAGATTTAGATTGTGTGGAAATCAACTTATTTCTTCTTCTCTCTCTCTCTCTTTTTCTTTCTCTCTCTGTCTCTCTCTCTCTGTCTCTCTGTCTCTCTCCTCTTCAGCTTTATTTAATATTTAATGGGACCATACAGAGAAACATAGAATTCAGAAGACAATAGTCATTAGGACCAACCATTGCAGTAGGTTTGAATCAACTCATTATTGCTCTTTTCTTTCTTTTAAAAATTATTTTAGGGGGGAAAAGAAAGCAATTCTTTTTTATGCCACTTGAACTTCAGGAATGTCTTATAAAACGTGATGTCTTAATAGTGCGAATATAGCTTTGCAGAGCCAGAATCAGCAGACTTGGCCTCAATAGTTTTCCAGTAGGACCAGCAAGACAGCATGGGGATGCTATGCAGCTAGGGTTTCAGCACTGGACGAGTGCTGGTGTGTGGAGCAGAAGGAGCACAAGGAACCTTCACAGGAAACTTGGCTGCGCTGATGCAGTCAGTCAGTGGCATCCCCTGGAGATCCCCACAGATAGCAGCTGTAGCCCCAGGTGGTAAATATATGACAGCAGTTGAGCTATCGACCAGGGGAAGTGGGGGATCTGGCCTAAATGAAAATTCATGAAAAATTGATGAAGTTCCCAGATTATTTTTTCTCATTCCTTTCCTCAGCACTATGCTAGTACGGAGAGGAGCGATTAAATGAGGTACTGAATGCTTTAGTGGCTGGAGGCTGGAGTTCAAAGGTTAGGGGTCACAGAAACAGATCTTTTTTGTTGATTTTCTTCTAAAGCAGAAGTTAAGATGAGAACTTTTGAGATTTGCTGATGTACCTCTGCTTAGTTATATAAAATGAGCTGAATGTTCTAATTCTGAATTAAGACAATACCAGGAAAAGGAAAAATACGTGATTATTTATTCAATTGGGAAATAAGCAATAGCTTTGGCGTCTTTGGCTTTCTTTTCTCCTTTCTCTTTTTGTTCTGTCTTCCCTTCCCTCTTCTCTTCTTCCTCCCTTCCCTCCCTTTCCTTCCCTTCTCTGTATTCATTCCTTCCCCAACCATTTCTATCTCCTTCCTCCCTCCTTTTTTTTCTATTTCTCTATATTTCAAAACTCATGTTGCAAGAAATTCATTTAGAAAAGAAGGTCTTGCATTATTTATAGGTCACAGATTGTAGACGAGTAAAGCTATGATAGAACAATCTACAAACATAATCATCCCATTTGCCTTCAATTCAAAGCTAAATTGATGTTTCATGAGTACAAAGAAGAGAAGTTACACAGAAAGTAGACTGACTTTAGTTTGAGAGGGCACACGTACTGGAAATGAGTACCAGGTAAATGAACTCTTTGGCATCTCCAAAATTGATAAGATCTTAGGAATTTATTGTGTTCTGTTTTGACTATAGGTTAATTTTACCCTGAAAAAATGTCAATAATCTTCATAATGACATAAGTTAAATCAAAAAGCCTTTTTGTAGAGCATGTAGAAAATGACTTCTCCAGTTAGTTGTGGCTCATGACTGATCTCAGGGGGTTGAGATCTGAGAACTAGAGTTGGAAGCCAGTATGGGCAGGAAAATCCATGAGATACTTCTCAAATTAACCATCTAAAACCCAGAAGTACAGTTATGACTCAAAGTAGCAGAGAACTACTCTTGGACAATCCTGACTTCAATCCCCACATCTAACCCAATGAAAAAAAATAATAATTCAATGAGTTTTAATTCACATACCATACCTTCCCCTTGAAGTATATAGTCCTATGCCTTTCTTCCTTAAAAATATCCTTGTAGTCCTGAGCAACTGATACTACAATCTTATCTAGAATATGTTCTTCATTTCAAATGGAAATTCTATGTACATTTGTAGACAATTTCCATTTTTTTTTGCACTCTGGTAAGAAATGCCTTTTCATTTCATGATACTTTCAAATGCAGGCATTGATTTGTTTGTTTATTTATTTATTAGAAATTATTCATTGGTCACAGATAAAGGAGTGAAATTGTTAGGCCAGGGGAAGGGAAACATGTTCAAACTCCCGATCTACTTAACTATGTATAATGTTTTTGTTTTGTTTTGTTTTTGCCAGTTGTGGGGCTTGAACTCAGTGCCTGAGCACTGTCCCTGGCTTCTTTTTGCTCAAGGCTAGCACTCTACCACTTGAGCCACAGCGCCACTTCTGGCCTTTTCTTTATATGTGGTGCTGAGGAATCTAACCTAGGGCTTCATGTGTAATAGGCCTTATCCCCAGTCCCTATAATGTGTTTTTGTGTTAGGTTTCTTCCTACTGATTGAGTTAACTGTGTCTAATCCCTCATTCAATTCAGGTCTCAAGTTTGAAATTTACCCAGAATTAACTGATTACAAGGAAAATGCACAAATGAATTGAAATCTTGATGTCCTCTCCTTTTCGAAAGTTTATTCCTATAAGTATCATTATTTGAAGTGTAATGTTAAACTGATTAGAGAACTTGAAGGAAGAAAACATGGTGATACTAAGGGAAAAAAGACACATTGTGCTGACTTTTATTTTGGTTTCTAACAAAAAAAAATCATTCTAAACTCAAATTAAGGAAATAATATACATTGTGTTGGAAAGCTTTCCTATAAAGCAGCCTTTAAATAAAAACAACAACCAAAAACCAAAAATTAAAGCAAAAACCTAGTTAGGTTTCTACCTATAACTTCTGTGGTCATAAGTTGAAATTACTGAATGTAGACGTAGTTGACACCACACTCAGGAAAGATAGATTTGTGGAACAACTCACATGCTTCTCAGGTTTGTGTTTCAGCAAATCCCCAGGTCTTCACATTTTCTTCTTGAGACTGTTTCCATGGATGAGAAAACCTATCTTTTCTAATTTAAGCAGCCCCCATATGTGTTCTACAGTTATTTAAATGAGATTATACATATTTCCTACAAGAGTTAATGCATATGAGAAGCTCTTAATAAAATTATGGAAGTAAAAACAATAGCAAAGTACACTCTGGAATCTTTTTCTGTATAAAAGTCTACAATAATTTTACCTGTCAAGCAATAACTCTAAGTGGGCAGTTGCCTTGATGGTATATGGCAAACACCTGCTGGTGACCAGTTGAAAGTGATTTTTATTGCTCTGCTTCCTTTTATATTTTTTACTTTTCTGTTTTTTGTGGAAGCTCCACCACCAAATAACCCTGGATTACTTATTCATTGATGAATCTAATATTATCAAAAAGTGGACCATTTAAACACCAACAAGGAAGGATTAACAGGCTGGCTGAATTATGCAAGAAATGTCACAATGAATGCGCTAGAGATGCATTGAATAACATCACAAGTAGGACCTAGAATTTGAACTTAAATTAATATCCAGGTAGAAAAAGGAGCTCTGGCTTTTTATACTCCTTCTTGAAAGTCAGATCTATTCCCAATTACATGCATACATTTTAGTATTTATGAACATAATCACTATTTTATTGTATATGTTTATCTGACATATAAATTTGTGCCAAGATTTTAGAATCATCTTTAAAGTCCATTTATATATTTTTATAATATATATCCATATGTCTGCATATATATTTGTGTGTATATATGTGAACCTGTGCTATAATTATTTCTTTGTTTACCACAAGGCACATTTTTTAAAAAAGTTTTTATTATAAAACTGATGTACAGAGAGGTTACAGTTTCACACGTTAGGCATTGGATACATTTCTTGTACTGTTTGTTACCTTGTCCCTCATACCCCCCTCCCCCCTCCCCCTGTCCCCCCCTGAGGTGTTCAGTTCACTTACACCAAACAGTTTTGCAAGTATTGCTTTTGTTGTTGTTTCTCGTATTTTACCCTTTGTCTCTCAATTTTGGTATTCCCTTTGAATTTCCTAATTCTAATACCAGTACACACTGTTTCCCATACACTCAGATAAGATTACAGAGATAGTGTAGATACAATCACAAGAAGGTGATACACGAACATCATCAATAGTAGAAACTACAGATACACATGGGATGTTGAAAGTAGTTTCAACTCTGATATAACAATCATTTTCATAAAATGGAGTTCATTTCACTTAGCATCATCTTATGTGATCATAGGGTATAGCTATTGGGCTCTTGTGATCCTCTGCTGTGACTTGCCTAAACCTGTGCTAATTATTCCCAATAAGGGAGACCATAGAGTCCATGTTCACAAGGCACATTTTTATAGACCATTCTATAGGAATGCCCCCAGCTCATTTTTTCCTTGTTTTCTATGTTTATTCATATTGAATGAGTACATTTAGTGTTTTTCCTTGAAGAAATTTCATAGGTTTTTATTGCTCTACCTATTTTGAGCAGTCAGCAGAGTTTTAAGAAATTTGGGACTTTGCTGATGCTTGTATTAAGTTATACTCTCATGAATGACAGGTAAAACCTTCCACTGTAGTATAGTATAAAGTCCTTCTGACAAGGCTTTCCACAGCAGTTGAAAGGAGAGGCCACACATGTTTCTGGCTAAATGAGGAATGAACGTTGTCTCAGGAACTTGGAAGGAAGTAGAAAAGGAAAGGTCTGAGCTTATGTCTGAGCAGACTAGGAAGGAAATGCGTACACTAGTTTGGTTGGAGTATGACCCTAGGGGAGTAAGGAAAGGTGATTTAGGTAGGGCATAGAGACCAGTGATAACTAGCCCATCTTGTTCTGGGACCTAACAGATCCTCTTTGGAGTTGGGCTTCTTATTGGAAGTAAGGTAGATAAGGAGAAAGACAAATCTAGTGTGAAATATATTAGGACAAAGTCCAGTATTGATTTAGATTTATCTACTTCAAAATAAAGTATGAAAGGATTGGGGCTGGGGATATGGCCTAGTGGCAAGAGAGCTTGCCTTGTATACATAAGGCCCTGGGTTCAATTCCCCAGCACCACATATACAGAAAACGGCCAGAAGTGGCGCTGTGGCTCAAGTGGCAGAGTGCTAGCCTTGAGCAAAAAGGAAGCCAGGGACAGTGCTCAGGCCCTGAGTCAAAGGCCCAGGACTGTCCAAAAAAAAAAAAAGTATGAAAGGATTAAGGTTGGATTAAGTTGGTGAAGTCAGTGGATATTAGGGGCAGAGGAGAGATCATTTTCAAGGAGGAATAATAGGATTTTTTTTAAAGTAATGAATTTGGAACTCAAAGAAAGGTGTTAATTTGTAGTGCTAAAGTTTTATACTATACCAATGAACTGCTAGGTACTCAGCTAGGACCTGTGTAGGTCCTTAAAATAGCCTTGGAATTTTTCCATGAATGTAGAGATTCTGGATTATAACAGATCTATAAACCTGTTTCACAAAAATGTTTAGTAGCATTGAGCTTTGGACTTTAATATGGTTAAAAATATATGCTTTATGTTGTATTTTTGTACCCAAACTGAAAAAGTTGCGTGGGATTGTGGAGAATGGGGTTGGGGACTGCTGTGATGCTGTCAAACTCAGAGTAGGAAGAGACTGATTTGGCCAGAAAAGTGGAGATGGTGAACGGATTCTGTAAGTAGGCAGGATGTGAGAAACAATCATGACTGCTCTCACAACAACCCTAAGATCCACTTAATACTATCTTCTCCACATTTCATCCCAAACATAACATTGATTTGCCAAATTTTATACCAAAATGAGAGATAGGATTTGAACTCAGATAGACCTAGCTCTCAAGCCTTTGTTCCTAATCATTAAGGTAAGCATCCTCATTGATTCATTCAAACACGCAAATAATTTGCCACTTAGAAAAAAAATCATTACTGAGCACCTCATGGGGGGAAAGGGAAAGGGAGAGGAGGGAGAGGAAGTATGAGGGATGAGGTAACAAGCAGTACAAGTAATGTATCCAATGCCTAACGTATGAAACTGTAACCTCTCTGTACATCAGTTTGATAATAAAAATTTGAAAAAAAAGAAAAGAAAAAAATCATTAGTGTTTGTTTTGGCATTTTACTGGGAGACCATTTTTCCACTTGTAGATATGCAATGATCATGGTGTTGGGAGATGAAAAGTAAAGCATCATTGTAGTGCTACATTTCTATGATTCATAGCATGTTGAGGAAAATAAAGAACAGATAGAGTAATCTTTTCTATTTTTTATTTAGTTATGTATTGACATTTGAGAGCTCATTAGTTTATTCAAGTAATTTGATTTTCCCTGTTCAGTTCCTACTTGTCAAATATCACTATCAGGAAAATCCATCACTCCCAGTTCCTATTGGCATATTTGCAAGCCAAAGCAGCTTGGAGATTAAGAATCCAATTTATAAGATGAGTCATCTATCATTTAATATCTAGAGATAACTTGACTAAGTTTACAAAAAAAAAAAAGGCCATCTGATAATAGCCATGAAAGCTGCATAATGCCTTAGAGTTTTGAGTGTAACATTAACTTTTTTTGTATGCTATGTATAAGTTAGACACTTGCATATTTTTTTTCCATTGACATTGGTCAATTTAACTTTCCAATTGTTATGTTTATATGCTTTCTAAATTTCAAAAGTGAACTAAAGTAAGGACATTATTTTATGAAATGATTCTAAAATAATTAAATATTCACAGTCGTAAACTCCTCATATCAATAGAAAGCATAAATCATAAGAATCTCTAGGAGAAACTTTTTTTTGCTTAGTGAAGATTTCTTAGACATGGTACTAGAAACACAAAACATGGAAATAAAATGAATAAATTAGATTTACTTACAAATAGAAACTATTATTTCTGAGTGTATTAAAGTAAAAGGTGACAAAATATAAATGCAAAACACACATCAGATAAAAGACTCATACCTCGGGATCTCTTAAAATGTAACTTTAAATAAAGCAATCAAATGATGGATGAATGTCAAATAAGCACATTGGGACAGGCTCAACAGTGGGAAATACAAATTAAGGCCATCCTAAGAGATTGCATGCTTTTGTAAATAGCCAAAATAAGAAATTGTGCTATCACTAAATACTGGTAAGGATGGCTTTTTCATCTATAACTAACTTAAGTGGTAGAATCACATTCTAGAATGCCTTTTCAGTTTCTAAATGCCCTAACTATATACTTACCTTTCTATTGTAATGCTGGGCGTATGTCTCAGAGAAATGATAACATATATGTGCACACAAAAAGTTGCAAAAATTTCAATACCAGATTTATTTGTAATAGGAAAAATCTTGAATTTTGTGAAGTGTCACTCAGTAGATGAATGATTGAACATAGAACGTTGTATTCATGCTAGGGACTACTACTTAGCAATAAAAAGGATTGAATTATTGATAGGCACAACAACTCTGATGAGTCTCCTGGGTGCTATGCTCAGTGTAAAAAAGCATTTAAAAAGACATTTCAAAAGGTCACACACTGTACAAGTCCATTTACATAACGTTCTTGAAATTGACAAAGTCATATGATGAAAAAAAGATTAGGAATGGTCAGGGGTTAGGAATAAAAGGAGAGACAAGACTGTTTAGGATTGAGAGAGAGAGATATCTTTATGGTAGAGATAAAGGTGCAAGGTTCTATATCTCAGTAGTACCATTGGAAAATGCTTGGGTTTGATTTGTATTGTATCTAAGTTTTAACTTTAGGGGGCAATGTCAAGGGTGGAATCTCTTTGCCATCTTAACTACTTCCTATGAATTAATGATTATTGAAAACTGTACACTTTAAAAAGGTGAAAAAATAGGTGGCAAGATATCGTAAGTAAACATTAACAACATAACTATAATTATATTTTTTGAAATTGAATAATTTTTGATAACGTTTGAAAATTCAAGTGTTTCTCCCAAACATTGCTGATTAACACTTTAATTAAAGTCTAGAATGTATTTAAAATTTACTGGTTCTGGGGCTGGGGATATGGCCTAGTGGCAAGAGAGCTTGCCTCGTATACATGAGGCCCTGGGTTCGATTCCCCAGCACCACATATACAGAAAACGGCCATAAGTGGCGCTGTGGCTCAAGTGGCAGAGTGCTAGCCTTGAGCAAAAGGAAGCCAGGGACAGTGCTCAGGCCCTGAGTCCAAGGCCCAGGACTGGCCAAAAAAAAAAAAAAAAAAAAAAAATTTACTGGTTCTGATATAATAATCCACTATATGAGACTTTTTTTTTACTTTAAGGAAAAGTTTCTGAACTTCAAAAATTTGCACAAAATGGTTACTATTTAACATTTCCAGTGGCTCTTGATCAGTGTACCATTGGAACTGAAAATTTGAAGCATGGTACATGAAATTCTCCTATCTTCAATTTCTGGTCTTTGTTTCTTCTTTTTGATTTGTGGTTCAGTGTACTGATAGGTTTAAAATATTATCAAAAGAGGAAGTTAAGGTAAGAGGGGAATTGTCATGAAAGTTATGAATGGTCATGAATGGTCATGAAAGTCACGAATGGTCATGAAAGTCAGAGGCATGACTTAATGAATACAGTGCATTATATAGCTGTACAAAAGTCCTTTACTCCAAAATATATTAATAGTTAAAATTAGAAAGTATAATTGAATGTCATTGTTTTTGCTGCTCTGACTACACATAGAATACTACTTATAGCTGTATATGTTAAATTCTTCATGAAACTAGGGAAACGAAAACATGGTTTGTAGCCCATCTGTGTGTGTGTGTGTGTGTGTGTGTGTGTTATAATGTATATTATTGTAAAAGTGATATACAGAGGGTTTCAGTTTGCACTTCTTTATGAAATAGCCATAGGTTCCATCCTTTGAGCTCACAAAGAAATGCAATGCCAAAGAGAAAATAAATGTCTTTACTGACCCAAGGTAGAAGAGAAGGAACAGTATGTGAAAGTTGGAGGTTTTGCCCTGATATAGTGGACAGGCTTATTATATGTGTGTTGTTTTCTGGGATCCTAAGGCAGTAGGAGTCTATACTAAGAAACACACCTAATAATTTGCATTCAAATGTGTAATTTGGAATAGCTATGCCTATGTTTTCCCCTCTAACAAAATAAGAATTTATAAGATTATTATACCAGAGGCCTCATTCAAAAATAATCCTCATTACTATTCACAAGGAACTTAATAATATAAAATAATTTCCTTTGATTTTTGATTTTGAATTATCATACCGGTAAAAAGACCTTGGGAAAAAGCCTCACTAGTACATATATCTTACACATCTTATTTTGAAATCCTTTGAGATTATAAACAATTAAATTAATTGAATTTTATAGGCAAAGCCCTCATTTATATCAGATAATTCCCAGGAACCACATGTTCAGATTCAAGAGCAACTAGATACAATTGCTCATTTATTTTTGTTTTCATGTTAGATCTGCTTTGGATATTGTGTAAGATGATGTGCAAATGCTGTTTTTAATATTCATGTAGGATTTGCTTTATAGCAGCAGCTCCTATCAGAGTCTGTTGTTAAAGAGGACTACCTATAAACAGGTCAACTTGTAAAAGCCTTTGTAAGTGCTTAGATAATTCTTTAGGATTGATGGATAAGCTGATGGAATTTAATCTTCCAATGTGTATGCCATGAATAGAGATGTAAGAGTTTCAATTTGCTTTGTCTTTTCTTTTTCTGACACATCCTAAGGAAAAGCTGTACTAATGAAGTACCCAATGGTAATAACCCATTATATGCTAGACGCTCCCTTTATATTGGATGACATGCAAATGAACTGTTCTATTTTGGTGGAGAAAGGGAGACTAGGAGTGGTCTAGTTAATCATACTTGAGGGCTGCTATAGTTGTCTTCTGGGAAATATTATCATTATTCATTCTTATTTAAGGGTCCTTACTCTATGCATAAGGAAATCTCCCATTCATTCCATTTGGGTTTGATGTTAATTATAGAGGCATTAGTAGATGCTTTCTCATAAGAAATGAATGTGGGATTAAATCAGGGAAAATAAATAAAGAAGCAACTTTTGTGAGTCAGGTCATCATGAAAACATGCATGCAGAAGCTCACAGGATGGGAGAACTTTGGAAATGATAGACATCCTTGTTGTGCAGAGAGAGAAACTGAGGCTTTAAAAAGCAAAGTGACATGAAGTAGCCAATTTCATCAGGCCACAAGGTAAGGAAAGCATAATTTTAGGAATTCAAGCAAAACCACTCTACTCCTTTTCCACTGTAAATAAAAGATTCGGTTTTTCACAAATATTTTAACTTCTCTGGGTTAGTTTTTTGAGTATATGATAAGGATACTAGACTAGACTACTTTTTCTCCAAATAAATGAAGAAATCTAAGTGATGTCATACCCAGGTCAGTGTGTGATTATTGAATTTTTATTGGGAAAATGAACTTTTAATAGATTGTATTTTCCTTCTAGGGTTTTTGAGGCATCAACTTTGAATATCAAGCAAAATTGACAGCAGTACCTTTATTTGGTCTTTTCCCCTAGTCTAAAAGAAGGCTATTTTTCTGATCTGTATAATATCTATTTATTATTGCTTCATGTATAGTGTAGCTGACAAGAGGTAATTGATCATGTCATGAGTAAAATGAGGCTTTTCCTTAATTTTCTGTGTCTTTTTGAGGAATTAACTGGTCATGTATCGATGTATACAAAGTACTATTCACCTTCTGACCATGTAGTTAAGTCATTTTTCTTTTTCAATCAGTCATTCAGGCCTAAAGCAAGTCATTTTTTGAAATGTTATGTACATCCTGAACCAGTATTTCTGGTCTTGTACAGTTTTCAGTGTGCAAATATAGATTCTTAGGTTGCATACAGGATTCTGCTTTGTTTCTCTCAAGTAAGCAAAACAAAGCAAACAACAAACAAGGAAGTTAGATACTGGCTTCTACTTGGCATAAATTATTTTATTATATAAAATCCATTCTAGTCATCAAAATATAATAAAGTAATTTTGCAAAGGGCAGCCATGTACTAGACCGACATTGTATGATCCCTACTGTCTCTTTGCACCCATGTTATCCAAAACACTGCAATGATGTTTCCCCAAGTATTTCAGATACTTTTTTATTTGTCTTTATTTTTGCATCTTATTTTCCTATTGTTTTGACTGACTATATGTAATATGTTCATGTTTTAGAAATGCTATCTTCTAGAGAATAATTAAAAATATTGCCACCATAAATAGACATAAATATTCTACATTTTCCCATTTTTATGTCAATAATTGCCAAGAGCTTGCCAGCGTAATACTAGACAACTTTTAGAACAGATTCAGTTGTGTCAAATATATCATTGCACCAACAAACAATAAAAACACTACACATACAATGAGATAATGTAATCAAAGATCATCACCTCCAACATAATTTTTGAAGACATTTGCAAAGCTAAAATTATAGGTTCAATATGGTGTCAGAGAAGAAAAATAGATGTAATCTCAATTTCAGTGGTATCTCTGGTAAATCATAAATTCTTAAGATTGTGGTCTCCTTGAAGTCTTTATATAATGGCCTTAGTTCCAAATTTTCATAACATTGTAGGCTGGGATAAAACTTCATTTTCAGCTTTTCCTTATTAGCTCTAATTGTGAATATTAACCCTTCCTCCATCTTTAGAAACCAACTAGAAAAAATAATTGTGGATGAACCAAACTCATGTCTTCTCCTTTTGGGGGGAATTTAGAAGTAGTTTGTTCTGCATTTCTTAAAACTATTTTTTTTTTCAGTATTTGAAACCAGAAAGCACATCTAAAATAGTTTCTCTTTGGTCTATTCATCAGTTATAAAAATGAAATTGGCTTATTTTGTGCAAGTAGTCTTCCTTTAAGTATACCAGTTGGAATGAGCTATGGAGTGACTGGTGTCTTGAGTGATGTAGTTAATGAGATCTAACGACACCATGACCCTGACCCCTCTGTGGCCCTCCCTGCTCTCATCCATCTTCTTAGGGCCATAGGCTGAGTTAGTATATAGACTTAGGATTAAACAAGTGTGAATAAACCAGTTTAGGAGTTTTTCAATCCTGGCTACTGGTGCATAGCAGTGGCAAAGCCAGCGACAGAGAACTTTATTTTGAGAAAATACTTCATACAGCTCTGTGAATCCTATTGGAGCCATCACTGTTTATGGTCATTGTAGTGTATCTAATCTCAGCACTGTGCTCCCTTACTGAGTATTTATAATCAGATAGCTGCTGGCACACTCAATGGATGGGTGGCTGATCTATCACTTATCCAATGTCACAGGTTCCTAAAGCTTTTATCTCATTAACTGTGATTAATGCCTTTATGGCATGGTCTTGTCTTGGAACTGTTCATATTCAGCAGTTTTGAATCCCTTAGCTTCCTTGATGAGCAAAGGATAATTGCTTTGTTTTCCATCATAGGAAAACTTTCTTGAGGATTCAGTGGCAAATAGGACCTGATAACTGTGGTACAGCTCTTGTTTCTTTCCTCATTATTGGTCTTTAGTGTGATGCCTGTCATTGAATGTAGGCGTGCTGTTAAAGAAGTATAGGCAGATGAAAATAAATGTAGTGAAGAAGAGAAGAAATGCAATAGTCGTTGTGGGCATATTTGATTCAATTTTTCACCTAAAAGTTGCTTTCTTAGTACAATTTTCACTTACGTGTTTCCCCAAAGTTAGATGGAAGCACATGTAGATAAAGAATGTTATCCTTTCTTGCCTATGGCTGTGGTTCTTGCTTTATCTGTTTTACATTTGACAAGTCTTTCCCCATAGCCCTGGGCATAATTTGATAAGTTGGCCAGTCAGTGATTAAACATATTTATTTAGTTCAATGGGTCAGAGCCATTGTGACAGATAGAAAATTACTGATGGATTATCAATTTCAACACCTTTGACATCTGGCCTCAGTATAGTCCATCATCTGAACACTCATAACACATTTGCTTAGCCAATAACATGCTCAGCTACCTGTGTGATCACAGAACTGCATATTGGATATATTTTGAATTAATAAAACAAATTGTAGAAATTAGAAGTGTTCTATATTTATCTTTGATAGCTTAAAAATGCCAAATTATCTATACTGCTCAGGGCTGGAATAAAAAACAGGTGCTTATAGTATGTTCTGCTGATTTCTGTAGATGGTTTTATGATTACTTTAACAAGTATATTTTTGGACATATATAATATATATAGGACTTCATATTAATTGTAAAAAGACAACATCAAAATGTTGTAATTTTTTAAATAAATGAAAGTCACAATATTAAATTTGGGGCCTACTTAAGGAGCAGTTGCCAAAATAAAACCTCAACTGAAACTGATTTTCCTCTTTGTTTTTATTTATTGTTATTGAGTGGTTCTTTTGTCCTAAGGGGATTCTAACAAGATTTTTTTTTGTAGCAAGTACTAAGCTAACAGATCTATGCTACTCTTCTGTCTGTTTGACAAATTTATTCCAATATAACCTTCTGCAGAGCCCTATCTTGAAGTGGCATGTAAAATTAAAAACTCATCCTATGATTAGTTTTGAAGACAAATAAGACTCCAGCCAACATTTTGTATTAAAATATGTTTCTAATTTTTCAGAACTGGCTATTGTTTGACAAATTAATAGATGATGATAGACAGTAAACTTTAACATTCCCACCTTATTGTCATTTATAATTGTTTTGTATAATTCATAGGTTTCATATGATCTGTGATAATGTTATTGAAACTTTGATATCAAAATTTACATTTATTCACAAAATCTGCAGCCATACCTTGTGCTCTAAAAGTGACAGATGCTTGGGAATGTCCAACTTCTTACAATGACAATATTACAGGTTTTTCTTGACAATATTGCAGGTATTTATTGCAAAGAATCCCTAATTTGTCTTAAAATGGCATGAAGTTTTTTCCCATTACCCATTACTCTGCCCACCTTTAGTAGTTGATTATATTATTTAATCAGTCTGTCTGTCCTTAGACTGATCAGAACTGACATAGAAAATTCTTAGAAGGATTCTAGTCTCAGGGTCCTATCAGAAATCTAGAAATATTGGTCAGAAAAGCTGGAAAGGATGTTGAGATAAGAAAATAAGGAAGATGGTTTTAGGTTAGTATTTTCATTTGGAAAGTTGGTTAGGGAAACTTTTATATTTTTCTTTTCAGAACATTTCACATGTGCTTTAAATCCTTAAACATGATACAAAAGATGCTTCCTTAGATGTACTACATGTTGCTTTTCAAATTGGAGACATTTTCTGTATGCTCTGAATTCTGATTGTTAAATGTCTCAGCTTTCTTTTTTCTTTTGCTGTGCACCATTTACTGTCTACAAATTTCCGTGTGCCTTTTCTTTTCTAATTTCTTGTCATTCTAAGCTGTGTATGACTGACCAAGCACAGACATTTCCCAATTAAACATACAGGAATGAAAAACTGATGTGCATTATTTTAGAATGAAGATTTTTTGTTGTGATCAGTGAATCAACTTAGATGCAAATATTTATTCATATGGCTTGATTTTAAAAAAAGGATCTTGGATTATAGGATTCATTTAGAAATAGGTCGTTAACATCTGTAATCTGATAGGGAAACTAAGAAATTAGCAATCTAAGGAAGATGAGGGTGCCTTTCAGACTACAAATCATGTGAAGTATTTCAATGCCAGGAGTACACTGGAAATGATTGCTCATTTTATCATTTGCCTACTGGGTGTATTAAAATATAACACATGTAGACCTTCTATTTGGAAGCATCACTTCAGTAATTTTGAGGCACTTTCATGCTGGCTAAGTTTTTTTTTTCCTTTTTATTTTCGTAAAACCTATTAAGCATTGATCATGTTTTCACTTGTTTTATTGTTGGATCTATATGTTGCAGCACCAGCAACCTTGATGTTTGTACGTTAAACTCTGGTTGCAAAGAAGTGTGCTGAACAATACTGATAATGGGGAGGTAAAATAATGATTATTTTTAACTTGTAGTGTGCACTGACACTTATGCCACTGCATCTAGCATACACATTCCATCCATATGTAAAATATTTTGGAAAAAAAATGAGAAAATAGCTACCTATATTGCTTTCCTCAGTATTCTTTTTTTTTTTTTTATTTCAGCTAAGTCTGAACCCAGTCCAAAGTCAAAATTAGGACTGTATTCCTTTATATTTCAGCTAGGTTCAAATGGCAACCTAAAAGTAAAAACAAGAAGTGAAATCTAATGAGCCACTGGGTCTTTTTTATTTGCTGGGTTGATCAGGTGTTAAATGAGCATAGGCATTTTAAAACTGACCACTCTTGAAGCTAGTACTGTTTGGTATCCTCTGCAATTCAATGATCTAGATTTCCTTACAGTTAAATGAATCTTTGCAATGGTTAAGGAAGACTTCTTAAAGGCCTGATGTCTATGAATATAAATTGCAACTAGCAATTCTGGTTATGAGACAGATCAGGGTCTTGCTTTACAGTTATAATTCTTTTTCTATGTATACGAAGTAGATAAGTTTTATAAAACCGAAGGCTGTGTGTGCCAGTTGTGGGTCTTGAACTCAGTCCTAGGCGAAGTCCCTGAGCACTTTTGCTCAAAGCTAGTTCTCTACCACTTGGAGCCACAGAGCCACTTCTAGATTCTGGTGCCTAATTGGAGATAAGAGTCTCATGGACTTTTCTTCCCTAGGCTGGCTTTGAACCAAAATCCTCAGACCTCAGCTTCTTGAGTAGGTTCTATTACAAGTTTGACCCACCAGTGCCTGGCCCTGTGTATGTTTATGTGCAAGAAGAGAGCAAATTGATTAATGTTATCCGGTTCCCAAATTATATGAGCTTGGAATTTTGCATTGTGGTTACAAATATATTTATTTATTGTAAACCTGAGACTGTTATCGCTTGTTATTCTAGTTTCAAATGGAAAATTTGTTTATATTTATAGATACATGTAAATGAGCAAATGCTATCAAAGAAAAGAATATATTTTATCATTTAGCTGTTATTACCACATTTCATTTGTGTGGATTAAAAGAATGAGCATGTAAATTCTTTACTAGTTTCCATATTCAAGAATAGAATGCTAAGTGAAATGAATTCCATGTTATGGAAATGATTGTTATATCACAGTTGTAACTGCTTTCAATGTGCCATATGTAACTGTAGCCTCTATTATTGATGATATTCCTGTATCACCTTCCTGTGGTTGTACCTACACTGTCTCTGTATCTTATCTGAGTATATTGGAAACCAGGTATACTGGTATTAGAACTAGGAAATTGGAAGGGAATACCAAAATCGAGAGACACAGGGAAAAAAGACAAACAACTACAAAAGCAATACTTACAAACTGTTTGGTGAAAATGAACTGAACAACTGAACAACTCATGGGGGTGGAAGGGAAAGGGGGAGGGGGGAGGGGAGAATGAGGGACGAGGTAACAAACAGTACCAGAAATATATCCAATGCCTAATGTATGAAACTGTAACCTCTTTGTAATTCAGATTGATAATAAAAATAAAGAATAGAAACATACCATGTCAGCTAATTCAAGATCGTATCATTAAACTCATAGTAAAATCATAGAGAATGCCCATCTCTAAGACTGAAGTCCAGTCAAATATCTTTCTTATGGTGATGACAGAATAAAAAATGGGTCTATGATGCTTCCTCCAAGGTTTCCTTCTGAGATCTATTTCACATGTGCTGTGGTAATATTGCAAGCACTCAAGTATTAAAACAGTTTTGTCTTGTGTTCTTTCATTGTGACAAGCCAATGACATAATGTTGACAAGCCATGTCTGATAGATTCCAAATTAAAAGTGAATACCCTGCCTCCCCCCCTCCCATTGTTCACACCTAATGGTCTTTGAGTCAATGCTGCCAACATGCAGTCTTTCACAGTAAGTTTGGGAAGAGCTTGTAAAGGAATATTTTTTAGGCTACATGTATTGTTTGGCTTGGGGCCAGTTCACGTGGATCAATGGTAAAGGGCTTACCTAGCATGTATGAAACTCTGTAACAGCGAGTACTTAATTAATTAATTGAAAATAAATATTAAATTACCCATACTTATTTGTTATTAAAGAGAAGCATAGAAAAAATAGGAAATGCTTGTTAAGAATTTAAACCATAAGAAGCAATTTACTAATGAATCTATTAATTATGATTATATGATTTAATGTTTTCAGAATAGTTAGCTGGTTGAGTTTAATAGCTACATATGTAATACAGCATTTCCAAAAGGGAAGATGACAATGTAAAATGTTCTGTGATTTTATTTTTATTTTTACATCATTGCACAGTTTCAATAAGGAAGATAGCTATATATAAAATCTAAAATTTTACTTTCCTACATCTTTTCTCTTCTGCACCATTTTTATTGAATCAAAAGTCTTGGTCCTCTGACTACAAATTCAAGATGTCTTGTTTGACTACTGTCTTTATAAAGATTTGGAAAGTATTGAAAAGATTTAAGGGTAATTAAGGTTGACTATTACAAGAACTTCGCAAGTGTAATTTTTATTTATTTAATCAATGGAATTTTCAATGGTCCTTGCTGATTTCTGAATGCACATTAATTTGAATAATTATACTTTGTCATATAAAATATTGATAGTTCCATCCAATGGATAATATTGTAGTAAATGTAAATAATGCCATGTATTTCAGTGTCATATGTATGTATGTATGTATGTATGTATATAAAATACAGGCCAAATATGTTTGTGTTCGCTCTGTATATATGTGTGTGTGTGTGTGTGTGTGTGTGTGTGTGAGTGTATATGTATAAAACTACTATTTTGACTATACGGATTAGAGACACTATTGAAAATTTTACTTTTTGATTTTATATTTTTATTTTTGATTTTATATAGTTGAAGAAACAACAAAACACGCTGATGTTTAATTACAATCACATTGCCCTAGATTTTTCCTTTTCTCTTTCTTTTTTGTTAACTTTGCTTTATTGTTATTATAGGGGTGATGTATGGAACGATTACAATTACTTGAGTCAGGTGATGAGTGCATTTTCTTTTGTACCATATCTTCCATTCCCTCCTTTTCTCCCATTCTCTCTCCTTCCCATCTCCACCCACTGGCTATATAATTCATTTTCATCAGTGTCCATTGAGCTCTACGGCTACACTTTTTCACCTTCACAAACTGCTTTTTAGAGATAAATTCACATTAGAAATCACTGTTCTAGGCCCCAGATATCTAATCTAAAAAACAGCAATCGTCGATTCTTTTCTTTCTGAAAATGTTAAGGTTTATCTAATTAACAACCATTTTCATAGTTAACAACATGGGCTCAGGACGTTCTGAGCCATATGTGTGGGCTAACAATGGAGATGGGATCTCCCTGTTTGAGAAAATGTGTTTTTCTTTGTTGTTTTATTTTCTGAGCTGAGTAAAATTGGGAAAATTGGAAGACAGGAAAACCAAACATAACAGAAAGAAGAAAATGGTTAAACAGAACCTCTGAGCCAGGAAGGAACAAATAGTCTTTGGACATGAGAAGCCCAAGATAGCAGAAGCGGATTCTACTACAGATTTATGAGGTCAAGCAGTCACCAATACTAGGAGAAAGAACTTCTTGAAGGGTATCTAGGAACATGATATATATATATATATATATATATATATATATATATATATATATATATATATATATATATTTTGCCAGTTGGGGGCTTGACCTCAGGGCCAAGGACTGTCTTTGAGATTTGGTGCATGAGGCTAGTGGTTAGTGCTCTTCCACTTGGAGCCACATCACTATTTCTGACTTTTTCGTAGTTAATTGGAAGTAAGAGTCTCACTTCCTTGCCAGGGCTAGCTTTGAACTGTGATCCTCAGATCTCACACTCGTGAGTAGCTATGATTATTGGCATAAGCCACAGTTGCCCAGCTAGGAAGATTTTTATATTAACATACTTTGGTTTATAGGAGAGAGTTACAATGTATCATGATCGACCTGACCTCTTCTTTCACTCTCCCCATTTCCCACTCCTCTTAAAACAATTTCATCTGGTTTCATTGTTCTTTTATATATGCAAAACCTTATCAAATATAGAACTTTTTTTTAACTAGACATGTTTACACTATTACATGGCAATGGATTCCTGTGAAAAGTAAATTCAGATAGAAGAAGAAATCAGAGAAGTCTGTTGTATTAGTGGGTTCAATTCCAGTAAAAAGTATACTGGTTTTGAAAATAATATATGCAACTAACATATACCGTATCACAGTATATGCCATATATAAGCAAACCGTCTTTATTCTAATAATTATTCATCGTAGTTTGAGAGTTTCTAAATGATTCTCTGCCTTCCTTCCTCTTACCTTCTATGTCTATTTTGCTATTATCTCCTTTTCACCTTTTTCTACATATCATTTCCACATTCAGGTCTTAAAATCATTCTAAATATTAAATTCTACTAGAGTAGGAACATATCCCCATGACACAGGTCTATCAAGGCTGGAAGATGGGACTCAAGGAAGCAGACACCCCCCCTTTTTTTGCCCACTGAACCATGCCTACAACCCTCATTTTTTTCTAGTTTATTTTTAAGAAGGGTCTAGATTCCTTGTGCTGGAAGACCAGGGTATAATCTGCCTATGTTAGACCTCTTGGTAGCCGGGAAAATTGTACCTGGAATTGTACCTGGAAAAATTGCCACTGCTTCCAGGCATTTGTTTAGAAGCAATGTTAAAGACTTTTTTTCTTGTTGAGACTGAACTTAAACCTTGATCACAAAAATTTCAGATTCCCAAGGGTCCAGTATTAGAGGAGGCAGCAGTGCCTGCTTGAATATATGTGCTTGCCAGCTATTTAGCATGTCATAATTTATATCAAGTGTTCCCGATGTGCACACTTATTAATAGCTGATTTTACACAGCTTAATGGTTAATAGTTCATATCATAGACTAAAAGGTGTACAGTTATCATAAAATACACCCACCTTTGGCTGATTGTTCTGTGTAAGAAAATAAGCATTTGTCTTTTCATATACAAAATGAAAGGAAAACATGTTTTCAGAGAATATAGCGTACAAATTCATAGCAGGCTTTTATTATTTACTCATCTCCCAGTGATTGCACACATTTGACCCTAAATGACAAAGTAAATGAAAGCTCTTTTTCAAAGTAATACAATCAGTTCAAAAAATATTGTGCTAATAAAGTTATGCATTCTAATTGAAAGATGGATGGCAATCCATTTAGTTGTTACTAGGTTATTTGTGACAGACAAATGTAGAGTAACCTCATTACAGACAGAATGGTGATGACTTGTAGCTGAGGAGAGGAATAAAGCTTTAAAACCCCTGTCATTGCCCATTTCCAAAATGTATTAAGATGACTTTAATGTATACAGGTGTATGACCATTAAATATAAGTTTGAATTGGTTACTTAAGAGCATTATTATCAAAGCAATGGAGAAATCATTGATTTGATCTTTAGTTAGCCCACTTCAAATTTAGAGATAAAATTTACAGACTCCAATTTAGGTAAGAGAAAGAAAGAAACTCGCATTGAATTGAGAAAGATTATCTGTTGTGGTTTGGTTTTGATATTCTGAGTTCATTTGTTAAGTTTTTCTTCCTTGTCATTAGGTCTAAATCTGTTTATATTCATCATTTGGTTTCACCATCATGAGTCTGTGATAAATTATTCAATACTGTGTATGTGTTCACTAGGGGTTGGAGGTTCAGCTTTCAGCACAAATACTCCAGGGACTTCACTCTACATTTGAAAATTATACAGTTGAGAAAAGGAAGGAAAGGGGGCTGGGAATATGGCCTAGTGGCAAGAGTGCTTGCCTTGTATACATGAAGTCCTGGGTTCAATTCCTCAGCATTACATATATAGAAAAAGCCAGGAGTGGCGCTGTGGCTCAAGTGACAGAGTGCTAGCCTTGAGCGAAAACAAGCCTGGGACAGTGCTCAGGCCCTGAGTTTAAGGCCCAGGACTGGCAAAACAAACAAACAAACAAACAAAAAACAAAAAGGAAGGAAAGTAGAAGTATGCATTTTTTATTTGTTAAAATATTTGTAGGCTATATTTCATGTACATTTTCTCTGGAAACCATTTTTAGTGATTAATTATAATAATGTAGAAATTTGTCCAGACATCTCATTCATTTCCTGAGTATTTCGATAGCAGTATTTGTACCTAGCTCTCAAAGATTATATTCAGAAATGTGTTCGCAGACACACACTCTTATTGTTTTAAATGCCATAATCTATAGCTTTTCCTCATGTATGAACTCATTTTATTTTGTCATTTCTCAATTGTTAGGCAATCTCATCCCTTGTTTTTTCAAAGCCTAACACTTCTACTTTCATATGTATACATTCATATGTATTTGCATGTATTCATATATATATGAATACAGATGCATAGTATGTACATACCTATATACATATATTTATATATTTATATGTATATTCATATATATACACATATATATGAGAGTGCAAAATATATGTCCTGAACTTTTTATTGTAAGCACTGTTGTATGTTTCATTATAGTAATCTTTCATTGTGAATTCTACCTTGTACATAATGTTGAGACACTTCTTCACAAAAACAAGTTTGTAAAGTTGTTTCCTTTAACTTCATCTAGAGCACAACGTGATTTCCATTCTGTGGCTTAGTCAGCAAAGTACTTGTTGAATATCACTGTATAATAAATTTAACATGGTATCCTTTCCAAGATAGTATCTATACAAAAATATTTTATTTTTCTTAATACGTGAATTACAAGGAATATTGGATTTCTGCTCCCATATTAGCCACAGCTAAAAGTTCTACCTGTCTAGGCAAGTTGATTAAAATATCTACAACAAAAGATCCCAGGCAACAGAAATACTAGTCAGTTGAGAGTTATGTGCAGAGGCGAGAGGCCAAAGGGTAATGTGAGAACAAAGCATTGTTCCTACAATTCAAGTAATAAATCATGTACTATAGATTACTTATTAGCAGTGTAACCTCTTGCAAATTATCTAACTTCAGATTCTGACTTGTTTCTCACCTTTGTTGGATGATGAAACTAATCGCATAAGGTTGTTATGTTTATACAAATATTTTATAATTACACATGATTGCTTTATTTATAAATCATTAGAATTAAAAATGCTGCAAAAATTATACTTGCCTTTTTAATTCTTTGAAGCAAAAATTATAGGGTGCCTGCCGCATGGCAGGTTCAGTTTCAGGTGTTATGGATATGGCAATACATAAATAAACACAACCAAATATGTAGCATCTTTCTGAAATTATGTTCAGTGATTGAACACTCAGTGCAGAAACTTTGAAAGTATGTGTGAGAATGTCTAAACATGAAATGACTCAATTGAGTATTTTGTATGTATGCATATATGTGCATGTGTTGTGCAATTCTATTTCAGACGGTCTTTAAAATGATTTGCATTTCCTAGATCATTCTATATCATATATTTTTTCTCCACTAGGATATATAATTATTTATTTACTCCCTTGTACTAGTGTCAAGTACTCACCACTCATTCTATGGACCCGATTCTGCCTTTCTATATCTATGGCTGATGGAACTCCAAAGCTATACTGAACTTTGGATAATTCCCCTCTCCAAACTTACACACACATTTCATTTTCTTTATGCTAGAACAATTTGAACGTAAGTATTATTTTTCATATTTTTTGATGTTGGGCTTGGCCTTTGTCCCTGAGCTTCTTTTGCTCAAGGCTATCTATCCCTTGATCAACAGCTGCACTTCTGGCCTTTTTGGGAGATTAAATGGAGATAAGAGTCTCACAGATTTTCCTGCCTGGGTTGGCTTTGAGTTGTAATCCTGAGATTTTAGCCTCGTAAGTAGCTAGGATTACAGGTGTGAGCCACTTGCTCCTAGTTTATCTTTCATATTTTAGATTATGTAAACAAAAAGGCTAAATAAAGGCAAGGTCATTTAGCCCTAGTGTCTTATGTAATTATGTTCTAATGGCATTTGATGCTTTTAGATGAGTTCTCCGTTCAGATCATCATTCATACTGTAAACCAGATTCGTCTATACCTAGCACTCTAGGATCATGCAGATTACCTGGCTGGATCTAGATGATGTGTAATTTCACAACAGCTACACAATAGCTTAAGATTGGTGAATATAAAAATATCACTGGTAAAAAAAATATTTAAGTGAAATTCCTTTAGGTGATATTAAAATTGCCAGTAACATTGAAGGGAATATGTAACCTTATAATTCATAAATGTCAAAGTGGTTTTGTCAAATTCTCAATTTAATGAGGGCAGGAGGTACGTATTGTAAGTTTTGCTGGAAAGGAAACCCCTCACATGGTTCAGGTAGAAATGAGTTTATTGAGGGGAGAGCAAACTGCTGGCCCGCATGCACAAGATGGAGGTGTGGGGAGACAGAGAAGAAGGAAGAAGAGAAAAAAGAGAGAAAGAGGGCAAGAAAGAGTAAGAGAGAAAAGGAAAGAGGAAAGGAAATACAAAGAGAGCAGGAGAGAATAAGAGAAAAGGAAAGTGAGCGGGGACATGAGTTGAGCAGGATTATATAGGGAAAGGTGAAAGATATGGTCAGGTGGATTGGATGTGATCTCAGAGGAGGAGGTAACTGCCTCTAAGTGGGCCAGTAATTGGGTGATGACTTAAACAGGTAGGGGGCATCTCCATGGAATCCTCCCAGGGGTGGACCTTGCATTCAGCCTTTTAATAATTATGAAAAAGGACATAGACTCTCTTTGGCTACTTCCTGCTGGCCAGGGGCATTGACATTTGGTGCAAAAGGCAGACATGTGGTCTCTCCAGAAGGAGGCAGCAAGCAGCGGCTGTCCGTTCGTTGGTGGTAGATGCCAGTCCTTGAATGAAGCCTGGAGGAAGTCTCATTAGGCAGGAGCTGTAACTTATTAAGAAATGACCATAAATACTTGTCAGAGTTATTTCTCTAAAACTGCCTGATTATTCTTTCGACCTGTGGAAAAGATTATACCCAGAATGTCTAGCTTTTGAGAGGGAACCTAGAGGCGAGGGGGGGAGTATGGGGGGTTGGTCCCGGTTACCTAGCCTGTGTCCTACTCAGGAGGGCACAAGCCAAAAGGTTGGGCCACTGAGACTCATTTTCTAGCCTATGAGGCATTCTGACCTTATGGAGTAATATGGTGTCATGGTGTCATGGTAATATGGTGACATAGGAGTCCATAAGGACGTAAATGGGGGTCCACAAGGACAAAGACAGTGGGTCTGCAAGGACATAGGGTCAAATTCTCAATTCAGTCATCTGAAATGAGAACAGACTGGCCAAAAAGGCATAAGGGGCCCCTCTGGCATGGTCAGAGAGAGGACCTGTAGATGGGAGTCACTCACGATATGTAGAGAGGAGATGGTGTGGTGGATGCATAGCCAGCAGTGGTAAAGGGGAGAAGTCCCCTTTTCCTCTGGCTTTTGGCAGTTTTGTCAGAGGAGGGGCAGTCAAGGAGTTGGATTAACCTTCAAAAGAGAAGAGGGAGGAGGGGATTCAGCCACTCCTGACTCTTTCCCCTCCCAAGTCATGGAACCAGATGTAAGGTTCTCCAGAAAGGAAACACACCACGTGGTTCAGGTAGAAAGGAGTTTTTTGGAGGGAAAGCCCACACAATATGGAGGCCTGGGGAGACAGAAAGGAAGGAGGAAAAGAGAGAAAAGGAAAGAGAGTGAGGACCGTGTTCAGCTGGGTTATATAGGAAAAGGTGGGAAATATGACCAGGTGGATTGGATCTGACCTCAGAGAAGGAGGGGGTAACTGCCTCTGGGTGTGCCAGTTACCCAGGTAACTCAAATACTGGGCATAGACTTAAAAAGGTGGGGAGTATCTGTATAGAAACCTCCTGGGGGTGGACCTTACACATATTTTATTTTTTTAATCTGCAATACAAAAGTTTGCCTACTTTGTATACATATTCAGTATAATTATTTGAATGAAATGTTATAGTTTCCATGTTATTTATATAATATAGGCCACAAAATTAAGAACTGATTATTTATCAGATGTGACAAGTAAATGTTAAATTTATTGGGCAATTACTACAACAGTGGGACAGGGTATTTTTTTTTATATAAGGCTCTTTTATAAAGATAAAATATTTGTAAACCAGGTAATTAAATAGAGCAAAATGTTACTACTAAATTATTAAGCAAATTCATTTTAAATCCGTTTTTTAAAATATATTTTAATTGCATTTTTAGAGTATATGTTTTCCAAAAGAATAGAACCTACCATATTATGAGAAGTAAACATTTTTAATCTTTACCTATATAATGCATATGATTTATTACCCAGCTGTGATTTTTATCCACTGCCTGTGTATTGAATGATGACATTTAATAATGTTGTAATGCTGTATGTCAGAAGATTTATTGTAGTTTTAATTTCTCTGAGCCAGGAGACAGAAGACTTGGATGATAGTTTGGTGATTATTGACTGATAAGCAAAGAAAGAGTCCTACATTAAGCTCCATGGTAAACGTTCCCGCAACTCTCCCTGATTAATATGGCCTTTTTGGTGGAATATGTCAATTTTATCAGATTCAAATTTATCATCAAACTAGCTATAGTAGCTTCTGCTCATGGAAATCTATCATTACAACTTTTTGGCTGAGGAATTACTACACTCACATCAAAAACTTAATATCACTGGTGAAGCTTTTATGAAACGTTCACTCTTAGCTCTGATCAGCAAAATCATTATTTTTAATTGAATTAAGAGTGTATATGTACAATATGAAACTTTTAAGTAGTGCTAATATACTAATAGAAAATTTCACTTAGTCACTAAACCAACCTTGACCCATAACCATCATCCAGCTATTATATCATCTTTGATTCTTATCTTTAGGGAAGAATTTCATTTGTTATTATGGAACTTGTCTGTAGCACTTGGAACCCCTGAAAAATGAGGGTTACTAGTAGAATGAGAACTCAACACAGAGTGAACAGTTCATGAAACTATGTTTAATATGTTAATATTATAATGGAATTTAATTCAGTATTATTATCTTTTGACTATCTACATGTCATGTACTTAATTGAGGGCCTACAGAAATGAATATATGCAAAAAGTAGGTGAATGGGAAATATTATTTGTAGGATACTACATATATTTTCACTATGAATAGAACCATACCAATAAGTTTTTAGCATCCTACCTCCTCCTACCTTGTAATAGATCTCTGTATTTATTCATTGAAGCAGCAAAGAGTGTAACTGGGACATTGCGTGGCCTTTATGGTGTATAAGTACAATTTCAAAAATCTCTAGGTCAGTAAGATGAACATGCCTTTAAAGTGAAAGCTCCCATATGAAAGAATATTATAGAATAATAATTTTCCTTTTGTGACAGAAAATATCTTGAGAAGATAGAGACTAGGCATAAGATGAGTTGATCAGAAATTAAGCATGTTTACTTTCATTACAACAAAATATTATGGACCTCACACTGTTCTCTGTTTCTGTGAATTGCGTCATCCCTTCGTTGCTATCATTGTAGTAGCTATGCGATTTCACTTCTAGGAAAAGCACATACCACAGTCAATTTTTGGAACCCTGAAATTTGAAATTGTGACTATATTTAATGCATCCCATGAAATATAATGTATGACTATAAGATGATTTTTAAAGGTATATCTAATAGATTGCAAAGAAGAAAGAGAGAAAGCAGTTTCTTGAACTGTTGTGCTAAAACACATTCTTCCTGGGATTCTTGTACTGCTATCTTTGTTCCAATCAAAAATTTAACAAATGATTTTGCTTGCTATTTCAATTTTGTCAGTATTAAAAAAATAATTTACATTTAAATTAATTTATTTTAATTTTTAAAATGTAAATTCTTACTTAAAAACTGAACACAGTAAGTTGTACATCTGAACAACTTCTAAAATGCACTTATTCAAAGACGTAGTAAAGTTTGCTTTTCTACCATATTGGACTGTCATACACCTTAGAAGAGTTGTATTTGTTCTCACTGTTTTTATCCAAATTATTCATAGTAAATAAACCCAATGTGGCTCATGAGTTTGCACATTTCCAACCCCAACCCAAACTACTCGGTGCAGAAATGTAAACATCTGTTTTATTCTCTTTGTTTCTAAAATTTACTTCATTAAGCCATGAAAGGAAAAATAGGTGATTCTAATAAGATGTTTTAAAGTTATTTTTGTAGAAACTTTTGCCCATTTTTCTAATCTTTTTGACCTTTCATAAACCTGAAGAAATTTAAATAGTGCACATTTATTTCTCTGTTTATTTTATCCAACACATTCTTTTTAATGATTAACTTCTATGTGGCTTATAACCAACTGATACTTCCTCTCAAGATATACTGCTTTCCACGAGCTTGGACTATTGTACCCAAAACAAGAAGAGGGTTAGGGATATAGCGCAGTGGAAGAGCATATGTTTAATGAACACAGGGACTCCATACCTAGGACTGTTGGTAGAGCATGAAAACAGGAGGGGAGATTGAAGCTTCTTTCAATAAGGCTCCATTGTTAGCATGGATGTGTGATATTTCTACCATATCAATTACCAACCAATAGCATTGCAGTGAGGATATTGTAGATGTGCACTTCTCTACTTGTCAACACTTCAGAGACCTTTTCATCACTCCATTTCTCAGTCTCTTCTTGATCAAAGCATAATTTCACCAAAGCTTTCATGGAATAATAATTTCATAAAAAAAAAAACCCTGAGTGAGAAGACAAAGGAAAAATCTGGGTAGGAGGCTGCTGCTCATTTCACTCCCAACATAATCAAATCAGTACAGCTATCCAGTTTGGACTCATAACCCTTAATAAGTCACTCTACTCAATTAAGAGAAATTGATTTTCCTCTACCGTGGATCATAGTGATTATGATAAATATAGTATCTGCCATTCACTGTGCTCTCCCCCTTCACTGCCAAGGTCCATTCGTTGCAGGGCAGCAGGTAAAGGAGTTATACAGATGATTCTGTGCCATTAAACTGCAGGTGTTTTCCTCACTTCAACAGCTGTGGAACGAAGTGGCTCCATAGATCAGCTTTGAAGACAGTGGTAGGAGAATTGCCCAGAATGTTATTCTGCTGACAACACTGCTGGCAGCCTACCACGTGCAAAACTCCTGGGTTGTGATTTTTAATTGGGAACATGAAAACAGAGCAGAAATTGGTGAGAATGACTGGAGTTTGAACTCTAGTTGTTTTGATATGAGGAATGATGGAAGGAAAAATCAACAGCAACATGCTAACTTGCCTAGGTCATTACATGTTCCTAAGATTATTTGAAATTTATGTTGAATATATTACACTTAGGTCATTGCAATCAAATATCTAGGATTTCAGACAAACGAGTCTTTTTAAATAATCACATTGGTGTAGGGACTTATAACTCCTGTATTGTTTCTCTTTCTGTCTCTTACTTTTTTGTTGTTGTTGTTGTTATTTTACCTGAAAAAGCTTTGATGCAATGACTTTATTTTGATTCATTCTCCATTGTTTGATGTCATTCAACATCTCCTAAGAGTATATTTGGGCATCAGTGGGGAAAATAAGGAAGGGGAGTATTCATTGTGTCAGGACAAAATAATTATAATTGCTAAAGATTTTAAGGTCAACTTTCTACATAGAATGGTGGTTACAAATAGATGTCTGAAAGGGATTTAATAAAGAAACAGAGCACCCAGACTGAAGCCATAGTGATGTTGTGTTCCTTCTTTTTGATGTTAAACATTTGGGCTTTGGTACTTTGTGCACATTTTTACCTTCTAGCATGTATTTCCTATTTCTCTGACTTATACAGAACATATGTAGAATTAGAAAGTAATGATTTGCAGAAAGATTTGAAATGATATTCTTAACTAAGGAGGCAATGCAGTAAGTGACAATCAAAACAGATTTCAAGGTTTCCTTCAAGCAAATAATGAATGCATTGCTTTTGGTTAAAATGTGATCTGTCTTTTCCTGCAGGTGAGTTAAAAATTTATGTCAGCTTTACCACAAAGTACTTATTTCAAATTTCCTGCTAGAGGACACTGATGTGTAACATTGTAATCAATGTCACATTTAAGAGTATATTTTTAAATTGTTATAGAAAAAATAGTCTTTGTGTCTTTATATTTTTGTTTTTTATGAATAAAATAGAGCAAAAAATTTGTTCTTTTCTAGTTTAAAGGTAAACTTAAAGAATCTTCTGTTAAAACCTAATTTTAATGTTGTTCACTTATAAGCATTCCCCAAGGAAAGAAACCCAATGTAATTTAGTAATATTTCACATATAATTTTTCAATAAATTTAATTTTTGTATTTTTTTACCAAAGTATAATAATAAATGATGATTAAAAAGCTCTGTCTCTAAGGTCAATCATTTAAAAGGAATTCTCCTCCCGTTACCCACAGGATTCTTATTTTATAGTCTAGTGAGCCCAAACAAATTCATACTTGAGAGCATTTCTCCAAATGACCGCCGATCTGTAAGAGTCAGTCATTTAATGAGGAAATGTGGCGCGGTGTACTTTATTCTGTCCTGCGGATCAAAGCTGGAAAATTCCTGAATGAAATAAAGCTCAGTGTTTATAATCATCTTAAAGCCAGACCATCCTTGCACCAAGAGTTTGTTGACCTTGTTGAAGAATTCCTGGTGGAGCCCTTCTAAGCAAAAGCAGTCATATCCAATAAAATATTTTTAGCACTCCCACAAAACAAAGATGTCTGCAACATACTTGGCTACCAACAGATTCCCTTCTTACCATCTAAAGAATTTCTCATGTGGGGTTGGGGATATGGCCTAGTGGCAAGAGTGCTTCCCCAGCACCACATATACAGAAAACGGCCAGAAGTGGCGCTGTGGCTCAAGTGGCAGAGTGCTAACCTTGAGCAAAAAAGAAGCTCAGCCCTGAGTTCAAGCCTCAGGATGGGCAAAAAAAAAAAAAAAAAAAATATATATATATATATATATATATATATATATACAAAACAACAACAAAAAAGAACTTCTCATGTAACTCACCTTTTTCTTTTTAGTTTTTAATTTCAAAGAATGGCCCAATTTTTCGGATTACAGTAGTAAGGCAGCACTTCTCACTAGTTGTTATTTTGTCTTCATTTTCATTTGCATGGAAACAGATCACTGGATTTCCATGACCCATATTAATTATGATTCTATTTTGTAAAAACACAGTTAAATATATATATATATGTCAATAGGTCATGGATTTTGTTGCATATTCTAAATTCATCAATAAATTTAAAATGTAACTCATGGACTTTCTTTTTAATAATAATTTAGATGACCGTTTCAAGAGAATGAGAGAATTATGGAATTGGTTTTATTGTTTGTTTTTCAAATAAAAAGTGTAGATGTCTCAAAATATCTTGAGCATGTAGTGTAGAGTATTTGAAAATATATTTAGAGGAAAAAATGATAGACTAATTAGCATATGAGAGACACTAATCATTGTAAGGATGAATTCATAGCATGACAAGATTATGCCCAAAATTTTTAGAATAAAGTGTGTGGAATGAATTTTGAAACATTCTTTGTCTTCAGACCTTTTAAAAAGATCCACTGTAGTTTTAAGTCAACAGAACAATTCATAGCAGTGATTTTTGTAAAATACTTATAATGATGACTTCTGTGTTCTGTTTCCTACAAGTCAGCATAATGTGGGCTAGCAAAAATTCTCACAGACTTCGTTGAGAATTAGAAATTGCAGACACATATACATAGAGTGAGAGGGAATACTCACAAATATTAGAATGGAAGTGACTGGCTATGAAAAAGGGAAAAGGAAAAAGAAATGGCTTTGTGCCAGAAACCCCAGGGGTTGCTATGTGGGAACATGGGTTAACAAGTAAACTGTGTTTAAGATTATTTATGATATAAAACCATTACCAAATCCCACTTTAGCATAGAGAAAGTGATCAGGAGTGGGAAAAGGGATTGTAATCTTTGAAACAGGTAAATCTGATTCTAGAGATTAAATTTAAAAGATCAATAGAGATAAACATCAAAAGCTTATATTTAAAACATATTTAAGAGGTCATCTGATCATTCTTTTGGGGGGTTATTTATTTATTTAAATAATAATTATTTATTGTCAAAGTGATGTACAGAGGGGTTACAGTTTCATACGTTAAGCCATGGGTACATTCCTTGTACGGTTTGTTACCGCCTCCCTCATCTCCCCTCCCCCTTTCCCTTTTCCGCTCGCCCCATGAGTTGTTCTGTTGGTTTACACCAAATGGTTTTGCAAGTATTGCTTTTGGAATCATTTGTCTTTCTTATCCTTTGCCTCTCAGTTTTGATATTCCCTTCACTTCTCTAGTTCTAATACCAGTATATACAGTATCCAGAGTACTCAGATAAGATACAGTAACAGCGCAGGGACAACCTGATTGTGCCCGATCTCGTCTGATTATTCTTAAGACTGTAGAGTGGAGATAGGTGCTTCCTATTGCCCTGATTTTTAAAAAAATACATTAAACAGTTTAAGCTTCATAGAAATAATTTATGGATATTTAAAACCTACTACTACTAGGAAGGAAAATGTTCTAAAAATATTAGGAATTTAAAAAAAAAACAAAACCTGGGGCTGGGAATATGGCCTAGTGGCAAGAGTGCTTGCCTCACATACATGAAGCCCTGGGTTCGATTCCCCAGCACCACATATACAGAAAACGGCCAGAGGTGGCGCTGTGGCTCAAGTGGCAGAGACAGTACTCAGGTCCTGAGTCCAAGCCCCAGGACTGGCAAAAAAAAAAAAAACACAAAACAAAACAAAAAACAACTGTTTCCAAGTCCTTTATTCCATTAGAAAATTCTTCCCATTCACATATATATATTTTATAAAATGTTGAATTTTAAGTGCAGTTAGTGCAGCAATGGATCATAATTGGAATGCTTCTTCAGCCCAATAGCGTTCCTAGAGGATATTCATAGAGAGTAACTTAGCATTGTGTACTAGTGCCTTAAAAGCCTGATGAAAATATTATTTACTGGCAAAAGTTTGTGAATTCTGAATTAATTGATTCAAAAGTAAAATACCTAATGGACAGATAAATAAAACTCCATGTACAAGTTAACAGTTGCTAGCTAAGAAGATCAGTACTTCCTCACAGGAGAACAATTTTCAGAGTGCATTGGCTTCATGACCATGTGACACTTCCCAAGAAAGTTCAGTATTCATGTAGACTGTGTCTTCTGCACACAGTTCTTAAAAAGACCCTCATCCCCACTTTCTCTGAAGTTGGACCCCAGCCCTAGTAGCAGCTGCCTGTCTAGTCACTTCCCTTCCCATTGTTTTGATAATTATGAGCAGAGGTCAGTCATTTCCCCATCAAAGCAAATACTGACAACCCATGTCACAGCCTAAGCTGGAGATGACATGCTTGTCAACATCAAAAAAACCCACTGTACCTTTACATCCTCAGACCAATGGAAAGTCAAAATCATATCGATAATCAGAGGCAGGAGAGGATGAGATGAAAATGGTATGTTGTCCTGTCTTGGTTACCTACAGTTCTGTAGTTTGTGGGAGCCTTTTGTCATTTATGCTCCACAAATGGACAATTACATTTTGCTTGTTAAATATTTTGTTGTGAAATCTCCTGATGCAATGCAAGTGTGTCTGTTGATGAAACCACACGGTAATGCCTTAGACAGAAAGTCTTTAGTTTTATGTGTGTATGTATGCATGTTTTCAGAACCCAGATTGGTCTTTAAAATAATGGTTAAATGTTTTAAAGCTGCAAGTGGGGCATAAATTATGTTCTTAAAGAAAAAGACAAAAAGAAAACTAAAACTCTGTTCTAGGTGAACTAAAACCCTGGCTAGGATTATTATAGGGATAAAGGTATTCAGTTTAGTTCACTGGTGACTGAAAGAAAAAGGAGAACTATTTATTATGAAATTTGATATTAAATCTACACAAGTCAAGTAATCAGATATTGATTTATATGTAATTATAAGATACCTTCCAGTATCCACAGAAGTATACTTTTTTTTAATACTGCTAGTAACCAGAGTCTGAAATTATAGATGAACAAGTTAAAAATCCACCAGCAATAGAGAGCATGTGCTCCAATAGTCTTTAAGTATTGGGGTTTCTGACCATCTAATGTTATGTTAACCATTTGTACTTTCAAGATAGAAATATCGCACTAGTTGCTCTAACTCATAAGGTAGTATGACTTTAGGGACAGCAGAGTCCCAATTTAAGACCTGTCCATCATTTTGCTTCCTTTCTATAAATATTTTTGTAAAACTTTAGATGGAATTCCTACCTCAAGGTAAACTGCAGTTTTTGTCTATCCTTCTCAGAATAATTGCAAACCCTTTTATATAATAAATCATTGTCTGTATACTTTTCACTTGTATAAATCTAACCATACTGTGTTCTATGAATGTCCTGTGAGGTGTTGCACACAGGTGTGCTGTGGTGAGTTTATAATGAGATTTTCATTCTCCATGGGAAAGAAAATATGCCTTTTCCAGATCGTTATGACCTAATGTGATAATTTACGATTAAGATAGTTCGAGAAGTAGTTTATGAAATGAAGAACTCTAACCTAACCTTCCAGCAATTAATGTTTATACAAGACTCTTAAGAATTAAAAACACTTGTATAATCTTGTGTTTTAAGAGCAAATTACTACCTCCTCTCTAACTGCTATACTCTTTGTTGTTTGTGCCAGGAGTGGGGCTTGAACTCAGGACCTGGATGCTGTCCCGCTAGCTTTTTTTGCTCAAGGCTTGTATTCTGCCTCTTGAGCGACAACTTCCAGTTTTATATTGGTTAATTGGACGTACTCGTAGACTTCTGTCCCCCAGCGGATTTGAACCTTTCTCCTCAGATCATAGCCACCTGAGTAGCTGGGATTACAATGGTGAGCCACTGCAGCATAGTGATGTACTTGCTTTTATAAGCAGTCCTATCCCAGGACATACAAGATTTCAGGCAGCCCAATCTGTGGTTGGTGACACTTGAAAAGTGTGGCTTGTCTTCTGTTATTTTCCATTTCTCATCCCATTGGCCAGCATTGCAGTTCTTCACCTACCATGATTCCCACAAAGTAAAGGGAATCAAAAAGCTGGCCAATACACAGGTGTTTTGTCACATTTTTACAATTCTCCTCCCTCAGTTATTCATTATGTTAATGGTACTTTGTGATGTGCAGTTTCTGGATTTATGACCCATTCGTGATAAGTGTGAATCTGGACGGCATGTGCATCTTTGATAAGGTTCTAATTGGATGGCGGTGACCTTTCTGGATGTAATTCAGGAAGGAAGATTAAAAAGCAGTTCAGGAAGTGACAGGTTTGGGACAATAACATATGAATTCGGCACTGCTGGCAGGCAAGAGATGTAAGCCATGATAAATTAGAGGCAGACCAAACAGGCTTACTAAATGATTTTGCCTTTCTGCTACATCCTTGAGTAAAAATCTATTGTATGAATTGTGCTAATACTGCATCTCCTTGCCCTGGTGTTTGACTACTTGCTTACTGATGGCAGAACCTAGCAAATTATTCATTGAGTGCAGTTGCAAAGCAACTAAAGGCTGCATACTTAATTAAAGCTATGGGCTCCAGTTAACAGAGTGTACAGTCTTATAAACTGAACAATCAAGTGAGCAAACTTCAGAAATATCTTTCTGAACCTCTTTTCAGTTTCCTCTTTTTATTTCTTGTATTTGATAAAGATGTTTGTTAGAAATATACCCATGCATATACATAACCAGATTCTGAGAACACCTTTGTCTAACTTTTGGAATTAAAATATAGATTTCAAAGAGAATCAACTTAATAAAGAAGCATGCAGTGACTTTTTCTGTATATAATAAATCCTTAAACTCATACTTTATCATTTACTTTGACTATATAGTGGAAATATATTGGTATAAATCTATATATCTATCTATATGCACACACATTTATATGCAGTATGTACACAGTGCATGCATATACATATGAATTATGCACTCACATGCAAATATATATACCCTAATAATTTGTTTCCTCTGAAATGAGACTAACTCTGAGGGATGCCATTATATAATAAAGCAATCCTAAGTAGATTACTATAATAAAGACTAAAGGGTATTTTTGTCAGATTATTCTTATAACAGCTGCTATTCTGTTAGTACACTCTATTTCTTATACACGTAGAATACAAAATAATGTGTTCCTGCAGCAGTCTTGTCATTCTTAGTCACTTCTGTAGAGATGAATCCAAGGAATTGTTTGCAGTCACTTCCTCTTCAGACCTGCATGTATTCAAGGTTCTTGTTGCATATACCTTTAAAGAGCAATGTCTACATCTTGCAACAGATAGACAGGAAGGTAACTTTTCCCAAAGGCCTGTGGTAGGTCACACACCATGCTAGGCATTTGCATATGAAGAAGTATTGCTAATAGCTCTGTTTTTACAGGTGAGAAGTGTGTTTGCCCAACACTCACTCAATACAAGATCTATCCATCAGCAGTTACTACATAAATGGAAAGAAAATATATTAAGCCAAGAGAAATGAAGTACCTTCTGTAAACATATCTTAATTGAAACCCAGAAAAACCAGACTTGAATTTAGACTCTGTCTTAACATAAGCACAATAAAACACAAGAAAACAATAGCAGGCCTGTAACTGTATTGCTTTTTTAACCTTTACAATTCACTTGCCAGATAATAAGTTTTTTTTTTGTGGCATAATCCATATGCTACCTGGTTCATCCATTTCACATGTGGGACATCACTTTATGTTATATTCCTAGTATAAAATTAGTATGCCATTTCTCTCAGCTGTGTTCCAAACTCATTGAATGAAGATCTGCTGGTATTTTAAACTAAATAAATCAAATAAAGAGTCAAGAGTGTTTCTTCTACTTGAATCCAACAGTGCACATTCCTGCTAGATTCCTTGGATAAATTATTGCTTTTGCAAGATTTCTCAGTTGTTCTGATTTCTTGCTAATGGTTTTCAAATTGATTATTCTTTGCTGTCTTTCAACAAACATTTAGGAAATTGTGAGAAATATTAACTGCTATAGTTTCTAGACGTCTTGCTATACTGTAAACTCACTGAAAATCTAAAAAAAAGTTTACTTTCTCTATAATACTTGAGTGCTTTTTAACATACATTGCATATTAATTTAAAAAGAAAGGACAGCTTAGGGTATTGACTAGTAATACCACCTATGTACTTTATTTACCCAAGTTTCCTTTCATAATTCTTAATCTCTCACTCATGTTCATTTCTGATATTTCCATTACTGGTTGATCCAACTTTTCCTCAGTTTACACTTTTTATTTTCTCATAAAAGTGATCCAAGAGGAAAATGAAATATCAGCTCCTTTGTCAATCTCAATTTTATTAGACATCCACCTCAGTTTACCTTTGTCCTGATTATTGATGGAACAGTTGGTATCACAATGCTCCTCTAGACTGGGCACCAGTGTCTCACACTTGTAATCCTAGAAGTAATAAGGCTGAAATCTGAGCGTCATAGTTGGAGGCCAGCTTGTGTAGAAAACTCCAGGCATATAAAAGCAAGGAGGTAGGAATGTTTCTGAAGTGGTAGAGTGCTGTTACCCTTCCAAAAACAAATGTTTTTGGAATAAACCTATGTATAAGATCATTACAATATCAAAGATCATTACAAATTATGAATGCCCACTTTAGTAGAGCCTGATGATAAAAATGGATAGAAGCTACTTCTCTGGTCATTTGATTTTTTTTTCTTATTTTCTTATTTTCATGTCTCTTTCATTTCTACATTTGTAGAAATGTCAATCATGATAGGAAGCTGTCATTGTTTTTGCATTTATATTTGCTACTTGAATTTAGATTTTAATATTGCATATAACTAAAGTACTTATATTAAGATCGAAGATGAAGCGAGCTTATTCATTTAATAGTTTAGGCAACAGTCTCCCTAGCAGATATGTGAACAATAAGTAGTGAACCCTAGGATGCACAGGTCATAACAAAACTACAATTCCCTGGAAATATATGGAGCACAAAAAGAGAAGTTCTGCATAAAAGTGATTCATAAACTCTTATGATGTCTTTATAGAACAATGGTGAATATTGATGAAAGAGAAACTTGAAACTGAGCCTAGTCCTGCATACCAATAATCCCAACACTTTGGGAAATAGGTCATGTAGATGATAAGTTTGAGACCAATCAAGGCTACATAGGAATCCTAGTCACCAAGAGAAGAAAAACATAACAGTAAAAATAAAAAAGAAAGAGTGGAGAAAATTTGGGAAATTGAGCATTTCTAGATCTAGTATTTATGGCTATGCCATTTATTTTTGATTTTCAAGAATATAAATTCTGTGGTTAGTATTTAATTACTGAAAGAATGTTCTTTTATGTCATATACTTTTCGCATAGAGACAAAACCTCTGAATCACTTTATTAAGAAAGAAAATATTTCCAAATGTTAATAAATATTGTTTAAATTGTGCATTTTACAACATTCCTATGTACTCTAAAAATTAGGAAAAGTAGGACCATGACAAATCTTTCAAAATCAGACATATTACAGCAGCACTTTTCTTGGAGTCAGAATGACATTTTTTCCTGCTTTTCTCACACATTAAGTGAATGGGATAATTGACGGAGTGAATTGAAATGGATATGGCATAAATGTGTCAGGGTAAGTACTGATAATGTATGGTTTTTTTTCTCATTGTAAACAGCAGTAATACAGTTCTTTTTTCAAATTTTTATTATCAAACTTATGTACAGAGAGGTTACAGTTTCAAACGTTAGGCATTGGATACATTTCTTGTACTGTTTGTTACCTTGTCCCTCATTCCCCCTCCCTCCTCCCCCTTTCCCTTTCCCCCCCTGAGGTGTTCAGTTCACTTACACCAAACAGTTTTGCAAGTATTGCTTTTGTAGTTGTTTGTCTTTTTTTAACCTGTGTCTCTCGATTTTGGTATTCCCTTTCAATTAGTAATAATACAGTTCTTATTTTCTAATTAGTACTCTCTCATTGCTAAAAGCAGTTCTAAAATTTTATCCAATCCATGTGTATATGAGTACATTGGTCATCAAAAAAAGAACAGGGCAGTGTGTGGGGATTGGTATCTTCCCCACAGCCTCTTACTCACTTGCCTGCTGACCAGAATGCTGTTACTGCCACTGCACAAGTCAGCCAAAAATGTCTATCCTGCTCCTTAAATGCTATAGCCAGATGACTTTAGCTCCTCTACAAGATGCAAACTCTCATCCTCTGCCATGTCAGGAAGCCAGAGAAATCAAAGAGCTACCCCCTGACCTATCCTATTGTCTGAGCTTGTCATCTTCTCTCAGTAGTGAGCCTCAATCAGTCAGATACATATGTACCTCCTGCTCGCTCAGGGTTTGGCAGCCCCCTGATCCTTGCACCTGTTTGCTTATACATGAGCTCTCTGTGTGTGTGTGTGTGTGTGTGTGTGTGTGTGTGTGTGTGTTTGAATTTAAATAGACACAAGAGGGTAACATGATGGGGAGAGGGCAAGAGTTCTTTCAGAAGGAGTTCATTAATGCATGCAGAAAAGCTAGACCCAGCTTATAGGCAAATGGTGAGATATCTCACAGTATTGGCTATTAAAAGATGAGTTTTGTCTTTGGGAATCACATTTTCCTATTCTCATGTGAAACAAAGAAAGGATAAGTTAAAATATGATCAAACATCATTCTAACAATGTCTATCAATAAGCAACATCTTTGGTTACATAGAAATTATAATATGAGTGATTGCTACACAGGATCTTTTCTAACATAACTCTCCACTAAAATCTTCAAATAATGTAATTATAAACACTAAGTAATCTTAAACATATGGTACTGAAGAAATAACATGGAATTTAGGTATACATATTATTGAAATACAGATAGTATTTAGTGAAATTACACATTGTGGACTCATATTTGGGATATATGTATTATATCTCCCTACACCCATAGACACATATTAATCTAGAAGTAACAATACTATTGATTATCTTTCTCAGATTCCTTACTAAACTTCAACTTAGTTAGGCTGAGTAAAGTATAGCTTACTAGTTGTGATGTGCTGCCCTTACTGTTAGTGGCTTTGAATCGGAAGATCTGGAACATGGTTGGGACATTTATTTGTTCTATGATTTTAGAAGGGATATTCAATCGAATGGAATTTCAACATCATCATAACAAGGGAATTGTCACCCACTTGATATGGCATCAGAGGGTAGAAATCTATGAACAAAAATAATTTTGTTTACAGACCCCCATAAGTCAATCCACAATCAATATTCTTCATATTAATTTTGATGTTGTATGAAATTAACCATACTTTATTATTGGATAAACACTGAAAGTTTCTCACTAAATATACATTTTTCTTTCAAAAATAAACACTCATAGGTGATAAGATCGAATATAACATTCTTCTATGTTAAAATCGTTCCATGATGTACTTTTCTATTATGTATAGTTAACAAAATATCTCTCTAATGCCCAGGTGGAATTTTAACTTGTTATTGCTTAGTGTCATACTGTCACCCTAATTTTATTGTGTCAAGAATCTGTGCAAACCTTTTACCAAGTGGTGTATCCATGTTGTTTTTTCTTTGACTTTTCAACCACTTATCTAATAAACTGAAGATTAAAGAATTTATGAAGTAGCTCTGATATTTATAAATATGTATTATTTCCCTTACTTCTAAACAGCACTAAAACTTCCAGCAAATCTGTCGACTTGGGGATCCCTTGAAGGACTTCAAGCTGTCATCTTTTCACTACCACATGCAGTTTGAGCAAATGAGCAGCCTTGAACTTTGCACATTGAGTTCCAGGCCTGGGCAGAAGGCAGTGCCTGTGTACTCCTTGCATGACTAATTTCCTGTCAGCAAGAGATTTTTATTATCATTTAAATAAGAATTTATCATAATAGCTGTAAACTTGCCAGATGGCTGAACTTGGTGAATTTTAAGGGATATGAGTTTAAAATACTTCTGTACTGTTTTTTCAGTGTTTTCTTTCCCTGCAAAACAGACTTCGGTCCAGTACTTTGGTTATAGGTTTAACTTAGCCATGTTCTTCATTGCTATTGATTAAAAAGATTTTTAATAGCCCAACAGTATAATTCCTGCTTTCTGAGAGGACATGACATGTTTTGTTGCTTGTGGGGAAAAAGAATTTGTCAGTGGATACTGACTTAGGTCTTCCTAAAAATTTATGCAGGAGAAATTATGTTTCTATCTCTGCTTTTCTGTCATTTAATAGGAAAAATACTTTGCCTGAACTTCTTAGTTCTTATTCCTCATAACATTGAAATAAGGTAAATGAGGGTCATTTTCTATTCAGTTTATTCAGTTTTCATTCCTTAAACTATGCAGCATTTTTTTAGTTAAAATTCTTTTATTTATTTATTTTTTAAAATTGTACACAGCACTTTTTATTCAGAAACAAATGAAGACAACCTGAAGCACAGGAGAAGTTTTTAATATTTCAGCTTTCACAATACTTTCCCAAGAGCACAGGTACAACCAAAATTCATATCAAATACAGACTTTCAACAATTAAATACTACCACATCCAAAAAATTCCACTGTACATGAAACACAATGTCATCTTTATGCCATAATATCGTATAGTTAACAAAATAAATCCAATAGAGAAATTAAAACTATCAATTTAGTTTAATTAAAAAGTACTATTTCCCTAGGCCTCTCCCTCTGAGACTTTCAACAGAACATTTGAGAAAGTTTGACACTGCAAATAGAATTACACAACAGTGATAATGTTCACTCCTTTAGATTTCAGATATTGGAATAGGCACTGAGATAAGTTCATTAATTGAAAGCTTAAAGCCAATACGAATTTTAATGATATCTTCCAAACATATGTCTATGGATAATAGTATTGAATATAGAGTAGTGACATTGGCTTGGGGATTACTTTTATGCGTTCCTGAGCTTTTTAGATGGAACCTGCATGCTTAAAAAGCTCAACTCATAACCCACAAGACACCACATTTATCATGAATAATTTCTTTAGGGGGATTTATTCTCCTCCCAGGTCTGGAGTCCCTTATAAGAGACTTAGATGCTTCTGTTAGCAGTAGTCACTTCAATATCGCTTCCATCCAAATGATAGCTTAAATTTACTTCCCTTCCTATGGCTCTGTAGGCTACCCAAAAAGCAACTGTTGATCAACTGCTTTAAGTAGAATCCATTATTGAGTAGTTTTATAACACTCTCATGTTAGTTGTAATGCATGTGAAACATTTTGTTATTGGAATCTGTTTCTTCCTCCTCTCTCCTCCCCCTTCTCCTCTTCCCCTCCCCCTCCTCCACTTCCTCCTCCTCCTCCACCTTCTTCTCTTCTTCTATCTTCTTCCTCATCTTCTATCTTCTTTTTGTTCTGCTTTTGCACCTCTACTGTCAGTGAAAGCTGTGCTTTTCATTTATTTTTTCTCTAAATTTTTCATAATCTCAATCATGTGCTAGTTAGGGGAGGTTACCACTCGGTTTTAAAATTAAGAAGAGGGCTGGGATGTAGCTCAGTGTCAAAGGGTTTGAGTAGCAAGTGCAACATCTTGGGTTTGATCCCCAGTACCAAAAAAAAAAAAAAAAAAAAAAAAAGAAAAGTAAAACAAAAAAAAATTAAGAAGAAATTGAGATTTAAAAAATAGTGATGGGGCTGGGAATATGGCCTTGTGGTAAAGTGCTCATCTCCTTTACATGAAGCCCTGGGCTCCATTCCTCAGCACCACATATATAGAAAATAAGCAGGAAGTGGCGCTGGGGCTCAAGTGGTAGAGTGCTAGCCTTGAGCAAAAAGAAGCTAGGGACAGTGCTCAGGCCCTGAGTCCGTGCCCCAAGACTGGCAACAAAAACAAAACAAATAAATAAAAAAGAGTGATGAAAAAAAAATGTTTCCACAGGAACATGATTATATTTTTCTGCTCATGAATTATTTTTCTTTCCAGTAGACATATGATCATATTATTGTTACTCTAATGTGAAACAAAAATTAGATGTGGAGAAAAACTCTAAATAAGGAACTAAATGTTCTTTTAGAAATGAAGAATTTAACCACACAACTCTAAGCTTCCCTGCTGGGCTCAGGCAAGCTGAAATTAATGCGAGACGGCAGATTTTTTTTTTTTTCTTCAACCAGGCTCTTGGAGATGAGGGATGTGACAGCTTTCAGTTAAAATGTCTTTCAGTGGCAAATGCACACATATTAGTCAAGAGATGTGACATAATTTTCCTGAGTGAGAGAAAATGAACCAATGACCATTTGAACTGAGAACAAAAGAAAAATACTTTATAATAAATTATGGAAAAACAACAAATTAGTTATGATTCCACATTTTTTTCCTTTTGTGTTTTGAAGTATTTCTTATTGTTGAATTACCTTTACAAAATGCTCTGAAACTAAGGGGGAAAGTATTATCTTACTCAATGATTTGTTTCTATCTTGTCTATACATTAAAAAGATTGTTGAATGAAATGTTTTTGCCCCCCAAAACAGGTGACCATTTTTCCTCTAGCCACCCCAAAAAAACTTTCATGAGATAGTTCTGAGTAGTTATTCATCAAAAACTGGGCAGAAAATGTTATAAATTTGTACAGATGAATTAAATTTCAAAATAAGCTGTTAATTTTTTTCCTGAGTGTTCCCTACCTCCTTCTCCCCATGAACAAGCCAATTTAGTTTATCTTATAAAACAGTGTAAACACAAGAAAAGTAGATATGAATTTACAGTGCAGTGTTGTAGGAAAGAAAAATTATTGAGAAACTACAGTTGGCAGAATCAACCATGTGAAAGTCAAATTTAATTAACTTTAGGAGCAGATGTTTTTAAGACATAGTAGTTACCAGTTTGAAATGAAAGTGTAATTGAGTTTTGTAATATAGTTTATTTTTCCAATTAAAATCAAATTTCATTATCATAATTTTTATTTGAAGTGATACACTATAGAGAACACACAAGGATGAATCTACAACTTTCCTCTTTTGTATAAAAGTTAAGAACCGACCAAGATACCTTTTAGTCTAAAATAAATTGTTTAGTGTGAATATTAGTTGTTATTTTAATATTTATATCCTTTAATTTATATTCTTAAAATATATGTTAGACTATAATATTTATTATAAAATGGAACTGAAAATGCAAATACTAAATAACACTTAAAATTTGAAAAGCTCTATTTCTTGACTTTTCTTTTTTAGTTTTTTTTCTGTAATGTGTATGTGCTACCACCTAACTACTTCCACATAGAAATTTATCCTGATAAAAGTAAAGAAAAGCACTATGAGTTACATGTAAGAATATTGTGTTCAAGAATTATAGTCCAATTGAAATGCATATTTGAGTAGAACATGTAAACACAGGAAATGCTATCATTGCATTTCTGAGTTTGAAAAAACAATTTTTTCAATAACACATGAAGTTTGAATAAGATATACTTGCTTAGGTTAGTATCTAATTAGCGACAAGTTTTTCTTCTTGAGATAAATAGATATTTCTGGCTTGAAGTAGACTTTTCTTCTTTAGCTCTAGATAAGAGGAATAGAGAAATCGGATCTTGTATCTTTGGCCTTTAATTGTCTGACTACTTTCTGGGACTAGCAAGATTTCACTCCTCATTCACTTTGCTGGTGACAAAGTTTATGTTGACAGCAGTCAACATACACAAAGAAACATAGGCTGCACGGTCTTTCTCATTCATAATAACTAGAATATGTTTAGGATATTCTTAGGAAAGGACCACAATAGTTATGTACATATGACCATGTAAAATGATGCTTATCAAAATGAACGTCAAGAAATGCAGTTATCTTTTAAAAAGTAAACTAAGCTGGGTGCTGATAGCTCACAGCTTCAATTCTAGTTACTCAGGAGGCTGCAACCTGAGGATCACAGTTCAAAGCCACCCCAGGTAGGAAAGTCCCCGCAAAACACTTATCTCCAATTAACCACTCAAAAACCATAACTGACACTATGGTTCAAGTGGTAGAGCACTATCCTTGAGCACAAAGGGGGGTCTCTCTCTCTCTCTCTCTCTCTCTCTCTCTCTCTCTATATATATATATATATATATATATATATATAGTTGTTTACCTCAATATTTCCCAAACTAAAATGATAATGTTTTTGTCCACATGACACCATTCTGCTTCTCTTTGCAAATCCCAGGTATTATTGTGATCTCACATGTTACTGCTATATCCATTTCTGCAATTTTCCCTCTCTCTTTTTGTTTCACCTGAATCAATCTAGACAGCTAGTTTCATTTAGGCTACAAGGCTCACCTACATTCAGTATGGGCTACTGTATATTCCTCTTCTCTCATCTTAGGCAGAGTGATTTTATACTGTCAATCTCACCGTATGGTACCTGAATCTGATACTATTAAATGGCTTCTATTACCTTTGACTAGGATAAGACCACTTACATATGTCATGCATAGTTCAAGTTTGTTATAACCATTCAATAGACTTAGCAGCCAGTAAAGTACTTTCTCCCAAGCATAATGTTCACCACAATCTAATCACTTTTTAACTGCAGGCAGGCAGTGTTATAAATTATAACCTTGCTAATGTAGAAGATTGATTGAAGATTCAGCTTGTTGTCTTTCTTAGTATCATTATAAATTGGTATCCTTCTGAATACATTCAGAAAGTTGTAGGCAGGTGCCATTTGGAATGTGTAAGGAAAAGATTGATATAAGCTAAAAAATTACTGGACCTGCAGTCAATTTTGACTACACTTCAGATTGTGCTATGGAAGATTATATATTTATGGATATAATTCATTGTACATACTTCTTCAAATAAATGATGTCAGTGTCAAAATGAATTCTAAATATCATTGGTTCTGTATCACTTCCTAAATAAGTGGTTTTTCTACCAAGGTATCTATGACAGAGGAAAATCATTATCCCTTCAGCTAGTCATCACCTATATGAGTCACTTGGAAAAGAGGAAATGTTCCCATGTGCTTCAGGTTAATATGAGGAATTAGAAGAGTTTTTCAAAGATTGTAGTAGTGTACATTAAATAATTTCTCAATATTTTTAAGCTCCTGTTAATCCTATAAATTTAACAACTAAAATATCACTGCATTTACTTATTTAATCTCTGCCAGTTAGTGTTTGAATTCAGGGTCTCATGCGCTCCCTTAGTTTTTTCACTAAAGGCTGGTGCTCTACCATTTGAGCCATAGCTTTACTTTTGTTTTTGTTTTTGCTGGTTAATTGAGCATATTTGCTGGTTAATTTAGTCTCTTGGATTTGCCATCCTGGGCTGACTTTGGACCCCGATCCACAGCTATAAGCCTCTCAAGTAGCTAGGATTACAAGCATGAACCATGAGAATAAGATTAATATGTCATTTAATTTCTCTCCAATTCATTAACAGTACAAGTTTAGGGCCCCATTCTGTTAAAATAGGCCCTCCAAATGGTTCTACATTAAAGATTGAAACTTGTGTCATTATACCCTTTAGAAACCACAGATGTGACAATACCTTCCATCCTTCTTATTGTTCTTTATTTTCAGAACCAAAACTATTTTCCCCCACCATATCTTCCCACCTTCTATTGAAGCCACAAATGTTCCATGTATTCCAAAGAAACAGAACCATGGGCAAAGTGGTACCTGTCCCTTCTCCTTCCTCATAAGAAATTGTCTAACACCACCTAATTTTTGCATAGCACTTCTAAGAGCTGGTTAATAAAAAGTTATTAGCATGTGTTTGCTCTGAATCTTAAATGTCCTTCAAAGCCCTTGTTTTAAAGGCCACCACCATGTGTTGCTGTTAGGACTCAGGAACCTCTTTTGCATGTGTGGTCTGATGGGAGGAAGTTAGGTCATTGCAGGTGGGCCTTTACAAAGAATGTTGGGACCCCAATCTTCCATCTCAGCTTTCTGGCCACCACAAGGTGAACAACCTCCTCCACCACAAAGCCCCACAACCTGTGGTATCGCTTTACTGCAGGCCCAAATGCAACCCTGTCAACCATAGACTAAAACTGTAAAGTGATTATCTCAAGTATTTTTGTCACAGCAATGATAAACTGACTAACACAGTATGATTATCTGATTCTTGTCTGAACTCTGTGAAGGCAAGAGCTAAGTTCGAATGTTCCCAAAGTCTGTAGTGTTCAGCATAGTGGTGGCCCCAAAACATTTTTATATTTCCTGGACCAAGAGAGTACACACTTACTAATTGCCATCCTGGAATATATTGAAGATAATATATAACAAAAATATTGAAATGTTTAAAAATTATGGTGAATATTCTCAATATAAACTACATTCAGCTCCCATATCCTGTTCTAAATGTTTTGTTTTATTTCCTGATAGTAGCTTAAAGATTCTCCAATTCCTAGATTGAATTTTCAAAGAGAGCAACTTCTTATAAGTTTGTACTTGAAGACTGGTTTTGTAGTGCTTTATCTCCTGCAGCTGACAAAGCAAATCAGAAGGCTATTGAAGTCCACATGGAGGGGCTTGTGGACCATTACTGATGTGAACAATCTATATATTTCCTATTTTTTTTCTATTTCTAGTGGTGAATTGTATAAACATTTTGCTTCACTTTATTGTAAGTTGAAGTTATCTACTGCATATAAAGAAATGCCATTTTCCATCTAAAACTAATAGTAAATGGGCTTTGGGGACCCAATTTGTTTCTATATTAGAGATTATGTTTATTTGATTCTGAGTGGCATGTATTGCTATTTGTATATTAAATTTTAGTATAAACATATTTAATAGAATTCTCATGGGAGCTTTGGGAGCTAGAAAATGACAATAATGAGTGCCAAATCCTAAAATGTACCCTGATTGCCCTGGCTTTTTACTTAGGACTTTTTGGTAGAGTTGATTTTTTTTAAATAGAAAAATGAAGCAGAAAAATTAGCTCTTAAAGCACTTATCTAAAATTGCATTCCAGTGGCCTAGCTCCTAAATACAGTCACTAAAATTATACTTCAGTGTTCTTCTATAGGCTGACTTCCCAGCAAGAACTGAAAAATAAAGAAATAACATTTAAAAGACTAAAAAACTTTGAAGGAGATAGTTTGTACAATGAATGAGTTGGACTCAAGCCAGGGCTGATGAAACTGCCTCTGCTAATATTGGGTAGAGCTCGATGACAATCAAGAGTGGTTAGAGGAATTTTTCTCAATGAGTTCATTGGTCAATGCAGCCTTCATGGGAATAGCCCTTGCTATTGATATTTCAAGACTATTACTTGCCCTTAAATAGCTATGATTTAGAGACCTACTCACTCAAGCACTAATGTAGCTCAGTGTGAAAAACAGACAGCTCACCATATGAGGTGAGTTAATACATGTAATTGGGGATAGTGCAGGAGACATTTGAAGCCTTCAGTGGAAAAATGTTCACAAATTGAATACATTAATAACAAATATCACCAGTTTATGCTTGAAATAAAGAATAAGGGCAGTCCTAAAATGCATGTCTAGCGTTTGTATGTTAAGAGATGTTTTTCACATCTTCCATAATAAATATTTGTAGTTGGTATTAGCTTATAACTACAAATATGTGCGCTGAGACTGTCTCAGAAGACTTTGTCTTTCTGACATGCTGACTTGCCCTAGGGTTGGTGGCAGCTTCATAAAATATGTGCGTGTTCAGGGTCGAGCTAGTAAGTTATTTATTCCACTTCTGATCCTGCATGCATGAACTGCCACTGTTTCATGAATCGCTGAAGACAATGGGAACTGACAAACAAGTCCTCCTTTAGAGGCTGGTCACACTGACAACATCAATAGAAAAACACATCATGGGTTCTAAAATGCCACATTTTCACCATTTACCCTGAATAAGACATGAAGCTCTTTAAGGAAAGCAGTAGTATGTTATCATTAAGGACCAGCTGACAGAGAGGCCAGTGTGCTTTGAACTCTCTCAGGTCATCATTCTTAATTTCTCTCTTCTTAGACGGAAGGCCCACCCACACAGGCTCAGAGCAAAGCAGGAAAGGGTTATACCTTTTACAATCTCATTGATAGATTGATTTCATCAACACCCATCCTGGCTCCTGCCCATCAGGGAGAAGCTCCTGTTCTCATTAGGGTCTTATAATGTCTGTGGCTAACATTGTTCTCATGCAAATAGAATGACACAGAAGATAAGTGCCATGAAAATTCAATTTCCCTCGACCATCATTACCCCTTTTCTTATAGTTATTCCCACTTCAATCTGCAGGAGGTAATGTGTGCAATCTGCTGGTACTTCTGCAAGATGATTACTACATTTTAGTAATGAATTTTCCAGCACTAGGGGGTGTTTTTGCAGGTTCCCCTGTTTTCCTAATATAAATTTGGCAACAGTCCTTACATAGTTCTTGCCCACTGAATTTCCACTATGGTGAAAGCCTACCTGACTCATAGGAGGACCAAAGTTCAGTTCCTTCCCTGCTTTAATTGCCAGTGCCCCCCTTGAGGAAGAATAGGTGATTTATTTAATTATGTCTGGAAAATAAAAAACAATAGCACATATTCATCTACTTTTCTAAATCAAACCATAAATGTTCCTCAAAAGCTATCTAATTTCTCCAGACATCCTGGGACTCAGGTCTGTCCTCCTAGCTACTCAGGATGCCAAGTTTTGAGGATCTCAGTACAAAGGCAGCCAGGGCAGACAAATCCTTGAGACTTATTTCTGTTAAAGCAGCAAAACCCAGAAGTGGTAGTGTAGTTCAAGGAGGAGAGTGCTAGCCTTGAGCTAAAAAAAGAAAAAAAGAAAAAGAAATATCAGATCCTGAGTTAAAGACCCAGTACTAGCATAAAAAGAAAAAAAAGTATTTAATATCTGTCAAGAACTAAATATGGATATAGTAATGAAAATGTAAAATTCAGCATAGATCATACACATATGTTGATATAATGAGGATGTATAAGTTAAATAAATCTTACCTTTCAGTTATATATAATTTTTACTAGGGTTTAAGACAATGAAAAAGATAACTTTCAAATTTTATATTTTAACTTTTTTCAAGATGTGATTAAATAAGTAAATATTTTATTGTCAACAACTCATCACATTTTACAAATTCTTTGCTTTTCTGAAAATCTATTCTCACTTCTTTGATATTCTGGGAGTTGACTATACAAATAAGCTGAAAAGGGCAAAAGGTATAAAGAGGAAAATGTAAAAAATACTATATAAAATTTTCTTAGAAAATACTTTTTCTTACACATGGGAAATATATTTTTGTAGAACAAGTACAGTTATGCAGCAGTATTTTCATTGATGTGTTGGTTTTATTACAAAGTGTTTTTTTTTAACTGATGAAACTTATTCATTTATTTAATGAATTCCCCACCCCCATTCTGAGGTACAGATGCAATAGAGAAAAAATGATGTCATTCCTTTATTTGGATTATTTTATTTTATAAAACTGATATATGTACCTACTCAGTACTTGTGTTAAAACTGCTTAGGATATGTGTAGGATATATGAGAAAGGATAGGAATAAATATTGTCAACTACAGCTTTGGAATTGCTACTTCAAGTTAGATGCTGAATATACAATTACTGTATTCTAGGTCTGTAATTATAAAAGTGTTGCAGTTTATGTTGACCTTGAGAATTATTGACACTATAATTTTAAACTAAAAAATACAAGTTGAGTGTGAAATTGTGTGCCGCTTCTTGAACTGCTTACATAGTGAGCTCCCCTGAAGAATTGGTTACAACTATGATAATTTCCTATGGAATTAGAATATGTAAAATGTCATTAAACCGTCCTTTTATGACTGAATGGTTAACTGGTTATATAGATATGTAAAATAAGAAGTATTCCAGTGGATTGGAAGCAACTGCTAATTACAACCCTCCCTTCCTGTAAGCTTCATGGCTGGTACTTCTCTGAAAGATCCAGCCAATGGAGCCTGAATGTCGAGGTTACTCTGTTGGGGTCTGTGGGGGTCTGGGAAGGGGTAAAAGGAGGGATGGACTTGTTTGTTTAAGTGTTAAGAAAAACACATTATGACTATAATAATAATTCTGTATTTGAAATTGGAGCTTCACATCTGTAAGGCAAAGTTGCAGCTTGTATAAAATACAAGCTTAGTGCCATTTTTTTCAAATTTTTATTATCAAACTGATGTACAGAGAGGTTACAGTTTCATAAGTTAGGCATTGGATACATTATGATGCTTCTTTGCATATGGAGCAGTATAAGGTGATTCAAACATAGACTTCACTTGACTATAGACAAGATGCTACTAATCATTTCCCAGGAGTATTCATATTCCTTTTCATTATTCGTGAAAAATGGACATGCATACTCTTTACCTGATATTAAAACTAAGGTAAGAATATTCTAAATAATTTCCAATGCTATGTCACCTTTATATAATTTTGCCTAACAGCAGGAAAGAAAAATTGTTCAACTACATGTTTAGGTAATAATTTCATAGCAGTTTGATTTAATATTTCAAACTATAAACCCAACTAGCTATTTTTAACATCTTTTAAGAAATCAGGCCTGGTAATGTGGCTTACCAGTTGCATGCTTGCCTAGCATACATGAAGCACTAGGTTTGATTCCTCAGCACCACATATAGAGAAAAAGCCTGAAGTGGCACTGTGGCTCAAATGGTAGAGTGCTAGCCTTGAGCAAAAGGAAGACAGGGACGATGCTCAGGCACTGAGTCACTGAGTTCAAGCCCCAGGACTGGAAGAGAAAGAAAGAAAGAAAGAAAGAAAGAAAGAAAGAAAGAAAGAAAGAAAGAAAGAAAGAAAGAAAGAAAGAAAGAAAGAAAGAAAGAAAGGAAGGAAGGAAGGAAGGAAGGAAGGAAGGAAGGAAGGAAGGAAGGAAGGAAGGAAGGAAGGAAGGAAGGAAGGAAGGAAGGAAGAGAGAGAGAGAGAGAGAGAGAGAGGGAGAGAGGGAGAGAGGGAGGGAGGGAGGGAGGGAGGAAGGGAGGGAGGAAGGAAGGAAGGAAGGAAGGAAGGAAGGGAGGGAGGAAAGAGGGAGGGAGGAAGGAAGGAAAGAAGGAAGGAAGGAAGGAAGAGAAAAAAAAAGAAATCAGACTTTTAAATATGAAATTCAGTTGGAAAGCAAATACATTCACCACTAGGTGTTTTCTGAAAATATATTTTCTCTACTTTATCTCTTTATGACAAATAGCAGTTACTCAGTTCTTTGATTCTGTTCTCCCTGCTTACTCTTTTCTTTTCTGCCTCCTTTCTGTGCATCCATAGTTCTTCACCGAGAGTTTCTTCTCTATACAAGAATATCCATGTAATTCTCAAATAAGTGTCTTCATTCAGGTTATATAAGTCAGAGTTTAATAACATGATTAGGGAATTCTCTAATACAGAAACAATGTTACCAACAATGTGTGTGAAAAAATAATATATTTCTAAAGAAGATATGGGTATACTTCATCTCTTTCAGAATTTCAGTAAAGCCTTAAGAGTGAATTTACCAGATTTTAATAAGGAACACATAAATCTTCACTTATGTTTTCTACTCCTATGGAACAACAACAACAACAACAACAAAAAGAACAGGACAAATGACCGAAAAGCATGTTCTGAAACATTATGCCTAAAAAGGAAAAATCAAATATTAAGAATAAATACCATGTCCACTGGAGTAATAATAGCATAATAGCACAGTATATATATTCTACTATGTTATTTTCATCTTTTACATTTCAAAATTGTTGAGTTTAATAAATATGCAATTCTAATTAGGACATTATAATTATCAAGTATTAGCCTGACTCCATCCAAAGAATAAATTTGAAAATATTGTGCTAAGAAAACAGCTACCATTGTCTTCTGTGTTTAATTAAAATAATCTTAAAACAGATAAAGAACTGCCTCCATGAGCAAGATGGAAACACCATTTTATAGAGGCCAAACACTGTGTCTTAATGAATTCTTTTAAGTTGGTAAATGGAAAGAGTGCACACATCCCTAATTCTCTCTCTCTTTCTCTCTCTCTCTCTCTCTCTCTCTCTCTCTGTCTGCTATTCTGTCTGTCTTGTCACCATCTTTGTCTCTGTCTCTGTCTTTCTCTCTTGTTCTCTCTCTGTCTTTCTCTCTTCTCCCTCTCCCTCTCTCTGACTCTGTCTCTATTTGTTGTTGCAGCACTGGTGACTTTAAAAAGATATTTATCCTATATAAATTGAATGATGTATCCCATATAAATTCCGTGCATTTTCTTTTTTTTTCTCAAATATGCCTATAAAATTTAAATAATTGAAGTCAGGCTTAAAGAGATTGGCCCATAAAATAGGTGGCACTCTCAAAATCTTGCCATTTAGCATTTCAGAGAATTCCTTAGACCATTTTAAGAAAGTTAGTGTTAAATTATGCATTTTATGAAATGTTTTTATATATCCTGATATAAATAATGACAATTAGTCTTATATGTACTTTTTGTATTTAAACTACACAATTAAATAAACACTTATATATTTATATGAAATATGTTGTGCACATATTTATTCATTGTCCCTGTAAGACTTAGGTCCTAGCTATTTCTAGTAGTAGTCCTGTCCATCATTCCACTATTAGTTGGTAGCGATTCCAATAATCCATTGACGTATATTGTTCTAGGCCATTGACTTCAAAATAGTTTATATTTTAAAATTCTTTAATTGCAGAGGTCTAGTATAATTGCTGACATCTTTCTGCTATCCTGCCCTTTCTTTCAGTGTCTTGTCATTTTTACATTATTTATTATAGTTAGAAATTATAGCCATATGTTTATTTGTATAGTGTCTATTTTCTCAACTTGACTGACTGATCTCTTTTGTTCACCTACTTATACATAATACTTGTAGAAGTCTTTGGCTTTGAATATGAAATCAAGAAAAGTGGGCAAGCATTGGTGCCTCACAACTATAATTTTATCTATTCAGGAGGCTGAGATAGAAGAATCTCTGTCCAAAGCCAGTCCAGGAAGAAAAGATTGTAAGATATTAATCTTCAATTGACCACCTTTAAAGAAAAAAAAGTGTGCTGAAAGTGCATGGTATAAAGTTATGTAACTGAATATCTACTGTTACTTAAGTACTCTATATTTTAAAATTTTGTAATATTAAATGGAGGGACATGATGCTTTGATACATGTATATATTTGCTATTCAGGTAAAATGTCTGTCTCCTCTAATAGTTACGGCAGAAGCATCCAAATGCAATTTTGCTAGTATTAGAGATATATCATGTTTTCTATAAGAATAGACAGGCATAGAAAATGAAAAACCTCAATTAAGATTTTTATGTAATGTCAGTGATGGTAAGCTGGGCATTGGTAGCTCAGACTGCAATCCTAGATTGAGATCTGAGGATCATGCTTTGAAGCCAGTGTGGGCAGGAACATCTATGAGACTCTTATCTCCAGTTAATCACCAGAATGCTAGAAGAGGGCATTGACAGAAGTGGTAGAGTGCTAGCTTTAAGCAAAAGAAGCTTGTGGGTAGTAGCAGGCTCTGTGTTTAAGCCCCAGCACAGGACACACACATACACACACAAAACAAACAAACAAACAAAAATAATGGTTTTTAACATTAACTATTAACATATTCCTGAATTTTTCATATTTGCTGCTATGTTTTTAAACTTCTCTTGCAGTGTTGAGGCTGCTATCAAAGGAGTTGAACAAGGTAGGATAGCACTCTATCACTGAGTAATAAACCCTCTGGCCTCTGTTTTTGTAAATTGAAGTGTCATATACATAAAGCAAAATGTGTGTGTGTGTATAAATAGATAGAGACATATATGTGCACTTACATATGTATATATATGCATACATTTAAGCATACTGGCCACACCAACATATATAACACATATTGGCTATATATATCAAATATATTATGGAACATTCATTACTCCAGTTTTAAATATATACAATATAGGTTAGTGTGCAAACTCTAGTTGCCAATCATGCATTAGTTTTGGTTATTCAGCATCTCTCTCTCACTTCTTTCTGTTCTCCGTGTGTTTGGAATTTTTTCTAGCATTTTCTGACCCTGTCCCATATAGTTTTAGAAAGTTGTGTCACTTCTTTTAGAGAAAGATACATTATATACTGTTGTAGCTCACAGAAGAAAATATAAATTTTGACATCGCTCTTTATGACGTAGTTCTCTCCCTTACTGACCCATATTAATTACTGACCAGCTTATGTGGTGAAAAATCTTTTAGACTCTATAGTTGAAAACCTGTGTAGTCCTCATTAGACCTTTATTTCCTAAATTTCAAATAAATTAAAAGGATTATCTTATATTGCTACAGTTGTATTGATTTAAATGTATTTGACTGTGTTAGTATATTTGCAGTTAGTATTTTGACAGTGGTACAGAAAATTACATTACATCAATACTTCATTGTTTATTTTGAGAAATAATAACTAATGATGAATGTACCAAATTTTAGATGCTATGCATAGTAACTAAATTATCTTAGAGCATTATCAGCAGAAACTCTGCTACAGAAGTTCTATATAGCTTCTCTAAATTCATCTTCCAAGCTGTTAATTTCTTTTGGAAGAGCTAGCTAGTCTCATGGCAAAACAAGCTTGCTCTTCTGTGTCCTTCATAGCCTTGAGAACTTTGTTTATTTCTTTTGATTCCAAACACAGGGACAACTAGGGTGGCAGTAAGTCTTTATGGGTAATAATTGTCTATGTATTTTATTTCCCAAACCTATATGTTTTATATATTCTTCGAAAAATTAAAATTCTTGTACCAATTTTAAAGCTTAGGAATGTCTAGTGGTGTTAGAAAAAAATTGTTTTTCAGAATTTACCACTATGGTTACAGTGGCATAGCATAAATATTTTAATGTGTTATATCAGGCCTAAAATTTTGTTTCTTAAAAATGATGTGAAGTGTTATGAACATTTACCTAGACAAGATTACTGCCATATGTGATCTTTCTACTTTGCCTTTCAAGAATGTTGACATGATGTTTCTCTGCTGCATTAACTATATCGTGCCCTGTAAACATAAAAGCAAAACTGGGACTTGTAAATGAGAGAGTTGTCTTTATTTTGATCAGAGAATTGGAATTTGTAATTCAAATAAGAAAAGTTAATGAACTTAGTTCATAGCCTTGAAAAGAAGTGTTGTAAGGTGTTAACTTGGTTCTCATAAAGATGATTCCAAACATCGCCATTCAGACATTAATTTTGTCCACTTAGAAAAGTGGAAGGCCAATGACATGGATATGACTACAGAGATTTTATTGACTGAACCATACCATCTCCAAATACATGACAAAGTCAATGACAGAGTAGTGTATAACCAGAAGGGATCTTTGTGTGTGTTTGAGCATGTGTGTATCTGTGTGTATATCTTTAGAAGCCTGTGCACTGTGATTTGAACTCTGGACATGTCTCAAAAATTTCTTTTTTTTTTTCACTTACAGCTGACAACAGGTGCTCTATCACTTGAACCATGGTTCTATGTCTGGCTTAGAGACAAATAGATTCACAGATATGCCTGCTCAAGCTGGCTTTGACCATGATTCTCAGATCTCAGCTTCTTGTGTAGATAGAATTATGTCAGTGAGCCACTGGTCCTGGGTTTACCAGTACAGCTCAGTTTTTACATTATCTTTGGTCCTATTAAGTGCATTATGAATGAAGCACTAAGATAGATCACAGTTAAAATCAATATCACACTCATGGAAGTCCACTCCTGTAATTGTGGTGCACTTCTGTAATCTGAAGCAACAAGCAGGCAGAAAAGGCAGGATCAAAACTTGAAAGACATCTTATACTGCATAGCTAGTTCCAAGCCAGCCCACCTAATTTAAGGCAAGTCTATGCAAGTGAGATTATCGCAAAAACGAACAAACAAACATAATGTCACTCTACAATTCTTTTAATGGACCTCTTTGACCACCCTGGGGGGAGGGAGTATTTGTCAAGCTATTACTTTGGAAATATTAAATCTGATTTTCTCTGGACACTTAAACAAGCAAGCTTGTATACATAACTACTCTCCTCACTCTTACACTTATGCATTTATAAGCCTTTATAGCTAATTTCTCATTTGTTTGTATTCATACAAATGTTATAACTTTATAGGATGACTTCTTACACCATTGCAAGTTTAATTCTTTTCTTTTCTTTTTTGTTTTTGAACAGATCTTAGCACGTACAGCAACTATAATAGGGAATTTAAGCTACACCTTGGTTTGTTTTTAGTATTGAATGAGTAAAGCAATCTCATTTAGTCAACTCTCAGATTTGCTGTGCTTTCTACCACATGCAATTCCCTCGTGTGTCATCTTGGAGTAGTCTACAGTCCACTTCAGGGTAGGTCAAAGGTGACCACGGAGCCAGTAGAACTAGCAGTATTTACCTTCTCTTGTCCATGAGAAGGGTTTCTGCCAAGTTTACAGAAATGCATTTTGTTTTGTCATATCAATAACATATTGGGACCAACAATAACCGTTCTTGTAATTCTACCTATTCAGGATGCTGAGATATAAGGATTGTGCTTTGAAGCTAGCCTTGGCAGAAAAGACCATGAGACTTTCCCTCCAATTTACTACCAAAAATCTGGAAGTGTAGCTTAGGTATTATAATGTCAGCCTCTAGTGAAAAAGCTAAAGATAGCATATAGGAAAGAGAGAGAGACACACACAGAGACAGAATTAGAGAGAAACAAATAGAAACAGAGTCAGAGAGAGAAAAAGACAGAGTACAAAAAGAAGGAAGGAAGGAAGGAAGGAAGGAAGGAAGGAAGGAAGGAAGGAAAGAAGGAAGGAAGGAAGGAAGGAAGGAAAGAAGGAAGGAAAGAAGGGAGGGATAAAGACGGAACAGCAGTGATTCTGTTTCAAGTGTTCAAAAAAACTAAAAATAGGAGTAAAAATGAAAGATTGTTTTCCATTATAGTACTCTAATTAGTCTATATGTAAATGTAATTATTCAGATACCAGATTCTAATATGTGAATAATAGAAAAAAATATGTGAATAATAGAATTTACCCATGTTCTTATTTCTAGAGTGAATTCATGAACAAGTCATTACGTTGTGTTGCAGTAAAGTGATTATTTAATGTTAGTTTTATACTTTCAATTGCGTACTTGGGATTAATGGGATGGTCTAGACTTTTGTGTATAAACTAGTTCTCTGTGTATTCGTTTTCAAATTTGTTATGCTGTAATACAGTATCATTTTTCTGTTATGGTCTCTAAATTAAAGTAAAAGAAACTGCAAGACTTTAGAGTTGCTAGTTGTTTGCAAATTAACTTTAGTAGATAATAGAATTATATTTATACTCCCTAATAGAATGTTTCATTTTAATAAAATTCCTGCACTAAATAGAATGTACACTTATATTCCGGTACTGTTATACACATTGTTTTGCAAAATTCTACTTGAAAATCAAACTAAATTCCCTGCACAGTTTCAGTAAAAACAAAACTGGGCAACTTATGACTGCATGTTTATCCTAGAAACCTGCCTTATTTATGATTGCCTTGATGTTTTCCTTTTCTTTTTCTATTTTTTGTCCATTCAAAGAAGATTGTTCTTGAGTTAAAACTATTCGGAAATGTTGGAAATTACAATGGAAACCGACATGTCTTTCCACAAAAAGGACAGGAGTTGAGCAGGACCCTCCCCACTGCGCTCCTCCCAAGGCCCCTGGGGTGGGGGGAGGGGATCTGACAGCGGTGGGCTTCCCTTGACTGCTTCCTCTCTTTGTACCTAACTCTGGTCCATAAATAGAGCAGCGCATCAAGCTCCCAACTGACACCAGGGAAGCTTCATAAATCAGCCAGTGAGTGTTCCGCCATGCACCTTTAGCCACTGCCTTCCTTCCAGAGCTGACACCTGTCACCTTTTAAAGAGAGTGTTCATTCTCTGTCACTGTAGCTGAGTCCTGTCTTTTCTTTATCCACTTCTCATATTTGGCCAACATGCGATTATCGGGGTGATTGCCCACATATAATTAAATCGCTACTATTTCGGACTTAGTGGGTTTATGTGTAATGCCTAAAAACTTGAAATTTCTAGGTAGTCTTGGGGTAGGCAACTAAGAACACAGTACATGGCATAGGATGTATTGCACTTTTTAGATGATTGTGAATTTGCATAGGAAAATATGTATCTTCTCTATCATAATCATGCCATGTTCGTGGAAAACTTCATGTGAATCAACTTTGATCAGCTTTGGCTTTACCTGATCATTTCTAGTTAAATGGCATTGTATTATCACTTTGTTTATAGCGAAGTGTTATGACAATGTCTTGTAAAAAGAAGACTGTAACCTACAAGAGCAGAAACATCTCCTTAATATTATTTATTAATAACAAATTATTATTACAATTATAACAATTATAAAATAATAATTATTTGTGATTTATTAATCACAAATTAAGTAACCTATGTCAGTCATATCTCACTTCCTAAATCTTATTTCAAATTCTATTACAGCAAATGAGGACCACGAGGTGTTGGTAATTGGGAAGTATTAAGTGCACAATACAAGCAGAGGGTGCTTAAAAGGGACAGAAAAAAGTCAGTTTGCTATTGATTGGGCTGTGGTGGGATAAATGTGTGGCTTCTGCCCTTAATGGAAGCTGATTGTTCAGGGATGTGCCGGTGAGACTGGTCGATTCTTGAGCTGTTGTTTACTGGGAAGGACAATATCAATTTTCCAGAGGGATGATTGGTGGGATGTCAAGGCTGTCACCCTTTTCTCTGTGTCCCTGACAGACAGTCCAGTGACAATTACCAGCGAAGAGACATTGACTGCATTGGCATATACACTAGAGGATATAACTGGCAAAAAAAAAAAAAAAAAAAGAGAGAGAAAGAAACAGGTAACACTCTTGTAAAAAAGATATAATCAGCAGTTGTCAAGACTGGTTACGTATATGATGTCTGAATAACGGGGCCGCAGTGCTGTGCCTTTTCGTTGAGGTGACACACAGCATTTCATCCTTTAAAACATTAACCTTGGGATGGTTAAGAGGAGAGTGTTAATGGTTGAAATTAATTATATTGGATTTAGAATAAAATTCTTCTCATTTGTTTTTTTCTCACTGAAGTGGAATTTACATTTTCAAAAGGGCTTGATAGTAGGTAATTTAATTCTACCAAAATGATTACACAAAGAAAATGTTTCCTGAAGAGTTGAGGTACTTTGTGTGTGTGTGTGAGAGATTTTTGTTTAGGTTCATAGTATTGGTAAAGAAAAGATGCATAGCTAAAAAATTACATTGGATAAATAATAGAGTGACTAAATTTCATAATGGCTAGAAATTGTGGAACTTCAATTGCTACAATGACATTGTGGAATATGTGGAGTTAGATTGTATTTGTGTCTATATATACATATACATACATACATACATATATATACATATATATTAGATTTTCTACATTTTCCCCCACTTTCCCCATTTCTCTCTGTTCTAGTGCCTAATATCTAGCAAGCCTAAAGAAAATCTGTAATTAGCTTATAAATGTATGAGTAAATACACTTGGGATGAATGTGTATGCAAATATACTAACTGAAATGTGGTAAAATAAAGGGAAAACTCAGTGTAATATCTAAGCAAGTAAAAGTCAATAGTCGGTCAAATAAGCACCAGGAAGCAGGTACTAGAGAAGGGTGGGGGTCGGGTTAGAGGAAAGTAGTAGAGCAATGAAGTGAACAAGAAGGGGAGAATACAGTCAACAATTCAATGTATATCCTACAAAATTAAGCACAAGGGAAGGAGTAGGTAGGGGAGGGTTGGTGAGAATGTTGAAAGGTATGGCATTAATCAAGTTGCATTAATTGCTTTGTTAAATGACTACTCCTTTGTATAACTACTTAAATACTGGTATTAGAACTAGGAAATTGAAAGGGAATACCAAAATTGAGAGACACAGGGTGAAAAAAAAACAAACAACTACAAAAGCAATACTTGCAAAACTGTTTGGTGTAAGTGAACTGAACACCTCATGAGGGAAAAGGGAAAGGGGGAGGAGGGACGGGGTATGAGGGACGAGGTAACAAACAGTACAAGTAGTGTATCCAGTGCCTAACATATGAAACTGTAACCTCTCTGTACATCAGTTTGATAATAAAATTTTGAAAAAAAATAATTTTAAAAGACAAAAATAAAATAAAAGAAACCAAAAATATTTCCAATTCATGCATTAGCATATACAGAAACTATTGCCTACATTAGATGAAGTTGAACATCAGAACGATCAGTAGCTGTATATGTTTCTCATCCAGAAACTACCTTTTGTGTTCATTCAAAAACACAATTCATTCCAGTTACTATATTAATTCTAATCACCTCTTTCAATCACCACATACTGCAAAAAGTATAGTTCCTGGAAATATTCATAATGAGTGTTATTTTGGTTTTTGGTTTGTTTGTTTTATAGGAATTAGACATCCCCTTCCATATAAATTTTCTTCATGTCAAGGTGAAAATACCTATATGCACAGATAATAAAAGGCAAGCACTTTTGCCATTAGGCCATATTCCCAGCCCTATGCACAGATAATAGATTTTTGTTGGCTTCCTAGCCCATAAGAATAGTGTGAAAGTACTTTCTGAGTTTATACTGAATTGCCTGGAAAGGATTGATTTTTGTAACATCAGTCCCTGGAGGAATGAAAATAATTAGATACATGTGGTTAGTGCTCTTCTGTATGGTGTATGTGACTTATACCATATATATATATGTATGTATATATACATATATTCTCTATAAGAAACATTATCTTAAACACTACTCATATAACTTAAAAAGATATTGATGTTTATTTAAAAGTTACCATATATTATTAGTAAGTTTGACTAGTGGCATAAATATCACACCTATTCTGCCAGTGAAGGTATTGTTAACATTTCCAAATTTATCTGATTTTTCATGTTTTATTTCTATGTTCCTTAAGTGTGCTCAATGGTTCTGTTCTCTATCTTCATAAATATATATGGAAGCTGAATAATTTTGATGGTTTTATCTTCAATAAGGAGATTTTAGTAATGGCATGTAGCTAAATATAATGGTTATTTGGGATTGTAGCATGCCATGCAAAACTTATCATTAATTTCTCCTCATAAACCATGGGCTAATTGATTTTTCCATTGCACTCATTAAAAATAGATAGATAGCTTTTCAGAAGACAGTCTCAGAAACCCAAGGCAAGGCACTGGTCCTCTGGGATACCATCAACTGACCATTGCACCAGGCCTAGAATAGTGGCCCTCCTACTTGTCAAGACTGAAGTATTTATTCTTTTTCCCAGCAGATAAACATTTGCAAGGCAAATAATAAATTAGCCATTAATCAGAAGAAGGTTTGCATTGGATGAACTCTGAATAGAGTGACATTGTCAGGTAGATAGACAAGGTAAATCAACAAGGGAGAATTGATTACACGGCACATCCAACCATGATTTAGAAAATATCGGCGCTTACATTTGAAGATTTTTGAAAGAATAAGGATCTTCTTTAAGTAATGGGAGACTACTTAGAAGAAAATAAAGTTATCTTTTAAGAGAAATATGAATACTTACATAAGATATATTACTCAGAAATATGATTTGAAAAATTGTCAATTATTTTTTTTCTAAGTATTGTGTTTTTAAATATTCTTTTACAGCTGGGAATATGGCCTAGTGGCAAGAGTGCTTGCCTTGTATACATGAAGCCCTGGGTTCGATTCCCCAGCACCACATATATAAAAATGGCCAGAAGTGGCGCTGTGGCTTAAGTGGCAGAGTGCTAGCCTTGAGCAAAAAGAAGCCAGGGACAGTACTCAGGCCCTGAGTCCAAGGCCCAGGATTGGCAAAAAAAAATTAAATAAATAAATATTCTTTTTCAAAAGAGGTGACTTCATATTGTATGAATGTTTCCATGTTAGTATTTTTTTTCAAAACTAAATGGGCAGGCAGATAGTTTTTAAAACAAAGTATAACCTTACCATTTAATTTTCTTTTTGAAATTATGTTTGTCAGTTCATAGATAAAAATGCAGACACTTTCAGAGTTGTATTCTGAGATGCCCGTATGTTAAGCTTTGCTTGCCCACTTAAAAGTCATGTGATCTGAGGTAAGTTACTTAACCTTTCATAACCTGCCACTTCCTCAGTTGTAAACTAGGGCCAGACACTGTTATTTTCTTTGCATATAGAAAATCTAAGTATGATATATAATTTTCAAACAAATCTTTGTTCATATTTAGCAATTTTAAAAATCTATTATCATTGCATAGCTTATTTCAGAACATTATAGGTAATCAGACAGAAATTGATTTCTATATAAATCTATATAAAGAAATGGATATTATATATAAAAGTATTATAGGCACAGTCGTTATGAAGAAGAAATATTGTCATCTGAAATTCTCCTGAGGCTAGAAACTACAGCCTCTGTTTAGGTAGAATTGACCATCAGGGAAATTGTTCTTTACTCCAAGCACCTAATATCTGGCACATTCTGTTTCCTCAGCACCATAATATGTACAATCTGTCCTAGATTTTTCAGATTTATTGTTTCTACATTTATCCAAAAATAAAGAAAACAATGAAAATAAACAGTAGCCATTGCAATGTTCCTCTCCTGCTTTCTTTCCTCTTTCACCCATTTTATTTTATATGAGTACCTTTCTGTTCCCAAATTACTCTTCATGACTAAGTACCTTATAAGTTATGACACCTTTATTAAAGGATATTAACTGGGTCACAGTTGTCCTGTCCCCATAGCTTTGATTAACTAAGAAGTGATTATTATGATTAGGTACTTATGAGTAATGGTACCTTTATTCTAGGATATTAACTGGGTCAGAGTTGTCCTATCCCCATAGCTTTGATTAGGTAAAAAGTGATTATTAAAGAGGAATTTTAAATGAATCTTGAGGTATTGATTAATATTGCCTCGGGCACACAATACAATTAAAAAGTTTTCAACTTTTCTAATGTGTAAACTACACTTGCAAAGGAAATTGATTTTTAAACCAACCCTAAAACATTGAGCTTTGGCAACCCCTAACTATAGGTTCAACATGGAAAATATTCAAACCAACATGGAGTAGTTGGGCTTCAGTGTTTTTCGCTATGCTATCTTTGTCATTTTTAAATTTGTTTCTAGTTAATCACTCCCAGCTCTATTTTGACTGTGATTTCAGGTAGGAATATAGAATTATACAGAATTGTATGATATCTTCTTTTATCCCCTGATTCATCACATCTTTATTCATTAGTCTATTTTGGGTGTTATTTTGATATTTATATCTAATACTAACCTATCTGTTTCTCCTTCTGTTTATCACTTACTTCTATTCTGTATTTATCAAATATTTACTCTTTTAGTCTCATCATTGATTAATTCTTCCTTAAAGTAAAAGTATACTCAGCTCTCCTCCATTCTAAAGCAGATAATGTAAGCAAAAACATTCTGTAGGGTTTTCTAAATAAAGGGATTTCATTGAGTTTTAGAATTCAACAAGTTGTATAAAGGCCTGGGAATATGGCCTAGTGGTAGAGTACTTGCCTTGCATACATGAAGCCCTAGTATTGATTCCTCAGCACTACGTATATAGAAAAAGCTAGAAGTGGTGCTGTGGCTCAAGTGGTAGAATGCTAGCCTGGAGCAAAAAAAAAGCCAAGGATAGTGATCAGGCCCTGAGTTCAAGGCCCAGGACTGGCAAAAATAAATAAATAAATTAGTTGTATAAAAGTGACATATGAAGAAAGTCTTAAACACTAACAACACAAAATTATCCTAAGTGCAAGTTATTTTCATTGTAGCTTTTAAAAATGGTTAACTCATACTTAATAGGTTTGGTTATAAATCATATAGCATTTCTAATGATTTACGTTCACAATTTATGTTTCTCAGAACTCTGACATAAATATTATTTTCTTATTTTATCAGTGTAGAAACCTAGTTAAGGAGAGAGTAAATAACTTGCATCTAGCAGTAATTATTGGAATTAGAGTTTGTAGTTAATTAGCTTAGAATTTATACTTAATCTACTTATGATGTTCAGTCTTTATATAATCACATATATTATTAACTGTTAAACTGTTAGTCTAATAATACTTATAGACACAATTTTATAATTACTTTTTTTTCTCTTGGTCTGGTAAACATTTCAAGGGAAGTAAGAATGAGATTAAAAATAGAAATGTATTGGAGCTGTGTGGTAGAGGATTTTATACTCTGGATCAAGAGTTTTGATTAATTACCTTGCTATGTCATGAGGAATAATCAAAAAGTTTGGACATTAATTGGCATGGTTAGTGCTACATTTTAGTATCTGCAGGACATATTGAAGCAGGAAATATTGATGCAATGGATAGTCATTTGGAAGGTTTGCAGCAGTGTAGGTGAGAAGGTATAAAGCTTAAATTATGGAGATGACTATAAAGTAATGGTACAAGGAGAATTTGCAGTGTCTGGCACTTTTAAATAGTGATAGACCTTATTAAAAAGGCAAGAGTGGAGCCAAATGATTCCAAAATTTAAATGCAGAACTTTGACCATCAAGGATAAAATAGAGAAAGCTAGATTTAAAGCCAAAATCTATATTTCATTTGAAAAATGTGTTGTTTGCTTTACTAGTGGAACATCTACATGGAATTTTATAAATACCATTTGAGAAGGAAGTAGAAAATTCTGACTGAAAGCTTAATTTTCAGGATTATCTACTGAAAGGAAGTTGAAAACATTTCAGTAGTTGAAATTATGATAGAATAAAATGCAGGAAAGTGAAAGAGAAGTAGGGCAAATCATTCTTCTCCTATAGAAGCTCAAACTTCTTTAAGATGTAAACTGTAGGAACTGAAAGAAGGACAGGAAGTCTCCAAAATGTTGAGATCTTGAATAATATAGCCATAAAGAAAGAAAAGAGAGTCATGAGAAACAAGAGGTGGTTCCAACTGTACACATTTCAGAGCTGAGAGAGAGAAAAACAAAACAAAACAAAAAACTTCAGTCTTCAAAGAAAACCTGCTGTTGGTCATTACCACTAAGGACCAAAGATAGATATGGAAAACCTCCTGAAATATGAATGAGACATTAAATTACCCGATGCAAAAAAAGTATAGGTAAGACCAGTGGATTTTCCCTGTCAGGATTTTTGTGGAAGAAATAATGCTTTCTTTAGGCAAAGGAAGGGAGAGGAAGGGTGGGATCCGTTTTTATAGAGCTTTCATGTAAAAGTGTTAAACAGGAAACAAGCCCTTAAGCAATATGAAATTTGATATCAGTTGGAGAGTAAGGGTAACCTAGAAGAAGATAAGTAGCCTAACTTTTACTCCCAAATTAGCTATTTTCATTGTCCCAAGTTATAGAATGTTGCTTTGCAATACTGAAAATAAAAGTCTATTTGTAAAATTGTCTCTGGCAAAATGGAACTCTAAAGATCATTAGTATTTAATCCTTGCCTTTAGATGAGGCTTTTGGTGTGCCTCCCTCACTTAATAAATTTCAAAACTCCTGGTTGCTTGCTAATAATGCTTCCCTTCTCAGGAGATTGAATGGCTATAGGCTAGTCACTTATAAGTTCAGTGGAAAAACAGTCACAGTTAATAAGAGATTCATGACACTCTCATTTTCAATCATTTTTTTCTAGGTTACCATAAAATATGCTTTGTTCTTTCACATAGCTTATTAATTTATACCAGAACACACATGTGTTTTCAACAAGATTTTTGTTTTGAAAAGTTATTCATATTTTGCATGGAGAAACATAGGACCAAATGTAGGAGGTAAAAATCTTTAAAGCCCAATTTAAATTCATGGGTTAAACAATAGCATTCAAAATCCTGGGCTGGTCCTGTGCAGGTAGCTTATTCTTGTAATTCTACTCAGGAGACTGAGACCTAAGTCTTGAGATTCAAAATCAGCATAGGTAGAAAACTAATCAGTAAATCCAACTAATCAGCAAAAATCCAGCTAATCAGCAAAAACACTGCATGGGATCCCTGGTTCAAGTAGTGGAGAAACAGCCTGCAGTGAAAGAGCTGACTGAGAGCATAAGTCTCTGAGTTCAAACCCTAGAATGGGCTCACACACACACGTACACACACACACGCAGAAAGAGAGAGAGAGAGAGAGAGAGAGAGAGAGAGAGAGAGAGAGAGAGAGAGAGAGAGGAAAAAAATTAAAAGGCTGTATGTGTGACTCAAAAGTGAAGTGGCAACACAGCAAATATGGGGTTAATACTATTTATGCAATCTGGTCTTATTTCTTTGTTTTGGATTCAGAGGCTGGAGATTGGGGATTAAACTCAGGGTTTTGCATATACTAAGGAATGCTTTACAACTGTGCTATGCTGTTGACCCTTATTTTCATTATTTGTACATGGTATGAAATCTTCTGTAAGGTTTTGATTGCTTTCCACTAACACATAAACATGATGAATCAAAAACAAATGATGGCTTTCATTAAGGAAGTATATATGAGTACAAAAAAGAGATTCCAAACTACTATCATTGGGTTAATTTGTCTCTGAAAAGTTGGATTCCTGATGTAGGCGGTTAAGAGATAGTTTCATGAGCCAGAGTCCATGTGTAATTAGATAAGGAAAGGTGACAGGGACAGTTGAGTTAGTGCCTCCCATGGAATGACAGATATTGACTGGACCCGGGGCTGTGTTTGAGATGGTGAGGGAGTCGATAAAAACATCAGGGCTTGTTTAGAGTAACACTGCCAGCAAGGCTTTAATTTGATGCCTGGAAAAGAGCACAGGCATTCTCCCTCCCATGTTTAGTGGTGATGAGATCTAACACTTGCATGTAATCTCCTATTCACCAGGAAAGAGACTTGTAGGAGATACAGCGCACTACGAAGATGAAATAGAACCAACGAACCTATTTTGTATGAAGTCTACTCAGTTGGCCAAGTTTGGAAAAACAATTATCATTTGAATCATCAAATCAATTATGGGAAATTCTCTTTTTTTTTTAAAAGTTTTTATTGTCAAACTGATGTACAGAGAGGTTACAGTTTCATAGTTAGGCATTGGATACATTTCTTGTACTGTTTGTTACCTTGTCCCTCATACCCCCTCCCACCTCCCCCTACCCGTTACCCCCATGAGGTGTTCAGTTCACTTACACCAAACAGTTTTGCAAGTATTGCTTTTGTAGTTGTTTCTCTTTTTTTACCCTGTGTCTCTCAATTTTGGTATTCCCTTTCAATTTCCTAGTTCTAATACCAGTAAACACGGTTTCCAATATACTCAGATAAGATTACAGAGATAGTGTAGATACAATCAAAGGAAGGTGATACAAGAACATCATCAATAGTAGAAGCTACAGATACACATGGGACATTGAAAGTAGTTACAACTGTGATATAACAATCATTTCCATAACATGGAGTTCATTTCACTTAGCATCATCTTATGTCATCATAGGCTCTTGTGATCCTCTGCTGTGACTTGCCTAAACCTGTGCTAATTATTCCCAATAAGGGAGACCATAGAGTCCATGTTTCTTTGGGTCTGGCTCACTTCACTTAGTATAATTTTTTCCAAGTCCTTACATTTCCTTACAAATGGGGCAATGTCATTCTTTCTGATAGAGGCATAAAATTCCATTGTGTATATGTACCACATTTTCCTGATCCATTCGTCTACGGAGGGGCATCTGGGTTGGTTCCAGATTCTCACTATGACAAATTGTGCTGCGATGAACATTGTTTTGCTGGTGGCTTTAGTGTGATTTTGTTTGTGGTTTTTTGGATAGATATCCAAAAGTGGGGTTGCTGGGTCATAGGGGAGTTCTACATTTAGCCTTCTGAGGAATCTCCATACTGCTTGCCAGAGTGGCTGAACCAGTATACATTCCCACCAACAATGAAGTAGGGTTCCCTTTTGGCCACATCCCCTCCAACAACTGTTATTGTTAGTTTTCTTGTTATATGACATTCTTACTGGGGTGAGATGGAATCTCAATGTTTTTTTGATTTGCATTTCTTTTATGGCCAGTGATGTAGAGCACTTTTTCATATGTCTCTTGGCCATTCTCATTTCCTCATCAGAGAAGTCTCTTTGTAAGTCTTTAGCCCACTTGGAGGGGGCTATTGGTTCTTTGCGGTTTTGTTTTGGAGGAAGGTAATTTTTTTACTTCTGCATATATTTTAGATATGAGGCCTTTGTCCGTTGAATGGCCAGTAAAGATCTTCTCCCAGTCTGTGGGCTTTCTGTTTATCTTGCGAGCTATGTCCTTTGCCATGCAGAAGCTCTGAAGTTTGATGCAGTCCCATTTGTCAATTATGGGAAATTCTTTTTAACAAGGTACATAAAATAATGTGGAACAAAGTTAACTAATTTAGAAAAAGAAGTAAAGAGAAGAAAATATCCTTAAATTATCTCCAGGAAGCTGTTGTGAGTTTTTCATATACTATTTCTATTGAGTAAAAGTTAGTGAATTTAAAGTGAAGGGCACAAGGTTTATATGTATATGAGGAATGAATCACCTCTGAGTGTTTTAAAAATTCTATTTCATGTAAGTAAACTTTTCTTAAATATTTCCTTATATTTCAATAAATTTGCTAAAACATACCTGAATACTTTTATTTATACTTATATAAATTTATTATATATTAATGTGATATTACCTTATTAAGTTTACGTAGCAGTAAAATTGTTTGGCAATGCAGTCTTAAATTATATGTGATTATACTTAAATTATCTAACAAACATTAGTGTACTTTTAAATGATGTTTTGTGAGATCATATCTACCCATAAAGTCTGTAAGATCACTTGAATTTTAATATTGAGAATTAGAGAATTCTAGTTACTTGACCCCTGAAAAACACTTCTGATCCCTATACTAAGTACTGTACTTAAATTGCCATTTGAATGCAACAAACATCCCCATAAAAATTTGCACTTACTTATTACTACTGATCCAAACCATCCCCTAAAAAAGAGCTTCAGTGCTAATTAAACAGGTACAGCATTCAATTATTCTAGATCATTTAAATCTCACTCACTTTGCCAGTATTGGATATTTTCCACCTATTCACAAAGAAGAAATGCCAAAGACACTCTAAATTGCTTTTTGGTTGTGCCAGGAAGTTCAACAGCTTAAGGCTTAGTAGTGAATCTTCAATAAGCACATCCTGGGATCAGAGGATGATCTTCCTGGAATCTCTTTCACGGAGGCTCTTATTCCCTATTCCTATTTATGTTCCAAAGGGTGCATTTGCCTGGCAAATTTCATCAGAGACTATGTAAATCCAAATTTATTTGACATAGAACTTGATGTGCCACATTTTATCTCCATAATAATTTTTACCACAAAAATGAAAAAAGATGGAGAGAAGTATAATATTTAGCTAATTCCTTCTCCCATATACCTAGAGTTCCTAGGACCCCTTTCTAAAGTCTTGGCAGAAATTATAAAGGAAAGAGATTATGATTTCACCAAGTGACTCACAACATAAAATATTTCAGATGAAAGTGTGTAATATAAGAATGATATACAAGTATTCTGGATTTTTTATATTCTTTTAGAATATATTGATGAAGCTTTATATCATTATTGTAATGTATATAAGTTGACACATTTAATTATACTACAATGATTTAAATGCAAAATCACACATACATTTCTTGACTAACATTTATAGGAAGTTCAAAAGCAGATGAAATTGGTCTCTATTAAAGAGGAACAACTATTAGAATTTCTATTGATACAATGATTAATTTTAGTTAAATAATATTGATATTAATATTTTATAGAAGTGAAAAACACATGTAGTATAGATTTATCCGGATGTAGCCTGCTCTCCTGAAATTTGTCAGTCACCTGATTCTTTCTAAATTGGTATTTGATTTTAGATGGTTATTTCATGTGTAATGGTTGATTTTAGTCTTCTGAAAAGACTTAATTTGTATTTGGCAGCTTTTAAATCTATATTTAATGGGACTGATTGAGATGAAAGTATTTCCTATCAAGAAATTTCCAACAGCTGCAACCTTATGTGGGTAGGTTCATACTACTATCTAAGGTTATACCAGTGTTTATATTTATGATCATAGGAAAAGCTATACCCATTCACGTATTGTACAAATACTAATTGAGGCCTGTGTTTGAAGTTGGCTTGGGACCACAGTGATGTGCACAGGCTCAATTTTAAGAGATTCCTTAGTCCAGGAAGAGAGAAGGACATTTAAATAAATGGTTGTAATATGGCAAAGTATAGTGTAGTCAGCACAGTAATCAAGGAGTACAAGACTGAACAGTCATTGTTCAGGGGGAGTGATGAATTCTATCTGAGGTAAGAGAGAAAAGGGATTGAATTTGAGCCCATTGTCTTGAATAATGCATGAGATAGCACCAGTCCATCCTCCTAACTTATGTAGTTTTGCCAAAGAGAGCTGCCAGCCTATCCATCAGCTAAGACAGAACTTACTTCTAGCAGCCCTAAATGAATACTGAGTTGACAGAAGCAATTCTTGGGTCCCTTTGCAACTTCATTGCTAAGACTACAGCGAGTTGGTACGCTCAGCAATCATAAGATGAGGTGGCCACACAATTGAAGAAAATGTTGAGAAAGAGCTTAGTAATGAATCTCCAGAGATGAATGTATCCAGCATACATGGCATTATACAGTACCTGAATGCAAACACTTTTTTGTTAAATATAAGTCACAAACCTGTTTCTGAAAGAAATTGTTACTTAGATATTTCTGAGAGTGCAGCAAAGTATTTTTTTCTTATCTTAGCAAGTAAAGGAATAAATGAAATAAAAAGTGAAATAGGAATTAAAGCTGTGCTTGGTCATTGCTCCTGCCTGAATTCACAATGTATATGGTCATTTTTCAGACTGTTTGCTTCTTTGTTTTATCAGTGCAAAGCTTTATCTAAGTATATCTTTCCCAGTAAGCTTTTTCAAGATTCATAACAAAACAAAAAGCAGTCAGGCAGAAACAAATATATTTGGTCTAATCTTCCAGGCTGAAATGTTCTTCCCTTTATCTCTACTTGTATAAACAAAACAGTACAAGAAATGTATCCAATGCCTAATGTATGAAAATGTAACCTCTGTCTACATCAATTTGACAATAAATAAGAAAAAAAATTCCAAACAAACTAGAATTCCTTCATCTCCATTTTTAGTGTAAGGTATATTTCTTCAACTCCTAAAATCCTTAGCTTGGATATTATTGTGAGGGTAGAGTTGTATTCTTTCAAAGCTCTTATGTTAAAGTCCTTAATCCAGGAACTCATAATGAACTTTTGAGATATTCTTTATGATTTACCAGGATTATAGCCCAATATATTCATCGTACTTTGAAAAAAACCTTAAGGCAAAAGTGTGTTCAATGTATCTATCTTACTCAGCATGATGGCTCATGAAATGTACTCAGAAAATGATACTATCCAACAGCTAAACAAAATCTAATGCCTATTTCATAATAAAGTGTTAGATAGTTCATGTAATTTATTCAATGCCTATATGTGAAAATGTTGCAACATGCAACTAGAGTATACCTGCAGTTTCTCCTCATGCTTGCCCATGTGACTAGCTACCTGCCCTGCCCACTTCCTTAGAAGTTATTGTAATGTGTTTAGCCATCCTGATAAAACAGAAAAGCTAAGAATTTATAAATCCTAGTGAATGTTTATTACTTTCACAGCATTTTTAACATGAATAATCATAAATTAGGGACCATATCTCATATAAAGGTAATTAAATGAAAAGTAGGTAATCTATACTTAGACTAGTGTAATTTGTGTCCTAATAAAAAGAAGAGATAAGTAGCTAAACCCACCCAGTGGAAAATGTACCATATGATACAAAGAGGTGTCCATCCATCAATGACATATTTTTGCCATTTTAGACATGATCATAAGCTCTAGCTGAAATTAGGCACCCCAAAGTAGAGTATTTGGTTACAACAGCCCAAGAAAGTTAATACAATAAGGATGAGTTATTATTATTATATTTATTCAGTCCATTGCATCAGTAATTCTTGCAAGTAGAGCTTTATTTACCACCTAACATAAAAAAGAAAAAAAAACTCTTCACAGAGTAAACACTTGAGAAATCACCATTTAAGTGGTAGGATATAATAAATAAAAATTGCCCGTACTGTCCTCTGCTATTGTTACCAATTTTGACCACGCTGATGATCACATTAGCATAGGGAATAGGGAGGTTATGTTCCACTATATATTTATAATATGTTGCATCTGATGTCAGTATCTGTTCCCTTTTGGCCCTGGACATCATTATATCTCAACAAATACCACCCATACTTGAAGGATAAAAGTATTTATAGCTGAGTTTACTGAATGATTAGGAGGATGTTTATAAGATTGGCGCAATGACCCAAGACTCTAGAGACATCTTTACTGCTGGACAACAGAATCTGAAATCTCCAGAGTTGGTTTGTACTAATTACAAAGTGTGTGTGTGCTTTCTTCTAATATAATCTTGCATCAGCTTCATTTTAAAATTCTGAGATTTGTAAAATATTGAATCATTTGATCGGAAATTCAAACTTAGTAAGTCATGTAATTGCTCCAAATGGTTGAAGTATCTACACATAGTGCATCATAGAAGATAGAAGAGATGAGAGAGATGTAGATTTTTCTAGGAATGATCTTATATTTTAATAAAGATCTTGCTCTGTGATAATTGGGAACTGTGATAAATGTTAAAAAAATATCTCCCATAAAAGTGCTACTGATATAAATTTAAGAGTTCAAAAGGTCTTAATGGCTTGTATGATTGAGGTCCTCTGGAAAATGATGGATTGACTACAGACTGTTTAGAAGGGAAAATAGCTTTGAATGTTGTGAAAGAAGCACATTTTTCAAGCTAGTGAAACAATGGGACACACAGGTAAAAGTCGCTATATTCCATTTATGGATATTGGACTAAAACACTGAAAGAAGTTTATGATATATTTTATAAACTTCCAATATTCACTTAAATAACTCATTTTAAAGTGGCTAGAAATATATCCCAAAATTCTGAATATGTTTTTTTAAATGTGAAATGATTCTCTTTCTTTTGTATATGTTGTAGTGGGAGAAAATAGCTTGAGAGATATTTTAGTATCTATGATTGAGATAATGTTAAGCTTTTTAACATACTTATATTCTAACTTAATGCATGGAATTTAGTAGACTAGAGAACTTATTGATAAGTAAGATGTAATGACACACTGCAATAGTGAAATAGCCTAGAAATACAACAGAATAGGATAAGTGAAAGAAACATTGATCCTGACAAAGGTGACAAGTCTTTGTGAGTATCTAGTGCTTGTATAGATAGCATCATCTAGTAAGACTTCCTATGAATCCAGGATGGACATTCGAATGATAGAATAACCAAAGAGACTGAGACACAGAATAAGTTTTACTGAAGAAAGTACTTATTGGGGGATCCACCACTGGAAACAAAAGATAGACATCTTTGTTTCTGCACAGAAGTAGATAAATAAAAGAGTATAGTTTTTACATTGGTAGATGAAGAGGAGTCAAAGACACAGGTATACTATACAAAGACACAGGTAAAGCTGGGGAACTGAACTTGAGGGAATGAATATTTCTGTGGGCAGGAAGAAATCAAACCATAGAAGGGTGGTACTCATACAAAGTGAAGGCACACAATAATCAGTATCAAAGACATGAAAGAGATTAACATTTTCCAGAGTTTGAAATGAAGACAAAAAGAAAGGTATATGGTTTTAAGATGAGTAAGATTCACTGATTATACTGTACAGAACCCATAAATTGAACTGGCAGTTAGTAAGGCATAAAGTGAATATTAATAGACAAGATAGGAATTGCAGTTTAAAAGAGCAGCAACATGAAGGAGACAAAACAGGTGATGCTAAGAAATTGAAGTAATAGAGAGCTGAATGTCAATGTCAGGAGCTAATTCAAATGTCTAGTGCAGAGTACTGCTAACTAAGACTCTTACAAAAAGAGGAATTTTATGTGTTTTTATAATGGAAGCATTGTTTTTAATAGTTATCGTTACCATTTGAGTAATTATTTCTTTAACCCTGGTAATATTTGTAAATAATAGAGTCTTTGAAATTGAGTTTCTGTGGGATAAATTATGTGATTTATGTCATATGACTATCCATGTGCAGTTAAACTCTAATCATTGTGCTGCTTCAAAACATGCAGCTTTGCTATGGTTGTTTCTTTTTGTCTTTTTAATGTTTTCCCTTGACAATAGATAATTTTTAAAAACAAAATGTTAACTTTCTTTTGATAATTAATATGATTAACAGTTGGACTGGCCCACTGAAATATTACATGTATATAACATGCATAATGTTATAAATGTTACATGTACATATGTGTATAATATATATAATATGAATGATAGCTATATCAGCTGATTGTACTCTTGTGCTTTTAGTATTCATGAACCAGGAAGCAAGAGCTAATAAATTTCCTGTAATCATTGTCACAAATGAAACCAGAGCTATTTTTTCTCCTATGAAATTCTCATTTAGTCAATTACAAATCAAGGCAAAAATAAGAGCAATCTTTAACAGTACAAAGTAAGGAAACATTTAAAAAGGGGGTAACTTGGAATTGATGAAGCCATTTGTATTAAAATATTTCTTCTATGAAAGTGGTTAAGTTAAAAGAAAATATAGAATTATTGTGTGGTTTTATTAAAGTAACTACTTTATATAAAATTAACTTGTAACTGTCATTTAGCCTCTCTCTTTCTCTCTCTCTGTCTCTGTCTGTCTCTGTCTGTCTGTCTGTCTGTCTGTCTGTCTCTCTCTCATGATGAAATATACATAAAGTTTCTTTTCTCTATGGTTAATCATCTGAAATATCTGGTTGGTGTCCAGAGTCCCATTTGTCTAACAGCCAAATTACATCAAAAGCCATGAATACAGCTTAAAATAAATATACCTAAAACCAGCAAGTTTAATTCCAAAATAATCAGTACAAAGTTCTTACTTGAGCAGGGATCTCTATCTTTGAAGTTTGTTTTTATCTTCTTTGATGAGCAAAGGAAACATAATGAGTTGTTACAATTTATAAAGTAGCTCATTTTCCATGTGGACTCTAGTTTCCCGTTCCCTCTCACCCTGAGCCATGCTACATATGAGTACTCTATTTTGTCTTTGCAATGTGCCTAGACATGCTTTTCAGTTCAACTTATTCCTGAACTAGTTGTCTCTCTTATGTTTTTAAATATTTAAAATGGTGATATATTATTTGTTATTAAGTGTTGTGCATCTATATGAGAGACAGAAAGACAGAGAGATAGAGAGAGACCAAGACTGAGACAGAGACAGTGATAGAAGATGTAGACAAAGATAGACATTTGGTTTTCACATTTAAAATATAGAAATAGAATTATACAAGAAACATGATTTATTAAAAAGTTCTCATATTTTAAAAAACTGTTGACAGACTATTCTTGCTAAATTATATCTTACAGAGTTTTTCACAAAGAAGATGGCTTCCCAATAAAATTTCTGAAAAAAACATCTTTATTTTTCCTCCTAAGGGCTACAAGTTTTACAAAAACCTATTACATAGTAATTGTTTCAGTTTGATATTGGAAATTATGACATGAGCTGTGATAATTAAGACATAGAGTTACCAGCAGGTTTATGTAGAAAGTGAAGATGTTACAAGTTTGCGGAGACAAAAAAGTTGATAAGATTTGTAACAAACTGTCTTAAAAGAGACTGTGGGAAGTTGATAAATGGTATTTACCTCCTGTGTCTTGATAACTGTTTTCTTAGAGAAAATGTCTCTGACCCCTTTTATCAGCAGTGTAAGGGAAATACATCACTTTCATGCCCTCAGTTGTGCCATTAAGAAATAGCTAACCTTGAGAATGTCAAAACAGTGCCTAACCACCTGCTGCTTTCTCTTGATTTCTGAAATTATTTTTATTATAGTTTCCAAATTAATGATTGTATAAGGTGATCTTTACTCTCTTCAATGATTATATAACAAAGTATCTAAATATATGTGATCTTTACTATCTTCAATGATTATATACCAAAGTATCTAAATATATGTGACACAGGTCAATTTAATTAAAGTATATTTTAGAGTCAACACCTATTTAGACAAGGTAGTGGTATTTGTAGTTGCACCTATTTCAAATTATTATATATTCAAATATTTTCTGTGGGCAAGATGCTCTTCTAAGTGCTCTTAACAAGTGTTCATAGTATTATTACTAAAATATTCCCATGTTATAAATTGAATAACTGGGGCGTGTGATGGTAAAGTAAAATCCTCCCGAAAGAATGCTGTTTTTTTTTTTTATTTCGCTCTGTGTGTGTGTGTGTGTGTGTGTGTGTGTGTGTGTGTGTGTGTGTGTGTTGGTGGAATAAATATCATGGCCTTGAGTCTGCTAGGAAAATATTCTATCACTGAGCTATATCCCAAGATCACACTGATTCCTTCAATAGAGTCACCTATGCCATCATTTCCACCCCCTCCCATCTTTCTCATCCCTACTCATGACCTCATATTTCTTAGTTTCATTTTCAGGTATATACATTGAATATTATGAGAATATTAATGCCCCATTTCTCTCACTTCATTCTACTAACTTCCTCACCTAAACTGCCCTCAAACAAAACATATTTCAGTTTCCTGGCATTAATTTTGTTTCACTATTAATTGCTCAAAAAAGTTACTAAATGTAAATCCACCTTTATGTATGACAGTCTTTTAGTTTGATCATGTCTATAGGCATACGAACTTATATATGTTTATATGTTTTCATATATGTTGATATTTTATATCCACCTTCCATATATGAGGAAACTGATGAACCCTAAATCAGGCTTTGAGTCTGATTTATTTCTCCCAAAATAATTTTTGGGTCCATTCATTTCCCTAGTAATCACATTATGCCTAGTAGATGAATATTGAATAGGAATCACACACACACACACACACACACACACACACACACACACACACACACACACGTGCGCTCCCCCCCACCCCCACTTCTTAATCTATTCATTGGCAGAGTATCTGGGTGTTTCCATACAACACCTTAAATTTTTGACCTGTTATACCACTTGCTGGTCTAGATGAGAGCCATAAATTGAGCAGAGAGTCTTAATTGTTCAGGGACTCTGTGATAGGTCTAAATACTCATAAGGGATTTTGCCAGATCATTCAGCTCTTTAAAATCGTGACCTAGGACAGATAGGAAGCAGGATCTCTGGGGAGAAGGGACTAATGCATTAAACTTGTATACTATCTTGCTTTTGGAATTTACCACTTTGTTCTTATTTTCCTTTTTGACCCCCCAAAATTTAAGGCAGTAGATTTATTTTTAATACTACTGAAAGGTTAAACTAATTGGGCAAAGACTAAAATTTATGATTTGGTGGTTAATTAGACTTAAAGAACAAAGCTAATGCTGTTCCATTTAGTGAGAAAGCCCTCTAAGGAGGGAGGACTGACCAATATTGGTTCTCCTGCTGGGAAAACACTATGCATAAACAAGTCCCCAGGGCTTCATTACCGAGTCTTTTAGACAAACACAAAATGCATCTTAGTTTATTTGAAAATCCTTACAATGAACCTTTATTGTGTGTCCATAAATTTTTCACATTGACATGTCAAAGACTTGTAAAACTATACTGGCAAGAACGATAAACATTATAAATAACACTTTTCTCTTAAATGGAAGATGATTGTGGATTGTACACAGAATGGTTATAAAATGAATAGGATTCTGTTTGGAGAAGCAATTGTGTGAATGAGTTGTAATATCTAACAAATATGTAAACATTCTATTGAACGAATATGCAGTGCAGCGTATTTAGCAATATTGGGATGGGATTTTTGGTAATTAGATTAGAAGGCCTCATTTAGGTATACCACTTTGTTTCATCTGTTTAAAGATAGTTTCTTAAAATTAAATTCATTACATTGTTCCTTCAATTACATTTTCTTTATATATGTTTTAAATCATGTTCTAATTTATGAATGTATTCTAACAATTTTTAAAAAGAAAATGTGTATTTTCATTTCTTAGGGTCTGTGGGTTGCAGTTACCATAAAGTTCACAAGTTTTTCATTTCTCTGTATATTTTTCTTGGGACAAGTACTCTGCCCCATCAATATTAGAATATTTTTAAAAATACGTTCATACAAGTACCTGTTCTGGAGGAATGTATCAACATTTAATATAGTTTGAGTTTCAATATGGTAAGATAGTCAAAGCTAGAAATAGTAGATATGGCCTCTCAAAACAAAATTTGTGACTTCTAGTTATTCTTGGCTTCAGCCAAGAAAACAGGTCACTGTTTTTAACCTTAATTCTAAAAGAAAATTCCATGGAAGAGGTTCTTTTTAGTGTAAGAATATTCTAAAGTGAGCAGCAGAAGTTTTTAATGAATGTGTAGACCTTTAAATCTTCTACATATTGAAGTTAAATTAATAAACTTTTAGGCAAATTTCCTTCATGTTGTTAATTCAGACATAACATTTCAGTAATAGAAGTTGAGGTCAACTTGTGACCTAATCAATGAGAAGGAAATAAATTAATATCATCACCCCTAAGCCTCAGCATTTACACAACAACAATATTCTTCTGTGAGAGATTTCTTGCTTTAATTATTAAAAAATCCCAAATATTTCTTAAGATACACTAATTCATGACACCAGAAAAATAAAATAAGATCCACCATCTAGAATTTGAAGTTCTGGTTACTGAGTGTAGTTATATTTAGAATTATTTATTTAACTAATATGTAGGCATCATTTTTTTTTGAGGGGGGTGCAGTCCTGGGGCTTGGACTCAGGACCTGAGCACTGTTCCTGGCTACTTTTTGCTCAATGCTAGCATGCTACCACTTGAGCCAAAGTGCCACTTCTGTCTTTTACTGCTTTTGTAGTGCTGAGGAATCAACCCAAGGCTTCATGCATACTCGGCAAGCACTCTACCATTAAGCCACATTACCTACTGGGAATAGGCATCATTTTAAACATAGAAATTAGGAATTTACATTTGCAGACAGTAGATTGGTTTATGAAAAAAATGGGGATGGAATATTGATTCAAAATATTAGTTTTCATTATATGATGTCAACCTAGAAAAAATCATAAGTGTTATAACTGGTTTATATAGTTATTCTTGATTGTAATATCACTGTCAGCTTAATCCACTCAATCTATTTACAACTTTCCTCTAAACTCACAAGGGGAACGTTTATGTAAACTCTCTTCTTGACATAGTCTTATTCTCTATTACTTCTCAATTGTTCCTGGACCTGCTGTTCCTCAAGTATGTCTACTAATTCCAAACATAAGATGGTTTTATGTCGCATTGGAAACTGTTTTCTCAGGACGTTACTTAATCTTTCTTTCACAAATTTTGGTTACCCTAGCTACCAGTCTCCTGTGTATATTAAAATTTTCTCCTCAGGTACAGTAAGTTTATATTAAAGATACCTATCATCGACTTAGTGAAAAAAATTAATTTCATTTATTCATCCCAACAAATGTTGGATGATTTAAAACTTGTTTTAAAACTTGTTTACATTAAAAAAATCTGGAGGAGTCTGGGGATCTGGCTAAGTGGAAGAGCCCCTGCCTGTGGAGCGCAAGGTCCCAAGTTCGGTCCCCAGCTCTGGAAGAAAAAAAAGGTGCAAGTAAAAAATCTGGAGATAATGCTCAGTTTTCAGAAGTTATTGTCAGGTTAACTGCAATTATTATTATGTCTATAACTTCTTGTGTTCTTTAAAACATCCCATAAAATGATTGATTTATGCTAGTCAGAACAAAAAAAATGAAATCATATTATTGGGTATTTGGAAAGTGATATTGGATGAAGAAATAGTTCTGCTGGATAGTTTGACTTGTAATATTTGAATTATGCCAGAAAATCATTTTCTTTGTTTTTTTATTAGAAGTTTTTTTTTTTTTTAGAATTTGACTTTCACATGGTTCTTAGAATAAAGAATTTCAAACTATAGGAACCATATAATTTGGATTTCCCCTGTTTGAAATTTCATTGAAATGTATCAACACCCTCCCTCTTCCCTTTCCTTTCGGTGCCTTACTCTTTTTAAATTATTACTTTTATCACTTACATTTCATTAAATTTAGATCCATAGGAAATGATTCAAATGATTCAACATCAACCTTTTCTGTTTTGTCAAGCTAACAATTTCTAATGAAATATTTTTAGCATTTATTTGGCATGCTTATAAAACATAACAATTCCACATTTTAATTTTTAATGTTCAGTTCTTTAGTTAGAGGAGTGCAGAAATTATTTATTGGAATGCTAAGTACATATTTATTAAAATGAATAGAATGTAAATTTTTTCCAAAGGAAAATTTGCTTAAGTTACTTACAATCACATTGTTTCCCTACTTACCAAATAAAAGGAAAGCCCTAGTTAAAAGTTCATTAAAAAATACCGAAAAAAAAAACCACTCCAAGCTTACAGTCAACTATAAAAAATCAAAGTAAAGGTAGCAAATGACATAAAATAAGATTATAGGGAATACTTCACTTTGACAACTTGGTATTTGAAGTTTCTGAAAATGTAGTTCATGGAAACTTACCTTAAATCTAAAATATCTACATTAATAAAATATCTAAGCTTTTTTGCTCTAACAAAAATCCTTTTTAGAATAGAACATAAGCAATTTCAGACTTCCAGATACAGTGTAGAATAATTGCACATATTTCTCTTACAAGACTGCATTACAAAAGTAGCACACTTGTTAAAGTGCTGAAATGTATAGAACCTAAATCTGTCACGTTAGCTGTCTTTCCTATCGTTTTCCCCACCTACCAGGCTCATTAAATCCCTCTGAGAAGAACACTATCTCTTTAAGGCTGGGCTAGTATTGTGCTGATGAGCCCAGGGGTGTCCCACCAATTGGCAGACCCATTGGGTGATGAATGTCCAGGGACCTCTAGGCTGACGACACATTTTTCATCATTAATCCAGCCCATTGTAACCAGGGCCATTCACATTGATTCAAACTAGGGGGCATCATCTGCTGTTTAGAGGGTGATGACTCGCTAAAAATGAAGGCCTGAAACTAATCAAATATCTTTAGAGCCTTCCCTGGTACTTGTTCTGAGAGCATCAGTGGTGAGCTAACAGGAGAGCCATGGACAGGTAGTAAGTGCCATGCTCTGCTTGCTTTGCATAGGAATGTGAGAAAACCATTTAGAAGCCTGTTGTGAAATTCCATCTACTATACAATTAGTACAATGGGAGTGGGAATTATGCAACAGGACCACATTTGAAGGTTTTTTAAAAAATATATTTGAGTAATGAGATGTTTCTGTTCGGAGGATCTAGGAACTGAGAACAATATTTCTCAATTTCAAGCCTTTCAAGGTAATAGTCCATGTGTACACAGGGATATATGTGTATGAGTTAGGCAAAAATGTTTGAATGACAAGCTTTGTTTTAAAGTCAATTAACATTTTTCAAGAATACATACTGTCTTCTGAGACATTACATATTTCAATACCGTATTTCATTAGTTTTAGGAAACCAGGCAAGGCAAATCATTATCTTTTCTAGTTCCACGTATTCTGCGAAAAATATATTGCACATAAAGGTGCTGATTTATATGCGTGAAAAGAGGATTTTCAATATATTTTCATCAGGAAGTTGCTTCATTCACTTTTCAGATTATGTTGACTAATAATGTTTAGTATTGTTGGTGAAATGTATCATGGCAAGAATTTTTCACATTCAGTTTTTGGAAAGAAAAACCTATGAATGACATTTTGAGAGTATGCACCTAATCTTAGGTTAGGAAATGACTTTTTGTCTTCAAATGCTTATGACTTACAATAAACCAGGCTGCAGATCATCCTTGGAAAGGAATGACAAGCATAAGTAAGATGGATTTGTAACTGAGGCATTGGAAACCACTGATGGAGCTGACATTTTAAATGTCAGCTTTGAAGTGTTCGAATATACTTTCTCTGTAAAAGTTACTGAATCAAGCATGCCAGTCTTTCTTTAAGAATTCAAATGTCAGTTTATTATTTACTTATATTTCACTTTTCTCTCTCTTACTTTCCTGTGTTTTTATTGAAAGAGGTTTCAAGACTTTCTTTTTATAATTTTATCCTAATTGTGTTGATCATATCAGTTGAAACTAATTGATTTGCATCTCTCATTAAACAATTCAGCCTGTCTCCATTTCTCTAAAAAATGACTGACTTTGTCATTCAGTCCTCATTGCAATTCTATGTGCTAAGAACTACAGCCAGCACCATTTTGTCAATTAGTAATATAAAAGTATTAATAAATTAAAAATACATTGATTATTTGCTCCTACGGGATCATTCAGCTTCTAAAGCCTGTGACTCTTAACTCTGATTAAAGTTGCCTCTCCATGATATAAATAATTTACATAAAACTGATATGTACTAGTTTTTCTATGTCTTAGGACAAAATATGATCTGTAAGATATCATGGACTCAACATTTCATGGAGAAAGAAATTATGAAATGAAATTGAATTTGCTTTCAAGTAGAAATAAATAAGAACCCTTTGCCACCTATACTACTTTGATTTTTAAATGCATACTGAGATCCATATCAATTGGTGCTTCCTGTATAGACATGAATTACTCCTCTAGCAGTAGCAGAGCTGCTAAAGATATGTGGCCAGCAAAAACTCTCTGTTCTTATTTCTACACTTTTTTTTTTTAAACCAGTTGGTGTCAGTTCCCTCCAGCCATTTTGGTCTTATATTCAATGGCTATGAATGAGAGATAACACTTCTTGTTTAATGAGAACATACTTCTTTCACATTATTTAAACATTAATTTTTTTTAAATAAGTCACATTTCAAAGTAAAATTCTTAATGGTTTCTGTGTAGTTGATATAGAGAGAGGGGACCATGATTCCTATGAATCCTCTGCTGGAGAATCCTTTTTTTGTTTTCCAGTTTCTGGGAGCTCTAGGTGTGACTTAGTTTGAGTGGTTAACTTCCAACTCTCTTTTGTCTTCATGAGACAGACTTTGTTTTTTGCACCTGCTGTCTATCTCGCTCAATTTGCTAGAGAGATTCCAGTCATATTGAATGTAAGGCCCACCAAAACTACTCCAATATGACCTATTGTCACTCGATTATCTTTGCAAGCTGTATGCAGAAAGAAGATACATTTAGAGACACTAGCCTTTAGAACTCCAAAATATCTATTTGAAAAATATAATTTGACCTATATCAAAGGGATTCTTTAATTGTATGACTTCATTTTGTGGGTGAGATAATTCTAGTCGTTTACTTTCCTTGCATGAAATTCATTAATGTAACAGATTTTCTGAAATAACAAAATGTAACAGCACTTACACTTCCTTTTCATTGACCTTCTATTGCACTTTAGTATTCTTGAATGATTGTATGGTCGTACAGTATTTACCATATATTTTTACATAAAGTATAGCACTTGGTTAGGATATATAGATTTACATATAGATATAGATATTAGTGGATTTAGATGGTACAGGGGTTAAACTGAAAGTGTGCTTGCTTAGTAGCAGTAGCCAGACACTCTAACAGTTAAATCACATCATCAAGCTTATTTTTCTTCGCTATTTTTAGATAAGATTTCACTTTTCATCCAGTGTTAACTTTAGCCATAATCTTCCTATCTAAGTCTCCTGCATAGCTGGGATTATATGAATTCACTGAACTTATTTAGCAAAAGAAGGGATAGTTATGAAGCCTATAAGGAATATCTTTATGTATGCATTGTTTCTTTCACTAATCAAGTCCGATTGCATCAATCTTCTTCTTTATTAGAATTTTAACATTAATAAGGAGTTTAGGTTATAAGAATATTTAATACTACAATGATTACTTTTCTAACTATGTTAATAAAAATCATTATAAAATGTAAATGTCACATAATATAAAATCTATTCTGGGTATTACATTATTCACAGAAACATTCTATTTTAACTAACTTTAATATTTAATCATTGATTTAAATGTTGCATTAAATATTTAAATAAGATATTTCCTTAATTCTTCCATTTCAGCAATTACTTTATTTTTCAAGAGCATATAGAAGTATATATGAGTAGAATATGTTCATAACAGCAGTTTCAAGTAAAGAAATATTAACAAATGAGAGTATAACTAATATGTGATACTTTGTATATTATCCTGATACAAATACCAACCAATGGAAATAAAGTTCCAGTTGTTGCAATAGCATAATCATACCCTGTCAATACACAAGTTCATAAGGAAGTTGGAATTCATAGGATCTGTGTGTGAAGTTCTGTCTGTGAAGGCTATTAATGTTATTCTGTGCAATATGTATTTTAAGATCGCTACTACTTCTATACAGGTGTGAGCAATAAAGATTCATTTTTACTCTTGAGAGCTGATTTCAGACACATGGAACCTTGTGAGAGATTTGCTCCCACAGTGGGAACTGTCTATGAACATCTAAGAATGGGAATTGACTTGGATAAAAAAATGAATCTATGTCTTTGAATGGCAATTCCTTTGCGCAACTAGTTAAATATACAAAAATATATTTAAAGATAATATATCTTTTTTAAATCTGAGAGTTGCATATAACATCTTGTTGATTCTGATATTAATTTCTAGTGTCCTTTGTGATTTTTAACTCTTTGGGTTGGCTCTACTTAATGCTCACAGATTCATCAGGAAATAAATTCATTTTATGAAATTCCCATTCTTTCATAGCTTTTAACCATTACCTCATCTGGAACTCAATGCTCCCTTGAATTTAGAAGTTATGACTATATTTCCTCCTTCAATCTATAAAAGTCCATCTTGCTTTGCATAAATATTTAGCATTTTAAACAAATGTTTTTGTGATATGATTGATAAAACTCTGTTATACTCTCACACACATATACATAAATTGCTCTTATCCCAGTTTCATATTGTTTTGTTAATTTAAAATACTAAGAATTAATTGAAACCAGCTACACGAGGTAAATAACACAGGTACAGCAACACAAGCTGATGTCACCCATGTTGAGTAGATGATTGAGTGAACTGGTGCTACAATTATCAATAGGTTTTCATTGACTTCTGCTAAAACTTAACTTCTGAGAACGTACATTGCTAACCAAAATTAATACTAATGAACAGATGCCACTGTTTTCCATCTGTAAATAAGCAATTAGTCTCATGTTTGTTTGAATTTGGACTGTTGCTCTTGAAACAGTGGCTGAATGAGTGATTTGTATGATCCGATATTTAGAGTTCATTTTACAAAGTCATTTTGTCATATATCATATGGTGAAGTCTTGGATGCCTCTTGGATTTCTTTCTGTCATACACTGAAATATGAGATTTCTTTTGCACTTCTCACTGACAGATATTTATGAAGAACACCGAATGAAGAGAGTTATAACTATTCATCTCTTAGAAGTTGTAATTTAGGTGGAAGTGAAACAAAAGAAACCAAAATGGAGATGTAGAAATAAGAAAAGAGCATAAACAAGGATAACATAATGAATTAAAGCCTACTGACATGCATGCTCATTGGTGGAAATTTTTGAAATGGTTGTCAGACAAGGTGTCTCTGAGGTCAAGGCATTAGCTGGAAACAGTGATGTAAATCTCTCATAAGAGAGCATTGGACTCCAAAAGATCGTGGAAGTTCTGAGATAAAGCTAGAAAGTCCATTTGACTGCTGATAGAAGGTGAGTGAAAAGAAAGGTAGAAAGTTAGTTCAGAGAGAGAGAGAGAGAGAGAGAGAGAGAGAGAGAGAGAGAGAGAGAGAGAAGAAAACAAGCAAGCAAACAAGAAAGAAAGAAAGAAAGAAAGAAAAGAAGAAAGAAAGGAAGGAAGAAAGAAAGAAAGAAAAAAAAAGAGAGGCCCATATTCTAAATGACATTGGGACTTGTAAAATAAAATAAGGCAGTTAGACTTCCTTTTAAAGGCAAATATAAGGTAATTTGATTTCTTTAAATAAGAGGTTGTTATTTTTTTTAATTAATGTATCATAGAAAAGTTACCTTTCTTCTGGTGAGCTTTCTAATGATCCCAAGAAATATACCTCATGTATAATTCTTTGAGAAGCTGATCTGATTATGTACAGGTAATAAGGATTTTTCACTGACTTTCTTATCTATTATTTCTTAACAATAATTTCTGAATGAACCTTATTCCAGGAATATTTGGTTATGTTAATATGCATTAGATACGAATGAGAATGAGTCAAGTAGAAATCAGTATTTTTGTTTCGTGATCTACTAAGATCAGATAAAGAATAATAATTAAACATTTGTTAGTCTTGCATGATCTTAAATACCATTTTTGGTGCTGATTATACAAATGTTCATCTTATAAAAAGCCAACAGCTTGTTACCATCTAAAATATATTGTAATTGAAGGTAAAATGGTCTGAATTGTACTGATTTTATTATCTAATTTTCAACAAGTTCAAGGTAATAGCAAGGCAATGAAATAAAAACAGCAGTTAAACTCTGTTCATTAGTAATGGAATCTATGTTTTGAGAAGATGCCATGAATATTATTAGATTATCCATTTATTCCCTGATTGATCATATAATGGTATTACTAGTAGGCAAGGATCACCATATGGGTATATCTCATTGACAATAGACAATGAAAACAAATTGTTATAGTGAAAACAACACTGGTTTGAACATTAGTAAGTCTCAACACATCTATTTTAACTAGAAACTCGTGCTTGCTAACTAGTGTACAGAATTAGCTACTTAATTTATCATGTACAGAAGGAAAGTGGGCAGTAAATCCTATGTATTGACCAAGTTACAAATGTAAAGCTATCCTCTTCAGTATCATGTACATTCAGATGCATTGCTGTTTTACAACAATTGAAATGTATGACCTCCAAAAAGCCCTTCTTTGAAAAATAACAAATAACTATGAATTCTGTGGTTTGATAAATAGTTTCCAAAAATGCTTATAAGTCAGGCCACATTTCTGGGTTTAGTTCATGGGCTCCTATTACTTTGGCATTGGGAATAAGCTCAAAGCTACTTCTGTAGTTTAGCTATTAAGTTACTCTGATATTTCCACAAATATTTCAAAATACTACATTTTTATTTGTTTTGGAAAGTGGCCTTAAAAGTTGTAGGTATTTTAGCTTATTATCTTCAAGCAATTGAGTCTAAATAATGTTTTTAAAAATATAAAAATATAATGTTTTTTAAAAATATAAGAACACCTTACTTATATAAATGTAACACCTCTGTACATCAACTTTACAATAAAATATATTTTTAAAATAATACATTTCACAGTATATTTTATAACTCAAGTTAATTTGGAGCATTGAAAATATCATAAGAGGAGGCACACATTAAAAGTATTTTCACAGAACAAATTGTACTCTGTAGCAATTGATATATTCAGTGTGGTAGACCTGGGGCTATTGTTACATAGGGAACTTCCACTACTGTTTGATGAAAGAAAGAAAACACAAACTATTATTACCCTATATATACAATCTAACAAAAGATTAAAAAAAACTCACATAGACAAAGAGAAAATACCTCTAATGTAAAATTACTTAATATTGTTAGTTGTGTCTTTAAAGATTCTGGATTACATGGATTGTCTTATATTTTGTTTAGATTAATATATCTTTGTATATTTTCTCTCTATATATATTTCCATTTATATTTCTATATTCTTATAAGATACGCTTAGCAAGATTTTACAATAAATTGACACACTGTAGCATGCAGACACTTTTATGCACAGGCATACTGAAAAACAAAACAAAACAACACACTCTAAAGATCTATTCCAAGACATTGTACAAATAGTGACAGAGCTTTAAGGCACAGGAAATAAGAAATAACAGAAATAGTAGAGTTCATTGTTAGATGTTTGTCTATTGACCCTTAATATCAAATGAAATATAAATGAAAGACATCAAATGAAAAGTAAATGTATTTGTCAGTATAAACCTGAAATAGCCATGCACCACTCACCTGAACAAAAAGCATGGCAAACTTCTTATTTCAGTTCTGGTCATCTTTTTCAATCATTTCTTTATTGTTCTTTTTCCCCCAATATTACATTATAACTATTGAAATTATATTTGAAAAGCTCAAAATTGAACACTTAATTATATTCAGTTTCAATTACTGCTACTAATTGATCCAAGCTTATTAACATGACACCTGAAGGGAACCTGTTACAAAACAAAAATGTAGAAAGTACTTGGGGTATTCCACTCACACAACCTACCAGTCTAGATGAAATTCCTTTAATTAACTTGATTAAATTTCACAGCTTTGGGGATTTATATTGGAAATCCATGGTCTAGACCAAACCCTTATTTTATAAATAAGGACACTATAACACCTAAAAGTAAATGATATATTACAGACAGAATTATTTCCCTCTTAGAATGAGTTCATAAATTATTATTTTTCCTACATATTGGCTGTGTTTTCATACACTTAAAATTATGTTTTAACCTTCATGGGAAATATACCTGTATATTCTCACAGAAGGTTCAGTAAGAAGTATTTAGCTCCAAATTAATCATCTTAACTCACTGTTGTAAACATTAATATGAAGTGTTCACTTGGATATGCTATTTTCTTGTAAATGTAAAATGTAAAATGGAACTTATTACATCTACTATTTTAATGTAGTTCATTTGGATTTTATATAAAATTACAAATCATACTTAAAAACTAAAGTCATTATTCTGTCAAGATGATAAAATGGACATATTTCCTAATCTTATTGAAACATTGAATTTTTCATTGAATACTTAAAATCATGTAAATTGTGAATACACTTTCATAGTAGGTGCAACTAACACCACCTGAGTAATGAAGAGAGATTAGTACCTCTTTCATCATTTTGACATTAATGAACTTTCAATCTTACATAACAGATATAACTATTCATCAGAATATTAATTATTGTTTAACTTGCTTCCAAAGTATTACTATATTTGTATAATAGTAGAAACCACACATCTTCTCTCACAAAATTAACTAACTGAAATTGATTTCCAAAAATAAACAAAAATCGAATCCACATGGAAAAAAAGACTATAATCAAGTTGCATTGTAGAAAAGAAATAGACATTTTAAATATAAACACCTTTGCACAGCTTTATGAAGATAATAATAAAAATAGGCCCTTAAAATGAAATTAAATGGACAAAAACCACACTTTCAGAAGTAATTTGTGTATCAGAATATAGCTTTACGCTGTACCTCAACTTTATAAGCAAAATATTTTTGGCAAGGAGAGCCCAATTATATGAGGCAAAAACCCAGATAGGACTGGTGTGCAGCTCTCCCTTCTCAGTCTGAGTTTATATTTTGGTTTTGTTGTTCTTGCCTCAATTCTCTCAGCCAGTTCTGTGATGTTCCGCAATAATGTTCAACATTATATGGCTCTTAAAGCTGAAATCTTACCACCACTCAAACAAATTTCAAAGTAAATAATAAAAAAAAAAAACCTTGACACTATGTGTTTTTTTTTTTTTGTTTTTTTTTTTTTTTGGCCAGTCCTGGGCCTTGGACTCAGGGCCTGAGCACTGTCCCTGGCTTCTTCCCGCTCAAGGCTAGCACTCTGCCACTTGAGCCACAGCGCCGCTTCTGGCCGTTTTCTGTATATGTGGTGCTGGGGAATCGAACCTAGGGCCTCGTGTATCCGAGGCAGGCACTCTTGCCACTAGGCTATATCCCCAGCCCGACACTATGTTTTTAATGAAATTAGTTTGCAACAGACAATACATATAACATATACCCATGGTACATATAACAAATACCCATAATCATTTACAGTGAAAGGAGGACTTTTATTTTAAACCCAACAGATGTGTCACTGATATAATTAATGTGAACGAAACTGAGCCTAACATCAGGTTTCACATTCTATCCTAGCATTAGATCTCTCTTACTACTCTCTTGCTCTCTTTTCTCTGTTTCTGTCTCTTTCTTTTTATGTCTCCCTGTCTCTCCTCTCTCTCTCTCCTACTGTTTCTCTCCCTCCCATTTCCTCTTCTCTCCCAGTTACATAACTTCTTATAATCTATTTCACAGTGTCCCTCCAAAGTTTTTATATCATGTTGCCATTAATACACCAAGTGACTCTAACATATAAACACATGGCTCCTCTAACTTATAAACACATGGCTCTTTGGAAGAATTATAAAGTAGAAATTCCCGAAAGAAAGGGATTTGTGTGAAGATAGATGACAATGTGTGACAAATGAAATATATATATATATGTATATATATATATATATTTGCTTAAAGTGACTTTCATTGTAATATGGTGTTTTACTTTACATTCATGTGCAAAAACCTTGAATGGAATAGAGAAGGTTTCATTATTTTTGAGAAGATACATGGGTCATATAAAAATCCTGCTATACAAAATATAATATCTCATTATCAACATGGAGAACTAAACGTAGATTATGGTCCCTTGTTAAAATTTTTAGTATCACTGTTTTGGTGTATGTATTCCTCTGTGGATCATACATTACCTGTAGTCTGTCAGGAGAATTTAAATATCACTGAGGATTTTTAAAATGAAAAACAAACTTTCCTCTTCATTCTGTTTTCTTATTGTCCTTTCTCTGCCTGTCACTAATTTTTTCTTCTCTTCATTGCTCTTCTCTACCCTTCCCTTCCCAGTTCTGCCCTGAATTGCCCTGCAAGTAAGGGTGAATCAGTTCTTTGAAGAATTTCTGTCTTCTCTTTGTTTCATTTGATTGGTTTGTTGTCTTTAAGTTTTCTTTCCATTATTTGAAAATAACTGCATTTTGATATCTATCTATCTATCTATCTATCTATCTATCTATCTATCTATCTATCTATCTATCTATCTGTCTGTCTGTCTGTCTGTCTATCTACATGAATGTACTCTAAAATCTGTAATGTCTTAAAATCTTTTCGAGCTTGAACACCTTCTTTCTTTATAGTCAGCTGAAGGGATGAGATAGAATGAGGCTCTCTCCATTTGCTTCATGTGATAGGCACATTCGTTCTCTGGGAAATGGTGGTCTACTCCTAATTTCATTTTCATTTCCTAAATAAGAATGCCCATTAAAAGACAGACATCTGGTGTACAAAGCACTTAAAGCTGTAGCTCCCCAAGAGTGCTTGCTTTCCTCTTTAAATATGTATGAACTCTTGTTTTGGTAATCCACTTCACCCTGTCAAAATAGAATCAAATAGAATATAAGTGTGACCTCTTCTCCCGAGCCCTGGGAAAATGAGTTGTAAGATCGTTGAGGTGTACAATATTCTGAAGCTTTCACTTTTTCTCTTTACATCAAAACTCCTCCAGCTATAGAAGCTGAAAGGTTAGCTGCATCTGTTGCATGGTTAGCTATCTTGTTTGACTTATAAAGAATATCTCCGTGAGATTTACATAGTTGGAACTTAATGAATGCACTTTAGTTCTCAAAGCAATAAGCCTGAATAAAAGCTTATGGGTGTCTCTTCCTGCATCAATATGTCATACCTATATTTCATACCAGATAGGGACCAAGAATCTTAAAATGAGCTACCTCAGAAATTCTGTGTCCAAACATTCACATGCATATCCTTCTCTTCCTCTGAGAAGAGAACAACTGGAGGACAGATTTGCATTGACATTTCCTTCCTCAAGGGACTCCCATTTGCTGTTAGTTGGCTTCCTGCATTCTTAGACCCCCCATTTCCCAGTGTTGAGCTCTTCAGATCACTAATTTTCCACATTTTGTTCTGGGAAAATGGTAAACATCTGTCTTTTCCTATAGAATCCTGATTAAAATTAACACTTGATATTTTCTGTTGAAAGTTGTAGTAAGAGCTTTGTCTTACTTTGGCTTTATTACATTTGGGAAATGTTGGTTTAGACTATATTTACATTTAGGTAACTAAAACATTTAATACTATCTTCAAGTAGTTGTGCAAAGGGATTTCAATTCAACAAAGATTCTATTTGGGAAAGTTAGCACAACACTATATTCAGAATATGGAAGAGAAACAACTTCATTTCACCTACTTTCTAGTTTTGAATGTTTATTTTCATATAGTTATATCAATTGAATTTGGTTAGGTTGGAATTTCAGCTTTTTCTATAAATATCTGGGATTTCCATAACATTTCACATATCATTTTCATATATATCTATCAGAATACATTCAAATTACTTTCAGGGAGGAAAACACATACTTTTATTATTACAATTTATTTATAATATATCTTCTCCTTAATTTGTATGAATGAAGACATGCCATTTTTATGTTTTCATTTATTCTGCTGTAGAGTTCTTTCTTTGGTGCTGTTGGTTATGGGACTTGAATTCTGGGCCTGGGCTCTGCACCTGAGCTTTGTTGTTCAAGGCCCAGAACTTTGTTGTTAAAGTGGCTCTGCCACTTTAAGCCACAGCTCCACTTCATTTTCTCATGGTTATTTGGAGTTTCACAAACTTTCCTGCTCAGGTTGCCTTTGAACAACAATCCTCAGATCTCAGCCTCCTGAGTAGCTAGCTATATGAGCCACTAACACCTTACTAATGAGAGTTCTTTAAACAAATGATCTTGAAAGTAGTTACATTCTGTTTGAGTGCTGATTGTAAACCATTCTCTTAACACTATCAGTGTGTTTTCTACTACTTTCTTGCCTGTAAGCAGAAAATTCTTTCACTGAAAGCAAGGTAATCCACTAATATGGATTCCTGAATTTGCCACTCAGGCTCAAACCATTGACACAGACCACTAGTGTTTGATACCAGAGCGGAAAGATTTCAAAATTATGTGAAATAGAATTTTTACTGGATGTGTGAGGAAAAGATACCTGGCTAATTTACCATTTTGCTGAATGGAATTCTTTGCTAATCCATTTTGCAAATAAATATTTATAGTCTTATGAATGTGTTACAGAAACATTAAAATTCTTTGAACTTTGAGCCTTTCACTTGGGATATTATCTTTGAGCTCTTCTCTATTATTGAGTCAAGTCTATATTGTTGCTACCACTTTTCTCAAAATTTGATTTGCTATTGAATGGATTAGGGTAGGGGTATTGTCTTTTATATTTTAAACTAAATTTGTTATAGCTCTGCATACCTTTTATCTAAAGTATTCAGCCTGACAGTGGTCAGAGGATTAGTACAAGAATGCTGATAATTTAAAATTACTTGCTTTATTGATTATAAAGAAGATACATTTTAGGTTTTAGACCCCTTCACCCACAAGAATGATGATAGTAGAACATCTGATCAATAATGTCTGCCTTGTGAACTTTTCACACATGGAAAAAAAATTAAAATTTAGGTCAAATTTGATGTATGTACCTACCAGTAGAACCTTTTGGCATTACTTCCTATTATGAAAAGTTTCACACATTAAAAAAAAAAAAGTCAGAGAAAATGGTGTAATGATCTGCTACATCACCATGACCTACATAACCATAACAAATACTGTGACACATTCCTTTATCTAGCTCTCCTTCCCTTCCTTTTGAAGTAAATTAAAGCATTGGTTTTGCTGCCAGATACTTCCCTAGACACATCTCAAAATACATTTAACTTCCTCAAATGAAATGAATGGAATTTATTGTAGGAATTCATATTTTAATGGAAGATATAAAGTAATTTGGGGTGCTAAATTTACATTATTTAATTGCCTTGAAAACACAGACTTTTTTCCAAGGATATTTCTTCTACTTGGCTTTCTGTATCTAAAAGTCATTTAGATATTCTATCTAACACAAAATGATGAAAAGCCTCATTTTTCTTCTTTCTAATGGTACTCGGATTCTTTTACTCAGAAGAAACTCATCTCCAACATTATTAGGTCATGCAATGTGAATTCATATTGTGCTTTTTTTCCCCCTGTTATTCTTCGAAATTCAGTTTCTTCAGTATTCTTGTGGCCAGGCATTTCTAGGGAGCTCATTTTTATATGTTGTATTCTAAATTAAATAAAGCTCTGTATAGGATATTTTTGATGATCTGATTTAAAATAATATAATTTGCCAAAAGAATAAAGGGAAACATTACGTACTTCTAAATCAATTAAGAGTGTATTTGCCACCAAGCAATAAAAGTGCATTAAAATGCATTTAGTGGTGTTAAAAATGACTCATTAAAATTGAATTAGTACTTGTAAGCTTATAATTGCCTTTGAAAACCATAAACATTTAAACAAAATCCTTAAATGTTGTCTAGAAATAAATTTCTGTATATGAATTCAGATTGTGCAAACTTTATCACAGGTAGATCTTCAAGATATATAAGTCAGAGCAATTTGTCTTAAGAAATTCAGATTTGGGGAAGAAATATTTTCACCAAAATGGTACCATGAGACTTATGACATCACAGATTACTATTGACCTAGATATTTGGAAAGTCACCTGTAATTAAAAGTTAGACACACAATTCTTCTCCAGGCCTGAATATGCAAGGTAAAGACATAGATCTAACTTTAAGGATGGTATACTCATAGAAGCAACAGCATATGTTTAGCCAACAGGAAATATATTCAGTTAAGGCTATTGGAACCAAAATTATTTTTCTTAAATAATAAATAAGCAGCAGGAAAGTGTTACCTAGTAGGCAAAGCAGCCCTTTGGGAGAGTTATACATGAGCACATGCTTCTTGTTTTGTTTTGTTATCTTTCTCCTCAGCTTCATACATGTTCTCTAGTGAACATGTCAATGTACTGTTGAATTTCAATTGGTGGTAATTTTTCGCCATTTCCCACCACTTCCAGCCATTTAGTCTTTTTGCCTGAAAAACACAAGACTATTAAGTCATAATATAATAGTTCTGACCCTGGGAAACTTTACTTAAGTAGCTAAAAGTAGGATGTTAATATGAATGTGGCTTGCTCCAAAACATTCATAACCTTTATTGAATGAGAAAAAGTTATACTTTAAAAGCAAGATTGTCTTTCTGAAAGGCTTTTAGATTTCTAATTTTCCTACAGAAAAAAAAATACAAACAACACCGTAAGTATCAAATTCTTTTTCAGTGTTGCCTAAAGGTTATCTTGATTAATAATTTATATATGTATATATGTATATATATATATATATGGGTTGGGAATATGGCCTAGTGGCAAGAGTGCTTGCCTCTCATACATGAAGCCCTAGGTTCGATTCCTCAGCACCATATATATAGAAAACGGCCAGAAGTGCTGATGTGGTTCAAGTGACAGAGTGCAGGCCTTGAGCAAAAAGAAGACAGCAACAGTGCTCAGGCCCTGAGTCCAAGCCCCAGGACTGGCAAATAAATAAATAAATAAATAAAATAACTAAAATATATACGTGTGTGTGTGTGTGTGTGTGTGTGTGTGTGTATGCACAGAAACATGTTGTTATTGTTGTTGTTGTTGAGCTTCATGGACTTTCCTGCTTGGACTGGCTTTCAACAATACTCAAATCACAGCCTCCTATATAGTTAGGATTATAGGCCTAAGACACCCATGCTCAGATTAAAGTATTTTTCTTAACAACCTCAAAGTACAAGTAAAACAAAAATCAAAGAAATTAATAAAAGTGGCATTTTGTGGTATCATTATCTTTAGTTTATATATACATAAGCTATATATAAATCATATATCTATAGATAAATATAGATATTGATATCTATCTATCTATATCTATATATGACCTTTATGTTAGTATATTTTGTTTTGTTTTGTTTTCAAGTCCTGGGGCTTTAACTCAGGGCCTGAGCACTGTCCCTGGCTTCTTTTTGCTCACGGCTAGCGCTGTACCACTTGAGCCACAGCATCACTTCCAGCTTTTCTGTTTATGTGGTACTGAGGAATCAAACCCAAGTTTTCATGTATGCTAGACAAGCACTGTACCACTAGGCCAGATTCTCTGCCCCATGTTAATGCATTTTGACTCCTAAATAGGTTCTGATAAAAATAATTAAAATTAGGTGTCTGAATTTCAAGTGCAATGAGACAAGTTTTCTGGAAAAACCTATTTTCAGTAAAATAAAACAAAGGATAATAAATGAATGTAATTTTATGTGTAGTGAAATTTCCCCTTTTAGAAGTATACCTAATAATTCTGCCAGAACCAATGTCTACAAACTAACTTACATGTATGTGAAGGGTTTGACTGACAAGTTGCATCAAGTTGAGGTGGGAGATTAGGTTGGACTACAGGGAGAAAACAGGTTATGTTATCCACTGCAGTCAATCAGATTACCTGATTGTTCTTTCAGCTGTCTTACCCTGTCATTGACTGCCAAGTCAGTCAAAACAGTGAAACCAGTATTTGTATGAATAAGAGATATTTAGTTCTTAGTGTCATTACTTCATCTTTGTACAAACTGACAAAACAAATCGTTTGTCCAAGAGTTGAGTACTATTCACAAATGTTGCAAATGTTTATGGGTGTGGATATATGCAAAAATAAACAGACTGAAATTAAATGCAATATTGTACCCCTCATGTTTGAGTTTACTCTTTCACAAACTATAATGATTTAGAAAGCTTACACTCAGATTTTTTTAAATAAAAATACATATCCTTTGTGTCTGTAATCATAATTATTTAAGAGGCTAAGCTCTAAGGGGCTGATTTCAATTAGAAGCCAGCCAATTCAAGAAAGTCCTAAAGACATGCCTTTTGTAAACTACCAAAAATAGCCATAAGTTTAGGTATGGCTTCAGTGGCAGACAACTAGCCTTTAGTACGAAACCTCAAAATCAGGGCTCATGCTCTGAGTTCATGACCTAGGAGCAGTGTGCACACGCACACACACACACACACACACACACACACACTCAAATATTTGTAACTTTCCTCTTTGTATTGTTGGATCTAAGTTAACAGTCATTTCAAGAATCTTTGAGTAATAGTCAACACTTAAAGATATATGCATATGTAAATTTTGAACATACATACAGATACACAAGCTCACACATACACATGCACATACAGATTCAACTTTTGAATTAAAAATTTAACTTCTGAGTTGTATTGTTCCAGCAATAAGATTACAACTTGAAACCAGCCAACATAGCAAGACATTGTCTCCAAGCACTAACAATGATAAATTTCAATTTTTCAAAAAAAAAAAATCTTCCCACATTTTTACTAAATTCAGTTAGGCTTAGAAGGGGATTCCTTTATGTCCATATGTGCATACAATGTGTCTAGATTATATTCACCTTTCTGTAACTCTCCCTATCCCTTCTCAAAATCTTAGTAAAATCCAGACACACTCTCCTAAATTCCTAAGATGTCCCAATCATTTCTGATCTCTTAAAGAGCATACTCTATTGAAATGTTCAAGTCCATATTAAGCTTATCAATTTAAACGAATAAGCTGACAGACTACAATAAAATACAGTTCAAAATAGTTGGATTAGTCATTTCTAATTTTCATTTAATATACCTTTGAGACTCAACATCTGATCTGTCTGCTAGGGCTTATTGGCATGTTTGTTGCTGTGGTCTTTGCTAAACCAATGAAATTAATCTACTCAAAGATGTTTTCACATTTGAGAACTTATTTTAATTTCTGAGCCTTCATTGTATCTTCTATATGTTATTTCTCACAAATGTTCTTTATATATATATTTTTTTATTATCAAACTGAATTACAGAAAAGTTACAGTTTCATAATTTAGGCATTGGATACATTTCTTTATACTGTTTGTTACCTCATCCCTCATTCCCCCTCCCCCTCCCCTTCCCCCTTCCCCTCCCCCTCCCCCTTCCCCTCCCCCTCCCCTCCCCTCCCCCTCCCCCTCCCCCTCCCCCTCCCCCTTCCCCTCCCCCACCATGAGTTGTTCAGTTCATTTACACCAAACAGTTTTGCAAGTATTGCTTTTGTAGTTGTTTGTCTTTTTTTACCCTGTGTCTCTCGATTTTGGTATTCCCTTCCAATTTCCTAGTTCTAATATCAGTATACCCAGTTTCCAATATACTCAGATAAGATACAGAGAAAGTGTAGGTACAACCACAGGAAGGAGATACAAGAAGATCATCAATAATAGAGGCTACAATTATATATGAAACGTTGAAAGTAGTTTCCAGGACCTGGAAAAAGTTATACTAAGTGAAGTGAGCCAGACCCAAAGAAACATGGACTCTATGGTCTCCCTTATAGGGAATAATTAGCAAAGGTTTAGGCAAGTCACAGCAGAGGATCACAGGAGCCCAATAGCTATACCCTTAGGAACACATAAGATAATACTAAGTGAGATGAACTCCATGTTATGGAAACGATTGTTGTCACAAATGTTCTTATAATGATATGGGTGCCCCTATCAACAATTAGAGGAGATTGGATTCAATACTGAGCTGTTACAGAACTGTGTATGGGATTATTTTATGTATCTCCAGAGATAAGCATCATAGGTTTTATTAATGCCACCGAAGAGATAAATGAATGGAGACAAAAGAAAAATAAACCAATGAGCTAAATTTTGACCAGCTCATGAGTAAGAGATTAACCAGTGCTATGGAAGTCTGACAATTCTGAGGGTGTTCCTTCAATTGTCCATGCTACATTGCTTTTTAACAAGACAATAGTAAGATAAATAGGAGTTCCTATACAAATGTGTTGTTAATTTAAATTTCTTTGAGGGAAAAGGTGGGTTTAATAGGAAACACTGAAGAATAGCAGCAAAAGAAAAGAATAGTATTGCTGGAATTGAATGTATGTTGTGTCTCAAATGGAAACTTTTCATATTTATTAAATGAAATAGTTAAAATACTTGTTGCCACAGAATCTAAATTTCTTATAAAGCACAAGCGAGGTTTGGAAAAACATCAGGCAATTGATTGTTAAGAATATTGCAAACAAGTTTCCAGCTTACATTAAAATTCAAATTTTTGCAATACTCAATTATAGTTTTATTAAATTTGATGAAATTAATTTACATAGATTGCCATTAGAGGCTCTAGATTTCAATGAAATATTTTATTTTTAGCATGACCTAAGATAGTTAAGTAACATGCACAACCATTTTTAATTAATAAAAGGAAATATTCATCGAGGGATGATGACACAGACCTAAAGTCTCAAGCTGATCTGGAGACAGAGAGAGCAACACTGTGATCAGCAAGCATAGGAGAAGTTAGTGATATCCTACTCAAACATGAGATACAAGTGAAAGAATTAGCTTGGTAACTCCAATGGTACAGCAGGAACCTAAGACAAGGCCCTATGTTCAATTCCTGCCACAAGCAAGCAACTAAATCTTTTGTGTGCTTAAGACATATAGCTGAATGGCCTGTGCTGAAAATACAGATTTTTTTTTAAATGTTGACTTTCTTTCTTAGTAGTTAAGAACTAGTGGTTCACATTTACAATCTTAGCTACTTGGGAGGCCAAAACCTGGAGGGTCATAATTTGAGTCCAACTCAGGGGAAAAAAAAAGTTCCCTAGATACCATCACCAAAATAACAACAAAAACAGAGCTGGAGGGTTTGGAATGTGGCTGAGGAGTACAGGGCTTGCCTAAGATGCATGAAGCCCTAGGTTTGATTCCTCAGTACCACATAAAGAAAACAAAACAACAGATCTGGAGACATGATTCAAGTGGCAGTGACAGCCAAAAAGCCAGCTAAGCAAGGATGAAACTCTTAGTTCAATCTCCCTAAATAATTGAACAATCACCTAAATCACCTATCACCTAAATAAATGAACAAATAGCCAGACATTGCATTTAAAAGTTTCAGTTCCACTGAAAACTTGTCCAAATAGCATGTGAATCATTCACATGTCCCAACTTCCACATGCGTAGCCTCTCTCACTGTCATTTTGTTCCAGCACAGTTGTGTTATTTGTTAACAACCTATATTGATACATCATTATCATCAGTGCCAAGTTTATATTAGGATTCTCTCTAGGTGGTTTTGTGTTACACTACTCTCTTAGTGCATGCTTATGGATCTGGACAAGTAGACAATGACATGTGTCTATCATTCCAGTATCATGAAGACTAAATTCAATGTCCTAAAATTTCTCTGTGTTCCTATTTTTTTTTCCACACAGGTCTTTTCTCACACCTTCAGCAAACATTCACCTTGATGCTATTTCCGTGCGTTGGAATACTCCAGAGTGAAATATTTTATTGAAAGTACAGTACTCAGTCCAAACACTAGTATCACCAAAACAAAACAAAACAAAAAACCATAAATAAACAAATAAGAATTATCAGGTTCAGAAGGGTTGCATAATTTTTTGATGGTTTGAAACTTAAAAGTCTCAAGTTAAAATAAAAATGAATACATAGGACCTTTGACTAAATTTTCCTCCTCCTCATCCTTCTCCTCCTGTTATTATTATTACTATTATACATTTGGTCTCACTATTTCGTCCAAGCTGGCTTTGATCTCATAGGCTTGATCCAGCCTCCTTTTTTATTATCCAAGTACCTACAGATGTAACAACCCTCAGCTCACATTCTCCTGTTCTTTACTAAGTGCTTTAGTATGCTACCTGCCTTACTGTGTGGATTTTTTTTTTTAAAACTTAACAGTCTACTGAACAAGGCAAATAGGAGTCACCATGACGGTTTCTTTTACCCTTTTTAAACTATAACTTTGTAATATTGTATGCTAAGTAAATGTTTCTCCTGTCTTAAAATAGCAGGACATGTTTGCCTTTCTGTGCTCTATTCCTAGCCTAACAATTCAAGTAGCCATTTTCAGATCTCATGACATTTCTCTTGAGTGCTTGTCTCTTTGACTCTATTTTATCTGTTTTTTTTTTCTCTCTCTCACTGATTCTTTATCTGTACTCACTATCTTTGGTCAACAAAATCACTGGATGTAGACTGACCCAGTAGTCTCTTTCTCCCCCTAGTTTATCTCTATCTTTCAGCCTATCTTCAAACTATTCCATCCAAAGATATTTAATGGTTTACCTGATCCTTACTTCCCACAGCTTTGAAGTTAGTGAGCATCTTATCCGTCCTAATATTTTTCCTTCCTTGAATAATAATACTGTACTTTGTAAACTCTTTCTGTCCTCAGCTTTACAATATTTCCTTCTTTCTATAAATCATTAATATTTTGGATGAATTTTTATTACATGGCTTCTCCAAATCATGTACAGCTTTCATGGACTGATGATAAGGGAAAGAAAATAAATTAGAAAACATATAAACTGTAGCCCTCACAGTGATGGTGAAATGTTCTAGAAAAATGTAAGAAGCAATAACACCCATAGTAACTAAGGCAGGAAGAGCTATTTATGTAGCATGGCTAAATGTTCTTGGGTGGATGCTCTCAAAATGAGACCCTATTTCCAAGGCTGTTCTACAAATACTAGAATAAGAGAACAAGTACAAGTGAATAAAATTATGAAAATGAATGGACAGTTAGAAGTTCACTTTTTGGTAACATTTAATGAAGAGATGAAGAACATGATTATCAAATCTCCCCAAAAGTTGCCTCAGGAGTGTAGGGATAGGTACTTAAAAAATGAAGATATTGTGATATGCTTATGTGTTAAAAAATTACCAGTACTGCAGGTTTCAATGAAGATAATAGCCGTGTTATATGAATTTCAGCAATCAATTCTTGTGGCTCTCTCTTTTCCATAACTAAATATGTGTTTGCTACAGGTGCTCTCTTGTCCTAGCACTTGGCTCAGCATGAGTAGTGTTTTCTCTGGTACTTGATCGAGCATTTCCAATTAGTTTTCTTGTCAGGTTACTACATCTTAGTCCATTATGCCCTACTGTAATAGAATAATAGAGTAATTTGTATACATAAACTTATTGACTTACATTACTTCTGGCTAGAATGTCTAAGGAGATAACATAAGCAGTTCCAGCATTTGATGGGTTTATTTTCTTCTTCCAAGTTAGTGCTTTCTTCACACAGGACACATGGAAAAGCAGTCCTTCCAGGGAGCAAGCCTCCCAACATGATTCCTTTACCAGAACCCATTAAAACATCATTAGGATCCTTAAGGATCCAAACACTTTCCTTTACCATGCCTGCGTCCCAACAATGTCACAGTGGGATTAAGTTTCTGACAGTTGGATTGTGGACTACAACTTCATATCACTGCCCTAACACATCCCACCTTTTCTTCCCAAGGAATTCTATTCTGTGGAGTTCAATTTATACTAACAGAATCATCATTCTCCATTTTATTTACTCTCCCAACTCTCTGAGAATTATTAAACAGTGAATCAGGATTGCTTTCTTCATGGTGCATTCATTCCTTCAACCGATACTACTTGACACATGTTTCTGTCTCTTAGTCATTTGTGTACTGACACTAGATAAGGAAAGCGATTCACAAACTTCAAGTTGATGAACAGTCCTAAGGTGCAACAAAAACTTACATCACCCTTTGTAGTTTGAGACCTTTGCAGTTTATAGCTGTCATAAATCTCCCCTATATAATTACCCTTAAATTACCTTTCTGTTTCTCCTTCTTATTTGGAAGAATTTCATCTTTCTGGTTCCCATAGCTTATTATCTGAAAGTAGATTGTTTTATTCCTCTTTAAATCATTATTTACATATATCTTTCTTCTCCTTTAGTAGTTTAAGGGTAGACTATATTTGCTATATGTTTTTATTTTCCTAAACAATGAACATATGGATTTGACAAAAGATTTGTTAACTGAATCATCTTAATTTCTCCCTTGGTCCCAATTATCTTTATCACTGACCTTGTGATATATTCCTTTTTAAAATTTTCTTCTTTTTAGGCATCAAATATATTTATGGATATGAATCTCCTCATCATTTTCAAAGTGCTTTATAGGTTTAAACAATTTTTAAATTGCATATTCAATAAAGAAATTAAATAGTGTCATTTAAATGACCAGTAGTAGTTGCATCCAACACACATTGAACTCCTTACAAGTCCAGTATCACATATGAGACTAAGGTTTGTAATATAGAATACGTTTATGACTTTTTTTTTTTTTTGGCCAGTCCTGGGCCTTGGACTCAGGGCCTGAGCACTGTCCCTGGCTTCTTCCCGCTCAAGGCTAGCACTCTGCCACTTGAGCCACAGCGCCGCTTCTGGCCGTTTTCTGTATATGTGGTGCTGGGGAATCGAACCTAGGGCCTCGTGTATCCGAGGCAGGCACTCTTGCCACTAGGCTATATCCCCAGCCCTATGACTTTTATATGGAAAAAAAATTAAATGGAAAAATCAACCACAAACTCATATAATAGTTTAAACATGTCTTCAGGGCTAGTTTTGATTTTTGTATAGCCAGTCTGATTGATGGCTGTCATATTAATTAATTTAGATGAAAATTCCTAGTCATATCGTGAACAGGTCACTACCACCAATCAGCCGAAGCCCATTTGTCTTATATTCATAATGTGATTTAAATAAATTTAAGGGAAGTAATTCTTGTATATTTTTAGTCTTGTACAGTTCTATGATGACTTCGTAACAGCTTAGTAAAGGCAGTGTGGACTATAGGAGTGTACTATTAGACCCTGGTGCCAATGACAAAGACAGCAGCTGCCTGCTAAGCTTGCTCTATTACATAAGAAAAGCTCTGTCCACCACGTTATGCAGACATTATCTAGTACAGGAAACCCCATATTGTGGTATTTCAAATTAGAATTATAATAAATAATGCTTTTCAGTATTGAGATTCCTCCGAATGCTAAACATAGAGCTCCCCTATGACCCAGCAACCCACTTTTGAGCATCTACCCAAAAGATTACAAACAAGAACACACTAAAGCCACCAGCACAACAATGTTCATCGCAGCACAATTTGTCATAGCTAAAATATGGAACAAACTCAGATGCCCCTCAGTAGATGAATGGATCAGGAAATGTGGTACATATACACAATGGAATTTTATGCCTCTGTCAGAAAGAATGAAGAACTTGGAAAAAGTTATACTAAGTGAAGTGACCCAGACCCAAAGAAACATGGACTCTATGGTTTTCCTCATAGGGAATAATTAGCACAGGTTTAGGCTAGTCACAGTAGAGGATTACAAGAGCCCAGTAGCTATACCCTTATGAACACATAAGATGATGCTAAGTGAAATAAACTCCATTTCATGGAAATGGAAACGAGTGTTATATCACAGTTGTAATTACCTTCAACATGCCATGTGAAACTGTAGCTTCTTTTGTTGATGATCCTCTTGTGTCCCCTTCCTGTGGTTGTCCCCACACTATCACTGTATCTCATCTGAGTACACTGTATAATGTATATACTGGTATTAGAACTAAGGAAGTGAAAGGGAGTGTCAAAATTGAGAGACAAAGAATAAAAAGACAAATGACTTCAAAAGCAATACTTGCAAAACCATTTGGTATAGGGCTGGGGATATGGCCTAGTGGCAAGAGTGCTTGCCTCATATACATGAGGCCCTGGGTTCAATTCCCCAGCACCACATATACAGAAAATGGCCAGAAGTGGCGCTGTGGCTTAAGTGGCAGAGTGCTAGCCTTGAGCAAAAAGAAGCCAGGGACAGTGCTCAGGCCCTGAGTCCAAGCCCCAGGACTGGCCAAAAAAAAAAAAAAAGCAATACTTGCAAAACCATTTGGTATAAACCAACTGAACAACTCATGGGGGGAGAGTGGAAGGGGGAGGGGTGAATGAGGGAGGAGGTAACAAACAGTACAAGAAATGTACCCATGCCCTTATGTATGAAACTGTAACCCCTCTGTACATCACTTTGACAATAAATAAGTAATTATTATAATAAATAAATAAATAAAGCTTTTGTATCTGTATCTCAGTGTATCGTATACACACACAGCATTTCTTATATAATTAAGAATTAGAGCCGAATTTTCATCTCATTATTTATGTCTACTTTTATATATTACAAAGCAATTATGTATAAACAGTTTTAGGAAACATACTGAGCAATTAGGTATTATTATTAACTGTTTAACTTAATTCCATTATTGGCTAAAAGAAAAAAAACTAACTTAAATGAAACTGATTTAAATTGTTCTTACCATATTTCAAAACCAGTTTACTGTTTATGCATCATAGCAGGATAAATGCATGTAGTTTTTGTTAACATTTCTACGGTTTAAGAACAAGTTGTACTGTAATTCTGTTTTTTTTTTAAATATAGCCTTGGGATTTATAAGAATTCTTGAAGAAATGCCTTATATTTCACAGCCAAATTAGTTCAGAGTTTGGCATTTGCTCTTTACAGCCTAACTAAAGAGCGGACCATTAGCCTTCCTGGTGCTTTGGGACCTGGGGCTTTTGCCTTTAGAAATTAAATATTTAATTTTGCTTTGTCTCTGCTGGCTTAGAACAGGACCTTTTCTTCATCCCAGGTCAATGTCAAAATTCATAGCAAAGCATCTACTCATATTGTCTATTAAAATCAAATGTGACTCTTCTCCCCTCCCATTTCACATGCCTGCTTTGGGATTGTGCCATCATTACAATCTCTGAGAGCCCAAGGGTTGTCCTTCCTATTACAGTGAAGTGAGATTAGAGTTCTAGGGGAGAGCAGTCAAATATTTGCCACTAATCATGCCTGGATATCTTTAATTACTTTCAGGCAGTAGATTTCTTTCGGCTTCAAGAATTATACATTGCAGTGATGTAATGGGACTGTGCACTGACAAGTATACAATTAGGTGAACCATGAGGCCAATCCACTTTACACAACATTCTATAAAATGAAAGATGCATCTACTTAAAGCTTGTCGGATATATGAAAGAGACATTTATTCCCAAAGGAAGATGACATTTATGAATATTTCAAAATTAAAACTGCAATCTCGTGATCCATTTGATTTTTTTTTTGTAATTTTCATGTTTGACCATGTAAATTCTTTGTCCAGGTAGCATTCCAGCCCCTCTTATGGGAAAATATTATCAAAAAGGAAACAGAACTAAAAACTCAATGACAAAAATTCAGTTTCTGTTTTGAGCTTATCTTCTCTGTGAGGGCTTTCATGATCATTGGCAGAGCTGTCTGGGATTGGCTTCTTCATGCCCAGGTGGATGACGTTAGTATCAAGGGAAATAATCTGCTTCTTTAGTTGTGGAGGTTTCTGGTGATTGCATCATATTTAAGCACTATGAATGTACTTAGATAATACATATTCATTCTAAAATATTAATAGGGTCCTGTTTTTGTAATTAGAGCACTGAAATGAGAAAAGGCTGTGTAGCTGTATGAGACAAAATGGAAAAGAATATTATTATATTTTCTTGCCCCCAAATGAATAATTCAGTAACAACTTCTTAGCATATTTGATGAAAATTTATCGTCAGTGATGAATAATATTTGATATGAATTATTAAAATACACTATATAATTGGGAGAGAATTATTATACATTAAATGATGACTAATCAGGAAAGACAGATTAGCCTAAACACTGTTTGGGTTTGTCTAGAAAACCAGAGAAATATTACAAGATTTGAAGCTTCCTATCTAGGTATTACCATTATAATGTGCTACTATCCATCACTAAGAGTTTATTCAACTACAAAATAAAAAGAAGGTCTTGGATATTTTATAATATTTATTTCCAAATATTTCCACTAGGCATTCTGCCAAAAAATAAAATGTGACTTAAAAGCATTCATTTGGATAATTAAATTTCTTTCTACTAGAATAGTCTGATATTAGCATTCCTTATCATTTTCTAAAAAAGACAAAAGAAAAGGAAAAAAAAATAAGACTTTGATTTCGGCATTCGTGTCTCATGAATATTTTCCCAGCTACTTGGGAGGGCAAGAACCTCAAAATAGCTGTTCAAATCCTGCCTAGGCAGAAAAATATGTGAGACTTCATCTCTAAAATATTCAGCAAAAGCAGACCTGAAAGTGTGAGTCATGTAATTTTCTGCCTCTGTTTTTCGCTGGAACTATAGACATGTACCACCACAACCAACCAGGCTCTTAACAATTTTATATTATAACCCCAACTGTAATGAGTATTTTTATTATTTTTTCTCATTTGTTTAAGGATTAGTTGAGGACTCTGGGATGATTGGAAGGTAAAAGTATTCAAATGAAAATATTAAACAAACTACCTAAGCATTTGTTTATAAACAATTTTTGGGTGTGCTCAAAGAAAATTATTTTTACATAAAAAATCTTGGAAATTTGTACACATTTTCATCATTTATCAGATAACATTTTGTAGATAGAAGTTTACCAAATTTATTACTGTTTGCCATTAATTGTAATAGCAAAATCTGTAGGCTGTATCAGAGGAATTACTTAAATAGTTCTATATATTAAAAAGTTTGCAGAATACAACAGCCTCTAGTCTGAAAAGATTAAAAGTACTGTTTTGAAACTTGCATTTCTTTGAATAGTGAGTAGTGTTTCTCTCTCTAATTTTCATGAAAAATCACAAAAACTACACTGATGTAAGTAAAATACTTAAAGTAAGAATATAGCCAAATTTTGTTTTAGTTATTTTGCTGTAACATTTTGTTTTTGTTGCTTAATGGGAAGTCTACGTTTATGAAACTTTTTACTTTAAGTGGCTCTCAGTCATTTACCTAGCTGACAAGTGTGATGTTACAAATAAGAATAATAAGCACTCTCCCATTTGAATTTCAAATAGAATAGATGCAAATCATTATGGATCTCAAGTGACAGAGGAGAAAATTGGGGTTCAGACAAGTTAAGTCATGTGGAAGACTCACAGAGGAAATAAATAGTGGCTAAGCTAGTATAAAATCATCAATCTTCTGACCTTTAATTCAGGGCTTTTCCGCCACTGCAGTATGATTAATCAATACCAGGAAGCAAAGTAAGTATGAAGAAAAGATCATCCATTTGTATCAGTCTTTCCTTTCTGTGGTTGGAATGTAAAATACCAAGTGCACTCAAGAATCACAAGTGAGAAGCTTTGGCTCTTTAGATGATGGGTGAATAGTCTTTTCTGTCTTATCAGCAAGAGAATCCTTAATAAACACAGACATTTACCAAACCCAAATTTTGAAATACCATACTTTGCAGATATTTTTGTAGCATGTTAAAAATGGCACTTTATTTTTGCAACTTATTTTGATTTTCTTTTATTTTTATATTGCTAAGAAAGCACTAGACATGTGCTGAAATATGGATAGCCGTATGGATTTGCAGTTGGAAGGGACTGCTGGTGGTAAAGATTCACACATTTCATCTGAAATTGGGTACATTTGTATCTGTGTAAGAAAGAAAAATAATAGAATTTAAGAACTTAAAAAATACAAGTAAAAAGGCAAAATCATGGTTGTTGGGTAAAGATATAGCTGTATCCTTTTTTAATCTAAAAGTTAGGAAATTTAATTTCACTAAGTTTTGACAAGCAAAAATTCTTTAGTGTGTGTGTGTGTTTGTGTGTGTACTATACTTGAATATCTTGAACTGAGAGAAAAAGACAATTCTTTACATAAAGTAATTACATTAGTTCTAAGATATGTAAGACATAGGCATTTACTAAACAAGAAACACTCCCTCTAAGATGTTGTCATGCAAAATATATTCTTTTTGACAGTTTGCTGAAATAATTTTTAAAGCATGTGGGAATTTCCTGTGCATCCAGCTTTACTGTAGATACCACATCACATCAACAGTGACATGACTTGTTTACAAGGGGATGGTGTAAACAGCAAATGTTCCTCCTCCATGAAACAGATTTCTTGTTGAAATGAAACAGAGAAGGAAGGCTAAATGTAGAAGGAAAAATAAGAATTCATCTTTAGAATGTAGTAGGAAACCTAAGGCAGAGAAGACAGTAGCTGAAAATCTTTTTTTTTTTTGTCTGTTGTGGGTCTTGAACTCAGGACCTGAATATGTCCCTGAGTCACTTTAGGATGGGGCTCTGCCACTTGAGCCACAGCACCACTTCTGGTTTTCTTGGAGATAAGACTTTCATTGACTTTCCTACTTGGGCTGCTTCAAACTGTGATCCTCAGCTCTCAGCTTCCTGAGTAGCTAGGAATACAGGTGTGAGCCACTGATGCCTGGCAATTGTTTCTTTATGTTATGTATTTGCTCCTTTCCCTCCCTCCCTTCCTCCTTCCTTCCTTCCTTCCTTCCTTCCTTCCTTCCTTCCTTCCTTCCTTCCTTCCTTCCTTCCTTCCCCCTCCCTCCCCCCTCCCTCCCTTCCTCCCTTCCTCCCTTCTTTCCTTCCTTCCTTCCTTCCTTCCTTCCTTCCTTCCTTCCTTCCTTCCTTCCTTCCTTCCTTCCTTCCTTCCTTCCTTCCTCTCTTCCCTCACTCACCTGTTCTCTCTTTCTTTCTTTTTGATAAGCAAGTCTAATACTTCTTTCTTCATATTCAGGCAATCTTCAAATTGCACATAGTCTTTTTGTAGACAGTTATTTCTGCCTCATGATGAGTTCAAGTTATGCCACAAGTTATGAAGTGGTTTGACATAAATTAAATAAGAGAAGGAACAGTAGAAAAAATCAAGAAGGAATGGGGGCTGAGAAAGAGAAAGAGAGAAGGAAAGAGAAAGAGTATGTTTGAGAACTTGAGATCTATAAGTGTGATCTGTATTCTCCTTTTCAATTTTCTGATCAAGGATGTGGCAAGTCATACTGAAGGGCTGCTGTTCTCTTGAAGGCAACAAACATACTGAAATTCTATGGTGCCTTTTGTATTTAAGAATGACCACATTTTGAAACTTTCAAAGCATGATTGCTTTTGGTATTTAGCTATTATACACACACACACACACACACACACACACACACACACACACACACACACACACACACACACACACACCCTGGACTGGGACTTGAACACAGGGCTTGGGTGTTGTTCCTGAGCTTTTGTTTTCAAAGCTAGTGCTCTCCACTTTGAATCAGAGTTCCACTTCTGGCTTTTGGTGGTTAATTGAAGATAAGACTCTTGTGGAGTTTAATTCTAGGCTACCTTTGAACTGTGATCCTCAGATCTCAGCCTCCTCAGTAGCTAGCATTACAGTTGTAAGTCACCTTTGCCCAGCTCCTAATAAATAATTGTTTTCAAAATGTGTTTTTTATCTTTAGTAGTTGTATAAGGAGTTGCCACTCAATAGGAAGTTTGTAAATACAAGGTATTTGATCAATATCATACCTTCCAAAATTCTCTCCCCTCCATCCCAACCCAATTCTTACTTTACTTTTCTTAATTTTGTAGTATATATGTTAAATGTTTGACTGCATTGTCCCAATTTCATTTCTTCATTTACTCTCCTCCCTTGATCCCACCCCATGCCATTCAAGTATATGTTTCCTGGTATTTAATTTCTTGAACTTTGCCTTTGCCTTTCTATATACTTATAGCAAATGAGTTCTGCCCTGAATCCACCATATTTCAATCCATATCTTTGTGTATACTTGCATACCACCCAAGGTGTGTATGTATGTACGTATATGTATGTGTATGTATATATACACATATACATTGTATTATATATATATGCATATATATGTATGTACGTAATTCTAGGTTCTATGTATGAGAAAAAAGCATGTAACCCTTGTCTTTCTGGGACTAACTTACTTCACTTAACATAATTTAGTCTAGTTCCTTCTATTTCTTTGCCAGTGATGCAATATTATTTGTTCCAGTATCAAATTCCATTGCGTATATATGTACCACATTTTCTTGCCTTCATAATTAGACAGTTTGTTTTTCTTTCCTTTTGTTGTTGTGTTTGATTTCTCTACATTTTATCTTGTATATAAGTTTATCTGGTCTGGGGAGGGTAAGTGGAAATACAACAATGGTGAGACAAAGAGCAAACAAATGTAGTGATACAGACTACAGAAAATTAAACAGACAACTTTTATGTGTGTCGGGGGGAGACATTGAGAAGTAAAAATTGGGAGAAAATGAGGGAGGAGGTAACAGTGCAAAAAGAAATGTACCTACTACCTGACTTATTTAACAGTAACCCTGCCTGATGCACATAACAATAAGAAAAAAAAATAATGACCATTTGGTTAGGTGTTCCTTAGTTATTTAATTTTCTTAGGCTGGATACTGTAGATAATGTAAAGGTAAATACTGACTCTTCTTTAATAACATCAACCAATTAGAATAAACATGAATTTCTATCATTTGAGTATCTAAATATCTGAGATTGAATATATATATATATATATATATATATATATATATATATATATATATATATAGTGCTGACCAAATGAACAAGAGTGGGTAATTTTAATAGTAAAAGGTAATTAGGTCATTTTCACAAGAGATAGTATACTGTTCATTTAGGTGAGAGCTTACTAGTTTGGGGAATTAAAAACAAAACAATTTAGGTACCCTGAATATTGTATATATGTGCATTGGAACTAGGGAAGGGAAAAGGAATACCAAAATCAAAAGACAAAGGATAAAAAGACAAATCAATGCAACTTACAAACTATATGGTATAAACCAACTGTACAACTCTTGGGGGGGCGGGGCGAGTGAGGAGGGGTGGAGGCCAGAGAAAAATAAGGGAGGAAGTAACAAATTGTGTAAGAAATGTATGCACTGCCTTATATATGAAACTGTAACCCCTCTTTACATCACTTTGACAATAAAGTACTGAATTAAAAAAAAAAAACACAAACATATAGCACTGCAATTGTGAAATTGGATTTATCTAAGAAACTTTTCATAGTTGAATGAGAAATGCTACAGTGTAGAATATGTAAAGTTCCATAAGTGTTTTTTTTTCCTCTCTCAACCTAACACCCTAAATATTGAGTGAAGCCATCTTAGAAAATCCCTGCTTAAGTATATACAAATGAATGAAAATCTAATTTTTATTGAAAGAAGTTGAAGATCGTTGAACTAATTTTACTTTGTTTGTTACCAAATATTATATTTCCATTTTGATTTACAATGATGAGGATGATGGATAAAAATAAGATGAACTGATTTTTATGCATGTTGCATTTTAACAAGTTGAATGTCTCATTGGAATGCACTGCCTTCTTGTTCCACATTTATTTTTGGAATTTAATAAGGCGCCTGTCATATCTGCCTCAAGGCGAAAAAAACATCATGGGGGAAAAATTCCAAAGTACTGTCATGTTTGAGTGACATGGAACCAATTTTATTTTATTTCCTTTTCATGGGGGGTGGCTGAAATTAGCCGGCCACACTCTGAAAATACATCGCTATACCATCTGTTCTAAAGGCCCGGTGCTGGTTAACTGGTAATGACATTGACCGGTGACATTTGTCAGGTGGATTTGACTCAGAAAACCAGTGGAGAGTTTTCATTTAAAAATTAATTCTTTGCATTTTCCTGTGAAGCTCATTCTCATGATAGATTCTGGTACACTGCCACATATTTCCAGAAATGGGTCTCATTACCTGAGAAACTTGGGAAGGTAATAACTTCTTTATTTCTTCTCTGTGATCCCAGAGCACATAATTAACATACTGACTCATTTAGCTCAAGTCTCCATAGGCTGAGGCTGTGTGAATCCAAGGGAGACCCAGAGAAACTGGCAAACAAGTGCACCTCCTGGTTCTCATCTGCCATTTACTGCTTCTTTCTTTGTTTAAAAAAAGTTTTACCTTTAAGTAGTTGTACAAAGAAGTTGCCATTTAACAAAAGAGTTTATGAATATAGCACATCTTGATCAAAGTCACCCTTTCAATATGCTCACCCATCTCTCCTAACCACTCCTTCACTTACACATCTTTATTTGTAGGATATACATTGAATTCTTGACTTCATTCTTCCCCACCTTTCTTTGTTTATCGACATCTGTCCCCTTGAACCTACTATACTACTTTCAAGTACCCACTTTTGGTGTTTATTTTGTTGAACTTTGACTTTGCCTTTCTAAGGAATTAAACTATTTGAATTCTCCCTTGATTCCATCATATTTCAGTTAGTACATGTGTAAATACTTGCTTCTTTCTTTTAAGTGGATATTTAGCACCATGTAACTATTTAAAATAAGACTATAGTATGATTTCAATGAAACTATACTATTTAAGGAATTTGAAGGAAGTCTTGGGATCAGGATGTAGTTATCAGAGAATGATCTTGCTATTCATAAAAGTTAGCAATCACACCAGGGTGCTGGTGGCCCAGGCCTGTAATCATAGCTACTCGGGAGCCTAAAATCTGAGGATCATGTTTCAAAGCCAGCCTAAGCAGGGAAGTCTGTGAGATTCTTAGCTCCAGTTAACCCCCAGAAAACTAGAAGTAGAACTGTGACTCAAAGTGTTAGAGCACTAGCCTTGAGCAAAGGAGCTCAGGGACAGTGCTTAGGCCCTAAGTTCAAACCCCACACCCGAGAGAAAAAAAAAGAAATCACAATAGAAATCACAAGTGGATTAAGAATAAATTATATTTCATTAGATAGATGAGCTATTTTAATGACTGGGATACATATTTCAAATATTTTTAAAATAAATCTGAATTAATACCTAAATTTAGTATTGACTATCAAGAAGCAAGATGTTGCAATTATACAACTGAGCTTATAAATTTTTAATCAGAATACTGTTAGGTTAAATAACTACTATGAAAAAAATAAATAATTTCAATCCAGAATGTTCTTTGTATCTTCACTTCTTGGGATTTCCTGCTTCTTGGGCAAATAGAAAGTAATATCAAATCAAAACTATGTTTTAAATAAATTTCTGCCTTCTTGGGCATAAAAAGTTATTCATAAGCTTTTCCATACATCCAAGACACTTCTAACGTGGAATTGAGCATTGAATTTGGCATGAAATAACTATGTATGTGTTTTAAGTTTTTGTTGTATTGATACGATAGAGGAGGACATGTACATAAAGTTTAATCCTAAAATTGTGTGCCTACATGCACCATTAATTCAAATATGAAGGATTACAGTGGGTTGGATGAAAGATACTTTAATGGCACAGGTAGGTCTGGACCATTAGGCAGCAGGCAGTGTACTTCATGTAGCAAATAAATATGAAGTATGAGATAGCAAGATGAATTCTCCTCAAAGAAACTGCATTTTAGCATTCTTGAGGAACTATGCACCAGTGGAAGTTAAGTTACTGTTGACATGTTCACACTCAACATTTTAATTTCCTTTCTCATGGAACTCCAAAACTGTTCTATTTTAGATTTCCTAAGTACTCTTAAAACTATAAATTTCACATATTTTAATAGACAATGTTCTTTTTTAATAAATACAATTCCTTGGAGGGAATGTAGCCTGAGTATAGCTGGAGTCCATTTTATTTTATACAAGCTTTCTCCCAAGGTTTAGTGCTTTCAGTTGGAGAAACTACAATTTACTGGCTATTTAACTTAAATGTTTATTTAGTTCTCCAAACACTTTATATCTTAATGATTGACAACTTGTGTGGAGAGGAATAAGGATGGAGTCTATTAGACATAAAGGAAGCAAAAAGGTAAATTATTCTGAAGAAAAAGAGATGGAAACAAAATTTAAAAATATGTAATTTGAATAACAAATATTACATTATACTTTAGTGTTATTTACCAAGAGCTCAATCATTCTGAGCAGATGTGTAGTTTTCCATTCTTAGAAGTGTGTGTGTGTGTGTGTGTGTGTGTGTGTGTGTGTGTGTGTTTTAACTTGAATCAGTTACTCATGATACTGCTGTGGAATTGTGTGATGAGGCTCCCATGCATGTCTTGGAGTAGCTTCTAAGCTTTGATTCTCATCTTTATTCCTAGAGATGAAAAGAGAGTAGGTTGTTATGGAGCTAGTGGAGAAATTGGTAGAGTCTATTTATGTTTTAGAAGAAAGGATACTCTCTCCTGTAAAACACTGGAATTAGGCAATGCTGTTGGCAAATCTGTCTGAGTACTTGTCAGATTATATTTTATCCAAAAAAACACTCAATAGATTTTATTGAGAGTGATTTCCATATTCATACCACAAATAAGAAGTCAGTTGCATTCTTTTAAATGTTTGGTTCACAAATACATTGGCTCTTCTTTCTTTACTAAGGAAAATTGGGATCCTTAGAAAATAGATCCTCCATGGCCAGGAATTCCAAGTGTTAGAAACATCTTCCTTGAGAGAAAACACTACATTTCACACACTTTCTCTCTGTCTCTCTGTCTTTGTCTCTCTCTCTCTGTGTTATCTATCTATTTATCTATCTATCTGTCTATCTATCTATCTATCTATCTATCTATCTATCTATCTATCTATCTATCTATCTATCTATTCTTGCTTTCCTTTGTGTTTTTTATACTATTTGGAAACATTTCCCTTAGCATCTCTGAGATCTGACTGAACTACATTTCAATTTCAGACTTGCCATGTCTTAATCCTAGGAAATTAAATGAGTTCAAAAGTATGTTGTTAAATAAGGAATATCACTGTTTTACAATTTTTATGAAGGAAAAACTCAGTAAAAATGACTTTCAGAGAATACAAGTAGATATGAATTTCTAGAACTTGAGTCAATTTTATATTTTTCTTCAACATGTAAATGTTCTTTACTGCATTTTTTGTTGTTGTTTGCCAGTCCTGGGGCTTGGACTCAGGGCATGAGCACTGTCATTGGCTTGAGCCACAGTGTCACTTCCAGCTCTTTCTGTTTATGTAGTGCTGAGGAATCGAATCCAGGGCTTTGTGCATGCTAGGTAAGCACTCTACCACTAAGCCACATTCCCAGCCCCCTTTATTGGATTAAAAAAATGCAATATCTTTAGCATAAACTTGTGACAAACATTTGAAGGAATACAGATATTTAACTCAATTCAATCTTAAATTATATACTATTATATGCTAGAACATCATGCTATATCATTAGCATGTGTAAAGGAAAGTGGAAAGGAATAGTATAAAGATACTTTGCTATATTGCTTGGAAACTGATTTTTCATAAAGCATTATATGTCTATTTTTATTTATCACTTTTTGTTTCAGTTAATTTTATTTAATATGTGCTAAAGGCCCGCACATACATGGAGTCTTAATTCAAGGTTCAAAGACTGTACATACTGATTTGATTTTCTTTAAGGACAATTGTATGCTTATTTTTAACTAAGAATTTGCATAGCAAAAACAGATTGGTGGACACATGGGCACTGGCGGTATAAATAAAATGCATTTAGTTGATGCATTTAGCTTTTACTTTATAATAAGTATAGTACTTTTTTTCAACTGGATACTATCACCCCTCTCCTTAGCCTGATTTTTAGATTTACCAATAATAGCAATCAGAAATAGAATTTCATTTAAAATACCTTTCTTATGCAAATGAAATTTATCAACTATGCGCTAATAATTATCACTATAATACAAGAACGCTATCAATAATAACATTAAACCAAGAGCTGATGATAAAATTATTTAATATTAAATGTAGTGCATGCAGTGGTTCTCCCTCCTCTTCCTCAGTGTTCTTTATATATACTTTACTGAAGGAATCCTCATTTAGTAGGAAACTTCCCCCCAAATTTGTTTATGAAAATACACATAGAAAAATATCAGTATAGCACATTAATATTGCACAGAGTGAAAGTTTACTATAATTTGCTTTAGTGTTCCTGCCTGGTTTAAGCCTGATCTGGGTTAGTGCAATTGTTAAAGGTTCAACTATTTCCCATTCTATATATATATCACTCCACTGGTTTAATACCCTCTCCCATCAACACTGGCCCTTCTTCTGCATCGTAGGGATGCTCACACCTTGCTGCTTGCTTTAGAGAAGTTCATCGGGACACAGTGTTTTGTGTCATGACTAAGGATCTCACATAGCTGTGAGGCAGGCCGATTTTTCTCCAAAATCAAACAATGAAGTATTCACTGACATAAACCTGTTTCTTTAATATTTTCTATTTTATCATCCTTTCACTTATCTTGTGATATACTTGGATTTTTAAAAGTTACTACTCAATTTTAATGCATCTTAGTAGTAGCTCATTTAAAAAAAGTGTCATTCATAAGCAAGGAGAGACCAACCATTCTTTGTGTGTATGTGATTTCTTTCTTTTTTCTGAATAATTATTTATTTATTGTCAAAGTGATGTACAGAGAGAGTGGTTACAGTTTCATACATAAGGCAGTAGGTACATTTCCTGTATAACTTGTTACCTCCTCCCTCATATCTCCCTCCCCCTCCCCCTTTCCCTCTCCCTGCCAGGAGTTGTTCAGTTGGTTTACAACAAATGGTTTTGTAAGTATTGCTTTTAGAGTCCTTTGTCTCTCGATTTTGATATTCCCTTTCACTTTCCTAATTCTAATACCAGTATATACAGTATCCAGGGTAATCAGATGAGATACAGTGATAGCTCAGGGATAGCAGAAGATCACAAGAACCCAATAACTATGCCCTCATGAACACAAAAGATGATGTTAAGTTAAATGAGCTCCATGTTATGGAAACGAGTGTTATGTCATTGTTGTAATTACTTTCAACATGCCATGTGAAACCATAGCTTTTTGTTGTTGTTGTTGTTCCTTTTGTATCCCCTTCCTGTAGTTGTGCCCAAACGTTCTTTAAAAAAACAAACTGAGCATAGTGACGCACATCAGTAATTCCAGCACTTGAGAAAGTGAGGCAGAAGTATCTAGAGTTCAAAGCCATGTTACATGCCAACAGTGAGACTGCCTTAAAAAAAATGAAATCAGAAACAACCAAGTAAGAAATCTAAATGGATTGGAGCTTCAGATGGGTACACAGTTTATTCATCAAACAAGTAATTCTTCTCAGAAGACATTTTCTTATTTTCTTCTTTTGAAAGGAAAAATATTTTATATTTTATTTTGAAACTAGGAAGGAAAATATAACAAATGAATTTCTACCTACTTGTATATTGAGAAGCTCTCAGTTTTTCAATAGTCTTAAAGTTCAACCCAATGAAAGGTCTTGAACAAAATTATGAGGTAAATCATTCCAAAACTGCAAACATAAACAAAACCGCAAAGAACCAACAGTCCGCTCATCAAGTGGGCTAAAGACTTACAAAGAGACTTCTCTGATGAGGAAATGAGAATGGCCAAGAGACATATGAAAAAGTGCTCTATATCACTGGCCATAAAGGAAATGCAAATCAAAACAACATTGAGATTCCATCTCACCCCAGCAAGAATGTCATATATCAAGAAAACTAACAATAACAATTGTTGGAGGGGATGTGGCCAAAAGGGAACCCTACTTCATTGTTGGTGGGAATGTAAACTGGTTCAGCCACTCTGGCAAGCAGTATGGAGATTCCTCAGAAGGCTAAATGTAGAACTCCCCTATGACCCAACAACCCCACTTTGGGGTATTTATCAAAAAAACCACAAACAAAATCACAGTAAAGCCACCAGCAAAACAATGTTCATTGCAGCACAATTTGTCATAGCGAGATTCTGGAACCAACCCAGATGCCCCTCCGTAGATGAATGGATAAGGAAAATGTGGTAAATATACACAATGGAATTTTATGCCTCTATCAGAAAGAATGACATTGTCCCATTTGTAAGGAAATGGAAGGACTTGGAAAAAATTATACTAAGTGAAGTGAGCCAGACCCAAAGAAACACGGACTCTATGGTCTCCCTTATTGGGAATAATTAGCACAGCTTTAGGCAAGTCACAGCAGAGGATCACAAGAGCCCAATAGCTATACCCTTATGATCACATAAGATGATGCTAAGTGAAATGAACTCCATTTTATGTAAATGATTGTTATATCACAGTTGTAACTACTTTCAACATCCCATGTGTATCTGTAGCTTCTACTATTGATGATGTTCTTGTATCACCTTCTTGTGATTGTATCTACACTATCTCTGTAATCTTATCTGAGTATATTGGAAACCGTGTATACTGGTATTGGAACTAGGAAATTGAAAGGGAATACCAAAATTGAGAGACACAGGGTAAAAAAAGAGAAACAACTACAAAAGCAATACTTGCAAAACTGTTTGGTGTAAGTGAACTGAACACCTCAGGGGGGGTAAAGGTAAGGGGGAGGTGGGAGGGGGGTATGAGGGACAAGGTAACAAACAGTACAAGAAATGTATCCAATGCCTAACGTATGAAACTGTAACCTCTCTGTACATCAGTTTTAATAAAAACTTAAATAAATAAATAAACAACAACAACAAAAAAAAACAACTGCAAACATCAAGACATGTTGACATGGCAGGTATGGGTAAAGCATGGTTAGATCTAAAGCTAAAAAGAATTAGGAAGTGATGTCAATTTGTGAGAAGCAAGCAGAGAATGGGAGTTCTCAGCTGGCCTCTCTCTCTCCAGATGGCCAACAGATGCTTCTGTTTGATTCTGTAGAAAGTATACTGCCTCTGAACTACATGGCTTCAACTCTAAAATTTTTATGTTAATGAGAATATTAAAAAGGTAATGATAGCTCCTAGGAGAATTTTTTAAGAGGGCAATTTTGAAGTGAATTCTAAAAGGCTATTAAAGCCAAGCAAGTTGAATTCAACTCTACAAGTTGAATTTTACCTTTGAATATATGCATGTGCAAGGGGTATTTAAAATCCAACAGAGTGAAGAAAGATGATTAATGCAGAAGTTATTCACATAAAGTCTATATGGTATACATTGTAGTTTAATAGTCATTGAACAGCTCTAGTCCAAATATAACTCCCTATTTATATAACTATCTATTGAAATGTGGATCAAGTTTCTCTTATTTGTATGTTAGGATTACCCTGATAATACACAAAAGTTGAGTTATGAAAATTATACAATGAGAGCAACAGGCTTAGATAAATTAAAAAAAAAGATCATGGGAATTATTTTCGTTTTTGGTAATGTGAAAAGTCAACATATATCACCCGAAAGGCATGAGAAAAGCTTCCATCCTAATATTTTGGTTTTCTCTCTAAGGAGATTGTGTTTTTTTGTAGAGAGAGATGTGGACTCTCCAGTGAGAACAAACTCAAAATAATAGAAATTACCCCAAACCATAAATATAAACTTGTCAGGAACAAAAAAACAACAACTCTTTAACTAATAATATTTTAGTACATTATTTAAATAATGAAAAAAAGAGGACACGTTTGGTGATAATTCTTTTCATACTTTCTCTCTCTCTTTTTTTTTTTTTTTTTTTTTTGCCTGTCCTGGGGCTTGAACTCAGGGCCTGAGCACTGTCCCTTCCTTCTTTTTGCTCAAGGATAGCAGTCTACCACTTGAGCCATAGTGCCACTTTTCTATATATGTGGTGCTGAGGAATTGAACCCTGGGCTTCACGTATACGAGGCGAGTACTTTACCACTAGGCCATATTCCCAGCCCTCACACTCTCTTTCATATTTTGCTTTATTACCATATTTAAAGAGACTTTGGCCAACTAGTTTGGATTTTAAGAATATCATAAAACTATTGTGTGATTTTTTTTCTTTAAAGACAATTTTTGGATCTTCTAGTACAGTAATTTCTATATTAAGCCAGTGTGTTCATATTTTCAGTGGATCAATATACACAACTTAAATTGATTGATGCAATAGTCATTTTCCTGGTAGTAACAGAAGACCAATCTTTAGAAATACTTAATAATATACAAAGTTTTTAATATACTACTACTTTAGTTTTCAGGATGATTTTGATTTCTGGTCCTTTTTCAGCTTTGAAGAATAAAGTGTTAGAGATCTAATAATTGTCTATATGAGAAAGCTACATGATGTTGAGGCTAATAGCTTTAGAAGGTATTATTAGAAAAGAGAGGCTTTTACACTCCTTTTATGATAAACCATTTTTATTTGTATATAATAATCTTTTCATTCACTGTCAAATGACACAAATTAAAGCAGTCCTGGTACAACCTTTGTTAAAAGGATCACTGTTTTAAGCACTCTTTATTTTATTTAGTCCAACTTCCATATTGAATCAACAATACCTTTTTTTTTTTTTTAACAGAACAGGAAGCTGAAGGTTAAGAGGTTAAGTGTTTTGCTTCAAATTATTCCTCAAAAACATGGTAGAACAATATGATGTCCCATGTCTTTTGACCCACTGTCTAATATTTCCATTCAGTATAAGATGATGCAGGGAATAGGGGCAGATTATTGTATATGTTACTGGAGAAACATACTGAAATGCAAAGTTTATTGGGCACTATTAAAAGACAACTAACTAGAGAAGGTGAGAAATTCCACAAAGATCCCAACTTGTTGAATTTTGACTAATGTTGGGTTAACCATGTTCTCTTGGTAAAGAAGCACAGAATTGTGATGTCAGTTACTGAAATATGAAGATTAGGGAACACATCTTTTTGAAGATTTATGAAACCCAATCAAATAAGAAGTCTAAAAGTTGAGAAAACCTTTCTTAAATGTACTTGCAAACTTAAAGGAGTTGGTGAAGTTAAAATGTGTGATAATCCATAAAAGAAGCAGTGTGCGGACATTTCAGATTTTGACAACAATTAGCCAAGTGAATGGATTTTAAATATCATTGCTGCCTGGTCTTTGGAGTTTACCTGTCTTTGGAGATCCTAACCATGTGACCACAAATCTCTACTGCCACCTTGTGGTAATTTTATATTTCAGAGATTGGCTGAGGAAACTTAACCTCTGAAGTGCTGTGGAGTGTGTTAAAGATGGGGTGGTGATAGTTACACTGTTAATTTCTTGACTGAGGAACCAAACAGGATTGAGAACATAGCATTTCTCCTCTTTAACTATTATCCAAATTCTTCTGGTAATAATTCAGGGATTCCTTAAATGTGAGAGGGAAGCTGTTATATGGCATCAGAGAGTGAAAGACATGGGGAAAAAAAAAAAGACACTGAATTTCCTGTCAGAATCTTTTCATGTTCATGGTAGAAGAAGACCAACTGTGTTTAAGAAGAAAAGGTTTAGTGCTTTGCACTATTTGAACCTGGAAAATACATTTTCATCTTTTTTTTTTTTTTCTACAAAGCAATGAGGAAAGAGGCTTGCCCAAGCAAACCCTATGGGAATGGGAGAATGAAAGACTTCTGGTAACATCTTTTCCTTGAGCTTCCTTTGCAAACTTGGTTAGGGTAGTTTTTGTCGAGTATGAGGAGATCCCAAGTTGTAAACCAGCTTTGTTGTCAGCACTGAGCATGACATATAATGATCACATTAAATAATATCACTGATTCCAAAATGATCTATTTTTGATATTTTGTACCTGATTTTTAATTCATCTACGAATTCATCAACCAGCAGTTGATCAAAAAGTTACTTGTGTGTAGATATCAGTGGTCTCCCAGTTATAATTAATGAGATAAATATTTCCAAAATAGTACAAATGCCCACAAAAGTCTAAAATTATCTATTGTCATCTTATGCCTAATTAACACATTGAACCTTAAGTATAATTATCATTTATCTTGTTTAAAATGCTTGATACTACTTGACATGCTAATAACAATTTATCATCTGCAAGAACATTAGATGTATAATTGAAATACTCACAGTATAAATATTTTAATTATTATAAAGAAAAAATTGTGAAATTATTATAAAATTCCTAATCATTAAAAATAAGGTTGCTAAAATTAGAATGTGTGTGATTTGGGTAAATCATTGATTTTCCTTTTATTTCTGATTAACATGGTACCAATGTCATACACAATAAACAAGTGTGCATTTGTACATGTGTTTTGTAAGTGAAAACAATGAGCAAAACTATCTCTTTCCTTCAGATGATGCATCTTGACATTTACATCTCATTTAACTTAAAGGTGATGAAAGGATTAAGCGTTAATGTAATGTTTATTCTATAGTGTTTGATTTGTGGAGAATTAGATGGAGAAAGTAGCAAAGAGGAAAACCTAATTCCAGTAGGGTCTTTAGCAAAGAAAAAAACTATAAAAACCAAGGCCGGCAAGGAACACGGAAACAAACCAACAGTGGAAATATCTGATTAAGACACGCATCTTTAGCTTAGCAATTTTCACAGTGCACCCAGAGATATCTCAGTCAATTTTTAGAGCCTATTTGCAAATGGTCTCCAAATTATGCATGAATACAGAACTGTTAATGAAAGTCCTCATAGATGCAACTCATTAGCACTCACTTTTTTTCCCCCCAATCTACACATTCTATCCTTCTTGCTGGACATCTGGTGATGCAGTCTCCATCCCCAAGCCCCACAGCACAGCAGAAATGTAATTGCCAAGGACTAGAATGGAGTTTCATATTACCTAGATGTGTGGCTTATGCAAAACCTTCCCTGATACTGTCTGTTGTCAATAATTAAGAACTATCAAAATACATGGCTAATTTACACTTGTTAATCTGAAATGAGAATCCCTGTGATCAACTAGATCCTGTTGTATTATTTAAATACATATACTGTCAGAGCAGTCTGGGGCTGAGTGACCTGTCTTTGGGAAATGATTGGATTTCTACCAAACAGGATGATACCCAAGAGGATGGGAGCAAGTTTAGCAAGGGTGAGGAAAGTAGAAGAAGCAATGCTCAATGTACAGCTTTTATGGCTGAGCAGCTTCACAGAGCAGATGGGATTTGAGAAGTTCTTTTGAGCATTGGGATGAGAAGATCTGGCAGGATTTAATTGGCAAGCTGATGTTGTCAAATGCAGAGACCATGAACACCAGCATTCATGTTAGACATGGGAAAGGAGCTCAAGCTCCCTTTCAAAATAGAATGATTTCAAGAAGATAAAAACACATGATGTATGGAATGAAACAAAATTAAAAAGTGTTAAATTTCAGAAAATGCAAACTTTAAATTAAAATCAGCAAGCACAATGTGATCTCTGTCTAAATATCAAACATTTTCACTTCAAAAAGAAATTTTTCAACCTGGGTTTTCAGCACAGGATTGACTGACTAACCTACCTGATTATTTGTGAATTCAAGATGGCTGTGGTTTTCCAATTCTCACTTACAAGTTAAGGTTAAAAGATTAGTAGAATAGGTGAAAGTGTTGGTACTTTGGGTCAGATTATGAATTAAATCCATGGTACCAAGAGAGAAAAGTAATGCATGACAATAAACACGGACCCTGTAAAATGCTTTTGCTAGTTTGTCAAATTATGCCTTTTGAATCTAAATAATAAAATAAAAGGGTTCTCTGTAAAGCTATTTAGATATTTCTTAGCACTTGGGACCATAGACTTTATCTGAAACTCTTCTATACAGTAAATGCATAATGCAGGTTTTTGATTTGATGACTGATTGTAAGATGCATTCCTGTGTGAAGGAACATTCAGAGGCCATAAAGTTCCAGCATGTGAAAGGAAAGTGTATGTTGGCAAGCCTGTAGAAGATTGGAAAGATGATGTAGTTCAGGTTCCCTTATATGACTTTCTAGTGGAAGTGGCTTGAAATTTTAGGTTAATTCTAAAGTAAGAAGATTGATGACAAGCTGAATAATTAGAGATTAAGCTAAATAATCTGACTGAGAGGAAAAGAGAGATGCTAGAGAAATTTCAATCTTTTACTTTGTGTTGGATGATCCATTTGTATTCATTATTATTATTTCATTATTTTTTTGTGTTACAATGCTAATGGGACTTGAACTCAGGGCCTAGGTACTTTTTGATTCAAGGCTGATGCTCTGATACTTGAACCATAGCTACACTTCTGGCTTTTTCACTAGATAATTGAAGATAAGCATGTCAAGGACATTCTTGCCTGGGCTGGTTTCCAACCAAGATATCTCCATCTCAGCTTCCTGAATACTTAGGATTACAGATGAGAGCCATAATCTCCCTGCAGTTTTTGGCATGTGAAGTTGAAATATAGTCATTTTGTTCAGAAGACCAGATAGTTTACAGTGTCTAAGTAAGCATTGTTAGCATTTCCGTTCTTCTCTTTGATGGATTAATCCTGTTTTTTTTTTTAATAGCCCTATCTTGTCTTCAAAGTTGAGCCTTCTTCCTCTACATATATGCTAAATCTCTCTTCTCAACGTCCAAGATGTTCTTGCTTGAGATTTTATTGCATATTTTTAATGCATAGGTATTTATGTACCTACAGATATTGCAAATTTTTGTTATTAAGTAGCTGTACAAAAATATTTCTGTAAGTCAGGTTGAATACAATGTATTTTGATAAATATTACTCCTTCCAACAATCACCTTCATTTTCTCCGCTCTGGTCCCTACCCTTGAGTTACAAATAGCTTAGTTTATACATAATGTGAATTGATTATAACAAAATCATTTGCTCCCTCAATTCATGTGCCCCACAATGCCATGCCTACTAAACATGTTTCTCCTAGTACTTATACAAATTTATTTTACATAACCAGTGCTTTAGGAGGTGTTTCCTTACTGACAACAAGCTCCATGATCACCCTCTGCTAACCCTCTGCTTTTATTTCTTTTACACTTTCCCTCTAATTTTATATCTCCTCTGTAAAGAATTGGCTGACCTTTGCACACTCAGTTCTCTGTTTTGGGGTTGTATGTATCTTGCCTGTATGGTCCCTGGCCTATTTTCTTCTAATCCTGCAGGTCTCAAAGGAGATCTTATTTGCTTCCAAAAGCTCTCTCTCTGATACTCTGTTCATATTTGCAACCAGTCCACTGACCATTCTTGAGGTTTGCAGAAATTTCCATGGGCTGTTAACCTGTTAGCATGCCTGCTTTCTGGTCTGTACCCTTAAATGCAATGCCTTCTACATAAGATGAGTTACGTAGCCCAGGTATATGAGCTGTATTCAATATACACTAGCAAATGAATATATTGGAATTAACATTCTAAAACACTGTGAGCACTATAGAAATGGGGACATTGTTTTGTATGTCTCTATAACTTTGGTGTTTTGAATGTAAAATTCTCAATAAATTTCCAAGAAAACATTGGCTGAATGATGGAAATTGAAATATATTGTGCATTGTTAAGAGGAAGTAAGTAGTTCCTAAATGATTGGATCACAAATAATTTATAGCTGATTGGACTTTCTAAAACTTTTAGTGATGACAGAAAGATAGATGAGAGTAGGTAGAGCTTAATATTTGGAAAACAGGAAAATAAAGAAAAGGAACCAAAAAAAAAAACAAATACATAATAGTGTACTAGCCGCGGTTCTTGACAAATAAACTCTCATTCTCTGAAAGTTTACCTTAGCATTTCAGCAGCTGGTGATAATAAAAGGAGTGAGAGGTATGAAAAATCACATGCCATTCCACAATCACTTCCGTTCTTTGTCTGTTTGCTCCATTGTGATGTTTCAGATGGCTCCATTTGACCCCAACCTCTAGCTGTTCCAACCTCAAAACCAATATTTATGGCCACAGATGGGTGATGCAGGGCAGCTGCAAAATCCAGATGCCAAGCTTTGGAATGTGTTTTTATGGCAGCACCATCTGCGGTTCTGGCCAGCCTTCTTTATTGTCTCTTAAATGTTTGTACTAATAGCTTCGCTGCTTTGTGCCACTACCTGTGGGACGTGCTAAGGTCAGTCTGTTTAGGAGAGCCTCTTGTGGCTCTGGCTAGAATTTTCCTTGAAATAACTCTTGCCTACTATCAAATTGTTCCTCTTTTTTTTTTTTTTTTTTTTTGGCCAGTCCTGGGCCTTGGACTCAGGGCCTGAGCACTGTCCCTGGCTTCTTCCCGCTCAAGGCTAGCACTCTGCCACTTGAGCCACAGCGCCGCTTCTGGCCGTTTTCTGTATATGTGGTGCTGGGGAATCGAACCTAGGGCCTCGTGTATCCGAGGCAGGCACTCTTGCCACTAGGCTATATCCCCAGCCCCAAATTGTTCCTCTTAATATAGCTAAGATCCTTTACAAATGTAAGCAGGTAATTACTGAGACCAGGAAAGAAAAATTCTTTTTTATAAGAAGATGTTATGGAGTAGTCCAATTTTGGATTTGTAGGAAGGATGATATGCATATTCTTCTAGTTTATTGACTATCATACATATATCATACATCTAGTTTATTGACTATCATACATATCATACACATACATATATACACATACATATACATGCATACTATTGAAATGAAAGGAATGCCTAATTATCACCATTTTTATTTTTATTTTTCTGTTTTTTTTTAACTTAATTCTTAGAACTAGCACATGGATCTTTAATTAAGATTATTATACCTCACAGCACAACTAAACAGGATTTTAATCCCTGTAAAATTGGGAGGAGAGGTAAGTAAGTCTTAGCAATCAATGGGCTTAGTTGTTTGAAGATTTCCTTACAACTACGCAGAGATGAATGAGTGAATACTTTTGATCCTTCATGCCATGATTTAAGAAATTTAACAAAAGTGAAAATTGGGTCAATTCAGTTTACTTTAAGTTATAGTAAACCCCCTTTTTTTTTAATGAAAGAAAAAGCCAAAAAAAATCCCCTCAAGCAATAATTTAGATTGTTAGATCCAGTAGGGAGAATTAGCCCAGGGAGTTTACGTGACTTATCCAAGGTCACCCGGCCCTTAGCTTCGGAGTCAAAAGGGAGATGAGTCTGTGTAATTATTTGATGGCTGCAGAACAGAGAGAAGTCAATGCTGACAATTGAGCTCCTGAAATGATTAAATGACCAAATAATTGTACCACATCCATCTCCTGTACTTTCACTGCTCTGACACCTTAGATGTCCCAGTGACAAATTTCACCATTTAGAGGTGGCTTTGAAGGGGGAAAGGAAGGAAATGGAATAGTGCTGTGGTGGAGCAATGAACATGAAGAAAACTGCATTTGTTTGACCTCTTTGAGACCTCTTCCTGGTAGGCTGGCTTCATAGAAAATTCACTGAAATGTACCCATATAGAATTAGCCATGAAATGGTGTAGTCTCAGGATCATGGACTCTAATTGACCTGTCACATTTCTGAAGAGGTATTGCAGGATGAGCAGAGGATATGGGAAGGTGATTTCCCTGGACATCTACCTCTACTTTTCATATCTCTAGTAGAATTGATGTAAGAGACAGAGATGTGACTTTTATGCATGCCTTGGTACCAAACTGAGTTTAGGGAGTGTAAGCAGGCTCTCAGAAGCAGTCTTCCAGGTTATGGAGTCACTTAAGAAGCCACAGTTAGATCCAAGGGAAAAACGATATGTTGTCCAAAGGCATTTTGAATAGAAACAAGCAGTTAAGGCTTTTCTGTAGACTGGAATGATGTTTAGTCTTTGCGAAAATAAGATATATTGGTACACTGTGTTGGTTGATCTCTAAAGAAACAGTAGAAATAGGGATTTTTTATTGTGGTTGAATCCATTGTCCTGGAGAATCTGTGCTTCTATATTCAAAGGTATATCCTAACTAAAAGCCATGGTCTTTAACTAAAAACCATGACAGTATCAATATTTTTGTATTAGCAATGAAGTACTAAAATGGACTGGCATATGCTCACAGGTGTTTGTATGTGTGTATGTATATGTGTGCACACACGAGTGCATGTGTGCGCACACACACATAGGCACCCACATGAACATTACTTTAGTAGAAAGAATGTCAGTTCAACCATAACAAAAACTTCTGGTAGCTGTTTTTTCTGAAGGAATTCATTTCTGCTTTCATCACTTGGATGAATGAAATGGAGGAAAAGTTTAAAACATTCTTAAATTGATTGAAACATTTTCAAATTCTTCAGAAATGAGTGCTCTAGAGCTGTCCACCTAGCACATAGCATGTATATATATATATATATATATGTATATAGGCATATATACATATATATTTGCCAGTCCTGGGGCTTGAATTTGTACCTGACCCTGCGCACTGTCCCTGGCTTCTTTTTGCTCAAGGTTAACACTCTACCACTTGAGCTGCACAGCACCACTTCTGACTTTTTCTGTGTATGTGGTACTGAGGAATTGAATCCAGAGTTTCATCCATGCTAGGCAAGCACTCTACCACATTCTCGGCCATATATATTTCTATTTAAAAATAAATGTTTGAATTGACTGCTTGGTTTTTTTTATGGCCATCATCCTGGCTACTTAGGTAGCAAAGATCTTAGTATCACATGACACAGCTTGCTCAGGCAGGCAAATCTGTAAGGCTCTCATGTACAATTTACCAGTAAAAAGCTACATCTTGATATGTTGTTTGAGTGGTAGAACACCCGTTTGAAAGGGAAAGTGGAGAGAAATTGAGCAAGAATGTAAGACCCTGAGTTCCAACCCCACACAAAAAGAAATAGTAAGTAAATAATTATGCAGTGAAAAAATAATAAATTCACAAATGACTACTTTATGTCACTGCTATAATTAGACCTAAGTGCATCACTAACTCCATCATTTTATACAGTAAACAACATATTTGAGATAAAGCTGAAACATTCTCCCAGTGAAAGTATAGACAACAAATGTCCAGTGATAGGAAAACATAACAAAGAATGCTACTATGTCGTCTTTGTTTGGAAATCTGTATTTTTCTAAATGAAAAATGGTAACATTATGGTGCTTAAACTGCTAGGCTCATACAAGAGAAGGAGTAAGTACATTAATAACCAATTGGAACCAGATTTTTATTGCATCAAGTCCTCATGAATGGGCATTTGTGCTGATAGGTGTACTGGGAGTTGTGTATTCACAATGAGGGAACATTCTCCCCATAAAATTCTTTGCACAGACCTTGGCTATGCATTCTGTAAATAATATATTAATACAGGAGAAATCCCTTGTGCTTTCCTGAATGGGCTGGCGTCAAGTTTAACCTGAAGTAGACAGTAAGTGTTCTCCTCTGGTTCACAGACATGCATGCTTGTGAGCACACACACACCCACACACATATGTAACTGAAAACTACTTTTAATTCCTAAAAACAAAATGGAAAGTTGTTATTCAATGTCATAAATCAGAATTTAATATCATAAAATAGGTAGGCATGACCTTACACTAGCCCCAGGGGGTGTTAACAAATCTTTATGAGATCAGATGAGATTGATGGTGGTGATGGTGGTAATGATGATAATGATGAGATGATGATGGTGATGAATGTTATGTGTGACAGTAAAGATAATACCCAACCTTTGCTGTGAACCAAAGTTCTACTCTCAGTATTTTGTTAATTTTTTTTGTTCACAACACTTCTGTGTTATTCCCATTTTACATATGAGAATACAAAAGTGCTTACACCAATTGACTTAGCTCAGACTGTAACAACATGGTAGCTTCTGTTTTCCATGTTGGAGCAGAATGCCACAAATCAGAACAGGAATGGGAATTTAAAACTATTGATTAGGGTTGAATTAAGAATGAAATGGGGGCTGAGGATATAGCCTAGTGGCAAGAGTGCCTGCCTCGGATACACGAGGCCCTAGGTTCGATTCCCCAGCACCACATATACAGAAAACGGCCAGAAGCGGCGCTGTGGCTCAAGTGGCAGAGTGCTAGCCTTGAGCGGAAAGAAGCCAGGGACAGTGCTCAGGCCCTGAGTCCAAGGCCCAGGACTGGCAAAAAAAAAAAAAAAAAAAAAAAAAAAGAATGAAATGATCTACAGCAAAGCATCCTGGTTGAAAAGAGGCATAACTAAATTTTAAGCCATTGACCTTTTTTTTAAAAAAATAGATATTGGTAAGTCTCCTTTCCATTTATAGCAGTAAAACAAATGAAAATTACTATGAGTTACTTTTAAAAAAATTTAAACACAAATTATCTGCCAGTTATAAATCTAGAAGATGTTTTCTTGATCTTGGTCTAAACAAAATTAAAAGATCCATGGAAAGGTTGAAAATGTGGCTCAAGTGATAAAGGACTTGTGTAGTAAGCCCTAGACCCTGAGTTCAAACACCTTTAACTGTCCCCCACCCCATCCAACCTAGAATGCAGCCCCCGGGACATTGATGGAAAACTCCACTTTTCATATTTATTAACAAATCTCTCATATTCATTCATTGTAGCTATATCTATCCCCATTTTTCACACCAGACAGGTTTTGCAAAACTACTATTTTACATGAGCTTCTGTTTTTTTCTTCACCATTTGCTTCTGTGCATGTTGAGAATGGTTATAATTTCAGCCATATTTATTATCGTTTACTTAGGTTTATTCTCTATCATCAAACAAATGTTCTATTTATCTTGTACTACATACATACCCATCTTGAAAAGGCTATATCTGTTGGGAAGAAAAATACCCTTCTATTTCTCTTCTACAGGATTCCATGGGATTTATGTTTTTTCTTTATTTTCAAAGTGTGATACAGAGGGGTTACAGGTTCATATGAAAGGTAGTTAGTACATTTCTTGTTCTACTTGTTACCTCCTCCCTCATTTCCCCCTCCCCCCTCCCCCTTCCCATCTCCCCCCAAGAGTTGTGCAGTTGGTTTACACCAAATGGTTTCTAAGTATTGCTTTTTGAATGGTTTGTCTTTTTGTTCATTGTCTCTCTATTTTGATATTCCCTCTCTTCCCCAGTTATGTTACCTGTATAGACAATATCCAGGGTACTCGATGTAATACAGTGGTAGCGAGGGTACAGCCACAGAAAGGTACTACAAGAGAAACAAAACTAGACAAACCACTCAGTCAAACAAACAGACAAGGAAAAAGAGAAAAAAAAGTAGTATGAGTTCACATGGCATGTTGAGAATAATTACAACAGTGGTATAATTCTTGTCTCCCTAGAGTGGAGTTCATTTCACTTGGCATCATCTTATGTAGTCATATGGGTGTAGCTATTGGGGTATTTTGGTCTTCTACCATGACTAGCCTATTTCTGTTCTAGCTATTCCCTATGAGGGACACCATAGGGTTTATGTTTCTTTGGGTCTGGGTCACTTCACTTAGTATGATTTTTTTTCCATGTGCTTCCATTTCCTTGCGAATGGGGCAGTGCCATTCCTTCTCATGGAGGCATAGAATTCCATTGTGTATATGTAGCACATTTTCCTGACTCTACTGAGGGGAATCTAGGTTTATTTTTTTTTTGGTCATGATTTCTATCAACATTTATAATATTCTTTAAACACAGTTTTTATCTCTGATTATTTGTAGCTAGAAAAAAAGTTCTATGTCTCTAAAACATTATCTGTGCTCTTAATAATTTTATTAGTGATATAATATTGCTGACATGGGAAGTGCATTCCTACTCACATGTCAAGAGATTTCAATATCTTTTTAAAACTATGTACACACAAGACTATTTCTTCTGGTACATTCAGACGAAATATGTTTCTGTCCTTTTAGAAATACCTTGAGTGATGATGTAATTTTCTACATTGTTGATTGCATATATTATTAGCTAAATATGGAATTTGGTCACTTAATTCAATGGGCATAGGATAAGATATCATTGAGTATCTATTGTAATTTCTGAAACCAATTTCTCCTAATGTGCTCTAGCTTTGTGTATATTTTCTGGTTCATCTTTTCTTTTTACATTCTTATGACATAAAATGAGAATAAGCATCACGTTTTCCCCATTTTCCTATTGAAGGATCTAAGATGGGGTCATAGAGGCACTCCCCTGTAATTGCAAACATGAAAGAAGCAGTAGCTGATCATGCTCTGTTTGCTCACTGCAATCTACTCTTCTTCCCATTAGTTTCTAGCCTCTGTCATCCTTAAGGTGTAGGCCATTAGAGGATTGATCTTGTGCAGAAAATCACATTTATTTTTAACCTGGATGCCTTTATAAAGTTGATCAGCTTTGATATAGTTTTAATAATAATATCATTGCCTGATTATTTTGTTATGAGGGATGAAGCAAACGTGAAAAAAAATACACTTAGAGAAATGAAAATAATAAATAAACCCACTTCCATTTCCATTATTCTTAGTCATGCTCCTTGGGACTTCAATCTCAATATGATGTTAATAGAACCATTAGATATGATTCATACCATATATAAGACACTTCTATTGACAATTCCTTCTTGACCAGGGGTCAACAGATCCATTACAATGCAAATCTTACGGAATGCTTTCCATCTAAATCAAAAGAATTTGGTTTTGTGTCCACTCTAATAAGTTTCATGAAGTGGGAGTCCAATCTCAGATGTGAAGTACACATCTGTGTTTCTCATACTAAATCATTCCTGTGCCTACTTGCTCTCAGTTTAAATGGTAATTAATTAAGTTTTATGTCAATAGACTACTTTGGAGTATTTAAAGAAGTACACGATGTTTGTGAGAATCCACATTTGCTCTTTTATATATACCATCCCATAAAAAAAAATTTTGATGGGTCTCTTCATCTGTTTGACATGTGTAATATTCTACTCTTTCTGTTAGATACATATAATTAAGATATTAAAAAAACATATTGGACACAGCTTTATAAAGAATACAAACATCTTGAGGTTTCAACCGGTTTCTTAGATAAACTGAAGGATATTTCTTTAGGCCCAGGTGTATTTATTTAACCATCTCTTTTCCCTAGATTATTTACTTCTAAGGTCATCCATCTTTGTCTATTTTTTCCCACTCTTCTGGGCATCCCTTGTAATCCTGTTTTCAGGGCTCTAGCTTGTGTGCAGAAACCTATCCTTGATAAGAATAATCAAATCCTGCTCTCAGTGCTCTAGCTTGTGTGCAGAAACCTATCCTTGATAAGAATAATCAAATCCTGCTCTCAGTGCTCTAGACCGTGAGTAAAAACCTATCCTTAATAAGCATAATCAATATCCTCATTTCTGACTATATCCAAGCTTCAGAACAGCACTTGTTTTCTTGTCTATTTTTCATTTTTCTTCCTGAATGATGTGTCTATTGCCTTCCAGTTCTGCGTCACCAACTAAACACCTGCTGCAGGTCAGAGCTTGCTGTTACCTGTGAAATGAGAGCATCTCAAGAGTGGTTGTAGCCATATGGTGACAGAAGGACATTCTCTCCCCTGGGAGCCCATGACTTCCCAGCCATGTTCTGATCTCACAGTTCTCCATTTTCCTCTCTTCAGTCTTGGAAGGTTGGGTGAGGGTAAACTTTGGAGCAAGTAGAGTTTGGTACACATCTTGTCTATGTTCTCACTGGGTGGTCATGGGAAAATGGTTTCATATTCAGTTCTGTCATCTGTACATTAGTGATAATAAAACACACACCAGAAGGTTATTGTAAGAATTGATTTGTTGATTTAGGTAAGGGTATCAATATTTGACTAAAAGTAAGTATGTGCATGCTTTATTACCTTTTCACTTTTTTATTTTCTAGCATTTCTACTAAAAATACTTTCTGATTTCATGCAAATAGGTTTGTTTCTGCATGTGCCACTAACCAGTCACATAGCTAAAAGCGGATGTTGTTGACAATTCTTTTTGCAATGCATTTTCTTCTTGCCCCATATCAAGAACAAAGCATTTTAAATCGTATATGAATCTCTCATTAAAATACCCTCAGCTGCATCATGCTTTGATGTTTTGTATAGTAATACTGAAATAAAAAAGACGTTAAAAATGATCCGTATTTCTGAATTTATGGGAAAAATCAACATGTGCATTTTTCATGCCTGTTGAAATATGCTATCTTCTTATAAGTAGTAGTTACAAATTCTAGTTGGTTTAGCACTGGCAGTCTTAGTAAATGGATGAGCATCTAAAAATACAATGTAACCAAAGATTTTTATTAGCAGCTACTGAGCATCAAAGGGCAACTTAACAGAAGAAATATTAAATGGATGTTTTGAAATCTTTCATGTTCCCAGGATCCACTTCTCATAGCTCCCACGACATACTGTGCCTGCATCACCATTTCTATCTTGTACAATCGTATACTTGAAAGAATTAGAGTGTTGATTACATGGTTGGCCTGATGATGAGAGGCAATTCCAGTGTGGAGAAGATGGGTTGCAGTATGGGCCAGAAGTGAACAAGGATAAATAAAACAGTTTATTTGTAAGTGGGACTGATCCCTCTTGCTCATGCATTAGTTCTTGGCTACAAGAGAGTAGTAATTTATTGATGCAGATGGCTATGTAAAGTGCATGCAATTTGTGAGGGGGCTTGACCCTTGACTGATGGGCCATATGTTGTAAAGCCCTAGAGGCGTCATTTGCCTCAGCTCTCTTCCTCTCTCTGTCTCTGCACCTATGGTCCTTGTTCAATCACCACATATTGAACTATGGTCTTAGTAACTCCCCCAATAAATCTCCAACTAATGGCTCAAAAGGCTATAACTTAACCCTTTCTACACAACAGAGCACATTATTTTGCATCATGATCACACTCAGTGAAATAAAAGATAAATATTATATGACCTGCCTACAATATGAAAGCAAATTATTGTAAATGTCATTCCCTGCTGGGTATTCCGAGTAGTTGATGTAGTAAGATTGCTGTAAGCTTGCTAAGTTATATTGTTATTATTCTATCATGCTATAATTACAGTTTTATGTTACTACAAAATTCTTAAGTATCATTAGTACACCATACTAGAAAAACATTAATTTGTTTAATTAGCTTCTTTTGTATGGGTGTTGTTTTTCATACTAGAACATGACACATATTTTCAGTAGACTAAAAACAGGTATTTCAATGCTTGCACAGGAACAAATTTGAAACATATTTAGGCATTTGTATAGAATAACAGAAGAGCAAAGGAAGCATTGATTTTTTCAATGTTTAGTTTCACAAGAAGGATTTTATACCATGAAATAAGTAATTTAGGGAGCACTGAGATTTCTTTGTAATGTCAGGTTAGTTCTGTATGTTACCTGGACTAGTTGAAAATGCTAAGGTTGGAAAGAAATTCCCACATATGTACATAGATATGAATATATTTGCATATGGAAGAATATATATATATATATCCTGTCATGCCTAATGGAATAAAATAAAAAAATGCTATTGACTTATGTACATTAGCATTTGTCTAATATGAGAAGTTCTAGTCTATTGCCATGTGCTCTTTCCCAACATATGGATAAGGGAAGAGAACTTATCTTCCCTGGGCTGCTGAGAAAATATGTGTTCTGACAAAAATGTATTGGGGTTTGTAAAAAGTCTGTAAAAAGAGCCACATACCCTTCACTAGACCTTTAGTTTTCACCAGAGCCATCCATCTATCAGTACGAAGAGAAGTATCAGATGAATGTGTGTAACTATACTTTGTCCTTGTTGTAGTAAAGCAATAAACCAATTTGCATCTACAGAGCATTCTGTTACACTGTCCAAGATCTGTGTCTCATATAATTACATAGGCCATAATATATCCATTTGAAAACTATGTTTCTTTTTAGCTAGATTTACTTCCTTTTTCTTTGTTTATATAAAAATAGAATTCATTTTTTTCTTCTATCTCATAAATATTGTTTTACACCACAGTAAAAATCTAGATTTCGGTGCCAATTAAAATAAATGTTGAAAGTGAAGTTGACTTCCACATCTACTGTGTTAAGATTTTTCATGTTTGAGTCATAAGTCTTATCAACATGGACAAATGATGTAGAAAAAATATTAAAATATACAGAAAAGAAGTCATTGCCTTCTGTCTTAAACCCAATAGATTCAGCACACAATGCAGCCAGACGTAGATCAGCATAAATAAACCATGCATTCAAAATTGAATTTCAATAATTTAAGCATAAATCCTTAAGGCTTTGATACGTCATTTGCCACATGGGCTTTTCTTGGGGATTCTGGCCCTCCTAGTGTTCATTTAAAATTCATCTGTAAGTCACAAATAAACAGAGTGCCCACAAATATCTCATAAAAAATTCCTTTCAGGTTATATTTTTCATGATTTAAAAGGTGCAGTGCAAACTTAGATGGCATAGGATTTTCAGTATGTCTGACAGTAAGCACCTACATTTTAATATAAAATACCAACTTGACTCCAAGCATAATGCCAAGAGGTGTATTTCTGAGATTGCAAGCAAGCAAAGATGAGCTGCTAGTATTCAGGGTCTGGTTCAACTACGTGAAGTCACGATGGCTTTAGAAAACATGTTAACAGAAGAATGTTTCTCTAGTCTGATGTAAATATCTTTTCTTGATTATAAGAATTGAGTTGAATCCGTTGTTTCTTTTCAAAATGAACTAAAATTTAAGGACACTGATAGCAATCTTAAGATTCAACACTGCTCAAATTAAAATTTAGAACTAACAACAAATGGTACATAAAGCATTTGAAAATATGAAGTAACAATAATATGCACTTGAAAATATCAATACACATTGACACTAAATAAAGAAAATAGTTACTTCTTTTCACCTCGTGTTCCATAAAACTTGTCTTTCCCTTGTTCTTCTGTTGGTTAATGTGTCTATAATAAAACTTTCTCTTTAGAAAGAACCAACAGACTAACCCTTAAGAAATAACACATTCTAAGCCAGGCCCTGGTGGCTCACGCCTGTAATTTTAGCTACTTAGGAGGCTGAGATGTCAGGATCATGGTTTGAAGCCAGTCTGGGAAAGTCCCTGTGATACTTTATCTCCAAGTTAACACTCAACAATAACAACAAACAGCAGTGGTGCTATGGGTCAAGTGGTAGAGTGTTAGCCTTGAGCACAAAGATGCTCAGATTTACCCCAAATGGTTTTGTAAGCATTGCTTCTGGAATCATTTGTCTTTTAATCCTTTGTCTCTCAATTTTGTTATTCCCTTTCCTTTCCCTAGTTCTAATATTTGTATATACAGTATGCAGGGTACAAAGGTGAGAAACAGTGGTAGTATGGGTAAATCCACAGGAAGTGAATACATGAATTTTTTTAAAAGGTACGGTTTACATGGCATGTTGAAAATAATTACAACAATGATATAACACTTGTTTCCATAACGTGGAGTTCATTTCACTTAGCATCATCTTATGTGTTCATAAGGGCATAGCTATTGGGCTGTTGTGATCTTCTGCTATGACTAGCCTAAACATGTACTAATTTTTCCCTATGAGGGAAACCACAGAGTCCATGTTTTTTTGGGTCTGGCTCATTTCATTTAGTATGATTTTTTCAAGTCCTTCCATTTCCTTACGAATGAGGCACTGAAATTCTGATAGAGGCAGAGAATTCCATTGTGTATATGTATCACATTTTCCGTATCCACTTGTCTACTGAGGGGTTTCCTATTTTAGCAATGACAAATTGTGTTGTGATGAACATAGTTGTGCTGATGGCTTTACTGTGGTCTTCCTTGTAATCTTTTGGATAAAAGTCCAAAAGTGGGACAGTGGGGGTCATAGGGGAGCTCTATGCTTAGCCTTCTCAGGAACCTCCATATGGCAGGGAGAGGAAAAGGGGGAGAGGGGAGGCAGGGGAAAATGAGGGAGGAGGTAACAAGTTTAACAAGAAATGTACTCACTGCCTTACATATGAAAATTTAACCTCTCTGCACTTCACTTTGACAAAAATAAAAATAAAAAAAATAAAAGATGCTCAGGAACAGCACTCAGGCCCTGAGTTCAAGTCCCAGAGCCAGAAGAAAAAGGAGAAGAAGGAGGAGGAAGAGGAGGACAAGGAGGAGCGGGCAGGAGGAGGAGGAAGAAGACAAGGAACAGAGAGAGAGAGGGAGGGAAGTTGGGAGAGAGGGAGGAAGGGAAGAAGGAAGGGAGGGAGGGAATAAAAGGAAGGAATGAAGGAGGGAAGGAAGGAAGGAACGAATGAACGAAGGAACGAAGGAAGGAAGGAATCATTCTTGCCTCAGATTTGAAAGATCATTGTCTATGATACATTTTTGACCCACAAAAACCCAAACGGAAACCCATTACCACATTTGATAGTTCCTAGTCAATAAGAAAAACCATGTCATTTCCTCTATATGTTCCACTTCAGAAAAATACGAAAATAATTTGTGATAATATTATATCACTATAAGGCATGATAGTAAAATATTATAGTATTTTGACTATATTGGTTAAGATATTTCAATTTTTAACTGAATGGATTGCTTCTGCTTTTTTTAACCAGTATAAAATTTGTTTTTGTAATTACGGCAAATTTTAATAAAATGTAGCAAAACAGCTACCTATGATTGAAATGGTGTACAAATTTTAAAGGAAATTTAAGTTTCTTTTGTTCTTAAACTAGTCTAAGAAATTGTTGAGTGTGATACGATTCTTTAATATAAGAAATATTTTATCAATATGTATAGAGTGTACCTTTTTGCATTTTTTTATTCTTCAGAAATGTTTAATTCTTTTCTGTATAAACATTATTATTCAGAGTAATTAGTTTCTCATGGACTGAATACGCATGATAAATCAAACAAATATTCCATAAGCACTTGCTTTATCCTGGGTATTGAAACAACCTTGAGCAAAACTATGTGCCTTGAAAACCTTACAGTTTAAACTACAAAGATATTTATCTGAATCGTTTAAAATTATAGCGTATTACTTTTAAGTTGTATAAATGCAGCAAAGTTTTACTTATAAAATCACTTCATAAATCCAATGTATGTTGATTGATGATAGCCTCTTCATCATATTCCCCCATATTTGAATATTTTTAATGTCATTTAAACATTCCTGACACTATTACCCTGGAAAGTTCTTCAGAAACAGAGGAGCATTTAACGATAGAACTGGGACAGAAAGATAATTTATATTTTGGAATACAAGGTATTTACATGACTGTATTTGTTGTACATAATATTTTTAAAACTCAGGAACCATCCTGTGAGAAGTGAATTTATCAGTCATTCATGTAAAGTATATTTTGAAGTAACAGCTGATGAAGAACTGAAGCAATAGCTCTGAGTATGGAAATAAGCATGACTTATGATGAACTCCTTCATAGTCTACTATTCTTAGCAAGTGTTTTGCTACGAAACTACAGCCATATTTCTTAGTGACAGTTTTTATTGACCTAATGCAAAAGATAATGAAGCAAAAGAAAAGAAAATATTAAGTGTAAGAACTCTGAGTACTACTGAGATATACTTTAGCATCATTGGTTGGTTTTGGGTACTTTACATTACCTATTAACAGAGAACCGCCCTGTACCAAAATGACATTCTCCCATGGGCTGTGATTTCACCTTTTTCTGTTATTTTATCATGTTAAGAATCTTTTTTGTTGTTGTTTATGGTTAACAAACAAGTTTTTCTTCTTCTGAAGTTCTTATGGTGAGAGGATTCCAGTTTTATTTTTAGCTTGCTCCGTGAATGAAGGTGGCTGGGAATTTCTCTGCCTGCTGAATGCGTATACTTCCCTGCAGAGCATAGAAGGAAGCACTTAATTCAGAGCTTTTCATTCTGGTTAGTAGCACTACAAACATAGCCCAGGTGGCTATAATTTACCCTGTGTGAGTTGAAATGTTCTTTTCTTTCCCCTTACCTTCTTATTTGGCTGTCTTCAACCCTCAAGATGGATAATAAGAGAGCTTAATCTTTTAAATTCATGAACTGGCTTTACAAAGTCTCTTCAAAAAGGCATCCATGTTTTCTATAATCAAACTGTAATATCATGAGCAATGAAGAATTCAAGTAAATGTGAAAGTGGTCCTATTTTTCCACTCTGGACACTGGTACAACTATATCCCAGATAGTTTATCAGAGTTTCATTACTGTAACTGTGCATTATCTCTGTGAAACATCTATGTCACAGATGATAAGATAAAATGTTTTTTCTTCTTTGTAATTTTTAACTCATAAATCTGTTCTCATAGGTATAGGGATTTTTAAATGACCTTAAAAGAAAACCTCAGCATTGATTTTTTTTGCCACAATACCAAGATTCTTGACTATATTTGATTGAAATGTATCTGAAGATTTTCTATAAATCTGAGTCTTAGGTACTGTAGAATAAAAAATAACAACAATAGCAGCATAGAGGTCTTATTAAGATTCATCAATGTGTACATAATATATTAAAACTACATAAAACTGTAGCAAGCAATACAAAATTTTCTGTAGGCCACATGTCCATGATGTTCTTCTTTATTGTATCTATTTTGTCAAGTGTCTCTCTCTTTACTCTCTTTGTTAGTTTCTAATCAATATGAATATTTTAATGTATTCTTATTTTCCTATTATTCTAAACATTATACAATTTATTCCTAAATTTTAACTATAATTTTCTTCAGCTTCTCCTTTGTAACATTTAACATACCTATAGCAGTGGCTCTCTAGGACTAATTTGTTATTCTTCTTAATGCATAAATTGCACTATAGAAAAATTTAAATATGTTCTCAATAATGAGGAAAATGAATTACTTTATTTGAAAATAATAGTGGTCATAAATTATACAATCTATTTCTTAAATATTGGAAAATACCAATTATTCAAAAATTTTACTGTTATGAAGTATAATTAGTGAGTAAAACAATTAAATAGTTTAATGTATAAAAAATTCACAATCATTAGTGCTGCATACAAATTGATTTTACAAACTGTGATGACATAATCACTCAGATTATTCCTGTACAACAAACAGCTAGAAAACACACACACACACACACACACACACACACACACTCACATTTTTTAAAACATTGAATAGCAGGAAGATTAAGGAAGAAAGAGTACAAAGAGTACTTACAAACAGTAAGCCATATATTTGTTTGATTCTTCTTGGACACATCTAGCCTTCTACACAAGGATGAGGAAGTCAAGTAGAATATGGTGACCTCACAGGAATGAATGTGCCTAGTATGTGAAATATAAATTACAGGAAAACATAATACCTCTTAGAAATAGAGACAGAAAGACAGAGACTGGACAACAAAGAAACTCTGGAGGCCCAAAGAGGCTTCCCCTCAAGTCAGCAGTGTTATGGGGAGTTCATAAAGGAAGGAAACCATGCACCACTGGAATATCTAAGCTCACTCAGGGATAGAAAACAGTTACGTCAACCACTAAGTAGAATACTTAGAAAGGTATCATCTCACTCTTGAATATAAATTGGCCTTATCAAAACATTTGTTCTTGCCAGGTGCAGGTGGTTCACACCTGTAACCCGAGATGAGATCTGATAGTCATGGTTCAAAGCTACCCAGGCAGGAAAGTCTGTCAGACTCCAATTAACCACCAGAAAACCAGAAGTATTGCTGTGGCCCAGATGGACAAGCATTAGCCTTGAGCTGAAGAGCTCAGAAACAGCGCCCAAGGTTCAAGCCCCAAGACCTACCAAAACGCATAAAATATGTTCTCAATTTTTCCTTATGGAATTGAAAAACAAATTGTGAAAGTTACCAGCCCATTTCTAGTCATTTAACTCAACATACACATATACTCACAAGTGCGTGTGCAGACACACACACACACACACACATCAAATCAAACATTAATGAAATAAAAGTCTAGCATCCAATCAAAAATTTCCTGACCTGATTTGCTAAAAATCAGAAAACATGACCAAAATTCAAGGTGACAGAAGTATTTCTAGAAACTAAAGAGCTGAAGGAACTCACAGACAGTGGGCTGAAATAGCTATGAGATAGGCTCAATACATATAGGAATGTAAAGAGCATGTAAACATGGTATGTTGCAGAAATGAAAAGTACAATATCTGACATTAAATTATTTTAATAGCAATAGTATCAAATTAGACATAGCAGGAGAAAAGATCAGTAAACATAAAGATATAGAAAAGGAAACTATCCAGAATTAAGCACTGGAAGAGAAAATGGGGAAAAAATAAGCAAAACATCATTAAATAGTGATATGATATGAAACAATTTAGCAGATGTACCACTGTAGGGAGCTCCATAAATCTGAAATGACCTAATGGAAGAGATTTCAAGATGAAACCTCTTTGTACAATGAATACAGGCTAGTACAAAAGAAATCAAATGAGTAAAAATGTGTAAGGTAAATATGCTAGTGAAGTAGTGGAACTGTATCACACTTCCAAAAACAAAAATAAGAAAGGAAAATATCAAGCAACTTTGTGGAAAGTAAAAATTAACAACAGAAGTTGTACTTCATCTGTTAAAATTCTTACTCTTCAAAACACATATTTAGAAACATATATAAAGCACAGTACTTCTATGAAGCATATATATTATTATATTCAATAAGAAAACCTGTAAATTAGTTTTAAAACTTAAAATGTTGAAATAGCACTTCACTGTTGCATACACATGAATAGGAAATATGCAAATGGAATACACTCATTTGTTATTTTCTGCAAGGAGAACATAAATGACACCGCCTTCAGATGCTCTACACACTCACTACATGAAACAAATATAAAACTAATGATAAGATCAAATTTTGATGAGAATTTGGAGCTACTGGAATGCTCCTTATTTGTCAAAGGGAAAGGATAATTCTGCAGTCTTTGAAAACTGGGCAATTTTAATACAGACAAATAAACATATACAGTATTATGTAATATTTAATTCTTCAATATTTTCACTCAAATATTTGTTTTATATTGGAAACAAATATGTTTATATGAATGTTCCCTTAAGAATGTGGTAGTAATAGTTTCAACTGTCATAATAAAAGAAAGAAAAAATAAAGAGGTAGCTAAAATATACATAAATGGGTGAAGAAATAAGTTATAGTTTTGTGTTTGTTTTGCTGTAGTGGGGCTTGAACTCGGGGCCTGGGTGCTATCCCTGAGCTTTTTCTCAAGGCTAGAACTCTATCTGTTGAGCAGTGTAATTCTGGTTTTCTGGGGGTTAATTGAACATTAGAGTCTCACAGACTTTCCTTCCTCTGATGACTTTGAACCAAGGTCCTCAGATCTCAGACTCCTGAGTAGCTAGGATTACAAGTGTGAGCCACTAACATCCAGCTATGGAGAAATTCTATGTACCAATTTAGTAATGGATGATGTCAGAAGTGATACTATATAAAATAAATCAGTCTGAGATAACTATGTTTTATTATTTGCTTTTTGCAATGTTTTCAATGAATGTCTTCCTTCTTCTTCTTCTTCTTCTACTTCTTCTTCTTCTTCTTCTTCTTCTTCTTCTTCTTCTTCTTCTTCTTCTTCTTCATCATTGTCAAAGTGAAGTACAGAGGGGTTACAGTTTCACATGTAAGGCAAGTACATTTCTTATCCAAATTGTTACAACCTCCCTCATTTTCCCCATCTCCCCCATGTGTTGTACAGTTGGTTTACACTAATTGGTTTTGTAAGTATCACTATTGCAATGGTTTGTCTTTTTTATACTTTTTCTCTTGATTTTGGTATTCCCTTTCCCTTCCCTAGTTCCAATACACATATATACAATATCCAGGGTACTAAGATCAGTTACAGTAATAGCAGGAGTAAAACCACAGGAAGGGAATACGAGAGAAAAAAAGGTACAGTTTCACATAACGATAGCAATGATACACCACTATTTCCATAACTTGGAGTTCATTTCACTTAGCTCTATCTTATGTGTTCATATGGGCATAAATGCAATACTCATCAATATCCCAACACCATTCTTTAATGAAATAGAGGTAGCAATCCAGAAATTCATTCAGAAAAATAAAAGACCTGGAATAGCAAAAACAATTCTAAGTAGAAAAAACAGTGCTGGAGGAAATACAATACTAAACTTCAAGCTGTATCACAAAGTTATAGTATTAAAAACAGCTAGGTATTGGCACAAGAACAGGCCTAAGGACCAATGGAACAGAACTGAAGACCCAGAAATGAGCCCACAGACCTATGGCTACTTAATCTTTGATAAACGAACAACAGGAAAAAAAGGATGGAATAAAGATAGGCTCTTCAACAAATGGTGCTTGCAAAACTGTTCAACACCTGCAACAAACTAAAACTAGATCCTTATATATCACCCTGTGCCAAAATCAATTCCAAATGGATCAAAGACCTCGAAGTAAAATCAGTTACCCTGAAAACACTACCAGAAGGAATAGGAGAAAAGCTTGGGCTCCTCAGCACAGGAAGAAACTTTCTTAATAAAGGCTAGAAACACAAAAAAATCAAAGAACATTTGGACAAACAGGACTGCATCAAACTGCAGAGATTCTGCATAGCAAAGGACTTAGCATGAAAGATAAACAGAAAGGCCACAGATTTGGAGAAGATCTTTATTAGCCCTACAGTGGACAAAGGTCTCATATATAAAATATACATAGAACTTAAAAAAATTAAATTCCTCCAAAAAAATTCCTCAAAGAACCAAAGGCCTCCTCAACAAGTGGGCTAAAGATAAAAAAAAGAGACTTTTCTGGAGAGGAAATGAGAATGACCAAGAGACACATGAAGAAGTGCTGTACATTACTGTCCATAAAAGAAATGCAAATCAAAACAACACTGAGATTCCACCTCACCTCAGTAAGAATGTCCATTATCAGGAAAACTATTAAAAACAAATTCTGGAGGGGATGTGGCCAAAAGGGAGCCCTACTACATTGTTTATAGTAATGTAAACTTGTACAACCAGTCTGGAAAGCAGTATGGAGATTCCTCAGAAGGCTAAACATAGACCCCTGTGACCCAGCAGTCCCACTTTCTGCATCTACCCAAAAGATTACAAGCAAGACCACAATAAAGCCATCAACACAACAGTGTTCATTGCAGCACAGTTTGTCATTGCTAAAATATGGGACCAACCCTGATGGCCCTCAGTAGATGAGTGGATCAGGAAAATGTGGTACATATACACAATCGAATTCTATGTCTTTATCAGAAAGAATGATACTGCCCCATTCAGAAGGAAATGGAAGGACTTGGGGGAAAAAAATCATACTAAGTGAAGTTAGCCAGACCCAAAGAAACATGGACTCTATGGTTTCTCTCACAGGGAATAATTAGTACATATCTAGGACAGTCATGGCAGAAGATCACAGTAACTCAATGAGTGATTTTAATTGATAGAATGCTCATCAGTGGCTTTCAGGAGATGAGTTTGAGCAAGAGGACTAACTACCAAGGCAGGAGGAAACATTTTGTTGAGATGTAAATGTGCTATTTTACTATTATTTCCTGAATGTGAGAGAGATTACATGATTGAAGCCACATTGAATGTATTAATGGTTTTTAGCCCTAATATATTTCTAGGTACATGTGAGTTAACTTTATCTCTAGTTACTGACAAACTGTGTAAGCGAGTAAGTTGAATAAAAATTTTAACCAAAACTAAACCCCTTTCCCCCAAGAAACATTCATCAAGCAAGTTCATATAAAATATGGACATTTTATATCCAGATTTGCATATAAAATGTTGTGGGAAAATTAGAAAGCATATGGTCTCTTTTCTTTTTTTATTGTCTCAGAAGCACTAAAGTCAAATAACTTGGCATGCTTCTTCTAGTCTGACTCTTTTAAAATGGTTTTATTGCCAGGCAGATGGGAACTGCTAGCCATTTATTAAAATTACACTTGTACATATTGTTAGAATGTTTTATATTTATTCATGAAAATAGAAGTTTTAGAATTGTCATTTAAAACCAACAGAACCTATCCATCATGAGCTTGAGTAACAACTGTGTCTGCCACCTTAAAACAATTTTGAAATATGTAGTAGCATGCGTGGCTGCCTAATGAATATTCTGAGAATCAGATTCATTTTAATGATTCTCTTTTAGAAGCTTTCCATCACTGGCAGTACAAGGTTATCATAGAGTGCAGATTGGATTACATGAGGAGAATTAACATTAAGGTGAACCACATTTTAGGACAAAATATCTCCTTAAAAGCCATTAGAAGGATATTACAAATAGTTTAATTCACCGATGCTGCTTGAATCATTCTTTCAATTCTATTAGAGCAAATAAAAATACATTCCTCTTATATATAGTGTTATGAAGATACTCCATGAGCTCTTGTAATATATAACCTTCGAGTATTATGTAGCTTGGGTTTATTGCATCATTTATGGAAGGCTGTATAACCCTGCTACAAAACACTTTTGGAGGTTTCCTTGTACTCTCTCATGCATATTTAAAATTTTTATTCTACATTCTTGGTGAATCCATCCATTTTAAAAGTGAACAGGTTGTAGAGTTGATGTCTCTGATATCTATAATATTGTATTTCACAAACTTTTTTCTAGACTACCTCATAAAAGTTGTTTTTACTTTTAAATCCCTTTCCTCTTCTAATTGTTATTGCTAGAAAACATTTCAGATATTAGTTAAACTACATATTTCTATTTTACCACTAATTCTCTGTTTCTAATACATAAAATGTTTAATTTTCTCCAGTCCTTCCCCCAAGTTTATTTTCCGCCTTGTGCAGTTGCTCTGTATTAGGGTGTCAGTTGCAGTTAGAACATACTCCCACACGGTGTCTAATGGTTTAAGTAACTAATGGATTTATTTATACTATTCTGCACTACTTCTTCTAACCTCACTTGGAAATGTTTTAATAATTATAATTTAAAGGAATGCAGTCTTCTTTGTTTCAGAAAGAGCATGGGAAACCGGAAGAGATGAGATCAAGTTTACCCTTTACCCTCTAGACAGAGAATTTAGGTTTTGGTTTTCATCACGGACAGTTTTAGAGATAACACTTCTTCCATGAGTTTAATGCTATGACTTTCTATTACAAAAGCCAGGCTAAGAAATAAGGTTGCTTGTTATTACCAATTTCAGTAGCTATTGTAGACTTTCACTTGGTTAATGATAAGATAATATAAATTACTCATGTATAACCTTGGCTCTAGATTTTTGTTATATTACTGTAACTGATATTAAGGAAATCCTGTAAACAGGACTATATTCAGATCTTATATCCTGTCCTAGAAGATAGCTTTACTGGAAAATAAGTTTAACACATAACTGCATATAGTTTAAGTTAATCAATCTTTCTTTCTTTCCTTCCTTTCTTTTTCCTTTGTTTTTTTTTTTTCCTTTTTTTTTGTCAGAGTGATGTACACAGGGCTTACAGTTTCATATGTTGGGTAGTACATACATTTCTTTCTTTTTTTTTTTTCTTTCTTTCTTTTTTTTTTTTTTTTTTTTGTTGTTGTTGTTGGTCATGGGTCTTAACCTTAGGGCCTCAGCTGTGTCCCTAAGTTTTTCCTCTCAAGGCTAGTGCTCTACCACTTTGAACCTCTGTGCTACTTCCAATTTTCTGGTGGCTAATTGGACATAATAGTCTCACAGACTTTACTACCTAGGATGGCTTCAAACCACAATCCTTCAGATCTTGGCCTCCTGAGTAGCTAGGATTTACACTTTTGAGCCACCAGGTGCAAGCCAGTACCTAACAATTTAGGTTAATTTTAACAATGTTGATATTTGCATGAGTAGAAATCAATAATGAATATTTTTATATGATTACTAGAATCCAGACACAGAGCTATGAAGGCTTCCCAAATAGTGTAATTGTATTTCTTACAGTAACATTTTTCAGCAAACAAAATGATACTTGTATATCTCAACAAACAAACAGAACCTTATATAATAAGCAGCAGAAACAAAACAAAGTGTCTATATTTGCATTATTTCTTCCACATTGTAGCGATACGGACCATAAATACAAACCAAACAAACCACTGGACTGGAAAAATCAAACAGGAAGATCAAGTAAAATTCACAACATTTACGCTGGCAGTTTTGAGGCCACAGACTGTCATAATCATAATCATAGTAACAGCTGGCATGAGTTAACTACTTACTAGGTCATCATCACCTTCAGAGAAGCACTATTATTTTACTGGAGAGGAGACAAAGGGTCAGAGATGCTAATCACAATCCACAGACTCTACCAGCCAATATTTTATTAGTGATGCTCTTGATTACTTGTTGGTGTGAGATGTGTTATAGATAATTAAATTGTGTTCCATGGAAACTGGAAACCTTTGCACACAGAAATAATTATCACAATATAAAATGAGTAGTGTACCATTTATTTTAAAATGCTTGAATTCTCTGAAACTTGTGTGTTTTCTAAGTGTAATTGCCCACACAATAAACTTAATTCTTTTGAGTTGGATAAAATAGACCTTGTCATTTGAAAAATTTCTAGTAACTTAATGACACTGCTTATACAGGAAACATATTATGCAAATGGATCTCAATGAAGTCTATGAGTTTAGTTAAGCTTGAGAAAAAGTTTGTAATTAACAAATTAGCATTTGAAAAAAGATATTTTGAATATTCATAGTAGTAAATTCTACTTAACTTGTGGGGTGTGTTCATAATGATTATTTCAGAATTCATGCATATGCATCATGCAATATGAAAATATCTAAAAGCTTATTGGGCTAGTACAGATCTGACTTGTTTTTTGTTTGTTTTTTTGGCTTAATAAAGAAAAATATATATATATATATGGTGCATATTAGCATATGGAGTCTTATTTACTACTCTCTCAGTTTCTTCTTAAGAACATAACATTGAAAACTTTCTTCTAGTTATTCTTGCAATATAGTTCTATAAAGAACAAAAAGGGGTTGGAGACATGGCTCAGTAGAGCACTAGCCAACAAGTCAAAACATCTGCAGTTCAAGTCCTGGTCTAAGACCTAAATAAAAGTGCAAAAAGGAAAAAAAATGTTGGTATCATCATTTTTCTACCAAGTATGCACTATGCAGTAGCACACTTTTGTTAGAGCTTCATTAGCTTTTATGTTCAGCTGTTATATCTGTGCCTCTTTGGAATTTTGTGTCTTACACTAATCAAACACTCACACTCACATACACACATACACACAAAAATTATAGTGAAAAGAGTATCTTACAATTACTTTTTCTATCTTATGCATTTACGTCAGTGCAAACTATATTTTAATTATATTTTTATCATCTTTAAGTAGTTGTACAAGGGAATCACCATTCAACAAACTAGATTATGACTAAACTGCATCTTGATCAATATCACTATTTTATTCATTCTCCCCCTCCCTCCCAACCCAACCCCTCTCATCATATCTTTTTAATTTCATAAGATATACATTGGATATTATGACTAGATTTCTCTTCCCCCTTCCTCCTTTCACTCATCTACATTCTTCCATTTGGCCTCCATGTTTCTTCCTATAGATCAGGCCTCTACGTTCTTTAGGGAACCCTATAGATTTTTTATTAGTTACTGAATATCATCCTGAATCTTCAGGTTAAATATTGAAGGCTGTCCTCTACTACAGAGGATCTCTCTCCTTACTGTCACCAGTGTTTCATCTCATCTGGTCTCTGTTCTTTTGATTATGCTTCCCATAACTACAGGATCATTAAACTTTTTTTTTCTGCTCCCATCAAAAGATCAAGATGGACAATTTCTTCTCACCTAAAAACTTATTGAACTTGCATAGGTCCTGTAGGTTTCCCATTGCTGTGTCAATACAATATTTATAGTCTGTAAGTTCTACACGATTTAAAACATAGTTTTATTTCTAAGTGAATTCCTGTTTCTTTAATCTTTAAAGAAGAAAAATCTTGTCTCTCATTATTTTGCTTAACCCTATAAAGTAACTCAGAGCCTCATTAGGTAGCTTTATGAGAGGAAAGGTATATCTATCTTTCTAATTCTTAATTTATTCCCCATCTTAGATCCAAAAGGAATAGGTAGACCCAAAGTTCCTGAAATACTTATGTGGAATTTTCGACACCAGGTCAATCCTTTACTAGGAAACAAGATAATTAGGTGAACTCATTAAGCCCTTTTCCAAACCTATCATGCTATGCAGTTTAGTTTTATGCACTTCTCCATCTCTTTGGCTATAGCGTATATTAAACACTGATTTCAAAATAATTGGTAGTGTTTCTTTTCTTATTCATGAGCTTACAATTTCTTAATTTTAGTTTATTGCCAGTCTACCATTTTCATGGTATTCTTTTGGCCGCTAACTCACAGTATTCAATCAAGATCTGGTTTAGAAAAGCAAAGCAAGTAGGAAACAAATTAAAAGTACCTAACCACTAGTCCCAAAGACTGAGCAAGAAGAATCTGAATACAGTTAATAGAGTGGAATCAGAACATGGACATACAGGATCAAATCTGTGAAAACACAGAATAATAAATATCCCACTGAATAAATAAAGTGGAATAGCAAACGGGCTAGATTATCTTTCACAGAGGCCTAAGGGCTCTGCTTACATTACTCAACCTATTAAAATGAGCAGCTGTTCACTGGTTATGTGTTCAAGCCTAGATGAAGATACTTGGAATTATTCAAATGATTTCAGAAGAAGTCAATGAGTCCTAAAATTTCACTGAGTGGCTAGAGTTAGCCAGATTAGATTTGTTGATAACTTTGGGTTCCTTTACTGAGTAACTCTTAATGTTGAGTTTTAAAAATTACTCTGACTCCGAGTTAAATATTTTTATTTATTTATTTATTTATTTTTTGCCAGTCCTGGGCCTTGGACTCAGGGCCTGAGCACTGTCCCTGGCTTCCTTTTGCTCAAAGCTAGCACTCTACCACTTGAGCCACGGCGCTACTACTTCTGGCCGTTTTCTATATATGTGATACTGAGGAATCGAACCCCGGGCTTCATGTATACAAGGCAAGCTCTCTTGCCACTGGGCCATATTCCCAGCCCCAAGTTAAGTATTTTAAACTCAGAAACACAACAACTTTTCTTTAAAAAAATAATTTATTTATTGTCAAAGTGATGGACAGAGGGGTTACAGTTTCATACATAAGGCAGTGTGTACCTTTCTTATCAAACTTGTTACCTCCTCCCTAATTTTTTCTCCCACCTTCCTTTCTCTCCAACACCCCACCCCCCCGAGCACAAGTTGTAGTTGGTTTATAGCATAGATTTTTTTTTAAGTATTTCCGTAGAATTGGTTTGTCTTTGACCCTTTGTCTCTCCATTTTGATGTTCACTCTTGGCAGTATAAAATTTTCTGACTTTACTGAAAGAAGTTGCTTTCTTTTCCTTCCTTCCTTCCTTCCTTCCTCCCTCCCTCCCTCCCTCCCTTCCTTCCTTCTTTCTTTTTGCCAGTTCTGGGGCTTGGGATTCTGGACCTGAGCAACATCTCTGACTTCGTTTTGCTCAACTTTAGCACTCTACCTCTGGAGTCACAGTGCCACTTCTGTTTTCCTGTGCTTATATGGCTCTGAGGACTCGAACCCAGGGCTTCATGCATGCCATGCAAGCACTCTACTACTAAGCTAATTTCCCAGGCCCTGGAGGAAGTTTTGTGTTAGATTATACATTTTCTAAGCCTCTATATTAAAGATTCATTTTGAATTAAATGTAAATAAAAACTAAAGGAGTATTAGAAATCATTTTGGAAGCAGAGACTTTATAGTTTCCAAGCTCTTAAGATTAAATATTCATTATTTTCATTGTCTTTTTCAACTATTGTAGTTAAATTTTTTAGCACATACAGCTTGAATATAGGATTGCATTATATCTAAAAAGAGTGTATGCTCTTTAATATTATTTCTAGATTACAGCTAACTTGTATTATAGATGACATTTGATTAGGTGACTAGAATAGTGAGATGTACTCAGTGGCTTGTTTCTTTAGCGTGAACCATTGCTCTTCAAATTTTATCATACTTGCAAAATTTCGTTTTTCTGTATGTGTATGTCAACTCTGCTTAATTGACCACAACATCACACTAAAATGGAATCAAGTTGTAGAACTTAGTAGAATCAATATTGTCCATGGAGAGCCACTGCATATCTGTTAATATTATTGGTGATGAGAATATATTTCTTTCTGTGAAATGGAAGCACAAATTTTATTTTTAAAAAAGGTTAAGAGAACCAAATATGATATTTGCAAACTTTTTACATATTGATACCTTATAAGATATATGCTTCGGACCAAATAAATCCCTTCTTAATATCTTCAGCAAAACAAAATATAAGGCAGAATCAAGAACATGGAAAGCAGTTCAAAGCATGACAAAAATTAGTGAGAGCCAATCCCAGCAAACAAGGTAGGCATGGTGCTGCAAGATGTTATGCCAGCCATAAAATAAAGCTTAAGTAGGAGGAAAAAACTTAAAAACATATCCAAAATTTACCTAAAGACTGATAGGCCTAGGATAGGACTCAAGTAGTGGAACTGTTGTCTAGCAAATATGAGTCCCTGAGCTCAAACCTCGATACTTAAGAAACAAAGCAAAATGTGCAAACATAAAGTATATCAATACCGTTATGAATTAAACTTCATAATAAGAAAAATTATCTAAACAATTACCTGGTAAGTCTACTATGAAATTAACACTTAACGAAATTCAATGCCTCTAGCATACAAAGAAAAAAATAATATATAAAAGTCAAACAGGGTAAAATAATAAATTGTTGGCCACTGGTGTCTCAGACCTGTAATTCTAGATACTTAGAACGCTGAGATCTGAGGACAGAAATTCAAAGCTAGCATAAGCAGAAATGTTCATGAGATTGTATCTCTAAACAAACAACAAAAAGCTGGAAGTACATAATACGTATTATATTACATATAATATATGCCTTGAATTGAAAAACTGAACTGAGAGTTTGAGACAATGAATTCAATCCCCAGTGGTAGCACTAAATAAAGAAACAAACCAACAAATAAACAACAATGAAATAAAAGTATTTAGATTTTTCTGTTAAACTATTAATATAAGTATCCAAAGCTTTTTGGTATTATTTTATTTTTATTTCAGCTGTTATTAAAATATGACTTTTGTAAGCTACAATAAGCAAAGGTAGAAATGTTCATAGATTTTTTTAACGTTTTAAAAAGCATTATCAACATAAACTTCATTTACTGTATTTCTGTTTTTATTGATGCTGCAAATCATTGATGATGTTTTCTGGGCTGCATCTAGAACAAGCAGAAAACTATAATATATGTGTGTAAGTGGGAAATGAAAATTCATGAAAATATCTAATTGTGTATACTGCTAAGCTAGAGAATTAAAGATGATAACCCCCCCCTTTCACCATTCAGCCAAGCACGAAAGAGCAAAGAAATTCAAAACTTCATTAATTGCCTTCACACAACATTATAAGCCACCTGCACTGGAAAAAATTTACATTGGAGCAGATGGATTGCAGAATGCAATATCAACGATTTTCAGAATGTTTGTTTGAAAAATAAGCTGGCTCTCTATGCAAAGGGCCAACAAGCATGTACAATCTGCAAAGAGGACAGGGCTTTTACTATCGGAACATTAAAACTTAAAGGCACATTTTTATGTCTTAAAGACATACACTCCAACTACTCTTTATAATAATTGTAGTTGCAGCTTTATAAATGGCAGAAGTTGTCACATATTTTAATTTTGCTCTGTTCATTTGGAGGTTTTAACCTACTTGATTGTTTTCCTTTATGCACTCTTTTATCAATCTAGCCTTTTCCCAATGTGAAAATATTCTGATTATTCAAGTACTTGAATAAGCAAAGCTTTAAATAAAAGGTGAAGGTTAACGTTTTGCTAAAGAAACTCATTTTCCCTTGTCATTTGACTTTGAATCAAGCTCTGTATTTGCATGGAGAGATCTGAGTCTCCCACTGGGGAACAGTCAGTCCAGATGACTTTGAACTTAGCTACATGCAGTAGGATTCTGACATCCTGTGCTTTTCTTTTGGAAGACCATGCTGGAGTTTTACTTAGAATTTTCATGAGGATATATTATCATTAACTCAAATCTCTAACCATTGATAAGCAAAGATAAGCAAATGGTGGTTTTCGAAGGCTGAGTATGACTGATTTTAACTTGGTCATGCTGTTGTAAAGATACTTAGTCCAAAGACTGCAGACTTTATAAATTCTAAAATATTTACTATCTGACTTTTCACAGCAGGATTGGAGAAAATGATGCGAACACAGCAGCCTACTGTGTGAACTTAGGCAAGGTTTCAAATAGGGCTAATGAAGACATTACTCAGGCACAGAACCATGACAGGGCCCATTCCTGCTCATGGTGCCACCCTCATTACTAACTGTAGCAAGTACAGGATGACACCTTCCTACACATAAGCAGGACAATGCAGAGCTGACTAGCTGCCTTAGAAATAGTATGAATAGCAAGCAACCTCAGTGCCAAAGTCATCATTTTCCAAAGGAATAACCATGGAATGAATTTGAAATACTATCATTGTAGTTTCCAGCGTTGTCTGATTTTGCCTTTTTTTTTTTTTTTGTAACAGGGTTTTCATGTGTAGCCCAGGTTAACCTTGAACTCATCATTGTCCTGATTCAATTGTGAATACATGTGCTGTGCCCAACCACACACAGCTCTTTCTCATCTTCTTCAATGAGATGATGGTACAGGTCACATATCTTATGATTGTGACTTTTGAATGGTACAAGCTTTAAAGTATGAGCATGAAGGACAATTTGTTCTTTTCTTGGCTATTTAAATAGGCCTTTTATAAACAATGTAAACAGTCTAATTCTTTGCCTTAAAGTAGTAGTAATAATGACATAATAATATAACCTACTATAGACTGCATGCTATAAAGGGTAAGTGAAATATGAAAGAAGGTAAATTGTAAGGTACAATACAAATCAAAGGTTTTCATGGCTAATTAACCCTACCTCACTTTCATATTTCACACTCTGAGATAATGAATATGTGTAATTATTCAGCCAAAAGAACTTAAGATTAACCCTCTATATCAAGTGTTGTCACATGTATTTTCATGGATGAATTTTACAGATATAATGAGCAAATGAACCAGATACGGTAATTCCATACTTATAAAAAAAACAAAAAAACATTTATTACTGATTGGAAAACATACTGGTAATCTTTTGAAATGTGTGTGTGCATGAGCACAGGCACACACGCATGTGCATTAGGATGAAGTGGGGGTGGGGTAGTAGTACAGACTTGGGGAAGGCTGATGACATTCAAAATCTTCATTGAAAGTACAACTTCACTGATCTGAGCACTAAGAACTTGAGCACTTCACTTTACGTACCTATCTAGATTTGGATTATGTTTGAGCTTAAAAATAATCACAATAATGCAAGGAGTAAAAGAGAAAAGGACATTTAACCAGAAAAGAAAATAAATCCAACCACTTATCCTGCTTTCAGAAACATAATAGTTCCTGCAATTTGAAATACCTCATTCTTAATCCTTATTTCAAGCACAAACTAATACACATAGTCACACATACAATGAATGCACACCCAATCACATTCATATTAACAAAACCACACATGCACAAACACACATCAATAATGAAATGGAACCTTTGCTTTGGTCAACCTGACCTTTGTATTGTACCCTGTGCTTTTTGACTGAATTAATGGCTTAGTGTTTTGATTATGAAAATCCAACACCTTCACTTGTACTTGCAGCTTTTTCCTATCTTAGGGTATTATTTGCCTTATGGCACCCATAGATTATGTCCATTCCATATTATACATTCATCCTCATGCTATATTCATACACATGTATCAGTTGTTTTCTCAAATTATATTCTCAGAAAAAAAGAAATGGAAGTTTATTATAGCAATCAAAAGAAATTTAAAATTAAATTCTCACCTTCTTTAAAAAAATGTGTTCAGTACAATACAAAACAAAAAATGAAAGAAGGCCATGAAAAAAATTAGGTCCTTACGACCTTTTAATCCCTGAGAAACCCAGAGTTTCTTCAAGTAACAAATACTGTTTTTGTTCAAATTATCTAATAATTGTGAATGAGCTGGAGCTTGCTTGCTATACATGTAATTTGGGGGGTTTTGTTTCCTCAAGTGAATTGTATATTGAGAATTTTCTTTACTGATAAGGTGAATTAAAAATTCTCAAGTAATACAACCATAAAATAGATTATAAGTAACATCATTTTCTGAATAACTTTACAAATCCTATAAAATGTCTTTCTTTATATCACCAGTCAAGACTATTCTGATAATTGCTTTTATTAACTTTGAGAAGGATTTTGTTTCTAAACTATGTTTGTGTATTGGACTATACTGTAAGCAATTTTTCAATTTGTCCATGTGGCTTTCCCTTATCCTTCACATAGGAATGGTGAATAAATATTTAGTCTATTGTTCTTGAAATCTGCCACAAAAATATGTGAAGTATTCCTATTTTTTTCCTTATTTGTTTGCTGTATTCTGGCCAGGGGTTTGTATAAGTGACATTTCAGAATGGGCTTTGCCAGACGTTGTTATATACTGCTAAGATGTAAGAGTAAATGGTTTCCCTCTTGATTCCTTTGTACAAATGAAAGACAACTTGGAATTCTAAACAGCTTCAAAATTGAGGTTGTTACTCGTTTAGGCTCTCTTTGAAAAGAAGGCTCTCTTTGACAAATCCCTCTGCTTATTAGACAAAGTGCAAAGCATTACATCTGCAGTTCATAAGCCATTGTTTTATGGAATTGATCCACTGTGCAATCCCTTCTACTCTTGAAATAAGCCCAGGAGAATTTGCTAAGTAAGATGCTGCATGCATACTGGCACACATCCACTCTTACACACACACACACACACACACACACACACACACACACACACACACCCCTTCATTTGAGATTTGTGACCTTTCACAACATCTTATGTTATGGAATTTGGGGAACTTAATTCTCAAATTATTTAACATTACTGCTTTGATTTCTTAAACTACAGGAAATATTTTTACTCCTTCAAACTGATAATTACATGTTTTTTAAATTCAAAATGATTTTATAATGCAGCATTTCCTTTTCAATAAAAAGGGAGAAAAAGCTTGAAATATTTTTTAATACACCGTCCCTGGATACTGAAAAATGTATTCCTTCCTCAAATCTTGAAGTACAGGTTATTTCTTTCACATCTTGAGATACTCAGAATCTAAATCGCTCATTCAGTGAGAATCCAATTGCAGGAAACATTCAGGAAGTACCTCAGTGTTTGAGAGGGACTGTGAGAGGGTTTTAGATTTTGAGAGGAATCTCTTCCATTCCACTGCTCTCACAACTCCTCGTGACACCTTCCAAAAGGATGGCTGCAATTCACATAACTAAGGGACTTTGATGTCTTATTTTTACTTTGTCAGACTCTAATCCACATATTCAGAAGGTCTCTCCCTAGAGTATAATTTGTTGTAATTGATAGTCATTGTTCCTGTAAAAGTTTGAATTAAATTAACATAAGCATGAATGAAACTGGTAAAATAACCACATGTAGGGGTTTGTTTTGTTTTGTTTTGTTTCCTTTTTATTTTCTTTAGCATCACTGACAATATTATGCCAAATCCTGGCATTTGACTATTAGAGTTTCTTTGAATCATTCACAACTTGAGTTTAGTGAATATTTCAGTGTATAGTAATTTAGGTTCACAGAAAAGAACGTAGGTTTCTTCGTTCTTGGTTTTGTTGAAGACCCAGACATTTTATTCATGTAGTGACGACTTCCATTCTTTCTCTTTCTTGTACTAAGATCAAATACAGACTGCAAAACTGACCAAGCATGAAATTGTTTTCAGAAATTGAGGGAGCTACTTTAGATGGCAAGAACTGAGGAGCAGTTGTTAGTAGACTGTGTGTGGACAGGATAATGGTAATGGATAGAAATAAAGGTAAAGAGATATTCGTTAGTGCAGGCAAACACAGTCAACTACCAAGCTCATCTGGAGCTTGCTGTTGCATGTACCATAAATTGTATAAATTTGAGAGACTAAAATATTTACCTTTTCTGACTTTTCTTTCCTGGGCATATACAGGGAGGACTAGTATGGCTTTTTGTCTAACAGTAAGTACCACTGCCAAGCAATTAGACTTCATTATAGCTGTGCTTATGCAATACTAATTAACATGCCTGTTGTGCTATTTTCCTTATTCGACCATGTGACAGCCCACAGGTCTGACACCCTCTGTGAACCAACAGCTGAGGAAATTTTCAACATGGCAGATTTTTTTTTTTTTTTTTACAAAATACATCCAAACAGAAATGTAATCACACTTTTCTTGAACAACTGCATTAACAGAATGTGTTACAGTGGATCTGCAATTAGTGGCTTGCATTCATTTACAGCAGGGGAAATAAATAAAAGGGAGTAGAGACTTTTCAAGCATATGTATACAAATGATTATATATTGGGTCTAGAATTCATAAGCATAATAGTACACTGTTACATTTCCATGTGATTCTGTCAGTTCAATCATATCTAATAAAATGACCATTAAAAATGGGAGGCAAAGTAATCAAGTATATTTATAATGCCATTATAGACCTCAACATTGACTAGTCATTAAACCTGTATATGATAGGAATGTAAAAGTTGGGACTTTGGTGAATTTTGGTTTTATTTGTTTGTAAGGAGGTTAAAAGTTACTGTGTTAAATGAAAGCAGATGTAATGACTGCCCACATGGACTATACTATATGTTTGGTGAGGTCAGGGAAGAAAACACAGACCCTAAAGTAAATATACAACTAGCAGTAGAAGTCAAAAAAGGTTCCTCATGATGTGATTGTTCATAGATGCTGTTGGCCAGAGTGTGAAATAAAGAAGGTTAAAAAGTTCATATTCAAGGCTTGGATGCATGGCTAGGTCGATAGAGCACTAACCAATGAGATAAAGCATCTTGGACCTATTAAAAACAAATAAAAAGAAAAAAAGAAAAGAAAAGGTAATGAAGATGGGCATTAGACAGTTGAACTAATGGGGTTAACAGATGTTGATCACATACTTTGCTGTTCATCAAAATCACCTAAGAAGTTGGGTTTTCTTCTTTCATTTGTTAGCTAAGTTGTGAATCTAGTTCTTACCTCTACAAGATAAGAATAAATGGTGCAGGGCATGTTTTGTGAGTCGAGCATTTCATTTGCATGGCTCGTAGTGTGGGAGAACAACCATCCATGATCTCTAGGCAAGTACACAAGGTTTTATTTAAGTGGCAGAGCAACTAGGCTCAAAGGAGAGTGATTGCTCTAGAAAAGCAAAGAGAAGAGAGACTGGGAGAGAGACTTGTGCAATCGAGATTGGACTATAGGAGCAAGATGACACACTGTGAGCCAAGACATGGACACGGGCTTTGACTAAATAACTGTGAGAAGCCACTCAAATCTCTTACTAGAAATGATGTCTTTGTGGAAACATGAATAATTGCTACTTTATTTTTCTTGCAGATTTTGATGTGTTGATTTGTATGTGCCATTACATGAATCGTATTTTTTTCCCCAAGAGAGGCTGTTGTTTACCAAATGTTTTCTAAAAAAAATCAAAATAGGACTTAAGTCCTTGTATAACCCCATAACCCCTCTGATCTGAAATTCAAAAATGTTAGATCTGTACTGGGCAGTGTTGCAGTGGATTTTCAACTTCAACTGGATGTGATGATCTGTTATGAATATAATTACACACACCAATGTTAAGACTCAAATAAGTCCATTTAGGGGTGATGTTTAAGCATAAGTTTTGAGGTTCCAAAATAGCTCTAATAAATTTGGGCCAATTGATCTCAGGGTGGAACTGGAATTTCTTGGATTTTAGAAATGAAGAGAAGTTAAAATTGCTGGTGTCAATGAAATAAAAGAGTCCTTTTGAGGTAGTTACGCTAAAGGAAACAGTTCCCAAAAGGTTGATGGTAAAATGATGGAATCCTTGTCTCCTCTGGAGCTGTAGTATTTTCATATTTTGTTTCTAAAATCTGTCATTTAGAATCTGACTTTAAACATTTATAAAGTTTGAGGACAACAAAGAAATGGTCAAACAAAAGAATTAAATGAGTGGAATTCCTGGGTCATTGGGAAGGTCTATGTTTAGTCTTTTGTGGAACCTCCATACTGATTTCCAGAATGATTGAGCAAGTTTACATTCCTACCAAAAGTACAGTAGTGCTCCCTTTGGGCCACATCCTCACCAGCATTTGTTATTGTTAGTTTTCTTGATAATGGTCATTGTAACTGGGGTGAGATGAAGTCTCAATGTGGTTTTAATTTTCATTTTCTTATGTCCAGAGATGTTGAGCATTTCTTCATATATCAATTATCCATTCTTACTACTCCTGAGAAGTCTATGTCTTTCTTTAAGTCTTTAGCCAATTTTTGTTTCTTTGAGGGTTTATTTCTGAGGGAGGTTACTGTTTTTAGCTCTGAGGATATTTTAAATATGAGGCTCTTGTCTGAAGAATAGCTAGTAAAGATATTCTCCCATTCTGTGTGCTTTCTATGTATTTTTCTAGATATGTCCTTTGCCTTGAAGAGACTCTTCATTTTGATGTAACCCCATTTTTTCAGCCTTTCCTTGATTCATTGTGATTCTGGACCTTTACTTGAGGAAGTTTTGAACTATGTCTAGGAGCCCTAGTGTTTCTTCTATTCCGTCCTGTAATATTTTCATGCTATCTGGCCCTACTCATTATACATTAGGTTGAAAATTCAACTTGTGGGTGGGAATGGGATGGAAAAACTGGGGAGAGAGCAAGGGAAGGAGTGACATGGTTCCAAAAGAAATATATGCAGTATCTTACTGACATAACTGTCACCCCTCTGCACATCCAATTAACAAAAACAATAATATATGTATAAAACATTAAAAATAAAGTATGCATTCTGTTGTCAAAAGAAAATAAATTTTGTAGAAATAAAAGTTTGTAAAAAAAATAGAAATGTAAGGAATATGGCCTTGAGCAAGAGTTGAAAAGAGAAAAACACATTTTCTGGAAGAGAAGGCTTATTGAGATGAGAAGGCTTGCTCTCTAAGAATGTGAAGCAGCTCAGGATGAGTGCCAAAGGGCTTGAAAACCAGGCAGCAATGGATGAGTTTATGAATAGATGGTCTACCTGAGGAGGAAGGCAGGAAGCCATTACTCAGCCAGAATTCCTCAGCCAAGTAATGGATGACATCAGTACCATCAAAGAATTCAGTAATGGGAAATGAGGACTTTTAGTTGATGAATTCCAGGGAAATTCTGAGGGCTGTGACATCAACATAGGGAAAAGCATGAATTGAACAATATTCAAAGTTTCAAAGTTAGAACCTCAAATGACTATTAAAACCATATCAACTAAGCAGCAGGGAAAACCAAGGGTCATTTAATAATAATTTGTAGGAACTCAAGCATATAAAATGATCTTTAAAAGGTCAAAGATCGTAAATTATACCCTTTACCTCCACTGAATTTCAGAGTCAGTAAGGAACTCCCAATTTATCCAGCTCAAACCTTTCATTTAATCAAATGGGAAAATTGAAGCTAGATGGTTTGCTAACCTTTTTTATTTTAAGTTTGGAGAGCTCACTCTATGACCTGAACTGTCTCTCTCACAAGTACTTCATCATCTAATTTATCATATTGCCTACAACTTAGAACTGAATATAGGAAACTGAATTACAACTGTGAACAATTTCTAACAGGTATGGAAAATTGTAATAAGAACTATTTGAAACTGAGAACACCATTAATATAGATATGTTGTAAGAATGACAGCTGATTAAAAATGGCTTGTTATCTGCAACAAGTACACATGGGACTTGAGTTCAAATTATTTTCTGTGATAGACAGGCAAAAGTATACCTTCATTCAGCTATACCTCTGACATGTATTAGAGCATGCATGGTACTGAGGATTGAGTTTTTATTAGAGTACATCCTTAGGATGGTGAAGTTAACACAGATTATAACACAAGGACATAACCAGTGGATTACAGATTATATAAATTATTCTAATATTTAGAACACATCTATATTCAGGACATATAATATAATGTATATTATATGTATAAACATATGTAATATGTTTTATATAATGAATGCACATAATGTATTACTTTCTATATTATATATAGTATATACCAAATATACCCTGTGATACATAGATATATTATACACCATATGTAGATAGATTATACATATACTTACATTGCTTTTATTTATAATATATGCATACATGTGTATATATGTTTGTATACATATAACACACACAAATGTAAATGCTGTAACTTTAACCAATTTCAAAGATTAGCAAACATTCATAAAATTCTGCATTATTTCTGTAGTCTAGAAATCAAATTTCTTATTATTATTCTTATACAAACCACATTCTGCCCAGCATTGTATCATTTGCTATCTTGATGTACATATTTGAGAAATATCCTCCAAGTTATTTGCAGAGTTGAGGCAGTATATAAAGCAAGAACTCAGAATTTAAAATAATCAATAGTAGATTAACATTTGAGTTCCAAGTAGGTATTTAGGCAGAGAACAGAAAGACATTTATTCCTTGTAACTTAATTTACTGCTATACAGAGAAAACAAATGTAGTAGCCCAAACCATCCATTCTTTTTTTCTAATTTTGCATATATAATTTCTGTATCAGTCTTGAAGAATTTTAGTTTTGTTTCTACATGACAAAATAATGACAGCAACAAACTGTAAGAAAATAAAAGACGTTATTGTTAAGTGAACAGGAAATTGTGTAATATTACACTAGCCATTTTTCTAGTTATATGGCATTGTACCTAAATTCATTTGAACGATAATTTTTTCCCTTAAACCACATGAACTTTTACTTTCTCAGTCTCTCTGTCTCAGGTTTTCATTAATATCTCAACATATTCTGCTATGAATTTGTAGTTGACATCTGGTTAATAATATAAGAGAGTTGGAGGGATTTTTTAAAAATCTAAATTGGAATAATAGATGGTTTCTGTAATTGGAATCATGTTAATGATTTAGGAGAATGGCAAGGCATTATAAAGGTGATAATGATTGTTTTATTCTTACCTCTCATAAGATTTGTAAGAAGTGAAATTTTCTATTATTTATTAGGAAAATTCTGAATAGATATTGGGAGCTAGATGTCAAATACATTTCTACTATTACATAATCAAGTGAATTGGCAGAAAGTAATTTATGAAAGAATATTCAAGGATAACTCCTAACTACTTATACATATTCTCTAGTCATTTTGTGCAATTGCATATGTATAGGTTGCTCTAAATGGCAGGATGATATAAATGTTTTCACAGATACCTGTGTTTATTCATTTGTCAAATTCATTTATTCATCAATATAGTTTTCTGAATATAGTTTTGAATATCTAAATTCACAGGCAAAAAATTTTGTGTGCCATTCATTGGAAGCATATGCATAAACATTCAACTGCAATGTCCTATTTTTTAGCTTGACTTATTCGCGTAATATTAGTTAAAATGCTATATTCATTTTGTCTTGCGAAGCCAGTCTTTATATATTATCACTCTCTTACTAGAGAGTTTTGTGGCTAAGTAGGTGCCTCTGGAGTTAGCGTGCCAAGATTTGTAAAATACATGCTGTTTGTCTTTGGGGAAGTACATCTTCTTTCCTGTCTTCATTTACTCCCTATAAAATGAAGGTCATAATAGCACTTATAGAATTACTGTAAATAGTTAACTAATACATGCAAATGACTTAGAACAGTGCCTTGTTTGTTTTCAACTCAATATAACTTCATTATTCTTCTGGCTTAATCATAACTTTTATTTAATAGTCTACATAAGCATTGAGCTTAATTTGCTTTCCTTCCATATTCAGTAACTGTGGGTTATTCCATCTCTAAAATATAAGCAATAAATCAGCAACTGTGTCCATTTTTATCTGTGTACATTCATATACCTTTTTGCTTAGAAATTTTCAAGAATTCTGTTGCTGAAATCCGATGGCAATGCCAATTTCAAAATATCTTCTCTACCACGTTCTGACTCTACCACTATGACATTTTAAATTCAACTATGATTTTAGTTATGTATTTGAAAATACATTAAGTATATTCTAAATGATAAAAATAGATGAAGCAATACATTAAGATAGTTGAGATATGTACTTGGAAGTTAGCAACAGCAGCTGGCTCTGACCTTTTTATTGAGAAATGAACCAGAAATGGCTGTGGAAATTTCCGCATTTATTTCTCACTTCTACACCAAAGTTGCAGATATGTTTAAATCCCCAGAGGATAAAGATGGCTTTCTGTTGTATATAAAATACAAATTAAGGGAATGTTTTATCTTTACTGTTCCAACAAATTGAGGAAGAGTTTTATCTGTATTGTTTCAATATTTTTTGTCAGCTTCTCATATAGAAATATACTTATTTCTTCTTGAAAGTGTACAATTCACCTACAATTAAAATCCCTACTTAACTAGAATTTGTATGGCTTAATGTGCTACCAAATATAAACACAGAATTGGTCAATTCCTTAGAAATGTGCATAAAGAGTCCCTCTGTGCATTTTTTTTCTGTTTTGCTACAAAGTACTATATAATATATTTTATGTTCAGAATGTCATATTAATTGGGAATTTTAATTCCTGGAGTTTATTTTATTTTGACCAGTACTGAAGATTGAACGCAAAGCCTTGTGGTTAGTAGACTATTGCTCTACCACTTGAGCAACATCTTTAGCCCATTTTGTTTATTCTTTTATTTATTTATTTATTTATTTTTTGCCAGTCCTGGGCTGTCCCTGGCTTCCTTTTTGCTCACTGCTAGCACTCTGCCACTTGAGCCACAGCGCCACTTGTGGCCGTTTTCTAGATATGTGGTGCTGGAAAATCGAACCCAGGGCTTCATGTATACAAGACGAGCTCTCTTGCCACTAGGCCATATTCCCAGCCCCATTTTGGTTATTCTTGAGGAAGGGACTTGCTTTATTTGTTGGCCAGCCTAAGGAAGTTACCCTGCTACTTGTTTTCCATATTACAGAGTTCTAGGTCTGCTGTTGTTTCCAGCCACTGTGCTTTTCGTTTAAAAGATAGCAAGCACCCAGCCACTGGTTGAGATGGAATCTAAATTCTTTTTTACTCAGGCTTACTATGAACCATGATCGTGAGTCCAATCTCAGATCATAAATTTGAGCCTCATGCCTATTTTAATATGCCAACCTAAGTCTGTATTGTGTTCATGGATGGGATCTGAATTGTTGTTGTTGTTATATTCTGAGTTTTATTTTTGAGATATGGCTTCATTATATAGCCTGGTGGCCTTAAAATCTTGATTCTTCTCATTTCTTTTCAGTCTTCTAAATGCTGGGATTACAGGCTCATACTACTACATCAAGTCCTCATGTGTTCTTGAAATATGGAACTAAATAATGATCAATGAGAGCTTTTAGCTACTTAAACATAGTCTCTACAATTATGCCATTTGCACCCAATGAATTGCTGAATGAATGGAAAAAAATACAAGCTAAGGAAATTATGGCAACTGAAAAGTAACCAAGCTATGTATTTTATTTGGGACTAAGATAGTACTGTTCAGCATCACATTTATTCCTATGAGAAATTAAATGTTCAATATTTATCACTGAGCAAATATATATACACTTATACTAATAATACTAAAAGCATCAAAAGTGTAGATTTATGAAATGGCGTGTATGCCTTGCCTTCACAGTGTTTATTTTTAAGTAGGGAAGAAAGATAAGGATGTGATTACAACATTGGGACATCTCAGCTGGGTGTTGATAGTTCACTCCTGTAATCCTAGCTACTCAGGATGCTGAGATCTAAGAATTGTGTTTCCAAGTCAGTTCAGGCAAGAGAGACTCCTTTTTTTCTTATTTATTGGCAAAGTGGTGTACAGAGAGCTTATAGTTTCATACGTTAGGCCTTTGGTACATTTCTTGAACTGTTTCCTCCTCCTTCATTCCTCCCACCTCCTCCCCCTTTCTCTCTCCCCCCATGAGTTGTTCAGTTGGTTTACACCAAATGGTTTTGCAAGTATTGCTTTTGGAGTCATGTGTCTTTTTATCCTTTGTCTCTCGATTTTGATATTCCCTTTCACTTCCCTAGTTGTAATGCCAGTATATACAGTACCCAGTGTACTCAGATGAGATACAGTGATAGTGCGAGTACAACCACAGGAAGGGGATACAAGAGGATCATCAACAATAGAAGCTATGGTTTCACATGGCATGTTGAAAGTAATTACAACGGTGATATAACACTCATTTCCATAACATGGAGTTCATTTCACTTAGCATTATCTTATGCGTTCATAAGGGCATAGCTATTGGACACTTGTGATCCTCTGCTGTGACTAGCTTAAAACTGTGCTAATTATTCCCTATGAGGGGAGACCATAGAGTCCATATTTTCTTTGGGTATGGCTCACTTCACTTAGTATATTTTTTTCCAGTTCTTTCCATTTCCTTACGAATGGGGCAATGTCATTCTTTCTGATAGAGGCATAAAATTCCATTGTGTATATGTACCACATTTTCCTGATCCATTTGTCTACTGAGGGGCATCTGGGTTGCTAGCATATTTTAGCTATGACAAATTGTGCTGCGATGACCATTGCTGTGCTGGTGGCTTTAGTGTGTTCCTGTTTGCGGTCTTTTGTGTAGATACCCAAAAGTGGGGCTGCTGGGTCATAGGGGAGCTCTATGTTTAGCCTTCTGAGGAATCGTCATACCACTTTCCAGAGTGGCTGAACCAGTTTACATTCCCACCAACAATGAAGTAAGGTTCCCTTTTGGCCACATCCCCTCCATTTATTATTGTTAGTTTTCTTGATAAAGGACATTCATGAGATCTTTACAAACATGAAAAGTGAAATTAAGGCAGAACTAAGGAAATGGAAAAACCTCCCATGCTCCTGGCTTGGGAGGATTAATATAGTCAAAATGGCAATATTGCCAAAAGGCTATCTGCAAATTCAATGCAAAACCCATTATTATCCCAACACCAATTTTTTTTTTTTTTTTTTTTTTGGCCAGTCCTGGGCCTTGGACTCAGGGCCTGAGCACTGTCCCTGGCTTCTTCCCACTCAAGGCTAGCACTCTGCCACTTGAGCCACAGCGCCGCTTCTGGCCGTTTTCTGTATATGTGGTGCTGGGGAATCGAACCTAGGGCCTCGTGTATCCGAGGCAGGCACTCTTGCCACTAGGCTATATCCCCAGCCCCCCAACACCAATTTTTATTGAAATAGAGGAAGCATTCCAGAAATTCATATGGAACAATAAAAGACCACGAATAGCAAAAACAATCCTAAGCAGAAAGAACAGTGCTGGAGAAATTATAATACCAAACTTCAAGCTGTATTATAAAGCTATAGTAATAAAAACAGCTTGGTATTGGCACCAGAGCAGGCCTGAAGACCAATGGAACAGAATTGAAGACCCAGAAATGAATGCACAAAACTATGCCTACCTAATCTTTGATAAAGGAGCTTAAAACAAATAGGATGCAAGAAAGATATCCTCTTTAACAAATGGTGCTGGCAAAACTGGTTCAACACCTGCAACAAACTAAAACTAGATCCCTATATATCACCCTGCACCAAAATCAATTCCAAATGGATCAAAGACCTCGAAATTAAAACAAATACCCTGAAAAAACTGAAAGAAGTAGTAGGAGAAACACTTGGGCTCCTTGGCACAAGATGAAACTTCCTTAACAAAGACCCAGAAATGCTACAAATCAGAGAAAGGATGGAAAATGGGACTGCATCAAACTGCAGAGCTTCTGCAGGGCAAAGGACACAGCTTGTAAGATAAACAGAAAGCTCACATATTGGGAAAATGATCTTTACCAGCCATACAATGGACAAAGGCCTCATACCTAAAATATATGCAGTATTAAAAAAAATAAATTCCTCCAAAACAAAACTGCAAAGAACCAACAGCCCCATCAACAAGTGGACTAAAGACTTAAAAAAGATACTTTTCTGATGAGGAAATGAGAATGGCCAGGAGATATATGAAAAAGTGCTCTACATCACTGTCCATAAAAGAAATGCAAATCAAAACAATCTTGAGATTCTACCTCCCCTCAAGAGAGACTCTTATCTCCAATTAACCACCAAAAAGTCAAAAGTAAAGGTATAGCTCAAGTGGTAGAACATTTGCCTTGAACAAAAAAGCTAAGGGACAACACCTAGGCCCTGAGTTCTAACTCCCATACTGGTACACATGCACATGCACACATACACACACATAGTGACATAAATATTAATATTTATATTCTTTGGCCACATTTTATGTAGCATGAATAGTGGTTGTTGTGGGAGTAAATTTGACTATGAGAGTCATTACATAGTGTATATATAAATATCACATTGTGCACCTTCAATTTATTCAATATTTGAATAATTATTTTAAAGTTTTATAGACAATGCTGATAAAAGGCACAGTTTTTTTCTGGGAAATTGAGAGGCCACTTTATGATGGCTAAACGTGTGAGAATAAAATTTCACCTTCACCAGGATTCCTAAGTTGTAGTGTATGGCTTACTTTCTGAATGAATGAGAATAACAAAAGCAGACCAGTGTAGCTCTTGTTGGTAGAATAGCTTTCTTTCTCAAGACCAACACAGGTGTCCTGAAAGTTTCAGCCTATAAATATTCTACCTCATTAAACATAAGGACTAGCCATGGACATATGCCACTAGTGTCCACTTTCCTTGGGAGATTTAGGGTGATGAGAAGATAAAGGGTCTGCATACCAGATGGAGCTTGTCAGATTAGCAATTGGAGCAGAGTAAATATCGCTGTCATTTTGGGTTTTTGAAGCACAAAGAACCCCCTTTGTATAAAGCATGTGCATATTTAATAGCTTAAAACAAAACAGCTCAGCAGAAGGTTGGCTGGTGGTTGTACCTCTAGCTGAGTGGCCATTGCCTGAAGGCATGTTTCTGCTTTCCTCATAATAAGGAACATTAGCAACCAGTGGCTTGAGAAAGGCAGAGTCAAATAAGTCTCTTGAGGCCCAATGGGCCACGTGAAGTGAGAGCACAGCAATGAGATTACTGCTCCAGAAAGGGTTTAACCACATATATTACCACATAGACTTTATAGGGCTGCCAGCTCACTCAACTTACAAATGTCAAACATGATTTAAAAGGTTATTATACTATGGAGAGAGAAAGAGGGTGATTTTCCATCACTGAAATTTCTATTTCATTCTTTGGCACATATTGTATCTTCCAAAGTCCAATATTGCTACATAACCTGCTTTTATCTTTAATAAGTGTTTGATGGACCTTAAATTGGAAGAACTATTTTCACTTTATTTGTATTAGAAACTCTGATCCTTTCTGGTTGAATAACTGGGTGATAAATACAGAATGTGCGTCTTTGTATCATGCTTAGAAAATTGTACTTGGAGGGGAGTAAATTCATTTGTTATATGTCGGGGGAGGATATATAGGTAAGCTGCAGATTTGATAAATGCATTTGTAAGTCTGTGGTACTCCATACCAAAGTGATCAGAGATAGCTTTCTATATTTAATTGTTTATTTCTTTTGGTTTTCTTTCCTTTTTTATTGCAATTGGTGTTGCAGCTCTCTCTTCTAGGAATATTTTTTGTGTTCAATAAATATAGGTTATCTTCAACAGTAAGTTAAATTGAACACAGTAGCTTAAATATTGTAGAATATGATGTATTTTTTTAATTTAACTAAATTTTGACACATTGCTTTGCAACATTTGGAAAAGAAATAAATATTCTTCAAGTGTAGCTTTTAAATATATACAACAAATAGCCCAATACCAAGGTGGAATTTTTAAAATTCACATTCGCATTTGAGAAAAAAAAATAATTAAGGGGGAGGAAGCATGAGAAAATAAGGGAGTTCAAAAAACAATGTACTCATTACCTTACTTATGTAACTGTAACCCCACTGTACATCACCTTTACAATAAAAACAAAGGAAAAGGAAAGAATAAAGCAAGATTTCTGCTGCCCTTTTGGTAGCATTCTTCTCTAGCTTCCTAGCAAATAACCCCGATTGCATTTTCTGCTGTGACACTATAAAACTGAAGGTTGCCTGCATAACCACGTCCCTGAGTTTTCCATGCATAGCGATCCATCAGTACTATATGCTGACATACATTGGGATGGTGCTCTCAGATGGGATGTAAAAAGGATGGAAGGAAGGATGTAATCTATGGTGTGGAGGTTTTATCTGCCTCTCTCATGCCTTTCCTTCTGAAATATTCCACTAAAATCTGTATTCACCCATATTCACCTGGCATTGTCAGGTGATTAAATACAAAGCTATACAAAATACTAAATACGGCTATACAAAGAAGTGTACTCAGCCTGAAGAATAACACTTTTGATTCAAGATCAGCACCTATTTTGCCCAAAGTGCTAGAACTAACAGGTTTCAACCACAGCAATAGTAATAAAATATAATCAATATTGCTTTTAATTTTCTTCCATAGTTTTCCTTTCAATGTCAAAATAGTACTCAAAATTATAATGGCTCAAAGATTTTCATCTGGAATGTATAATTAACTTTGTAACATTAGAATGAACTTGAATATCTATAAATGAGTTAATCTCTGTGGGTGTATGCCACTCACACATATATGTATGTATATATATATATATATATATATATACTTTTTTCTTATGTAGTTCTCTTTTGTTTTAAAAGTATATCCAGGATGTGAAAATATTTTATTTTTTTTTCAATTTTTATTATCAAACTGATGTACAGAGAGGTTACAGTTTCATATGTTAGGCATTGGATACCTTGTACTGTTTTTTTGGAAATAATTAAAATATCCTGTTCTCTTCTTATTTTAAATTATAATAAGAGAAAAGCATCATTTTAACTTTTAATGAAAATACTTTCAAATTTAGTTTCAAATTTTTTCATGTAATAAGTTTAATATCGATTTTTTTAATATTTAAGTAAAGTTTTCAATTTTAATATAGCTCTCTTAAATATTTCACACCAATTTTCTAACAGAATTAAACTTCTTTTAAAAATCTAGTACATAAAGTTTTAATTAAAAACAATACACAAAAATGTAATTTTTCAATAAAATGTAATTCCAACACAACTTTCTAAATATCTCATTATTTGGACAAAACAAAGTATATTCATAAATTTAAATTTATAAGCATGATTGCTAATATAATTAATATCTATTGAATAGTCATTTGTAATATACAATAAAAGTTGACAATTATTAAAATCCAGTTTGCATTTAGAGAATCATTCTCTGAAAAGGATGAAGATGTAGTCCTTATAATTTCGTTATTCCAATACATTATTTTCCTTCTATTGTTCTATAGTAACAATATATTGATTGTTATTGTACAAGTTAAGCATACAAATCAGTGCTTCTGTAACCCTAGAATCCATGTTTACCAAAGTCACCACATTTTAAAAAATTCTTAGCTTGATAATGAAATGTCTTTCTGATATGACTGTGCTTCTGTCAGAAACAAAGAGATATATGAAGAGTGCTATCTCTGCAGTTGACAATCTGAAGTGTAGGAAGATCAAGCAGCTGAAAGAGATCAAAAGGGATGAGGGACCTCAAGAGACCTGATCAGAGTTTAATGATTGCTGAAAAGGGGCATCAAGTACCACCAAGCACAGTGGCAGACACAGGGCACTGAGGGCAGGGACTCAGGGCACTTCCACATAGTGCCAGGTGTGAGAGATTGTTTGTTTGTTTGTTTTGTTTTGTTTTGTTTTGTTTTGTTTTGTAAAGAAGTGCTCACGGATTGGAATTTCTGAGAATGGGCCTGTAGTCCTGGACTGAAAGGAGAAAGGACAGTGAGCCAAGGGGGCAATGTTGGATTATGAGGGCAAGGCAGAGTCCCATAATAAAGTATTACTTTTCAGTCTCATTTTCCTTGAAAAATGTTCCAAAATGCTTTCCTATTGCCTCCTCTTTATGCCAAAATAGACACCCTACCTCCTAAAATGTATTTATTTTCCAAAAGAATTGTTGCACTGGTGGTGCATACCACAGCTGTCTGAAAGGTTCCTGAGGCCCAATATTAACAAATAGAGTTTGGTTTAGTAGATTGCCTCTGTCACCACAGCTATAGCAGGAAGACAGGAAGGATGCACCAGGACAATACCAGAAGAAATGAGAAATGTGAAATGAGAGCCAAAGGGCCTGGGTATGGTTCAAATGGGAGACTTCCTGCCCACCAACTGAGAGGCCTAGAATTCAAACAACAATAGTGAAAATAAATTTGAATTGAAAGAGAAAATCATACCTAGAGATTCAAGTATTGACCCTATGGCTGTGTATGTAGGAATACAGTTGATTCAGAATATGATTTCGTGGTCATAAGAATTTCAGTGTAATATTTTTTCCTACCATAAATCTAAAGACAAAAATGAGCATTGAATTCTAATTCTGACATTACTAATAGAAAGGCTGTAAGTATCTGCAGAAAGGGAAGGGGATCATACATCAGTTGTTTGTAGTTTTAGGTATTTATTTATTATTTTCTTTCTTTTTTTGCCATTATGTAATGCCATTTTAATTTCAAATCGCAATCTTAAATTTCAGTTACAATATTTTTTTTTCAAATTTTTATTATCAAACTGTTGTACAGAAAGGTTACAGTTTCATACGTTAGGCACTGGATACATTTCTTGTACAGTTTGTTACCTTGTCCCTCATACCCCCCTCCCTCTTCCTCCTTTCCCTTCCCCCCCTCCCCACAGAGGTGTTCAGTTCACTTACACCAAACAGTTTTGCAAGTATTGCTTTTGTAGTTGTTTGTCTTTTTTTACCCTGTGTCTCTCAAATTTGGTATTCCCTTTCAATTTCCTACTTCCAATACCAGTATACACGGTTTCCAATATACTCAGATAAGATTACAGAGATAGTGTAGGTACAACCACAGGAAGGTGATACAAGAACATTATCAATAATAGAAGCTACAGATACACATAGGACGTTGAAAGTAGTTACAACTGTTTCCATAACATGAAGTTCATTTCACTTAGCATCATCTTATGTGTTCATAAGGGTATAGCTATTGGGCCTTGTGATGCTCTGCTATGACTTGCCTTCCATCCTCACAAATTTCCATTTGTAGCTAGGATTGAAAAACTCTGGATTGGAATTAAGAAAATAAATCTGCATTTCATTTATTGTTCACTGTATGTTCTAGTGAAGTCTGATTGCTATTAAGACACACATTTAATCTTTTCTTCATCCTCAGAAATAAAACTTCTTTACTTTGTTATCTATCCTCAGAACAGATTTATGGAATTCAGAAGAATGGCAGGATGTGGTGTTGATTAGAAAAAAAATAAAATGAGTGAGATGCTTGTGTGTGTGTGTGTGTGTTTAATTTTTTTTCTGTAAAATTTTCCTGTGAGATTCTGATGTCCAATTAACAAAAATACAAAATGCCATCTTTTTCATCTATAGAGACTGGTCTTTCTGAAACTTCTTAGTGGACAATGTGGGACCAATCAAGCACTTCTCTGGGCTATGATTCCATTGAAGGATTCAAATTCATTGGAAGATGATGGGTTTTTGAAACGGTGCTGTCCAAAAAATAACAAGTGGTATTTCATGTTTGGAATTATTTTCAACATGCCATGTGAAATCATACCTTTTTTTTCTTTCTTTTTTTTTCCTCTCATATTCCCTTTCCATGGTTTTACCCCAGCTATCTGATCTTAGTACCCAGGAAACTATAGTACATGTCTTAGAACTAGGGAAGGGAAAGGGAATACCAAAATGGAGAGACAAAGGATAAAAAGACAAACCATTCCAAAAGCAATACTTACAAAACTATTCGGTGTAAAGCAACTGTACAACTCATGGGGGGAGGGAGGGAAAGAAGGAGGAGGGTGGCAGGGAACATATGAGGGAGGAGGTCACAAGTTGGTTAAGAAATGTACTCACTGCCTTACATATGAAACTATACCCCTTCTGTACTTCACTTTGACAATAAAGAAAAAAATTAACAAAAAAACAAAATTTATCACATCAGAAAAGTAAGAGTAAGGCTGAGAAATTATGCTAAAACTAACTTCCTTTATTTTTTCCCTGTGGTGTTGGAGTGCTGTTCCTTAACTTTTTTGCTCTAGGATGGAGCTTTATTACTTGAGTCACAGCTCTATTTTCTCCTTTTTGAGGACTAATTGGAGTTAAGAGTCTTATTGACTTTCCTGCCCTGTCTGACTTCAAGCCTTGATCCATGTATCTGAGCTTCTTGTGTAGATAGGATTATAGGCATGAGCCACTGCCACCTGCCTCTATTTCCTATATTTTTAAATATAAAACAAAACCTTCCTCTTGATAATACACAGGGGAAAAGAAACAATGATTAGCCATTAGTTCTTTCTTCCATTAAAAACAAACAAACAAACAAAAACCTGGAAGATTTCAAGTTCATCCATGTGCTGTCTAAGATGGCTACCAGAGATTTCTTCATTTAGAGTAATGTGATCTCTCCTGTGATTCCAGTGACAGGAAGAGGAAATTGCTTATTATAAATTTGTTTCAATGGATTACTATACAAAAGTTTTATGCCCCTCTGTGTAGGTTTAAATGTAGATTTCACTTATGACAAATTAATTCTTTCTAAGATGCACCATTTTCATGAGACTGAGTCCTTATTTCTATCTTGATCATCTTTAAAATTTGGGTTAAAATCTATTATTACTACATATAGAAGAACATGACAGCCAGTTCAAACCTAAGAAATAAAATCAAGGAAGCTGTTTTGAAACCCTTTATAGAAGAAACAGATTCTATTTTGTGTCTGAAAAACTAAAGCAAATAGTGAATGCCACCAAACAGATAATTCTGTCCAATGTATACAATTCCTCAAGATGAGAATTTGTCTTATATTTATTTTTCTTGCTGTTCCGATGAAAATATTTCTCTTGCTGATCATTGTAAAGCAGATTCTAGAGAAAAGGAGTAATATGTATATATCCATATAGAGTAATTGTAGCTTTCAGAATATTTTTGCCACTTCAGATGTCTCAGTTTTTAATTATTTTATAAGAATTCATTTTGCCTAAGACTGAGCTCTATTTTTCAGATAGTTAACCAACATCCTAATAGATGAAAAATAATTTTATGTCCAAGATTTACCAATTTAATATCCTTCTGTTTAAATATAGAATTCAATGTGGGCAGACATGATGAGCTTTAAGTGTAGAGGAAAAAAAAATCCCATAATGGATTAGGTCTGATACAGCCTTTTCCTCATAATGAAGAGGCTAATGTAATAGAAGCACTTTTGAGTAATCAGATGTCTTCCAATGAGTGAATTGAAATGTCATAGCAGAAGTAATCCACTATATATTTTATTGGGAACTTCTGTGGGCAGATTTTAATTCATTTCTGACTCATTTAATCAAAACAGAATTTAAGATGCCTAAAAAATTTCCATTTGGCTTATAAGAGATTTACACCACTATATGTATGAATTTCTTTTTTTATTTATTTATTTTCCTCATCAGTTGGCTGTCTACATTGGTGCAATCATTCTTTATATCTTTGTTTATCGTTTATTCCCCCTAAGGCCACACAGCCGTAGACAGACAATATTTTTTAGAAAAATCTTTATTATTGTTTGGACACAGAAATATCCTAGTGTTGTTGATAACTGACCAGGTGTTGACTTATTATGATTTGTCAACCTCTTGATATAATTTTTCCTTTCCATATGTGAGCAAAACTGAATTTTATAAGCAGTTAGAAACATATGTGACTATTTAATTGACTTCAGTTATGTTTTTAATTCATGTATGATCTGAGGCAAAGAACACCATGTCATCTAAAATCTGATGCTAAGAACGTCATAGCCAATGGTGAGAATCTAATTGTAGAAGATCTATATTTTGAAGTCATTGGCTAAATGTAAATAGGAAGAAAAGGGAGCAAGTGTTTGAACAATCATCATAGCCATCTTTATTGCCTATGGAAAATTAAGATTTAAGTGGGTTCAGTCAAATAAAACAAAACATTTAAAACAACTTTTAAATATTAAGCAGTTGTGCAAAGGAGTTGTCATTAAGCAAAGCAGTTTGTGATTACAGTACATCTTTATAAATGTCACATCTTTCTTCTCAGAGACTTCCTCCAAGTTATAGAATATGCTTTAATGAAGATCATTAATTTCTTTTCACTGGTAAATTAGGTTTTACAAACAATTTGTTTCTCATCTTCATCTCCCAAAACAAATGTTGAAGATGCTTTCCTGGTTTGCTAAGATACTATCATCCTTTCACAATTATTCATACAAAGGAATACTTGTTAGATCACAGGTTCTTTTCAAATTATTTCCATAAATATCATGCAATACTTTGCAAATAAAAGTAGGTGTAGAATATTGAATTTATTAACTTTTTATTGCACATAAACAGTATCTATATTACTTGGAATCATTTTATCAATCCAACTTTATAAATACCTTTAGAAGTAGAGAATATTCAAAATGGAAGTAGTGATGTTTCTATGTAGTAAAGTAGAAATATTTATCTCTTTAAGGATTTTTGAGTGAGTGTGACTAAGACAAGTCAGACAGTTAATTTTTGTAGTTATTATTCTCAGGCTATCAAGAATATGCTTCTTTTATGAGAAATGGTATGATTGTATATTTTCTTAGCTTAAAACTTCACTGACTTGAGTGAAAGTCTTGGATGTATTTTTGGTGAGTAAAATGATCACCATGAAAATTGTACATGGAATTTAAAAATTCTAGTTACTCTTGGAAATGAGTTAACACACCCATTTTTACAATTACAGTCATAATAATTATAAAATTTATAAATTTGTGCTCTTTATCTACATTAACTTTTACAGTAGTACTTAATTTCACAGCTGATAATACAAGGTTATCTTCATTGAATAAATGTTAAATTGGAATCTAGCAACTATTTGCCATAAAAGAAAATGTACCTTCTGTGAAAAAGTTGTTGCCTGTGAAAACTGTGTAGTTAACCCTCTATGTCATGAAGATCAAATAAACAGATAAATGTAAGTATGCATATATTTCTTTAAGAAATATTTTTTTTTGCCAGTCCTGGCGCTTGAACTCAGGGCCTGGGCACAGTCCCAGTCTTCTTTTTGCTCAAGGCTAACACTCTACCTCTTGATCCATAGTGCCACTTCCAGCTTTTTCTGTTCATGTTGTTTTGGGATATTGAACCCAGAACTTCATCTATGCAAGGCAAGCACTCTAACGCTAAGCCATATTCTCAGCCAAAGAACTAATTTTGTATTAGATCAGTCAGAGTGGGTTATAAGTGCTGCGGCAACCAGCAATGTCAAACATAGAATGTTTTGCTTTTGATATTAAAAAGAAAACAAAGTGCAAGTTGGAGTACATGCTCATTGCCAAAGAGCCGAAGCTTTTCTGGTACAGATAGACTTGGATGGAAAGTGAAGGAATATTTAAATGCTGCTTAGAGTGACAGAGAGAAAAAAGAGTTCTGGAGGCCTTTCTATCAGCCTAAATCATGTAGGTATAATAACATATAATATTTCCTTTCATAACTCACAGCATACAGCAAATCACCGCTGAAAGCCCCAACACTGTCAAAACGCAACCTAGTAGGACTTTGAAGAGAAGTAACTACAAACCTCCAGCAAACGGTGTGAAGGATCATATACACAACTAGCTACAAATGTATGACCTGCATATAGACTCTATTGCTAATACTTTGCTTAGGTTTGCATGCTCTCTCTAGACTCTATAGTTTATATATGGACTCTCTTATAATTCTGAGAAACTTACAGTTTCTGTATCTTACATCATATTATTTTATATGTCTTATAATACACTGCAAATCAAAGAACCTTAACATCATAGGGTTGATAGCAATTGTTAAGAAATATATTTCTAGCAGGTTACTGGTGGCTAAAACCTATAACCATAACTATTCAAAAGGCTGAGAACTGAGGATCATAGTTTGAAGCCAACCTAGGCAGGAGAGTCCATGAGAATCTGATCTTCAATGAACCACTGGAAAACCAGAGGTGGAACTGTGGCACAAAGTGGTACAGTTAGCCTTGTGTGGAAAACCTCTGGGACAGTGCTCAGGCCCTGAGTTCAAGCCCCATCTCACACACACACACACACACACACACACACACACACATATCCACATGCACAGACAAACACACACAAAGAAAGAAAAGTATATTTCTTATATTTATAAAAGTGTTGCTCTATCAGCAAATGTCAAACTACTTAATGTGGGAAAGCAGATAGAAATGCTTTTTCCAAACTCTTTTATTCCATCAATTACTGAGCAAGGTTATCATACAACAATACTGTAAGGAATTGAGTTTGTTTTATTTTAAATGAGCATATTTTTGCATTCTTTTTTGGCTGAATTTGAGTAGCATATTTAGTAGCATAATAAATAAAAAAAAAAAACTTCCAAATGAACCAGTTTGGGAATCTGTACTTATCTGATTAGCCAAATGGTTGTTTTGTATTTCCATAGATTATTGTGAATAATTGCCACAAAAACAAAACAATGTAGAGTAAGGAAAGGAAAAGGAGTGGCTTGGACCACATTGCTCCAATTCTTGAAGTTTTTCTGAATGTCTTTAAAGCCTTAGTGTGTGTGTGTGTGTGTGTGTGTGTGTGTGTGTGTGTGTGTGTGTGTGTGTTATAGAAAACAAAACTGACCTTTTACAAACTAATAATGTGAACTTGGAGCTACATGTGTCTTATTTGTACAACAGTCTTGGCATTAATGCATAAATAGAAGCATCCTAAGTGGGTCTGGACATAATCAAGCATGTGATTTTTAAGTGGAAATTAAATTTCATTATTCAGATGCCATTGGTTTATCTGATCAAACTGTTCACATAGTTGCCTTACAAGGCCTTGAGCTGAATGACATTCTGTGGCAAATTCCAACAAGTCTGGACTTTTCTTAATCAAATTTTTCAGTGTGAGACCAAACAGAAAAAGCTTTTGAAGTTGATTTGTTTTTCTCTCCTTGCCTCGCAGGTGCATTAATCAAATAAAATAAAATTTAAAAGCTAGAAGAGATTTTACATTTATAGTCTTCATTCCCTCTATTTGTATTTTTTAAAGCAGGGTTGTTAACATTTAGTTACTTTATGCAGCCTCTTGTAAACAATTGCTGAAAGTTAGTGACATTTACAAATTATGGATTTGTGCACCTTATGATTTTGAATATTCTCCGGCCTTCTTCACATAGTTTCCTGAAAATTGTGTACAATCTTATTATGAAAGGGTGAAAATGACAAAAACAAAAAGGTAAATGACTAATGACTCTGTCCTCACTTAAGAGCCAGTGTTCCTTGCTTCTGACACCTTGCTCAGTGTTTATGAAAAGACCTCACAGTGCAATGTAGTCCTGTGATCGATCATATTACTTATTCTTCCCAATCTTGAGTTCTATTGAATAAAAATAGAAAAGGCCAGTAGAGATATTTCTCAGAAACATCTCTCTCACAACTCTATTTTACCATTATAGATAGAAGGAATAAAAAATATTTCTTCTACTTATTGTGGTACCATGTCAGCTAACAAGGCATATTTAACCAAAGAACATATGTGAAAACCATATCTTCTGAAATAAAACTGAATTAGTTCAAACTATTATTCTATAATTTGCATATTAACAATGTACTCATCTATGCAATAAGGAAAGTATGCATTTCACTGTGTTAAATATGGCATTAGATAATGCATGAAAAATGTAATGCCTACACATAATGACTAGGATGTAGTCATTGCCCTGGAAATTATTACTGCCACCACCAACCAAGAAATGATGTTTGCTACATTCTGTGACTAGGAAATTAAAGGTGAATGATATTTTATCTAAATCAGTGTCAAATTTATATTGTACCTCAGGCCATCGTAATTACTTTAGAGCCTTTTAGTCTTTCCTTTCAGATGACAATGTTGATTACTCATCTTCTATATTTTTCTATTGAAATCTGGAAGATTGATGTTCTGGAGATACGACTGAGTCAATCATTTGGATTTGCCTGTGCTTTTTACCTAATATTAAAATACGTAAAAATCAATTATATTTTTACTTTTCATTTCAATTTGTTCTTACTATGTTAACAATAATTGGCAATGGCTAAGATCATTATGAGCATAATTGTTCATAAGCCAGGAGTTCAAAAGTCTCTTCTTTGAATGAAAAGAGAACAAAAGATCCAACTAGATGACCCTAATACATTTTGTGCATAGGTTGTTCAGACTAAAGGAAAAGAAATAACTCGTGTTTTTACATTTTAAGCCTGTTGCTGTTTTTGTCTTCAGTGAAATTTTTATCCCTAAGAAAAGCAGGATTAGATTTTTTTTTTTACTAAACAGATTGAGTTTGTGTAGTTTATTCTTGGTTATCAAAATATTCATGTAGCTTTGGGATTTTGAATTGGTGAATTCATAACATTTGGAAAAGCATGAGACATACCATGCGATCTCAGTTACCTAAAATGGATTGGTGTGTGTACATGGAGGATGTAGACAGTCATGTCCAACTGAACTTCTTGTGGCAGTCATGCTTTGCACTTTGCTTATATGTTTTCTGTAGTGCACATGTTAAATAAAGGTTATTAAAAATTTATACAGAGCTTAATCAAGTACATCTGTAAATATTTCCTAGCTATTCATCTTTGACCTGTTCAGAGTTTTTGAGAACTAATAACCTAATTACTCATGTTGATTGACAAAATAAGCACTGACTTTCTAGGTAGTCCAAGCCTTTATTTGGTCCATGGTATTTGTCCATTGGAAGCTACTGGCTAGAAAGTTTAGGTCACAACCAACTGCTATGAATAAGGCAACTGTAACTGAAGCCTCTGAAAAGGAAAATAGAAAACCAGACTTCTGATATCTTCTTCCATTATCAATAATGCCTGCAGCTAAGAATGGTGGTAAATGATAATATGAAACAGGTCTTTTCTTTTCTGTAAGGTTTCAATAGAAACTTATTCAAATTATGCTCTGGGTATGGAATAATGTCTTCATTCACCAAGTACAAATGAAATAGTTTCAAATGGAAGTAAGTAGCTTCTTTTACCCTTTCATATTTTAAGAGGCCCTTAGAAAATATCACAAGAGTATCACTAGTCCTCTTACATATCCATCCGTTCCCCTTTACAATCTGCCCCTAAGGAGTGGAGAGCCTGATTCTAAATAGATACCAACATGGTCAGTCCATGACTTCCTATTGCTATTGTGAGGCTGAATGAGCATTGCAAGTATACAACTAAACAACCTGAAATTTATTGTATGTAATATGAATTCACTCATTCAAATCATTCAGATCACAGCAATATAATAAAACTTAGATGTGTGGCTGTACATTTAAATTCAATACACTAAGTAAATAAACATCAAGAGTGTCCATCTATCACCTGTGAAAAAAGATTTTCAAAGGTTTCCGTAGGATTCATTCACTTCTGCTTCCTTACATGCCTGTATTAAAACCCCCCTTCTTGCCCTGGGCTTGTAAGGAAAAGCATTTTTACTTCTTGATTTTCTAATAGTTGCTAGCTGGGGTTATTGAGTTTTCAAACATTTCAGTGTATTTCCAAACTCTCCCTGTATTCAAGTTCTTAGCAGTTCTCTCTTGTCTCGTTCCCAAACGTGGCCTGTGGGGAATGGCAGTGATCGTGACAGATGGTAAAGGAATAAGATTTCACTCTGGTGCTGCCTCTGTATTTTCCTCTTGATCTCTTTCCACTTCTCAAGGCAAATTATAGATTTCTTTTTCCTCTAGAGGGACGCAAATTGCAGTTGCCAGTTATATGGTTCTTTGTTTCTAGCTCTTAGAAAAAAAAGAGAGACACTTACTTAATTAAATATTGTCATTACATTTGTTGTTGGTAAAGGTGATGTCCAGTATGTGAACCAAATACCCAACTAGACAAAGGTGATGATTTGAATCAATGGCTAAAAAAAGTTCTTTGTTAAATGTGACAGCAGCTCCCCTCTAGTGGCTAGAAGTGGTACTTCACTGAAATTATAACCCACACTATTTATCTTAAAATTTTTTCCCCGTCTATTCTGTATCTTTAATTACTATTAAGATATGATTACTGGTACCCACTTCTCAGTTTTTTTATTTATTGTCAAAGTGATGTACAGAGAGGTTACAGTTTCATACGTTAGGCCTTGGGTACTAAAATTATTTGATACGTAAAATTAGTGGATTGAGCGATTGGTACTCAACTAAAATTGAGTGCCCTGGAAGGTATAAAAATATTATCACTAATTAAACTAATAATTTTAGGCATGAAAAACTTTTTAAGTCATTTTACTATGCCCTTTATCCTCCAATGGAAACCATAACACAAATGAAAGGATCCATATAAATAGTAAGATGATTAATTAAATGTGTGGGATTTTTAAGTAGTTTATGTGTGCAAATCAATTTAAAGTACAAATATAAAATTGGATGATAGGCCTACCTCTACTTTTAACATAGTAGAATTATCTTTACACTTCATGTATTAGAATTATTTCTCTACCCTTAACATGTCTCAAAATAAAAGAATTTGAAGAGAACTAGTGGAATCACTATATATTTAAAAATTGAATGTTAAAATGTTGCTGGAGATGAATTGACTGCTATAATTTTAGCTTGAGCTTATCTCTTTGTGTTTACTTTTCCACTTAGAAATATAGTTAAAAGTGTAATTGTATGCAATTATAGTTATAATTAATATATTATACATAATATGCATATTTATATATATGCTTAAGTATATATGATATATCTATATAAATACAGTTATGAAATCAACCACAATTACTTCTGTCAACTGGCATTCCATCTTCCATATCCACAAACTTATTTTCTACCCTGGATATCAACCATGCTTTCTCTTCACCTCACACCCTGAGATCTCCAGCTTCTCAGGACTAAGAACTCCAGCTTCTCAGGACTAAGAACTCTACAACCCAAACACAGCTTTTCTCACTTAGTAATGCCCCCAGGTTGTTGCGTATGCACACCTCTCCTCCCCAGTGTTATCTGAATACCCCAGTATCTAGTAATAGATGAGATGAAGTATATAAGTGGAGGCCCTATCCTGTACTAATATTTTCATTACTATCTTTCCTTTGCTCAAAATAACTTTGTAGGGGTAGCTTTGTACTAGAAAGTGAGCCACTTGATTGCGAAAATTAATCTTAAGTAACTTTGGCATCATTTAACCATATCAAGTACATGCCTTTGAGCTATCATAGTTAATAGGACAAAATCAGTAGCTGATAAAAGTTTGCAATCCTGATAAATGTCTTAGATAACTCAGTAGTTTACTGTTTTCATATATGAAACTTCGTACACTTATACTTATTAAAAAGTTTCTAGTTTCCTCTGTCTCTGCCCTCCCTTCACACACACACACACACACACACACACAAACACACACACACACACACACACACATTTTCATACTGTGAGAAGCTCAAGTATCAGACAAAGTTTTGGGAGCAGACTTGGAAATCAATGGCATTTTTTTAAGATTTGCCAAGCAGCTTGAGATATTTAAATATATTTTGGTTCGATCAAATCCCCAACATGTTTTTTCCAAGTACATTTTTAGGTGGATTTTTATAGCCTCTGTAATTTTAAGGAAATTTAACCCATATGTCATTTTCTGTTCCTGTATGTTCAAGTTGATTTATAACACAGATGTAAGTTTTTCTTTTGACATTGGCGGTGAACAGGGTGTGAGAGATTCACAGTTTTCCCTTGGGAAAGTCTGCAGCGAGATTTGAAATGAATGATCACAGACCATACCCCAGCTCAGGACAAAAGTCAGAGGAGACTGTCCTTCAGAATCAGGAACAGATGAGATCCAGGTCTTGCAATGTGTTGATGAATGAATGTATATTCCTACCATGAAATAAAAAATGGACCTTTTGATAGATGATTATAGAGCAGGGCTTGGAGCCATTAAATGGTAATAAAGGTCTTTGCCAGCTGCAATTAAAAACCGAAAGAGCAATGAGACTTTGGTCAAAATTAGATGAAGAGTAGCCAACATAGTTTACTTTTTTGGGTTTTTTTTTATGGCCTAAAGCACGGAGTGGGCTAGTTCTCCAAAAGTTGAAATACAAGTTAGAATACTTCCAGACATTACAAGGAACACGGTAAACAAATCTTAAATCAGCATATGTGTTATTTTGAAGTTATTGCTTAAATTAAATGTAAATAGAATATCTCTATGCAGGCCCTTGGATTCAACCAAGATGCCACCTTAGAAGAAAGGGGTACCTGAAAATGGATATTTGGACATGAAAGTAATTGTAGAGTAAAGCAAACTGAAATACAGTCATATACATGTAAGAGGGTGAATGTAAGTCACTCTATAAACAAGAGCACCTAAGAAGTAAATAAATCATCTCTAAGCATTGCTTGTGAATGTAAAACAGAAATGCATTGATCACATTTACGGTGTTATTCAGCTCTTTAAAAATGCCTCCAACCCTCTGTGAGGGACAATTCACTCTCTGATCCTAAGTGTCATACCCAAAAACAAAGAAGAGGAAAAGTATCTGTCTAGTAGAGGAAGAAATCTCAGTGATCGGAGAAGTCAAACAACTTCTTGAACTCTGAGAGCCACCTTAGTGTTTCTGCTTCAGGGCTAAAGACAATGTAACAACATCTTCATGAATGTTACCCATAGCATGTTAATTATACCAAGGCAGATGCAATCTGGGATTTGACAACCCAGCCATACTTTGACTGGACTGACATTTCCTTAGCAGTAACAAGCTGCTGCTGTCTGGTGCCATGGGGGCCCTTGGGCTTGATTTAGGAATGCTGACATTGAGTGCTTGTTATTTCATATCTTAGAGCTGTCAGGAGGCAACTGATGTCAGCATAAACTTATGTGATAGCTCTACATCCGGAGCAAAACCTGAACCTATGGTATCTATAGAATAGCCATCTATTTGTTAAAATTGGGGAGAGGAGATAATTAAGGATAAAAACTCACTTGGTTTATTGTGGTGGACTCTTTTGTGTTAAATTTAGTTTGCATCAATATGAATCATAACTATCCACTAGACACTTACTGGCTACCCCAATTGCATTTTGTTTTCACCTAATCCTAGCAACAATGTCAAGATAAAGAGTATTATTCTGATCCTTATTAGATAAAATAGGGAATATTCCTAAAAGATGGTAGGCTGGCATTGAAAGGCAGACCCTTGTTTCAAAATCCATATTTCTCATTGTGTTATACATTTTTCTCCTACAGAGGAGAAGATGCTTTTAGTTTTATTTCGAGCAGCTAGCTCTTCATTCTATTGGGATTCTATTGGTAACTAATGATTGTATTATCTAACAAAAATACTAAGTAAAAGTTAAGATAGTTCCTCAACCTCATAGCTTTTGTGATTAAGCATCTAGCCAATGGAATGATTGTAATCAAAAGTGGAATTCTCCCATGATGGCACTTAGATTAATGTTGAGAACTGGCTGATATATAAATAAATATAGGGAATTATTTTTGATTAAAAACATTCTCAGTAATAAAGAATCTGTGAAATTCGTAAACTTTCACAGCAATAAATAATTATGTGATGCATAAAAAGTATACCTCAATTTGCCAGTGTAATCACCAAAGCACACATTCTTAACTTCTTCATCAAATGAAGCCATTTTCTAAGAAAAAATAACATTTTCCTGTTTTTGAAGACCCTCTGTAAATTCTGAAGAAGTTCATTTACAACAGTTTTATGTGCACACTTGTCTCGTTCAAAGTGATTATATATGTATGCATATATATATACATTTTATGTGTCCTTGTTATTACATTGGCATATTACAATGTAATTTCTAGAATGTGTTTTTATGTGTATATTTTTTTACCCAACCAAATCACAAAGATCTAGGGGAATTTTAACTCTCTAATTCTATTTCAGTATACACCAATTGGAAGCATTTAGTTGTGATTAAAACAGATTGAAGGAGATAATCCCTTTGAGAGAGCAGCTTCAAATAGCTTAACAGAGCTTCTTCAGGGATAAGAACTAACACAACACAGGCTAATTCTTGCCGTCTCCCTGGTGGTGCTGGGGACACGCCCTCATTTGCTGCTTCCCCCACCCTCCCACCATGGGTTCTTCTTGACTTCCTCCTCAACATGGATTCTACATTCAGGAAATCTTCCTTACTTATTTTGATTTACAGAAGCTAACATTTAGACTTTTGCTTTAACAAATACAGTGGAATACATTTGATATCACAAACGAACAGCATAGTCAGTTCTGAATTTACAATTGAATGAGTATTTTGGTAATTCCTAGGCAAATCACACAATGTTAGTAAGTTGCATGTATATTACCAAAAGAAAATAATAGCTTCATAAGAAGTTCCAGGTTCTTTATTTTCTACATCATTCCTGCTGAGCCTATTTAACCTATAATTTAGCTGTATGTATGGTAATATATCAAGCTTAACCTCTTCTCATAACAAACACATTATTGATAATAGTTATAGCCCTAGCTCTGGATTTAATATTTTTGGGGAAAAAACACATTTATTCCTTGAAAGTGCCACTGATTCATTTCCTTCACAGTATGTGATTGTAAGGATCTACTAATATACCGCAGTGAGGAGAGAACTAGACAAATGAACTGTAGGCTGAAATTTCCTTTAGTTCTTTACCCCTTTCTCATCACTAGCACCCCATCATACAGTGTACCTTATCTCAGAATGTGCATCACCTTTGTGAAATGGAAGAGTGGAGTATATATGGCAGTACTATCTGCCAAAGACCAGGAGCCAGATGTGTTGGTGTGCTTCCAAGGTGAAAGGAGACAGGAGGATTGGAAGTTCAAGGCCAGCTTCCATGACATTACAGGGCCCAGGATCAACACACAGAGAAAGAAAGACAGAAGGAAGGAATGAATGAAAGAGAGGGGGAAGGAAAAGAAGAAAGAAAAAGAGAGAGAGGAGAGGAAAGAAAGAGGACAAAAGGAAGGGAAGAAAAAAAAGAAAATGGAAATGTTTCTTAAGAATGCACAATGAGGGGCTGGGGATATAGCCTAGTGGCAAGAGTGCCTGCCTCGGATACACGAGGCCCTAGGTTCGATTCCCCAGCACCACATATACAGAAAACGGCCAGAAGCGGTGCTGTGGCTCAAGTGGCAGAGTGCTAGCCTTGAGCAGGAAGAAGCCAGGGACAGTGCTCAGGCCCTGAGTCCAAGGACCAGGACTGGCAAAAAAAAAAAAAAAAGAATGCACAATGAAACAAAATGAACGTTTTTCTCTTAAGGATATCTGTAATGACTTAATGATGAATCACATAGTAGGTACTATGAACTCATCAATACCTGAGCTGAGTACTCCTTAACCAAATACTATTACTTACTTATTAAAATATGGTACAACATATTTGGAATGGAATTACTATTGTAAGACATGGAACACCTTTGCTCTGTAATTTTGTAAGTCAGTAAAACAACATAAAGAATAATAATCTACAGGTGTTTCTAGCAAGCCAGAATTGATTGACAGCATAACCCAGTCTAAAGTTTTAATCTAGCCTTTATATATAAAATACCTGCCAGCATTAAATCATTTTTCTATACATCCTTTGCTCTGCTATTATATGATGACTGATCTGCTGTTTAATTTATAGTAATGGTGATGGGCTGGCATTAATAATAATGGCCTATGTTAAAGACTTAATGAGTCACCTTAATGCAATCAAAGAGAGATATATGATTTCAAACCTTTTAACATTGCATTGCCCCCTGTTAATGTTTCAAAACACTTTACGTTCTGGAAAAGAAAAGGAAATAGAGGCATAAAAATAGCATGTTAAGTGTTATTCCCACATGCTCCTCTCAGTCTTGGCATGTCTGTTTTTTCCACATTTTCTACAAATGACAAGAATGCACTCCATCTGATACATCCTGTGAAAAATGTAAGAACATATTTGAAAACACCAAATACTGTTTCATAAACTGCTGAAATCTGTGATAGTTTGGCAGTAATCACAGGAACAATGAAGGAACTCAACTCTTTATTTTTTCTCCTTCCCTTGCAGTTGCTTGTCAAACCCACTAAGTTGCCTGTGATGGTTGGTTTCTGATGATTGGTTTCTGATGTGTTGTCCCAGTCTCCCAGAAACACACATGTTCATGCTTTAACAGCCATTGCCCATTAATTAATGATCAAATATTGATATTAATGTAGGGATAAAAATAGTCCAAACATAATTTATCATTTTGTAAATCAGAAACAAAGCTTTTATGAAAAAAAACAAACCATAAGAATGATGAATGGGCAATACCAGATGTAAGATTCTCCTAGAATGACATATTCGGATAAAATTTTATTGAAGTAAGAATATGCAAAATTCTGAGAATGTTTGTTTCTGAAAGCATATGTCCTGGCCATCCCAGGGGACTATGCGGAGATAATCACAGACAGGAGATGAAGGTTCATAAGGTCTCCCACTGGAGAGGGAGCTACATGGCATCTACCCCTTATCCAGGTGGCAGCTTCTCTCTCTGAGGGTAAAGGGGAAGTAGTTAGGTAGTGAGTAGGAGAGGCTCATTAGTTATGGATGGATCTGGGGGCTAGTAGGAGGAGCTGAGGACCTGAGGCTAAGGAAATGCTAACAGTTTCTATTTTTTTTTCTTAGAAATTGAAGAGACTTGCTAAGAACCAGTGACTTAGCTACTCAGGAGGATGGGATCTGAGGATCCCAGTTCAAAGCCAACCCAGGGCAGAAAAATATACATGAGACTCTTATCTCCAATTAATCATGCAAAAACAGAAATGGAGCTGTGGCTTTAGTGGTACAGTGCTAGCTTTGAGCACAGAGAGGCTCAGGGACAGTGCCCAGGCCTTGAGTTCAAGCTCCACAGCTGAGAGAGAGAGAGAGAGAGAGAGAGAGAGAGAGAGAGAGAGAGAGAGACAGGGACAGAGACAGAGACAGAGACAGAGACAGAGAGAGACAGAGAGAGACAGACAGACAGACATAGACAAGAGCGATACAGAGACAGAGAGAGAGAGAGAGACAAAGTCAGAAACAGAGAAAGAAATTGAAGTCATTCCCTACGTGTATGGCAATGCATAAAAAAATACTAATCTCCATCTGTCCAGACTAGTAGATAATATTTTAACTGGTTTTTTCAGATTTCATTTATACTGAGTGATCCTGTACTGTTTATAAGTCATAACATTTACCTGTTAGCTTTTTGCCAATAAGTACAACAAAAAGAATTTCAGAATAACAACTACAAAAATGCCTGTTGTAGTAGACCTAGTATTACTATAACTTCAGTCACATTGTGCTAAAGTACTTACCTTACTTTTTGTGTATATTTTATTTTATTGGTACAGAGGCTTGAATTCAGGGCCATTTTCCTATGTTTTTTTTACTCAGTGCTGGTGCTCTACTGCATGAGCCACTGCTGGTTAATTGGAGATAAGGGTCTCAGGGCCATTTGTGTCCAGGCTAGATTTGACCTCTATCCTCAAATTTAAGCCTCCAGAGTAACTGGAATTATAGCCATAAATAATCACTTACCTTAAATTTGATGCTCTAGTATTTTATACTTCTCTTTGGATTTGTACTTGCCATGTGACATTTAGTGACATGTGGGAAGACACGGTTACAGAAGCAATGCTAGTTAATGCATATGTGTGCTTCATGTACTTGACATATTATCTCACTTAGTTCTTGTGGTCCTGAAACTTATAGTTAGGAAAGAAAGATTCAAGGAAGCAGTCACTCACTGAGACTAAAGAGTATATGCACTTCAGCATTAGACAAACTCAAACTGAGTTAATTATTTCAATTATTTATTCAGTTCCAATTGCAATTTTGTAACCACTCAATGGAAACAAACCCATTTTTCCCACTTTTCCTAAAAGACTAAACCCAAGCCATAGTACTAAATATCATTAATTCTTAATCTGGGGTTTTTACTCTGTCAAAGAAAGACCCTGAATGCAAGGATAGATGGATAGGTAGGTAGACAGACAGACAGGCAGGCAGGCAGGCAGGCAGGCAGGCAGTTTGTTATCAATGAACATAGTAATCAATGAACATATTTAATGATTGGATGGATGCTCTCATAACCATTACGAATGAGCTCAGCCAATATGGTAGAGGAGTCTACCAGGAAAGTAAAAAGAGGTCACCATTTACAGAGGTGCTTATGGTTTGTCAAAAGTCATTTTAGAGTGCAGGATTCATACTGGGTAGTGAATAATGAAACATTGAATGGGACATCATGCAAGCACTGGAAAGACAGCCATAGTATATTAATTTTGATCTGACCGCATACCTTTTTATACACTGAAAAATGTAAATAGCTGAACACTCACTTTTTTGGGGAAATGCTTTTGTGTTTGATGAAGCATTTGTGTTTCTTAAGTGTTAATAGTTCTGAATCCCCACAAGAAATAAATATCTAGATGAAATTGTAACTCAATACTTGATTGACTTAATGAATTTAAAGAAAAGGTGAGTCAGAGAATATTCTGTATAATGTGGGGTCTGCCATTTAGTGTCAAGAAGTTATCTTTATCTACCATAGTTTGAGAGTTCTCTGTGAATCTGACAAGAAAAGAGCTCCCATATCAATTGAAACACACATTGTCTAATCTAGATTTTAAAAATATGCTCCAGATACTTAGGATATGACTGGAAAACATAAAGCCCAATAAGATGGTAGCTACCTACAGTGTTTCTTTGGCTCCTTATACAACTCACAGATCACAACCCAAGCTAACACCAAAATATAAACTTTAGAATAAGTGCCAAATGTCTGTGTCTGAATTCATAAAAGCCATCTTAGAACCAGACAATTTCTGTTTACAACCTTGTGCCTTAGGGAGACTGTTTAATGAGGAGATGTGAAGCCTTTTAGAGTTTATTGTTGATGACATTTTGAGGACACTTGCAGTTGGGTAGACTGAAAAACAATAAAGCTGGGTGTTTTTTCTTTATTCTTGGATATGATTTTTGTGCCCAAGAGTGTTGTATCAAATTTTATCAGTAATCACATTTCTTCTAGATAGCATAAAGAAAAAAAAAGGCAAACAAAAATCCTTTCAGTAACTGAATCTCGTACATGTAAAGCAAAGAGAAAAATTATAAATCTAATGTCTGGATTTTCTTTTTATTTCTAATTTATATTATATTATCTTTAAATTGTTATACAAAGGGGTTTCAATTCAAAATATTCATTCATGAGTAAAATTCATTTTGATCAGCATTGCCCCTTCTATCATTCTCAGGATTTTCTTCCATTTCTTAAAATTAAAACTCATTTTTTGGAAAGGAAGATTGTTATTACTTGCCATTTTCTGGCTAGGCATGATGCTAACATATTACATACTGTTGGTTGACTAAATTTAAAATTTCTGAAATAACTTGATACATTCCTCCAATAGAAATTACCTACTATTGCTATTTAGACAACAACTTTCTCCTTACATGTTGTATTCACAGATATAATGATTTTTCACGTTTACTACATTATTACCATCTAAATGAAAAAAAGAAAGGGGAATAGCAAATAGAGAGACAAAGGACAAAAGAAAAACCAATGCAACAGCAATAGTTACAAAACTATGTTCTATAAACCAAATGTACAACTCATGGCAGGGGCAACAACAACAAAAATCCTCAAGGATAGGGCTTAGGCCCTGAGTTCAAGCCCCAGAATTGAAAAAAAGAAGTTATTGGCATATGGTACAAAGATGTAATTGAGCAGATGACCCAGCTGTTTCTGTGTAGTGGAGCACTATTGGTATGGCCTCCTGATCTAGTCTGGTAGTGTTGTACATAGGCTCCTCTTCCAGATGTATTATTATGCAGTGCATTAAAAGTTCTGTTACTGAACTCTCTGACCTTGACTATGACCCTATGAATCTTTAAATGTATATCTTTGAGGTAATTATGCAATCTCACTATACTATAAAATAAGCTGTGACACTTTGCACCTTCTTGGGCTATAATGAAAAAAAAGATAATATTTGTAAGTATCTTAATTTCACATATGATACAAAATCAACATTCTCTACTAGGTGTCTTATTAGTAGGAGTGTCAGTACAGTTTTATCATCCTGAAGGTTATTGTTAAATACTGTGTTAAAGCAGAGAGATGTGGAGTGTCTGAATTTCAATTCACCTAGTTCATGGGAACCTTGAAGTTTTGCCCTCAATTATGCTTGACATTGACCAAAATATACTAAATTCTTAACTCCTGGATCTGTTTTTTCATGCTTCCTGCAGATACTTCTTTCTCTAAAAATAATTTATTTGACAGGAAACAATGCCTGTGATTATGTTCTGCAGACTTAAGTCCGTTTATTATTATGGATTCCACTGAGACTTGGTTATATTCCAGCCTTAGCCATTTTATTAACCATGAAGAGGTTATGGCTCTACATTTGTTGATTTACTCATATCTTCTTAAGATACTGTCCCTAACACCTTAATTAAACCTGGCTCTTGCTAAATTTCCTCAGCTACTTCTTTTGCTATGGTTATAATTTTACTCTTTGAAGGATTTCCTTTTGCTTCTGTGTAATTGAGATGGTAAAGAATCCTAGATTTTAGTTTTATTACATGGATCACTATGAAGAGAAGGAAACTAGTTGCTTTTACATAAAACAGACTTATATAGGCTAAAATATATACTTATATTTTTGTTACATATCAGGATTGCATTTTAGTAAATTTATTTATAAAGAGAAGTACCCTTGTTAATATAATAAATAGTAACAAGCCAGTTTCACCATGACTCATGAAACAAAACCTGGCAGTGAGTTTTACTTCATGTGTTCTCAATCCACCTAAACTAGTGTGATTTTTTAAGAAATTTTTGTGTACTACATTGTTGTAGCCATCTGTAATATAATGTGCTCGGCAAAAGAGAGACTAATTTATATAATTTTTACTTGCTTCCATAATGAAAACCAACACATTATGTCTCTTGGAGTAACTAACCAGAGCTTAGAATCCAGTGGGCACTTTTTGGAAGTAAAATGTGCACTTTGGGCCTGTTTTTGTTTGCTATATGCATGCCAAGAGATCTGATCCAACAAAAGCATTGGAAACAGTAAATGTCCCGGGTTAGACAACTACTGCTGTAGAGATAAATTCATCCAGAAATTCTAAGTGCTTTTGTTTAAGGCAGAACGAATACACATGTTTTAAGTACTTGATTCTGAGCTTTCTCAAACACAGCTTTGAAGCAGATATGTTGGTTTTAGTAGAATAGTTTATAACATGTGTCTTTTGACACACAATTCAGGAAGTGGTCATGGTCATTGTAGCAATGAAGTAGCACAAATGAAATCTAAAGAAATGATTCTCAGGTGGTTTTTTTTTTTTTACTTTTTTTAAATCTATGTCAGTTTTAGATATATACAAAGAAGCTATTATTATCATGGTCTTTTCATAGAACTAATATATATATATTTACAGAAAATGATAGCCTCAAGAATAACTGACTTTAGGCATCATAGTAAGTATTAGTGTAGTATCAGAGGCAAACAAACAGCATACAAATGATGTATATTCATTTTTTCTTTCTACTTTAAGGCATTTATTTGAAAACTGCTTATTTGCCTGAATTTGCCCTGCTGGCAAGTTTTTTTCTTCCAGACAGCTACATTTTATTGCTGCTACACATCATGAATAACAGCTTTATTTGATGGCAAATGAGATGCCCCAAGTTTCAAGCTTTCTCTAAACATATCTAAATTGTTCAATTTCCTTTTCATTGTATAATTTCCACATTGGCCCTTTGCCTGCTGATATTCAGATAAAGACTTTATTCAAGTCATTTTCAATTCTGGCCTGTTGTTCATCCTTATAAGTGCAAAGATTGCTCAATTTGTATTCGCTTTAATGTAAGTGCAGCACAGGTTTTTATCAGTTATTACCAAAATAATTTCTTTGTAATGAATGGCAACAAGAATAATAAAACAATGCCTCCAGTTGTTATCCCAAATATTGGTAGTTTATTGAGAACAGAATGAGTAATGTGACAGCGTGCCATCATTTTGCTGAACAAAATATCTTAACAAACCATTTTGTTTCTTCTCTTTTTTTGCATTCCTCCCAATGTGGATTTCGACATCATTGCTGATTGATCCCTAATGACTTCACCTTTGTTTATCAACTAGGTAAGTGATTCTTATTCTTTGATATTTGGGGAGCCCAGAGTTGAACTTTCACAGCATTATGTGTGCCAAGTTATAATCGAGTGTTCTGACAAGATAAAATTTTGACAAAAAATGATCACTTTTTTGAAATATATTTAAATTTTATTTCACTTGTTGGCCAAGATGTGAACTAAGGAAGATGCTCAATTAGAGTTGATATTGTCAGGGGAATTATATGTCCTAAGTCAAGAGGCTTTGATTTGATTGTTCAAATGGGAAATGGCTAAATAGTCCATGTCATATAGACTGCTTATGGATGCTTCTTACCTATGAGAATGCAGAGCATATAGCAACTAGTTACAATTTGATATATATCAGTAGCTAACAGTATTTGTGGTCCTAATATCTATGCTGAAAAATATTATTCATCATCTGGTCCTGAGCTTTTATTACCTAAAATGCAGAAATCAACACACAAATCTATGAGCCAAATCTAGTCAAGGGTGAGTTACGATTGAATTCCTTTTCTGAATTTATCAATACCGGGGAAAATATAAAATAACTATGTGAAGTTAAATTTTTGGTGTTCAGAAAATAGGCGTGTTTGTAATACATATCATCAATGGCCATTTTCATGCTGTAAATATGTGTTCAACAAATCCTCAGATAGTTTGGGTTTTGTTTTTAATTTTTAATTTAATTTTATTTTTTCAAACACCAGTCCTACAGGCTTGAAATCAGGGCCCGGGCTCTGTCCTTGAGACCCCTCTGTGCTCAAGGCCAGTGCTCTAGGACTTGTGCCACAGTGCCACTTCCAGCCTTTTTTGTTTATGTGGTACTGAGGAACTGAACCCAGGGCTTAATAGGTGCTAGGCAAGGACTCTAACAATGAGCCACATTCCCAGCCCCCTCAGCTAGTTTTAACGCAGTCCTTAGCAGAATGAGTTTGATGTTCCAGTCATTGAGTACTCACATGTAAGTGATAAATTAATAAACAACTCTTTCCTTTGGATATATTGGTAAGAACAGAAGTAAATCGTTATATATCTGGCCTTTTCTTCAATCACACAGGACTCTGTCACACCTAAAATGACCAGATGAAGTGAAATGGAAGAGTAAATCTTGACTGTAGATTTAATTTTCTCTGAAGCAGCCTTTTGCATTATTATATTTCCTCTTCCTAAGAACTACAACATTAAATCTGATTATATTTTACTGCTGGCAGGTATTAGAGCTCTGCACAGACATTCTATGTCCAATGGCTTATAGGAACTAGGGAGGTGGCATTTTGTAGCTGGTGAAGCAGCCATGCATCATATAATGAAAAGTAATTTTCTCAAACTTTTCAATAGTTCTTAAGGCTCTGTATCACCTATGAGAACATCAGCATACTAGAGGTACTAATTCTTCTGAATAACACAAAATGGCTTGGAGAAGTATGCCATTACTGACTGTTACTGAGTTTGGTTTTTAAAACAATGCAAGTGTGAAGGTGTGCTTTGAAAAATTCGTTTTGCAATTTTTTTTCAGGAAAGTGGAATATGGGTGGTTTATATGCATATTTTAATGTAGAACATCTTTAACATAATTATAAATATGTTTTTCCTTTCCATTTTTTCTGGAAAAAATACAGTTTTCGTTTGAAAAAAAATTGAGAATAATGAAAGTATTCTCTTGGAATCTTAGAGCAAGAGACAGCAATGTAGAAACCACTAGATATTAAGAATATGCATTATCTTCTAGGTTTTAGACCACTGGGAAATAAAGCTTCTGTGTGTATATTTGATATATAATGACAGGCACAAAGAATAAGGCAAACATACTATGGGTATACTAGCACAGTACAATTATACAGTATGTTTTCTAACCCTTTTCATGAAAATTTGACATTATTGTACCTCAGATAGAAGCAGCGGGAATCACAAGGGAAAGACCAGCTGGATACTTTATTAGGTTTTATGTTGTACATAAGGAGACCATGTTTTCTATTGTCAGTGTGGAAAAGAAAATGAAAGCTCTGGGCATCATTAATGTCTCGAAAGCTTATGATGTGTCAGGTCTATTCTCTCAACACCTGGATTGAAGGCATCATGTGAGGTTAAGGTAAAACAAAAACAAACTGTCTGCTCTGGTTGGAATTTCAAGAGTTGATTTTACAAAAGAAAAGAAACACCCCATAATTGTGGCAGAGAGGTTTATTCCTTTTTAACTAGACAGTTACATGTAGAGACCTAAACTTCCTTGTCTGACAAGGCCAATAATGTGTTCCTCATAGAGTGGCTAACTTGAAAGTGCTCAATGAGTCATCAAGATGCAATGACAACATACCATGGAGACATTGACTGTATGGCTTAAAAAATAGAAGTCTCCTAGTTCATAATTCTGGAGGATGGATGTCTAAAACTGGGGAACTTAGCATGGTTGGGTTTTCATTAGCTCTTTCTTCCTGGCTTGAACATGAATCCCTGTACACATTTGTCCTCAGCTGGCAGAAATCTATGGACAGAGGTGTGTGTGTGTGTGAGATATAGGTGTTAGAGAGATCTTCTATGCCTGTACCTACTGGACAAAAGCTTATTTATTATTAATTACTTTCTAAAAATTCTATCTCCAGTGGGGTGTAGCTCACACCTATATTCTTAGCTGCTCAGGAAGCTTAGATTTGAAAATCTCAGTTTGGAGACAGCTTGACAGTTTTCCAGAAGCTATCTTCAATTAACCAGTGAAATGCCTGCACTGCAAACATGGCTGAAGTGGCAGAACACCAACTGTGAGTAAAAACAAAACCAGAGCTTAAGGCCCTAAGTTCAAGCCCATTGCCGGTGTGCATGTGCATGTCTGCACGTGCACGTGTATGCACACACACACATACACACATGGGGAGGGGGCATGGAGATTGGGGAGAATACATCAATAGATAGGAGACGAGAGCAAGGACATTGACTATGCTTGCTCTCTGTATAACAATCCTCTGGTGGTAACTAACTCATCACCCCATGAGAATGATCTTTATTCCTTTGTGGGTGGAGAACCCAATGACCTCTGACTAGTCTCCCTACTTTAAAGATATTACTACCTCTACAGCACCACAGTAAGGATCAAGCCTCCCAGACTGTACATTTGAAGGACACACTTCAAACCAAATTCAAAGCTGTAGCAATCTGTATCCAAGGGCCTTGACCCACAGGACTGACAAGAGGATACTGGCCCCAAGCTTCAAATCCTTCCTGCTAAGTCTGTCTGCAGAGCTGCTTGTGTGTTGTCACAATACAGCACCCTGTTATATTCTAAGAGCAAGTAGAACTAGCAATGCTATTTAAAGGGACTTGCCAGTCACACTCTCTTGCTGCTTTATTATATACTATAGGGTTGACCCTACTTAAAGTAGGAGGAGCTACACAAGGACCATGAGTGAAGGTCATTAGTAGCCATCTTGATTTTGGTGCTAGTATTAGGACTTGAACACAGGACCAGGCACTGTCTTATAGCTTTTGTACACAAAGTTAGCCCTCTATTCACTTGAACTATAGCTCTACTTCTCCATTTTTGGTGGTGAACTGAAGATAAGAGGCTGATGGATTTTACCTCCCTGGGCTGGCTTTGAACCATGCACCTCAACTCTCTGTCTCTTGAGTAGCTAAAGTCACAGGTGAGAGACATTAGCCCTTGGCCATTTGTAGCCATTCTGTAATCTCATTATCGTATAAAAATAATGTATTTTGTATTTAAACAAATCATTTTGCTATTATACCAACCAAATTGATACTTGAAAAAAATCAGTAATTTGATGTCTGTAACTGGTTAATTGACATAATTATCTTTGAACCTCAGTATCCCATCCCAATTTGATTTCTGGAGTACATATTTATATAATGATGTCTTTCTGTTGATCTGGTTTTGTAAATTAGCTTTATAAATGGAATAATAATATTAAATAACTTTGCAAATCAAAAGGTGAAAATATAAATCCCCAGAGTAAATGGTGAAGAATTTGTCCAGCATAATTGATGGTGATTATTTTCTAGTATACCCTTCAATTCATTACTGTAATAATCTTTTCAACCAATTAAGAGTCAATTTTGTTGGTAATGTTAAAATGTTAGCAACATTATTTGCCTGTTATTGCAGGTTAAGTGTTAATTATGCTGTTCTGTAGTAGATAAGATACTGTATCTCAAAATTGTTCGTATTATAGGTTGTTTCTCTGGCTATTGCATACTAATGTGCCTTATTAATTTTATGTTAATTTTCATACCAAGCTTATCATATAGTTTTACTAAAATAAATTATATCCTTTTAAACGAAACAGTAGGAACTTCTGATCTATAATTTAGGACTAGTTTACATGAGTAAAGAGAAAATGGTCTTCTCTTAAGAAGGCACACAACATAGTCCTGCAACATAGATCACAGTTATAAGTGTTTATAGGTCATGATTTCGATTTTAAGTCCAATGTATATTTTAGCTTCATGAATACCAAGGAGAATTTTCTCTTAAGGGAACAATGTGGTAAGATTGGACTCAACTCTATAATGGAAGGTCACTTTGCTATTTTAAGATCAATTGATAACAGATTTTGATTAAATCTGAGAAGCTCCTCCACAGTACTACCTGGTTGAATAACAAAGGGAAAGAAATCTGTCAGGAATATCTTTAGAATTCTGCTTTCTACTAGGTTGCTGGTTGATTAGAAAGAAGCTTGGGTTAAGGCAACTTGAATGAATCATTTCAAGGAAAATTACCCTGAAATGCTCAGTACCCCTGTCACCATATTTTATATTTCAATCCTATTATCCTCACCTGATGTTTTCTAATGCTAATCCCTGCTTTTACTCTCTTTATTTCTGTTTTGTTTTGTTTTAGTTTTTCATCAGAAAAGTGTCTGGAATGTACATGCTGTGTGGCAAGATTTTTTTTTCTCTTTTTCTCTCTCATTAGTTAAACCTGTCTCTATGATATATATTAGAGGCTCAATAAATAATGATGATAAAAAAAGAAAATATCTAAAATACCATGGTAGATAATGTAATTTTGTGCTGGTTACTAATTTTTGAGGTAGATTATAAAGGTATTATTTTCTTTATTTTGCCAATGAATGCAATTACACATCCTGCCCAAGGTCACAAAATTAGTTAAGTGTCAGAGACTCAACCCAAACTCAACTCTCTTGATTCCTAACCTGATTTTCATCCCACTACAATACGTGCTAAAAATATAGTGTTGTCTCTTCTTGGAGCTACAGTGCAGAATCCCTCAAGAACTTGGAAATAAAGAAATGATTGCCTTCTGAGAATTACACTATAAAGTCGACATATAATGAATCAGTTACTTTAAGGAACCAGAATTGCTTTTAGACCAAAGGGACCATTTCTGATTAAATGGTTTAACATTTCTAAAGAAAGATAATGTTAATAAGAAAAGACAAACTTTAAGGTACTTACAAAGCAAAAGTTGGGCAAATGCTTCTAATGGCCAATAAAATATGAATATTCTGAAGTTGTCTTAGACTCTGCCAGTGAATTTTTTGATTCAGCTCACTTAGTCATTTATTTTTTGTTTTTTGTTTTTTTTCTAATTCTATGGTCTTCAAATCACCTTTTGATTAAATAGCTTTTCTGGACCGGTCTGTCACCACATAAAAGAAAAATTCCTGACAATCTGCAGTAGCAACTTTATCCTGCTATTAGCTATTTTGCTTTGAAAGTTAATAAATTGGCAACATTCATGGCTTAGCTTCTATTAAGCACTCATTTTGAGGAATTGACATACATATTCTAATTGTTCTATCTTGAAAATTAAAAAAACAACAACACAAATTTCAATTCTATGCATTTAATATCACCAAATTTGACTAATTGGCTCTTAATATATTATGTACCAAATAAGGAGATATTCTTAACTCTGTTTGTGGTAGAAAGTACACCAGAAATTCCTTAGCATAACCTCAATTAGAATTACTAACCATGAGAAAATTCTTTTAAAGAGATGCCTATCTGAGGGAAGGACTTTTAATTGAATTGTATTCTAGAACAGAACATCTGATATAGATCCTGAATAAACAAGACAAGTTTACTTGAAGCCAGGTATGGCTATCCATGTCTAAAATCCCAACTATCAAGAAACAGAGGTAGTAGGACTCAATTGAGTTCAATGTCAGCCTGGGCTACATGTTGAGACTCCCTTTCACAAAAGCCCAAACCAAACTGAAAAACTCACCTTGAAACAAAACTCTGGAGCAAGAAAATCCAAACAGTTTGGGCCTGTATCTCTTGTAAGAACTTTTTGTCTATACTGTAATGTGATGAAGAAATTGAAGGAAAGGCAGGTCAGTCCATGAAGTGAACTCACTTTAAAACAATCACTTACTGTCCTAGGCAAAAATCCAGCTTTTCAAGAATGAATCCATTCCTGTGAGACAGACAACACTCCAGTCCTCTAGGGGTGCCCCACATAACATCACCATTCCCACCGGATCCACATCTCCAAGTTTCCACCAAACTCCATACTGAATACTTTGGCTCTAGCTTCTAGCACAAGCACCTTTAGGGACCAAACCACATTTAAACCCTAGCCAGCCCAAGGTCTTTTTTGTTTGACTATTTATTTTTGAGGAAGCATTTTAGAAGGAAGTGTCAGCTAAGGTTCTGCATTTTAGGCAACTATCAGTCAAAGATGGTTTTGATTTTCAAAAGGGGGAGATTCTTCTTATAAGTCAATGTTTAGGCAATTTGAATTTTCATCAAGATGCCTGGGCTGATAGTTTATGACTAAGGTCATCTGCTGGAGGGAGTCTGTTCTGAAAAGATGCTCAGGACAAAGGAAAATAAAAGAGACCCAATGGAACATTATTTGTCTTGTCTCAAGCTTAAAAAAAAAAAAAAGAAAAATCAGGCTTGTTAGCCATACTGTACACTAAGCTGACTGTACACTTTCTGACTTTGTGATTTTACCAAACTCTGATGTAAAAAAAAAATTGTAATTTTTTTTTAGAATTTAAAACATACTTTAATGAGAATACTTTGTCATTGACTTTAGATGAAAGACACTTGCATTTTTAATCTGCAACTGTTGTGGCATCAGGACTCTGCTCCTTGCTCAACAGCCTTTAGATGCCACTGCACTACTAACTCTCCTGTGCTTTTGAGACAAGTGTTGGACATATTCTCTTCTGTTGGAAGTCTTTGTGGCAGCTTCAGGTGCTTGATTCTTATCAAGTGCTTGACTACTTTCAATTTTGCATTCACCGAAGGAATGTTCTTGTGGACTTGAGGGGTATGTGCCTTTTGTAATCCAAGCATCTTTATAATATCTTTTTCCCAATATGGACGTCTTTGTGTACTTCTTATTCTAGTTACAATGTGTAGCTTGTGAGGGTGCTGTGGATCCCCGCCATACTTTTCATGGTCTTCAGGTGAAGCCTGAAACACTTTATCTGGAATTCTTGATCTGGTAAATTTATGATGAATCCAATTTGTACCAATGAGAGACTCCACACCTTTTGTCACAGTCTGTAGTTGGCCTGGGGGTATCTGGACTACTGAGCGCAAAATCCCCATAAAGATAGTACTGTTCTCTTTAGAGGGTCAGGAGAATACAGCATTTACAGAGCCCAGCGGCAAGTCCAACCGCCATTGCCCACCGAGGGGACGCCGAACAGAGGCCAGAAATTGTAATGTTTGTATTTATAAATTTTTATGTTTCAATAAGTTAACTATTGGTGGTTCTGTTTAAAGTATTTAAAAATAGCTAACAAACACTCATGTAATTTTATTTTTATTATTCTTACTGAGGATACATCCTTCCTCTTGTTTGTTTGTATTACTCCAGACTTGGTCTTTTTAAATTTGTTTCACTTTACAAGATCTATCTAAAAGATTATTATGACAATTTCATGTTTCTGTTTTACCAAAGTCAGCTGTAGTGTAAATAATTAATTTGATGGAACAAAAGAGCAACATAAACAAATCAAAACATCTTGGCATGTGAAAAAGGGATTATACCTTGATTTTAGTTCAAGAGCTAAATGTTACTCTCACAAAATCAAAGCTCCATTTAATTACAACACAAATAAAGAATGTGTAGTTGAAGGTGGGTAGGAACAGGATGATGTAACTTTTAGGAGGGGAACATAAAACAAATTATGAAGGAAGGTGAATGGACTAAGGATAAAAGGAAGGAAGGTTATTACCAGGATCAGAAAATTGCTCTACTAAGAATCAGTGTGCAAGTGGAAATAAAGAACTCAGTAGTTGAGATTCTAGGGTGTTTTCCTGTCTTCACCATTGATAGTCTCCTAACAAGGTGACATATTTGAAAGAGGCCCAGAGCCTTTACTTGGTCAGCAAGTAAAACGGAAGGTCAGGATAATAATTTCCAATGTTTTCTAATCAGTATAAAGCTCTTGTGTATTCTTTTTAAATCATTTTAAAGGTCTGGCTCAAGTGACAGAACACCTGTCCTAGAAGTAAAAATTTAAAAAAAAAATCAGGAAGAAATAAAGAAATGAAAGAAAGGAAAAAAGACAGAAAGGAGATAAAGAAAGGAAAGAAGGAAGAGAGAAAGAATAAGACATCATCTGTTGGCCTGGTGTCTTCATATGCATGAGTTACAGGTCAATATTTTAAACCTGCTTTCCTAGAAGAACTTAATTTCAGCTCAAAGGAATACACATCTGAATAAGGAAAGATCTAGGATCTCTTTTGTGAAAGGATATCAAAGAAGTACTAAGATTTGAATACAAATACATGACAGGACCACAGGTGTCCTCCAAAGCAAAGGTGTTTTTTTAATGTTTGAATCATTCTAGTTTCTGAAAAACATCCTCAAGCTAGTTATTATATATCATGTGTGTATCAGTTAGCAAAAAGAAAAGAAGCAATCACCAGAATATTGTGCTGTTTTTCCATAGATGGCTACAATTGTAAGACCATAAAGTGGATTTCTCATTCATTTGATGAACTATGAAGAGATTAGGACATGATATTTTTACTAGAAAAATGTAGGATACAGATGGTCTTTAAAAATAGTTCAAAACTCTTACTTTTACATAAAAATAGGCACATGACTTATTTTTTTCATTCATCTCACTTTTTGATGGTTCAACATCCATCTGTAACATTGCAGTCAACAATGAAAAACTCACCTCTGGAAATTAAGTATTTTTGCTGAATTGATCTGCTTCTGCTGCATTCATTATAGACATTATATTTGGGAACCATTTTCTTTCTTTCTTTTTTTTGTTGTTGCTTTGTTTTGTTTTTTTGCCAGTCCTGGGGGCTTGAACTCAGGGCACTGTCCCTGGCTTCTTTTGTACAAGGCTAGCTAGCACTCTACCACTTGAGCCACAGCACCACTTCTGGCTTTATATATATATATATATATATATATATGGTGAAGAGGACTCGAATCCAGGGCTTCATGTGTAGGAGGGGAGCACTTGACCACGAAGCCTTATTCCCAGCCTGAACATTTTCTTTCTGTGGAGAGAAACATCAGAAGAATTCATAGCTTTTGGATTTAAGTAATTCTTAGGATGCTGTTCCTCCTGATATCCTAAATACAGTGATTTCCATTAATCTCAAGCAACCTACCAATCTGAGTTATCTATCACCTGAGTCTCATTCAATCTCAATGTTTCCAATTTATCTTGAATGAATTGTCCCAGAATTGCTTTTTTGAAATCTGTAATAAAGAAACAAACTCTCACATTTCCATAGCACATTATCAATCAACGTTTTTTTTGTTGTTGTTGTTGTTTTTTGTTTTGTTTTTTTCAGTAAAAAATAAAGCCTGCAAACTTTAGCTCTGTGTTCATGACTACATTGCAACTGTGGGCTCTCCATTCTATGAATTTCATTTTATTGTCAGTTGAGGTGGATAATACAGTTTTAACAATATGTGTCACACTTCCGGGGTTTACTAAAGGCATAAACGATTAGAAAACACTATTTCTGAGAAAGTTGCTTCACAATAGGCCCACATTTTGGGAAAACAAGATTGAAAGAAAGCCTATTTCTGTACATGACTATGAACCAGGAAGAGCACGGTTTCTATGCATGGGACCTTGACTGCCCTCTGAAGACTCACTCGTTAGAGGCTTGTTCCCAGCTTGATGCTAATAGGAGCTGCCAGAAGTCCTAAGACATCTGAAGCCTCATAGGAAGTCTTTGGGTGGTTAGTCGTTTGCCTTCAGAAAATATGTGATCCTAGCCCCTTCCTGCCCTCTTTCTGTTTCCTGACCATGAGCTGAGAATTTTTTTCTCTACTACATTCTCCCACCATGGAACCAATACATCATGATCTGAAACTTTCAAAATGTGTGCCGAAATAAACATTATCTCTCTATAGATTATCCCAGATCTTTGTTGCAGTAACAGGAATCAAATAGATTGTATACTTCTGTTTAAATTTATCCATTATATTTAAATAACTACTGTCGTTTCTGGAACAAATGCATTCAAAGATGGGCAGGGTTTGGTATCAATTCTTCTGTATGTCTCAGAGTGGCTCTTTTATGGAGATCATTGTCATTTAGAAAGATCCAGCAACTATGAATTAGTACTCATAATATGCAAGGGAAAATATTGCTCTAGATATTTTTACATCTCTTCTGAAGTAAACTCTAAGCATAGAAAAAAATGCATAAACGAATTACGTTACATTAATTACATTAATTTCTCTTGTTTCTACCACCATACTTGTCTACAACTTTTTGTACAGAATTGTTTTTACTGAATTGAACTTTGGAATTATACCCTTGGGTCACATTGAGGCTCATTAGAAGAAACAGCCATGAAAAACTCATTACTTTATTTACTGTAAAATTTTGTTGAGGATGAAATTCTCTGCAGTCCCCAATGAACAACTTGAGAAACCTCCCAAGAGAGATATATCTCAAGGGGCACTACCAGAAATAGTCTTCCCTTTTTTTCAGCTAGAAGTTGTTGGTTTTACGGACTTGGAAAATTACAAACTGTTTTTCAGTTTTAACTGGGGAGAAAAGTAATGGAGCAACTTAGGGCAAAATGATTAGTAAAAAAAATTGCAGATTCTGATATTCCTGTATCTACTGTCTTACCATAAATTAGATATAAATCCCAAAATGTGGCTTCTCTATTTTCTAGTGACTGGATTTGTACCGGATTTATGGTACAACACTACCATGTGATCTTTCCTATAGTCATTTCCCTTGCTCTGATGTATTTATCTTCTTCCTATTATTTGATTTACAGTATATAAAATCTATATACAAAGTATTTGAGAAAAGTAGAAATATAATAAACAAATTGCTTTTATCATTTGAGAGCAAGATATCCTTGGTCAGATGCCTGATTTTTAAATAAAGAATTAGGAGATGACTGTCAATTAAAATGTCCCAGTGTAGCCCTGAGGGCTACCTGTATGTAAATATGGTGGAAGACATCTGTTGTTTGAATCAAAATCCCTGGGGATGACAGTCTATCAGAATTATTTTTCAGAAGCTAGAATTATAACATGTATTACCAAAATAATGACATTTTTGGTTTATAAAAGAATGAGGATGAAATTCCTGAGCACAGTTTGGCATGTGTTTTTTTTTTCTTCCCTTTGTCAGGACAGTACAAATGTTTACATAGCTATGAAAAAGTTAGGTAATGGTAATTAGGATAAGGTAATGGTAAAACTGATAGGGAACATGTAAGGTGTCAGGTAGGGCTTTCAAAAGATTTTTCTATGTCATTTCAGTATAAAAAGCAGTAGCATTCTGGTGCTAGTGGCTCACCTCTGTAGACCTAGCTTCTCAGGAAGCTGAGATGTGAAGTTCAAAGATTGAAGCTGGCCACTGCAGGAATTTCTATGGTACCCTTTTCTCCAATTAAGCACCAAAAAAACCATAAATGGATTTGTGGCTCAAAGTGATGAGTGCTATCCATGAGCAGAAAAAGCTCAGGGGCAGTGTCAAAATTCTGAGTTCAAGCCACAGGATAGGCGCAAAAAAAGAAAGAAAGAAAAAAGAAAACAAAAATGAAAAGAGAGGGGTGAAAGGGGGCGGGGGGGGGGGGAAACAGAGAGGGAAAGAGAACAAAAGAAGAAAAAACACATTGGCATTGATTTGTCATCCTGTCTGATACCCTCATTCCCAATCACTAATACTATTTAAGCCAAATCAATTACTATATAAACAGCATTTTGGTAAATTTGAGACAACCAGTCATTGTTGAGGCAAAGCTTCAGCCCTGATCCATTGCCTTTTATTTTATTTTGTTTTGTTTTAATTTAGTTTGGTTCCGCTTTTTTGGTCCTTATCTTCCCTCCTCTGCACGTCCACCCTGGATTGAAAGCCTTAATGGGAACAAAATTGTTTTCTGGTTTTTTTTGTGGTTGTTGTTGTTTTCATATAAAATGGTTAGCACTCTTTCTCACCCATTCTTCCTGATCCTTTTTGACTAGAAAGCAGTTCAGGAGTATCTAAAACAGAAATCAAATGTTCTTGGGAAAAGATACAAAAGGAACAAGGAAACAAACAGATTTTATTCACTTCTCAGGGCAGATTCATTGAACTGCAAAAGCTGAAGCACCTGTTTAAAAAAAAATCTGCCTAGGCAAGCAGAGATGTGAGCAAGAATGGAAAATGTGTTTCTGTCTTGGCTTAGAGAGCTGGGAAGTATTACATAGTGTGGCTGGTGTGTGATCAAGTGAAATGCAACAGAGACATTATTTCAGAACCATAGGGCATAAAAATAAAACATAGAAATCAGATAAGTGTTCATGTCTGTCCTTTGGAGCAGAAAGCATTATTCTGGAAACATAAAATTTACCTAGGCTGATTTTAGAGAGCTCAAAATCTGACATTTGGAAGGACATGCAAGTATTGCTTAGCAAGTGTTCAAAACAAGGAGCACTAAGGGAAGTGTGATATATATGGTTGGGGAAGAGGGACTATATCATAGAAAGACCTGTGGAGATGGCTGTCTGATAACCTAATTCAAAATCACTAATGCTATATTGGTTATTCAGGCAAGGAAAACTATTTCTTAATTAAAACTATTTCTTAGATATTAAATAGTAAGCTATGTGGGTTTTTTATGTCAACATCCAAATACTAGATCTCGGCCGTAGTCCTTGTTATATGCTAGGACTCACCCTCCCACACACACCATTTTAATTTAGCATTTCAGGTGATGCTCATCAACCTCCTACGGCCTGACCAGCTACTCCTCTTATGTAGGGAGCATACTGTTGGGGGCAGATTGTGCCTGTGAGGAAGAATGTCATTAAATGTTCTTGTTGGGTCTGACTGACTTCACTTAATATAATTTTTCCAGGTCTTTCCATTTCCTTACAAATAGTACAATATCATTGTTTTTGATAGATGAGTAGAATTTCATTGTGTATGATTTCTCTCATTCGTGGTAGCTAGAATGTGCTAATAATTCTGTAAGTAAACACACTGGGTGGTATGCAACTTGTTACAAATGAATTCACTCAAGTATATTAGGCTGTCTGGAGAGCTCAAATAGTGTAATTCCTTAGAAAGACTAAGTCAAAACACAACAAAATAAATACAAAAAAAAATGGGTTACAAGCAAAAGGGGATGATAGAACCAATGAGAGATGGGTAGAAAAATGAAGGGGAAAATGGGATAGAATTCAGCCAAGAATTCATTATATGTGCCACAGAATTGAGAAAAAATAAGGTAAGGGAATGGATCGAGGTGTGGGGGCAGTGAAATATTGAAGTGATAGCATAGATCAAGAGGCATTGTGTACATGCACTGTTTTGTTAAATGGCAAAAAAAAAATCAATACATAACCTAAAAAGTAAGAACAGTGAGGAAAGGGATGGGACAGGAGGGGTAGGTGAGAATATTGAAAAGGGTGGCATTGACCATGATGAACTGTATTCAGGAACTGCTTTGCTTAATGGCAACTCCTTTGTGCAACTACTTGAAGTTATTTTTTTTAATCCAAAAATAAATAAATAAAAGTTTCTTGCAAGTGCACTGATTTTCTGGAAAAGGAATGTAATTAAATGCAGAAGCCCTGGAAAATCGTATCTTATCGATAACTAGCAATGTGTTTGATCTTTGCAGACAATTATTTTGTGTAAAACAAAATTCATCAAAGAGAAGATACAGAGAAAGTAGTGAGAATAGGCAAAAAAAAAAATACCTTTAGGTAAACAAAAATCCCTGAATTTGTCAAAATATGTTATCAGTAGTAGCAACTATCTGTTTTCTCAGTGAATTCATATGTGATCACTTAACAAGCCTTTTATAAATACTGAGGATTCTAAGTCTTTTTGTTTGCTTGCTTTTTTCAGATTGAATTTTGTTTTTAAATGTCAGGCATAAAGCTGTGACCTGTAGTCCTCTAGCTTTAATTCCTTTCTTTTGCATTTATTTATTTATTTATTTATTTATTTATTTATTTATTTATTTATTTATTTATTTATCCTGGTCCAGGGGCTTGCATTCAGGGCCTAGGTGCTGTATCTGAGCTTCTTTTGCTAGCACTCTACCACTTGAGCCACAGCACTACTTCCAGCTTTTCTAAGTAGTTTATTGGAGATAGGAGTCTTGTGGACATTCCTGCCCAGGCTGGCTTTGAACCATGATTCTCAGATCTCAACCTTCTGAGTAGCTATGATTACAGGTGTAAGCCACTGGGCACCTGGCTATTTGCTTTAACTTCAAACAAAGTATATATTTTAAGAAGCAAAGTGATTCCTATGTGTCATTTCAATGTCCTGTCCTTGTCCTTCTATCCAAAACCAAAGTGTACATTTTCTCAGCTTAGTACTTTATACTTTCATCTTACCACATTATAGACTTTTGGGAGGATCTAAAAAGTTTCCCTAGGGGCTCTGAGCTAACTGGTAAAGCCTTGGAAGAAGATGTAAAGAAAACCAGAGAACAAATGGAGATTATACTTTGGGGATGGAGGGACATGTTGCCTTAACTGTACAAACTAAAACACCTGAGAAGATTAAGTGCCTTAATCTGCTGTTTCTTGGCTTTGTTGTTTTCTTCTTTTCCCCCAGTTTTACTGATTAGATATTTGTTGCTCATAATGGTTTACATTTCATTCTGATTAAGTTTTTTTTTAATTTCTAAGACTATTGCATTTTCATTCCAAGTATTGTTAGTTTCAAATGCTATTTCTTTTAAGCATCTTCATTGATAACTGTATGAATGTATAAGCTAATGATTCCTATATGAAACAATTATTAACAACTCCAAGTTATATTTTAACAAAGACATCTTTAACACACTATTGACATAATCAAGGCAGCGTGTTGGCTTCAATTTGGATTTCAGTTAAACAAATAGGCTTCCCTTAGCACTAAATATGTAACACAAGTCTACTAGACATTACTGTTACAAATTTAACTAAATTTGAATCTTCATCTATAGTGTTATTTTAGAGGTAAATGTGATTTTAAAAGTTATTATTTTAAAAAAAACATGTTTAAAGTATGAACTATGTATAAACTATTACAGTTCATTTGAGCTACTGTAAGAAAATATCTGAAGTAAAGTAATTTACAAACAAGATTGTATTGTTCAGTTCTGGATGCTGAGAAGTGTAGGATTTTGGTAGCAGTAGGTTTGGTGTCCCCTAAGGGTTACTTCCTCAAAGACAGAGCCTGCCATCCTGCTGTATGTCCCCACTTGGCCCAGCAAGGATGAGCAATTTCCCTGAGTTCCCTACCCTAGTGATACTAATCCCTAACTATTTTGACCAAGTCATATTTTAATGGCATTGTTTCTTAATACTTTGGTATTTGGAATCATGTTTATCAAATGGATTTGGAAGGGTTACTCACATAAACTACAGTACCATCTTTGAGAAAGTGTGTAATTTACCAAATGGCTACCAAATCAAAATGGCTATGAGGGACAAAAAATAACACGAGTCCGTTTCCTCCCCCCACCTTCCACCCCCAGTGGCTGCCAGTCTTTTGAAAACCTAGAGATGTTTTTACCTCAAAGTTCTTCTCTTGAAGGGGCAAGAACTGTAGTTGCTGGGTAGTGTCTTCCTCATGTAGATACTTAGCCTACTTTTCCCTCTCTATAACATATCAAAGGACCTAGACTTCCTCGGGCCACCTCGAACATTTTTCTTTCACACAAGCACGTATATTTCTGTTAATTCATATTCTTTGTGATCCTTAGTGACTAAAGAAATGCTACTTGAAATTTCAAGGTAACGCTTTTCTTCAGCCAAAAGATTAGGGAGGCAAATGAAAGGCTGGGAGAGAGGACAGGTTCAAAGTACTCCCTGTGATAGAATTAACCTTTAATATTGGAGCCAGGAGGGGTAGATATAAATTACAGATCTTTTTAAATGTTAATTCATTAATTTATCTCACAAATGTTTCCTGATATCTTAAAATGTCAGGCTTTAGTGGATGAGCCGAATAAACATAATCCTTGCCTTAATGGAATGTTTGGCTTAATGAAGAATATTAATCAAATAATCTCAAAATTTGGGGGATATGGTAATAAATACAAAAAAAGTGAACATTCTTAGATTAGGGAGCCCCATGGATGTATTTCAACAGGAGAGTCAGTTAGGATTTCCCTGAGGAAGTGAAATTTGAACTGTTAAACCTCAAACAATCCACTGACAGTTGTAAAAGCATGATAAAGGAGTCCAGTAAGGATTGTGACTGCAGGGTAGAGGCTGCTTGCAATGGGATATTGCAGAGGGATATGGCTAGGGAGGGAGACTGAGATAAATGCCGAACAGCAGGGAAAACTCTAGAATCTGTAGGACAGGAGCATAGTTACCATCGCTGAATAGAAGTTACTAAGAGGAAACTCATATGTAAAAGGAAGTCTGACTAAACTAATTCAGCAGTTGAAGTCAAGGTGGTAAGACATCACCTGTGTGGTTGGAGGGAGTGGGGAGGATGAGGAATCTGATCAGACACTGAAAGTAATCAGAGATTGAGCATAAAGATTGGTAGTATATTGATTTTACAAGAAAGAACAGATCTGAGACTAGGAGAAAGAGATTGTCTAAAGTTTGATAGGGTAAATAGGCTAAAATCACAGGTTTAAAGGAGACTAAATTTGACAAAGGATGTGGGGAAAGGAAGAGAGTTTCCATGAAGATAAAGCATCAGGAACTTAATTGAAAGCCAGTGATTGGCTTCTGGGAGCAGTAAAAGTTTTACTAGAAAAGCTGCTAAGGAATTCTGTAACCAGAAAAAAATGAGAAACAAGGGACATTTTTATCTTTACTGTTAAAAGACCAAAGCAATGGGAAGTTTCTACAGGCTTTTCAGACAATATCCAGATTTGCATTTTAAAGATAAATCTGGCAATTTGAAAGAGTGAGGATTAGTATTGATGAAAGAGTTATAAACCATTTCTTGGGTGGTCTCCAAGTATCTCCAGCCAAAGATCACAGGGCTCAATGTACATCAGAGATTGACAAGTGCTTTCTGTGAAGGGTTAGAGGGTAAAGGTCTGAGAATTGGGGGAACATACAATCTTTGTTGTAACTATTCAGTCCCTCTTTGTAGCACTAAGATGCAAATGGAGAAGTATCATTGTGACCTAATAAAACCTTATTTATTAATGCCAAAATATGAATTTGATCATCACTTTCAGATGTCACAGATACTAGTCTTGATTGCAAAAACAAAAAGTAAAAATAAAACCATACTTAGTCTATATACTTAGTTCATTCTTATTGTAATTGCTGAATGTATGCTTAGAGAATTGTTTATTTCTGACTTTGTTTGATGTATTTTTTTCAAGCCTAGGCTGAGGATCAAATTAAGACTCTTTTGTATACTCAATAAGCATTCCAGAATTGAGCAATTCTCCAGTCAAAGTTTGAAAAGTATTCTGGAAATAAAATTGAGAGAAATATTAATAACTTACCTACAAAGGTTGAAGAGAGAAGTATTAAAACTATTGAATTTCTGAGTTATATTCATCGTATGGATAGTTCTAACATTCCACTTAAATGGTATAGAAGACTTTTTGAAGGAGGAAGTCACAATTTAAGAGATGTTGGGTTTTCTGCCCTCTATGTGACATAAATATAAAGAGATATTTTTGTAGTATCAGTAAGTATTTCACCTAAAGCAAAAAAATCATAGTATGAGTTACTTCTAGCCAGTCAAGTCTACAGGGATGACTTCTTTCCTATAACGTTTAGTTTGTAAAGTTTTTCCATTATCTTTTCATTCTAGGTAGGTACAAGTGTACAATTTATTTTTTCTAGTATATTTATGTATCTGATTTTCAGCATTGATTCACACTAATAAGCTATGTGATCCATACATAATGCCAAATATTATGTAATCTAAAACTTCCCTGAATGCATAACCTCACAAATGGGTCACAGGTTAGTGTTGGGAATTTGAGGCAGAAATTTGGTGGCTCTTATAAGGGTAGGCACGCCAGTCACAGTCTTCATTTATAGCTAAAATGATTTCTTTGATTTCGCTTGGTATGGCCTCTTTCCTTTTACTTACCAATGTATCATTATTTTCTCTTTGCAACTTGACTTGGAAAGTTTGGAATGAATAAATTAAATGAAAAAAACAGAATTAAAAAAAAGTGTCAGAGCTCAGTGAATATGGAAATAGATATTGGAAAGAGGATATTTGGAGAAGTTGGAAATTAAATTGTATAAACACAGGCAAATAATCTTTCTAACCTTCAGTTTATGGATTTGTAAAAAGAAGATAGTTTTTTTTTTCTTTTTTTTTTTAGGAACAAAAGGTTTTAGGCAGTGAGACTATTCACTTAGAGAAATGTTTTGAATTCCTTACATGGTTTAGAAGGAAAACTTTTTTCAACCAACTTAGCCCATGTAATGGCCTGCCATTGAGATAGATTGGGGGCCTGGCAAGAGATAGATTAAAAGAAGTGCTTTAACTCAGCTGCGTGCCTGATGCTCACCTTGCTGCAGAGGGGAAGGCTCTTTATACCATCTTAACAACAACAGCAAAAAAAAGGGAGTAAGGAACTAAAGATTCAATGGGAAAGTATAGAATATTATTGTTTTTCTCATCTGAATTCTAATGTGCAGTATTCTGCCTAATAGAATGCTGTTTTGAACAAGGTTATATAGAAAATGAGTTCATACTTGCTAGCACTAAGAATCAGTCTCCTCCCAAGCAGAAGTCTCCTTCTATAGAGGATTAATGGCGACTGTATTTTCCAAAGGCTCCAAGATAAAGTATTTTATTTTATTTGTTTTGTTTTTCTTGAGGCTGTAGTTTTCAGATTGAAGTCATCTTTATGCACATCTGTTAGGTTGACAGTCCCTTCAGTGGCTGCCTCATTTCTGCAACTTGACTGAAGAGAATTGTCTTCTTTTAGAATAAATAAATAAATAAATAAACAAAAACAAATAATTGCAGTGCATAATGTTCATTTTGTATGACACCAATGAAGTTCAGCAGATGACTTGTGTGGGAAGTTATTCCAGATTCCTGGTTGCATGCAACCAGTTAGCAACAATTTGTACAAAATTATGAATCATTCTTGGATACTTGTACTGATTTGAAGATTTCATAGGACTGCCAAAATGCTTTCTGTAAATTATTCTACCTTGTCCAAGGGAACAAAAATATCAGAGGAAACTCTACACTAAAAAATATGTATATATATTGATATTGATATTTATTAGAGAGGAGCAGAGAAGTAGTATTGATTGTCAAAAATTTAATATCTAGGTTTGTTATAAGGACTTGGAAAACACTTAAGAGAAAGAACAATATTCTTTGTCTCTCCTCTCTTTTTAAAGAACAACTTAGCATAAAATGATCAGAGCAATCTGTTATAACAAGAAGTGGTCCAGGTAGTTTTATCTGCTATTGTTATGACAACTTAGTGTAAAACCAAAGTAAAATTTTCTGTTGTTCTTGTGCAAAGAATCTTATGTTTTAACTAGTTCATTCATCCACTTTGATATCTCTACAAAGAACTAATTTCAAGAACTTTGCAAGTAATCTAAAAAACAGAATTTATTTGTCAGGGATTTTTGCTCAAAAATACTTCCTCACTGCTCTAGACCAAATGTGTGTGCACATGTACATGTGTGTATATGTGTGTGTATGTGTGTACATACACAATGCATAAGTTGAAACTTAAACCTGAATATGATGGTATTCCATGGGGCCTTAGATAGCTGACTATGAAGGTAGAACTCTCAAGTGGGATTAATGCTCAAATCAAAGAGGCACGGAGAGACCCCCTGTCTTTTCAGCAGTGTAAGAACACTGTAAGAAAATAACCATCCCAGAAACATGGACTCTTTTCTGATACCAGGGTCATCCATGCCTTAATTTTGTAACTTTCCTGACTCCACAATTAAGAGGAATGGATTTTTTTGTTACTTACAAGCCACTCATTTTATCCTTAACCTGATAAAAATTACCTTGTTTACCATGTTTATCCAGGTAATCAAACACTCATCTTAAAAAAACAGTATTTCCACTTTTCCTGGTAAAATCTGGCTTTACACTGTTGTACAAACACCACATGTTTGGATTGAAACCAAGATAAACTGTGGTGATTTTACTTTGTGAAAACTGCTGTCCAACTCTTTCTAAAGAAATGATCAACCAATGTCAAAATTGATATATCAGTCACACAAGTGTCTGTGTATTAGGAGATGACAAAAATATTTCTCTATATCCGAATATTCCTGGAGTGTAGTTTCCTTTCCCCTTTTCTTATCCTATATAATTAATTCTATCACTTACTGTGAGAATCATCTCCCACTCTAAAGATAATAGCTTTGTACGGTTAATAACTGAGGTCTCAATAGTTAGCTAAGTAATAAAAAGGACATTCAGCATGAAAAAGTAAAGATGTTATGAAGATACCAAGAGACCTATTCTTCATTTTATTGTAAAAGTTTCAGGGGGCAAAAAAAGCTCCAACGCTTTCAAACAGGCAATAGTAATTTTCTCTGGTTCTCTGGGATATTCTATGCTTAGCAACAGGACTGTGTGTAATAAACCTTGTGGTTGAAATATTATTACATCCAGCTTCCAGAACTTTACTCTGTTTATCCTCTCAAAAGGAGTGTACTTTCCTGTTAAATCATAGATTGACAAAGTTTACCAGTGTCAGACATGTGTGGATTTTTGGTCTGATTTTTTAAGTAAGCTTCCGAACTTTAGTGGAAATGGAAAATGAGTTTTTAGATGATTTCTTTCCATTTAACAATATTAATGCATGAATTTACAGGAACTAATGAAGTACACATTTTATGAATTAATATATTGATGCTTTTAGGGTTTACTGCTTTTTTGAATTCTATTTTCTTTTCTTTTTTCTTTTCTCTTCTTTTTGCCAGTCCTAGGACTTGGGTTTCGGGGACTGAAACACTGTCCCTGACTTCTTTTTATTCAAGGCTAATACTCTACCACTTAAGCCATAGTCCCGCATCTGGCTTCTTCTATACATGTGGTGCTGAGGAATTGAACCCAGTGCTCCATGAATACAAGGAAGCACTCTGCCAGTAGGCCCCAGCCTAGGTTCCCAGCCCCTTGAACTGTATTTTCTAGGAAACATTTCCTAAATGATTTCAGGTTGTACACCTCAAGCGTTTGACTATGCTATAGAATCAGGTTATGCATTCTTGAAAGTATTAATGTATAAATCTCAAATACTTACTTCAATTTAGTTATTTCAATATTTTTTCAATATCCTCTTTCTTTGACATTTTTAATTGAAAACCTAAATGGCACATTCAAATGCATACAAAAATTATTTATATATATTTATGTGTACACCTGCATAGTATACACTATAATTTTCTACTTTTTTTTTCTTTTCTGGTTGGTTGTTGGACTTGAACTTGGGGCTTAGGCACTGTCCCTGAGCTCTGCTCAAGGCAAGTGCTGTCCTACTTTGAGCCTCAGCTCAATTTCCAGTTTATCAGTGATTAATTAGAAATGAATCTCCTGGAATTTCCAGCTTAGCTGGCTTTGAATCAAGATTCTCATATCTCACCCTCCTGAGTAGCTAGGATTACAGATATGAGGCAGTAACACCAGACAAGTTCCCACATTAAAAAAAAAAAAAGTTTATAGACTAACAGTATTTGGAAAATTAAAGTAATCTTTTGTTCTTGAGATGAGGATTAAAAAAAGAATCTTAAAAAACAGAAAAGAATAGATGTGAATTTATCATTTAATCTCCCATACTGTGACTAGTATGTAAATAAGTCAAATATTACTAACTCTCATAGTTAGTATGTCCTCCTTATAGAGAGTTGTATAAATTAAAAAGAAACTTATTTATAGAACTATTTTTCAAAGTTTCTGGTTTAGAAAAAAAATTCTACTAATTTTTAATTAGGATGATTCTAATGATGCATCCTAGAAGACAGCTAGAAAATATGACATAAAAGAAGAAAAATCAAGAGCATTGTCTGTTCCTTTTTTGTCAGTAGCTATAAGTAACATTACCTGTGAATACAATGTCCTTAATGTTAAGTTTTGTAGAATATACCAATGTTTAATATAGTATGGATCAAAACACTAGATAATACACTCACTTGAAGATCAAACACAATTTTCCATTTGTCAGTGCATAAGTGTGGTCTACTTATGCAACTGAGGTTTTATTTATATCAGTGTCCTGTTTCTTTTGTGTATGTTTGGACACATTTAACTATGAAGAACCCTCTTTTTCCCCTCCTAAGTTGATCATTTAAGTCTTCACTATAAATACTGTGATTGGTGCCCCATAGGAATGACCTCTTCCTATAATCCTAGCTTTGTGATCTGAGGATTGGGATGCAAAGAAATCCTGGTGAGAAAAAAACATTGTGATATTCTTATCTTCAGTGAATCAGAAAAGAAAAACTAAAACAGGTAGTGTAGCTCAAGTTATAGCATCAGTTGTGATAAAAGAAGTAGAAGGAGACCTTGAAGTCCTAGTTCAAACTTCACTACTAGCACTCAAAACAAACAAACACTGTGACTAATCCCATTCTTAGCTGCCTTTTTTCTTGGGCCCACTGTATCTTGATACCTTGCAATTGGGATACATTGTATTTCCCAGTGGGCTCATTCTAATTTATTTACTGTAGAAGACTGAGGTAAAGATCAGTGGTCAATGAACAATGGCCATATTCCAAATCTGGCCCACAATTATTTTGCTACTGTTTGTGAGCTAAGAATGGTCATTATGGTTTCAAATAAATGTAAAATGGATAATATCTTGGAACACATGAATATTTTATAAAAGTCCAATATCGTTCTCTATAAATAAATTTTTATAGGTGCATATATTTTCATTTATTTATGTTATTGTGTTTATTTAGAAACAAAATTCTGTCTTCATGAGGATTTGATGACATATTATATAATCCACAGACTTCACAATATTTAGTATCTAGCTTTTATAGTAAATCTCCCTTTGATAGCCTAATGAGATAGGATGAAAATATTCTAAAAAGATCTGCACATATACAATTGAGTGTGTGTTTCTGTCATTGAATGGTTGATGGTTTGTTAGGAAATTCTGGACAAAAAATAGCTATTGTAAAGAAAGCAAAGGAATCGGGAAAGTGGTGGTTTATAACTATAATCAGAGCTAATCAAGAGCATGGAATCTGAGAAGCATGGGTCACAGATAGCCTGGGTATAAAAATCCTGGAAACTCTTTTCTCTAGCAAAAAGCAAAAGTAAAGCTGTAGTTAAAGTTGGAGGTGGAGTCTTGAAGCATTTCTCCTGTGCTGACTTCAAATCATGATTTTCTAGGACTTAGCCTCCTGAGTAGCTAGGATTTTAGGTATTAGTTACCATCACATGCAAAACCTGTCAAACCTTAATTCTTAATCATGTCTTTCTGTGCATGTCCATAGGTGTAGGAAAATGTATAAAGCACAAATAATAGTGGGAAAAAAAAGACTGAAGGAGGCAGAAAGTGAAGGAAGGAGTGAGGAAAAGAATGAAAAAATCAAGGAAGGGACCAAGAAAAAAAATACCATTATTTAGAAAGCAACAATTTTTAAAGAAGAATTTAACCCTCCCCCCAAATAAATTCACAAGTCAATACATTTATTTTAAAAATCAAAACATAGGCTCTATGTATTTTTTTCCTTCTCTGAGTCTGAGCTTAATAGTTTCCCCCCAAAACATATACCCTATAGTTTGTAACAGAAAAAGGAAATAAATGATGCAGTCTCATACTAAACATGACAGATTTTAATCTCTTAGACAAGATAATCTTGTGCCTGTGCATATACCCACTAACTTTCTAAACTTCTGGTGCTCAAAATTACGAAATATTTCATTTTTTTTCAACATGTGAGGCACGGTATATTAGGATTTCTCAAAAGGGAAATTAAGCTGAAATTCTTGGCTTCCTTAAATGGAAATATATAATTTTCCTCTTCCTCGAGAAATATCTTCCTAGGTGCTGGTAGCTAGGATGAAAACTGTTATCATTGGATTTGCATTAAATAAACTTCCTTCCTCTTAGGATGGAGTGATTGACAGGGATTAAGACTGAATTACAGAAACAGTTCTAAGCCAGGCTTCTCCCCTTCATGAATAATACTTACCTTCTTATTTATTAATGGTGTTTTTGACAGGTGACAGTTCAAAAAAGCATATGTGCTACTGTATAAACTACTGAAGTCCTGTGCTTAGATGAGTAATGATAGCATACACTGCATACTACATTTTTATTAAAATCATGGATTATCATTGACTTTATTGCAATAAAGTCATAATTAAAGCAAGGCATGCTTTTAATTGTAGATTTTTTTTCTTTATAAGATGGCGCAGCTTTAATTAGAGAAAAAATTCCAAATATTATTAAGATATATTTAATTATGACCATCTTAATGATTTATTTATATATTACTGGTGAATCAACTATAAGACATATTACTCCTTAAATTAATTTTCACATATATTGAGCTTAAATAGTTCTAGTAAATATGTATGTATATATCTTCATATCTATTTGCCCTATTAGCTACTATACCTAGCCAAGTTTTGGCTTAGTATTACTTATATAAAGCAAGGACATAGACTTTATTTTCCATGCCTTAATATTATGTTTCACTTGTAAGGGTTTCTGGCAGAGAAAGATACTACACTCTTCAAAAAATAGTGTTAATATCAAAATTGCAAGTGAGTACAAAGAGCGTCATGTCAAGTGAATTACTTCTCTTCAGAGTAGCTGCCTCCTGGTGAAAAGGGAAACTGAAAAACATACATTTTGATTATGTGGATCAGAGAAATTATAGCTGCCAGCAGCCCTCTCTACAGGGAGAAATTTCACAGTATGAGTTTATCCAAAGGAAGGAGAAAGGGTCATTCGCCTTGCCTTGCTCAGTGTCTCAGCTTGTATTTGGCATTCTGGTTATCTCTCACTGAGCCTATAGTAGCTCAATAGTAACAACAAACAAGGGGAAAAATTTGAATACTTTCTTCAGTTCTTGTTATATCAAGAATGAAATAGAAAGTTGAATGACTAAAATACTTTCAGTAAAGGGAAGGAACTGAGAATTTTTTTTCATGGGATATTTGTTATGGTTGAAAGAACAAATTGTTATTTTTAATATATCTGATTCTATTTTAGAAGCTTATTTAGTTTTAATTATATGTTGATTTTTCTGAAATTTTAAACAAATGTGTTCCATGGAAAATAACTTCATATAAACCTTTGTGTAGACCATATCCAGTTTAATTCCACACCTTGCCCCCTTTAGTTACATGGGTTTCTGTTTTGGATGTTTTCAGGATGGGCAATTCTTGACTTGTTTTCACTACTATTTTGGTTGGCTTAGAATGTATTTTATTTTTAAGTGATTATACCATAGCTGTGATTGACTGAGCAAATTATTTTCCTGTCTCTGAATTGTAGATGTTACTTAAATCCTAACACTCACTGAAGTACTTTAGGGGCTCAGTTCCTGAAGGTTCATTTATAAAGTTACTTTCCTAGAAAGCATTTATGTACCTTTACCATATATGCTAGCAAGGAACATCAGCCTTATCTTGCTGAACTCTACTTAGGTGTGTATTTTTATGCATCTCACACTAGACTGGAAAGCAGAGTCTCCTTGCTTGTCAGTAGCATAGTTTTGGACAGTTGGTAGCTTAAGCTCTGTAGACATCTACTGCCTACAGAATCTCATAATATGGAATTACACAATCATTGCTCTTTTTCCTTTCTTTTATGTTATGGTATGACTTGGCTTGGATATTTTAATTTAAATGTTATTTCTTCCTGTGGCTAACCACACTATATCTAGGCAAAAATGCCATCCAAAATAATTCTCTCATTCTTATTAAGTAGGAAATCCGAGTACAGGTTTATTTACTTTGGACATATTTAGTAAAAATATGTACTGAATCATGAATTTGTCAAGAAGCTGATTTTCTTTCTTTTTTTAGAAAGTTAAATTATAAGTTAATTTTATATTTTATTTTTTCAAATAGATTTATATGACTCAAAATTCAAATGTATGAAAGAACACAAAAATTATGCTGCATAACTTTGCCCATTTGCCTGATTCTTTCAATAACAATTAGTGTTTCTGTTTCTTGGTTATTTCTCCTTAAATATACTGCAAATCAATTAGTAACTGCATATGAAAAAAATGTACAAGGGTTTCTTCGGCTTAAAATAAATATCAATGTATTATGAATAATTGTTTCAATGCTTGAAAGTTGTACTCCATATATCACAGGGACCCTTCTGTATTCACATTGAGAGCATCTCATTCATTTTTATGGCTTGATAAGCATTCCATTATATGCTATATACTGCTGAATTCTGTTTGTTACATTTCACTTATGGCATACAAATCCAGCAGACATTTACACACAAGTCAATAATGTCTCCAGGACCATATCAAACATCAGTCCATGATGTATGGGAGACCTCTCCAGTGATTGTGGAATGTTGTTAAAGTGATTGAGGGTTATTAACTTACTGTAATAGGAGTCAGATATCTGATATAGTAGGGTAAAGAAAGAAAACCTTATGGTTTTTGGTGCTTAATCCTTTGTGTACCTTAACTTCATCCTTGGCCATTAGGTTGGCTATAAAAATACTCAGTATCAGTGAGAGTCTTTCTCTAGCCTGAGCACAAAGCATCTGAGCATTAATGAGTGAGATACAATCAGGTATATGACAGAGATGAGAGATAATTTTGTTTTTATTTTCTCTCTTCTGACTCTTCTGCGGTTTCCCCACTGAATTAGGTCATATCGACCTTTACAGAAATAAAACTTTTCCAGGTGAATGTTTTTACATGTTGACATGAACTCAATACAGGGGTTAGAAAAAGATTGGGAAAATGCATGGTATTTTATGCTTTTTTTTTTCTTATTTTACATGAGACTTCTTGTTCCTTACCTGAAGATAAGAAGTCACATTTTTTTGAAAATCACCATAGTGTTTTCTCAACTTCAGAGATATTATTCTCCTAATTTGTAGATGTAGCTATGGTTTAGTTAGAACATCTTCTTTTAGGTATTAGTTTAGAAAGCCTGGCCAAGTTCCTTTGAGGTAGATCCTTTTAGCATCCTCATTTTATTGATTTATAGGGTTATATTTTTTATCTCATATTGAATCTTGGTCTTAGGACCTAGGAGCTTAATATTTTTACTCCAAATTGGCACTCTACCTCTTGATTTTCAACACCAATTCCCACTTGTGATGGTCAGTTGGAGATAAGGGGCTCCAAGAATTTTCTGTCCAGGCTGACTCCAAACCACAGTTCTTAGATCTCAGCCTTGTGAATAGGTAGGATTACAGACAGGAGCCATGGACACCTGGCTATGTTCCTCATTTTATACAATAACAAAGTCCCAAGATAAAAGACATGGCAAAGAGAATAGTACAACTAGAGCATAGTAAAGTCAAAATTAGAAGAAATGCATTCAAGAAAATTTTATTCTCAGAGTAAGGCTTTTGACTCATGAATTTATTTCATCTCCCAGGTAAGGAAACTGCTTCAATAGCCTTGACACCATGAATTTACTTTGTGGCAAAGCTAGGATTTGACCAAAGCCTCACACCAAAATTTATGTAGTCATAATAACTGAAATTCAATGAATAGGAAAGATAGGATAAATATAAATACAGACAAAAATTTTGTAATTGGCTACATGACATTGAGATAACTAAATTTTCTCTTGCACATTCTCTGAGCCAATATTTTGTATCTTGAACTGTTTACAAAGTGCTATGACACACTTTACAGTGCAATTCTATGCTTGGAACCTCTGTTTAAGATGTCTTTCTCTGTTAAAAAACAAACAAACACAAAAACCTTCTCTAGTCATTCTTGCCTCACATAAAATATGGACATAATCAAGGTATCAATCTTTCATTGTTATCACCTTTATATAACCTAGCTAAGGTACTTAGCAACACTTTGTTAGCTGCATTTATAAGTGCCTTTGTGTCTTCACCCTGCTCACTTTGAAGGCTACTCTTTGCTTCATTAGGATCTGTCCCTGTTACATCTATCAGCTCCTTCATAGCCTTGTTGTTCCCAACATATCTCTTAAATACCAGTCAGCTCCAGACTCCAGTAGCCTCTGGAGATCACCAGAGAGCATCTCATTCCTGTGTCAACTCAGTTGTGCGTGTTCAGCCTGCGTTTCTCAGCTTTAAGTATATGACTGGATCATATGTCATTTTTCTCCCCAAGGAGGAGCAAAGTTAGTTGAATTGGCCTAAAATACTCAGGGAGACCTAATGGATAGTCACTTTAAAACCCTCTTTCTTTTTCTTTTTTGTTTAAGACTTTTACTTTCTTCCTCTGTGCAGTGGGGAAGTAAATCTACTAACATCCCATGTATGAAACATGGAAGATTCATCAAAGTAAGTGCTATCAATGAACTTTTTGGATTTCCTTGCTCACTAAGTAAAAAAAAAAAATCTTTAGGGAAAAGAAAACCCTCAAAATAATACCAATTTTTCTTCTGAAGATCAAGCGTACCAGCTAAGTGGTTCATCTAAACATTTCGTTACTGCCTTGACTCCCAGATGTTTGACAATGTTGACCCATACATACTGACTTCATGAAATGTAGTCTCATTATCTGTTCAGTCTGTCACAGTGAAAACAGAAAATGGAAAGGTTGAGGGAAAGGTCAAAGACAGAGAACCCAAATGTAACATCATGTTCAAATATGGTTTCAAACTATGTGAAGGAGAATAAATACAAAAGAGAAAAATGAAATTCCAGTAGTAATGAAAAAGTGATAGGGAATTGTTTTAAAAGTAATTCAGGATGTATGCTTTATTTTTTCACGAAATTTACTCCTCAGGCTAATGTTCTGTCTGTGTCTATCCCTCTCTGTCTTTCTCTTTGTGTCTCTGTATCTCTCTGTGGTGTTATCCATACTTTTCCTGTCTCTGTGTCATCTCTTCTCTGTCTCTCTGTCTCTCTGTCCCTTTATTTCCCCTTTCCTCTCTTTTCTTTTCCCTCCCTTCCTTCTATTTCATCACAGGAGTATTTCAGAAATTATTTCATTGGTTAATTTGTGTGAGTAGGAATGTTTCTTTGATTTTTTTCTCCCCTGCCTTGTACAGTCTCAAATGCAAGATTTTAAAGTCCCAATCTTTGATACCCTTGTCTGTCCCTACCCTAGCCCTAGACTCAAAGAGAGTAAGATCACAGCATTCCTTTCTCTTTTTCCCCCTTGAAAAAGAAATTGGCATTTCCCCAGGTTTTTTTTTCCTAAAGCACACATTTATAATCAAGACAATGTTCTTACATACCCTGTTTTCATGGAATCTATAGAAAGTCTAAGGTATCTAGGATGCTGTGCTACCCATAAAACCATTATCAGATTTCCAGTCTCTTGAGTCTAGCTTAGATCTTCAGAGGTATAGTGGAGGACAGTTTTCAGCAGAGAAACCCTGCATGAAGGGCTTTTTAAATGTTAGCTTCTACACTTTGTTTTCCTTTGATGATTTCACACTCGGCCTATTTTTGCATCTTCCTGACATTTGCAGTTCCCCAGAGGCATGTATGAAAGCACATACACACTACCCATACTTAGATAATCACAAGTCTAGATATTTGTGAATATTTAGGCTCTAAAGAAGAAAAATGACTAAAGGCAAGAATACTTGTCAACATAATCATAAAAAAAAGTCTCAGAAAATTCCATTTGTGTATATACACATGTGGGAGTATTTAGATGTTTTTTCCATCATATCATTATTCTTTATTTTTGCTATTGTTCTTTTACTGTGCTTTTAGTGTCCCTTTGTATTCATTTACCTTTTTATAATCAGAGTAAATTCATCATGGAAATTTTTACAACTTGTTAAAGTTTGAAGAGGGTGAAAAACCTGATGCTGTTAGATATGAAATTGATTTTTCTTGAGAGGAATTTGAGGTGTTTAGGGCATTGTATTTTTAATTCCATGCTTCCATCCCGTAACATGTGGAGGATGCTTAAGTAAAATTTGTTCTTGTTCCTTTGTAAATAACTCAATATATCTGGTGGACTTGGATATTTTGAAGACAAACCAGTAAATAAACAAACATGAAAATAAAGCTTGCTTAGAACTAACTTTTCACTTTCTCAATGCAGCATAAATAGCAGAGCTGCCAAATGAGTAGAAGGTTGTGTACTGTAACACTGAATCTACAAATGGCTTTGTTTTTTGATTTTGTTGTTGTTGTTTGTTGTCAGTCCTGGGGCTTGAACTCAGGGCTTGAGCACTGTCCCTATCTTCTTTTTGCTCAAGGCTAGCACTCTACCACTTGAGCCACAGTGCCAGGTGGTGCTGAGGAATCAAACCCAGGGCTTCATGTATAGGAGGCCAGCACTTTACCACTAGGCCATATTCCCAGCCCCTACAAATGGCTTTGAACAAAATAAATTTTCAAATTATACTTGCGGAATAAGAATTGAAAAAATGAATAAATACCATAAAATTCAAGTTATTTGAAAGTACAACATTAAAATTGTTGGAACCATCACCCCCCCCCCTTTTTTTTTCAGGTCTGGTTACCAAATTCAGGCCCAGGGCCTTGCACTTTCCAGGAAAGTGCTCTTTCCCTTACATTGTAAGTTCATTTCTAATGTAGTATCTAATGAATATCACTGTTGAAATCGTTCATCCTTTGTCTGACCTTTTCTCTGACTCTCCTTCCCTTCCCCAGCAACAAGATTTTTTATATGCTATCAACCTTTCTTCCTCTACTTCAAATTCTCTACAAATTTCTATGGTTTCAAAGCTCCATAGTTCATTGACTTATTAATTTTCCTAGGAAGTCCTTCCATTCTCTGGAAAATGCATGTCATGTTTTGTGTCAAGGTTTAGCTATGTGGTTTCAAATATGAAGTTTATTCAGATTTTAAAAAAAACATTGATCAAAGCATCTGTAAATACTTTGAATTAGGAACATATTGTTCTTTAATTATTCATAATGATCATGTTAAATCATTGCAACATCCTGTGATAATATCATCCATGTGACCCAGTAGTGCATGGATCAAGAAAGCTCATGCAGAGCCACTAACTTTAGAACTGAGTTTAGCAGTGACAGAAAGGTTGGAATAAGCCATTAGCATCTACCCTTATAAAGCTAAAGGATTCACCCTGAGGACACCTTTTAGACCTGTTCTTAGGAAGGTTGAATTACATATGTGCAGTGAGGCCTTCAGAATGAAACTATCCAATGAAATGAGACACATAGAAAGATTTTTGTGTATTTTTATTGGTCCTGGGGCTTGAACTCAGGGCCTGAGCGCACTATTCCTGTCTTCTTTTTGCTCAAGGCTAGCACTCTACCACTTGAGCCACAGCACCATTTCTGGCTTTTTTACTGTTTTATATGGTGCTGAAAAATTGAACCCAGGCTTCATGCATGCTAGGCAAGGACTACCTGTAAACCATATTGCCATCCTAACACTTGGTATGTCCAACTCATGTCGCAGTGAAGACAGTTTTTTTTTTTTTTTTTTGTAGTGTTTAAATAACTGACTCAAAACTTTTTTTTTTTTTTTTTTTTTTGCCAGTCCTGGGGCTTGGACTCAGGGCCTGAGCACTGTCCCTGGCTTCTTTTTGCTCAAAGCTAGCACTCTGCCACTTGAGCCACAGCGCCGCTTCTGGCCATTTTCTGTATATGTGGTGCTGGGGAATCGAACCCAGGGCCTCATGTATATGAAGCAGGCATTCTTGCCACTAGGCCATATCCCCAGCCCAACTCAAAACTTTTTAAAGAGAGTTAGGTACAGGTATACTAACACGAAGTCCAGAGATTTCATTTCCAATCCTAAATCTAAAATTAATACTTAAAAGCAGAAACAGCAGCAATAACAAAGAGAAGCAAAAGTCTGAAGTATTATCTTGCAAAGTGTTTATAATGACATTTATTCTTTATTATTCTAACAGTGGCTAATGTTTACAGAGTGCTTACAAGTGACCCTCATGTGCCATATATCACACTAGCAATTTACTTGAAGGGTAGCTTTATAGGATCCTCAGAAATGAATAGTAATATCCTTATTCTAGAATTGGTGTAAAGTAAAGTTTTAAAAGCTAAATAACTTCCCAGCCCATGAATATCCATACTGGAATACATTCAAAATTCGGACTTCAGTTATTAAACTTACCTATGTTTCTAGTTTATAATATGTCCAGGACAAGCTTAAACAAAAGTGAATATGTACCAAATCACTTTCGCCCTCTTCCCTCTTCTTTTCTTTTTCTCTCTCTTCTTTTTAAAACAGAACTTGGAAAATAGTAAACATTTTTAGCAAATGTTAGATAGGGAATGTAGTAAACTTAATTGTATTTCCTGCTGCCAATCTTCAAGCTACAAAGTAATTCTAAGAACAATTTTTTCTTACTGTTAGATCAGGCTTATTTCAGAAGGACACTGTACAGAATGTTAATCAGAAAAGAACATCAACAAAATCTATATTTTAAAAAAGTCTTACAAAATAATTTTTCTGTAAAAATACTCTCTTTTTTCTTTTGTTGTCTGTGGGTTTTGAATTCAGGGCCTGGGCTCTATCCTTGAATGTCTTTCTGCTCAAGGCTAGTACTCTACCACTTGAATCACAGCACCATTTCTGGCTTTTGAGTGGTTAATTGGTGATAAGAATCGCATGAGGACTTTCCTGCCTTGGCTAGTTTTGAACTGTGATCTTCATATCTCAGTCTTTTGAGTAGCTAGGATTACACATATGAGCCACCAGTGCCTGACTAATAGTACTCTTTAAACAGAGAAAAGGTTTTCGATTATTAAGGTAGAATGTGGCTGAGCAACAGAAATTCTTGCCTATAATCCTACTTGCTCACGAAGCTGAGATCTGAGGATTGAGGTTCAAAGCAAGCAATTGGTTCTCCAAGTGAACTAGACAAATTTGACCCACACAGTTTCTTCATGTGGCTGATGGCCACTTTATTAGACAGTGTACATATGGACTGTGTCCATGATAACTGAGAAGTCTAATGAAGAGTTCTGCCTACCGGAGAAGCACTATCGCTACATATACCATCCCATGCCTCTCATTCTGAGTATCACAGAAAAACACAAGTAAAAGGATGGCAGTCTAGACCGGCCTAGGCACAAAGCCATTATTGATTATTGGTCTGGACATAATATGCTTGCCTGAAAGTGCAATCCCTAGTAAAAAAAAAAAAGAAAGAAAGAAAAAGGGAACTAAAACCATGTTCCTCTATTCCAAGGGAGAAGTAGATTGTACTTATACTAGTCTTATACCAATGATATCAAACATATTTGTTATAAGATAAAATTGTGATGTTACTTGTATGTACAACTAGTCCAATGATCTATGTCCAGAAGACTGGAACTAGGTTTACCCAAATACCACGCTTGGGAATGAGACATCTTTAGGTGAGTGGAGTTGAGTCAGATGGGAGTGGTAATATCCATTTTGAGGCCATTCCAGCCCATCCACCAACCACAGGGCTTAAGTACATCCCATCGAGCCTTGAGTAAAATAGAATTCTTATTTTACTCTCTGTAGATAAGAGAACTTGATTCAGTTCTTCTAGGAAAATATAAAATTTTACTGGAAATCATTCCCAATCAAGTTTGATTGGCCTGTACCATCCGTAATCATGGTATAATATGAAAAGAATTAACATATCTAGGAGACAGTAGTTTACACCAGTAATTAGTCTTATAATAATCGAAGTGGATATCTGTGAATTGTGGTTCTAAGTCATCCTGGAAAGAAAAGTCTGATAGACATCAAATACAAAGTAACCAGCACCAAGCAGAGCTGGAGGCATAGTTCAAGTTAGAGAGCACTGGCTGAGCATGATGCTCAGCTTAAATACCAGTCCTACTAGCAATAAATAAATACACACATAAATTTAACAATTAACATTTAATTTAATACTTATTAACATTTAGTTATTCATTTTTTTAAATAGTGAACACTATGATTGTAAATAACAAATGACCCAAGGCCACTTAACCCATAGAATCCATTATTGCTCTGAACACTACACTCAATATACCCAGTCTCCAAAGTAGTTCTTTCTGTGATTCCCATGGCTGAGTCTTCAACATCCCAATGTTTAAGAGCATCTCTGCAGTTTTCCCTCTCTAATCACAACCTATTTCAGTTTATATATCACTAACCTCCTTCTGCTTTTCTTCCCTACACTTTTTGGATGTATTTTATTCTACCTGGATTTAAAACCTGTCTTTACCTTTTCCTTAGAATGTGTGAGTTACCTTATTGAGATACAGTTGTTCCCGCATCAGCCAAGAGTCTCACAGTTTTGCTCTGTGATAGGCATTCAGTTACGATCTAAGCTTTTAGAGGAGAACATGGTATTATAATCATTTATTTGTAGTGTCACGTATTTGAGAGCAAGAATAAGATAAAACACACTCTCTGCAAATGGCTAGTTGTAAATTTTCAATGTGGTATGATTATTTTGTCATTTAAAAAACAGCAGTTTATATGCATCTTAATCAATGTCATCTCTTCAATTTTCTCATCCCTTTCTTTTCTACTATCACTTCTCTCACTCTTCATTTTGTAGGACATACATTGAATTCGTAACTGCAGTCTCCCTCTCTTTTCTTCATTTGTCTCAGCGCTTGGGCCCATCCCACTCCTTTCAAGTACCAGCTTATTTTCAATATGTTTTTGAATGTGAAACAAAGGCATGGTCTTTTGTAGAAAGTGAGAAATCTATGCACCTTAGACTCTCTTTTGTTTTATGAGATCTATTTCCATATATCATCCTTTGACTCCCATGAGAATCTTTCAAAAATCCTAATTTTAGCCCAGCCATGCATAATGCATTTTTATCCACATAGTGTGAAATAAGAACTGTTAAACAGTGATATTTTTAAAAAGGGCTTTGATGTCAAATTGAAGACTGACATTTTAATGTAGAAGTCTACTCACTCATCATTTTACTTCATTAATCATATTTAAACTATTAGTGGCTCCAGTAATGAAGTTTCTGTGGATTGTAGAAATGGGGTATTGCTACTATGGTTCCATGTGTATGTATATTTAATAGACTCTGTTTCTGAATAGCTAAAATTCACTTATCTGACTATGTCAGAAGAGCTTTACTGTCCTTCATTGTACAGACTAAGTCTCTGTCACCCTTGACAAATCCTAATAGGAATTAATTTGGTTATAAGCAATAGAATAAGCTGCAACAGTAACTCTGAATTTTGTCATGTATCCAAACTAGTTATAAACTTAGCTTTCCTCACTGCAAGTGGAAAGTTCATTACATCTACAGTGGACCTAGTACTGCCTGTTTTTTCTTTCTCTTGCATGCCTTTACTTAACAAAGCTTCTTTCTTTCTAGGTTGGCCCAATTAGAATTATATATTATAGAGGTATTTGAAATTGCAGTAATAAATATATGTTCTTCCAAATTTTAATCACTTGCCAGTCTGCATTAGCCTTTAATTATTAATAAAGTGAAATCCATTGATTTCCTCCAGTTGTTCGAACATGAGTCTGACCTAATCCTGCCTCAGGCTTCAGGGGTTTTGAGATGAACAGCAAATCCTTGAGCTAAACATTAATTTTGTGGGATTTAAACATAGTACTATTTTTTTTTATTCCTAAAGGAACCTACTCCTTTGTCCTCTTCTTCGAGAATTTGCAGAAGTATTATGAACTTCCGTCTGTTTCATGTTATACAGACAAAGCAAATCTTGGACAAAACAAGTTTGCAATGTCGCAAAAATTTGACCTTTTTCATCATTTTGTGCTGGTATTGGATATTTATCTCTGGATATTCTTAAACTAATAACTTTAGGAGATTTTAGTTTGCTTTTTAATTTAAATTGGAACACTATTAATAGAGCATATTTGTTTTGTGTGCTAAAAATCTATTTTTGTAGCTCTGTTACAAACCATGTTCAATAATATATTTGAATGTATTGCAAGTTTTAAATGAAATCTCATTTTCTACTTTCCTCTGGACTTGACATTATGTCAATTAATGTATCTTCATTTTATCTACCCACATAAATTGAATAATAATATGTCAGTTTCCCTTCTCCATCACCACTTACTAGGCTGAATTAAAACACTGCTTTTAAAAATATTTGCATTTGATAATTGTTTTTCTTTATCCCTAGGAAAAATATACTTTAGAGCCATAGAAACTAGTGAGCATAAGTAAATAAAACGTCCAGAGGATAAACAACAATAGTAAACATTTTATTTTATTCAGTGTGCTCATATTTTATTTTTCAAAGATAGAATCATGAAGGTGTCATGGCTATAGTAACATCCAGTTACTAGTACATAATAAACTAGTTATGAATATGCAAATTGAATGAATAAATTAAACATTATATTATTTGATAATGACAATTCCATTGCCAAAAATTCACATGTTTCAGAATATTCATATATGGAGACAATTTATAAACCTTTCTATTCTCTACAGAGTGACACAAATAAATATATGGGTATTTAATAACTATAAATGTATCAGCTGTTGAATACTTAATATGTTCAATTTGGTTGCTTCTTTTTGTTTGTTTTCATTTTTTTATTGCAAAGGTGATGTACAGAAGTGTTGCAGTTTTATAGGTCAGGTAATGAGTACATTTCCTTTGGTAAAGTGTCACCTCTTCTCTCCTTTTCTCCCAGTTATTTTCCCCTCCTTGTCACCCTCTCTCTCAAGTTGTATAGCTCATTTTCAACACAATGTCTACTGACTATCACTCTTTCACTAGTCCTTTGTCCCTTCATTTCCATGTTTCCCCTTGGTTGCCCTTGAAAAGAAATTTGGATTGTGTCTTTCACTATAACAAGCTTTTAGAATTTCACACAGATCTTCTAGATCTTGTTCGTTAGACACTACACTTTATTAAGCTTAGAGTTCACATACATATTTATAATTACAGCCTGAGCAATGGAAGGCTGAATTGTTTATTTCACCAAAGAACACCAAAAAAAGTTTTATTTAACACATGTAACCTTGTCCTACATAGTGAGCCCTCATAACTTCTTCTAATCTCAAATCTCAGGGAATTTGTTTCCAACACCAAAATAGTCTTTCAAAAGCAAGTGAGATTATTGTAACTTCAAAGCAGCAAACAGCTGTACTTGAAGATGGGCCAGCACAGGCTAGCATCAGTCTTCCATAAAAAAGCAGTTGTGCTTTTCCCTGCTGCCACTTAGGAGGGCTTCCTTGGGGACCTTGTTAGATTCTTTCATGTGAAGACCATTTGACCCACTTCTGATTAGTGTGCAGGTTTTTATTGCAGCGGTTTCTGGGAGGGAGATGCCATTGGCTGGTCGCCTCCTTATTCTTGAAGGGAAAGAAAACTCTCAGTGGAATATATTAAGGTTAATAAAGGAAAGAAGAAACACTGGTTAAAAGATGGGCAAAGTATTGAACTACTATTAAAAAATACAATGAAAGCATATTTCTGTGCCGACTGTTAAGAAAATAATAGAGCCAACACCAGTTTCCTATTTCATGTTCAGAGAAGTGGTGCTTCTCCATTTCTTTTCCTTACAATATTTTCAAAACATATATTTGAAGGTTGTAAGAGTCAGTGTCTCTGCTGCTCATTTTCTCTTGGTTCCATCAGTTTTTTTCTTTTGCCTATATACTTTCTGTATGTTTAGTGAAGCAATAAATATGTGTGTATATTTAACACTATAAACTGTATATATGTTTATTTTAAATATCTCTATATTCATATGTATGTGTGCATATGAATAAATATATATATATTTAATAAACGCATGTTTACACATATATTTATATATTTAAATATATAATATACACACATATATTTGAATATATGTATAGATATATTTAAAACTGACAATGACGAGACCAAAAATAGCTAAATTGTAAATATGGCATATATAGCTTATATATGTTCATTCACCAAACTACATTTCATATGTCATATATGAACGAGAATACTGATATCAAGGTATCAAGAAAACTCAAATTTATTTTGGATTCAATGTCAATTCTTCAATTAGTAGTTAGTATTCAATTTAGAATTCATTTCAGGTCCTAGTAACCTAATTAGAATTTCTCCATTTTTCCAATGATCAGAAAACTTACATTTGCAATGATGAACTATGGGCCATAAAGTTCACTTAATGGTTTCTCTTGCTATTTTGTGCTATTTATTTATGTGCAAATAGTTTACCACATAAGCCAACAATTATGCTCTTTTACTCTTTTCTCACAGAATACTACAATCTATTTTTCCAACAAGAAATTTAATTTTAATATAGTATTTAAATTTAATTTAGTATATACAGTAGTACATTCCACACATAGTGTAAGTAGTCTCATTTTTTAATTTCTTTGGCTCTATCTTTTCAAATGCTACAGCTGTTGCTAAGATAACAAATATGATGTTGAGTAACTGCTTAGTTTTCCACTTTCCCGGAGGGGTGGGGGAACAGCAGGTAGCTAGACCTCATCCCCAAACCAGATGTTACATGATTAATAATTGAACAATTTGAACAGAGTAGGAGGAGTTTTACGCTTAGAAAAGAAAATTTTGAAGTTTTGTGAATATGAGGTGCCCCTTTAATTTTTAAATTCATGTTTTGTGTAACATTATTGTTAGTAACTGATTTTTAAGATTATTATTTTTGAATAGTTGTAAGTTTTAATTCAAGATGTCAGTTTATGAGTACAAGGCATTTTTATATCACCCTTTTCATCATCCTTCCCCATCTCTCCCAATCCCATCAATCCTCCCAAGTTACCTGGTTCCATTTTCATGGATATACATTTAACATTATGATTGAAAATTTAGAAGTCTTTGTGATAATTCAACATCTAATGAACAACTTGATACTTAACAATTGCTACATTAGTTCATTCATCTAGATTTTCTTTCTTTGTATACAAAGACACTTGGGAAAGCTCCATGAAGTGTTTTGATATAATAGAATGTAGTAAAGAATATAGCTGTGAATAACATTCAATTAACTGTTTAATTGCTATAAGAATTTTTAGAGGAATATGATATTTGATATGTTGGTCTACTATTTAATTTCTTTCAAAATATTTTATTATATTTTGTGCCAAACATCTCATATTTGTTACTTTGAAAGATAAAACATATTTCTAAGTTACTAAAGCATGAACAAACCATAGCTTTAAAAGTAATGTAATTTTGACAGTATTAAGAACTCTCTTTCCAACTCATTTTGGAAACACACTGAAAATTATGACTACCATAGAAACCATTATGTATTAACTAAGTCCATTTGGCATCCAAATCATAGATATATTTTGTATTTATAAATCTGTCAGAAAAAGTTATATTTGAGAAACTTTAATAGAAATCTTAGCCATTTCCTTTTCCATTCACCCATTCCTAGGTTAAAATTCTGAAGAATTTTGTCTCATTTGCTTCCCAAATCTACTTCCTATTTACATGTCCACATGCTTTGTTATGCTGCTATATAGTACTTTTCAATTAATGTTTATATAAAAGATCAATACCTGTATCAAAATGAGGTAAAAATACAGTCCCAAAACTAGATTACACACTTCATTTTCTTTCCTTCTTGTTTCATATTTGAATTAGTCAAATTAGAAAGAGCCTCTTACTTAACTTCCAATGACAATGTGGTGATAAAAATACAGATTGCATGAAACACTTTGATCTTGAAAATTACTTTGGACGTATCATGTATTATTGTTGTTGAAATGTCCACTGGAAACTAATTGAGGGCAATTACACAAAGTAATTGATTTTTTAAATTTATTGAACTTAAACACTTGTCTCTTTTTAGTGTTGGTATCTGTTAACTTACTACTCTTCCTACAATATGATCTTCTAGAAACAACTATCCCATTAGAGTCCTGGTAATTCTACTAGTGATGTGTCTCAGTTATGTAAGTCTGTCAACTCTCAGTGAGAATAGATAGTTTAAATCTAGAAATTAGTCAGCAAATATACTAGTAGTCATTTGTCTTAATCTTGTCAATTTCATTTAATACAATTAGGCAAATAAAAGAAGTCACATTTGTTGGTTATTGCTGGTTCACACCTGGAAGTCTAACTACTCAGGAGGTTGAGACCTGATAATCCCAGTTCAAAGCGAAACTGGACAAGAAAGTCCTTAAGACTCTTATCTCCGATAAGCATGAAAGCTCAAAGTGCAGCTGTGGCTCATGTGGTTGAGCACTATCACTGAGCAAGAAGATCTAGGTCAGTGCCCAGGCTCTATGTGCAAGCCCCAGGACAGACAGGGGGGAAATGTATTCTTTTTAATTTAAAATAACTTATTTTATAATATTGTAAAGTTATGAGTAGAACATTGCTTGTTATTCTTTGTAAAGAGAATTAAGAGGTCATCTTCTGAGGAAAGTTTATCTCCTAGCAAATGTGTGGAGAAACCATGGCTTTTTTATATAAGATAAAATATATGTACATGTTTCTGTGAGATAAATACTGAAAACATGTTTAAAGAGGTTGCCTATCTGAATTTCAGAAAGGGTCTGACTATGAAGGTAGAACACATACTATCCATCATAACGTTTGATAAGTTCTCACCAAAAAAGAAATCTATCTATGCCTAATAGAGTCCTAAGACAAAAAGGCTCAGGCAGTGACATTGATGGTGGCTAGTACATATCATGTACCTCCCAAGGTGAAGATTCTGTGAGTTCAGACTACCTAAAAGTCTACCTAGTAGAAAACTGTATAGGAAAATGCAATCAAACATGCCACAGTGGAGAATGCTATACAAAATATGTTTGTTTCTATAAAAAAAAATCACCTTAATGTTATGAGTACAAGTCAGTAACTTTGACTTGAAAAAAAAATCCTGAATTGGAAATCCCACCATGCACCTGTGTCCTTATTTAGTAACCACATCATTTGGCAAATATATGCCATCTTCTTGGCAATGTCTGATATTTACTTATGAATAAATTCCTATGAATATTCAGTGTTAACTTTTTATGTTATAAGAAGTACCTCTGTATCACTTTATCATTTTTCTCTTCTTTTCCTTTTATTTCCTTTTATTTCTTCTTCTAAATATGTATTATGATATTTTAGGACTCTGTTTTACCTTAGAGTAGAAAAAATTAATGAAAGTCCTTCCCAATTTTGAATTGGGTTCTTTATTCATGTATAAAGCTTTTTATTTCCATCATTTTGGTAAAATATGTTAGTTCTAGCAAAAAAAATTAGGAACGAATAAAAAATAAGAGTACAAGACAATTTAAATAGAATAAAGGATGATTAGGGGAGAGTTGAGCAAGCAGACCTAGAACATTCAAGAACATCAAGACATGGGCTGGGGATATGGCCTAGTGGCAAGAGTGCCTGCCTCATATACATGAGGCCCTGGGTTCGATTCCCCAGCACCACATATACAGAAAATGGCCAGAAGTGGCGCTGTGGCTCAAGTGGCAGAGTGCTAGCCTTGAGCAAAAAGAAGCCAGGGACAGTGCTCAGGCCCTGAATCCAAGCCCCAGGACTGGCCAAAAAAAAAAAAAAAAAAAAAAAAAAAGAACATCAAGACAAAAAAGGTAGATTGTGATGCCAAAATGAAAAGAGTTTATTGTTTATTTTATCAGCTTTGCCAATAATAATATTCTGTTGCCAAAAATTAAAGAGCATGGGAGAAAGAATTAGAGAGAGAAAAAAACAATATTTTCTTCCTTTCTAAAAGTGGTAAGATTTATGCTCCCTCCTCAGAAAATAACAAAGATTAGGCATTATCTCTTACTTTTTGATTACCCACTTATTTAAGGGTTTCTTTGGAAAGATAAATGGCCAAGTTTCATTTTGATCGGACTTTCATTTAAATTACTAATTATGCAGTATGTGTTCAGTGGCACAATTTTCAAATGTTACCTGGTAAAGCTTCACTCGAAGAAAATTTTCTTCTTTAGGGTGAAATGAGACTTTTATGAGAATAACAACATATATCTCAAAGTAAATTGATTTAAATGTCCATAATATTGACTTATATTTACGTATCATTTAATAGTAATGAATAAAATCCTTGTGCTGTTTCAAGGAGAATAAAATGGTTTAGGTGTACTTTTCTCTTATTTTTCTATAACCTGGAAGATCTTCAATCCATACCACTGAAAACAGAAAATGTACATCTATGTAGAGTCAAAACTTGTATTCTTGCTTGAGAAATGAAGCTCAAAAACCTTAAGAAATGTTCCCAATTACACAGCTCTAGGAGTCAAGTTGGTAAAATTGGAGCACATCTAATTGGCACAAGGGCAGTATGAAATTTGTGGTTGTGATTGCCTTTGGTTAGCTGAACTGATAATCATTTTAGTGTGTGTGTGTGTGTGTGTATCAGATTGTGTGGAGCAAAGTATTTTGAAGAAGTCTGATCCATATGCAGGAGAAGAAATGATTAGTGGCAGGAGCAAGGAGGAACCAGGAGAGAAGCACTTGATTTTGAAGTCTGTTTCTTAATATTCTCATTTTGTGATTACTATAATTATGCAGCTTTCCTTTTTCTCTTGGCCAAAGATGTCATTATATATCCAAAAATTAGAGCCTTACAAAGAATAATTTTTGTTTAAAGGTGATTAAATGCATGTTGAAAATCATCTGGTTTGATAACCTCTAATTAGTGAAAAGTGTTAAAATGTTTCAATAGCTTTAAGTATATTTTAAATAATTATTCATAGCTACTGTTTACTGAACTCTCCTGCCTCTTTTCTTATTAATTATTGATGATGTAAAATCAATCATAGATTGTTTCTTAATCCCTCTGAAAGCTTCATTAAGTTGTGCAGATATTGGGGCACATAGTTCTAAGAATAGGGCAGAAAACTCAGTTTCAACTTTATCCAATGTGTTTATTTTTCTAAATTATCACTTTTCAAAACTGTAGTCTCTTTTTATATCTAGTTTTGGTTCCTGTGATTTCAGTTGGCTCTGGGCAAATAAAATCCAAACATATGAACAGTAAACTTCCCCAAGTTAGTAATTCACATGTTAGTGAACAAGCACATTAATACTTTGATGTCCTCTGTGGCCCTTGAACCTGAATCCTTTGATCTGTGTCCCTTGCACTTGAATCCTCCCTTTGTCCAATGGATGTAATACATATACACTACTAACCAGTTGTCAGCCATCTGGGTTATTTTGTTAAACTGTTGGAATATTACAATAGATTCAAGAGTTACTTTTTGACTGATGTACCTGGTTAAGTGAGGAATGTTTAACTTTTCTTTTTGAGGAACATTTCTTTGATTCACATTTCCTTAAAATGATTTTGTCCTTATGAGCACTTTTGCACTGTCTAGGAAAAAATTGATAATGTGTGAAGGAGAGATGAAAGCATTTAATCCGACAAGTATTCAATCCTACAAAAATAATGAAGCAGATACAGAGATCTCCATGCCATAAAGGAATGGAAAATGAGTGTTTAATTAAAAGAACTTCTTCCTTTTCTTTACTAAGTGACTTCCCAATTACTATTCAACTTTTTATAACTGAAATTTTCCTGCTATTATCTTTTGCATTCTTCTGTCTGCAATAAATTTGGACATATTTAGACATGGGAGGGGACTTTCCTACCTTTCCTGGAAGAGTGCTAAATATACATATAGCTTGTGTGGGGTTTTCAGAAAGAATCTATTGATGTGAAGGATATAAAGCAGTTCAGATGGAAAACTGGTGCAGATATTACATGCTTTTGTTTAGATTGTTTCTCCATGAGTCTTGCATCTGTTTCTTGAAAAGAACAGCTCTGGGTGGTTGGATTATAAGTTTATATTTCTTTTTCTGGTTTTCCTGTGCTACTGCAGATGTGTTCATATGTTTTGCCTGTTTTTTTTCATGAAGAGAATTTCCAATCTTTAAAAGACAAATGCCTTTATCTTTTTAACATTCATGCTGGGCAACATATTTTTTTAATAATATCCAGTTTCTCCTTCAGGAATATAGTATGAATATACATATATATGCATATATGTGTGTGTTCATATATATGTTCATATATATTCATATATAGTATATATATATATTTCTTTGTATACATGCTGGATTTTACTCAGAACTGTATCAAATGTTTTCTTGAACTAGATTTTACACTGCACAATATTTTGGAAGACTCATATCTCTTTAATCAGGGAGATATAGAAGCAAACCCACTGGTTACACAAAAGGAGAATATACATGAGACACTTATTGGCATACTGAGTATGTGATACTGTAATGAATGCCTAAGGGTTTCCCTAATGGTCATAACTCTAAGAGATCTAGCCTGTGAAATTAGTAAACAATGATAGGCCAAATGTATTAAAATTACTAAACTAAATCAACAAAATTATACAGCTTTATTTTTACAACTTCACATTTTTAAATATATGTACAATGTAGAATAGATTAAAAAACCCAAATAACATGGTATATATTTGTCATTTTGTGATAATACTTAGAATATACATGTTTAATTGTCAACTTGTATAAAAGAACTCTTAGGTTTATTAACCTATCTCACTGAAATTTTGTATCATCTGATCAGCAACTTCTGTTTCTTCCCAGGACCTTGAATTCTACTAATTCTCAAGCTTACCCTGATTAACACACTGATTTCATTTCCTTTCTGTATGTGCACATCAGTAGGATTACTGGATCATACAGTATACATCAGTGTACCAAGCCTTTTGATGGAGCAATAAACCTAGACAAGAAGAGTAGGGTTTACATTAAGAAAAATAGAGTCAGTTCTTTTCAGCTGATGCTTTGTTGTCAACCCCAGATCATCTTCACTAGCTCTATATTCTGTGTTGATAGTATACTTCAAAACGAGTAGCTTTTAAAATTGACATTTGTTAGGATTACAACAACATTAGCAAATGGCTGCATCCAATTAGAGGTGTCCGCATGCCATAATTCCTTTAAAACAATGAAAGAAATGGTTGGGGGAATAAACTACTTTAGGGAACTGAGGCTGCAAAAATTGTAAGTGACAATCTCTCTCTCTAGAATATCATTACTAATGGAAGCTTGCCTTTAAAATAAGCATTGGACATGGGGAAATCATTAAAATGGAGCAAAGCCTGATGTAATATAATAACTCATAAGTAAGTTTATGTATATAGGTCCCCTATATAAACATTAAGTGTATGTGTATGTAAAGAAGCTAACTTTACTTTTAGTTGTGTTTATAGAAAACAGATAATTTTATGATTACATTTCTTATTCTGCTTATAGTATTTGTTCTCACAGTTTTTAGAAAACAAGTTTAGACATTTTAAAATTCTACAGATGTCTTAATTAAAGTTAGTAATCAGTCTGGAAACCAAAATATAAATAAAAGGGAGACATAAAGGTCGGAAAAAATGGCACGGTGTCAACAGGCAATATACGTACTTTGCCTTTAATATAAAAATGCATTTTACAGTTCAAAGCATGTCATTCTTTGCATATGTATGTTTAAATGAAATATGAAAGAAAAATAATTCCCTCCAAATGATTAATGTTATATTTTCCAGGGGACATATGTATGTTCTTAAAATTTAATGTGGGAAGGGAACATTACCTGGAATCAATTACAGAAAATTTGACAAAATGAAAGTGGATATTCATTTTCTCTTTTTGTTAAAATTACTTTTGATATAAACTTTAAATATCCACAAAAATAAGAGGAGAATAATTGTAACCATTGGGATTTAATATGGGAAATAATTATATTCAATTAATAACATGAATTTCTTTTCAATAAAGATGCCCTCTAGTTTTGCATTTGATTTTTTTTTAATTTTTCCTTTTCTAACGAATAACTTTTTAGGCCAAGCTGGCTTCCCTGCATCCCTAGTAATGGGATTAAAGACATGTGCTCCCATTTCTGGCGATAACTGCCATATAAGTATGTGTGCTTAGTAAAAACTTTCAGATCAGTTTCTTTCCTCCCCTTGAATTTATGTACTTAAAATTCACCAAATTGAGGTTATCACTTCCATACCTTGTGTTCTTTTAATCCATTAATCCATTTTTCTGAAACAGAAAGAATATCGTAATTGTTTGCTTATCCAGTTGCAAGTTTGTTTAAAGTTGTAACTTCTCTAAAATCTATCTTTGCTTTCATGATTATTTTCAACACCTAATGAGCTTCCTGCTTCTAATGACTTTGAAAGTTCACAAAAATGATGAAGAATTTATAAGCAAGTGAAACAAGTAAATGAATGAGTGAATACATACATATTTTACAGCTATTTACTTATTTTGATTTGAAATTTTCCATAGTATGAAAATATGAATAATATCCTTTTTATTTGTTTTAAATTTTCATTGTAATGGTGATGTACAGAGGGGCTATAGTTATGTAAGTCAGGTAATGAGTACATTTCTTTTTGAACAGCATCACTTCCTTCCTTCATTTTCTCCTGACTCCCCTGCCCCCAAAATTTATAGTTTCCATCATTTCTAACAATTAGAATGTGCCTATGAATAGTAAAAAAAAAAAATAATAATTACATTTGAACATGATTAATTAAACAGTACTCTAAACATTCACACAATGATCCCAAAGGAGCATAATCTTAGGGGAGGATCAGAACTGCTCAATAGGTATGTGCATATGATCATATAAAATGATGGTTATCGAAATGAACAGCCAGGGTTGGAAACGAGGTTTTTTTATTATGTTGTTTGTGGTTCATATTTTCCTCTGTTTTTCCCCTTTGTTACTGTTTTCTTATTTCTGAACACTTTGTCTTGTATGTGAGTTTATTTGATGTGAGGAGGGGAAGAGGAAGCACAGAAATGGTGGGACAAAGGGTGAGCTAATTCAGCAGTGATACTCACTGGACACTATGTTGGAGATTATTTTTTTACTATGAAAATAGTGCTTTTAGTATTTTCTTAAAAAGATAATTTTACTTTGACATTGAATCTATGTTTGACTCACAAAAACTAAAATTATTGTAATTCAGTTAAGTCTTTAAAGTGAATGTGTGGAGGCGAAAAAGGAAGGGTTGACATATATTAATGTGCATTGTACTCATCACGTCACATGTTTAATTGAAATTCTCATGTAAAACTACTTAAATAAAAACTTCTGAAGGCAAAATAAAGCCAATGTCAGCAACATTCTCTCCTAAATATGAATTAACTTTGCAATCAAATTTAATCATTAGCAAGATCACACTGAAGCCACCAGCACAACTATATTCATCGCAGCACAACTTGTCATTGCTAAAACATGGAACCAACCTAGATGCCCCTCAGTAGACGAGTGGATCAGGAAAATGTGGTACATATACACAATGGAATTCTATGCCTCCATCAGAAGGAATGACACTGCCCCATTCGTAAGGAAATGGAAGGACTTGGAAAAAAAATCATATTAAGTGAAGTGAACCAGACACAAAGAAACCTTATGGTGTCCCTCCTAGGGCATAGCTAGCACATGACTAGGCTAGTCAGGGTAGAAGATCAAAATACCCCAATAGCTACACCCATATGATCACATAAGATAATGCCAAGTGAAATGAACTCCACATTATGGAGACAAGAGTTACACCACTGTTGTAATTATTATCAAAATGGCATGCAAAACTTTACCTCTTGTATTTGTTTTATTTTTTTTTCTTGTCTGTTCATTTGTTTGCTTGTTTTGCTTAGTTTTGTTTCTCTTGCATTCCCTTCCTGTGGTTGTACCCCCACTACCACTGTATCTTATCCTAATACCCTGTATACTTTTTAAATGGGTATTAGAACTGGGGGAGGGAAAGGGAATATCAAAATTAAGAGACAAAGGATAAAAAGACAAACCATTCCAAAAGCAAGACTTATAAAACCATTTGGTGTAAATCAACTGCATAACTCTTGGGGGGAGAGGGAAAGGGAGAAGGGAGGAGGTGGGGGGAAAATGAGGGAGGATGTAACAAGTAGAACAAGAAATGTACTCACTGCCTTACATATGAATCTGTACCCCAAAGTGTACCACACTTTGACAGTAAAGAAAAGAGTTTAAATTAAACAAAAAAGGAAAAAAAAATCATTAGATGGGTCTATGTAGGTGCCACAGTCGCAGTTTCTCCCTTTAGAGTAAATGTCAATATGTAATATTAATATTACTTGCAAACCATATATGTTAATAATCAATCATGTTTTCCAAGTCTACCAAATAATTCAAGATTTTTAGCAGGTTCATAGTGTGGTAGAAAAGAAGAGGGAAATAAATAAAGACATTGAAATGTAAAAGATGCAATTTGATGCTATACAAGTTGTCAAGATTTAAAGGCCAAATTTAGTAAGGTATTAATTGCCCAGTGTTTTACCAAGGCCTGCATGACACTGTATGCTAACCCATATGCTGTGAAAAGAAGGCTGCATTAAAGTTTTCATCAGGACATTAGTGATGGAATAATATGTAGAGTTATGAATTGAGTAACTACTAGATAGTTCTGAGAAATGCATCTCTAGATGATTTTATTATTGTGTACACATTGCTGAAATAACTTCCCAAACCAAGATATCACTCATCATTCAGTGAGGTCATTTTGCAGCATAACAACTGTTATATATGGATTCCATCCATTGACTGGCATAGCATTTTGAAAATCTGACTATATTAATTCTGGTTAAGTGTTAGAAATTAATCAATCAAGCCAGGCACTGGTGGCTTATGTCTATAGACCCAGATACTTAGAATCTTAGACCTAGAGGATAGAGGCTGGAAAGCAGCTCAGGCAGAGAACAAACTTCACAAGATTCTATGTAATTAACAACAAAAAAGGTGAGCTAGAGGTACAGCTCAAATGGGAGTGTCAACATTAAGTAAGAAAGCTGAATGAGTCTGAGTTCTCTGAGTTCAAGCCCCCTTTCCAACTCACACACACACATACACACACACACACAAACACACACACAATCACATTAGTTCTTTTTCTTTGTCCTTTTATCTCATGATGTTAGGTTTGAGTTAACAGATTTTTCTTATCATCATGGTCCTCCATGGATTTTACACATTGGTAATAAATAGAATGCTTACTAGAAACCCAACCCATTGTGATTTAACAACATTGTTAGTTGAATTCTAAGTATCAACTTTGTCTTGTTTTATTATTTGCCCTGGGATTTCGAGTGTATCTATGATTCAGACATTACAATTATGGGCAAAGTTGGCTTGTTTTTCTGACATTTTAAAAATTCCAGGCTTCAGTGTTCCATTTTGTCCTCACTCCCTGATTCTCCTTTCTCAAACTTGTGTTATAGATTCAAACTATTTTGGTTCCTCTAATATATTTATGATTTTTTTCAGCAACTAGGAACTTCAGATGGAAAATGTCAGTTATTTGACTTTGTCAAAGTTCATATTTCAAACCTAGCAAATGTTTGACCTTGTATTTCAAGTTCACTCTGCAATGTGATAAGTACTCACTAATGAGATTTCTTTATGAGCAAAGACAGAAGACAGCTTTAATTCTTTTAAGAGCTATAATTATTTTTACATTTGTAGATGTTTATCCATCCTAAATATGAAGGAATGAGTTAAATTTGTATTGCCTAGATTTCAAGGATTATTTGATATGAGGATATTTTGCAACTTCTTTTTTCTTGGATGAAAGAAGTTATTAGTTGTTTGAGGCAAATATTTTCTGAAATAAATCACAACACACTAGTTTGTTTTTTTGTTTTTTTAGGCCTGTTATATAAGAGTGAGCAGTTTTAAATACTCATATCGCTTAATAAGTGTAATAAAAGCTTTCTGAGCATTCACCGAGAGACTCTTTTTGTAAGAATGTGGTTTCTGTGCCAAAAAAGTATGGAAACTATCATTGTATCACTGTAGCAAAGGTAATCACTGTGCAGTATGAAGCCATCAATTGCTCATTTGGAGGAATTAAGGAAAATTCAAAAGGAAGATTATCATGTTCAAACACAGAGAGCTTAGATATCTTGCCTACTGGCCCTACTGGCGTAAGGTCTCTCCATCATTCCTGTAGCATTTACTTTTTGTATCAGGAGTTAATTAACGTGAAACATGAGGTAATTAAGGCTAATCCTCATAGCCTCCTGCTGGACTGTTGCCTCCTAGGCCATTGGCTAAACCCAACTGTTTTCCCAGATTAAGAAAGAAAAATTTCTTTTTTAAAGTGATAACTTTAATGTGTGTTTAGTCTTTTGCAAGACTGCACATTTTACATTTGTTCATTTTCCTGTTTGTAACAGACTACACAGGAAGGTAAGAATGCTGAAAGGACTGGTATTGTTCAAGATGCACTACATTCATAAACTGCTTTGTTAAATGCTAAGTCTTTACAGGTTATTTTAAAAAGAAATCAGTAGAATGATAAATCTTTAATCCTCATATGCTAGAAAACCAGGTGCTTTCTAAGAAAATTATGTTTGTATATACAGATTTGTCAGTGAATTAGATATTTATAATTATATAATAGTATTTGGAAGTGGAGAGAACAGATAGTCTTTCCTGAATTGCAATCGGGTGCCTTATCCTCAAGAAATATTCTAGATTTTATAGTATAAATAATGAATCTGCTCAGCAGTAACTGGCTAATTTATTCTTAGAATAATACACTTCTGGGTATTAACTATGTTTAGCTCATGCTAAGTTTTGTGTGAGTACCTACTTGTTTTTACTTTTGCTACTTAGGTTGAAGGTAAATTACTCTCTAATTTTCCAACTCCTTTAGAATCTGTACTTTATCCAAAAAACATTTTATTAGGGCATAAGGAATACAGAATTCACAAATCTCCCATGTTAATTAAGAAGCAAATGGCCAAGAATCAAGTCATGACATTCAAAAAAGAGGTAAGATACAGGAGTAAAATCTCTTCTATCATGCATTGCAACATCCTATCAAGTTGTATCATCACCAATTTCATCAGGAAATCATCATTGCTATCAGGAGTTTGACTTATACTTAACCTACACTTCTTTAAACATAGTATTAGTGGCAACAATGTTATTATATCCTGGATAGATGATAGATAGGTAAATAGATGGATGGATCGATGGATGGACAGACATTGCAGAGTTATTTATTTAGTTATTTATGTATTTATTTATTGCCAGTCCTGGGCCTTAGACTCTGGGCCTGAGTACTGTCCGGCTTCCTTTTTGCTCAAGGCAAGCATTCTACCACTTGAGCCACAGCTCCACTTCCAGCCTTTTCTGTTTATATGATACTGAGGAGTCGAACTCAGGGCTTCACACATGCAAGGCAAGCACTCTACCGCTAAGCCATATTCCCAGCTCCCAGAGTGATTTTTAATGTGATTTAAAAAAAAAAACAACAAAAACTAGAGGACAATTATACTGTAACAAGTTGCTAATTAATGCCTTCTGCTTGAGGGTTTGAAGCAGTTAATATTTACTTTGGTAGATGGGTGGCAAAATTAGAAACACTAGTCAGTTTTAAAGCTTTTTAAAGGAGAAAAAATGCCTATTTTTATTCTCCAAACTTTAAAGCTATAGGAAACAGGGATAACAGTGCTTGTGTTGATTTTGTGAATGTGATACTGATCTCTCAAAGGGAAGTGAGCTTTTCTCCTGCAAAATTGCAAGGAGGGCATCTGTTCATAGTATTTAAGAATATATCAGATGAGATGTTTCTATTGATCCCCATGGTGGGGATGAGTGCCTGGGAGAATAAATGAGCTGCCTTTATGAGGCTCCCTGTCATCAAGAATTTAGCTGTTTCATTTACAGATTCCTGTAAATGTTCAATAGATTCATGACCCGTAATTTTCACTGGAGAAGGACTAAACCATGGGTAAGCAAATGACCCTTTGTCATTAATGGTTTCAAGTAGCATGAGAAATATTCTGGGAGCTCAATTGATTCTGATGAAGCTACAGAGCTCAATTGCAAGGTGTATCTAGTTAATATTTCCAATTATCAGGCAAAGCAAATAATATATGGCATATACTATGTGTGCATACACACAAATATGATCACATAGGTTTTCTGTATTCAGATTTCAATTAAGTCTAGACATGTTAATATTTATACTATCACAGAAAAAAAATAAGTAAGCCAGAAACTACTTAGGTTATTAGATTTATCTCTACTAATTTCCCTTTCCTTAATTGGTTATTTTCTAAGTGATCAGTAAATTGCATTCAATAACTAATCTGCATTCTCACTTAGAAATGGTAGCTGCCTGATGATCTTAAATATAAGTATTTATTTGTATGAAATTTGGCTGTGATTAGCAGCAAATAAAAATTTTTCTAAAGTTATTATGATAGGACAGATAAATGGCTTAACACATCTACCTCTGAAAAATTTTTGTATGTATCAAAGATTTTAATGATATAAGTGCTGGTATTTAAATTACCTACTTTACCATAAAGCTCCCATTGCTAACATGATTCCTATTAGAAGTCTTTGGCTGGCTATTTGACAAGCAGCCTAGATTCCCAGTAATTTTTAGGTGACTGGTAGTCTCATACTCCCAAGCTGCCTTTTGCTTTACAAGAGGAGAGGTTTTAACTCACACAGAAATCTGACTAAATTCCAGACAGTTCTGAAGTATTTCCAGGGCCATGCTATTGGGGTCATTTGATTAAAGTGAGACCCTCAACCCAAAGACAACCCTCCACCCATATCCCTAACAAAAAGATAAAGGATAACTGCTACTCCCATTGGGACTCCACTTGATACCCAGAGGTCTCTCTTGGAGCCTGCCTGAACTGCTCTAAACGCTTGTATCTCAAAGCATGGTCATCTCAAGTGTACCAAAAAGACACATCATGTATACATGCTTTATTTTGGAATGTTCACTTTAAAAAATATATATAATTGCAGAACTACCTCCTCAAGAGGTACTGTGAAAGATACTGGTTTGAACTGTGCTTCTCATCTGCTCTGCTGCTTCATGAAGTGTTGGTTCTTGTACTGCCTAAGCCCTAGGAAGTCTCTGAGCAGCCCAGCCCATGGCTCTCTTTGTTAAAGATTTGAGTCTTTCCAAAGCTTTTTAGAGCCCATCCTGCCATGACTGATCCCAAGAATACGCTTTGCTAAATCCATTTCCTGGGGTGTCTGCTTACTGGGAAGACAGCCTGTACATCCTGTCTCATACAGACAGTTTGGCTCTACCCTGAGGCACTGGGATAGTGAATGTGTCCTTGTCCCACCCTAGCTAATGCCTCTTGGCATTTGAGGAGGGATCAGTGTAGTAGATTTTCTAAACTATTAGTTTACTCTTTCAAAAAAAAATATCTATTCAACATAGACTTTGAGCTTCAAACTCCCTGGACTCTAGAGATCCTGAAAAGAACAGAGAGACCAAAAATGTCATCATGAAACTTCCTTTCTGGAACTGGTTGTACACAATAACAGCAGCAAAGTAAAATATGTTTTATGGTAATAAAGTTTCATGACAAGGGAAAAAGCATGAATGACAGCGAAAAAATAAAAGAAGTGTAGCTATAAATTGCAATTTTACATACAGTAACTGAGGAAGGTCTTGAGAATGTGAATTTTGAGCCTTTCTTAAGGTGGGAAGGGGGAGTGGCAGGAAGAGAGAACAGAGTCTCTAGTAGCCAGAGACATTCGTAAACCTAACCTAAAGAGTTGCCTAAATTTACCTAAGGAACACCCTGCAGGCAGATAATTTAGTTTCCATGATGGACAGGACCAATTATAATATGGCACCATAGGTCCATGGAGAGTTCCACTCCTGTTCACAGAATATCCCAAGACCTCCCCAATAGACCACTATATAGTTCTGCTAAAATTCCTATGGTCAGCCTAACCAGCTTCTTGAAAATCAGATGTTTATGCCCTAAACTAGAATTCTCACTTAGGGTACATGTATGAAGAAGAAGAGACAATGAACCTATGATGTCATTTTGACCCACACTATTTAGAGTACAGCTTGAGACTGCTCAGTCTCCATAATAAACAAGAGCACATCTGAATATCTTTGCAAGTCTGGCAAGTCCTGACAGATCTGAACATAGACAAGCATTCATGTATTACATAAGCTTCATTTATCAACCTGTCCATTAGAGTTTACAAACACACACACATACACACACACACACACACACACACACACACACACACACACACACACACACACGGAAAAAGAAAAAGAAATGTTCCGACTCTACCCAACTAGACTTACCTTTCCTAATCCCTCCGTAATGGTAGGAGACAATAGCTTTCTCACATCGGGAGTGCTTACATTTTCTCCATGGGAGATAACTTTTGCTTTCTTATACTTTGTTTTTGCTATGATCAGTTCACATCTTTTGCTCCAGATACCAGGGTCCTGGAACTAAGACACCGGCCCTGACAGGAGACTCTATTCCTGAAACTCTTACCAAAAACGCCCTTGCTCTTGTGTGTACCCTAAAGATGGCTAGAAATATATTGAAGGAATATCCCACAGGTATGGAGTGTCATTTCACATAGCATTGTGCTGTGTAATAATTTATTTTCTCTTTCAAATTTCTAATAAACTTTCCTGTCACTTTCATTACACTTTACAATTTTTCTCTTGCTGGACCCAAGAACAATTGTAGATATCTGCCCAGATTTGCTGGTGACAGATAGACAGTGTTCTAGGAAGAAGAGGGAAGTGTAGATGGCTGAATTTAGGCAGAGCATGAGGCTAAAGTGAGTGCAGCAGTGCAAGGGACACACTCTGAGTGAGATGAGGTGAGAGCCCAGTTCATGTAGTCCCTTTGGGAACTTTCACTTCTTGGGTAAATGAGACAGGAGTCTGTTGAAAGGATTTGATGATGATGATCTGTCCTGTTAAAGTTTTCTTAGTGCTTAATTGAGACTTTCCCAGGGGGTAGCAAGATCCAGAAGATGGGTGGGAGTTGATTTATATGAGAGCTAGCCTGGTAGAGATGTAATTAGAAGGTAATATTGTTTAAAGCCAGCATCATGGATGTTAACCTACCCTGTTTTAGTGTGTGACTCTAAAAGACTGAGGATGCAGGATTTATGAGCAAGTCAAATGAGTGTTATATGCCTATTTGGTAGTACAAACAGAGATACCAGTAGTTAGTTCTATATATGAGTTTATCAACAAGTTAAGCTTAGACAGACACTGGGAAGCTTTGCATACATGTAGCTGTCTTTGTATTCATGTCATTTGATAAGAAGATAAAAGTAGTATGTGAAGGCAGAAGTTCTATGACTGAAATTTTTGGCCACTATTAATGTCATGAAGAGGACCTGGCAAAGACTGTGAGGAAACTGTCGGATCAATGGTAGAAAACAGAGTGAGGGTGTTATTCTGTAAATCAAGTAGAATAACTATTTCAAGATAGGAATGGCCCATTCTGCTGTCAGATGGTACTGAAGGATCACAAAAAATGAACAAGAAGGACTATTGGAAAGAGCAATGGAGAGACCCTGGACCCTGTTTTTGAAGTAGAAAGGAGAAAGTCTTTATTGTACAAGGTCTGTGGAAAATAGGAGGACAAGGTGGAGTTAACAAGTAATGATGTTAAAAAAAACAACAACACAAAAAAACACTAATGATACCTACCTAATTACATTAGAGTGTTACCTGCAGTCTAGGAAAGAAAATAATGAAGAACATGTGGAAAGAAATGTAAGTATAAAAGAAAGATTGGGGGGGGGGGGTGTTGTTATGTAAAATGGCATACACAAGCCTGAAACTGGTTTAAGCCTATAATCTCAGCTATTGTGAAACAGAATTAGGTGGTCACCATTTGAGGCCAGTATAGGGGGGGAAACAAAACAGAAGAAATGGAAAAGAAAAAAAAAGGAACTTGTGAGATCTCAACCAATGGCTGAGTGCAGTGGCCCATGCCTGTTATCTCAGCTATAAGGAAAGTATAAATTCTTGGCAAGTGTGTCATGCCTACCACTCTCAGAAAATTGGAGACACAAATAGGAGGGTTTTTCTAAGCACAAACGGAAGCCTAATTCAAAAGCAACCAGTGCAAAAAAAGGCTAGAAGCATGGCTCAATATCATAATGCCTGCTTCTCCAGTGTGAGTCCCAGAGTTCAAATTCAGTACAGGGGAAAAAAAGACATGCTAAAAGCATATTTACATGGTTATGGAAATCATTTAGTGTATGTAGAAGGAAAAATTGCAAAACGAAAGTCCTTGAGAAGGGAAAAGTAGATGTGAGCTAGATGGAATTAGAGAAGTTGCTCTGATCTAAACATTAGATCATGCAGTAGCATGGTAGGTAGGCAGAATAATCTTATATCTTTAGCTTCATGTGTGCAACTCACAACACATTTTTTTTTCTTTTTTTGGTTTGAGAAAAACAATGAAATGTGTTGAAAGAGAACAGATTTCTAGGGCATAGATTGAGGTCATAGATAATCTTTTACATCTGCCTCCTTTTTTATAGCCAATTTGTACAAACAGAATTCCTTTTCCAGTTTGTTTTCACTTAACCATTGAAGCCCTGTGTGTTCCTAAAGATGGCTAAGACCCCACCCTTGCCTTCAGGGAGCTGCCTATCAGATAGGAAAAGATCAGAAATATAGCCACTGTGTTTTCTAGATATACATCAAGCCTAGTCCTTTCCTCCATGTTCTCACAGGAGAGAAAAATTCACTTTACGACCATTGAGGAATGCACAGGGAATGCGTTCACCATGGCTGTAATTAGTGTCAGATGTCAGCACTGTTGGAGAAAAATAGTGTTAGAAATAAAAATAAAAAACATGTTCAGCCTTGCTAAAGACCTGTTAGGAAGCAAAGCTGAGGCTTCAAAAATTACTAAAACAAAAGGAGGAGAAGGGACTAAGCCTACATTGTTACATTGTTACATTGACTGAAAATTATTCTGAAGAATCTAGATATTATTCTATAAATACAAGGGGGTGTAATTATGTATTTTAGGCAAATACATATGATAGATGTGGTAGAGTAGTCAAATCAAAAGTTATAAAAATATTAGAAGTCCTTTGCACTAGTCTAGATAAATGAGTAAAAATGAGAGGTAGATACTAATAAAGTTGTTTTTAGGGGAAGATTATGAAAAAGGAAAACCAAAATCAAGCTCCATTTAATTTCCTGTCTCTAATTATATAGCAACACGATTAAATAGTATAACAGAATGTTGATTTGACCAAACCACAAAGGCTACATTGGTTTATGCCTGCCTAGTATATGAATTCAATGCATTATAAAATTTAAGTCCAATATTTAACAAACTAAAGGGAAATCAAGAGAAGATCCAGAAAGCCTTATTCAAGTTGGCACTTCATAAATGGCAGGAGGTGATAAAGGAAGAACTATTCATAGATACATGAAATACAGACAGAAGAAAGGAATAATTGGTGTATTCATGACTTCAGTAGGCCAGAAGTTTAATATTAAGATTTGGTGTCTCCTGGAGGCTACAGGGTATAACAATCTCCTACCTACTCATGAAAAATTATAAGATCTCAGTGTTTATTGTTGTTATTATCTCATTAAAAGAAAGAGCAACGAGGTACTGGTGGCTAATGCCAGACACAATAAAGGCTCAAAGCAATATAATTCATCTGTGTGCTTTATGCTTTTACTAATATCCTACAGTAGAAATCTTTATTTAATATTTTGTCACCATACAAAGATATATTACCCTATGTGACAGAATGACTGTATGTATTGTTAATAGCAGTTATGCAATAAACACAGACAAATGTTCCAATTATATATATGCACACACATTTTATATTTCAACTTCAATACATATGTATAAATGCATTTTAATATATATGTAAATGTGTATATGTATATCTATGTGTGTCTACATATAACTCCATATATAGATATAGATATTTATCCAAAATTCCAATTTCTAGACTTATATTTTGGGGTAAAATAAGAAAACATGCTCAATAAAAATCAATTAATGTTAATAAGTGTAAATACTTTCATTTAATAGGTAGAGGTTGTTTTTGTTTTTGTTTTTTTTTGCCAGTCTTGGGGCTTGAACTTAGGGCCTGAGTACTGTCCCTGGCTTCCTTTTGTTCAAGGCTAGCATTCTATACTTGTGCCACAGTGCCACTTCTGGCTTTTTCTATATATGTGGTGCTGAGGAATCGAACACAGGGCTTCATGTATATGAGGCAAGCACTTTACCACTAGGCCATATTCCCAACCCCAATAAGAATACAACAGAATAAATTGAACATGTGGTCATATTTTACTATAAAAATAGAAGAAAAGTACATATGTATAAATATTAAAATGATAGTGTGGCATGACATATAGAAATTGGAACTCTGTGAATTATATGCAACTTAATTTTTACTACTTTCTTCTGCCTTCCACAGCCAAACCCTTTATGCAATATAAAAATGTTATGTGGCTATTTACTGTGATCATAAAAATAAAAGCCCTAGTAAATATAGCTTGAAACCCTACTGTTTGAGTCAGAATGATTTATCTGGAAAAGTAGAATTTAATATGAAGTGCTATTATAAATAAATGGATATTTGTTAAGAAGGAAATAAAATGCAGGAGTGTCTTTAAAATGATGTTATTTTTTATGCTAAAAAAGCCAGAGATGTTGGGTCACCTTGTCAAGTAAGCATATCTCAGGTTTAATCACACCTTGGTGCTACTGAAAACGGGCAGCAGGAAAAGAGATGAAAATGAAGGACTTATGTTTTGAATGTTAAATGAGATGAGAATATCTACATTGCCAGCAAGTATCTCCATAATTACTTAAACACTTGAGAATCTTGGAATTCGTGTTTTCTATTGTGTGTGTGTGTGTGTGTGTGTGTGTGTGTGTGTGTGTGTGTGTGTGTTGTATTTCTGTTGGAACTATGGGGCTCGCTATGGCTTAGATAGGATAAAAGCCACATCCCACACTTCTAGCTTTTTTCTAGTCAATTAGTGTTAAGAGTCTCATAGAGTTTTCTTCCAGAGCTCGGGTAGAATCTTGATGTACAGATCTTAGACTCCAGAGTCTCTTAGATTATGGATGTGAGCCACTAACTCATACCTATGACTAGGTGTGTAGTAGTTTGAATATAGACTCTCACAACATTTATTTAGCCTACATGGCTTCTTCACTTACTCCCTTTTGAATAACATGACATTATTAAGATGGTAGAAAGAACAGTAGTCATAAAATTAAGGTGTAGTGTGAATCTGAAATGATTTCATAAATATTTCTTTCAAATAAGTTTTATTAAGAGGGAAATATTTATGGTACAATTTTACAAACTACTTTTTCAGTCAAGTCACTATGCTTAGAAAAGTATTATCAATTGATAAACTGTATAAAACAGCCTGAATATGACTATGTAATGGTATATATGACATCTCATATAATAGTGAGGTATAAGTAGTAGATTTTGTGCTCTCCTATGAGTCAACAGAAAAGCCTTCACATTGCAAGTGATTCACTGTACCAATTGGGCCAAATTTCTTGGACATCTCGCTATTCTTCTGGGAGTGGCTGCTCTCTTTACTTCCCATTTAGCAGCTGTACAACTGGGAAATGTCCAACAGAAGGAAAGCCACCTGCTCCTCTGGTGATTTCAGCCAGACAAGATTGAAACTTTACCAAGTGTGTTATCTGTTCCTTTGATTCATTTTTCAAAAGTAAATCGAACTAGTCAGATATTCATATCATAGAATTTGTGATTAGTTAGCTCCTGCAGTATTTAAAGTTCCTTTTCAGTAACAAGATTTTGCAGATTTGGACATGCCTTTCTGCAAAGAACTGTGGAGTTAGTTTGGGGAGATAAATTTGGAGTTAAGATATTTTGAAGTATTTCTTCTTTCATACACGATGTCATTATGCCCTGAAATAATGTGTACATGTGGGCACATTGTTTGCCCATTGACAATTTATTTATCTTTAGTGTGTGATTCTAAGTCACTCCTACTAATAATCCCATAAACTCCAAAACTGTTTCCAACTTACCCATTTCCCGAAAGTAGTCACTTTCTACTCCTTTAAAATTGTACATGCTGGTGCATAATGCAAGGACATATTGGAAAGCTTCACTGGAAAATCATGTTGGAAGTGAAAATTGACCTACCCTAAAACTTGAGTTTCTAGCATGTTCTTTCATTCTTTATAGTATGTTATGTGTAAAACATAATAATTTTATGGATGAACTATGCCTGTCACTGTTGTATAAGGACTTCTGTGTTTTGGTTAAATAGACCATCTGGTTTTTAAATATTTTTACATATTTGGGTTTGACATGGTGTCTATCCCATTGATACTTACAAAATGACAAGAATCAGACAAGTTGTTTTTCACTTGTTCCTTTACTATCTGACCTTATTTACTATCTTCTCTCTTCTTTTGCTCCTCCTCTCTTCCTTCTGATCCTCTTTCTCTTCCTCCTCCTCACTCTCCTCACCATTTTACTTCTCCTCCTCCTGTTTCTCCTACTTTCCCTTTTTCTTTTCTCTTTCTTTTGTTTGCCATTCATAAGATTTCACAGTCAATTCTAGTAAAAGAAAAAGCAATGTAACAGCAGCATGAATTTATATATAAAAATATTTCTACAATGATAGGAAATTTGATTTTGATCTATTACTTATGTAGAGCAAGTATTTTTTAGACGGCAAAAATTTGACAATTTTGCTAAATTGCTCTGTGTATGCACCTTTTAAAATTGGATTCCCAAGGTTTTAATCAACAAAATCCTTGAACCCCTTCAATGAACACAATCCCTAAGACATCAAGCTAACTGAAGTATATAAAGGGCATGGAGATAAATAAAGATTTTTTTTGTAATTAAAATGTATGAATGTAATTTTACATAATTGACTCTTAATTTTAGTAGGTAAAAATTGTATTGTAGTAAGCAGATGAACTATATAAACTTAAAATAACTTTAAGTTCAGAAAACCATTTCTGCTATTCAGAAATATTGTTTTGAAAAATGTAATATTATTCATCTTTGGCTCCTTTAATTTGGAGTTCATCAAAGTTTATTCAAATGAATTAGCAATAATATCATTAAAACTAGATCAATGTGCTGATTTGTATTCTTGCATTTAATAAGAACTTTGTTTTATACTCTTCTGGTAATTTTGAATGCTGAAACAGCACCATAGTAAATGCCAACGTCGGCAGATTAGTCTAAAGAAGTCCTTTCTTTAGTTACAGTATCAGTCTAAATGCACAATCAGCCCATGAAGTTTTATGGCACTGGTACCTGAAGTCCACAAGGACTTTGTGTGAAATCAGATCAAAGTCTTTTGACATATGTACATGTCACATTCTTACTGTATATGCATTGTCTTTGGTGTCAAAAGAATCTTCCCAGATGGGACAGTAACATTAAGTACCCAATAATATGTTCCTAATATGCCCCTTCTACCAGAAGATTGTGTCTTGGTAATCTTTGTATCCCAGATCATTCCTGACAAACAAGTTGTTGCATATGGTGGATTTCACCATACACATTTAAACAAAAATATCTTTGCCATGCCTTTTTGAGATATGACTCTGGAATCAATCCACTCTCACAGGCATTTTTTAAATTAGAGTCAGCTCGATGATATTGAACCACCGAATTATTTAAATAGAATTTCATTTCAAGCATGGATTAAAAAATAATTATCATAATATTTTCCTGCAAAACACAACTAATGCATTTCTTTACATTTATCTGACCTCCTCTAGTTGAATTGCTCTCTCTTTTTATTGCTTAAGCATGCAGGATTGCCTGGACACTTGCAATGATTTGCACCAATTTTTCATGGATGTGTCAGCCTGTGATTATATAATTATATGACTTTTATAAAGGCACAGAAGCTCAGAAAATAATGTGCCCTATTTTATGCATACTCAAGTACTCTTTGAATAAAACACTTTGCTCACGTTTAAAGACATGATATGCTACTGGGAGGCAATCATTTGATCTCTTAAGTAAATTACTATTTTTCATTATTTACCAATTCCCAATTGCCCTGTACATAATGTAAGTGTAAGTATTCTCTATGGCATTCAGAGTTGTACAGTTAAAAGTAAAATTATTAAAAAACAAAACAAAAAAACATATCTCCTGACATCTGATGCAATATAATGTTTTGCTGATAATAATGTCTGTTGTTTTTTCCCTTGACCACATAGCAGGCAAAATTTACCCAAATACATATTAGACATGTAAATAAGGTCCCTACATTTCTAATCATATAATTAATCTCTACAGTTCTAGAGATACCTTTGTTTAAGCATCTAAATTATTTATTATGTATTTTCTTTTAGCTAATATGTCCAATTCAGTGATATTCTTAGGTTATAAATAAGCCTTTCCTACTGATCATAAATGTTAAAAATAATTTTAGCATCAAGACATACATGTGATTATATTGCAAAGTAAACATTTATTACAGAGATTAAGTTTATAAATAGTTTGTAATATATGAAATTGCCTTAATTTAAGCAGTTTTGACCTAGCACTCAATTTTATAATTTACCAACTACTTTATATTTCCTCAGCTCTATCTATCTTACATTTCCTCAGCTCTATAACTCTGTCATTATTCCATCTAGCCTGAATATACATTCCTACTTTTTCTGAAAAAAACAACAACAAAGCCACAAAAATAACCCCTTTTCCTCTGCAATCCTTATTGGAGGCTTAGGTACTACTGTGCTTAATATTTGTTCATCACAGGATGACTTAGGTACTGCATTACCAACTATGTACCTTTTGCATTTAGAATACTTGTATGGATAACCTAGAATATGTAATTTTATAGATCCCTGACTTCATCCTCGTACTTTGGTGAAAATAATTCCTCTAGGTTAGTGTCACAAGTTATTTGTGTCCATGAGGGCAGATGTCATAAAAGATTTGTATCTACAGAGCTTACTGATGTGGTTGGCACATAATAAGAGCTGAAGAAATGTATTAATAATTGACTAACTTTCTGAAAGTAGACTAGATCTTGGAGAGTTCTATTTCTGTCCTTTCATTTTATAAACAAGTAAACAGAGGGTCAGAAAATTTAGTTTCATTTTTTCTAAGAGTTGTATTCCAAGGAGACAACACAAGCAACATATGAAAAAATCATTTGAAAATATGTCGACAATATTTGGCACAGATATTTAAGCAATGGTAAAATAACACTGGAATAACTCTAGGCAATGAAGATTAGAGAAAGCTTTAGAAGAACTTGATTTAAATTGGATCTTGAAGGATGGGAAGAAGTTGGACAAGTAGAGGAAATGAGAGAAAGAGATGGTAAGGATATTAAATTGAGGGAGAAAGGACAAAAATGTTCAGAGAAGACTGAGCAGAGAGAATATTAAATTAACCAATGATTCTTCTGATATCTTTACAAAAGATATATTTTTAGACATAGGATCTAGGATATATTTTTAGGTTTTCTGATTTTTTATGACACTGAAATTCTAGAAACTGTTATACCCAATTTTTTAAAAAATGAATGAAAATTTATAGAATTAATCTTAAATAAATTATAATCACAAACTTGGAATGTTGGTTAATATGTAAATCTATTTCTAATTAACTGAAACAATCAGATTTCCATACTTGGTTATTATAAATGATATTTTTTTTCCTTTCCTTTTTATCTTTGGAACCCATCAAATGATTTCTATCAGCTTTAAAAATATTGAAGAGATTTATTTCTCTTTTGGCAGTGAAATGTGCACATGTGTATTTCTGTGTGTGAACTCACAAAGAAGGTTGTGAGGAAATTTGTAGAAATATTTTTTTGTCAATTCAATGTAGTGTTATGAGGTTCCTCTTTTTGATCCAACAATGAATATGTTTTCTCCCTACATACGGCCTTGGCTCTAACATTCACCCAAGAAATCCACCACATGTACCACTTTGGATTACTATTGGCTAAAATACAAGACAGATATACTGATCTGACTGAAGGAATTATGTTTTAGGTTGTTATCCATGATTGTTATTTGGGTGAATGGAATATTGCTGGATATTTCTTCTGTTGAACCATTTTTTAAAGTTATGTAACAACCACTTCCTGAGTACTATTTTTGAGCACAGCATCATGCTGCTTTTCACTGATGTGAAAACTCAGTCCTGGTTTTTGCTTACATGGTTACATTGCATTACTGAGAAACTAGTTAACAAACAAGTGCGTCCAAATTTTTTTTAAGTATTTTGAGGATCATAAACACATTTTTTAGGGCCAGGGGTAATGGCTTAAGTTGTATACTACTTTGGAGAATGTGGGTAGAGGAGAAGTAATTAAATAATATTGAAACCCCTGGATATGAGACTAAGCACACTGTTCATGATGTTTTGCCTACACTACTGAATTCTGGCATCTGAAAAGACAGGCCCATTAATAATGGTAATAATAATAATAACAAATAGCTAATATATATGATAGGCCAGACAGGGTTTGAAAGCACTTTGTGTATTATCTAACTTAATGGTTGTAATGATCCTAAAATCATAGGAGTGAAGGAACTGAGGTCACTTGGATAATTTGCTTAAGTTCGCGTAGTTCCTAAGTGGTAGAGCTAAAGCTTGAATTCCCATGAATAAGAATTCTGATAATTGCTTGAAGAAAATGGTCTGCTAACTCCCACTGGCTAAAATAAAAAGAAAAGGAAAATATCAGCAAGCCATTAATTCATGAAATGTAATTTTCCCAACTGCAAAGCTTGCAGTTTGCACACCTGTCACTTTGCTGATTCATCTCACCTGAATCATCCAGTCAGCTTCATTGTGTTTGCAAAAATGGCTAATTACCTCAGGGGAATAATTTAACTATCAATAAAGAAGGCAATAAATCATTAAAGATATGGTTAATAAGGGGAAATAATTTTGACCATTCAGCTTGCATTGATCCATCATATAAAAAAGATTAATTTTTATATTCCATTCTGAACCTTCCAGGCAACCATTAGCTTTTTATTTTTCTCTGAGTTGAACTGTGCAGATTCTTCATTAAAAATATGGCATTTATCTTATCATCATCTTCTTAGTGTTGTATCTCGTTTCAGGAACATAAATACATTCTGACTTACCAAGAAGGCAAACAAAGACAAATACTACTGTCTAAGTAAAACTCAGTACAGTAAAGCATTGAAATGCATGCTATTTTATTGTCATTTTTTAATGTTTTTCAATTTGTTGTTGTATATGTAATTATTATCCTCATTAACTTAGTTGACCAACCTCTTTTTGTTTTTAAAACTGTAAAAGGTATATGACTTTTACTTTTTACTGAAATTTAGAGGTGATAAAGTATTGAGATAATTTGATCTGTAAAATATAACGTATAAATATATTTCTATCAAAGCATAGCTACTATTTTAGTTATGTCAGTTCAGCAGTACTCAGAACCACATTTATTTCTCATCATTTTAATTTATTTTTATGTTTTTGGCATGGTTGGTCAAAGTTATATTAGAGATGCTTGTGCTTTGTAGTCACATTGATCTATTGCCCAATGGAATTACATTATATAATGCATGTATTTGTGACATCTAGAAGTTTCAAAGTGAACTTTTTCATATCAACAGTGTGGAAGCTGTACTTTCTGTAAAAAGCCCTGCTTGTGGAAGGGACCATCGGAATCATGCTAGAGAAATTTTATTTTCCGATTAGCCCAAAATGAATATTTAACGTATTCTAAAGTTACATTCACTAGGCTGTTTTTATATCTATGAAAATACTTTATCTCCAAATGTGAAAACATGAGAGATACATATTTTAGGATTATTTTCTATCAAGAAGCAAGTCCACTATTTCTATCCCCAGTGTGGATATAAATGTATTTATCATTACTCTTGAATACAGAAAAATGTAGGGTCCTAAATACAGTCACCATATTTTTTCACTAATTAATACATTTTATATACGTGAAATGAGGAGTTCAAGACCTTAGTATACAAATTAGTGCCCAAGGACAATGTTAAAGGAAAAAAAAAAAGATAAAGCTTAAATTCCATCAAATACCATTAATAATGCAATCAAATAGTATAAAGTTTCACTTCACTTAAACATGTTGGAACAATTAGAATCTACGTGGAACTTTACCTGTTTCCTTATTTATAAAGTAACGAACTAAGATAGCTTTATCATAGAAAATGGGAAAATTGGGCTGGGAATATGGCCTAGTGTCAAGAGTGCTTGTCTTGTATACATGAAGCCCTGGGTTCGATTCCCAAGCACCACATCTATAGCAAATGACCAGAGGTGGTGCTGTGGCTCAAGTGGCAGAGTGCTAGCCTTGAGCCAAAAGAAGCCAGGGACAATGCTCAGGTCCTGAGTTCAAGCCCCAGAACTGGCAAAAAAAAAAGAAAATGGGAAAATTTCAGTGAAATAGCAACAAACAAACAAAAATCACCTGTGACTCAAGCCAAGGTATTGTGTGTATGTATTTCTGTCACCATGTTTTATTTTGCCATTCACTTATCCTTTGAACAAGCTAGAAGCTACCATTTATTACTACCCCATAATTGTACCTACATTGTTTATCCCAGGTTTGACACATTTTTATCCTCACTTGTCAGAAAACATAGATTTGTTGTGAAGTGGAATAATATTTCTCTCTTCATTCAAACTCAATGGAGAATTCTTCCTTATGCAATCAACCAATCAATAAATCCTACTGTGCTACTATCTGAGGGGAGCAGTGGAATACCAAGAAGGAAGGATTTTGTACTTTCATTCTGTCTGTGGATGTATTTTATTGCATGTGAAATAGAAAAAAGCAGCTCAACACTACATATTTAAAAATTTGCTGTAAATAGGTTCTCATTTTTCTCATCAAATATATTTATTTAAATCAGATGTAGAAAATTGGAAATCAGAATGTATTCCCCTAAACCAAAATACAGTGCACCCTATTGTTATATACATGCTGTTGTCTTTCTTTTACCAGTGGACTGAAATAGCCCCACTCTTTACCAGGGGACTGAAATAGCTCTACTCGTGACACAAATTCCTAAGCCTTTGTTCTGAGGCCCATTATTGGGTGCCAATAGCCTCTGAATCTGAAGAGGTAGATTCTGAATCAATAGGATAGATCCCAAGACTAAGAACATGACTGGTGCACCAGCTGTGCACATAGGGTTGATGCCTGTGTGTGTCTCTCAGTGCAACAAATAGTGTAAGGCACTGTTTCTTTAATCCTAATCCAGCAAACATGACAGAGACAGTAAAGGATAGCTAGAAATTCAATCCAAGGTCTCTTGAGGAGATAAAATTAGCAAACCCCTCATGACTGGGATTAGTGCTTTCACAAAGGAGGCCCAGAACTGCCTTGCCTCAAAGACCCTGTTTATAAGAATGATGCTTTCCCCAGGCATTGCTAGCAAACTGATCTTGAATGTCAGAGACTATAACAGCAAAAATAAATTTTTGTTTCTTGCCAGTTACTCAATGTAAAGTTTTGTTATAACAGTCCAGACTAAAATAGGAATACTTTAGTACTCATACATGTAATATATATATATGATATATACACATTTAAATATATATGATATATGTATGTATATACATATATATGTATATGGGTGTGTATATGTAGACACACTCAAACATATAGATGCTATCTTCCACATTTCATTACTACTACTTCATTATCTAAAATATGGTCACATATGTTCACACTTATGTCAGTCTGTGGTTATATTTTAAATAGTCATTTGTAGAAAAAACTATAACAGTGGCATTTTTAGGGCATATATCCAATGACATTTTATATAAAAGCTCTTAAAATATTCTTGTATTGATAAACAAGTTCATTATTAGTATTTCTCAATATCCTCTATTCATTTGTGCTTCCAAATTTCAATTGCAAATAATTATTTGCATTGTGGTACATGGGTTTTCATAGAAATATTAAGTTTGGCTTTTATTTAGTTCTATACCAGTCTACAATACCTAATTCATTTGGGCACTAGTGGCTCATGGCAGTAATCATAGCTAAAAGCTGAGATATGAGGATCAAGGTTCAAAGCCATCGTGGGTAGCAAAGTTCCTGAGACTCTTATCTCCAATTAACCACCAGAAAACTGGAAATGATACTGTGGCTCAAAGTGGTAGAGCACAGCACCCAGGCCCTGAGTTCAAGCCCCACAACAGGCCAAACAAACAAACAAACGAACATCATCTACTCTTAGATAATTCTTTATTACTAAAAGAAAGAGTGATTTGTGGAGACATTTAGTGAAGTTTTGCAATCTGAATTTTTATCAGGAATAAATCTTACCATCTCAGGTGGTATGCTGTGTCTCAAAGCACTGTTTTACACAGGCTTACGTTTACAGACAATGAAAATGTTAGAACCCCATTATTCAGGAATGAATTCTCAAGGTTTGAAAAAAAGCAACTTTAGCAACAAAGGCTAGAGACAGAAAAGTGAAGAACTGGCTTATTTCTTCAGATATTTTAACTCTACTAGAGAGGTGGCTTTATCAGGGGACATGACCATCTTTGTGGTAGCTATTGATGAAGGAACATTTCTTCCATCTCATCATATAGTTATCATCACTGGCATTCCTGTGTCTGAGCCCCAGATCACACTATCCATTCATACAAAGTACCACGTGGACATGAATTGACAGTTAAAGGTTTTTATTGTGGGTGAGGGGAGAGTAAGAGCCCACAGAAAAAGTAAGGAAAAATAAGGAGATGGAATAGGAAGTCAAGACAAACAAAAAGGTGTTCCTGGACCACTAGAGAAATAGATAGATAGATAGATAGATAGATAGATAGATAGATAGATAGATGTGTGTGCGTGTGCATGTGTGTGTACATATATGTGTATATATACGTATACATGTATGTGTGTATACATACGTGTATATACATGTATACCTACATGTATACTTATATGTGTACATACACACACACACACACACATATATATATATATATATACTATACACACGCACACACAGTATTTCCCCATCCTATGTTACATTTTCCTTAGCTGTTCTGTATTAGTCTCTGTGATACCTTGGTATGCAGTTGCTGTAACTGCTAGGTATATGTAATGATCACTGGGGATTTTCCCCTCTTCCTCTGGTGACTCCTCCTCTTTCTCTTTAGATGTAATCTTCCTCCATCTGTTCCTTAAATAATTGAGTTCCTTTTGCTTTAGTTTCTCTCAGCTTCCTTTTCTACATTATCTACTTAAACAATCAGAGCTACTTCATTGCCTCAATTGGGTTTTAGAAAGTGATAATTCTCCAATATTTAACTTGCTTCTTGACCTAATTTCTGAGCTTCAGATCTCTTTATCCAACTGCTCACTGAGGAACGTTTCTTCTCTGTTCATTCAAGGTCTTTTATCCTAGTCTTCTATCAGAGCCTGCCTTGGTAAACGTATTCACTTTTCCGGAAACTTCTCAGTCCAATAATTCTTGTGTCAATCTTCTTCCCTCCCTTTCTCTTATCCTCCCTATCTAGTAATCAAGTCCAGTGTGTTTCCTTCTCTAAAGAGCATTGCAAATACATCTACTGCTCTCTCCTAACACCACCATCCCAAAGCAATATCATTTCTCAGAAAAACTATGAAGCAGCTACTTACCTCTATTAACCTAATGTCACTCTGCGCCTGAATCATGGTGATATTGTACTTGAAACTACTCCAGCCCTCATTTGATGTTAGAAAAAGTACAATGTACAATGTACCCTTATATCTGGCCTTCCCCTTTCTTACCAAATGTCTTTACTCCTGTCTTCCATACTTTTGGGTTAGATAGTCCATGAAACCATCATCTCTAGAATTAAGCATTCATAAAAAGCTCTCAAGAACCATAGGATCGAGTTACCCCAGCTTCCATAAGCAACTGTAATCACAGTGATAACTAAGTAAAACAATAATTGTGTGAAATATGTTTGATTCACTAAAATAATCCCTAGAAAGTTGAGGCCACCAATATTCCCATTCAGAGTTGAGTTTCTGTATAATCACAGAGCACTGCTATAATTATTCAAATAAATGACATGTCAACTATTGATTGACGAGGGGAATGAGCTCATTTAACAAATATAAACTTAAAAGATCTTATTGTTGTTTGTCTTCATGTTAGGTAAGTTTACACGAAGTTGTGAATGCAGGCTATCAACCACTCCAGCCAACCAGTCTACTGTACTGCAGAAAGAAAAAAAAAAGGCTCAGGTTCATTTATTTTCTGACTGGGTACCTATTACCAAGTATAATGAAAAGTTGATGAGGTCTGCCTACTGGATCCTAGGAAGGGAAGAGCAAATCAATATGTAACATTGCTTTTGGTGTGAAAGGTCAAATTTAGTAACTTGTGTACCTTATTTTTTTTCACAGAGGTAATAGTTGCCCTGAGTACACTTTTATTTTAAGACTACTTATTCTGTGTTATTATTTGGAATGTACCACCATATAAAATGAAGAAATGGACAAATAATGAATATTCAATCTCTAAATAATGAAATCAATTTAATATGTTTGGAAGATTTAATATTTTCTTAGTAAAATCAGATTGATGAAGTCCTGTTAATGAATATATTGATGAAACTGAAGGAAAATGGGCTCAATGGTCTTTTGTCACACTTTGTGAAATGTGACAATATAGGCTAAGAAGTAGGGAAAGAGTCATATTAAAACATTCAACTAATAAAAGTCACCTAAGTATAAAAATGTACCTATCACACTAAAGAAAATAAGGAAATATGGTTTTTGGCATGTGCAATATTAAATTACTAATTTATCATACAATTTAAAATGAATACACTGTAAGTGTCTTAAGTTCAGATTTTACAGATCTCTTTATTTGCTTTTTACATAGGCACTGTAAACTCAATCCTCCCCCCCCCCCGCTCCTTTTTCTGATACAATGATGGAAGATACTTCATTTCATATTACACTTTATTAAGAAACAAATTAGAAATTTTAAGTATTTCTTTGAAGATATTCATATTCTATAGATAATTGTGAATATAGAATTAACAATTTGAAAAGATTTTTTACCCATTCTAATTCTACTTATCAGGTAGTATTCCCAGGTTAACTAGCCTGAAGACACATACTAATTGTACCCCAATTTGTAATGTATCAATTTAACACTATTGATCAGGTTTAAAAAAAGAAAAGGAAACTAAGCACAAGCCTGTCGCAATACCAAAGGAATGATATATCGATTCCATTTGACAATGCTTTGTCTACAGATCAATGTGTATGTGCTGCATAGAGCAGTTAGGAATGGAACAGGATGGACAAAGGTGATAAAAGTAACAGGATAACCAAATTATTGGAGACAATGAAATAAATCTATCTTAAAATCTATCTGGATAAGTGTTTACATAAAGAAATTATGGAGAAAACACTGCAAAATTATTTGTCATATAAATATTTAGTGACCAAAAGACTATGCCAATTTTTGGGGGAGCCTCTTTGAAGAATTTAAGAGTTATGTCTTTATTGAGAATGACTTTGTTGTAAACTTGCAAAATAAAGACAGAATATGAATTCAGTGAAATCAGCTGTCCTAAAAACTCTATCCCATTTATATCCACATTGATACTTGAAGAATGAATGTGTCCATTCATTTATGATAGTCCAACATCCTCATGTCCACAATTCTCTGCCAGCCTCTAAATTTTATTTCAGATTCTAATAGCAGACATGCATCGTCCTTTGAGAACCAAAGAGCATCTTTATCCTTGGTTATTTTCAGGTCTTTATTAGAATAGACATGTGTTCTCTCAATTGGCGTTCAAGGTTAATTTAGGACATATAATGACATGTTATCCAATATATCTCTGTGTTTTTCATAATATTTTGCTTCCATTGGGTTGACCTCTTTCCAAACGGAATAATTTTTTCAGTACCATATGTTTAGGTCTGTACAGGTCTTTCTGGTTTGCACCCTGATTAATTTCTTTAAAATAGCTTTGGTTAATTACTTTGAGAATAATTTGTGCATCATAAGTCTGTTTTTAAGTCCCTATGGACTGTTTATGCTACAGCTAAATTTGTTCCTAGAGATCTGAATGTGTATGTCTGGTAGTACAGTTACTTCTTTGGTTTTCTCATCCATGTTTCACATTACTTCCAGATTTCTTTATGTTTCAGATTAAAAAAATCAGATATATCATGTTGGGCTGATGAGAGAATGAGAGATGGAAAAAAATTTCCTGGAATGAGTACAAAGCAGTAATTCATCAGGTTGTCCGCTTTTCTACCCTGTGGAATAAAAATGTAACACACTACAGTAAAATGTAAAAGTATGCAAAAATTCCTCATAACCACTGTAATATAGAGCCAGAGATAATTGTGATATAACAGTATGGAAAAGTAATCTATCAAACATTTTCTTTTGTTTTACTTTTTGCTTTCCTTTCTTTACAGTTTTACTTTTCTGGAACTTGTTATATATTTTAACATCAAACTATAACCCATCCTATATCCACATTGATACTTTAAGAATATTTGGTTTTATGAATTATTCAAATAAGCGATTTTTGAGGATTTGAATATGGTCAAATGTGAACTTCTGAGATAAAACAAAGGCAAAACACTTGATTTGTGTGTAGAAATTCAATTCTCTATTCAAGAATAATGTTGTTTTTATAAATTCAGAATATAAGGAGCAAAGTGGCGCAGTGGAAGCATGCTGGGCCCATAAATACAGAATATATCTCTAATGATATATAATATATAGTTATATATAGCTTATATAGTACATATTCTATATGTATGTGAATTTCCTTATTTAATGTCCCCTTTTTGCTTTTTGAACCAGTTTTAAAGTATGTTTGTATGTAAAATACCAAGGAATAAAAAAAGAAACTATGATAGCCTATATGCAGGCAAAGTATCTGTCTATCTTAAAGTCTAGTATCTGTGTAGTATTTATATATGTATATATATTTATATTTGTAGGAGTTATAAAATGAAAAACTTTGATGTTTTTCCATTGTATCAGCTGTGCATTATACTAAGTCCATAGCTTTATGACCTCTACTATGAATTGATAAATTTTATATCCAATTAGTTCTGGAAAAGATGGTTATATTTTTATTCTTCTGTTGTCTTGTGAAATATGCTCAAGTAAATCCTTGCAAGGTACAGTATAGAATTCAGAGAGAAAATAGCTTCATAGGCTTGAAGAGTTCCTTGAATGAGTGCATTCAAGAGAAGACAGTATAGTGACTTATCACCTTCAAAGGCAAAGGTGGATACTCTGAAAATATCATTTTCTTCATTGTTTTCTGTTCCTTCTCATAGTTCAATTTTCCTTTCACTCATCCTTTGCTATTCTCTCTTCTTTCCTAGACACATATTCTTAGGTCTCTTCAAAATCGCTCATAATACATATATGACCTTCTCTTCAAATGGTTTTTGACCATTTATAACCTAGTATTTTTCAAGCAATTAGCTACATAATTTTGATTTAGTGAATAATATAGTGCAATAATGTAGAAATATGTTTAACTTTATACCTTTAAAATAAAAATAGTTATAATAAAGGAATTTCAATGTGAGAAACAAATAGTACAAATGTAGTTAAAACATAGAACTTGTTTCCATTTCTGTCTGCCTACTATATGTTTAACAGTGAAAAATATTCAGTAAAATAATCTTTGCTAATACTATTTGCTTATTGAGATACTTTTAGCTTGATTATCCAGATAATATCCATTTGCATGATTTTCATCAACAAAAGATGAATTTCCATATCGGTAGTGATAGCATACTTATTAGATCCATACTCTTACCTGTAATGAATTCCATATGCTATTTTCATCTTTCTTGAATAGTACAGCTCATTGATGACTTCAGTCTTTTGTTGTGTATAAATGTCAGATTGATGGCATTGCCTGTTGCCTATTTTCAAATAAGTATAATAGTTTTATACTTAAAATGGTAAATATTTATTTTTATACAAAGTAGCACTTAGTATTTGTGGTAGATATAATCTATACAGAGTAACTCTCTCAGTTCATGTATGTGTATCCCAGTATAATAAGTGGAATTTTGTGTTATTCTTTTAAATGCAAGATGAAAGATTAAAGCATCAATTCACCGAGTTTACAGAAGATTAAAGGCTTGATAGATTATTATTTTCTCCCCTTGGAAAATATGTCTTAAAATTTCTTTAAATTTTATGAACTACATGAGAGCTTGAGTTTATACCTCACAGTTCATTCCTTCTTAGAAAGAAGGAAAGGTATAGCTTAGGTTAAATTTTTTTTTTGGGGGGGGTAGTCCTGGGGCTTGGACTCAGAGCCTGAGCACTGTCCCTGTCTTCTTTTTGCTCAAGGCTAGCACTCTGCCACTTGAGCCACAGAGCCACCTCTGGCCGTTTTCTGTATATGTGGTGCTGGGGAATTGAACCCAGGGCCTCATGTATACGAGACAAGCACTCTTGCCACTAGGCCATACCCCCAGCCCTAGGGTAAAATTTTTGATATTAGATTCTGCTAGTTTTCTTTCCATATTTCACTGTTGTGAGCTGATCTGGTTCTTGAAGTCCACTGTCTAGGAATATTTGGCGAATGCAGGATGCAGGTGGAGTGGAAATAAGATAAATAATATTGTACTGTGTTAGGCTTAGCTATTTGTGAGCCCAATAAATGAAATCCTGCAAATGGAAATTAGGCTCAATGGATCCCCAACCCCGAATTAAAGTTTGAGGCTGGGAAGAATACATTTGAATCTTGTAAAAGATGTCTCTACCATTTTATAATTTACCTACTATCCACCTTTATATATGTATTTGTTGGCATTGGGGTTTGAACTCATGATCTCACACTTGCTGTGCAGAACTCTATCTCTTAAAGCCATACCCTCAGCTTCATGTGGTCTCAGTTACTCTTCAGATAAGGTGGAAGATTATTTGACAAGTTAGTCAGCAGACCTCAATCCTCTTACCTATAGCTCTAATGAAGTTAGGTTTTTATGAATGTATCAACATTCCATGGTTGTTTGTTCAGAGAATTCCATTTATTTTCTAGCTCACACTGATATCCTCCTGAACTCTGCCTATGAGTAGCTGGGATTTAAGTGTGAGTCACCAGACCTAGCATCATCTACCTTCTTCTTGGAGAAATAGAAACCCTAAGTGATGTCTTTCTCCAGAGGATCCAGACACTCAGGGATCCTTGCAGAGATGTTAATTGGAGGTTTTTTACTCTCAAATAAGGTCTTGTACTGATTCAAAAGAAACCACTTTTCTCTACCACAAAACAACAACACAAAGTTTTCTTCTAGAAAAATCTCCAAGGAGATATACATATAGATAGATAGTTAGATAGTAGATAGATAGATAGATAGATAGATAGATAGATAGATAGATAGATAGATATAGATAGATAGATATAGATATGTGTATGTATATTTCTATAATTCTTTATTTTTGCCACTCCTGAGCCTTAAATTCTGGGCCTAGGTGCTATCCCTGAACTTCTTTTGCTCAAGGCTTGCACTCTACCACTTGAGCCCCAGCATCACTCTGGCTTTTTCTTAGTAGTTTATTGGAGACAAGCGTCTCATGGACTTTTTTTGCCTGAGCTGACTTGGAAACATGATCCTCAAATCTCAGCCTCCTGAATAACTAGGATTGCAAGCATGAGCCACCAACACCCGGTTTTACTATGTATTCTGAATTTCCCATGTTTTGTTTGTGCTTATATTGGCAACAAAATTTAGTTAGATTTTTTTCTTAACTGTGTGCCATTTTTCCTGGAAATCATGTGTGTGTGTGTGTGTGTGTGTGTGTGTGTGTGTGTGTGTGTCCTGTGTGTCTGTGTATCTGTGAAGGAGGAATGAACTCAGGAACTATTGCATGTTAGAAAAGCACTCTGCCACTTGAGCCATGCCCTCAACTCAATTTGATTTTGAAAAAGTGATGTCCAAAGATATGCTGAGATCCCAGTGTGAAGGCACCTTGTCTGTGTAGACATTGCCATTTTTGCTGTAGTCCCCATGGACTCCTACTTCACTGTCAAACTGATTTTCTATAGCTGCTGTTTTTTATTCCTATTTGTAGTATTTACATTATTTGGAGAATACTTTGTTATTTTTTGTCATCAAACACATATCAAAACAACCTTATATAATTAATTCAGTTTGTTTTCCTTGTATAGTGTAAAAACAACCATTAAGATGAACATGTCTAAGCCAATGAGGCTACTAATTTCTGTTCTATGCATACTCAGTACAGTAAACGTGCATGTTTTTCCCCAAGTTTTTAGCACAGGTTGTTCCAAAACAATTCAAAATATGTATATACACCAAGAAGAGTATAGTTCAATATTTCAATAACAGTAATGGGTTTTTTTCTAGTTTCTGTAATCATCTGCAGAAAAGTATAAAGGCAAACAACACTTTTAACTAAAATAAATACAAAATAGCATTGTCTTATTTAATCCAAGAAATATAGTTTTAAATTGTCCTTATGAAACATGCAGTACTTTCAACAGAATCACAAGAATAAGAATGTGTTGATTCAAGACCAGAATGGTTTGACATGTGGTTTCACTTAATATGTAAGTATACAACTACATATTTGTATAGTTGTATTCACCACAACACCAGCATACACAAATATACATGTTTCTACAAAAAATAATGCATAGAAAAACTGAATAAGAATTAGGTTCATAATACCAGCACCTGATATTGAATTTTAAAGCAGTATTTAAACATCTTGATAAGATTGAAAAAAAGAAAAATATGTATCTTCACATCTGAATTAATGTATATATGCATCTATATATACATGTATTTCTTAGTGTTGGAACTTAAGTTAAAGCTTGCTGACTGTTCCTTAGCTTTTCTCTTTTTTTTTTTTTTTTTTCTCTCAAGGTTCATGTTCTACCACTAGAGCCACCACTCTATCTCTGGCTTTTTGGTGGTTAATTGGAGACAAGATTCTTTTTTTCATTTTTCTTTTTTTTTTTTTTTTTTTTTGGCCAGTCCTGGGCCTTGGACTCAGGGCCTGAGCACTGTCCCTGGCTTCTTCCCGCTCAAGGCTAACACTCTGCCACTTGAGCCACAGCGCCGCTTCTGGCCGTTTTCTGTATATGTGGTGCTGGGGAATCGAACCTAGGGCCTCGTGTATCCGAGGCAGGCACTCTTGCCGCTAGGCTATATCCCCAGCCCCGGAGACAAGATTCTAATAGATTCTTTCTGCCCAGGCTGACTTCACGCCTGTATACTCATATCTCAGCCTCTTGAGTCTTATAGGCATGAGCCACTGGCACCAAATATGTCTGAATTTTATTGAACCAAATTTCATTGATAATATGAGTTCTACTATGTAAGAAATCAGTATTCTGAAGGATATTCATGACAGAGGACTTTGGGGCTCAAGCTGAAGAAAAATGATCACCCAGAGTAAGAGTTATAAGATAAATGTCCTTAGTCAGTTTTCAAAGTGACTTTTTGCCTCTTGTAGAAAGCATACTGCTAGCTTTTAAACTTTAAAATGTAATTTTGATGACTAATCCTAGAGACACTTGAAGAATACTGTTTGAAATTATTATTCAGTTCAGCTAATCAAAGAAAACACAGGTAAAGTAATTACTATTGCTTGTGGATTCAATATTTAATTTATTTTTTGTTTGTTTTGTGCTTTTTTGTTTTGTTTTGTTTCTTTTTTGCTTTTTTTTTCCAGTCGTGGGGCTTGGACTCAGTACCTGAGCACTGCCCCTGGCTTAGTTTTGCCCAAGCCTACCACTCTATCTCTTGAGCTACAGCACCACTTCTGGCTTTTTCTGTTTATGTGTTACTGAGGAATTGAACCCAGGGCTTTGTGTATGCCAGGCAAGCACTCTAATGCTAAGCCACATTTCCAGGCTCACTATTTTACTTTTAGTGTACTAAAAGCTTTGTTCCATTTTAAACTTAAGAAAATTTTGAGTTGTTTAGCTATAACACATATAAAAACCTTAGTTATAAATTGTTAGATATGCTATTTCCAGTCTAAATGTAGAAGCTTACCATCCTATTATGTAGGAGACAATACTCTAACTTGCAGTCTTTCTCTTTTTTTAACCAAATGGAAAACTTTTTCTATGATGAAACACACATTATAAAATACATTTGAACAGTATTTTAAAAGACATTGAGAAATATGAATGTAATAAGATAGTAATATCTAGTGAAATATGAATGACTGATGTGATCATGTAAAATGGGTGCAGGTCACTGTACTTTCTGTTACAGAAAGTATCATGGTAGTTGGATGTCTGGCTGATATTTATCTACTGACTAACTGTAGCATTGTAGGAGCAGATAGATGCCCCTAAATGCTGGCCGGCTCACCAAGAATTCACATGCACAATACCCTCACTTGTACTACTTTTCAAATGAGCTAAGGACATGTTTTAAATAGAAAAAAAAAAGTCCAATGCTACTCACAACCTTAAGATTCTAGAGCTATTGTCAAATGGTAAGTGATTGCTCATATAAAATGTCTGAAATAATTTGCAACCTTTGCAGTTCTGTATGAATATCAGTGATAATATACTCTTTAGTATATGGAAAGAACCTCCATCAAAGCTTTTCCTTAAGTCAGTTATATTGGCAGTTTATACTGTCCTTATGTAGTAAAGCTTTAAACATAACATAACTTGGTATTTTTTTAATATTTAAAGATAACCATATTACATAAACACATTTAAAGTAAAATTCAATTGTTGCATTATTGTAACTCTTAGGTATGTCAATGGGATACCGAGAAATGTTTGGACTCACTTGGAAGAACAGGAATGTAAAAGCAAACTCTCATAATAAGTGCTTAAATAATATTCATGTAGTTATAATAGTTTATAAATAATATCTCACAATGTTTTCAATAATATTAAAATCAATCTTGTGAAATATATAGAACATGGAGATTTTTTTTAATTTTCTTTTTTAAAGCAGAACAAAAATAAATACCAATTGCCACCAACTTTTCTTCCAGTGAATCTAGGGATTGAAGCCTCTTTATATAGGGCCTGGGATAAATATCACAACATATCTTAGAGATAGTGCACAATAAGATATTCTAAGTTTCACTCTTCACTAAGTTAAACTGCAATTCTACTCAATCATTGAGCTAGTAAAAGTATGGACAGCACCATGAGGCACTATTCTAGAATAATGTTAAAGGATACATGCATGTGCCCTTTGGAGGCTGGAAACTTCTACCCAAATGGCATTTTAGAAATAATACTGAAATTTTAGAGATAATAGAGCAATAATATTATTTACTTCTTTTTGTTTCCAAAACATTTTTATCACATCTTTATCAGAAACTAATGTAAACTATTTGCTCTCTCAATATTTACTTATATTAGTGAAGACTTTAGATCCTGTGAGTTCATTTGGAGATATTTATCTTTCTGTTCTCTATGTGAGGTATATTTATAGACCAACAGGCACATATAACAGTAAGATAATCAATTTGGAATAAAGAAGGGACAAATGAAATGCCATGAGACACCAAATTATTCCTAGATATGAGGGCTTCTCCATAATCAGAAACTTTTTTCTTTATTCTCTGTCACTGTAACCAATTTCATGACATTCGAACTTTATCTTACTATGTCTCAGGATGCATAGTTTACAAAGTAAACAGATAAGGTTCCTCATTTTTCTCAAATCTCTATCTCTTATCTCTATATTCATTTCTTATTTATGTGTGTTCCTGACTTTACATTTTATTTTAAATATATGAAATATACCTAAAACTCTCAGAAAACCAGGAACACTTCTGAGTAGAGTAATAACATTAAGGGCTTCCATTGTTAGACATTTTGCATTAACAAGTTTAGGTTCCTGTCTTACATATCATATTACAAAAACTCTTTCTCTAATTAATGAACAGGATAAAGTTTTTGAAAGAAATCTAAGCTTGTCATGATACTCACACATTTTAGTATATAATCATACAATTACTCTGACTTGGTAGTATGTGTATAAAGGTTTCCTATTTTAATGGGCATCCTCTATGCATTAACTTATGTCTCCATGAAAATATTCCAATAGCTGTTTAATGTTACACCAATTTTTGTTTACACCAATAGACACATCAGGTCCTGATGTTTGATGTTAATTAATGTTCTTTGACAAGCAAATTACTTTTCTTTAGTATTAATTTACTGAAACTAATCTTTGCCACTCTGAGAAATTTTAAAGAGAAAAGAGAATGGAAGTTACAATAGCCATTGCAATTTTTTGTGTGTGTGTTGTAAATTCTTTTTTGTTAGCATACATTAGTGGGACAACGGGCTATTCATTGTGACATTTCCGCATGTGCATAGAGTGTAACCCACTGAAGCTAAACCCTTCCACACTCTCTCTACCTCACCTTCTTCTTTCTTAAAACTATTTCCATATGCTCAGTGTTCTACCTTCATAAATGATTAACAGTTTTTGACCATATTCACCTTCATTTTACCTCATTCACTCTCTTGTGTTTCTCCTCACTATTGCTGTTTTACTTTCCTTTCGGTTGTTTCTCCGTTGTTAGTATGTATTAGTGTACACAGAATTTCATTTGGGTGTTACACATATGCACTCTTAATTTAGCAGCTCACCTTTTCCAAACTTCTGTTTCAACACTGTGGTCTCTGAGGGACTGAAATGCAGAATTCTATGGGAGAAAAGGTAGCAATGACCAGAATAACTTATCTATTCGTCTCAGCCATGGGAGTTAGAAATGATCTTTATTTAAGATATGGTAAATGAATATAGGAGTTTCTCATCTGGTTTGAAAAGATATACAGTTCAGTGAGTCAGGAGATGAGAGGCATTGTCATCAATGTCTGGAGTGTCAAGAGGCACCTTTACTAGCTACTGTTATTAAATCAGGATAAGAGGTATGTCCATCCTTCCAGCTGGCCTGTCCCATCCCAAATCCCGAGTTGCATTGCTTTTTTCACATATATTATTTCATATAAATTGCTTTTTTCATATGTATTGCTTTTTTCACGTGTATTATTTAAATGGCATTTCCCTTTGGGAAATAAATAAGCTATTGACATACCAAACAGTTTATTGACATATTTTGCAGTATTGTTGAAGTATTGTGTGCATTTGATCAATAGGAACATTTTCAGGACTCAGTTCAGTAAGTCATTTAAGGAGGAGAATCACTGTCCAAGAGCAGAATGATGGGCATCTGTCATTATTAGTTTCCCTGTGCTGATAGTAGAAATTTCATTTTAATAATCCTTCCTCTGCACTTTAAGTTGAAAATGAAGGTAATTAATTGATAATTAAGATAATTTAGTTTTAAGATATTAAAATTAGGATAGTATCAAGATTACATGTAATCAGTTAAGAAACATGACATTTAATAATTAGCATACATATATATGTATATTCCAACTCAATATCAATTAATTCATTAAATCCCTATAAAAGATGTCCTTCCCTCAATGGCTAGACTACTTTGAACTTGCATGCTTAAATATCTATTCAAAAATGACAATCAAGCTGGGCACTGTAGATCACACCTATAGTCTAGCTACTCAGGAGACTAAGATCTCAGGATTGTGGCTCAAAGGCCAGCCTAAACTGGAATGGCTGTCAGACTCTCATCTCTAATTAAGTATCAAAAAAGAATTAGACATAGAGCTGTGGGTCATGTAATAGAACACTAGCCTTGAGGACAAAAGCTGATTAACAGAGCCTAGACCTAATTCAAGCCCAAACATCAGTACATATACAAGACAATGACCGTCAGTGGTACTAAATAATCATTTTTGGACCAAATTCCTAATAGGAAAAGGGTTTTAAATAATATTTAAAATAAAAATGGTGTAAATTAAAGTAGGATAATTCATAAGCTTATCCTCAAAATGCATATAATATTTTCATAGTGAAGACTATGACCATAATCTTAATCGGTAATTATAGAAGGTATTATTTCTAGGAGAGTTTCCTAGGGGGGGAAAGATAGGAAAATGTCACTTTTGAAAAATTGTTTAATCATACTAATGTAGCAAGGTAATATTTGTTTTTTAGCAGTTAGAAATATGTCTATGCTAACTTTTAATGGGAAGAATCACTTTTCTTTGATAAGTCATAGGAAAAGGATTTTCAAACTATGTCTAATATACTGATAGGTGAAATAATTACTGAGGATGACATGCAGTAATTGGGTCTGTAACTCCAATTACCCTGAGGCATTGACTCATTTAGAGATGCCTTTATTCATCAAGTTTCTGAGATAAGGTTTTTCTGTAGAAATAAATCCAGAGTATCATCCATTGAATTCAAGGATTCCACAACTCTCCTCTCTAGAGAAGCAGCAAGAAATCATTAAATTATTTGCTAATTGTGAGAAAAAATTTGTATTGATTTTTCCCCCGGCTAATGTTAATAGCATCATAGTTTGGGTCACAAAATACTTTTCAGCACCATCTAATTGTCAAAGAAGCACTTACTAAGGCATAATTGTGGATATTAAAGTCACACTGAGACACAAAGATAATGATACTTTAAGTAATTCACATTCTCTTTCTTACTTATCTGTCTCATGTACTGTTTTGCAACATATATTATATAACTTGAAACCAATAACTATGAGAAAAAGTATAAAAGCTATTATGTCTCACCTCTAGTTATGTCACATTGATCAAATATACTTATTTATCACAGCACCATAGGTTCACTTTACCAAACAGTGAAAAAAAAAAAAAAAGAAGTGCAAGCATGTGGTCACATCTTTCATTATGTTGTCATAGCCTTTAAAGGGCATAAGGAACATAGCTTTTGTTGTCCTCTGAAGGTCACTTTCTGCATGTGAAATTATGAAAATAGACAACGCCTATTTTTCCATTGTTGAAACATCTATATGTGGTTTCTGGTAAAATTAAACTATTTCCATGAGGGATAATTTCTACAATATACCAGTAGCATATTCTAAATTGGAAATGAATGTGAGTTCTCTACCCTGCCACACAAAACTATTTTTCACTAAATTTAGTGAAATATTGTAGTGGAAAAAAATAGGAAACAATCCTTTGGATGCTCACAATAGAATTTTACATGGGAAAAGCCATTCCTCTCATGGCCTCTAAGTAGTTGTTAAAACCAATGTACCCAGGCTTTGACATCTGTTTGAGCAGAATGAATCCATTTTAAATCCCCAAATCACTTTCATTGTGACAGAATGCAGTAAATGAAGCAAAATGGTTTGGGGAAATGAGAAAATGTAAACAAGCCAATCAGACACTATTTAATTTCCTGGAGAGCCTGAAGTTTCCCAAGGAAAAGTGAGATCAGAGTTTGATAAAGGAGAACCCACTAATGAACAATTGCTATTTAAAGATGTTCTCTCAAGATCTATTGAGAGTTCAAATAATACTCTACCCTAAAGTGTTTCACAGTAGCAGGTAATTCGAGTAAATTAACACTATGGATAGTCTATGATTATCTGTATACAGAGCAATAGGCACCAGTAATCTTTTAGGTCAGGCTGGCTATACAAAGAAACATGACTCTGAAGACTATGCACTATATTTGGACATGGCTTATCTCATAATGGATCATGTGTTGGAAGTTTGGTTCCATTGGGCAGATGTTAAGTGGTGGAGCTCACTGGGAATTCCTTAAGTCATTGGAAATTCATCCTTAGGAAGCATTAGGGGAGTTCTCAGGGGATCTTTAGGATCTCTTAGTTCTTTTAACTAAATACCTTACTTCCTGTTAGAAAAGAACAAACCCAACAACTCTCTCTGTCATTCAATCTGAGGATATGGTTCCTTCTAGCACATGACATTTTGGCCCTATCCAACTTGAGATCTTTGCTAGAACTGGGCTGATGCAGGCACTATGCCATTAAACATCCAGAACTTGAGTAAAATAAACTTGATCTCTAGAGAAGTATGCCTCAGATGTTTTGTTATAGTAAAAGAAAATCGGTTAATATACCTTCTATAGGAATATTTAACTCAGCTTTTAAAAAATAGAACATTTCATTCTTTAATATTGTTATTGTATTGTCAAATTCTATGAAATTCTCAGAACACTAGAAGAAACTTCTAAAAAACTTACATTCATAACATTTAACCCAAATATAATAAGTTATTGTATTATTTGTGTGCATGTGTATGTATCTGTGTGTATCTGGGCATGTGTGGTATTGGGTATCTAGCTCAGGTTCTTATTTACATCAACTCCATACTTTACTACTGACCACAAATCACTGTATTTATTACAAGATTTTACTTAGTATCACTCTGCCACATTACTCATGTCATGTGCTTATGGAGAGTCTCTGGAGGGACAAGTAGGCTCACAAGATAGCAAAGCAATGACATCATACCTTACTGGGGATTAAATTCATTTTTTATATGAAGCCATTCATGTAGGAATGCCATGAATAGGATACCTTGGGTGAATAAACATTTTCTTTACATTCAGAAGGTAGTTCCATCTTATCTGCTGGCTCCATAATCAAAGTTACTAATTGAGAAATTCTAGTTCACAGTAAAGGTAGAAGTCATCTGTATTATACTTCAGGTTATCATGTTTATAATTTATTTTTTTCATTGAGGGATTGTAAAAAGTATGTATATTGTTGTTATTTCTGATGACAATATCTGAGTTACTAATTTTATACATATAAATATCTTTTTCTTTATGAATATAAAAATAGTAATGAGTTTCAATGAAATTTAAAAGTATTGGGAAGATGAGTCAAATAATCTCTTCAATCCTATTATCCACATTCTTTGCAATGTAATTTTGTCAGTTCTTTGATCAAGAGAGAGACTAAAGTTTTCTACTGCTTCACTTAAGCTGGCCTTGTGACTTATCTTGACAATGCATACATTAATACGACTGTTTCAGTAGCAATAACTAGTTCCAACTAGCTAGTAGACTAGGTTATCTGTGTATGAAACCTACATGGTCTCTAATAAAGCCCCCCTAGATAATATAGTACGTGAATGAGTAGGCCCAAGCAAGAAGACCCACAGGCTTAGCAGTAAGCCATAGTATCTGTCCCACACAAGTGCAAACTAATAACATAGCTGTTGTTGGCATTAATTTTGATTTTTATTAAGCCATTAAGTTTTGGATGGATGAGGCTGGCCAGGATGAGATGGAATTAAGGAAAAACATATTAAAGCAATGAAATAATCTAATGTTTGCTTCAAGAAATTGTTGGTTTCTTTGGGAAACAATTGACTCATATCATTTACTGAATTCAGGCCTACAATAGTCTTATCATCTTGGTGAATTCTACGACTGAGAACATTAAGTATTGTCATCAAAAGCTATTTTAAGAGCCAACATAAAAATGTTCGCATGTAAATCTATGTGCACAGAAATTAATAAGTGAATGTTAATTAAAATTATTTACATTTTTCTCATTTAGTGTGATTATATTCTATTATTTGAAGTACACAATTATACTTTTACATGTCAACACACTACTTTTAAGTAGCTGTTTAAGAAAATTTCCCAAAGTAATTGTCAAATGAACAGTGATTATTTCTAAAATACTGTTTTTTTCAATCAGATATGTCAATTGATCACATCTGAAGGTGAGCTAATAATAAATGAAGTTAGTTTGACTGTTTCTTTAGCATTAAACTTTATTAAACACTCCACAGGTCAATATTAATTAAGGTTTACTTAAACAAACTTGAGCTTGGACAAGATGAATTTATCACCTTTGTAAGGGGCAAACACTAAGCTTCTAGGAAGAAAATATTTTTGGGAATACAGGAAAGGCTTATACTTGGGATTTTGAAGTGACTTTCAAAAGTGTGGATGTAAGCAAATGAAATTTTGGTTGTTAGAATTGCAGTTGGATTGACAAATATAAATTTAATGGGTTCACAGTGATAATATATATGCCATCAGTCTGTAAATTTTGAGTACTTTTAAAGGATTTTTTTTTCTCCATTTAGTAGGAACTGTGTTATTTTAATCATGGTGAGGATATTTTGGGTTGAGTTTCATTGAAAGAAGGGAATAAAGGAACCTGTATATTTCATTAAAATCTCCATGTAGCCCTGTTTTTATTAGAGTTCACTGAAAAATGACTCATAAAACCAACAATTTTATGCATCAGGTGACAGGTTTTGACAGAACCAGTCGTGCAGTTTTTGCGATATGCTACATTTTGAATGCTTAAATCGTGTGATTAAGAGTGCTTTATATGACTTTCACATGCTTAGCTAGCAAAAAACTGAGTTTATTCATACAAAATTATTCAAGTGAAAAAAAAAATGATGTTTCTCACAGGGAGCAAATTCAGACTGCCAAGGGGCTATGGAAACTGACTAGCATTTTATTACCATGTCAGCCCTTCTCTGTTAAAAAAAAATGCAAAAACCTACTTGATAAGCACAATAGAATATTTTTTTTTTACTGACTCAAAAGTAAAAGGACTGAATCTCACCTTTGACTAAAGTAATTTTCTCTTTTAGCTTGTACTATTTCAGATCTAGTAAAAGGAAAATATACACATCCTCTGTAATGAAGAAAAAAGTTGCTCTAAGGTTTTTTTTTTTTTTTTTATGCAGCAGAAACTCCAGTTCTTCTACATAAGAATTAGCAGGATGCTAAAATATTGAGATACTCTCAACATATTTTTCTTGGTATATTTTGAAATAATGACATTGAAAACTCAACTATTTTTTCCACTAACTAAACTTGTGGATTTGGGTTCTTCGATGTTTAAATCTACTCAGTTTCTTCTGGTATTGTACGAAATATACTTCAATTCTTATTGTTCAAATCAAATATTGATAATTTGAGTTAAACTATGTATGTCCCGTTCTAGTAATGGATATAGCAGTGCATGCTTTATAAGACAGCAACCCTAGGTTTCCAAGGTATATGATGCAAGGTATATCCTAGGTTTCTAGGTATATGACCTTTGGATAGATATCTTTGAGCTGGATAATCTACCTTAAATCTTCTGGAGAGTGTATGGTCATTATAGTGTCTGTTGGAGGACACTTGGAGAATACTAGTTGTTAGAACTGGAATGTATACATATCAAGTTTGTAATTTGCATCCTCTACCCCTTAAGTTAATATTTAAAAAAATTAAGCATACTTTTTCCATACTTTCATATGCACTTTCTGAGTTATCAATATTAAAATGCTAGAATATGTAAAACAAATTTTATGAAGAATAGATGTTATCTTGATATGGAAGGGAAAAGATAAGATAGAACAAAATAGAAAATAAAACACTTACATTAAATAGTTTTTGAGACAATGAAAGATATATAAACTGAGTAATTTGGGAATTAAAATTTGATCAGACTATTGTGAGAATTGAGAAACACAATTCTTCATGAAATCACATTTGCAATTCTGTCAAGTTAAGTAGCATGTCTCAAACTTCCATTTATTTTGATGCTGTATCAAACGCCTCAGTCAATTCTAGTAGGTGCCTTCATTTAATTGTCATATGTACAAATTTTCAAAAACCTAAATGTATATGAGATGTTTCTAAGTTGCAAAGGAAATCAGCACAGCTGCCAAGTATATTTATTTATTTTACTTCATTTTTAAAGTTTAAAAAGTCACCTTGCTCAAACTAAATGACATATGCTAAAAAGGATTCCTCAACCCCATTCACACATATCCACATGTACATGCGCACACACACATATACAGTGCACGCATGCACAGTCACACACATGCACACAAGTTGCCTCCTCTTTCCTAAACTATGATCATTTTCCTATTTTTAGGCTTTACTCTTTCTCCTGGAACTTTCTTAACTTAATATGATCTCATGGCTCCTTTCTTTGAAGTTTCTTGCTTTTGACTGTTGAGATTGCACACGTTTGGTTTCTCTGCATGCTATCTCACTGAATTCTAAAAGGCTTGTGTATATTTTGGCTCTGCATTGCATCCTCTGATGCTATCATAGCCTTTGACTGTGGATGGGTTCAATTTGGTTCTGTTTAACATTTATTCAGAGAATAAATTTATTTATTTCTAAAATAAATATTAATTGTAAGATCTCACCCTTTGAAATATGCATATTCCATCAGTATCATTCCTGATGTACCCTGTCTATTTAACTTCCTCCTTATTCATTTCCTTCCTGCATCATTTTCTTTATTTAATTTTATTTTGATTCTGCCTCATCTTTTACTATAGATTCTTTCTTGTCCTTCCTCCTACCTTCCATCCCTCATCAAAGAAAAAAGCAATAAGCTATTCACTGAATCAGGTTTTAAGAAAGAATAAATTTTTTAAATGAACAAAATGATCTTTCTAAATTTTAAAATCATCCACAAAATCTCATAATCCGTACTATCAGAACAGTGAGATAGGGGGAAACTGAAGTTATAAATTGGAAAAGACTTTTAAGTGTTTTTATTGTGTTTGGAACTGATTGAGTTGTGGAACTATAGTCTGTTTGTTTTTCTCTGACAGAATATCTATAGGTAAAATCAGACAAGAAAATAATGTTTTTCTTCCATCCTTGTGTTTTAGCTATAAAAATAGTAACTTTTGTTAATATTCACACTTGTCCAAATACTCTTGTCATCTTTTTTTAGCATTATGACAGTAATATATGTTATACATTACTATATAATGTTATTATATATCATTATTAATACTAAATATAGTCATTAATTTATCAATATTACTATATTTACTATATTACCTCAATATTAATATTAGTAAAGTAACATACTAATAGTATATATTACTATATAGTAACGTTTAGTAATTTCCATATATATCTTTTACATGGAAGTTAATAGTAAGCTATCAGAAAATCTTAAAAATTTGGGTTTATATGAAAAATGTTCATTCATTCCCAATTAAACACTTTGTTCTACTGTACCAAAGTGAGAAATTTAGTGAAATGAAAAAGCAAAGAAAGCAAACAAGCAAATTTCATCTTCCTAGGCCATGATAGCTGTAAATTTCATCCGCCTAGGGCATGATAGCTGTAAGAGCAGAAGTTCTTTTTTTTTTTTTTTTCTTTCTTATTTATTGTCAAAGTGATGTACAGAGAGGTTACAGTTTCATACGTTAGGCATTGGATACATTTCTTGTACTGTTTGTTACCTCCTTCCTCATTGTGCCCCAGATTTGTTGTTGTTTTATGAATAACATTTTAATGTAGTAGAAATGACTTGCTAGCTTTAATTTTGCCCCCTCATTCTTCCCTCTCCCCTCCCCCCCCCCTCTCTGCCTCAAGCTTTTCAGCTTACTGCTGGTGTTGCAAGACACCAGTGCAAGACACCTGTATTTTTTATTGTGTGTGTGTGTGTGTCTGTGTGTGTGTGTGTTTTCCTTTTACTGACTAATTGTACGAGAAAATGTCATGAAGTTTTCTGCCTGGGCTTGCTTTGAACGTCCATCTTCAGATCTCCACTTTTTTAGTAACTAGGATTACAGGAATGAGTCACTGGTGACCAGCTCCAGAAAGCTCTCCTTGATAGAACATGATCGTATAAAACCCAGTATTAAGGGAAGAGGAAGCCTCAGTATGACAGATGTCTTTTCTAATTTTCATTCTTATCATCAACATACTCCTAGGTCACAATGTAAACAGAGTGCTGAGAAGAGACATGGTCAACAATTCCCACCACCACCACCACCTCTTTTTTATACGTTCCTAGGTCAGGAGTGCTGATGGATGATTTGTTGCTTTTCAGATAACACTTGGTACTTGCTCCCACACTGAGTAGAGATTAGACTTTCCCTACAGTTCTTTCAAAGTCCAGCACACCAGCTTTGCCATGTGTTAGCAATATATGAGCACTATTAGCCTTGCTTGAATAGCTTTTGATAACACTCTCTAGGAAGTCAATTAAAGATGTCCGGGGGTGGGCTGGACTGCCTTGCTTTACTAACAGGCTTTTGGGAAGTGGGATATGGAACTGTCAAGAACAGGTAATTTGGGATTACCCAAAACTTGACAGGCATTCTTTGTATTACTATGCTTTTTTGTTTGTTATTTCTGTGATCTTGAAATAAATGATTTGGTTTTCAATTTTTACCAATATTACCCATATAATACGGAGAATCAGACACCTAGTTTAGCAAATAATGCCAAAATCTCCTTAGCATGGTTAAAAAAATTGAAAAAAAGTCTTCCAAATTTGAGCAGAGTGAAAACATATGGGAAGAACTAGTTTTGTGTTTTGGTTTTCTGCAAATCCTAGTTCTTGAACTCAGGGCCAGAGCACTGTCCTTATTTTACTTAAGGCTTATTTTACTCAAGGCTAGCATTCTACCACTTCAGCCACAGTGGCCACTTCTTGCTTTTTCTGTTTATATGCTAGTGAGGAATCAAACCCAGGGCTTCATACATATTAGGCAAGCACTCTACTGCTAATGCACATTCTGAGCCTTAAGGTAATTCTTTATATTCATTTGCTATATGTCAGTAACCATTTCTTTTGGTAAAAGTTTTGGTCATATTGTTTTATCTATTTTTTTTTTTTTTTTGGCCAGTCCTGGGCCTTGGACTCAGGGCCTGAGCACTGTCCCTGGCTTCTTCCCGCTCAAGGCTAGCACTCTGCCACTTGAGCCACAGCGCCGCTTCTGGCCGTTTTCTGTATATGTGGTGCTGGGGAATCGAACCTAGGGCCTCGTGTATCCGAGGCAGGCACTCTTGCCACTAGGCTATATCCCCAGCCCTGTTTTATCTATTTTTTACTGAGAAAGATGATGCATAAAGTGAATGACTGGATTTTTATTTTTCATGAATTAATATAAAAAATTAAAGCATTATTAATAATAACTCAATCTAACTAAATATATATGTGTGTGTTTAGCCAGATTAGTCAGAATAAATAACTCTTTTCTGGCATACAATGTTAATTTATATATGTATATATATATATATATATATCCTCAAGTTAATGAAATAATATAAACTTAATATGTTGTGTTTGATCAATAACTAAGTCATATTTTGTTGCCTAAATCAATAGAATTATCACAGTGGAAAGATATTTACTTTATAAGTAATAACAAAATATAAGCAGTCTATCTGTTGTTCAGGTGTGAGACAAAGGCTCAAATTACTTTCACTTAATTCTTTTTGCCACTTTAGTGATAGGTACCATCACTCTCACTTTAAAGATGAGGAGAAAGTTTAGAAAGGGTTAGCAAGTTCCCACAAATCCCATAGCAAATAATGCCAGGAATCAAAGTAGTTTTCATTCACCAAACCCTGGCAGAGTTGAAGGTAAAAGATTCTAGTTGTACCTGTGGTGGCACAGAAATTTAACCTGTATAAATTATGTCATTTTGAGAAGGTGAACCATCTCGAAGACAGTGGCATTCATTTTCCAGCTCTATGTTAAAAATAAATGAAATGGGAGTAAAATATTGAAGGAGATTGGAAATTTTGCTTCTACTAAGAACTAGTTTGGTTTAAGTAAGAGGAAAAGGTGAAGACTACTGAGGATTTGAGCATATGGTAGAAAAAGCTTCAGTAGTTCATTAGAGAAAACACTAGCATAATTCTCATCAGCAATTCATCTAGAATTTGCTTTTGGTCTCTAGGCTTGTTTTTATTAATGAAAATGACAGTTGTATATAATCAAGCTCATATTAAGGATTTATTCAAAGTAGGAAATTTTATCATGAATTTTGAGTAGAAAAAATACATGTAGCCTTCATGCTAAAAATCACCATATCATGGCAGAGGACAATAAACGAAATGAAAATCTGATGAAATCTAATGAAAATCTGAGTTACCAAGTTAAATCATTTCTAATATAGTTTTTGATTATTAGATTAGAGAATCATGAAACATAGCTACTTTGCCTAAATTCCCATCACAGTATTTTTGAAATGGGAGATCTGGAATAAAGTGGTCTATTTTTGAATCTTGGCACCTCTTCTTGTCTTGAGTTATTTTTTGTTTGTTTTGTTTTGTTTTGTTTTTTTGAACTCAGGGCCTGCGCACTGTCCCTGGCTTCGTTTTGCTCAAGGCTATTACTCTACCACTTGAGCCACAGCGCCACTTCTGGCCATTTCTACATATGTGGTGCTGAGAAATTGAACCTAGGGCTTCGTGTATAGGAGGCGAGCACTCTTGCCACTAGGCCATATTCCCGGCTCCTTTGGTACCTCTTCTTTGTTAACTGAATCAACTTCATTTTCGGAGTGGTTCTTCTTTTTCATTATAAAGTTTTCTGTGTTGCAAGGCCATTGTGAGATTTCCATCGAAATCACAGGTGAGAAATCTTGCCCATTTAATAGGCACTGAACTATCTCACCCTAGTAAATAAATGAGGTATTTAAAAATATTCAGAACATAATTTTTAAGTTTATGAATGAGGTAATTAGTCATATCCTCTGACATTTCTCTGTCAATTTGAATAATATGCATTTGGTAAGTTAACCTGGAAAATAAAAGAACTACTGGCATTTTTGTGGAACATTATTTCTCAATCAAATGTCTCAAAAATAACACTAAATAGAAGGACACAAAATTTCTCAGGTTGGTTGAGTAAAATGTAGACATATAGAGAACTTTCCCAGTAATAAGTAACTATATCCAGTTTGGTGAATGACATGGATTCAATTATTTTATTTATCTTTTTATGCATTAAATATTTGTAAAGGAAAATTATGGCAATAATAGCAATTTCGACTCTGAGGATAAAGCTAAATCTTTGTTTCCATGGAGCTAGCTTTCATTCTGCTGAAAGCAAATAACTAATTAAAAAATAACTGCATATAGAGATGTTTGAGGTATAGTACAATGTAAAAATAAGAGAAATGGCATGTATAATCTTGTTGTTTGGGTAGCTTCAAAGAAGAAAAATATAAGAGTGACCTAGGAACAAATTTTACTCACAAAAAAAGATGAGCTGTCTTTTTCCCCCATTTCTTTATTGTTAAAGTGATGTATGGAGGGGTTACAGTTTCATATATAAGTCAATGAGTACATTTCTTATCCACCTTGTTACCTCCTCCCTCATTTTTCCTCCGCCCCCCATTCCCCACCCTCCCGAGTTGTACAGTTGGTTTACACCATATAGTTTTGTAAGTATTGCTGTTGCATTTATTTGCCTTTTTTTTCCTTTGTCTCTCAATTGTGGTATTTCCTTTCCCTTATATGCCTGTATTGGAACTAGGGAAGAGCTGTCTGAAGGTAGAACATTGTTGCTAGGCTGGCTGAATAGTGCTGAAGGAGGAACTAAAGAAGTAACTCAGAAGTAGCACTGTGGCTCAAAGTGCTAGAGCACTAGCCTTGAGCAAAAGAGCTCAGGGTCAATACTCAGGGTGCAAGTTCAAGCTCTACAACTGACAAAAAAAATAAATAAATAAAAGTATCCTCACTGTAGGAACAGAAGTGCAAGCCTACTTGAGGGTGAATGAATTCGTATGATGAACTATTGTGAGATGAGGATGAGGAAACAGATCTCCAAATGCCTCCAGAGTGGTATTTTGATTTTTTAGTTTTGCATAAATGTGGCAAGAGTTCCATTAGAGACTTTCAAATAAAAAGAATAACCAGATTTTTTAATGACTTTGGAGAGATTACTATGACTGCTGTGTGGAAAACTGACTATAGGAAAGACCCAAGTAGGGGAAAAAATCTTTGAATTGACTCCAGAATAAAATGAGAGATGTTTGTGGATCTAAGACTGAAATTCCAGGGTCTCAGACCTGGAGCACTATATTTTGGAGTTGTCAGGATGGAGCTAGAACTAGAAAGGCTTAACTAAGATAGTATATTAGGGTTTGAAATTAAATAAGTTTTAGAAAGAGGTAATTCATTGCAAATACACAAAAAGGTAACGGCTATTGGAAAAAAAATAGAAAAATATACTAGAAAACAAGGGAGGAAACACATAAATTTAAAGTAGATCCATGTTATGCAATACTTTTCTTCCTTTATTGTTAATGGGAAGTACAGAGCTGTTACAGTTTCATATGCATATACAATACTCTCTAATCTGGTCAGTTATTCTAACTGAAAAACAATGACAACAACCTGAAACCTCTGGTGTGAGCCTGACACAGTAGCTCACGCCTATAATCCCAGCTATGTAGGAGGTGGAAATAGGAGAATCAAGTTTCAAGGCCAATCCCAGTAATAGGGAGAACCTCTCAATAACAACAACAACAACAAAAATATGGTGCTACCTAGTCACCCTAGATAGTTCAATAGGAAGATTAGAGCCTGGGCACAATGAGTAAAACTTATCTTTTAGAAAATGTATCCTTCCTTCCTTCCTTCCTTCCTTCCTTCCTTCCTTCCTTCCTTCCTTCCTTCCTTCCTTCCTTCCTTCCTTCCTTCCTTCCTCCTTCCTTCCTTCCTTCCTTCTTTCTTTTCTTTCTTTCTTTCTTTCTTTCTTTCTTTCTTTCTTTCTTTCTTTCTTTCTTTCTTGTATTTGTTCTCATTTCTTTATTGCCAATGTGATGTACAGTGGGGTTACAATTTCAAACACACGGAAGTGTATACATTTCTTATCAAACTTGTTGCCTCCTCCCTCATTTTCCCCCCACCTCCCCACTCTCCATTCCCTCGCGCCCCCTCATGAGTTGTAGAGTTGGTTTACACCATATAGTATGGTAAGTATTGCTGTTGCATTGCTTTTTCTTTTTATCCTTTGTCTCTCGATTTTGGTCCCACAGAAAATGTATTTTTCTAAAGCACTGAAAACTTCAGGCTGGTTAAGTTTTGATGTTTAATAAAAATATACAGTGAACCTTTTTACTATGCAAATGTATTCAGTTTTGAAAACCATTAAATGATAATAAAACATTCTCTATTTCTTTATGTCATACTATGAAATGAAGCTGTTACCTCTCAGCATGCATTTTAATGAGTTTTAACTAACAATTTAATGAGCTGACATTATCATAAACTAAAAGATTAGACAAAAAGTGAATGCACTAGTAAAGGGAAAGTTTCATGGAGTTAATTTTATTATTTAAAATATACTCGAAAGCATTTTAATATATGTCATCAACTATCATCCTACAAGGAAAAGTATATTAAGAGATTGGATAATGTCCTTATACTTAAACTCTACGACTGTATTTTACCTTAATTTAAAGTAAACAAATGGCTATTTTATATATTCAAACATATGAAATAGAAGTTTATAGAAATTTTATTGTTTGTTACATTTCCTCTAAAGTAAATCTTCATGTGGTGTTGTTTTTTGCTTTTTTAGTTGTTGAATTAGGAATTACAGTTTCCCTAAGTCATATTTATGAGGTGGATTATAGATTCACAAGCTATAATTGGGATTTCTGATTATCAGTTTTATAAAATAAATGCTAGTTGGGCTTTTTAAGAGTATGTACCAGCAGGAAGTTTATGTGATAGTTTTAAGGCACTCAGTGCAGCAGGCTATCCATTATGAACTGGTTACCATTTTTTAAATTTAATTTTTATTTTTTGTTGTCAAGGTGAAGTACAGAGGGACTACAGATAGTTTCATTAGGTAGTGAGTTCATGTATTACCCAACTGTTGCCCCCTCCCTCATTTTTCTCCCACATTCCCTCCTCCCCAATTCAACCCCAATTCAATTATACAGTTGGTTTATACTATATTGTCCTGTAAGTACTGCTGTTGCATTGGTTTGCCTTTTACCCTTTGTCTCACTATTTTAATGTTCCCCTTCCCTTCCCTAATTCAGACAGACATATATAAAATAATCAAGGTAACTGGTTACTATTTATCCAGCCTCTACTGAGACAGTTAAGAAACCATAGGTCTACATACAAAACTTGTCATCATATTCACCTTTATATCTCTTAAATGTAGTTCTTAGTAGGCCTTCTGTAAATGATAAAAGAAAGACAGCCTCAACATTAAAGCTTAAGAATTTTTATTTTATCTTTTCTAAAATCACTAATTGATAAAAAATGTATATGGATTAGCCTTAAGGTCAGGCATACAATAATACACAGTTTATTAATCTTTACATCAAATAGCTACTATGCTATAAAAAAAATATACTTTGTACCACTGAAAGAATCTTCTTGTGAACGTACGTGTGTGTGCGTGCGCGCGTGTGTGTATCTTGGTACTGGGACTTAAACTCAGGGACTGTGGTACTGTCCCTTATTATTTTTGTATTCTAGGTTCTCTACCACTTGAGCCACAGCACCACTGCTGAATTTTTGTTGGTTAGTGGGAGATAAGAGTGTCACACACTTTCCTGCTAGGATGGCTTTGAACTACCATCCTCAAATGTCAGCCATTTTAGTAGGTAAGAATGTAAACATGAGGAGCAGTACCTGGCTACCATTGAAAGAAATTTATAGGTAGCTATGTTTACAAATCTTCAAAACTCTCTGACTTGAATCTAGTTCAATCAGATTATTTGAAAATACACACATACTCTTGCTTTTATTTATTTATTTATTTTTGGTGGGGGAGTGGGGGTGCAGTACTAGGGTTGGAATTTCTGGCTCCATCTTAGTAGGTGAAGCACTCTACCACTTAAACCATATCTCCAGCTCTTGAAATATTCCTGCTCTGTATTTTCAGTTTAGGTGTTGAATTTATAATACATTGTTCATTAATGATATTGGCAAGTAATAAATATATTTGTAGGGTTTAAAATTTTAAAAAGTATAAAACAGATGTCATGACCTCTTTTTCATTCATCCTTCACTTTTCAATACTTTTATTTCTCCAAAGGCAAACATTATTATTAGTTTCTTCTGTGTTATTCCAGAGAGGGTTTTGTGTACATGCAAGCACATTCCAACTTGTTTTCTCCTTCTTGCAATATATTAATGTTATTGCAGACCCAGCTCTGAAACTAGCTCCTCTAAAAATCCTTAATCCTTTTCTGCAAATACTTTGTACTTGTTTCTGATACTTCACATTTTCTACTTTCAAATTATGATTTCTGAGTTAAACATGGTAATATCTCTAATTTTCTTAAAAACCCAGGGGGTGATCTCTACTTCAAATACCTTCTACGCCTAATGTATTTTTATTGTGTATATAATCAACAAGTGTGCAGTACACATTAGTTGAATTTAAAATGTTAACAATTTAAAAACAACATACCTATTTCACCCAACACAAATAGAACCAGAACTGGGTGAAAAGACAACAATGAGTATTTATTTGGTGTTTATTAAGCAAAGTAAAACTAAATATTATTGTAATCACTTTAAAAATACACTTGACATATTAGGCAAAACTTACACTTGAGGGACTTAAGAAATTTTGATCTATTTAATATAATTATTAAAAGCATACAGAAACCAGTGGTATATCATTGTTGTATTATTTTCAACATGCGATGTGAAACTATATCTTTTTTTCTTTTTCCCTTGAATTTCCTTCCTGTGGTTTTACCCCTATTATCACTGTAACTGAGTTTAGTATCCTGGATATTGCATATACATGTATTGGATGTAGGGTATGGAAATGGAATATCAAGATTGAGAGATAAAGGATAAAAAGACAAACCAATGCAACAGCAATACCTACAAAACCATATGGTGTAAAGCACCTGTACAACTCATGGAGGGAGAGGGAAACGGGGAAGGAAGTGGCAGGGGGGAAAATGAGGGAGGAGGTAACAAGTTGGATAAGAAATATAGTCATTGCCTTACATATGAAACTGTAACCCTCTGTACTTCACTTTGACAATAAAGAAGGAGAAAAAAAGGAAAGAGGGAGAAAGAGAGAAAAGAGAGGGTGGGATTAAAAAAACTTTTAAACTCTAATCTCTGACTTGAAAATAAAACTGGCATACTAGCTGAAAAAAATAAAAGCTTAATGGACATACAATCAATATGGGCATTGGGACATGTGGATATATTTTATAACGTTAAAAAGTCACATCTGAATACATTTGACTTAATATTTTGTTATTATATGTAAGTCCAAACTCTCGCCATATTCATTTGCAATAATTCTCATCTTCTACTAGAAGTTGCTTAATATTTACAATTTAGGCCTGGGTAGTTCCAGGAAAGCCATACTGGTTTGATTTGCCTCCTGTATGTGATCTATTCACTAAAAGTTTTACCACACCATCTTTGATTTCTTTATCACAATATTAAACCTATAGTAGCTAACGGCATTTTTCTTCACTTTTAAAATATCTACTTTATACAGGTGTTGTTGACGCAAACCTGTAAATTTTAAATTCAACTAATATGTACATAGGAGGCTGAGATCAGAGAATTACAGTTTGAAGCTAGACTGAGCAGATGAAAACATAAGATTCAAATCTCTAGTTAACCAGCCAAAAGCTGGAAGTTTGGCTGTGGTTCAAGTGGAAGAGGACCTGCCTTGAGTGAGAAAGGCTAAAAAGCAAGAGCTTAGCACCCTGAGCTTGATTCCTAGTATTGACATGTGTGCGTGTGCACACACACACATACACACACACACACACAATATCCGTTTGGTGGATAAAATGTATGATTACACAATTCTTCAGTCATATAGATATTTTTTGCCCCCAAACATGTATAAAACACCCACTAGCTGTTTGGACTATAGAGATGGAAATGAGGTTTTACTGCCTATATGCAGTATTCAGAGCAAGCAAGACATAATCATATTTGGGGCATAGATATAGACATTAGTGATTAAGATCAAATGTGAAGTTTAAAAAGATGACTTTATGAACTGCCATACTTAGGCCTAAATAATATGTGTTTGGAAGGTTCTGTGGTAATTACCTATTACTTACCAGGTGTTTTTTTTTGTTTGTTTGCTTTTTTTGCTTTTTTTGTTTTTTGCCAGTCCTGGGCCTTGGACTCAGGGCCTGAGCACTGTCCCTGGCTTTTTTGCTCAAGGCTAGCACTCTGCCACTTGAGCCACAGCGCCACTTCTGGCCATTTTCTATATATGTGGTGCTGGGGAATCGAACCTAGAGCTTCATGTATATGATGCAAGCACTCTTGCCACTAGGCCATATTCCGAGCCCACTTACCAGGTTTTGATACAATCCCAGGACAAGAAATAGAAAACATCACATGCAAAAGGTAGTTGTCACCATGTAGTACATTTGTTCCTCACCTAGCAATGGAAAAAGTGGCCTATGCATGTTTGTTTTTCATCTCTGAGCAGTTTGCCAGTGACAGAGTAGAAACTCCTCAGATAAAGAGCAATGCGGAAACCCAGCCTTAAAACAAAGCCAAAGACTCAGTAGGTAATTATATTTTCTCCCTTATTGCTGAGCCCACACTCTGTGGCAGGCCAAGAGTGACTCTGGTATGTAACATAAGGGAGGGAATTAAACAAAATCTCACTTTAAACAACTGTTTCTAATTTCATAAATTACATGATGATTTGATTAAAACATGCCTATGTTTTTTAAAAAAACTAATCACTTTTGAAAAAAATTTACACTCTAATAATTTTAATTATGGGAACTCAGTGTTGCTTACACATTTAAAAGATATTTAGGATATGTTGTTGAATATGTTTGTTTTCATGGAGGTATAAGGAAAGGCTGGAGGTGCAGTGGGTTTAGCATCAATAATGCATGAAAATGTGCTTTTCATAGGTAAACAAAACTTGTCAAGCACATTATTTTTCCAATCAATGCCAGTGGTATAATATGAGTTTTCTGAAATAATTTAAATTTGGTCTTTAAGACATTTATATTCATAAAAAAGTGCTTATATATGCTTCTTGCTTTCTCTTCTCCTGTTTACCTGTCAAAACATGGTGATGCTTTTGAAGATTTGTGGTAGATGAGTAATGAGATTGCTGAATGTTAACTGCAGCATTCAGAAATCACATGGTAGCAAAAGAAAAGACCAGTAGTTAGAGCTTTGCAATAGAGTAGAAGGGTGGTAGAGAATTTTTTAAATCAGTCAATTTAAAATATCAGCATGCTACAGTCTGGGTTAAGAAATCCTTCAAGCTTCTTGTCATGTAGTAATCAAACAGAACATTTCCTGAAGAATATAAGACGTCAAGCTCCATCCATTCTAACAGAATTCATGCATGGAGTAATCCTGATATTTTGTGATGTGGACATATGCAAATCCTACTATTGTGTAGGTAATACTGAAGAATCTGTAGGCATATAAAACGTGGTTGTTTTAAAATATTAAAATTTTAGACAGTGCAATGCAGGTAGGGGGTTAGAGCCTGTTCATGTGTGGAAGAAAAAAATAAGCTGTAAAGTCTGAGATGGGTTATTTTGTAAGTTCAAGGTTATGGTAAGATTCATGTGTAACCTCTAAATGGTATCTCTAGTGGGTATGGTTACAAAATGTCTTGCTAAAACAAGTAAAATAATAGAAATCGTCAATTCAACAAGAATCAAGATAAAGGCCAATAGAGGTATTATAATTATACTTCTCTACTTCATTGGGAGATTTGTTGACTTTCTGGCACAAGAGGAAAAGATAAAGCAACAGTAGTTTCAAAGTAACTAGCAGTGGTGACAAGAATGGTTAACCTTGACCTTCTACTCTTTCCAACCCCCCACTTCATCAGCAGGAGTGAGATTACTTTGAGACCCTGCCAATAGGTAATAAATAACACATAAATTCCAGGACACCCTCACACTGGAGGGTGCCCTAATGTGTAATAATCCTTAGACTATTGAGTTTATAACTCATGACATCTGGCAGTTACTTGGCATTGTAATTCCTGTTCATCATGCACATCAGAGTACACCATGGAAGAGAAATACTGGAGCAATAAAGCCTTGATACTGGAATGACAAGAAGATGCTGCTGAGGTTGTACATCTTTGTGAGTGGTGGAATACTGTAAAAGATAATGCCTTCAGATAATAACTAACAAGGTGGGAGAAGAGTGGTAATCTGTTGGGAAGAAATAAATACACACACATATTTGTGTGATAGCTGATCCTCAGAAATGTTCATTTACTGTGGTCAAATAGTACAGGTACAGGGTGAATTAGAGAATAAGAAATGGTTAAAAAAAGAATACTAGTGTGCAAAAATGTATTCTACCATGCATCTACAATAAAACATCCTGGTACCAGTTGCTCTGGCTGAAGACTTGAAACTCAGTGGATGGAAGCCTTGAAAATCCAGAAGCAGATAGATGTTTATTAGTAATCATCCTGTTAATATAAATCATATAAAATTTGTATACTTGCTTGCCAATCTATTTCTCTCTATCTGCAATACATTTATCATCTGTCTATATCTATCTATCTATCTATCTGTCTGTCCATCCATCGTCTGTCTACTTATCTACCTACCTACCTACCTGTCTGTGTATCCTCTAATGTACCAAAACTATGTCATAGAGAAGAAAAGCAGTATTGTAAACTAGGAATTCTCCAGACTATTCATCTTGAGCAGCACTATCTGACATTATTTTCTTGTCTTTTAAATGTCTTTAAACAACTGTTTCTAATTTCATAAATTACATGATGATTTGATTAAAACATGCCTATGTTTTTTAAAAAAACTAATCACTTTTGAAAAAAATTTACACTCTAATAATTTTAATTATGGGAACTCAGTGTTGCTTACACATTTAAAAGATATTTAGGATATGTTGTTGAATATGTTTGTTTTCATGGAGGTATAAGGAAAGGCTGGAGGTGCAGTGGGTTTAGCATCAATAATGCATGAAAATGTGCTTTTCATAGGTAAACAAAACTTGTCAAGCACATTATTTTTCCAATCAATGCCAGTGGTATAATATGAGTTTTCTGAAATAATTTAAATTTGGTCTTTAAGACATTTATATTCATAAAAAAGTGCTTATATATGCTTCTTGCTTTCTCTTCTCCTGTTTACCTGTCAAAACATGGTGATGCTTTTGAAGATTTGTGGTAGATGAGTAATGAGATTGCTGAATGTTAACTGCAGCATTCAGAAATCACATGGTAGCAAAAGAAAAGACCAGTAGTTAGAGCTTTGCAATAGAGTAGAAGGTCCACAAAGACAGTTGTGCTGTACATTTGTCCTGCAAGTGGGGTTCAAGAGAGAAGGTTTAGTTCGGCAGGAGAGGAACACAGCACCATTAGTTTTATATGCATTTCTGAATGTCCTCTTTCTCAAACACTGTATTTGAGCACAGTTTCTAACATGTCCTTGTCAAGCTATCTTTGATTCTGAAGACATCAGTCCTATATAAACAGTTTTGTGGACAAGGACTCTTTAAGGGAAGGAAAAAAAGAGGAACTGATTAAACATTAATTATCTCCAACCCTCAACTTCCTCATATACTAATGGATAGGGCATGCAGATCCCTGTCAAATATCAGATGCTAGACTTTGCCAAAAATAGGACTTCCAAGTCTTGAAGCAATGCCAAACACTGGCTTCTTAGCTGAAAAGCAAAGGAAATGATTGCCAGAGACAGGACTTGAGTCTGCCATGGTCAGATGTCACCAGTTTGCTGTGCCACATGTGATCGCAGAGTTTATGAATGATCTCAACACTTGGTCCCTAAGGAGAACATATGTATTACAGAGGTTACGCATACAAATTACAGAGAGCAAAATATTTCCATGCAATTTCTAAGAATCCTTCATCAAGTTTTAAACATTAATGGAAAACATGAAGGAAGACTTGGCACTCTTAGCAAGACTTCAAATTATTCTGTGGGTGAGGATGGAGCAGAGCTATAAAAAGATTCAAGAATAAAGACTTGGCTACGACACTCAGAGCTGGCCATTCCTCTTGTGTGAATTGTGTGTTTGTGTATTTTATTCCCTGCAGAATACCAGGCTTTGCAAAAAGCTTGGACTTGAAAATGAGCAAGTCACAGGGCAGTCTTGTTTATTCAGTATGCTCCAGTTCATACTACTGGTTTATCTGGTTCATTTGCTGAGTGAATTTGCTTATACAGGGAGTATTAGTGGAAGGGGCGTGGGGGGACCTCATGTCACATTTTGGAATCATCAGTAGGCTTCAGGGGTGCCAGTGTCAGCTTGCATGGCAGTAGCAGGATGTCTCCCATTGATTTCTTTCATTCCTATTCTCCTTCTGTGCAGAAGAAACCACTTGTGATGTGTCTCCCCAGAATCAGATTGTATTTCCTAGTTAGCTGGAAGCTGATCTGTTCATTTTGATCTCAAGTATTTCTCTTTTATTAAAAACATTAGTGTATGTTAACTGTGTAAAATAATTTTATTGTGTTATTTCCATGCATATGGATATGGATATAATGTACTCGAATCACACTCACTACTTCTATTACTCTTTGTTAGCTATCCCATCCCCCCTTTAAAACATTTTTAACCATCATCACATTTGCTGGTACAAAACAGAATGAAGTTGTTTCATATAAATGACACCTCAGCATAAGATTTGTTTTTAAGTTGGTTAAAGTTCAAAAACATATGTAATTATTCCATATCAGTGAAGAACTGTCACTTGGAAGAGAAAATTTGACGTAGACTGCCATCAGTGCAAAATGGAACTGAATTAGAAAGTCTAGACTTAGCAGAGTCTTCAAGATTGAATGATTTATCTACCCATATCATGGAAAACTCAAGTTTTTTCAGCTCATGTTCTACTGGGCTTAATCTGATATGAGACTCCATTTGGACTCAAGTTGGATGGCTGGTACTAATAGTCATCTACTTTGGCATAACACAGGGGATGTTCTTGCAAATGGAACTGAAGTCCTGAGTTTCATACCAGTTTGGACTATATCAAATTAGTCCTCTTATGAACACCCATAGTTCTTGTAGTAGTGTATTGATATGACTACAGAAACAATATGTAACATTTGTATATATTGGCCATTTCATGTGTTATCTTTATTTCAATTTTTACATTTACTTTCTATAATTTCTGGTACTACTTTTGTTGGTTGCAAAAAATGTACTGTTTCTTTGAGTGATTACTTACTGAGCCTTTTGAAGTGTCCTCTTAGTTGCCTTTGGTTTTCAACTGCATCCAGTCAAGAATATGAGTATATTTGTTTTCAGATTACCTTCCTCGTGATCACTTAGCTTTTCTGGGATGATTTATTTCTTTTTCAGTGGTGTATGGATGAATACTTGTATCAATAGTAGTATTATGTTTCTAGTCATTTAACAAAGTCTGTTCTGTGGACACTTGTGGTTCAAAAATATGTCTTCCCTGAGAATTTTAGTTTGTATTTTCTCTTTATTGTCATTCTTAATTTATTTCAGTAAACTTAGATGGAAATGTCTTAGTGACGCCTTACCTTAACTGAGGTTAAAATAAATAAAGTCCAGAAAATTATCAATTTAAGAGAAAGGGAGAAGTCTTGATGTATGAAAGAATAGAGTTGTGAGGATAAGAGTCACAGATGCAAGGTCTAAGGCTATAAGTAGATATAAAGGTTCCTTAGGGTGTACATTAGTTATCCATTGCTTTTTGAGGTATCACAAACACGGGTGAATGTAATAAGAGTCTTCAAGGGTCATTGAATTGAGGACCTCCACATGGTGTTGGTGGTATGCTGGAAGCTGCCCTCATATCCTTGTCATGTTATCCTCTTCATTGGTAAGGTGGTCCTTGCAAGCTCAGAGGTGTGAATGTGTGTGTGTGTGTGTGTGTGTGTGTGTGTGTGTGTGTCGGTCTGTCTGTCTGTCACAGAGAGAGAATGAGGAGGAAGAGGAAAAGTAGAAAGAAGGAAGAAGAAGAGGGGGAGGAAGAGAAATGTCACAATCTAGTTTTACAGTCTAATTACAAATGTGCGATCCTATCACTTTTTCTATTAAAAGATTTATTTGGATGGGAGCAAAGATCTCTATACATGAAGCTATGTCACTAGGCATAAATTAGTTAGCTGAGTTACATACAAACCCCAGAGAGCATATTACAAGTTGAAGAGGGTAACAGTACCAATTATACCATTATCTCACCCTACTTTCTGAGTGAATAGTCTGAAAGCCTAAAATTACAGTTGATGTAGATTTCTTGGCTTCATGTGCAAATTGGAGTCATTTTCTTTCTTTTTTTTCCTGAATGAGTAAACACATGTTATATTGTTTAAGAATACCAGTCCATATAGTATGCTATGATATTTTTTCTTTGTTATGATGTTTTTCTTTTTTACTTTCTCATATCAAAAGGCCTTTTTAAAAAATTGGGTTATTGTGAATAGGTATAACACTGACTCTGAATGATTTTCTGTGGTCTAAAGTACCATTTGAGCTAAAGGTTTTTGGCATTGTATTTGTTAGGAGACCAGAGCTGGGGAAGGCCCTTGAACTGGCCAGATGTGCTATTTTGGAACAGATTGAAGATCTGCCAAAACACCATAGGATGCCAATACCGGATATTGTACTGTGTCCGGGGGTGGGGGGAGGTTGATCACTCTGTTACTGTATTTTTGCACTTCTTACCATTGAATAAATAGGCAGCTGTTCTGTATTTAGAATAAAAATTAGTCACCAGCTTGCTCTCTCTGGAGGAAATGCCTCCAAGAGGAAACCAGAGTGTTCACCCCTTTTTGTGGCTTGCATGAATATCACATTTGAATGCATTACCCCCACTCCCACCCCTAAGATCAATCAGAAGCAAACCTTAAGCACAGGAATCACACCTTTTTCTGCCAGTTAGTGAGAAGACTAAAAATGTGCACTTCTCAGTGCTAACACAGAACATGTTTCCTTCGCAGTAAAAGCACTAAATTAACCTGTTAATAAGCTGAGAATGAACAATTCGTGTGGAATGCTTTCTTCTTTCTCCTTCAGAAGAAATAAGATGCTCTAATCTGGAAAAGGACCATGACTTCATTAAGACAGAAAACCATGTTAAAAGGATGTATTACCAGAGAAAAGAAAAGCCCTAGGAGTCACTTACCTTTTTTCTCTAGGGTTGTTTTCAGGAAAGAGATTTTTATTTATTTGGAGAATGACAATTAACCTAGAGACTTAGCACAGCAGATACACATAGTGATGAAGTGGGTCTTATTATTAGATAGAGAAAGCAGTTGATTTGACTTAATCATCATTTCCGTGGGTGACTTAAATAACAGGCTACCAGTAGCTGCTCTGTTATCTGTTACGGACAGTGTGTTTCTGTGTGTGCATGTACATATATGTATGTATATCTGTGCATATATACATGTACACATGCCTTCATATATAGACACAGTGCCTACATATATATGGTGTGTTATCTATAAAATATTTAACAGACCAGAAATTACACTATACCTAGATACACTTAGGTTGGCTCTACTTTGGAACTTTACAATGAAAGTGTCAGTGTTGAAAGTTCAAAATAGGAAAAATGGATGTAGCTGGGAAAAGTGAAGATAGTGGAGGGATGTGATACCTGACCGATTCTCTTACTTTTTTTTTTTTCCTGGAAGTTTGTCCTAAAAAAGCCCTCAGCCTTGTTTGCTATAGAAACCCTTTTTTTCTGCAGTCTGAGATGCCAAACCATTTCTCTAGCTTTCCATCTTGCCAGGAGCAGAAAAGCAGACTCTGATAGATAGGTTGACATTTGGAGAGCCAGGCATGCCAGATTTTTGGAGGTTACAATGGAGGTCCAACCTGCTGTTCTCCTTAATGAAAGGAGGGGAAATTCAGACTGGAGAAAGTGCTATAAGGGATATCACTGTTCCGAATGTCACGCTGCCCAGATGTCACTCGGCAGGTGGAGAGGCGGAGAAAATGAAGACCTAGCCCTGTGTATTTGGGTGCTAGTGTGTTGCAAGAGTGAACAATAAGCTTGTCTGTGACAGTACAAGAAAAATGGTGATCTTGTCGGTATTGGGCCATGCATGGGGAAGGACTTTCTCAGAGTTTCCTCTCCACTTCCTCCCATCAACATTTGTTCACAAACCCCTTGCACAGGACTTGATTTAGGTTTTAGTTTATCACTGACATTGATTTAGATGTGTTTATGAGCCTACATTGTATGTATGTATGTATATATGTATGTTTGTATGTAGATAGATATTTCCTTGTAGAAAACTGAGTCATACTACATGAAGTCTTTTACACAGTGCTTTGCTACTAAATTTCAAAACGATATCACAAATCTTTCCAATCTCTTTACCTCCAGAATCACCTCCTTTTTGAAACTGGATTTTAGAATGAAGGTCTATGTTCTTATCTTCAGTGAATCTCCTATTGAAAAGCAATTAGGCTGGAATTGGAATATTTTGAGAGGGAGTTGACTATGTTCGTTATCAATGTTTTAGATTGTTTTTCTTTCTAGAACAAGTAGGTATGTCTTGAAGTTACCTTTGCAAATATAAAATGAAGTTACTGACACTGAGCTTTGTTTTGCTATACTTTTATTTCCTTAGTGTTGCGAGATGACTTCCGGCAGAACCCCACAGATGTTGTAGTGGCAGCTGGAGAGCCCGCAATCTTGGAATGCCAGCCTCCCCGGGGACATCCAGAACCCACAATCTACTGGAAAAAAGACAAAGTTCGAATTGATGACAAGGAAGAAAGGATAAGTGTGAGTTAAATGACAAGAGGGTCTAATAAAATTGAATTTCTCTTCTACAAGTGAAAGCACTAGTTCTCTAATTTATTATTAATAAAATAATATTTAAGTACTAACCATTTCCATCTTACTGAAAGTATTTAAAAGCAAAATATTTGGGGAACAAAACATTTCAAAGAAACAGAAATGATACAAATCCAGTGCATATAATAAACTTGTAATTTTCCAACTTTTTATATGTAAATGTATTTTTGCAATATACTGTTTATGTATTAGCCCTCCCCAAAATTGTATTGGTCATTTATACTTTATACATGCTACTTCTTATACTTTATTCAAAAGTATAAATGATAGTAATAAACTATATTAACCATGTCTCATTTTACACTTTTCAAAATTTTAAGGAGAAATAATCTAAAGTGATGAACATTTCATACTTATTTCAATCTTTCTAATAGAGTAGTTCTAGTGACAGTGAAACCTCATCAATGAATTACTTTTTAAAATGACTGTTATACTAACATATAATATTATATACTAATATATATTATATTATATATCAATTATATATAATATATAATTACAATTATATTTATTAATACATTATATTATATATACTAATATATACTAACATATAATATATACTAATATATAATATAAATAATATAATATACATTATATTATATAATGTATGATATATAAAATAATAATATATATACACTAATATATAACTATATAATATAAATTAAAATAACTAATTCTTAGCACAAGTAGGGAAATAGTCTGTTTCCAAAGAAATTGATCAGGCTGGGAATATGGGAATAGTGGCAACAGTGCTTGCCTCGTATACATGAAGCCCTGGGTTCGATTCCTCAGCACCAGATATATAGAAAATGGGCAGAAGTGTGCTGTGGCTCAAATGGCAGATTGCTACCCTTGAGCAAAAAGAAGCCGGGGACAATGCTCAGGCCCTGAGTTCAAGGCACAGGACTGACCAAAAAAACAAACAATAAAAAAAAAACAACAAAGGAAATTGATCAGGTTTATCAGCTGATAAAGATTCCAGTTGATCAACGCCAAAACTGTTACGTGGTAGAAGACATGAGGTAATCATGTAAGTTTCTAAAGGTTTCTGTTAACATTTGCTATTATTATTATTATTTACATTTCCTAAACTTGAAATTGTTGTAGAAGGCATCACAATTAAACGTTTCCATTTTGGTGTCTTGTACTTCTGGATAGAATATGCATTTTTTTTTCAAATTTTTATTATCAAACTTACGTACAGAGAGGTTACAGTGTCATACGGTAGGCATTGGGTACATTATTTGTACTGTTTGTTTTTATCTTAGTGGTAATACAATTTTTAGATTCACTGTCATGAGTGAGAGTAATTTAATTTATACTGTTCCATTTGGGTGAAGAAATACGTCATTTCAATAAAAGGTTTATGTAATTTGAGTGGCGATCAACTTTGAAAATTGCCAGATGCTAATGCTTATGCTACTCAAGAGGCTGAGATCGGAGGATCACAACTTAAAGAAAGCCTGGGCAGGAAAGTCCTTGAGACTCTTTACCTCCAGGTAACCACCAAAAAGCTAGAAATGGAGTTATGGCTCAAGGGACAGAACCCAGGCCCTTAAGTTCAAGCACCAGAAGGGGCATGAAGTATCCTCCTTTATTACATCTATATCTATATCTATATCTATATAATCTATGTAAATATAATCTGTAAATATAATCTATACATATATAATATTTTCCTTTGTAAGACTATTATAATATAGTATTCTAATATTATATAGATAATAAATGAGTATTTCTGTTGTGTGCATATTGAAATTGCATCAAAAGTTAGACACAATAAATTATGTAAGTAATTACAACATATATTGACATGTTTCTGACTTTATTGTCAATATTGTGGAGATCTTTTTTGGGGGGGCAAAGAGAACATAAATATGGTGTGTTGAATATACAACTTTTGAAAATGTGCTATTTGTTTTTTGATCTGTATCAAACCACCCCCAAAATCAGTGATATATACAAAGGATTTTATTTAACCTGTGATTCCCTGGGAAAGTTGGCCCTTTTGCTCAGTCAGCTTGCATGATGTCTCCTAGACACTCTCATTCTTCTATGATCTGTTTAAAGGTGAACTGGCAGTTGGCAGGTCTAGAATGATCTCATGTCTGGAAATCAGCTTACTCTTCAGCTAATCACCTCCAGTTGTTTTTCTGGTCTCGTAACTTTCCAGCAGTTTAGCTCAAGCTCATTTTGTGGTCTCTGCTCTTTTAGCAGCAGCTACTGCAGCAGCAAGAGAAGGCATGTCCCATTGTTGAAGCACTTTTTCTTCTTCTTTACTCTGTAGTTTTATTCTATTGAAAGCTTTAGTTTCATTGCTCAAATCAATCTCTATTGCCATGCTCAGCTTCAAGATGAGACAAATATACTCTATGACACCTTTGTAACCATTCTACCATACTGAAACAAAGTGAGGAGACAGATTGTTCATCTCTTCTCCACACGTGGGGAAAAAAAAAAAAAAGAAAAGCTAAAAATCCCTTCCCAGGACAGGCCACATTTCAGAGTTGAAACTCTCAGGAACACTAATATATATGTGTTAATATATATGTGTTGTTTGCTTATGAATTTGAAATATATACAGAAAATTGCAATTTTTATTTCATCTTTTTAAGATTTCAAATAGATTAATACAAAAAGGTTTCATAATTAGGAGGCAAAAGAACTATGAGTAATAATACACATACTGACAGCCTGACCAATTCAATATTCTACTTAGTATAGATATTTTATTATTATTTCATTTGCTCATTTAATAAATACTTTTCATTTTAGAAATTGTAGGGAACATTTATCAGTTGTTAATTGTAACAAATTGTCATTTTATACAAGTCAATAGTGTTCATCCAAACTATCCTACTTAAAACCTATTTCTTAAATGAAATAAAAAATAGACAATATGAGTAAAAGTAATTCTTGAAATGCCAAGTGCACAAAGGCATGTTTTTGTTTGTTTTTAACTGTTGTACTTAGTTACTACTATAGCCTGGCCCTTATACATCCTCAACAACTTTAACAAATACTCAGAGAATCTTTATAAGTCATCTGGATTTATTTTTTTCTATTTGAAGCAGATACAGAATACTGTTCTGATGACAAATGGCAATAGCATTTCATAAATTGGAATCTGAGTGTAAAGATAAACCCCTGGGGTTTAGTGGATAGTTACCTCAGGAGAGTCAGTAAATGGCTGGGCTAGAGAAAGGAAGGCTTCCCTTAAAAAGCATTCCTGATGAAGGAAATATGGAGACTTTTATTGAGGATGAGTTAGGAAAGAGCATATACCAAGACTAAAATGGAGGAAGAATTTTTCTTTGTTAGATGCAACTGTTTACCTTGGCTAGTAAATAGTTCATATAAATATTTAAAATGATTGACTAGTTGACTTTCTCTCTATTTCCTTTTCCACTTTGGGTTTAATTTCAATAGATTCGTGGTGGCAAATTGATGATTTCCAATACCAGGAAGAGTGATGCTGGCATGTACACCTGTGTCGGGACCAATATGGTGGGGGAAAGAGACAGCGACCCAGCAGAGCTGACTGTCTTTGGTAAATCCCTCTTTTAAATTATAAATTGCTCCTTTGTATTTCATTTTTCTGTGTATTTAATACTTTTGATAACATTCAAAATCAGATTACATATATAGATAATTATCCATTACCTATGATAATGGATTATTACATTTTTCATCTTTCTTATGAAAACTTTGATAGCAGGGGCAAACTTTTGAAACTTTAATCTGTCTATAGTTTTCAGATTTTTGTTTGTATCAAAATGTAAAAGAAAGGTGTTTATGAGTTTATACTACATGTATCTAAAGTGTATCCTTCATATATGGATATAATTATAGGATACCTCTACATATATTCATATATGTGTACACATATTGCAATGTAGATACCCATTCCAATGTGTATATATGTATATATATCAAAATACTTTAACAAAAATTTAACTGATTCAGAATCATAAATTTTTAGTGCTCAGAGTCAGTTATACTTTTTTATTTTTTAAATATGGTGCTAGTTCTTGGGCTTGAACTCAAGGCCTGGACCTTGTCACTCGGTTTCTTTCTGTCCAGATAATACTCTATCACTTGAGTCACAATTCCATTTCTTGATTTTGTTTGGAAGGGAGGCTTTTCTTTCTAGGTTGAACCAGATCCTCAAATCTCATCCTCCCAAGTACCTAGGATTATAGGCAACAGGAGATTACTGTGTTTTAAAAAATATTATCTGTGTCAGTATTGTATTAATGATATCCATGATTGTACTTTATCCAGGATATATTAAGATACCTATTTTTGGTCTTTATCCAAGACCTGTATAAGGGTAACCAAAGCCTTGTTCAGTGCCTAAAAAAGCTTCTTTTGCCGTTTGTGTGATGGGAATGCCATAATGAAAAGAGATATATTATGATCTCCATTACATTTCAAGAATTAAGGTTATGCTTTATGAATATGTACCAGAGTGCAGGCTTCTCTATTCAATCACTCTGAGTACCGAGTAATCTCTTCTAATACTCCCTGTGGATACTAAGCAGCTTGAAGTCTCAAAGGACAAAGCCAGGAAAAATCCCATATTTCATTAAAAGAATGAAATGGTAAAAATGAAATTGTCCAAAGTATGGATATAAAATTCCATCCTGCAGAGCTCAGACAAGTATCAGTTTGACCCTGTCATTTCGAGGTATCTCACAAAGTGCTCCACTCTATAATGAGTAAAATCACTTTTGCCTGATAAAATATGAAATTAGTAACTGTTGGACATTAACACTGAAAGTCCTGTAAGATAGCTCTTTTATTTAAAGAGAGACTCACTACTATTTTTTCTCTGTACCTTTTTACAAGCTTTAGAGTAGAAAACATTGCTTTTCAATAGTACAGATTGCCTTTTAAGGGAAATGCAAAGGGTATAATGTTATTATCTAAGCAATTACACCTACCAATATTGAGTTTATATTGAAATATTTACCCTATTTTTCCTAGATATATGATGACAATTGCAGGAGACACTTAAATATGTCAGTAGCTATAGAGTAACTTCTAAATTATTTTGAAAATAGCTATCAACCAAAGAGATTGAATTTGTCTAGAGGCAGTTCCTCTGGAAGAATTGATTTAAAAACCTGAGAAACGTTTATCTGATGGTGTAAACTAGTCAGAACTGACTCAATGTGTTATAAATACAATAGTCAGTCGAGGACAAACCAAAATTCCATTATTGATAGCAAAACAACACCTAACTCAGAAAAATAGAAAAGAGAAGGGATGACCCAGATCAATGATGTAACAAAATTGTGTGACAATTCTTTTCTTTACCTTGGTTTTCAAGGAAACCTGAAATAAGTTGCTATTCATGGTGAGACTTCCTTTATTCTATTTTGAGCTACTTCATCCAGGATATTTTTTTAAATTTCTCATCATTGAGTATTATGATTTTTGGTCTAATATTTTTTAAATTGATTATATTCGCCTTCTGCACTTTTATTTTCTTGTAGCAGATACTTCATTTTCAACTATCTAGCTAACTGTAACTGCTCAAAGATCCAGAAGGTTTTTTAAAAACCTTTACAACTCAAACTTTGCCTTAGGAAATATTCTACAGAAAAAACAACAACAACAACAACAAAAAAAACCTCATGGTATTTTATTGCTCAAAAACAAAAACACCTTACTCAGGAAAAGCAAGAACAGGAAAAGAACAAAGAAAAAGACAAGAATAAAGGTTCTTTTTCTTACACAATAGCCATGTATTTTCTAAGACATCTTGCTAGAAAAAAAAAATCCTCACTTTTGAAGTATTTTGGTTCCTTAGGAAATGAAGTGTTGAAGTTTCACAGGTTACTTTGCATTAAAAAAATGACCTTTTGATAAAGATATGATCAATGTAAACTGATTTTATGAAAGCTTTTGTACCACACACCATGAGTTATTTGTTCTCTTTGTCTTTCTGCAGTATTTTGTGCTAATGAAACCATATCCCAGTTCAGTGAACAATCTCAAATGTAAAACTGTAATATCCTATTTTTAAAATGATGGTAAACTCTATGGCATATTCTGGCAATTAAACGATGTCTGACTGACTTACAGTTACATTAATACAATTTAGCTTCCTGTATTGGTTCTTAGAATATCACCACAATTCTGATCATGTGTCTTTAAATATAATCAGTTTTCCCTTTTTTTTTCCTTTCCAAATTTTAAGGACTGTGTTTCAACATTGCTCTGAAATGTTTAACTTTTATGCCTTGTTGTCATAATTTTTGTATCTTTCTGACCAAGAAAATAAACAATCATCAATCTGAAAATATCTGACAAAAGTAATTCAGTGAAAATGTCTCCCTATTCTCTGTGTTCCATGTCTCTGTCAAACATATATTCATTTGTTAAATGTTAATCCTTAAAATATTTTCTTTTCTTTAATTTTCCCCTTGAAAGAATCTTGCTCTTGTTTCATTAGTGTTGCAATTCTTAAGTAATTTTCTCTAAGATATTTTACTAGTAGTTCCTTCCTGCCTGCTATTTCTTCCCTGAATTGTTCCCTTTTTATTACACAGAAAGCTTTCTTCAAGTCTTCCTTAATGTATTCTTGCCTGTGCCTATTTGACTTCTATTCACACACATATTATTGTGAACTTTGTACCAATGGCTGCTTTTCACTGTAGCTTACTCATATTGTGAACAAGGCAGTTTGTTTGGCGGTGAGGACAGAGATTAGGGCTATGGATATGGATTTTCAGTAATTGGATAAAAGTTGATAGAGATATTATCATCTACATTTTATTAACATATGTGGCTCTTATGTAAGAATTAGAAGTAGAAAGTGTTCTTAAAATCAGTATGATTCAGGAACAATATAGTTGTTTTCTTGAGTAGAAAAATTAGGGAGAAATAATACATTTGACAAAAAGTGTACTCACAACCTTTTATATGTAACTCTAACACCTCACCCCATCACCTTGACAATTAAATTTAAAAATCAACAAATAATGTATTCAGCCAAAAAAAGAATTTTTGAAAACCTTGTTCAAATGTTGAAATATTGTGAAGAGGGGCAGACAAGGTGCCTATTTCTTGTTGTTTTTTTCCTTTTAGAAAACACTCATTTGTATTGGTCTTTGCTTCCTTGGTTTATTTTTCTCTGATAGAGAGAACTAATGGCAAAAAGCTTAATGTGCTCAAGATTTACCTAATCGCATTCAGATGGGCTGAATTGAATACAGTTGGGTTTTTTGTTGTTGTTATTTGTTTGTGTTTTGAAGAATACACTGTTAACATTCAATGGCTATCCCAATCTGCTCCAACACTCATACACACATAAGCAACCAGCCCTATGACATTCTTTTTTTTTTTTTTTTTTTTTGGCCAGTCTGGGCCTTGGGCTCTGGGCCAGAGCACTGTCCCTGGCTTTTTTTTGCTCAAGGCTAGCACTCTGCCACTTGAGCCACAGCACCACTTCTGGCCATTTTCTGTATATGTGGTGCTGGGGAATCCAACCCAGGGCTTCTTGTAAAGGAGGCAAGCACTCTTGCCACTAAGCCATATTCCCAACCCCACTATGACATTCTTAGTTGATACACACCACAGTGAGGCAGGTCTTTCTAGAGCAACTGAAGTCAAAAGAAGGTTTACAAGCAGTGGTTAAGGCTAATGTCTTTTTATCACATAGCGTTGTTCTTTTAGAACTTAAAAGACTCGACCTACACAATTATTGCTACAACGCTAGTTTTACAATGTCAAGGAAAGTTTATTTTGAAATCACAAAAGTTGTCCTAGAAATAGATGTCATAGCACAGTCATTGGCAATTTTACAACTGTTTCCAATGGCTGAATTCCATTAAAGTATTTCTCAACTGGATACTTTGTTTCCTTCAATGTAGCACATAAATAAAACAAGAAACATTAGATATCTATATCATATATATATATATATAGTCAAGGTTTGGATTCGTGATACTTTGTAATTATTTGAACATATTCCTTTTTTTAATAATGTTTGTAAAATTATGATAAGACTTGGCATTTCATTTTATTATAGCAATATGTAAAGTTGGATTTTCCCTGAATGTAAATTTGGACCTTAGTAGAAAGGAGTACTTGAAAGCTGTATTTTACAGAATAACAGACTGGCAAGCAGTGCTATTTTCTGAAGAGAGATTAACCTTGTAAGCAAGTTATGCAGGTAATTCAAATCCAGTTATTCCCATGGGGCGGGGGAAACCTGTTAATTGCATTGGCAAAGACATTGCCACTGATCAAACCATGGTTATAAAATTAGAAATCAGCCCATTCAGAGGAAAACTAACTTAATTGATAAGCAGTACACAAACAGCCCTCGGGATTTCTCCCTTTGTTTTTCAATATGCGGTCAGAATTGAGTTGATACCATGTTTTGACATGCTTTAAAATTAAGTCTTCTTGTTGTTCAATAGATCAAGAGTTTCCCACATATTTATTTTAACTGTACATAGCACATGGTGACAATTTCTATACACATTAATGTTTATTAAATGTGATTCCTTACCAAGTTATGAGATTACCTTACTTTCAACTTACTTCTTAATACTCTGGCTTTCCATTTCCTTGCACATGATCTTGGTACAAAAATGGATACCAAGCCTCTTTGTTTTGGGTTTGTAAGTCAAGTCTAATAGAGCTTGGCTTCGAATTGTCTTGTGAAATTATTATCTGTCAAAACTATAAAATATTTTAAAACATATGTTCCACTTGGACAATTTCTTTTGTCTTAATTTTTCATGTTTCTTATTCTCACATAGGGATGAAATGTGGTTAGGAAGAGTAGAAAACCATTTTTACAAAAGTAGTTTCTTACATTGATAGAAAATTAGGCAAACATCTTTTGAAACATATTTTTAATAGATAATGACCAAAATTGCAAAGCAGAAGGCAAGCTTAGAATAGTTAAATTAGGATAATTGGAATAATAAATAATACAGCTTAGAGATATTTGCTGAAATGTGTGTTACAGATATCTGCAGAATAACACCTTCAAATTTTGTGAACAATCTCCGTTTGTTGTTGTTGTTGTTGTTGTTGTTGTTTGTTTGTTTGTTTTTTTGCCAGTCCCAGGCCATGGACACAGAGCCTGAGCACTGTCCATGGCTTATTTTGCTCAAGGTTAGCGCTCTCTGTTTGGAGCCACAGTGCCACTTCTGGCCTTTTCTGTTTATGTGGTGCTGAGGAAACGAAACCAGGGCTCCATCCATGCTAGGCAAGCACTCTACCGCTAAGTCACATTTCCAGCTCATCCAACTTATTTTGTTGGAAGGCATAACCCACAATGCTATGATATTAAACCCATCTTTATGAGTCATGTCTAAGCAAGTGACTTATGTCTTTTTATTGAATCCATTTTCTTCTATCAAATGGATGATATTCTCTATCATGAGCAAGTGTCAGGCTTCGAAAATTTTTGTACTATGCCCTTTTCTGCTATTGGCCAGTTGCTAAACACCTGGACTTATCTTAAGGACAGAAGAAAAGAGCAAAAGATCATTGTGACATTCTTCATTCCTGTGAAGTTCATCGAAACAGCAGCAGGAGATCCAGTACCTTCCTTTCTTGAAATTATAAATCAGTTGCTTCTACGTGCCTCCATACAACCCAGTGGAGGGTAGAATATGGCTGATGACAAAAAATGGAATCATTGCAAAAACATGTTTCTATCCCCCAAAGAAAAACTCAACTTTGTTTTCCTGGAATGACTAACAGAAAGCTTGCCATTTAGAGGAATTATTTAGATTAATTCTCTAGTTGCAATACTTTGACAAGTATGTGTTAAGGAATGCATACAAAAACCTTGCTTGACAAAAATACAGTTACTTTAATGAAGCTACTTTCATGAACTATTTTGCAACTTATTTTTCACCCCACAGAATTCTATGGAAATATTCCATATGAGACAAATAGGTAGCTTCACTTTTCCAGTGGTTTAACAGATTTTCAGTATTGGAATTTGCAATTATTTGTTATTTTATTTTATTGTCTTCTTTTTGTCTTTTGTGTTGTGGACCATGATTCTAACTTAGTTTGTGAGGGTTTACTTATTGGCTAACACTCAGTTGATCCGCTCCTTCAACCCTGCAGTGATTTATTCTGAAGTCCCTCATTTTCCAATTCTGATGTTGTTGGAATTCTACAGTTTACTTTTGTCACAATTATAGTTATCTAAATTTTTGTTCTGTACTGTCACACATTGTAGAGTGTCTATAAGTATTGGTTATTTTGGTTCTTTCTTCAATATACATGCTTTCTTTTTCTGGCTGATTACTACTGTTGGCTTGTCTCTAGTTTCCATCAAAATAACTTTAGCTTCTTATATTTTTAAATGAAATTAGCATTTTACTTCTGACAAAAAACTTATTACAAAAATATTTTATTCATTCTCTAGATATTTTAATGAAAATATCATAGTTACAGATAGTTTCATATTTACTTCTCTTGTGTAAGCAGCTATCTCAATTTTATTAATTCAGGATTAACTTGGGTTCCAGTAGTACAAACCATACTAACATTGGCTTAAATATTGGGGGTTCATTTTTCTCCTAACAACCAATATACAGACATGTATACATATATGAGCACACATAACATATCCATATTTAACCTCTTACAGTGTTAAAAATATTAAACAGAAAATTAAAGATCTTTCTAGACTTTCCCTTTTCTCTGTGTATGTATAGTTATTCAGGTTTTAATCTCTTAATTCTCCCTTTCCTTCCATAATCCCAGAAGTACTATCATTTTAAACTAATTTTCTTGGCCTGTGTCATTATTCAGTTTCTATTTATCTTTCACAGGTATAGGAATATGACCTTTTCTCATTTTCATATTTAATGGTATATTTATGTCTTACCTTCAACTACTCTCTTTCACTTAAGGGCAAAACTTTCATTCTTTGTCTTGGCTTATAAATCCTCTACCACTTTCATGAAACTAAGCTGCTGGCTCTTCACCAGCAACCAAGCTTGAAATCTAGAGAGCTGAATTCATGTGTACTCAATGAATTAAGAGATGGTGCAAAACTTCTCTGTCTTGTTCCTCAATATGTTGTGTTATAGCATAATTCCTCCATTAATATCAGAGTGGGCAAGAAGGGGCTCCTCTTGATAAGTCATGTTTCAATCCCAAGTATGATCAACAGCAGTTAAGTCTTTAACATTACATTAAAACAGATTTTGAATAAATGGGATAAATGCACCTACCTAATAGCACAGAAATAGCCTATCCCACATCCTCTGCTAATGACTCTTTTAAATTATTCACATCTGAAACACCCATAAAAATATACTAATCCTTACTGCTAGAAACAACAGCATAGTATCAAATATGCTATAATTAAAATAACTGTCCTGTGCATGTCCATAGTTCAATAGCCTAATACTAAATCACACATCCAATGTACACACCTGGGCATATTGTGCTGCTAATAAATTTAGATTACTGGAGCATTAGATGGAACTTGTTGTAGATTTGAAGGATTGTTCATAAACTTTACATTCAAACCACTCTCCTGAGAACTATATTTTATGCTATAAACTTGAAAGTTAGGATCTCAGAATACAGGTATTAAAATATTTTCAGGATAGTGATTGGAAGAAAAATTGACAGCATTGTCTAATGTTCTGTGGAACATTTCTATTCTTTTTGAATGCCTCTGACAATTGACTTTCTTAAAACTAAGGAATCATTGAACTTGAAATTTAATCAATTGTTCTACAAATGTGTATTGTGATTTAGTCACTAAAATCAATCCATTAAAATATAGTCATATTTTTTAATATTAATGTATTATTTTGAGTGATTTTCTTCTTCAAGGTTTTTCTGATATATATATATATATATATGTACACACTACACACACATGACTATATGAGACTTTTGTGTCATTATATATATAACTCTAAATTAGAAAGCTTGAAACTGGAGTCCTAAGTGGCTAAATATGTCCAGATGGCCAAATATATATTTTCAACTCCCTATAGGTCTCATCTTTCTTTCCCTTGGTTTAGTTCTTTTTCTACTTCACTAAGTAGAAGGAAATATTGTATTTACTTATGAATTAGAGAAATGTGCTAATAAATTGAAGTGGTAATTTTCCCAGTGTCACACCATTGTCAATAAAGAAGAAAAATGCAACAGGAAGAAATTATAACTGTTTAGGGAAAACTTACACACTTTTTTATATTTCTTTTTGTAATTGGACTCATAAGTTTCAAAATGTATTTTCCAATTGTTGTGTGTAGAGGAGTGGTAGACTATAATTTAACAGAGCCAGATTTAGATTAACAAAAGAATAAAATGAAATATATATATGAAATATAAGAGTTACATAAAAATGAATAAGTAGCTCAAACATTTCATAGATCATTGGAGAAGACCAGACTATAGTGTATGACAATACTCATTTGCAATAATTAATAATAACAATACTTATATTAAAGGAAGTTAGTAGTCAGCTTTCCGTAGCTCCCACACATGCTGAAAATATCCATGCATATATTGGGTGCCTGCACAATAATATACTAGGGCAAAATATTTATAACACGTGAGAGTATAATTTTATCATTTTGATGAAATATTAACCTTCATTACTTTTTAATGATTTTCATCAGTCTTACTCTTTAGTTTTTCCACTATGAACTGCTATAATAGATTGATTCAGTCACTGTGAATCATCAGATTTAGTGTTCTGGTGTTTTGTGACAGGATCTCCCTGATTTGTTTCAAGAATTCAGCAGAAAAAGAAAGTCAAATTTAATTTTTTCCACAAGTTGGCATGGTCTTATTTATTGAAAACCCATAGTTTCTCCTGTGCTGAAGAACATTTCGTTATATTCACTTGCATGACATTAAAAAGACCATATCAGATACAGTTGAGAGAGACAGATTTAGAATTCATATACTAAAAAGAAACCATATATTTCCTTTACTTTTTCTTTGATTTTCTTAAAGCCTGAACATTCATCTCACTCTATTTCTCTGTTGTTGTTTTTGTTTTCTCACCCAAGAACGACCCACATTTCTCAGGAGGCCAATTAACCAGGTGGTGCTAGAGGAAGAAGCGGTAGAATTTCGGTGCCAGGTACAAGGAGACCCTCAGCCAGCTGTGAGGTGGAAAAAGGATGATGCTGACTTGCCAAGGGGAAGGTAAGACCATGATGAGATAGAAAATGTTTGGATGACCAATGAATGATTAACAAAGAAAGACACAGTTCCACCACCAGACACTTTTATGTCTATCTTCTATTGTTTCAAGATGTGTGACATTTATGTGCAATGTACATAATGGCCTTGTGCATATTCAAATCTCTTAATATTTTTTTCAATGCCTATGCACACCAATGCCTGACCCTTTACTTGATTACTCCCAAATACCAAGAATTTCTGCTTTTCACATCACCCCTTGTAGGATTGTTCTCTTACTACTGAATTCTTGACCATCCATCATACTCCCTCAATCAATGTTAGTCCTGGTTCCGTGTATTTCAATCCCATTGGATGCCATCTGCCTTCTTTTAATTCCCAAAGCATCTCTAACAAAAGGCTGACTCTTAAGAGTAATAGCAAGGAAAAGGCAAACCACAGATGACATCACTGTCTACACAGGGGATTTCCCTGTAGCGACCTCTGGACACTTTCTTTTCTCATTTCTTTTTGGAGACACACATTTAATCACTTACTCTTGCCAAACCATAAACTCAAACTTTCAACTGTCTACAGTACTCTAAAACCACTTATTCTATTGACTTACAATATTTTGAATTTTTACATTCTTTAAATTTTCCTAAAATGTTGATGTACAGAATTGAATAAGATTTCATTTTTCACACAAAGAACAATCATGTTTTGATGATTTGCCTTGCTTTCTTTCCATTCACACTTACTGAAACTACAGTTATCATACCTACCATAACCATTATACAAAAGTATACAACTTGCATTTTTATCTTGTACTTTCTCCTCAAAAAAAGTGTATTTTATTAAACTGATAGGATTAAACATGTTTCCACAGAAACTGGGAGGCTTGTGTGTGCATTCATGAGTACTGGTGTGGATATTTTGCTAAACTTGGGTACTCATTTTAAAATCCAAGTTGTGTTAAAGCCTTAGGTCTGAGGTACTGTACTTTGTTCTAAGGTCAAACTATCAATGACGATGAGTCAACATTTCAAATATTCAGTGAGAACTTATTTGCAATCTACTGGTATAGGCAGGTTTTCAGCTTTTTTGTTTTTTTTGTTTTAGTATTCATAAGGAAAACAGGCTCAGATTTTGATTGTTTTGTATAGTTACTTGAATTTTGTCACTTTGCTGCCAGGCATTTGCCTATAAATACTTTGCAGAACTGACTTGTAGACATACATCCTTTATGTATCACAAAAAGAAAAAAATTCAAATTTCAGAGCACATTATCAGTGACTTTTTAATGTTGACATATGATTATATATAATTAATAAAATACAGCCTAGCATAGACAATGATTACTCTTTAATTACCAAACCACATTCCTTTGTTCACTCTTTTTTAAAAAGTTACTTTTAGAAAAACATTTGATTTATAAACATAAGAAAGTGAGCACACGTAGTTCCAGTACACTTTGAATCCATTTCACTTACAGGCAACATCTATAAAACATTTGTCTCCACTAATGAACAGATGTTCATACATGATAATTAAATGTAATATAAACAATTTTTTGGATTTCTCCACTTCGATTAATATCTTTTTTTTTCTGCTCCGGGATTCAGTCCAAGGGATTTACTTAGTAGTGGATCATATTGGTGTTTTTTTTTTTTTCTTTCAAATTTCTCTGAATTCTGACATGTTGTTATTGTTTTCTAGTTTTCATGACCTTGAAAATGTTGACAGGGTGCATTGGATAGATGTGCTATAATGTGTCTCCTAAACCTGGATTTGCATAATATTTTCTTTTTTTTCAAATTTTTATTATCAAACTGATGTACAGAGAGGTTACAGTTTCATACTTTAGGCACTGGCTACATTACTTGTACTGTTTGTTACCTCGTCCCTCATACCCCTCCTCCCTCCTCCCATGAGGTGTTCAGTTCACTTACACCAGTTTTGCAAGTATTGTTTTTGTAGTTGTTTTTCTTTTTTTACCCTGTGTCTCTCAATTTTGGTATTCCCTTTCAATTTCCTACCAGTATACATGATTTCCAATATACTCAGATAAGATTACAGAGATAGTGTAGGTACAACCACAGGAAGGTGATACAAGAACATCATCATTAATAGAAGCTACAGATACACATGGGACGTTGAAAGTAGTTACAACTATGATATAACAATTGTTTCCATAACATGGAGTTAATTAGGCTGGTTTTGAGGTATTTTTCTGATCTGCTTTTCAAAAGTAGATAATATCCAAGGAAAATTACTGTTGGCCCATCATTAATAATAATTGTTAAATAATAAACAAACTCAATTTGAGGAAAAATTCAAAAGTAGAGAGCTGTAAAACAACTTTAATTTATCTGTGCTTTTGAACAAAGATAAAATGATAATTAAGTAAGCCTGGATTGATTTTTCCTTACTTACTAAAAGTGTTAAGGCAAACACCTGACAGTGTTAGCTGTTTACACTACTCTATGTCAAATTTACTTTTTTCAAAGTTTAGACAATACACACACACACACACACACACACACACACACACACACACATCAAACAATAGCACAAAAATTTGATTTTCAAAATGTGTAATGTTAAGCCATCAAAATACAGTTTAAATATTGAGGCACTTTCACCTCTCTCCAACTTCCTTTAAAACATGTTCATAATGCTGGCCTCTGTTCTTTTAATGGCATAGTGCTTTTTTGAGTAGCTAATATTTTTAAAGTATCAGTCAAAATGAAGTTCCTTGTAAGCTTTAAATTTTTGTGTCAGGAAGGATTAAAGCATGGATCCACAGACTACAGAAATTGAGGTCAGTATTTTTATCACGATATTTCCAAGAATCTTATTCATGCTTAGGTTTGTATGTATTAACATAAGTTTCATTTATGTGTGATGGGGAAAGAGGCCTCTTTTCTTGGTGAGGAATAGGCAGAATTTTAGCCAACCACCCACTAAATCGAGAACATTGATTCTGATACATTATTTAGGTCTGAGATGAGGGAAGATGGCCAATGTTCTTTCATAAGCAGTTGTTGTGGAGGATGACATATTTTTGGCTTATCACTTAATGAAATTCGAATAAGGTCTGTGTAGTGGTTCTTGCTTAACACATTTAGAGTGAAGCTTTGTAGGGCAGCTGCATAGCCTGTAATTACTATGTAAGTAATATGTGACTATTTTTTTAGAGCCCAAAAAGCTTTTCAACTCAAGTTTAAATTTATGAAATGCTGTGATAGCTATTTAAACCTTCAGTACAGAATAAGGTATCTCTGCCAAACTTTCAGTAACTAGAGATAAATTTAGTGTAGCATTATTTTTTTCCTTGTGGTGAAAATGTTTTTCACAGTATACATGTGTCTCTTTCTTTTATTTAGTCTTATATTCCTGAACTTTCTCATTTAACTAATATTAATTGTGGGGAAGATAGATTCAAAAATTATCTCAGATTATTATATTTTGATGAGGTTAGGAACATAGAAAAATCTTTAAAAATATAATCCCGGTGCCCAACTAAACAAATGCTATTTTGTGTGTTCATTTTCTGTATGACAAATGAACACAATTGAATAGAAGACTTACATTTTATGGATTCCAATCAAAATATTAATTAATTTTAGTTACTTCTCAATTACTACTTGTAGTTTCATATATCATAAGGAAAAGTCACTGCTATGCACTGACCATGCAAAGTATCTTTTCATGTTTACCTGGGACATTAATGTGAGTTGAAATAAATTTCATTTATCAAGGACAAGAGTTTTACACATCAATATGAAGATAATATAAGAAAGATTAGCAAAAAAGGAAAGGCACTTTATAGTTAAACAATGATTAAGATCCTGAACACTACACATTTTAAAGCACAAATTAAATTGTAGAAGATTGTAGAAGAACATGTTTCAGTTGTCTATTGTCATTGAAGGGCTTATCTCTAGTTTCTAATGGCAAAGTCATTTATGCAATGTAGACATAATCCTTTTCATTCTTACCGTTTTTTAGATAAGAAGTCAGTGAAGTGTGAAAAACTATTTGCACATTAAAAAGCATGAGGAAAACATATAAATATAAACAGAGTTCGTTTTTTCCTGAGTGCTTCATCTTTCTTTCTCAGGATCCCTAGATCCTTAGGCTTATTTGTATTCCTCATGATCAAGGAACAAATTATCAGTGGATCTTTTCACTAGGTATTCTATGTGAGAAAAGTTGCCAGTATTTATAATAAAGGATGCCTTGTTCTAATTTATGCATCTCTCTACCATCAGGCAAAAAGATCATATATTCTTTTTCTTTTGCCAGTCCTGGGGCTTGGGGCTCAGGGCCTGAGCACTGTCCCTGGCATCATTTTGCTCAGGGCTAGCACTCTACATCTTGAGCCAAAGTGCCAATTCTGGCACTTTTGTCTGAAACTTCTGTTTATGTGGTGCTGAGGAATCGAATCCAGGGCTTCATCCACACAAGGCAAACATTCTATCACTAATCCACATTCCCAGCTGGGAAAATGATGCCAGGGACAGTGCTCAGACCCTGAGCCCCAAGCCCCAGGACTGGCAAAAGAAAAAGAATATATGATCTTCTTTGCCTGATGGTAGAGAGATGCATATATTCTTGTTAAGCCAGAAATATGTATCCACCAAAACTCCATAATAATATATGAACACAAGAAACAAATACAAATGTATTAACAAAGAAACAAGGGTAAAATTGATATGTAACAATTCTATAATATCTGTGCTATCAATACAGAAGGGAATTTTAGGAACCTCTTTCAGAATCTGAGTAAATTATAGTGTGTTTAATAGAATTATGAATTATCATTTTTATATGAGTGAGTGTGTGTGTGTGTGCACACCTGTACCAGCATTTGAACTCAGGCATAGGCACTGTCTCTGAAGTTTTACACTCAAAATTAGTGATCTACTACTCGAGGCCCAGCTCAACTTCTGACATTTTGGCAATTAATTGGAAATTAAAGTCTCATGACTTTCCTTCCCAGGCTATACTTGAACTGTGGTCCTCAGATCTCAGCCTATTGAGTAGCTAGGGTTACAGACTAAGCTACAGACATCTGTTTTTTTTGTGCATGTGTGCTATTATGAAGGCTTGAATTCAACCCTCATGGTAGGCTTTTTTTTTTTTTTTTTTTTTTTTGTTATTTTGGAGCTGAAATCTCAAGACTTTTCTTTTGAGGCTGGCTTTGAATCATGATCATAGAGATCTCTACTTCCCCAGTAGCTAAGATTATAGACATGAGTTACGGATACCCAGCTTAATTGTGGCTTATTATTTGACATATTAGCACAGTCTGTATCTCAGATAATGATTCTACCCCTGAAAGAACTATAGCCTGCAGACCTTACATCTTTCATCAATCATATAGTTTTCAACATGTCACCATTAGTTAGCTCTACAATTTCTTTTATTCCATTTTTACTTATTTTCTAAACCAATGCTAATGTGACACTAATGTCCTCCAGGAGGATCTGTAGTGGCGAAAGGAATGCCCATGATAGCTTGTCAGAGAAAAAAAGGAAATGAAATATGCCATTTACCTTCTTATGTAAGCCTGCAAATTGTAAATGCTGTTGATAGCTTGCACGTAGTAGATGTAATTCATGAATATTTCATAAAACAGAACAAGGACAAGAGAATATGTATTTCAAGATATATGGTGCAAAATTCTATCAATTTTCTTGAACGTACTGACAAATTCCTTTTTTCTACAGTCTATTTTAAGAGAGACTTTTTAAGAGTTCTTAGTTCCAAGAAATATGAGATTCTCCGCACTATAGGATTCTTTATAAAAGAAACTGAATAGAACCACTTATAATTGCCATTGGTAGCACTTTTACACAAAATGGTTCTTTCCGTGGAACCCTGCAAAGTCCTTGTATTAATTGTCTGGAAGTTCCATTGTTTAAAGCATGTCCTATTGGGACACAGGGATTCTGAACAGGTGCTCCGCTACCCTGCTGAGGACATCAGCCTTCTGCCCATTTTGTGTGCACCTCAAGGACAGGTGGTAGTTTAGATGGCTAATGCACACCCATCCTGATTAGGCTATTTTTAAATGGGAGAGCAATTAAAATAATTTTAGAAAAAGAGAGGGGGAAACAAACAGGAGGAAAGATATATATATATATATATACATATATATATGCACATATATATATATGTGCACACATTTAATAACACAGGACTAGTCCTGTTTTAAGAATCAGCTATATGAAGAATGGTGAAAATCAAAATTCTTTGTCTCTTCTATTGGACAGACACATTGGCCTCTTTTCTCCATTTGAAAAGACTGGCCAAAACAAGAGTAATTACTTATGGGATCTTTTTATATAGATAACAATAGACTCAAATGATATTCCTTAAGGCTTGTTCTTCCACTATTTGTGTCCATTTAGTTACACTCCCATTTCTGAAAAGGATGTTGAACTAGGAGTATGACCTTGACAAGCTATTTAAACTATTTTACATCCCAAAAGTAGGACCAATAATGTGGTACAGCTAATTATTATCTTGTGATTTAGATCATCTTCTCAGGGTAAATAATTATACTATATACTTTAACTCAATGATATAACTATGTCAAAGTGCTGTAAGCATTGTACAATGGATTTATGTGCAAGGTTTTCCAGTTTTATAATTCTTTTTGCAATGGTAGCCTTCATTAGTTCTACAGAGAGAAATGCAAAGAAAACATACTTAATGCTAAAAAGCAGAAAGTTCAATTTTTTATGTAATAATTACACATTCTCCTTTCTTTGCCAGAAACTTTTCATTCAACTAATAAAATGCTAGTTGTTTAATAGATGTCACTTTTGCTTTTAAGTTACGTGCATTCATTTACACACATTACTGTCGAGGTTGGTAAGCCTTCATGTTGCTAGCCGTATTCTGCCCCTTGATATTGTATCCCTTCCTGGGGAAAACACATTTATACGTTTTGCCATTTAAATTTCATGCTGTACTAATTTTTACTAGTATTGAGAAAGCCATCCTTGTATAGGAAGATTGTGTAATGAGAAAAGCAAATTCTTTTTTTTTAATTTATTAATTCTTTTTTTTTACTTCCAAGACTGACTTTTTATTTATTTTGGATCATATTTTTTTGCTTTTCTTATCAATTTCACTGTAATAATTTATTTTTATTTTTATTTTTTAGAGTTTCATATGTTAGGCCATGGGTACATTTCTTGTACTATTTGTTACCTCCTCCCTCATTCCCCTCTCCCCCTCCTCCTTTCTCTCTCCCCCCATGAGTTGTTCAGTTGATTTACACCAAATGGTTTTTCAAGTATTGCTTTTGGAGTCGTTTGTTTTTTTATCCTTTGTCTCTCGATTTTGATATTACCTTTCACTTCCCTAGTTCTAATACCAGTATATAACAGTATCCAGGGTATTCAGTTGAGATACAGTGATAGTGCCATAGTGCCAGTACAACCACAGGAAGGGATTCAAGAGGATCATCAACAAACATGGCATGTTAAAAGTGATTACAACAATGATATAACACTCGTTTCCATAGCATGGAGTTCATTTTACTTAGCATTATCTTATCTGTTCATAAAGGCATAGCTATTGGGCTCTTGTGATCCTTTGCTGTGCCTAGCCTAACCTGTGCTAATTATTCCCTATGAGGGAGACCATAGAGTCCATGTTTCTTTGGGTCTGCAAATTCATTTCTGGAAAACATACTCCCAGTCACATTCTCTACTAAATGTTTTATAGACACATTAAATGAATTATTTTAATAAATAATATTATAGTATAATATTATTCTCATTTGAAAAGTGTGGACACAGTTGTATCAGTAACTTTCCAAATCAAAGATTAATATTGGATGAAGTTGATTTGGAATCTGTCTGAAATAAAAATCTATATTTGAGACCAATAAATTTTATAATTTAGGTGATATTTTATATACCTAGTTACAAATAATATATGAGTATCTGTAGCATAGAAATACTATGTGGTATTACTGTTAAAGGTAATTATAGAGCAATTTTATAAGTTATTCAAATACTATCTTGTTATTTTGAAAATAAAATCTGGACCAATACAAATAACTTTCTTGGAAACTGAAGTTAATGATTTTGTTTACAAACAGAATTAATTAGAAACTTTCAGAGGGTTGCCAGAATGGTACTTTTTGTGTTTTAATCAAATAGGTGCTAATAGTTGCTGTCAACACATAACTAATTGCCACCTAGGGTGGGGAATGCAAGTTGCCTGGTCCTGTGACCACATTGGTCCATCTGTTGAGACTCTCAGCTTAGAACAAGGCTGCAAATGATATCCAATTTGGGCTTTGGCCAGTGGTCAACTAACAAGCTGGGACATACTTGGAATATGAAGTGCCTTGAAATCAGAGATGCTCTGATGTCCATTAACTGACAGCTCTTGTGTTGTATGGTGGAAGTGCCAAGAGCAGGTGCCAGTTTTTCAAGCAAAAGGATCTGTCTGAGTGCCACCTGTCATTGTCTAATATTGGAGTCACAGTAGGTACAGTTCTTCCCTCAAAATAGGACGGTATAAAGGATTCAGTTAGGCTGAGGTGGAGACACAGTGGCATTTAAATTTGCCCAGATTGTCAGACATACCTGAGGCCTGACAGGAGATAGCCACTCTAGTGCATAGGTGAATGAATGTTTACCATTAAGGATGTTTTTTCCTTGTTCACAGTTTCTTACTTGAAAAGAAATATATGAAATTAAATTTTGGTATATTAAGTATATTAACACAGTATCACATCCATAATATGTGTTGTTCGGATAATTTAAATACATATTAAGTGTCTTAGCTTTTCTAAATGAAGTCTATTTCTGAATGCCTCTTGTCATTTTTTTAAAAAAATTCTTGATATATATATAGATATAGATATAGATATAGATATAGATATAGATATAGATATATATGTGTGTGTATTTCTTCCTGGACAACCACTTTTACTTACTTTCATATAGCTTACAAATTTTGTGTGTGTTTAGACCATTTCTTTTATTTCACTGTTGTGTCTGATCTTCAATTCTTATGTAGATATTTTTGCCCTTTCATTTCCCATAGACAAATATTAGTAAATATTTACATAGTATTTACACTAAGTATTCAATATTTATATTCTAGTGTCCTTCGGGATGCTCGAGTGATATCAACATTATTATATATACAAATGTTACAGCTGCTACAAAGTAAGCATATGTAAGGCCAAGGCCACTCCTCTAGTGAAGAGCATGAGATGTGGGCTCTTAAACCCAAACACTGACATTGCCTACAGGTATTAAGCCCTAACAACTTTTGTTTCTGTTTCTCATTTGGGATTGACCATTAACAAAAGACAAATTAGCATATAGTTGCTGAGAAGTATTACTTTTATAATATAGTTATAAAATGTATTTGGGTAGCAAAGTACATACTAAATATTTTTATTAGATGATACTGGTTTATATTATTAACTAGAAATCATAGAAATCAATCATATCATTAATTTTGTTCCTGTTCTCTCCAAAATATATTTTATTGTTCATGGAAATAAAGTATAAATCAGTACTATTTTTCACTTATTGAACAATTTAATTCAATATATTCTTAGTTCCCTTTCAACCTTTTGTTAGGGGGGAAAAGAGGTCATGTTTGTGTGTAAAGAGATATAACTGTGAACGCTAAGAGACTGTAGAAGCCCATGCAAAATATTTTAAGACTGGACCTTATTTCACCACCATAAAGTCAATTATTGGAGAATTCTCATTTAGCTAACACATAGGGTTAACTCACTGGAGTTTATTTTAAAAGGTAATATTAGGGAGTTAGATGATTTCAGGAGGTTGAAGCCAGATGGAAAAGCTTTAACGAATACAGACTAGTACTTCATGGTTTATTTTGAGTGGAGCGTAGAGGAGGAGCCATTCAATCCAAGAACTTAAATTCTGACTGAGGACTTTAAGCTATATATAGGAAGATCATTGAAGTACATTGAATAGCAAGGTACCTGTGCCTACATTTAGAAATGTATTTCTTATATTTCTGTATAGGCAGCAAAGAAAGTTTGAAGGCAGGCACAAAAGGCTGTACAAAAAGTGTGACATTCAGTTGTTTTCTGTGAAAATAGTAAAATAGATAGTAAGGTTAGTTGCAATACAAAGAAAAACATCTTAAAAATTGGGAAATGTATGTTTGAGCTCATGAAAAAAGAGAAATACAAACAATGCTGATGTTTGTAATTTGTAAGAATGAGTTGAAGGCATTGTGCCAAAAGAACAAAGAAGTCAGAAGACTCATTGCTTATTCTAGTCATTTTTAATCAGATAATGGGAACTAGTATCACTGAATTCAGCAGAGAATTGATTGTGAGATCCAAATGTGCTTCTTTTATTCTTCATTAAAGAAGAAAAAAAAACAAATTAATTATGATATACTTTCGGTGGTAACATGATTTCTTAATTTTAGAGATACTAAAATATTAAAAATATGCTTCTTAAAAAGTATTAGTTATGATAGTAATAGCCAATGTTTCTAGTGTTCTCCATGTAAGTTATTTAATTGCTTCATGGACCTGGTATTTTTTTTTATCATCACTAGCTTACAAATACCAACTCTGAAGGACCATTTTAATAGTGGAGATTTGAATCACAAACATAGCAGCTTCAAAGCCCACTCAACTACTATATGTAATATAATACCACATATAATTTACATCATATGTAAAATATTATTAACAAAATATTTAACTGTATGAGGGCTCATTAATTTTGTGATAATATTGACTGAGCTTGTAACGTTCTCAACAACGTTGAAGAATGAGTTCTTTCCTTCAGTAGAGAAAAAACCTGGAAACTTTGAGACATGGAACATCTTACTCAAGCATATTGGTTCCCTGGGTGACCAAGCATAAAATTTTGTCACAGTAATGTTGACTGTTATTCTGATTTTCTATTGTTGATTTGGAACACCATCTTTTCCATATTTCACTTGGCAGCTGTTGATTTTTTTGTTGTATTTTTGATTCTGTATTAATAATTAGCATGGCAGAAAATAATATTGAGTGCATTAATCTTATAATTTTCTAGTTCTCTATTTTACCAGTTTTCTTTTCTGTATTTATTTTCAATCACAATTACCATAATTGTCTAGTTCTATATTTTACCAGCTTTCTTTTCTGTATTTATTTTCAATCACAATTACCCAACCCTTTGTCCAATATCTGATCATTTAAATGCAGCAGAGGTTTCTTAATAGGGGGAAATTCATTTCTCCTATCGCTGAAGTATATTTGACAGTGTTTGCAGTCATTTCTGAATAAGTGTTCCTCCAGAATCCTGGTAAACATCCTACATTGTAAAGGAAACTCATACAGAGAGTAATTCTGAAACAAATATTTAGGCCCAAAATGTCAATAATCCTGAATTAAAGAAAACCTAGTATAGTGAATAGGTGAATCAAGAGCATTGCTTAGTTAAATGTTGCTTTTGTTATTAGAGCAAAAATAATAGAATATAATTCAATGGAAAATGTTTAAAATGTAATGGTCTGTTCTTAGCTGCCTTCGAAGGTTACCTCAGGTGAGATGGACAAATAATAGCATGATTGGATTCAACATTTACATGGCATCATTTAATTAAAAGTGAAATCCCTTTTATTCCCTAATGACTTCAGATGAATTTATATTTTACATGTTTCCTAGAATATATATGGTAAAGAATTACTCTTTATACTTTTTTCTTATTAAATAATTGAGGATCTGATTAAATTAATCAAGGAGACCTTAATTAGATGAATATGTAAGCTTTCATTTTGAGTGGATCTGCTAACCCATAGGTTAGTTATAAGGCATGTTTAATTATCAGTAGTACCACCCCCACCTCCCACCCCCCGTGAAACCATGGTAAAGTCCTAAATTATTTCACAGTCACATTTGGTGAAGTCTTTCCTGTGGCAAAAAAGGAAGAAAGAAAATAAAAAAAGAAAGGAGTAAGAAAGGAAGAAGGAAGAAAGAAAAAGAGAAAAAGAGCCTCTTCAAGTTTCTAGAGCATATGCTAAACTCAACACATATTTTACCACAGTTCACCTACTGTTCAGTTCGAACATTGACAAAGGATACATCTTAGTAGTTTGTCCTGCAATATTAGTGAGGCCACTTACCATTTCAAAAATCCAGTTTTACACAAACTTGTGTTAGTTTCTTATTGTATAGATCCAACTAGGTACTATTGTCTCAGAGGGTCCAAGAATGTGATCTGCCTATTAGAACACTTATGAACTATGAATTCTGTGGATTCCTGTGGACTTAATCCCCAAAGTCTTTTTGTAAAAGGACTGAAAGTTGAGGTTAATTGCTAGCCAAACACCTGACTGTGAGATCTATTCCCTTTTACACATCTGATATTGCAATTTCTAGCCTTAATGTAAAACCAAATTATCTTAAAAGAACTTAAGCCAATGAGATAATTATTTCTAAGTGGAAGGATAATTGAACCTGATTCCATGACTTTATTTGTTCCAACATGCTTTGCTTAATTGTGATATTTTTGCATTTTTACTGTAAAATTGCCAGCAGCCCCGTGATTAGATACCAATAATTATCCTATTAATTATCTTAAGGAGGGAGACATTCTAGATTCTATTTAAAACTAGATGACATGAGTGTCAGTGAAATCAGATTATTTTGTTGCACTTATTTTGAGAAAGGCTGAGTATTTCATTAAAAATGTATTGAATAGCTCCTCTGTCTTAGACACTGACATTATCTCAGATATCTGGGAGAATGAAGGGCAAAGCCTCAGGAAAGAGGTAGATTTCATGTAAAGTATCAAGGGTAATATCCATTGAAGTCAGAGGAGAAGGAATTTTTTTTTAAATCAGGGAACTTACTGGTGATTTATAAAGTGCACTAAAAGCTCTTTACAGGTGGTCACCAAAGTCTTTTGAAAGGTTATATCAGAAGAGATGACTTACTCTGCAGTGGAACTGAAAAATACAGGAATGAGATAACAAAAGAAGAGGAGCACTTGGGCAGGGTCCAAGGGCAACAATTGGCCACACATTTCCCAAGAGATTTAACCCTGAAGGAATTGCCATGTCTGCCATTGGAGTAGAAGACAGACAAGAGAATCAGGAGAAAGCCACAGCCTGTTGTGGTTGTAACTTTTAGGGAGTTTTTGGTTTCATGTGACCAGAATTCTTTGACCTCACAGCTGAAATATTCCAGCTGTGCTTTGCTTTAATTGCCTAAGTTCTAGAGAGATGCTCTGGTTCCCATAGTGTCAATATCCAGGATCCTTGACAATAGTTCAAGGCCTGCTTTATTTGGCCTAGTTAGCCTGTAAGCTAAAAAATCTGTACTTTGTCAAGTCAACTATTGCTATCTTGTTATGGTGACTTTTAAACATCTTTTTTTTCTGTTTATTTTCACTTAGCTTCTCCATTAAAAATGCAACTATGATAAAGGGAAGCTAGTGTCATTATCCCTATTTATCTGTGAGAGATCATATTCCAAGATTCAGAATAGATGCCTGAAACCTAATCTGACATATACTATCTTCTTTTCTATACACATATCCATGATGCATTTTAATTTTTGACTTAGACACAGTAAGAGATTAACAGTAATAAGCCAAAACAAAATGTTTTTATAATTATGTGAGCAGATAAAGTAATATGACATAGTATGAACAAGCCCTGTGTATGTGTGTGTGTGTGTGTGTGTGTGTGTGTGTGTGTGTGTATGAGTGAATGTGTGAGTTTGATACTTTCTCTCTGAGATAACAAAAATATGCATATGATCAGGCTGAGGCAAACCACACTGAACTAATGGAAAATGAAACCATGGATGGGGAGACAACTGTTCAGGGGTTCTGTATCGATATATCAGGCTGATGGGTAGGTCATCCCGTATGACTGAGGATAGAACTGACATGGGTATTGAAGAAAAAGAAGCTGCTAAAAACATTGGTAGGTCAGAGAAGATAAGAATACTATCATATATCAAATTCTATTAGGCTTGTGGAGAATTTCCAGAACACAACAGCAAGCTTAGGTCAGGGATACCCTTGTCTTCTCTTATTTCTCCACAAGTTTTTACTCCCAAAAGGTTCATTTAGTTACTCTCCCCAGTGGATTTCATGACTATTATCATTTTATATTAACACCTCTTTTCTTTAAAGCATGGTACCTGTACCAAGCAAGTGGCTTGATTCCTAAATGAATATGTAGATGAGTTCACCTAAATTATAAACAAATGCCTACTTTCATTTATCAAGTTACCTACATGCTAACTGTATTTCTGTATAATTTTGTTAAAAAGAGGATCATAGCCTGACATGGCTGCAGAAGATTTAAAAGGACTAAGTCTTTGGTAAGCAAATGAGAGGACTCTGTACTCAATCCAGGGTCCCAGGACTCAGATATGATAAAGCTTGCCTTTTGGGTATATCTTAAATATTACAGGTTAAGAAACTCACATGATATTTTTGCTTGTTAGAAGTGCATGCATGAGTTTTTATAACAGTTTCATTAGTGCCTGTGGAAGGATTTTGTTTGATGAAAGGTGAGGAGACATTATTTTAGGTTAGTTAAATAACTTTTCCTATTTATCTCTCTCAAGAATGAAAGGGGCTCAGAAATCTCACTATCTTCCAGAAAGGTTTATGTTTTATAGATGATGCCTTAGCTAAAATTAGGAATCACTAAAATGATTCTTTGTTTTAGAAACTGAAAACACACAGTGCTGGTTCTAAATGGCTCTTCCTTCATGTCCAAAAAAAATGGCACAGTAATATTTAGCTTGATATGCGTGTCATAAATGTGAATAAAAGATTCTATAAAGTTAATAAATTATTTGCATCTTTAAAATCCTTTTTGCTGAAATTAGGGTAAATAGAACATTTGGGATGCTTTCTGTATAAAGCACCACAATGAAATTTTCATCATATTATAGGATTATGGGGGTATAGTTATTACAGACTTTTATTTTCTGAAAAAGTGCAAAAGGTCTTGGGTAATCTTCTGATATTTGAGTTCAGTGAGAAATAAAAGAAGAAAGAAAAAGCTTCCTGGTCTCCTTAAATGTAAAGGAACATTTACTTGCACAGACATTACATGCTTACTTGTTCATCTTAGAGTTTTCATTATTGGCCCTCCTAATAGTTAATAAAACAGATGCTTAATGAAACTTGTCCTAATGTAGAACATTTGTCTAGAATTGACACCAGAAATCTTATAATAGTAGTAGGTTATTTCAGTAAATAAAAGTATTGGGAAATACATATCTCTCTGTGGAAAACAAAGGTACTTTTGAGATGAGAATTACCATTCAGGAAGTTTTGTAGTGTCCTCTTAGGAGTCAAAGAACTTGATAAAGTCCACAGACTTGAAGAAAACATGTCAAAATTCCAGTTTGTAAAAGGAAGTTTCATTTACATACTTCTTAATTTTCTCTTTTCCCATTTTGTACCCAATGTGGAAGGCCTGGGCATCCCTAATTATCTGAATTACAGTCACAAGAGTAAGAAAATCAGGAGAAGTTTCTACTTTAGAGCTGTGACATTCCCTGGGGATTGCAAAGTATAAGCAACGCATGCAGTGTGGTTACTTTATACAATTTGGCCAACTTGATAGTCTTCTTTGATATTCTCATAATAAATTCAGATTAATTGAAACTCCTTCCATTAAGTACAAAAGGAGGTCTCTTCATGAGGAAGACATTAAAATAGATTGTTTTATTTAAAGTTGGGAATTATTTCAGAATATAATGAACAATAATATTTCTGGCACTTTTAGAATTATTCAACAAACTAGAGAGAACCCACAAACAGAGCCTTGCATACAAACTGTTGTTTTAAATATTAAAGTAAATTTATTTTGTTTTGTTTATTACTTAATTGAGCAGATGGTAATGGTTTTGACACAATTCAATTGAACGTAGAGCTTCTTTGCTGCTTTGTCACAGCTGGTTACCAATCAATCTCAATTCACAGTACACTACTGGTGATAGCACAAGTTGTGCAGGGGCCAAATCTGCCTGGGCTGCATTTTTCAGCAGTGTTTCATATGAGAAGAAATGAGGTACCACTGTGGTGGAGCACACAATGGTGTAGCTGTCATTAATCAAACCTGGCGACAATGACTATATCTATATACCAGGAGAGATTGGAAGATTGCTGCATGCAAACTACCCCACTTCTAGTAAGGTGGCCTGCTCACAAATGTGTTTCCTTCATTTTTTTCTCCACTTGTTTTTAATTAAACTCAGCAATACCTCCTACATGTTGTTCATACTTCAAATTAAACCATGTCACAAAGCAGCTGTTTTGTACCAAAATTTGTTCTAGTTGTTCAAAATTTATTCTAAACTAATTAAAGAAAGCTAACAGCAATGGAGAACAATATTTAAGTTTATCTGTGATTAATAAAGGAACCACTATAAACAATGCATCATTAGTAAAAACACTTAAGAACCTCCTAGAGTTAGCGTTGATTTTAAAGTAACCTTGAGAAAAATGTCGATAAAGTTCATTTGTAGTGTTTTCAACATCCTGAATGCAGTCACTCACATAGAAATAATATAGTTACCCAATGCATATATATGCAGTGTAACAAACATGTACATGAAATGGAAAGTTGTGTCACTTTCTATTAGCAAAGGAAATCTATTAAAGGGGTTTATCAGCCCTTCATCAGACAACCATGGCAACATCGTCTTCAAAATTATGTGGCAAAAAAAGCATTTTTTCCCAAAGTTTTGTGTTATTATGGAACCACCTTCTAAGCCATGTTGTACATTGTAAAGATCCCTTTAAGTGTAACAAATCATAATTCATCACATTTCATATATCATTCTGCCAATATTATCTTTCAGGGGAAATATTAGTTATCGCTCTATTCACCCAGTAGAATGGTGTAAAGCTTAAATGAGTACATATTGGGAGACCCAGAAAAATATATGCAACATAACAACTTGTAAAATACATAATTTTAGAAAGCCCCTTACTATCTGAGGTAAAATATGACACAGTGGTGGACACTTCTGTAAATTTGTTTCTCTCATCATGGTAACTGTATACTGTGTGGTCTTGATAAGGTGATATGTCCTGATTTGCCTTTGAAAATTTGTGAAAATTCTTTTCTTCTTCTTCTTCTTCTCCTCCTCCTCCTCCTCCTTTTCTTCCTTTTTTTTTTTTTTTCTTTTTTTTGTCAGCCATGAGCCTTGAACGCTGGGCCAGGGGCTTCCCTGAACTCTTCAACTCAAGGCTAGCACTCTACCACTTGAGCCACAGTACCACTTCTGATTTTCTGGCAGCTAATTGGAGATAATGGTCTCACAGACTTTTCTGCCCCTGGTGGCTTTGAATCGCAATCCTCAGATCTCAGCCTTCTGAGTAGCTGGGATTATAGGTGTGAGCCACTGGGGCCTAGCTGAAATTTAAAATAAACCAAATATTTATTTTCTGTGTTTTGAAGTTAGCTAAATATTATTCTTTACAACCAGTTCTCATATTCTTTGAGAGTTAATCTGATCAAGTTATTGCTCTATTATTTTCCGAGCCCTAGGCCTGTATGAACATTCTTAATGATTCCACAATGTGCTCAAGTCTCCTACCTTTGTTAGGGGCACAATCAATGTTCAAGCTGGAGACTGACACAGTGGTGCAATAAAGTCACAAGGAACAGTAGATGTTTCCCATTATATGATGTACAATTGTATTAAGATGGATGCACAAGCTAGGCACTGGTGGCTTACATCTGTCATCCTAGCTATGCAAGAGACTGAAGATCCCAGTTGGAAGGCAGTGTAGACAGAAAAGATTGTGGGATTCTTACCTGCAATTAACTACAAAAAAGCCAGAAGTTGAGCTGTGATTCAAGTTGTAAAGTACTAATCTTGAGCAAAAGAAACTCAAGGATTGTACCCAGGCCCTGAGTTCAAGCCTCAGTACAGGTACAATAAAAATAAATAAATAATAAATAAATGATGTACAGGCAGGTGATAAGCAGAAGTTGAAGTTAGAGTTACAAGATTGAAAATACAAATTTGTATTCAAGGAAGTTTTTGTCTTTGCTTTTTAGAATAGAAAAGAGACTCAATCAAATAATAGCCATTGACAAACTTATCAGGAGGTCACAATGTGGTTGTAGATACTGAAAATTGTCTGTTTTTAATCTTAGAGCAGAATTTCTAAGCAGAACTAGACTGTAGGAAAGATTTATTTTTGACAGATATTATATCTCAATAAAAATCACAATTTTTCACTTTTTTTTTTTTTGCGCCAGTCCTGGGCCTTGGACTCAGGGCCTGAGCACTGTCCCTGGCTTCTTCCCGCTCAAGGCTAGCACTCTGCCACTTGAGCCACAGCGCCGCTTCTGGCCGTTTTCCGTATATGTGGTGCTGGGGAATCGAACCTAGGGCCTCGTGTATCCGAGGCAGGCACTCTTGCCACTAGGCCATATCCCCAGCCCCAATTTTTCACTTTTTATTAACAAAATTGATCAGAAAATATTTCTCAGTATTATTACCCTCTTAAATCTCTTCACTTAGTACTTTTCCTAACTTGTAAATATAGCCCATTAGAAAGTCAATCAGAAGCCTTATATTCATCACATTCAAATGGCCTTCATAGAAGCAGGAAACAAGGAAGGCATTCATTACATAATTAACTCATATGTTTTGAGTGACTAGCAGATGTAATAAATAATCAAGATGAGATGTATTCTCATCATTCCAGTCTTAAGTAATATATATATTATATTTCATACATAATATGTATAAAAATTATTCAAACCTCATGCTTCTGTTGGGATGTTGTTAGCACAGTTTTATTAATACTTAACTGGAGTCCAAGAGACTTTAAGTGCCTTGTCTGCCATTATATGCATAGAAAGAGGCTGTGATTAAAACTTGACTCCTACGTCTATGCCCTTAACAACTTGGTTATGCAGCTAGGTCTTCAGAGCTCTGTGTTTGAGCATATGGATATTAGACCTGAGTAAACTAGACAAGACTTTACCTTTATCAAATGGACAACCAACAAGAAGAAAGGAAAAGCACAATCACTACTATATCAATGAGTTACAAGGAAGCAATCTTCATAGTTTTTTTTATTACCTGTCATTTTGTTTATTTTTATTATCTTTAAGAGTTGTACAAAGGAGTTGCCATTTAACAAAGTAGTTTATATACACAGTGGAAATTGATCAATGTCAAATATAGTGAATGAAAGTTTCAAGTAAGAGTAGAGTATATGATTTCCTTAGGGACTTGTAAACATGAAGAAATGCAAGGAAAATATGTACACAGAAAAGAAAATCTCATAAATAAAGAATAGAGGAGTATGGATAGCTAGATAGAGTTGACATCGTTAAGACATAGATATTTCCTCTTTTATGTTTGTGTCAGGACTGGTACTTGAACTTTGATCTTAGGTTTCTCACTCCAGTCAGCGCTCTGCTACAGCTCTGTTTCTGAATTTTTGATAGATACTTTGAGATATGAATCTCACAAACATTTCTGTCCAGGCTGGCTTCAAACCACTATCCTCAGATGTGTGACTCCTGAGTAGCTAGGCCTTAGCCCCAGCAACATTGCTTTTTGTTATGCCAAGATGAAAAAGGCACATCTATTATTAGTTCTTATAATAAAGCTGTTAAACTGTGTTACTTTTTTGGTAAATATAGAACTAGAGTACATTGAATTATGTTTATTTTCAGTGCAATCCTAAAAATTTGTCCTAAAACCAACAGAATGCCACAGCTAGTCTCCAGCAGACAGAATCAATTAAAATAACTCATTGAAACCATGAACCAGTGCAATATATGAGACAGAGAACTGGTCCACCCATAGATATTTCAAAAATGAGGGTGAGATACAAAGCAGATGATGATGATGATGATGATGATGATGATGATGATGATAATTAAAAACAGAGGAACGATCATTTAATAAGATGCAAAAATAATAACTCCATGGCTATGTTTTTGCCAATATAACTTCATAGTCTCTAACAAGAGTATGTTCTTATGAAAATATCAACTTCATGTTACTATTTCAGAATTTTTTAACAATCTTTTTTTAAAATTTGCGTTATTGTTGTTTTAGAGGTGATATGCAGCAGGGTTAGCTATACATACATCAGGGATTAAGTGCATTTCCTTTCTTATAGTGTCACATACCATCCCTCCCCTAAACACCCACCAGTTGCCTAGCTCACTCTCATCAATGACTAGACAGCCTGTGTGTTCCACTGCTCTGTTTTTGCACCATTTTCCCTCTATTTCTGTACCCTCCCCTGCCTTCCTGCAGTTGTATGCATGAATACATCATATATAAGGTAAAGAATACATGGTCTTCAAAAATTTTAAGACAAAAGTCCTTTGTTGAAACAGTTGTTTTAAACTATAGTGCTCATGAAGAAGCTGAAAATGTACATTTCTAAAACTCACTGCAGGGGCTAGGGTTATGGACTAGTGGTAGAGTGCTTGCATCATATACAGGAAGCCCTGGGTTCGATTCCTCAGCACCATATATACAGGAAAAGCCAGAAGTGGCGCTGTGGCTCAAGTGGTAGAGTGCTAGCCTTCAGCAAAAAGAAGCCAGGGACAGTGCTCAGGCCCTAAGTTCAAGCACCAGGACTGGCAAAAAAAAAAAAAAATTCACTTCAAATCTTGGTATTTCAGCAATTAATATTAACTGAAAGTAATCAAGCTTCTTTCATTCTTTTAATTTACGTGCATTTACTCAACATGCCTACAGTCAAAACAAAGATTTTCTCCTAATATATTTTAGTGTTTTTGTGTCAAAATGCCTAAAATGCAAACCATCTGTGTATGTGTGGTGTAGCTCATAAATAGACCACTTGTCTACGATGTGTGAGGCCATGGGTTAAATCCTAGTCCCATAGAAACAAAACAAAACAAAGCATCATTGAACACAGTGAAACATAAACAAATCCAGTATAAATCAAGCAAAAAAAAATGATGTATGTCCTATTTTTCTTGTATCTGTTTCTCCAATCATTTTCAGGTATATATGATATGTAAATCATATAAGCAGTTATAGATCAAGTATGAAATTAACCCTATTAGCAACAACTCTAATTGTAATTTTGTGGCTGAAAATTGTATGCATATTATGCTGTGAGAAATTTATATGACAAAAAGCAGAACGAACATGAATACATATAAATGCTGTTTTCTAAAGCCAGTTCATGTTATACCCAGGTATGACATCAAAGATGATTACACTCTGAGAATTAAGAAGGCCTTGAGTACAGATGAAGGTACCTACATGTGCATTGCTGAGAATCGGGTAGGAAAAGTGGAAGCCTCTGCAACCCTCACAGTCCGAGGTAAGAGACATAATATGTCAAGTACAATTGAACCAGGAGACTAATGCATTTTAACTTGGTAAGTGAGTTCACAATGAAACTATTAGAAGCTGAATATGTTGGTGTACAGTGTACACCTGTAATCTCAGGTCTCAGGAGGCTGGAGGAGAAAGATCATGAATTTGAGATGAGCCTCTGCTGTGTATCATGACTGTCTCAAAAAAGAGAGTGATGAAGAAAGGAAGGAAGGAAGGAAGGAAGGAAGGAAGGAAGGAAGGAAGGAAGGAAGGAAGGAAGGAGGAAGGGAGGGAGGGAGGGAGGGAGGGAGGGAGGGAGGGAGGGAGGGAGGGAGGGAGGGAGGGAGGGAGGGAAGGAGGGAGGGAGGGAGGAAGGAAGGAAGGGAGGAAGGAAGGAAGGGAAGATCAGAAATAGATTAGACTGTAATAATATTATATTATATGCCTTGATTTTGAGCTCACCATATCATGTGTTATACTGAAATTATTTGCAAACTTCCAGATAATGATCATTTAAAGAGATGTGCCTTGTTTAGTTAAAAAATAGCTTATATGGTTAAATTGAACTCAAAACTCTGTGCTTGCCAGGCATATGCTCTACCACTTGACCCGTGCCTGACCCCTTTTTGCTTTAGCTATTTTGGGGATGAGATCTCATGTTTATCATCCAGCTGGCCTGAACCAATGTTTTACTGTTTACACTTCCCATACACACCACTATGTGCAATTCTTAATTAAAAGGGGCTCTCAAAATTTTTACCTCAGCCTATCTATCTTCAAGCCATGAACTTCTGATCTTTCCCTCCTTTGTAGCTAGGTTTACAGGCATGAGCCTCTATACCAGCTAAGAGTAAATTTTAACAACATAAAATGTATATGCTAATGTTTTACCTTTTTACTCTATTCTACTATTTACTGCTTTTAAATACCATCCATTTCAAATGTACTCTAATGTTCTCTGTTGATTGAGTTGTTACCTTTGAAACATTATTTTTATTTCAGTATTCATAAAAGCAATGTGATTAAAAACAAAAACACCTAAACATCTAACCATGCTTTCATAGGTTTAGAAAGGAGGAGTTTTAGCATCCTGATAATCTGATTTACATACTGATATATAAAATTCACTATTCCTAAATAATTGAAATAATCCATGATACTCTTGGAAAACTTTCACTTTCCAGGTGTTATGTAATTTCTTGGTCATGGAATAATGTTCATTTGTGAACTCAATGAAATTGCTTACAAAGGAAAGAAAGCATTACTAAGCCCTAGCACTTGGCAGTAGAATGAATTAATTTCCCAGTGCAACATGTTGCTTATAGGAACTAAAGTCCACAGTTCCAAACAGCATCAGGTAGACAGTGAGCCAGCACTAAGTCTTTAAAGCAGATGTTACCATGGTATTGACTATACTCACCTAACTTTAAACAAAGAGACATGCTGCTCATCTGTTCAGTCCTTAGTCTTTCTTCCACCAAGACTAAGTCTCCTCTCACTCATCGAGATCAGTAGGCCAGATAGAAATGTTCATCTCCTCTCAGTTACATCTCTTCCTAGCCAGAACTTTTACTCTTGTACAACCTTATACAATGTATCTTTTTGAATAAAGTTAGTAGGAGAAGGATGTAGATAGAGGAGTTAAAGTTGCTTGATATGTGTTAGAGATTCTGAAGTATTTTTCTTCACTGAGATTTTCACCAGACCTATAAATTAGGTTTAATTTGCCTCCATATAATGAGTAGGAGAAAGGCTTTCTCTGTACTTCAAAAATATTGGCGCTTCCTAAATTCTCGTTGTGTTCCATTCCTATTCCACCTATGTATGTGTGTAAGCATATGTATATGTGTGTTTCATTTTGTTTTATTGGGAATGTAGGCCAAAACAAATTTAAGCAAGATGCTAGTGGCTCAGCCTGTAATCCCAGCTACTCAGGAGACTGAGACCTGAGACTACAAGTTCGAAGCCATTTTAGGCAGAAAAGTCCATGCTATTCTTATGTCAAATTACCCAAGAAATATCTGGAAGTGGAGATTTCAAATGGTAGAATTTCAGCCATGAGTGAAAAAGCCAAGCAAGAGCATGAAGTCCTAGTTCAAGCCCCACTACTAGTCCATGTGCATGAGCATACACACACAATTTAGGCAACATTGACAAACTAGCTGCTTAAAAACTTACTAAGTCAAAAGTACAATGATAATATATGAAGTAAATACATATAAATTGCCTGATTAAAAATCTAGTAACTCCTGTGAACCTATGAAGTCTTTTCACTCTAACCTACATGCTTTGTGGTTTCATAAATGTTTGTTTTGAACTAGCTAGTCATTTACGAAAGTGATTCCCTTGACCAAATCATCTCCACAGTTTGTATGTGTCTGTGTGTTTCTAAAGTGAATGGAAAAACAAACAATCTACCAAGAAATATCCCATTTTGATAAATAAAATATTTGCTGACTAAACACATGGTGAGAAAATATGAGGAGTTGTTTGCTTGTAAAAGCAGCAGGGCTCCTTTTTTATACTTGAATGCTTGGCTGAATGAGATTTGAAGTGTTCTGTTTGCTTTAAAATCTTTCCCAGCTAATTGTTTTCATAATTTGTTAAAAGTTTCAGGTTTAAAATCACATTGAACAAACCATGCTTCTGATGCATGGATGTTTGAATCTAACTTACGAAACTAATTGAAAACATTGTTTATTTTTGGTAGAATTTTTTTAAGCTAGCAAATTTTAAGTGGTATTTGCCCTTAATCTGTAGCTGGATTAGAGTGTTTGTTCTGTATGGTATGTAGGTTGATGATTTTGACTCTTAGTAGACCTAAAAATCAAGGTTTTAAAAAAAATGTATCTATAAGACAATGTGATATAGAAAACAATATTGCTTAAACCGTTTTTTTTAAACCATTAAGGAAAACAGCTGGGACTTCTCATAGTAAGAGATTAATAGGGAAAAATACCACTTTTTTTTTCCTGTGCTCATTTCCTATGCACATAAATGTATTTTTCAGCCTTTCTTTAGTTTGTTTTATTAGAAGCAAGGTCAGTAGACCCCAAATGCCATGTCAGTTTTCATTCATTTAATGCAGGGACACACAGTTTAATTTGCTGATTTTGAAAACATCCACCTGCTGACTTTCTCAGACTAATGTTTTACTATGTAACAAGGACAGGAAGTTTTATGTGGAGTTTCTACTAAAATTGTATCATAATGCTCACATTAATTTGAGAGGGTTCTTTTTGTGTTTGGCTATTTTTGTTCTTGTTGTTCTTATGGTACTCAGGTCTTAAACACAGGGGTTTACATTGTGAGATCATCACTCTACCCCTGAACTATAATCTAGCCCCACTTGGAGAAACTTGTTAGTATAAACAATCAGCATTTGAAACAGGGCTCCTTTAATAATGCTAAAGACTATAACTCTTAGAAAGAGACAACTCTACTGTTATTTGTAGAGATTACAGAATGCTAGGAATTCAATGTGTTTTTAGAATGAATGATTGTATATAAATCTGTTTTTAATGTTCCATCTATCTACCTCACCACCCTCAGAAAGCAATCATCACAAAAATATTCATACCTTCTTCTATAGTGACACATTATTAGGCACTAAGGCTATATCCATTGGGATTTGATAACAATACTGTGTATTGAAAAAACTTATTGAAATGTCAGATTTTAAAAATGTTCAAATACTAATAAATCCAATTATTCTTTCTTGGGGATAAAAAGAATGCATGCTTTTGTAATATTTCCCATTGCTTCTATATAATGTGGTTTATTATCTAAACTCATTAAGAATTAGTTTTAAAGAAATTATTATTAAGCCATGTGCATCCGTTCTTGTTTCTGTGCATTAATATCAGGGCAGCTTAGTACTAGGGATTTAGTGATTGAAAGTTATGGCATAATAAGAAAATAGCAATTTGTTGGAGCAGGCATTTGCAAGCTCTTCTCAATGTGGACAAGAATCAACCTGTCAGTCATTGTTTCATGGCCTCTGCCAAAAGAAGTAAAAAGCTTAACAGTAGTTAGGAAGCTACTGAGTTGAAATCTCTAAGGATGTTCCAGCCTATTTGTTATATTTTCATCCATCGTGTCCACGGTTGAAAAGTGATGTGATCTTAACTTATTACTGACTGAAAAGCAGCATCAGGCGCTTTCCTGTAGTCCTTGTAATAGTTCTGACTAACCATGCTTAAAATCCAATTGCTATTTAAATCAGACAGTGAGGCCTTCTTTTATTGACATGACATTTGCTAGTCTGTGACTTGAATAGTTCCCTTCAGCAGGTTTTAGACTTTGAGGTAGCATATGCCTGTTTCACTCAAGGTCTTTGAAATAATGACTACCATAAGAGGTAATGATAAGACTTACTCATAATATCTCATAAAGTGCTAATAGTACTGAAACTTAAAGTAGTTATGTTCTCAGAATTATATTTACAGCTTTCGGGTTTTATCAAATTCAGTCATCCTGGTCATACATGATTTATCAGACTAGAGATCACTCTATTGTCCATACTTAAATGTAGCATTACACATCATGCATTCTGATAATTTTCTTTTCTTTCTTCTTTTTTTTAATTTCTTTTTTATGTTGTCACCACACCATTGTAATGTCTACAGCTCGCCCTGTTGGTAAGTAGCCATCCTTCTATCCATTCAGCATGACTTTGTACAATGCTTCATAATTCATGTATAGCTGCATCTACCAGATGAAATATACTTATTCATCCATGTTAACATATTACTTGAGGGACCGTCTGCTGTACAGGTAGCTTCTGACTTTTTCATCATTTTGTTAAACCATTTTTATAATGACTTGCTACATAACAATCAATGGGTACCAATTTTCATGTAAAGAATACATGAATGATTAATATTATAAACTGGTAATATTTTCTTAAGGAGAAATATATAATACCTATTTTTTCCTGTACCTGTTAAAAATAGGTTACTGATAGTGTTTGATATTTTTGAAAATTAAAGATTAGGAACTAAAATTTTAAGGTGTTTTTGACTTCTTTGGTTTCTTCACTGTAATTTCCTCAAACTCCCAGCCCTCTAGGACTATTCTTAAACCTTCTGAATGCTTGCCATCTCTGCTTATCTATTTAAACAAATAGTGGTAGATTTCTTTAAGTTACTCTAAGTATATACTTTCTGTAGTGAGTAAAGAAGGAGGAAGGTGTGTTCTTTGACATGAAAAGTTATTTATGACTATATCATATTTCCATTTGAATTCACAAAACTGAATTCATAGTTTGCATTTACAGAATTTTATTGATAATTGTTTATAAATATTTGTATGATAAAATGGTTTCAAATTTCTCCCTGTACTTTACTTCATGTTTAATATTACTCACCAACAAGTGTGTTAAAAATGAATGAAAGCTTGACCCTTTGCTGTAATTAAAGAAATAAATTAATGCATAAATGGTTACAAGATCTCAAGACATTTCTTCTTTAAAATATCAAAAAAATCCTCTAGTAAATTATTTAGTTTTAATTATTTGTAAGTCATCCACATAGCTGTAAAACCTGTCTTAATATACAAGCTTGAGATTTTTGATATCTGATTTGAATTGATCCCACTTAACTTTTACCCATTTAGTTGTGATATTCAAGGACTTTGTTGTTATGAATTATGTTCTTAGCTGGACAGTAAATTTAACAAATAAGACTTTGACTTGCATTTCTTAATTTCTGATATGTAGTCTATCAGTGTTCTTTTTTCTTAGCTTTTCAATCCAGCCACCTCTAATTGAAATATCAGTATTTTAATCTTCAGTTGCCTTCTCTAAAATGGAGATAAAGATAATGTCTTATTAGGGATGTGTTCAGTTAAGATGGGCCAAAATATGAAAAGCATCATATATGTCCAATACTACATAAGGTATTTCTAGTTTCTCAATCATACTATTTTGCATTTAAGTAGTTTTAAATGCAGATGTAGTGTAAATTTAACTGAACCATACACTGGAATGTTTTGATTATACATAATTATTATTTATATATATACTATATTATATATATACTATTATATATACTATATATATATACTATATGTACTATATGTACTATATGTACTATATATGTACTATATGTATATATATGTATATATACTATATGTATATATATACTATATTATATATACTATGTATATATACAATTATTATATATCATATAATATATTGTATTATTATGTATAATTATTATACATAATAATTATTTTTGTTACATAATTATTAAATCAAGGATTTGTTTTTGTTACAATTGGTTATTTGAAATTTAAGAATTTTTTTTTTCCATCTTGGTTCTGGGATTTGAATTCAAGTCTTTACAATCTTCCTTGGCTTTGCTTAGTGCTTGTCCTTTACCACTGGAATTACACATTAACTTGGACTATTTGCTTTGATTAATTACAATAGGTGTCAAATAGACGTATCTGCATAGATAGCTTTGAATTGGTAGCCTCCAGAATCAACCTCCCGAGTATCTAAGATTACAGAAGTGATCCCGTCATCTGGTTAAAAATCACATTTAAGTTATAGGTCATTACTCGTAAAAACTTTACTCTCAAACACAGTGACCACGTGACTAACATTATTTCACAAGCTTTCAAAATATAACACAATGTTAAAAACTTTCTATATATTTATAAACTTTAAACAAAAGTGCACGGATTCAAACAATATGACATACACAGCAAATTGAGATGTATCTGTCACATGTAAGGCATTTCAAAAGTTATTTCAAGTTTTTATTCTTGCTTGAAATGATTTTTAAAATTCCCACTGGAGTGGAAATTAAGCACAGCTTCTTGACACATTATACCATATTCTTAGAAAGTCTGTCATTTCATAGATCTTTCTTGAATGACTTATGACAATGTTCAGAAATCTGAAGATGTACACTTTAAATGTGACAACTACTGTTAATTCTGAAAACTGAATGTTAGATAAAATTTTTATTAGCTTATGGGGGAACAGACTAATAATGGAGAAGTTAGGGTAATTTTCCATTGTATCTACTCCTTAAATACATTTAATTCCACCAGGTATGGTCATTGGAACTTTTGTTCTAGGGTCAAATGATAGACACAAATATGTTAGTTAATTAAATATTCCCCTGAATATTTATTCAATGGTGTTAATGGAGCTGGATACAAGTTTTTAAATATTGGAGCCGTTTTAGATAACACAAAGAATATTTTACAGAATAGACTCCCAGAGAGGAGAGAAAAGCTAGCTTTTCATTCCAATATAAACCACCAACTATATCAGGTCTAGAGAAAAAAATTAGGGTTGTATTTGTGTCTCAGCTTTTCCAATAAAATTAGGAATTAATGCAGATTCTATACTTAAAGACTCATAATTCAAGAAAAGCACATTAGATGAATTTCTCCTAGCCCCACCCATGACCACATGCCAACTTGGTAATTAACAGTATACCAAGCCTTTCTGTGGCTTTGACTTTTCCCTGTTCCACAGGCATTCTTCACATAAGAAGCAAAATAGCATACTAGGGTGCAGCAATCAGTGCTGAAATATTCGTTCATTTACTTGGAAAGCTCTTCTGATGAGAGGAGTGACAATAAGAAAATGATCTAAATAAGGAAAGACTCTTGCTTCCTATACCCATCTGTCTTATTTTTCTATTGGAAGGCCTTCCCAAGCTTAAAAATAAAAAAAGAACATCTATTTTGGAGATGGGCAACACATTTTTTCCTAGCAGCGACTAAAAACATGATGAGTAATTTGGAAAAGAACTGTCAAATCTCCCAGCTGCCGTGCTTGTGAAGATGAGCTCTGCTTGGTTTTGTATCTTATGCATGCCATATGCTAACTGCTGATAGCCTCAAGTATGAAAAATGAAAGTTCAGTTGTATCTGTGAGACTTGTTTAAAATATCAAAAACAATCTGGCAGCACACAGTTTATGGAAACGTATAAGTATTTCCCAATTCATTACACCAAAATATGTTTTCTTGCTAGAGCCTGGTGGCTCATGCCTGTAAACCTAGCTACTCAGGAAGCTGAAATTACAAGGTCATGGTTAAAAGCCAACAGAGGAAGGAATGTCTATGAGTCTTTTATATGCAATTAACCAGCAAAAGGCAAGAAGTGGACTTGTGGCTCAATCAGTAAAACACCACCAGCCTCAAGCAAATGAGCTAAAGAACAGCACCAGGCCCTAATTAATTTCAAGCCCCAGTCCTGGTACAAAAATAGTATGTTTCCTTTTGATAGAAGAACATATATTTAGCCACACAATTTATAACTATTGAGAAATATATGTCATTGGCAAAACTTGCCTTTCTTAAAATTATTTTTTAAAGAAGTAGGCATTTTGAAAACAGACGTCTATATTATCATGTAAATTTCCCCCAACATATCAGTATATTAGAAAGTACTATTTTGTGAGTTGAGGTGAAGATTCTTATAGCCAAATCCAGAACATTTTGGTCTAGGAGCCACCAAAAGTACAAGACAGTAAGTGGCAAATTTAGTAAGGGTGATTTATAAGTAAGACATTATTTAAAAAATAAACTGATGATTATTTTCAATGCTTTCATTTCCTCATACAGCTTGCAATTTGGAAATCCTAATGTGCTGTATATAATTTAATTTAATGCTGAAATGGGTCCATTATTTCTTACTTTAAAAAACATGCTTTTCTTATTTATCACATTATCTACAAAAGATATATTGTGTGAATTTTGGAAGGAGATATAGAAATCGCATCTCTTCTTTAGGGCAAATTGCAAATCACATTGTTTGGGCAAAATGACATGAGGATTAATCTCCCTCCTTCATGCTCTTGCTATTTACTGCACCTTGAACTAATTAGCTACTCTATCAAGAATGCCAATTAATTATCACTAGGCATCAGGATTTCATTACTCTGTATTTTCTGATTACATGATAAGTGCACATCCATTCTATCTTCTATATTCTAATAGATTTTTCATAGTGTAAAGTGCCTGAATTTAATGCTAAATTTGAACATTAAAGGCAAATAAGGCTTATTTCTCACATTGGACTGGCTTTCATCTGTTACTTCATCATGTAAATCCACTATTGTCCTAAGGGAGTCTAGGTATAAAGTTACTGAATTATAATTTGTTTTTTATTCACAGAAGTTGGTGAAAAGATTCTCTTCTCTGGGTATTGATGGGTATTGAATGGTACTATAGTGAATGAAGTATGAAGCTTCCAGATTGTTTCCCTCTTGCCTGAAATTCCCTTTAGCTATATGAATGCTCATAATGTCCATGATTTACTGATTACATTTTGTTGTTCATCATCTAATATTAACACAAGTTCCAAAATCAATAGATTTATGAGTTACTTTGTTTCAAGAACATTTTCTCTGAGTTTATTTTTGGATAATTTCTCTCCTGTTATTTCTTCAAATATTTCAAGAATTTTAGATTTCCTTTGTCTACACTCTGTATTTATCACTTGCCTGTAATAGTCAGTCATATCTCTTGATATTAAAATATATTGACTTCTTGATTATTTGCATTTATATATTTTATCTTTTTTGTTCATTTTAGCTATGTTTTCTCCCTATTTATTTCTCCTACTTGCCTGTTTTCATTTGACTTTGTTTTTAACAAGGAGCCTCTGTAATACATAATTTTATCTAGATAATACCCAATTATTTTAAAATGTGGATATATCCTTTGGGATAAATTTACATATTCTCTTCCTCCTTTTATTTATTTTCATTCCTTTCATTAATTATGTACATTATTATTTGACTTGCTGTCTCATTTTAACTTTACTATTTTTGATGGTTATCAGAATATTAATTATATAGTTAAATATAGAGATTAAAATTTGAAAGTTTAAAGAAGAGAAAGTAGGTTTATTGAATAGCCCTAATTAGATTTTTTTATTATTTTTAACAAACACACATTCTTTTGTAGAAATGCACTTGTTTGACTCTTAACTTGGTTAAATTGTGACTTTTCATCATTCCCATATGAAACTCCATCTTTGGTCATTCTTCATTTATCCTGCTTCAAATGCAAAGGAATTTTCAAGTGTTTTATAATTATGGGTGCATAAGGAAATTGAACAATGAACATGACTGATTCAAACATACAATTGAACACTTAATGAATGGATCAATGAAACAAAACTTGAACAATTAAAAGCAGCATTCTTTTCTGATTTTAAGGTTTATTACAAATTTCAGACATGCACAAGTGGCTTTTCTGCTAATGCCTGTATAGTCTGAGAATGTTGCCTAGGTTAAGATCTTCTGTGGAAATCTGCCTTTTCAAACCCTTTTTAAATCTCAGGTTGTTGAAAGCATTGATGTTGTAGCATTGGTGGTAGTATTAATGTCCCCTTGCCTTTGCTAAAATCCAGATCATTCAGAACTCTCCAGCCTTTACACAAGTCCCATACACCTTCAAAGGTAGCACTACTACCGTGTATTCTTTTTTTTTTTTTTTTTTTTTTTGGCCAGTCCTGGGCCTTGGACTCAGGGCCTGAGCACCATCCCTGGCTTCTTGCCTCCCAAGGCTAGCACTCTGCCACCTGAGCCACAGCGCCCCTTCTGGCCGTTTTCCATATATGTGGTGCTAGGGAATCAAACCAAGAGCTTCATGTGCAGGAGGCAAGCACTCTTGCCACTAGGCCATACTCCCAGCCCCCCGTGTATTCTTTATGTCTTGCTTTGAAATTCACTGACAATTGGTACCTGTACTAAGCAGAAGAAACATTAAAGTTTCTTATGATTAATTGAAGCCTCCCTGGTTATTTTTCTAGTCTTAAGAGTATACGGTTAATAACCTAAATTACCTCTTAAAAATCTCATTTTTAAATATAATGTAATCATAGAAATGATTCCAGGGATAAACATCATGTAGGATGCTGTAGAATTCTGCCAACATGGTAGCCTTTTTCTTTCAGTAAATTCTTCTCCCTCTATCTTCTGAAATCTAGATGGATTGTCCGTGCATTAATGTGTCTCATTTCCAAAGTCTTACACTTGATTCTAGATCATGGTAAAAAGATCAAGGAATAAATTTACAACAATATGGCAGACAATTTTTGCAAAATAATTATCAGTAGAAGATGAAGGTCATTTCTGTTGGTGCTCACCACATTTCTTCATAATCTTCTATTATAGCTTATGGTTATGGTAGTTGTCCTGTACAGTATTCTATCTCTTTCTCTCATTTCTTCCTTCCTTCTTTCCTTCCTTCCTTCCTTCCTTCCTTCCTTCCTTCCTTCTTTCCTTCTTTCCTTCCTTCCTTCTTTCCTTCTTTCCTTCCTTCCTTGTATATTCTCATTAGAGGAAAGTGGAGAAGTGAAACAACAAGCCTCTCTTCCAGTATCTAAGTATCAAAAATTTAAATACTCTGTAACTTCTGATACACTAAGCAAATAATTTTTGAGCTTTTCATCTCAGAAATAGGAACTAATAATCTTTTGCTTTTATGTAACACATGTATTCTTTAAGAATTTTGCGCAAAGCAAATATTGTTAACCATGTCTTGCTCATACTGGAGAAACATCTCAAACGCAGGGAAATTAAAGCATGAGATTTTCCTCTGTTTTAGATAAATGCCTCTCCTTTAAATAAAAACAGGCACATTTGTACATCATTTGGGCAATTTAATCATAGTCATATTTCTACTCTATAAATTAAACCCAACTTACTTTAAAAAATCACTTGTGATAAAGCAAGCAGACAAAACCCTTCCTCTTTCCTCCCACCCCCTTCACAAGACAGTTCTCAGAACATGATGCAAACATACAACCTAAGCTATTTATATAATTTTATTCAAAGAACATGTCTTACTCCCTTCCTGACCTAGACAAGGAGAGTTGAGTGTTATGTTTGTGTGACTATGAGACTTTATTTGCCTAAGTGATATACTTTCCTTTGGCAGATGCCTACTTAAGCAGTTTCATATTGAAAGTTGGAATATTGTAAAAATTTTGTCAAAGATTTACTGTAGTGCTATTTGAAGTACCTGTAACAAAATACTTATTTTCATTTATTATCATTGCAAGCTTCATATGGAAATTTTATATGAATGAACAGAAAACAGATGTTAAGTAATGGTTTGCCGTGTGCTAGAGCTGTAGGTGCTATGGAATAAATTTCTTTGGGTTTCTGGGGAAAAAAAATAAAGATAACTTGGATGCCTTGTTTGGATGAAAAAAAAATTAAATACTCATTGTTTCTGGAATCTCTGCAAACAGTAGGAAAATTTAAATATAACATATTTTAATTTACTATTAAAATTAAAGCGCTATAGTGTCATAAATGGTACAAAATTGTACTATACTTTGAGTATTTAGAGATTTTCTTACCTCTAGGCAGAAAAAAACACATTAACATTCAAGCCATATTTTTTAAAAGTCACAATCTCTACTTCCATGTATTGTAGGCATTTTAAACAAAACAATATAAGGTATATATATTTGCAGTATATAACAATATGCACTATAGCTAAAATTTATTGATGTGGCATTAGAATTACTACACTATTTGTTTCAAGACACTGGAAGTCACTCAAGGAATTGGTACATAATGATATTTATTAAAATACTTAAACTAGCAAATTAGTATTTGAGTAAAAATATCTGAATTCCTTAAAAAAAATCTCTGTGTGCAAGAATTGCTTCCCAGATTTATTAGCAATTCTGCTTTTTTCTCCTCTACTAAAATATTAGTTTCTTATCAGTAAATACTTTTCTGTATTTATCCTACTGCTCTTTCTGGTTCTAACATAAAAGATACACATGGTAGGGGAATGCCAAATACTGGTGCCATTCATTGATACACCCATATGCATACATAGGTAATACTTGCCTAGGAAATGTTTATGCAAGCAGCTTTAAATAGTGCTATAAAAAGATTAAGCAACATTAATGGTAACAGGCCAATTGAATATCACCCATTCTGCTGGTAGGAGATAAAATACAACAAAAAGAAGGTACTAATGAGTTAGGGTAGTGTCTTACTAAGCGTGTAATTAATGTTATTAAGAAACATTGCAGTCACATATTAAAATTCCGTTAACTAAGCAGCCCTTCACCATACATTTGTTCCTTGGTTGCAACAATTTTTTGTTCCCTTTTCATTTTTTTTTTTACTGATTGGCATCTTTACGCAATCTTTCTCTAAAAAAATGAGATAATGGGATGTAATCCGCCTTTGTGGTCTAGCTGTGATGCTGACATGACAGTTCTGGTACATTGACAGGTTAAGTGACTGAAAATGGATGTCCTGTCTCACCATTTTAAGCTATAGATTTCCCTCCTAAATCCCTGTAAACAAACCTCTGGACTCTTACATATAAGGACCTTGGTTTTTCTCAACTGATGAGTTCAGGATTTTGAAGGTCTTTTGTTTTTCACCATTCTTTTACTGATTCTCGTTTTCATTGCCCCAGGGATATTACTGATAGTGTCTTAATAAGTTATAAATTCTTTTTAAACTTGATAGTGTTTCCCTTACAAAATTAACAGTCCCATAAAGAAAAAAAAGTTACTTATTTGTAAAAAATAATACTGGGAAATATGAGGAATTTATTCTAAAGTACTGACTGTTTTCTACAAAGTTTTGCATTTCTAGATTTTTCTAATATACAATTCTGTGAATCTTAGCATGTTGGAATAGAGAAAAATTCCCTCTCGTTACTTAACTTCTCATATACCTGCAGTTAGAGTAAATCTGTGTGAATAATGTGAATTTAAGGAGTTTTAAATTATCTATAAACTAGCCCAACTTAGTTCTCATGGGATAATTATAATATGTACTTCATTTTATAACTCTTTATTATAGGATTTTTTTAAGGTCAGTGAAGATAATTTTCACAGAAAAGTATATGGTACCAGTAATATATTCCTTCAGTTTTTTATTCAGAACGCCTTCATTGCCAAAGGACACAGAGGCAAATGTGAGGTTTGATACCATATAGGAAGTTTCTATCTATAGCATCATGGGTGGCTTTTTACTATGTAAGTTGACAGCTCCTACTCTTATCAAATCACAGTCTCTTTCCTTCCTTTCACTTTTCATCTTTCCTGCTTTTTCTTTTTTATTGGAATTGATTTCACCATTACTATACAGGACAATTTAGAATTCTCCTTCCATTATTTTAAGATTGTTGTAGGTAAACATTTTTAACTTTATTGCCAAATGATTAATCAGAATTTGAATTACTGAGAAAAATGGGGGGAGGATGGTTCACAAACTACATATGCCCTTTAAAATTAAAAGTTTCCCTATTTTGTGATTTAAAGCTCTTACAATATGTCTTTACTCATACAGGGCTGAATGAACTTTGTGTACACATGAAACGTCTAGTAGAGAGCAAACTATAAAGCAAGCAGATGAAAAATCAGAAGACTCTTATTCATTCTAGTTATATTCTTATTAACTAAGGCCATTTACTTCACATTTCATATTTATGAAAGCAGTAACTCAGTACTTTTCTTTTTCCATTTTTGCATTGAAGTATAATTTAAATCAATGGTATATAGGTTTCTAAAATTTAGAGTTACATTGAAGAACATATTTTGCTTGAGGATATGTATCTATATATATTTATACACATATATACACATATTATATCACATATACATACTCCACAGGATTATTGTTGATATCCTATTGTTGATATTATTTTATCATGAAGTGACAACTTATACTATTAACTAGAAGTTATTGGCTGGAAAAAGAGAACCTGTAACTTATCTGCAATGCCATAAACTCAGTAGGAAAATAATTAATTGGAAAAATAAGTAATTTAGCAACTTGATCATTTCTTGGAAACAATGACAAATGAATAAAATGTGATTGAATTATCTGTATAAATATGATAAGGTTTAATATTATATTCCTGTTTTAAAATTTTCTATTTCTGATTTATTGTTTCCTCTGAGATTAATTAGGTTAATACACTTCAAATTAACTATTTTATGATACAATGTAAGCATTTATAATACTAAGTTATTTTTAAATCAAGTGATGAATTAAATGACAAAAATTAGAGACAAATACAACCATTTATCAATGACAACTCATGCATCAATTGAACGAACAGTCATTTTTATACTTCATATATATTGCATCACAATGAAATGACTTCTCATTGGATCTTATTTGTGGGGTAAGCATATTGAGTAATTTTCTGCAGGAATACTTAGGTCTACATAGAAGGCCATGTTCAAATTGGCTAGGGAATTTTGTTTATTTGTTTCATAATTGCTATTAAAATTTGATATACAGAGGGGTTACAGAAACAGGTAATGAGTACATTTCTTTTTGAAAAGTCCCACCTCGTCAATTGTTTTACTCCCAGTTTTTCCCTCCTGACCTCTCTCCCCCACAGTTGCACAGTTCATTTTCAGCATAGTATCTAGTGAGTATTGCTGCTGAATTGGATCAGCCCCTTTTTTCTTTATTGTCAAAGTGAAGTACAGAAGGGTTACAGTTTCATATGTAAGGCAGTGAGTACATTTCTTATCCAATTTGTTACTTTCTCCCTCATCCCCCCCTCCCTCTTTCTCCTCCTCTCCCCATCATGAGTTGTACAGTTCTTTACACCAAATGGTTTTGTAAGCATTGCTTTTGGAATGGTTTGTCTTTTTATCCTTTGTCTCTCTATTTTGCTATTCCCTTTCCCTTGCCTAGTTCTAATGCATGTATATACAGTATCCAGAATGCTAAGATCAGATAGCAGGGGCAAAAATATGGGAAGGGAATATGAGAGAAATAAAAAGAAAAAAATAAGGATACTGCTTCACATGGCATGTTGAAAATAATTACAATGATACACCACTTGTTTCCATAATGTGGAGTTCATTTCACTTATCATCATCTTATGTGTTCATACAGACATAGCTATTGGGCTATTGTGATCTTCTGATATGACTAACCTAAACATGTACTAATTATTCCCTATGAGGGAAACTGTAGCATCCATGTTTTTCCACATCCTTCCATTTCCTTAAGATTGGGGCAGTAATGATCTTTCTGATAGCATTCACCCTTTGTCTCACCAATTGTGTGTTCTACCTTGCCCTCCTGAAAACAGAAAAACTCACATGCAAGACAAATTTACAGAAATCAAAAGTTTATTTGACTTCCCTCTTCCTCTCCATATATTTTATGGAAATATTATCAAGAACAGAAAAGTGTAATATGATTCAACTATAATATGCATTAGATAAATTGAAAATATTTGTATGCTAAGAATTAATTTTTAATTACTATTGGAGAATTTCTAGGACAAGTAAATTCAATAGTCTAATGCAAAGTGGTAGATAGTACCTTTAATTGGAAAGAACACAGGCAAGCACAAAGATAGAGTATGTTCTGGTTAGTCATTTTCCACAAGGTAGATGGATCAAAGATCAGATTGTTACAAACAAGAACCAGCAAAAATATATGCAAGGGACTGAAAGTAGACTGATCTGAATATTATATATATGTATGTATATATACATATGTATATATATATATATGTACACATACACACACATATAACACACCCATATGAATAATCTGCTGAAATTCTGAAACTACATTGGAGACAAAGGAGAGTCAGTATGATAAAATCTTTAGTTCTTAAGGAAGCCAAAATGCAATATGAAAGGGAATAATTTCCCATTACTACAATGGTGTGTATTGTAGTCTTTTATTGATATGTAATGAAAAGACTTGTAGGTTTTAAAATCAAAACTGAGTTAAATAAAGATTGTATTTGCCAGGTCCAGTGGCTCAAACATATAATTCAGCTTCTTGGGAGGTGTGACTGGGAGATGGTGGTTCAAGGATAGCTCTGGCAAACACGTTTACAAGACTCCATCTCACTGCATGGCTGAGTCTTGTGGTAGGAACTTGTTTCCTCAGCTATAGTGGAAGCAAAATGACAGTACTGGTCACATCCAGGAATACAGGGAAGCAGAGCATGAGGATTGAAGCCTAGATTAAGCTGCCATAAATCAATACCGTACCTCAAAATTAAACAATGCAAAAAGGCCCTAGAGGCATGGCTCACGTTATAGACTACTTGCCTCACAAGTTTGAGGGAAACTGGAAAACAAAATCAATATTACTTATAGGTTGTATAGAAAGAACAAGATTACAGACTTTTATGATACTTTAAATGTTATGACTTTTCAAAATATTAAAACACATTAGCAACTATTGCCTTCATCTCTTACTCTTCTTTTTACTCTAGACAAGACAAATCCTGAGTTAATCAGATCCTGATGTGAAGGAAACAAATTTGAACAAGCAGCACTATGTGTTTAATAGATCCAATTGGAACAACCCAAAAGTCAGCCCTTCATTCTAGTCTAATTCTTTATACAAGAAGCCTGTGTATCCTTCATAAGATTCAGTCCGTTGATCTTCATATTATCATCATAGTACTTAAGATACTCAAAATCTAAAAAAATGCCTCTCCAGGCATTTATTTGTGTTCTATTAAAATTGGACATAGTCCGTGACATTTAATAAGCACTCGACTAATGTTAATTTCTGTCATGCTATGATTAAACTAAACTTAAGCCTGAGCAAATGATGGAAGAGATCAATTTTCAAACAATTCTTCAGAAAAATAGTAGCATTTCAGAAGAAAATTATAAAATAGCCAAAAAATATGTTTTCTACTTGAGTTTGTCAGCAAGTTCAAATGTTCACTATGGAATCTAAAGTTAATTCATTCAGGCATGAAATTATACTCTAAGAAACACAACAGCTGAGGGTGCTTGGAGACGCTCTGTATCACATACTAATGTATCGAGCTGTCGCATGACTATTTCATGTTAATGCCTGCCACGGAAAGTCATATTTTGCTGTAGAAACAACTTGAACATGATGTGATTAACCTTTAAGGTTCTCCCTTCCCTCTCTCAAAGCCCACCTCCCTCATGGCCTCTGTTTCCTCCTCTTGTTCAGCCATCTGATTTCCATATCACCCACTCATGCTCCCCAGCAGGCATTAGCATAACAGAGCTGTAGCTTGACTTTGATTGAAGCCAGCTTGAGTTGAATGCAGTATCAAAGCATAATTTAGCAGAAATCAAATCTAATTTGCTGTGCATTGTATTTATATTCTCAAAACACAATTTCAAGAAAACTATCCCAGACCTCTAATCTTAATTGACCTTTTTATATTCGGGTCTACTTTGAAATCATACAGTGTATTTTTCTTATAAAGATATTGTATTTTAACTTGTAAGTGTTGATTAAACACCAAATTGTGCCTTCCTTTTATTTCATCTCATTTCTTCTTACAGCTAAAGCAATAAGGTATAATCACTTGACAGATTAAGCAAGTAGGTTATTACCTCTGACTGACAAGAAATTTATCTAATCTTTTCAGGTTGATAGAAGAGAGAGATACTTTACAGTTTTCTCCCTTACAAACACATAGAGAAAATGCTACTTTCATAACTAGAATATTCATCTGGAATGTATACCTCAATCACTTCAGTTCACTTTGGGTTAAAACATGTGTTTTGAATTGTCCCCTTAAAAACCTACTTGTGCCTTTTGTATTTGACAGGAGGCAACATAGGAAGTCCATTGTATGCATAGCTCTCTATGGGCCCCCCTGCTGTGTTGATAAAATACCACCTCTCTCTCCCATGGAACCATCAACTTAAGACTGTCTTCTCTAACAGTTTTCACTGTCGCCTGACAGAAAGGCTGAAAACTATGAAGAGCTATCAGAAGAAATATTGATGCTCTGTTTAAATTTTAAAATCCTTGAAATACATTCCTCCAACTGATCTTCCTTTGCAGATAATTACAATATAGATCTTGTTCAGGGAATATTATCTACTATAGCAAAAATGATTGTTGTAGTTTGTTTTTTGGGATTGAGTGTAGCTGACCACAGAACAGACTTTTTTTCAGAGATTTGGATCACCTTTGAATATTTTGCTTCATTAAATGCTTCAACAATGTTAGTCTCTCTCCCCCCTCAGTTTTAAACATGTAAAGATAATTTCAGCCACTCTGAAATACAACAGGCTTCAGTTTGGGCAATACAAAACTTATATGCAGTAGAAACACTTAGAATAAAGTACAATTTAAGTACATATCACATAGGAAGGTACTTTTAAAAACGAATATCATGAATGTTGATGACCTTTTGTGAGTGGTCTTTAAAAATGTAAGACTAGGGCTGGGAATATGACCTAGTGGCAAGAGTGCTTGCCTCCTACACATGAAGCTCTCAGTTCGATTCCCCAGCACCACATATATGGAAAACGGCCAAAAGGGGTGCTGTGGCTCAGGTGGCGGAGTGCTAGCCTTGAGCAAAAAGAAGTCAGGGACAGTGCTCAGGCCCTGAGTCCAAGGCCCAGGACTGCCCCCCCCCCCAAAAAAAAAAAAATAAATAAAAATAAAAATAAAATAAAAATGTAAGACTACATCAATGTCCAAGAAATTATGATTTCCTGGGCATTGTTATTATATAAATATTATGTTGTGATAGTTGTTGTAGTCTGGGGAGCCAGAAAATCCACTGAGCAATGTTAAAGGTGACAAATGAGTTTTATTAGCCAGTTTGCAACTGCCTTGCCCTGGACTACCCCAGAGCTAGGAGCAGCTGCAGCCTCTAGGGGCCAAGTTTCTTTCCTTTCTTCCTCTCCACAGGCCTCTCTGCAAGCCTCTTTCTGTACTTCATAGGCCTCTCCCCTCTCTGGGGGACTCCATTTTCCACTTGGCTCTCTGTGGGCCTCTGGTCTCCTCAGGCCTCTGCTCTCTGTGTCCGTTGTGGCTTGGACAGGCACCAGGCTTCGGACTTTCCCACAAGTCTCAAGCTCCGGACTCCTCAGCAGGCCTCAGGCTCTTCTCAGCCCCGCTCCACTCTGCTCCTCTCTGTCTGATCTCCTTGGGACTCTGGCTCTCAGCAGGCCTCTGCTCTGCAGGACTCTCCTTCCTTCCTGCCCAGAGTCGGCCACTCCAGCCTCCATTCTATGCAGGCCCAGACACAGGCCTCCCTGCTCTGCTCATCTGGACTCGGTACTCCCTCCACTGCTGGTCTGGACTAAGGATCAGCTTCTCCTGTCCGAAGGCCTGGGCTCCCCCTCAGGTCTGAGGGGAATTCGGCCACTGCTCAGCTCCTGGAGGCACCTCCTGGCGCCTTACTTTTTCAGCACCTCTCTTTTCCCCCCTCTTATATCCCCCTAACCCCTCTCTGCACTGGGGGTGGTGGTTCCAGTCCCCTCTATGTGGTGGCAGTGATGACAACATGGGATGGGGCTTCTCGTGCCCCCACCCCAGGTTATTACAATATTGTGACATATCTTAATTATTTCAGATTTCTAAGTGGAATTCTTTCCTTAAATGCTGCTATAAATTGCAATTCACAGCTCAACTTTGCTAAGATTTTACAGCCCTTTCACCTTCACCTTTCCCATTTTCACCTCTGATGCTTCCAGAGCATTGTTCTGAAACAGAAATTTCATTATATGTTTCTTGAAAAAAAAGTCTTTGAACAGATTTTAGTTGCTTTGAATAAAGAAAATCCCACTCCTCTTTTTAATATAAATTAACAGTCTCTGTATCAATCTGTATACCAGAGCTTGAACCTTGATACATTTTAAGAATCTTTCCTATGATGATTGAATAATATTGTTTAAGCTATCATTCCTATTAGAAAATAGGGAACCAAGTTATTGTATCTGTTCATCTAGTAGAATGGTGTAGAAATACATAGGTTATGAGAAGCATGGAATTCACTAAAAAGTCAGGGAAACAAAAAACCACACTCTGTTTAAAGAGGTTTATAGATCTAGAGTCTGTGTACTGTTAGAATGAGTTTTCTATTATCTATCATGATGGAAAAAAATCATTTAGTAGATTTACTGCTTGTGTTCATGAGATACATCTTGGATATATTGAATGAAAAGGCAATATAATAGTGTACACAAACTTTAGTTATTCATTTCTCACAATAACATACCACTGATTTCTTACTGAGGGCATTTTTTTTAAGGACAAGTAACTGGTCTTATATTTGGGTCTACCAAACATTTAATCAATTTTTGGATCTGTTTGAATATATAGTTGCCGGAGCCAGCTGGCAGTGAAAGGGAATCCTGAGGGTCGAGGATTAAAGAAAAAGAAAGATACAAGAAAGATACAAGACGGGCTGGGAATAAGGCCTAGTGGCAAGAGAGCTTGCCTCATATACATGAGGCCCTGGGTTCAATTCCTCAGCACCAAATATACAGAAAATGGCCAGAAGTGGCGCTGTGGCTCAAGTGGCAGAGTGCTAGCCTTGAGCAAAAAAGAAGCCAGGGACAGTGCTTAGGCCCTGAGTTCACGGCCTAGGACTGGCAAAAAAAAAAAAAAAAAAAAAAAAAAAAAGAAAGATACAAGACAAGAGAAAAAAGACAAGAGACAAAAGATGAGGTCGGGGAGGTCTGCAGCTCAAGACTGTAGCTCAAGACTACAGCCACATTTATTCTTAACCTCCGGCTTATATGCAGTTTAGGAACCAGGGGATAGCATAGGGTTGCTAAAATTCAAGAACACAAAAAGGCTTTGAAGTTAGGCAACATCTGATGGCAGTAAACACAGGATGAGGTTGATTAACATAGGAATGGACTCCAGTGGACCTAGTAAAGCAATTCTGGGTTAGTGCTGACTTACTAGTAAGCAAATGTTCTCCCACTTAGCATATCCTTGATGGTAACAACACAGCCAGAGGTCAGGATGAGCTTTGCTGGCTCAGCTCCCAACATATAGTAATAGACTAAAGAAATTCCAAGTGAAGGCCTTTACTGGATAGTGCATGTTGTTAGTTCTTTAGAATTCAGATTTGGGGGTTGTTGCCATGTAAACTATTTTCTACAAATTAAAGTTGGTTTTGAACTGTTTTCTTGTCCTTCATTTTCTAGGATGTCAAGTATTAAAATTAAAAGCAGATGATTGGAAAATTTATGGGAGAAACATAATGTTTTCTCTTAAATGGAAGTTACTTTGAGATAAAAGATATCCTTATGAAAAGTTCCAGTTACACTCTCCTGATGTTCACTTTCATGTCTTTCTTTATAATTAGTCTCCGTGGTAATTCATTTCTTTCTTTTTCTTTCTCCTTTTTCTTTCTTCCCTCTTCTCTTTTTCATTTTTCTTTTCATTTCATTTACTCATGTCTTGATCTCATTATCTTCACTGGCTCTATTTTACTATTATTCTAAAGAAACTCCTTACTTTATTGACTAAACACAGCTAACACCATCTATACAATATCCCTTAGAGAGGGGTATGGCTTTGAAAATGTTTGCTTTGCATCTGTCATTACTTAGCATCCTTAGAATAACTTATTAGCCTTCTTTTGTTTCCCTGATGTTTGTATAATTGGATCCTTCATTGGCTTCAGACTATGCATTGTCTTGCCAGATATGTTCTTGTTCCTTTGACTTTGCTCATTGGGCACTTAGCTTTGTATATGATCCAATTCCACCTATCAATCAGTGCTCCCCCCCGCCCCCCCACCCTCCAAGAGCTCCATTAATATCCAGTTCTTACACAATACATTCACAGCTACTACAACACAGGGGAATCATTCTCCCCTAAGTCTTCTCATACTTGGTATATATATATATATATATATATATATATATATATATATATATATATATATATATATATATAATTTGGGGCTTCTGAGTATACCACTGTTATTGCACTTGTCACAGCATTGGTGATTGTTGGTATAGTCTTGATTCTCTTGTTATCCTTGCCATCGTATTGGTTTACCTTTTATTACATGTGAACTTCTTGATAACACTCAGAGCTTTTCATCTGTATCTTGAATATCTAGGAGGGGAAGATATTTCCCCCTAATTATTGCTTATTTAGCTAAACAAAGTTAACCAAGTTGACTGAAATATTTTGGTACATTCATTTATTTATATTGATGATTACTTTTTTATTGAATTTCCATATCATAATAATTTCAAAATTAATTAAACTTTCATCTCTACAATTCTACAGTATAAACATGTTAAAAATGGGATCGTTGCTCCTTCTGTTATTCTTGTACTTCAAACTATGCTTTGAAAATATTATGAGAGTTTATTTTTACAAATAGATTGATTTTAGAGGAAGGAAATATTTGTATTCATGATTCTTTTCTGGCTTTGTTTGTTTAAAAAGAGAAGCAGAAACAAATTGGGACATCAAAAATTTCCTTACAAAAGTTACAGTAATAAGAAAGTATTTTCCTATATAAGTGTGTACAGCATAGGATTATAATGTGCAATGCTTAAAATATGCCTATTAATAGTTTTACTTCTTTCCTCACACAAAATAGAGGGTTCTTGCCCGTTTCTTTTTGTGTTTTAAGAAATACATAAAAAATACTAAGCTATCATTTCTAACACCAAGCAATCCATCTACTACCAGACTTTTCTTTTTAATATTTTTTTCCATTGTCAGTCGTTGATATTTACACATTATATTTGTTTTTAAATTATAGCTCCTCCACAGTTTGTGGTTAGGCCAAGAGATCAGATTGTTGCTCAAGGTCGAACAGTGACATTTCCCTGTGAAACTAAAGGAAACCCACAGCCAGCTGTTTTTTGGCAGAAAGAAGGCAGCCAGGTGAGTGTGAGACTTGACTGCTTTTCTGACATTTCTGAACTTTCCCTGTCTCTGGTGACCCTCATTGCTTGCTTGGCTTCTGTTGCTATAAATACTGATTTTATTTTATTTCTCACAAATAAAATGATTCTTTTTAATTGGAAAACACATTTATAGCCTACTTCATTTGCTAGTGTTATTTATTTTAATTCTGGATCATAGCAATATAATTAAAGCACTGTGACAAAGGTCTATTTAAAAATCAGTTTGGGAGGTTAAGGTATTTTTTTGTTATTTTTGCACTGAGTTAGATAGTATGATTAAATAATTTAGTATATCTAAAATCGTCAGAATGGTCCCTGATACAAGAGAAACAATCAAAAAAATTTCTGCCATTAATTAGCCTAAAACCTAATTTTTATCTATTGTTTGACAGAGTATAAGTGACTTTGTAAAGCTATTGTTTTAATTTAATAATAGAATAAATATTTTTTGTCCCATCTGAATTTCTTCACTGTAGGCTTAGATAGGAAATAACATATTACATACAATAATAAACCAATACCAGCCTTTTTTCCCAATATACTTTCTGACCAGATGCTTCCTCACAGTCTACTCAAAAAGTCACATGGGATAATAATTTTGTCATATCGAACTTGATACAGATTTGAGCAAGTACTTAGCCTCTAGGGTAACAAGCAATGAGTGAAATTTTCAGGCTAAACTAAATCAAAATTGAGACCTTGCCTAAAATTAAACTGTGTATTCCTGAGGGAATTAGGTGCATATTGGTACTATATTCTCAGAACCATCCCAAATAGGTATATAGTTCTCAAAAGGAGACTTTACTCTTTCTCACCATAGTTGTTAATCCAAGTTCTGAAATAATTTCTTAGGGAAAAATCAGATACTGAAAGTCTCAGGAAAGTTGAAAAGTTTTCCAGAAGAATTAAGCTTTAAGGTGTCTTAAGAGACCATGTTGCATGTTGTCCAGAATTTTTATATGTCTATCTGGCTAGAGAACTTTTCAGAATTTCTCTTCAAACATGCTGTTTCAGGTAAAGCTTGCCATTTCAGTGATTCAGTTGGGATGGACGTATAGCCTTCCTTATTTTTGATTCACTTTGTGAAATCTACAGTCAGTGATGAAAAGATAAGTTAAAGTGAAGGCCCCACCTGTTCTACATCAAAATTGTTGGTGGTCAACTGTCAAACTTTTTTAAATCACTGAGTTACTTTCAGATTTCTATTCTTAGTTGTTTGACTCTTAAATGTTTCTTTTCGATGATTTTTTTCTGAACATTAAAGTGAATGTAAACAAATATGAAATAGTTAGATACACACACTCATATTCTAAAAAGGTGCAAGTCCAAAGTCATTTCTTCCTTTTGAATGACAGTATTTTGGAGGATTGACTTAGAACATCACTTTTGGGTCATTTTAAAAAATCAATATAGATAGACAAGCTCTAGGCACCTGTCAAGAACTACTGGAGAAACAAAAATATTTACCTATTGATGTAGCAAATGATTTCAATAGCCTTTATATGACCCAAAGTCTAAACAATCCCCATGCTTAATACATATGTACATTTTATCTCTCCTATGTTATACATATGATACAATTAATTTTGTTTATTTGTGAAGATTTATTATGCAGTACAAAAGTTACACAAAATGTCACCATTTACTAGAAGTAAATATAATGATGTAAAGAATTTTGACTTTTTTTTGCCAATCTTGTGGCTTGGACTCAAGGCCTGACCACTGTCCCTGCCGCCATTTTGCTCCAGGCTAGCACTCTTCCTCTTGTGCAACAGTGCCAGATCTGGCTTTATCTGTTTCTGTGGTGCTGTGGAATCGTACCTAGGGCTTCCTGCATGCTAGGCAAGCACTCTACTGCTAAGCCACATTCACAGCCCTAAGAAATTTGACTCTTGAAAATTTAATTTCAGGTTTATGTTTTGAGTGTTATCCCTTCGTAATGTCTCCTTTATTGTGTATATAATAATATATCCTAATAATATCCCCTAAAAAAGTTCTTCTTTGGATTCAATATAAAATGTGTATCAGACTCTCATTCTATAAGCATACAGTGTTGAACACAAATTTTAATGGTTCAAAAAAAATAATTACCAAAATAATTTAAGCATTTCTATTTCTTCTATTTGTCAAAGTACAAGGAAATTTCATGGAGATTAATTCTAAAGGTTACACAAAATTTATGGTTAATTGTGTTGATTTGCTTATAATGTTGAATCCAGTCATATTTTTTCTATCCATCTCCTACCTATTAGACAAAGAGACAGAGATACAAACAGACTAGACAGGGAGAAATTTAGAGCAAAAAGAAATGCTTAAGCCAATTGTAAACTATGAAATTGTAAACTGGTATATTAAGGAAAATAAATTACTTGCACTGTCTCTAGTATCCAATTTTTATGGACAAATGTGACTATCCATCAGTAGAAAAGGTTGATGCTGGACTTAATGGACCATCTTCTTCAATATGTGCTGATAATGCCAATTAGTACTAATAGGATATCTTGGCACTTCAAGACAGAAGAACTCTGTAGGGCTCCTGACTTTCGCTCATAATCCATTTTTTTTTTTTTTTTTTTGCCTATGTCATACAAGCAAGGAATAAAGATGATGGGTTAAGCTCAATCAAATGTCATTTTCCATGTCAACGAATCATTTAGATGGTGGACTGATATTCCACTATGGAGGAAGACATCCAGAGGGAATTAGAACATCTGATGGATTAGTGCTATGTAAATTAGTTTTCTAATGGCTAATTGCAGGAAAGTGCACACTTTGAGAAATTGTATCACTCTTAAGTGACTTTGAAATGTAGCCTCTTCTCTTTTAGATGGTTTATTTTGGCAGTATGTTTGGATTCCACAGGAGGTTTATGCTCAAATTATCTTTCATAGTTATGAAAATTTCTAACCACATTGAGGAATTCAAATTCTAGAGGAAAGCAATGGCATTTTGAATTATATTCCTGATGTGCTAGCAATAAACAACTCTCTTTTTAGAAGTTTAATAACATGGTAATGTTTATGTAAAGTGGGCTTATAGTGTCACACTTGAATCTAATAAAGTGGACATCCATCATGTCGCAATAAAGAGAAGGGCTTCTAATTAAAGTAGGACATCATTTGCAGGATTAAAGTCATTTAGTGTAATTGAAAAGTGCTAATACCCTATTTTATCCTCTTCCATTGGTATTACTTCAAGGGTAAAAAACATTTTAAGGTGAAAATGTGTCTTGTGCCTTTAATTGAATGTTATTACCTTCTGATTGTAACTTATTGAAACTGTTTAATTACAAACCTGGAAAATTAATTACTATATTGAGAAACCAATCCCAGAGGGTTATCATGTTCTTTTTTGTAAGTAAATACAACATAAAAATTGATATGTCCTTATTTATAGTCCAACTTGTACACATACCTCAATATGATTTATGCTACCCAAGTGTTTTTCTTAATTGAACAACAGTAAAGCAACATAGGTCATTCAAATTAATTTTACTGCTCTTATAGAAGAAGTTTCAAATTTTGCCTTTTGGCTGTAGAAGATCTAGGATGGGCTTTAGTGAGTTCTATAAAATATTAAATTTTGTTTTGAAAATAAAAGAACGTTACTGTGTTCTTGAAGGTAACATGCATACTCAGAGCAATTCATACCATCTTTTGGTTCTCAGCAATTTTCTTTACCTTGCAGATACCCTTCCTAGCTCTTTTGGAAGCTGTGGTGATTTGTAGAACCTTATAACAGAAGATTTGTCTGTGTTAATCTGAGAGGCATGTTTTTGAATGACTTTAGGATAAAGTCCATTGTCCCAATAGTATTAAAGACAATCAAGCATCAAATACATTTTATGTTCTTTGTTAGTGTGTAGATTATTAATCACATACCCAGCTACTATACAGCTTACAGCCTCACAATGTCTTAAGAGTCAAGCCACATGAAAATTATTCTACTTCTTTTACAGATTGAAAAGTCATATTTCAATGATATTAAGAAGAAAGTCAGGGAATAAATGGTTGAAATAAAGATTAATCAACCTGATTTAATACATATTAGATAAAAGTATGAAAGTGTTACATAGCACTCAATGAAAATCTATGAGTATTATAAGGTAATCAAAAATTCAAATTTTAAAAAGATTCATGATTCTTTTTAAGTACAGAGAATTCTTCCTTAAGCTAGACCCTGGTGACTTTGTAAAGTTCAAACTACAATCTGGAAGCATTTTTCCAGCCAAGCCCACTGTGTGGCCTATAATCATTTCATTACCATATATTTTTAAATCTATATGTTTAATTTTCCAACCATACTCTGGTTATTGTAATAACTGTTGTTATCATAATTTTCCTTCCACTTTGAAAAATAATTTTGAAGAAGTTGCATTTATTTCCACAGAACCTACTTTTCCCAAACCAGCCCCAGCAGCCCAACAGTAGATGTTCGGTGTCACCAACTGGAGACCTTACCATTACCAACATCCAGCGCTCAGATGCAGGCTACTACATCTGTCAGGCCCTAACTGTGGCTGGGAGCATTTTAGCAAAGGCTCAACTGGAGGTTACTGATGGTGAGATACTTTCATTTCTGATTGTCTCATGAAAAATAATGATTATTTTCAAGATATACACATGTGGAATTTTTAACTTGTTAAACCATTTAAGTTCAAGTTTGTTCTTTATATTTGATTCTTGGTAAACTAAGACTCATAATTGTTTCTCATTGCCTTTGATTTAAATATCGGTATGCCAATCTTTACCATTTTTCCAGTATTACCTGTTGGACCCGGGTAACTGCAACTGTAGTCAGAACACGGGGGATACAGATGTGAGTGGACCAATGCACACATTATTTCAGGAGGGCCAGGGTTTATATAGGGTTAGAAATCAATTCACAACTTCAAGGGTAAAAATTAATACAGCATGATATCCATATCAATACAAAAGTTGTGGATGTTGCTTCTGACAAAAGTTTTTGCTAGTACAAAGGGCTGAGCTACTACAAAGATTGTTGATACCAAAACAAAGGATTAAACCAGTCAAGGCAAAACTCTATCACCTAGCTACTATTTCCTGGAGACTAATTGTCTTTGACCATGACTTCTCTATTTACTGTGAAAGGACTTCCCTATTTTACAATGAAAAGCTTTTGCTAAAGGCAGCTGGTCAAGCAAGTCTCCCCAGGGAGGCTCTGTAGGGGGGAGGGGGGGTGGAAATCTCATGACAAAGATGGCATCCTTTGGCCATCAAACACAGGAGACCCTTAATGGAGATTTTTCCACAAGGCCTATTAGTTTGCTAATAAGGCTTCAGAACTTCTGTGCCAAGGCTAAGTTTTCCACTGGTTAGAGAAGTTATTCTCCCACAAATACCTATCCCATTGGGAAACTTACCAATGTATTTTTCAAAAAAAAATGAACGTTAAAAGCAAAATTTTATCTTCAGTACATCATTGTGCATTGTTTTCAAGAAACTGACATTGCACTTGCTATGATTACAAGTGTAATTTGTGGAGTTTTATTTAACTTCAAGCTATATATGACTGCTTCTCTTAAGTACTGATAATTTTATTTTACCTCAGGAAAAAGAAATATTATCTTGAACATTATTAGCAAAACAAGTTTGTGATTAACTAATCAAATTATGACATATGTATAACTTCATACATTTACAAAGTGACATTAAACAACTTTGGGTGGGCTGGGAATATGGCCTAGTGGCAAGAGTGCTTGACTTGTATACATGAAGCCCTGGGTTCAATTCCCCAGAACCACATATATAGAAAACAGCCAGAAGTGGCGCTGTGGCTCTAGTGCACAGTTGCTAGCCTTGAGCAAAGAGAAGCCAGGGACAGTGCTCAGGTCCTGAGTCCAAGCCCCAGGACTGGAAAAAAAAAACAACAAAAAAACCCAACAACTTTGGAAGTACTGATGAATAGGTAAGTGATAACTTCTTTACTTGTACATAGATACTTTGAATCATATCCAGGATATATTATTAGTAAAATGTGAAAAGGAACATATTTTTTTCTAGCAGCTTTTTTCCCCACAGTTGATAACTAGAATCTCTGAGCATGGATTTACTGCCTCTACATGGATGTTTTAAACAAAAATTCTTCATTTTGGTTTTATTATTTGTGAGTTTTTTTTATTATATTTTTCTTCTCTGAATGGTGGCTTCTGAGATATTAAAAAAGTCTGGTTTATGTTCTCTATGGTTCCCTTTTTTACTGGTAAAAATTGATAAGCTTTCATAAAATTCACATCTGCATGAACATAAAGAGGTTATTTTAAATGAATAGCTGATCAGTATTTCCAAGTATGTGCCCACGATATAGCCTGATTCAACATTGAGTGAGGAATACAAATAAACAGACAAACATTCGCTGCAGATACAACTGGTTAATGGTTGCACCTGCTAATTCAGTAAGAGATTTATTGCTATAGAACTGAAAGGAGAACTCAAGTTCAAGGGTAAAATGATGAGAAATTTCCCCTTACTTGGGCAAGATTTGTGCAAATGTATTCTATTTATTTAGCAGAATAAAAGGTAACAACAAATCTTATTGAAGTTCTCATACTTTACCTGAGCAAAAATATGTAGATAATGTATACTTGGAAAATAAGGTATTCAGTACAAGGGCTATGTTTTACTACACATTATTATAAAACCTTTCAAATATTTTACTTAAGATGTAGGCTGTAATCTAAATTCTTCTAGTATTTTGCAAAAGCCAGACCTTAAATGCCTTGAGACCAGCACGCATAATAATTGTACAATGTGATACTTCCTACTTTCATATAACATTCTTAATTATATTCATTGCCTTAATTACTATTTCTTCTCCTTCCTCTCCCAAATCCTAACTTCTTTCTTATAAATTAATAATGCATGAAATAAGGAAAGCAGTATTTTTAGCAAACATAATAGGTAAATTAGAAAAACTAGTCCATGTGATTCATAAGATTTATGAGACTGGTGTATATTCAGAATCATGCCTAATTTGAATAAGAGGAAAGATTTTAAAGTTATGACAGTTAATAACATCTTCAAGTTAGTCATTTTTACATCATTCCTTGTGACAATTAAAAGAGTGATGAACAAGTTTAAGATTTCTGATGACTAAGATGTCCCTCAATATTTTGTTACAAATGACTTGAACAGTAACCAATATGTTTCTACATTGATTTTTGCCTAAGTAAACAATTGAAAAGTCAACATGCTTTCTCAGAAACATTGAAGGGAGGTAATAGTGTGAATTTCAATGGTAAAAATAAACCTGACTCCCAGCATAACATGCACACACAATTATAACATATAATATTCTCTAAATAGTGAATTGACAAATTGAGTGATAATTTCAGCATTTACTCACAGTTTCAATATTTTAAGTAATGATAGAGCAGTATATCAGCCACATAATCTTCATTTTGGACATACAATTCTTATGATCTAAGAGAATTTTGAGTTGATTGAAATTCTATTGTATGCTGAAATATGTTTAATACTCTGAGAGATAGGTGATCATTCTGCCTATAGTAATGTTTATGTTATTAAGTTTTTTCCCTAACACTCATTTTCTAGGACTATTTTTTCTTGAAATTTTTACATAAAGTGAAAATGACCATGTAAATTAAATTAGCTATGTTTAGTGATATTTACAATGATTACATTTCAATACAGTGATATCTCAAAATACACCTTCAGATATATTTTCTTCAGTTCCTTAGCACTGTTCATTTTTGTGTATGTGTGCTGCATCTTTTCTTCAGAGTATGTAAAACTGCAATGAAAATTCTATTAATGAAGCATATAGAACATGATCTGTAACTATATCTATGTTAACAATAAATGTCACAACTTACTCTTATATGAAAGGTTTATTGAGGATTTATATTGCATAGTTAAAGAAGACCATAGCATGGTTCACAGATCACTGAAAACCCTAAATGTTTGTTTAACCTTTGACCTTAATGTCATGGAAACCTCTGGTCATCGTTCACCCATAACATCCTTGAAACTGAAAATTTCTTCTGGTCAGGAGATTTTCAATTACTTTATTGATCAATGTCATTCAAAAGACCATGGGCTACTCATTTAGGTAGGAAAAAAAAACCTACAAGGAAAAAACTAATTAGATGACCCTTGGCTGCATCTAATGACTCCAGACATATGACAATAAAAGCAAATGATAAGAAGTTACTGGAATTCTATATCAGTATTTAATTTGAAACAAAGAAGTAGCAATACTTGAATTGGGTGAATACATTTTAATTTGGTAATGAAGATCCATTTTCTCCCTGAATTGACAATTTCTTCATCATGTATTCTTTGTCTTTTATTTAGACTAATAAGGAAAAGAGGTTATATAAAAATTTCTGATTGAGTTTATATTGGCTCAATTATTATCATGTGCCTGAATTATTGTAATATTTATGCCAACATTCTTTTAAGATTCAAATTTTACTTTTCTAGTAATAAGGTGAAATAACATCTAACATAGGCTTTTGCATTACAAGAAATTGCCTGTGCTTCTATTCTAGGGTTTTATAGTAGATGTAGTAGATATAGTTTGACTGGATTCCACAGTATCTTGGTATGTAGGGAACTTATATCATGTCCTCTAAGTTAAAGAATAATTGCTTAGGTTTCTCATGATAAGTCTTAAATATCTGATAATTTTAATGACATCTTATCCGAATCTATGAAATAATGCCATAAAGATGATACGAGATGATTAGGAAAAAGTCATATAAATTAGTATTCAAAAAAAGGTGAAAACACACAAAAAAATTAGAGAATCAAGAAAGATAGATTTTCTGATTGTAATCATAGTAATACAAGGTGATCTTTTTTGAGAAAATATATTATTTCTCATCACAGTTACTAAGCTATTAACTACATGCATATGTGTGTGTGTGTGTGAGAGAGAGAGAGAGACAGACAGACAGAGAGAGAGAGAGAGACAGAGACAGAGACAGAGAGAGAGAGAACATTATCTCCTATCTCCTCAGGAGTTCTCCAAAAACCCTAACTCCATTTATCAGCAATGAAATAAGATGTGCTTTTCAGGTCACTTTCAAATATTCCTGTAACCACAAAGGACCAAGACACTAAAAGTCTTTCATAAGCATAAAAGCACACCAAACCAAGTATTCATAAAATTATGGAAACATTTACCAAAACGAATTCAGGAGCTGCAATACCCAGAAAAGCTGATTTTATAGAAAATCAACTGGGGTGACCCATGATCATTTACTTGAATAATTTACTTTAAGTATTAAATAACATAATTCGAAATAATATGCTATCATTGGAAAATGGACTGTCAAAATTTATCTGGGCAAATTATAATGTTTTTATTTATGAATTGTCATGGTGAAACTACTTTGTACAATTATGGGTGATGAAAAGATTGGAAAAAGAAAGTTAAATAGTCTCTAATAAAGGGCAGGTAAAAGTGCAGTCTGGGAAGTATAAAGGAGAGGCTGAATATGTAGCCATAAAATATCAAGGATGAGGGAGAGAGGAGTAGGTTTGATGGAACTACATCGCATGTATATGGACATATGCTACAACAAACCCTCTTCCTACAACTAATATGCTAATAAAATGTAAATGTTTCAGCTGATATAAGCATACTTTTATATCTCATAGATATGTTTATTAGTAAACCTAACATTGGCTCTGCCTGACATATATTTCACTGGCTTTATTAAACATGCATGTGTAAAATGGAAAGAAAATTTTACAAAGGACTGCTACAGGCTGTCATATTTTCATTTTAATTTCAGTTTAATTAAGCCTATTGATAAAATATGCCCTTCTAAAATAATTTTTTCCATAATTTATTCCAGTATTGTTTTAACTATAGAAATAATTAAGTTATAAACAATAGCATGGGCTTAGAGTATATATAAACATACTATATATATACATATTATATGTATGCACTATATTATATATATATATATATATATATATATATATATACCTGTGTGTTTGTATAGCTAGGCAATGCATAATATTTATTGAGTATGCAAAGGAAAGTGTTAGTAATACAACATAACTTTGGAGATTTAACCATACTTTTAATGTCAAGATTACAATATTGCCTCATACATTGAAGTTAAAATATCTTTAATATATGTGTCTTTTAGTCCTGACAGATAGACCTCCCCCCATAATCCTTCAAGGCCCGGTAAACCAATCTCTGGGAGTCGATGGTACTGCCTTACTGAAATGTAAAGCCACTGGTGATCCTCTTCCTGTGATTAGTTGGCTAAAGGAAGGATTTACTTTTCTGGGTAGAGATCCAAGAGCATCTATTCAAGAGCAAGGAACACTGCAGATTAAGAATTTACGGGTAAGTAATATTTGGCTTTTGTATTAACGTATGTAGTCCTCTAAGGGAAAATTGTGTGGTGAACTTAAAATCTTAGAGCTCAGCATAATTACTATACTTTTCATAAAACCATAAAAGTGAGGTGTTGAAATTAGAAATAAAAGGCACTGTCCTCATGTTGCTCAGAAACTCGTAGATCTAATTTTTTCAAAACTTCTGTCTCTTCTCTTGCATGTATACAATCAATGAAACTAGAACTATGATATACATAAAACTAATAAAACAACTGATATGTAAAAATCATTTGGAAAAAAATAAATTTAAAAAAATCATTTGAAAGTGACAATTGTTTCTGATTTTGCTATCACTAATAAAGCAAAATTGTAGAGCTCTATATATTTGCTTGACCAAATAATTTTGTTGAAATTGTAAAGGGATGAGACAGTGTTCACAGAAATCAGGTTTGGCTAATTCTAGGACAATTTCAGATTTTAGGATAATTTTTGTGGATTTTCTATTTAGTCTCCTACCTGAAAATAAGTTGTTGGTTTTCTTTAAACTGAAATTTATTTGATAAGGATTATTTTCCCTGGACATTTAATAAGTTGTATCTGCCTCAGAGACATCCCAAAATAAAATGTCTGCTTCTTACTAGTGTATTCATTTTCTGTTAGACACTTACAAACAAAGTTAAGGAGATTCATAAACCAACACACTATTTCTCTACAACAGTCTCCGAAAGTTAAAAGCTTGATCATGAGTCACCTGGGTCTTCTTCAAGGGCTCATGGGAATCTGTGAGTACATATGGATATAGGCTGTGTAAAGTGCCCATCTATATTTTATTAAGGAGCTGTGAAAACCAGGTAGATGCTTTATATGTAAGTTAAGTTGCCTATAAACTACCAGTATGTTTTACTCATGCAACCAATTATATTATAAGTCTACCCCTGACTATTTTAGTCAGCAATTGCCACACTAGAGGATAGAATATCCACAAGATTGGAGATCAGATCAGAACTGAGATAACTGATGAAATAATATATGAGGGAAAATCACTTAAAAGCAATTCAGTAAATTAATTAGCAGGTTCAAATCTTCAGGTAGACATTGGAAGCTAAGGTGAATTCAAAGCAGTGTTGTTGAATTTCACTCAGAAGTCAGGAAAGAAGATAAAAATATTTTGATGTACATATTTGTGTACATGTTTGGTGTACACTTAAGTAATACCCACCTATCTCTCCGTCTATCCCTCTATCTCTATTTATCTATCTATACATATTGAAAAGATAGACAGTAATCATTCTCGGAGAAGAAACCCCACCAAGTTCAGTTAAAATAAACTAAATTAATATGGATTGTGTTATTATTTATTGCAGATTAGTGGTTAAGTTTCTTTGAGCAAAGTGGAAGTTATGGAAAAAGTTATGCCAACTGTCTTTGTACAAACACTTTAACCTTTCTCTCTCTGGGCATTGGCTGACTTTGGTACATGGAGGTTAATGCATTTTTACTCTAATGGTGAGTGAAACAGTGTGCAGCAATTATAAAAGGTAGATTCATGGCGCTGTCTAACACTGAGCTTCATCATAGGCTTCTAAGAAGCCTCCCTGAGATGCCTGTGTCTGAGGGCTTATATGCAATCCAGTGCACAGGAGAGAAGGAGGGGACAATGTGTCCAAGCACCCTGACCTGCTTTTGTGATCAGAAAAGACATTATTTAAAGTAATAAAGAAGAACATGGTGATGATGGTGGTGGTGACAGGACAGGGAGACTCAGCAATGCTGCTTAGTTATTTGGAATCACATTTGTTAGTTCACAGTGTGAGCATAGTGTTCTTTTTCTGCAAGATAAGTAACTTTAAAGAGAATAAAATGGATTTATAGTCTTGTTGTGAGAAGTTTGTAGTAGGTCATGTGCCTTTTTATCTTGTATTTTCTCTTCAGTATTTAATGCAAGAGGGGGAAAAAAGCATGATGAATACTGTGTTCTCATAGTTCCACTAATTGGTAACCAAATCTTTATCTTTTGAGAAGTAAAATATTCCAGCACTCATTAAAACCTACCTACCACAGCTAATGTCAGGCTGGTTCTCCTCACAGTGACAAGAAGATGCAGTTAAGAAGCATTACCTATACACTCTTCTTTTAGCACTGGCTGGAATAACAAATGCTACACTTTAGTTCAACAGTGATAATAAAATGTAAATTCTTTTACTCTTTCACAGTCCCTATTTAAATGAACATCCCATTAAAGAACAACCTCTGCTCATTATATTTATTTTGTGAGTGAGGCTTCTGCAATGCAAAGATATCTAATGGCTCTAATGTGCTCCCAGCCACATTTGAAAGGAGGGCTCATTCCACAATGGAGATTCCCATCATCTTTCTGTGTGAAGGAAGACAATCTTAGTGAAATAATATGACAGAAAAGGATATACCAGAGCACTTGAAACTTATTTTAATGGACATAATGACATTTAAAATTAATTAAAATGGTGAGATGACAGCCACATCCATGCACTAATGATTGATCCAAAAAGCAATTTTGAAAGCTTCAAGTTTCACTATGCTTTCATTTTAAACCTAACTGATAGAATATTCCACAAACTCCCAGAATTCACTAAGAATGAGACCCATCTTTATCACTCCCCCTATTTTTGCTCAAAACTATGGCTCATGTGAGCCATAGTTTCTTCTGGTTAATTAGAGATAAGAGTATTAGGGACGTTTTTGCCTGGAATGGATTTTTCATGTCCCTTTCAGAGCTAGGTTAAATTAACTCATAGTCATGTTGGTTTATTTGCTTGTTTGATAGAAAAGAAACTCAAAGAAGAATCACATTTTATGATTGCAATGATGAGAAAAGTAAGAATAAGACAGAAGCAGAAAGTATACATTCAAGGCTGACAAGTGACAGGGTTTGTTTACCATATCAGAGCTTGAAGTAAAAGCCTTGTGCTTACTCAGCTTAGTACAACTGGTGACTTAAGAGTTGGATCACACTTCTAGCCAAACTTTTTGCTGGTCCATTGGAGATAGAGTCTCAAAGAAGTTTGTTTTGGGTCCGATTCATGATCCTTCAGTTCTCAGCCTCCAGAATAGTTAAGATTGCAATCACATCAAGTGGCACATGACCATTAAAAAAATATTTTTGCTGTTGTTCTATATTTACCTTTTCTTTTCTTAGAACGAACCCTTCCCCATTTTTCTTAATGTCTGAAAAAAATGCACCCTTTTATTATTTCATTCTTTAGTCTAGGGTACATTTTTGTCTACAGTTTATTTGAGATGGTTGCTTGGCATTTCTGATGTTCTTCAAACATATAGGAATCGCAATAATTTCTTTCCTGTCCATATCTGATTCTGATATCTGTAAGCCTTACTCTATAATAGAGTTAAGATTTGATTATATCACATTAAGAAAAAGGAAAATATAAATCAAATTTATTTTTTAAAATAACAGTTGTAAAAACAGATTTTTTAAAGCTGGGTGCTAGTGCCACATTCCTGTAATCCTAGTTTCTAAGGAGGCTGATATCTGAGGATTGAGGTTCAAAGCCAGCCTGGGCAGAAGTCCATGAGAATGTTATCTTTAAGTAACCAGCTGAAAGCCAGAAGTTGAGATGTGGGTTAAGTGTTAGAATGCCAGCCTTGAGGAAAAGAGTTAATCAAATGCGTGAGGCACTGAGATCAAGTCCCAGTACCACCATGCACAATAAAAAGAAAATACACAATTTCAAAATCTTTGGTTCAGCATTATGACAAAAACCCAAATTTATTTGATAATTTTTGTATACATACATATGACTGACTCTACCACATAATATGAATAAATGATACCACTCTGTTTGAAAGAGATTAACTCTCTTTTTTTGTCAAAATTGAAGAATCAATGTACAAATATTGCTGAAAGTCAAATCCTTTCTCTCTTTTGCATGTTAGATTTCTGATACTGGCACTTATACTTGTGTGGCTACAAGTTCAAGTGGAGAAACCTCCTGGAGTGCAGTGTTGGATGTGACAGGTGAGATTTTTTTTCTTATTACCTTTCTTATTAGCCAAAATACTGAATCCATAACTTATTATCAAATAAAAATTAAGAGATCAAAGTTTAGTTTTTGAACTACAATCTAATTCTTCACATTCAAAACCACTATGTATGTATGTGTGCATGTGTATGTATGTCTGCATTTACTTTTGTGGGTCTTAGGATTGAGCTCAGGGTTCTGGGCTTGCTTGGCAAGTGGTCTTACAACTTGAGTCATAAACCCAATTGGTTTGCTGTTAAGTATTCTGATAGGTTCCTGGGCTATTTTTGCCTGGGCCGGTCTTTTGAGCAGTTGGGAACACCCAAAACCAACTTGCTTTTGAGATATGTACTCATTTTCAACATAATATGTCACTGACATATGCTTATGCTGATCTGGAACCATGATCCTCCTGGTTTTTCTTCTAAAGGAATTGGTATTACACCTGCAAACTACCAACACCAGCTCAGTGCCAGTTTTTATTTGCTGTACCAGTTTTTGCTTTTGAGGGAAATACATGCTTCTAGTCTTTTTCTTTGAAACATCACTGTTGATTTATGCAACTGGGAATTAAGTTTATTTTATCTATCCTCTGTAGAATCTGGAGCAACAATCAGTAAAAGTTATGATTTAAATGACCTGCCAGGGCCACCATCTAAACCACAAGTCACAGACGTGACTAAGAACAGTGTCACCTTGTCTTGGCAAGCAGGTACCCCCGGAGCTCTTCCAGCAAGTGCATATATCATTGAGGCTTTCAGGTATGGGAAAAATTGCTTTTTTTTTTCTTTTCTGGGGTGTTTGCATTAGTTCCTATTTCCTAAAATGTTACCTAAGCTTGACTACTGTTTTTGTTAAGGACAATTGAATCTATATATCTTAAAGAATTTATCCTTTAACCTCATTCAAGAGCAGTCTTTCATTTTTTCATTTATAAATTAATGATAAGATTTTGCATTATCCATGCCCAGTGTATAGGAATCTAGTCTACAGCATAATAGTTCCTTTCTCTGCCTTTAGCAATTGTGTGCATTTTAACTGAGAATGCAGGATTTAGAACTAAACAGAAAATACAGTAACTGCTAAGCATAGCTATTTTTAAAAGGGATGCAATGGTTATTGAAGCACGAGACTTTGAAATAGCTATTCCTAATAATTGGAGCAGAACTTTAAATAATTGCATTGTTTTACGCTCTATACATGCATGCAGTTATTTTTATTTCTGCAATAAAACTAAAAAAAAAACACAGTTTAGAAATCAATTTCATGTGGCTCTCCACAAGCTATTTAAAACAATTGTCATCAATTTAAAGATATAGATAGTCCCATTGCTTTATTTGACTTAAATAAAGTAAAACGTGGAAAATATTCTAAATATTCTATCATAATCAATTTCATTGTGTTCCTCCCTGACTGGTCAAGTCTGAAGTATAGTCACTCTCTTTTGTCAGTATCAATACAATGAACACTTTAGTTTGATGCCATTCTAATCTAAGGATAGAAACAGTTTTTCAACTTTAGCATTTGTATATTAGATAATTTAATTTTTTATGTTTCCATGCTTCTAGATGTCCCCTCAAGTTGACAGCCCCAAAATCCATATTTTCCCCCCATTCTCAACAAAAATAGTATTTTCCCTTTGATCAAGTGTTGTAAAATGTCATTTATCTATAGCTGTCTGTACAGGGATCCCACACATAAATTCAGCAGTATTTTACCATTTGCGATGAGAAATCACAGTATTGTACAATGTAAATTTTATTAAAGCTCTAAGCAAGGGAAAATATTCATTACATGCTTCCTTTCTTCTTTTACAGATATGTAGTTTTAGAAGGCTCTGTTATAATATTGCATGCGGAGTTGATACAAAAGAAAACACACCTTGTAACAGGAAAATGTATTGGCATAATTTACTCTGTAGCCCATTTATTCTTTCTGCAGGTTAATTCTTTTCAAGGTATATATATGTGTATGCATTTATGAGGACCATATTTATTGTAAAAATTTGATGTTGTGATCTTGGCCTTTGTTCCTTTTACAGGTATTCATTTAGTGGGCTGCTCTGCATTTAGCAAAGGGCTGTCACATCTCCTGTGCTGAGTTTAATTTTGTTGTGCATGGCACTTCCGTTAGGTGGGCTCGGCTTTGTTGTTGAATCAACTGAAATCATTCAAACGTTTCATTTATTGGGCTGAACACTTCAAGTGCTGTGTGTCTGTCTGTCTTTAATTTTCAGCCATTAACTTTTGTCATTGATACCCAATTCCATTTCTAATAATTTTGTGACGGATCTCTAAATGAATGCTCTCTTCATGTTTCAGCCAATCAGTGAGCAATAGCTGGCAGACAGTGGCCAACCATGTAAAGACTACCTTATATACCGTGAGAGGACTCCGGCCCAATACCATCTATTTGTTCATGGTCAGAGCAATCAACTCTCAAGGTCTCAGTGACCCAAGCCCAATGTCAGATCCAGTGCGCACACAAGGTAATTTCATTTTCTCTAAACCTAACTGATTCTAGACAAAGCACCAGACAATCCTTATAGAAGAGGTGTTTCAAAAGTAACATACTTTGATTTTCTATGATGATTCACAGGACTTCATTCAGTGATGAGGAAGAATGTTTGCATTTTATCATATTAAATTGTGTCCTCTTGCTGGACATTGCAGTTTTAAAAGGACACAACAATTGGTGGCATGTGCATAGTAAAAACGAATTCACTAAGTTAGATCTTCATTGTGTTTACAAGGGTGGAAAAATGTTTCTTTCTCTTTGTATTAGTTAGAAAATAGCAAAAAAAAAAAAAAAAAAAAAAAAAAGCAGTTCTGTAAAGGATAGGTACCTAGACAAAACTATGACTTTTCATGAAGCCTACTTTTAAAATTCAGGGCAGCTCATCATAGAGGTTCTGTGAAACCAGTGTCTACTTCTCTAAAAACAGTGAGAAACTCAGATTTCCAGTGTCCCAATGAATAGATCCACAGGGCCCTGTGGGTACATTCATATACCCTCCAAGTGGTCAAGTTTAATAATGACCAGTACTAGCTTTTTTTTTACTCAGATAGTTGAAGGAGTAACCTATTTCAGCAAACAGTAAATGTGGTTTTCTTCCTAAGTCAGTGAATGGTTTTGACTAAGACAAAATTCCCCATAACATTAAAGTATAATTAACTTCACAATGGAAAATTTCCTCATCCCATCTTTAGTGACCTGTCTCTTCTTACTGAGAAGTTACTGAGAGCTAAGATTTAAGGTATAATGTTTCACTATTATCTTCTTTCCTACCAGTAGGTGATGGGAATCAATTCAATAGAAAAAATGGTGCCTTTTTTGTTGGTGCAACTTACTTGCTGTAGGCTTCTTGAGAAAGGATTGCTTTGCCAAAGATGTTGAACAAGATATAATTCAAAGTAGTATTCGATGGTAGAAGAAAACCAGATAAGCATAAAATATTATTATAATTACTGTGTAGTTCAGTAGTAGCAAGTACCATTGCCATTTTAACAGAGAATGGGGGCTTTAAGGAAATGAATAATAAAATGAAATCACCACATGACTATAATATTGCTGACAGGATGATGGTCTAGAGAGGAGGCAATTCCACTTGGCTATTGTTCTTGAAGAAGAATGTGATTAATTTTCCATCATGATAAACAGACTGTAGGTAAAGATCCTGTCTCCAGAGAGAGGGGGGAAAAGCAAAATGAAACAAACAAACAAAAACCACAACAAACACTTGGAAAGGCTGCCAGTTATATTTAATTTTACCTAGATCCAATTGCTTTTAATGTCTCTGAATTTAGTGCCAGATTAAATTAAAAATAGAAGAGATGTATAATTTGAAATCAAGAAATTATACTGTTTAGATTATTTTTACTTGTGGGGATGTGATAGCTTTTGTACATGGCTCTAGTGTAAGGTAGAATGGGAAAGACAGGCCTTGATCATTTAATAACTCTGCAGTCACTAAATCTTGACTCATAAAATAACTTCCAGTGAAAAGGTCAAAAAGAGATTAATGAAAATCTATTTGTGATCTGGCTTGTTCCAGTTGAGAGGCTGTACAAAGCAAAAAACATATGTTCTCTTACCAGATATTTAATAGGAATGTTCATGTTTTCGGTCTCAATGTCAACATCATTTTCACTATCACACCTTGTAGTGCTGTGTTCTAAAAAGAACTACTTTCCAAAGGACACTTTGTTTTATTACCTCTTATTTTCAAAGCTAGTGAATACCATAGGATCTGGATTTTTTTTCATTAAGTATAACAAATAGTTATACATCAACATCATAGTAGACCATACACCTATCAGCAAAGATTAATATTAGTCATATAATGGAACTACTTTTTCTCAATCAATCAGTAATTTACTTTGCTGTTTATATCAGAATGAAAAGACTGGAAATGAAAAATACACCTCTAGTATAGCCCCTTGTTTTTATGTCCTAATTAAAGAGTATACCATAGTGAATTACCATAAGAATTTAAAAAATAGTTTAGCAAGAATGTTTCATTTTGACAAGAGAAAAATAAGAGAAATGATTAAGAAAGTAAATTATTTTAAGTTAAACTTCAGTCATTCAATTAAGTGGAAGTACAGAAAGAATCAGTGTAATCAGAATAACCAGCTTAAAAAAAATGTCAGTTTGACAATGTATGAATTTCCATTAAATAATGGATTTAAATGCCTCTAAATTATCTGTTTTTTTTTGCTTCACAGACAGAGAATATATCTCCTTCCTTTCCTAGTGCAGCTCTAGAACATCTTTTCAGATATTGAAATTCTCTTTCAAATCTTTAATTTCACAGCATTTTGTCAGCATTCTAAGTTTTACAGTTTTGTAACTTTCAGTTCCTATTCTGTTTGCGTTTGATGAAATAAATCACCTCCCCGGTCTCTCAGTCTTCTTCCAGCCCTGAGAAAGGCCCAAGAGTAGGAAGTCAGAACTAGTTGATGCAATATGGGATTCATACAAACCTTCAGATATGCCTGGAAAGTTGAATAAATGTGCCAACATATATGCCAGTTTGGTGGACTTCAATGCCTATGGTTTATCCTTCTAAAGAAGTATTAGTACAGACACCCCAGTCTTTGTAAATAGGCAATCTAATGATCTTCCACAACCATGTATCTGTACTTGGAAGATAATGAAGGATCATAAACATACATTTGAATGAAATTTGATGAAGATAAATAGTATATCTCAAACTATGTTATTTACATACACATGTGCATACATACATATGTATATATATATATATGTAATGTGTGTTAGACCTTTAACTTTTTCATTTCTTAAATTTTGAATTTGTATCTTCAATGGTTGTATCCAGGGATTATAATTTAACATTTCCATTCCTGTGATCAGTGCATATTAATCACAATTATCCCTTTCGAACGTTCCTCCTTCCCTGTCATTTACTTGAAACCTTTTATAAGAAAAGTTTTAATTTTTCTGCTGTAATGAGCTGCGGATGTACTGTGTTGGCTTTTATAGAAATAAACTTGAATTTTACTATGTATTTTTGAAATTGGGAGTGATTGTCTCATCTAACTACAGATATCAGCCCACCAGCACAAGGAGTGGATCACAGACAAGTACAGAAAGAACTGGGGGATGTCATTGTTCGTCTTCACAATCCTGTTGTCCTGACCCCCACAACTGTCCAAGTCACATGGACGGTAAGTTACCAAAGATGGAATTAAGCCTTATATGCAACTTCACATGTAGTAACAAAGTCTATATTAGATCTCTCCTAAAGGTAAACAAAACAAAAGATGCAAATATACAAGCACAAATAAGTAATTAGGAGTCAATCTTCATTGTCCTATGCCTTACTTCTATGGAACTACTGATCTATTTTCTATCTCTATAGATTTATTTAGGCTTTCATAGTATAAATTCATATAATATGTCTTTTTTGTTGTTGTTGTTGTTCCTGGCTTCTTTTTACGCAACATAATGTTTTTAAGGCATCCATGTTGTAGGACCTATATGTCTTTGTTGTTGTTTTTTAATAGTATACCATTATATTATTGTTTTTGTGCTCTTTTAAAATATTCTGCCCTACAGCTGTATCACATTCTCTTTACCTCTTCTTCAATTAATGCTCCTCAGACTGGTTCAAATTTTGACTACTATGAATAAGCAGCTATAAATATTAGTCTTCAAGTTTTTGTATGAATATACAAGTCTCATTTATCTTGTCATATACCTAATTGAACAATATAGTAGATGCATGCTTAACGCCTCATGAATTGCCAGAACATTTAATTTGTGGTCTTATCCTTTATTTTCTAGCCATTGTTGTTTGTTTTGATGTCCTAGCTTCTTCCAGACCCTTCTAGTTGCGTCCATCTTCTTCTGAACTTTTTCTGTTTCCTTCTAGCTATAGTCATTTTAGTAGTTATACCCTGCAATTAGAATTTCATTGCAGGTCTGACTTCTATTAATGAATTGTTAATGAATAATAATGTCTGTGGGTTTTTTTGTTTGTTTGTTTTTTGCCAGTCCTAGGACTTTGACTCAGGGACTGAGCACTGTCTCTGGCTTCCTTTTTGCTCAAGGCTAGCACTCTACCACTTGAGCCACAGCTCTACTTCTGTCCTTTTCTGTTTATGTGGTGCTGAGGAATCGAACCCAGGGCTTCATGCATGCAAGGCGACCACTCTACTGCTAAGCTACATTCCCAGCCCTGTTTTTAGTTTCTTGATGATATGATTAGGAACATAAAAAATTAAATCTGAGTATTTTTGTGAATTTGAAACAACCATCTTTTTATTTTGTTAGCTGAAACATATAAAAGAACATCACATATAAGATAGGTGACAAACAGTATAAGAAATGTACCCAAGGCCTAACATATGAAACTGTAACCTCTCTGTACATCACTTTGACAAAAAAATAAGAAAAAAAGAAGAAAAGATAGGAAATAGTGATTCAGGCACTCAAGAGGCTGTGATCTGCCAATCAAGATCAAAGCTATCCCAGGCAGAAAAGTCCTTGAGACTATAATGTCCAATTACCTACCAAAAAAGCTGGAAGTAGATCAGTGGCTCAAGTAGTAGGGTGCTATTGACAATGCCCAGGCCCTGAGTTCAAGCCCAAGTACTGTCATGCACACACAAAATAAAGAAGAAAAGGACATCACAAATAACATATAATTTTAATAACATGTAGACCAAGATAATGAGTTTCAAGAAATAAATTTATATTTTAACATATGTTGAGAAAGTTCAAGTGTCATGAGTTATTAAATTTATTAAAAAACAATTGGTACATCACATTGAAAAAAAGTTTTGTCAGATGATATGTTCTGCAATAAAAATTGTACACAAACACTATCTCCCACAACTTTCCTTTACTTGGTAATTAAGTATTGCTGATAGGGTAAAGGGAAGTTAAATTAACCAGGCAATAACATTCAAAGGTCAGGTAAATATCAAGTTTACTTGAAGAAGCAGTATTAAAGGACTCTCTGTGAAGCCAGTGATCTCAGTCTTCCTTCTGCCCTCCTGGTCTTTCTACCTATAGCATGACTCACCTCAATCATGTTTCAATGACTTTGGAGTAATAATATAAATTAACAGGGAGTGCCATTTTTTTGCCACAAAAAATCATAATTGGCAAGACAAATGCTTTGGAAAAAAATATCTGCATTTCAGAATATTTAATCATTTTTAAGGATCAAATTCTTAATGTCTCATGTATATTTGCAGGTAAAGATTAAGATTAGAATTCCCTAACTTTCTCTATCTTCAAATGGCTGTACATTGAGATTACAATTTAACATGTCTATATATGTATATAATGCATCTTTTTTTTTTTTTTTTTTTTTTTGCCAGTCCGGGGGCTTGGACTCAGGGCCTGAGCACTGTCCCTGGCTTCTTTTTGCTCAAGGCTAGCACTCTGCCACTTGAGCCACAGCGCCCCTTCTGGCCATTTTCTGTATATGTGGTGCTGGGGAATTGAACCCAGGGCCTCATGTATATGAGGCAAGCACTCTTGCCCCTAGGCCATATCCCCAGCCCCTATAATGCATCTTGATCAGGATCATACTTCCCATCACTCCTCCTACATATCTCTGCTTCTACCAGTCACCTTGGGTCATATTTCTCAAAGTATCCATGAAAAAAAGGTACTGGGAAGCATAAATTCTCTGACTTTAAATCTGTTTCACGTTTTCATTTTAAAAGAAAAATGAAACATTTTTTTTAATAGTGAAATATTGGCATATCATCCTGAGTTGGATATCTTGTTATTTCTTGAACAAGACCATGCCATCAGTCAATTTTCTGGCTTATATATACAAAATTGGATAATCCTTTAAAAGTATAACTAAAGTCAAAATTTTAAAAAAGGCCAGATTCTGGTTAGTCATACCTATAATCCTAGCTAAACAAATTGGAAGTTTGGGAGGGCTTCTTTCAGCTTGCTTTTCAATGAAGGAGCTATTGGGTAAGAATCAAAGTTGTATATTACTAGAATTAATCACTTTAGCACACACTGAGTTTAAAAGTATGTAAAATTAGATCAGAATAATGTGGCAGTATTCTTGGAGTTCCTCCAGAAAAAAGGGCTAGTTATTACGAGTTTGTGAATCTGTCACCTGCATGACTTCCAGACTCCATTACTTTTATGTCTGTTTGTACAGTGAAGTGTCTGTGATGAAATATTTCTTTAATAACTGTTTGTTAAGTTGGTTTTACAAATACTTGGTTTGAAAACATAAGCAATTCAATCCTTCAGCCCATGTATGGGGTAGTTTACAGTTATAATGAGATATATTGCTCTACCTTTTTTTAATGAAGTCACCTTCCCATGAAATATGTCAGACGGAAGGTGAATCTATTGCCAAAGAAATTGTAACTATTTTGCATAATAATTTCCAATTGTTAAATGGACAAGGGAGGAGGAGAACCACACTCCTCATCACAGGCAAATGTTAAAAAAGCAGTAGTTAACAAGATCCATTTCCTAAAACTGACTGCTGTAATAATGAACACAGGCAAAACGAATAAGAATAAGTCACTTGTTGGGAAATGATAATTGGGGGATTTCTTTTGTTATTGTTTTATTCAAAGACAGAAATTTTTATTGCTTAAACATTATGGCAATGGCAATAAAAATATTTTTTTTCTTCAAACTCAACTTTCAGAACTACATTAAAATCAAATTGGCCACTTAGCAAAGCAAATTCACTTCAAATTTTCTGCTTACCATTGAGGTTTTTGTTTTGTGGAGTTCTACACGTTAAAAAAATGATTCCTGACAATCTCAAAAATTCAGTCAAAACACTAAAAGCTACCTGTATCTGTGCCACCTCTCATTCTTTATAAAGTCCTTTCATCAACAAATATGTTTTAACACTGCTCATCTCTAGAGCTTTATAATATGCACTGACTTCATTAATCATTTCTCTGTTTGTGTGCTCTTGAGATGTTCAGAAATTTAGAGACTGAGCTGTGATTCAAACCTAGGTCTTATACTGAAACAAACATCTGAAGCACTCTTTCCATCACTGAATGCAACCACAGCTATTATTTTTTCTTTCAGGCTCACAAACTACAATCTTTTAAATTAATAAGACCCCACAAAATTGTGCTTAGACTGATTGCACTCTGAACAAACATCTTTTTTAATGGCCAGAATACCAATAAAACTCCCAACAAGTGTATGATGCAACTTGAAAACCATCATCAGTCACAAGTCATTCCAATAGGGAGCGGTATTCAACATATATACACATGGAAGTCCACCTAACTTTTTAATGGAATGGTCAGCACTTTTATTTTTTGCTTCTACCTGTAACTGCAGATTGGTCCCTACAAAAGTATCACAAACTGCACAAAATAAAAGCACCGAATTGCTAAGCAGGCCATTGTCCCATTTCAAGCTAATGGCAGTGCCCACTGAAGTGAGCAAGGCAATGTTGTGTAGTAAACACTAGCTTCATAAAGTCCCCCAAACACTTAATTAATGAAAACCAAACATGGATAAAACCAATTTACCCTGATTTACAGACTCCCTTCATCTGGAAACAGCTGCTTAATGTTCTCCTTAAAAACACAGCTTGCTTCTTTCAGTATTAACAAGCTATTATTGTGAGTTATGTCTTTCTTTCAGTATATAAATTCACTTAAACCAAATGCAGAGAAGTTTATAAAATGTAAGCTCACTGTGTTTCTAATATATACTGCAAGGATTTTTTTTAAACTTTGACAGTTTGGATGTAAGGTGCCTCTCTCTTGTCCTCATGTATTTAATATTTTGCTTCTTGGTGGCATTATTTATAATGTCAGAATAATTCCTGCTTTTCAAAATAAATATCGCAGGTATATAGAAGCACAAACTGGTGGCATAGGTGGAGGCCCTATGTTCCGATGCCTTCATGTTAGACCTGGACTCACTCATTCTTTTTTTTTTTTTTTTTTTTTGGCCAGTCCTGGGCCTTGGACTCAGGGCCTGAGCACTGTCCCTGGCTTCTTCCCGCTCAAGGCTAGCACTCTGCCACGTGAGCCACAGCGCCGCTTCTGGCCGTTTTTTCTGTATATGTGGTGCTGGGGAATCGAACCTAGGGCCTCGTGTATCCGAGGCAGGCACTCTTGCCACTAGGCTATATCCCCAGCCCCAAGGACTCACTCATTCTTGATATCATGAGTACGGTACTAATTCCAGCAATCTATCAAGGTTTGGAAGTATTGCATGAGGAAGGGAATTCTTACTTTCCAGACTCATGTGAAAGGTGAATATGGGTGACTGGGAGTATGGCCTAGTGGCAAGAGTGCTTGCCTTTTATACATGAGGCCCTGGGTTCGATACCTCAGCACCACATATACAGAAAATGGCCAGAAGGGGTGCTGTGGCTCAAGTGGCAGAGTGCTAGCCTTGAGCAAAAAGAAGCCAGGGACAGTGCTCATGCCCTGAGTTCACGGCCTAGGACTGGCCAAAAAAAAAAAAAAAAAAGGAGAATATGGCACTACAAGAAAGACAACAGCTCCTGCACATCCACTTTTTGGAGTTTACCATTGTTTGTTATTCCAAACATAGAAAAATAATCTTTTGTTGCTACAATTTGGACTTTCAAAAGACAATATATTAAACTAATAATCATTTGTCTTCCTTGCTGCCTAGCCTTAAAAATAAAACATTCTGCATCTAAATTTAAAATGTTAGAAGTTGTTGAATTTGTTGGATGCAGGAAGCATCAATCAAATGAGGAAAATCAAAGCAAATCTGGGCCTTGACAGCTTTTTTTTTTTTTTAGAAATACAACCTGAAATAATTACACAGATATCTTACATATTGTGAGCTATTTTAAATAGAAGAGAGAGTTGGTCTACTCTTCATTTTGAAAATGCTCATGTGGACAATGTGAATTGAGAATTGGAAAGCTTGTTACAAGCACGTAGAAAGTTACAATGAATTAGATGGCCAAGGCTGACATGGGAGAAGAAAGGTTGGACTGCCATGATATCAGAACATACTTATCTTCAGGTTCTAATCACTTTGCTTTATCGACAGGTGGATCGCCAGCCTCAGTTTATTCAAGGATACCGAGTGATGTATCGTCAGACTTCAGGCCTGCAAGCTACAACTTCGTGGCAGAATTTAGATGCCAAAGTCCCAACTGAACGAAGTGCTGTTTTAGTCAATCTCAAAAAAGGTGTGACCTATGAAATTAAAGTTCGACCATACTTTAATGAGTTCCAAGGAATGGATAGTGAATCCAAAACAGTTCGTACTACTGAAGAAGGTCAGTACCACCACTTTCTTCTTTCCTTCCTTTCTTCCCTTCTTTTTCTCTCATTTTCTTACCCTCCTCCCCCTTTACCTCCTTTCCATTCTTCTTTGTATTTTCAAGAATTTGAGACTTTCTATGCTACCAAAGTTGGCCTGATCCACCTGTTTTATAACCCAAGAATCAGAAATATAAGTGTACACCCCTACACAAACTTCATTAGCCAGATTTCTAATGTAAATTGAATTTAATATGACAATTAAAACAATTTATTTCTCTATTCTGTGCAAGAAAGAACTCAACTAAATCTGATATATATTCCTGTTTGACTTAAGAAATTTTCAGTTACACATTGCCTATAAAAGAATATACAGAAAACTATATTTTTTTAAAAAATTATCTTTAAATAGTTAGACAAAAGGGTTTAAATCAACATCAGTTTATGAACATAATGAATATTGATCAGTGTCACCCCTCCAACATTTTCCCTTTACACACAGAAAGATATATAGATTTTTAGATTCATTATTAATCTATTTTTTAGGATATTTGAAAAAATGCTAAAGTTCATGATAATGTTGTTACCCACCATTACGTTCACCTTATGGTGAAAATTGGTATTACTAAAAAACAGTACTACTCTTCACATAGAGTGCTAAGTTTAACTTGTTTTCACTGAAATTTGACTTTTACTTGAGATTAGACATTTGTCAGTGTTCACTTCACATTTGTCTCTGAGTTTGGTGGGCTGGTGATGGTAACAAATGGAACTAAGCTGGACTATGTCTGTGAACGATAAGCAGTGATTTGTTTTTGTTCACATTTGTAGGAAGAAGCTGAGCACTGGAATAATTGAGCTGTCAGGAAGCAGGCTCGGTGTTCTCAGCAAGCTAGCAGCAAGGGCAATGAAAAGCCAGTTTCAAAAGTGTTATTTTACAGGGCAGTCTACTTAATAACAACAAGGCAGGTAGACAAGAGGTCAAATTTATGTCATTGTGCTGTATTCTGGAAATATACTGTCACAGTAAAGACCAAGAGGTTTTGGCATATGTTAGCTTGAAACCGCTATCTCAATGTAGACATGGTCACACATCCATCACAGATATAAGAAAGATGAGAGCCATTATTAAATAATCTTCTAAGTATTTGGGGAGGACATTTAGAATATTATTGAAGGGTTCAACTGTGTAGAGCTGTGGGGAAAAAAAAACACCACACACACTGATAGTTTTACATAAAGTCCTTCCAAGATGAGAATTTCTTGGATTTTTAAAAGTATCATCAAGAAGGATTTCATGTAGCATTTTGGTTTTACCTTTTCCATGTTTTTTTTTTTTTTAATTCAGAAGTTGCCTGAACACAGAAGAGTTTGTTTTTTTCCCCCTGTAAAATGAGTATTTCTTAGCTTTCAGGTGCATCGAATGGAACCTACTGGAGTTTAATGTCAGGAATGACTTCTCAATCATCTCCCCTCAGCATGGTGATAATTAGTTATAGGAAGAACTATAAAGAAAGAGAGTTATTGTGGGAAATCAAAATCTTCCCATTTCACATTTGACCAAACATGAACATGTTTTCATTTTTATCAGCAGGACCTCTTGGCCATCCATATAAAATAACTTTTAAATCTTAAATTGTGGACCAGTTTATTATGGTCAATTATTTCCCCCAGGATAAAAAGAAAACCATGCTTACTTTTTTGTTGTGTTTCTATTTTTATTTAGTACAGTGCAAAAAGCCTGCTAATAATGCTGGCATTGAGAAATAATGCCTGATACAATGGTGGAGCTTGTCCTCTCAGAATATGCTTGGTTGGAAGCATGTTGGTACATGTGTAGTTTCCAGAAATACAGCCTGTTGTAGCTGAAATAATTTAAAAAATCTACAATCAGATATATCTGGGTTCAAATTCTGACTGCTCTTTGGCTTTGATAAGTCTTTTCCAGTACTTGTTACCTAGTATGTAAAACAAGATAACAGTGATTTCTAACTCTTGAAGTTATTGTAAAAATTAAAAATGACACAAAGCTTAGTGCTTTGCATAGAAAACATATTCACTACAATTTAATTAAGGATATTGATAGTACATTATCTGATCTGTTGGATTTGCTTTAAAGCTATGCATGAATTTAAAGTATATTTTTCTAAAATATTGTCCCTGTTGGATATTATATGCATATTTTGAACTATTGACAACTGGAATGCCATACATCTTGACATTATATTCATAGTCTGTAAGCAGCACTAATGCATACCACCAAGGCTTACAGTTTTCATTCATTCTGATTCTTTCTTCTGCAGCCCCAAGTGCCCCTCCACAATCTGTCACTGTGCTGACAGTTGGAAGCCAAAATAGCACAAGCATTAGTGTTTCCTGGGATCCTCCTCCTCCAGACCACCAGAATGGAATTATCCAAGAATACAAGGTAAGCCTGGGTGAAGATGGAGGCCTCACAGACATAATTTCCTGGAGAAACCTCAGTGTTACCAAGAGAAGACATGTCCTAAGAGAGCAAGGTCCTCTTACTCCATTTCTGTGCAAATGAATGATGTATCTTTGTATGGCAGAAAAGGAGAAATGCATAGGGGATTAGAATTCGATTTTAAGAACAAACATGCAATTAAACTGGACAGCTAAATTTAAGACAGAAGTAATTGTCAGTGTGGTGGGGTTCAGGAAATTCAAAGATTTCGAGTGATGGGGCTCGGGCCATGTGTGCAGCCCTCATCCTAGAACCTGCATTATCTATTAGGATTCTCAGGCATGTAATTTTGATATACGGGCAGAGGGGGACAGGAAATAGGAGCTGGCATGACTAATTCCATACTGTATGCTACTTTTATCTATGTTATTGAAGTTGTGTAAAATATTTGCCTTGAAAAAAGACAAGCACTGAAATGAAGAAATTTAGAGGTAACAATTCTCTCAATTTCGGCTGGTTTGTTAATATGTAAAAATGTTACTTCCTGATTTTATAATTATTTCTAACTTTTCAAAACCAGACACTGTTTAATTATATTGTTATTTGATACTGTGTGTATAAAACACCTCATTAACTTTGGGAAGATCTCAAAATAAAACATTTTGTTATTAAGAAATGTTTCTAATCAAGTATGTAGGTATATTCCTGCACTGTTAGCCCTGAGAAGGCTAAGCCAAGAAGGTATGAGTTTCAGGCCAATCTGAACCACATGTTAAAATCTCATGACAAACTAATAACAACAGAAATAATAACATACTAGATAGATCCAGTGAAGGAGATCTAGATACTGTACCACACTTTAACAATATATGTGGATAATCTTCTTATGTCAGTTATCTAGTAAGATAATAATTTTATGTTAATATTGTTTGTTTGTATCTTTGCTAGTAATCTTACAATGTGAAATTCAACTGAATGATTTCACCCAAAACTTTGAGACTGGAGTTTATTTCTAAGACATAATAAAAAATTTAGTATGAATTTGTTAAGTCAAAAATAAGCTTTCTCAAACAAATAGATAAACTGAATACCTGTGCTTTTAGTTTAGGTTTGTTCTTATCACAATGTAAACATATCTACATAAGAAAAATGAATGACTTTATAGTAATAGCATAATTTCATAGAAAGTTTTATAAATTTTAGGAGATTGTCTGAACATTGAAGAATTAGCCACAAGTTACTGTGCATGTGTGAATGTGTGTGTGTTTGAGTGTTTGTGTTAATGTGGTTAGGAATCTATTTTGTACCATCCATGACTAAATAACCTAAACAATCACTTTGATAAATATTGATAATATTCACAAAATGATGAATTTTTCATAAGTGATAAAATCTGATACTGATTACATACCCATCATATATATTATATATGTATGCATGTGTATGTATGTATGTGTACATACATAGGCATGTGTGTCTGTGTGTATGTGTGTGTGTGTGTGGTGTGGGCTGGTCTTCCAACAGGAACAGAAAAAATATTTGTAAATAAAAGGAACATACAACTCATAGTTATTACTTTGCCTAAAAATACCTTTGCAGAAACAAAGTATTCCAAACTTTTACCTTTATGGAGATTTGTGAAATATTATGTAAGATGACACAAATATAGATAGATAGATAGATAGATAGATAGATAGATTTCTAACATTATATTTGTAACAGATTTGTAACTCCCAAAGGAAATATATCAACATTTATTTCTACTTATAGTGAGAGTGCAGCTTCTTCAACATCATTATATAGACTTCCTATTTTTCATGCCGTGTGTGGATATATATTTTGAACAATATTAAGGTTTGTTAGTGTCAAGTGTAAATATTGGCTTACTTCATTTTAGTCAATAGGTATAACTTGTGGCAATTAATCAGCCTGACTATTTCTATGTAAGTTGTTATTCCCTTAAGTGAAATATAAATTAATTGGGTATATCCTGTATACCCCAATTATTGTAAATTACAATCACCACATTTATAATAGAGTATGTTGAAAAATAAATATTGACAAATTAGCAAGAGGAAATTATAAATTAATCTATACAAAAATGCTGTTTGCAAACAAAGTCTACTTTTCAGCAGTATTTATTACAGGAATCATTGTGACTTCTAACTCATTATGAGTATATAATCATGATACTAAGATATAAATGAACATGATCTTGTTTAAGCTTGTCAAATTATTTTACCTATAACATGCACACGTGTCAATGCATGCAGAGATTGGGCTATAAAATATTTACAAACAGCAGCCTAGAAAATAGAATGGGCAACTATTAACAAGTATTTAATCAATTATAATGATCAATTCTAATTATCAGAAAACATAATTTCATATTATGTTTATACCCTATTTCTGTAGATCTGGTGTCTGGGAAATGAAACACGATTCCATATCAACAAAACTGTTGATGCAGCCATTCGGTCTGTAATAATTGGTGGATTATTCCCAGGTATTCAATACCGGGTAGAGGTGGCAGCCAGTACAAGTGCTGGAGTTGGAGTAAAAAGTGAACCACAGCCAATAATAATTGGTAAGTATCCATGTCTGCCATCTGTATTTGGCTCTCAGCTGGCAGTATGGTAGATGCTTTTGACTCAACATGCTAATTATATATACATAGTTGTGATAGGGCAGCATGCACCATGGAAGCATGAATTAACCACAGGGTTAATTTGTGCATGTGTGTATATGTGTGTGTTTGTGTGTTTGTGTTAATGTGGTTAGGTATCTGTTTTGTACCATTCATGACTAAGTAACCTAAACAATCACTTTGATAAATATTGATAATATTCACAAAATGATGAATTTTTCATAAGTAATAAAATCTGATACTAATTACATACCCATCATATATATTATATATGTATGCATGTGTATGTATGTTTACATACATATGCATGTGTGTGTATGTGTGTGTGTGTGTGTATTGTGGGCTGGTCCAATAGGAACAGAAAAAATATTTGTAAATAAAAGAAACAAACAACTCATAGTAATTACTTTGCATAAAAATACCTTTGCAGAAACAAACAAACTGCTGACCAATTTCTAAATTGTAAATTTGTCTATATCCAGCTGCAAGGAACAAAGACATTCTGTGTCTCTACATTATAACCAAGATTTGACCTTGGCGATCTTTGTAATTGGTCTCAGTCTAGTGTCTACAACAGAATATCTCCTTGTAATTTTAGCCTCAATTTTGTTTCAAGACTTTTTTTTTTAGTTTAATTTTATTGTCAATGGCAATGTACTGATTGGTTACAATAACATGCATATGGTATTGGGTACAACCTCCTCCCTCATTTTTTTTCTACCTTTCCTCCCCCTTCAGCCCCTCCCCCCAGTTGTACAGTTAATTGCAAACATATTGTCTTGTTAGTATGGCTGTTGCATTCCTTTATCTGTTAAACATCTCTCCCTAGGCAGATTTTCCTTTGTACATTGAGCGTGTCTTTCCATTTAAAAATATACTTGTCTGTTTTTTTAAATTAAGCTTTTTATTTATTGTCAAAGTATGGTACAGAGGGGTTAAAGATTCATATGTAAGACAGTGAGTACATTCTTTAACTTGTTAGTATAAATTGTATATTCTGTATAGATTGTGTGCTATCTGTCAGTATCTATCATCTATCTATCTATCCATCTATCTATTGATCTATCTATCTATCTATCTATCTACCTATCTATCTATCTATCTATCTATCTATCTATCTTCTATCTATCATCTATGAACTATGAACTCTGATCCACCATAACAGTCTAAATGTTTTCCCTTGGAGCTTAACTTTGTAGCACTGCATCAATTGACAGTTCCAATGAGAGAAAGGATAGACATAGTACAGTTTTTGTCATGGAGCATCCTTGTTTTACAAGGCAAATTCATTTCTTCTTGCTCTTATTTGCTTGGCAATATCGTTAACAAATCTTCACACAGTTTATAGATTAAAAATGTTTACAGATTTTATAAATCATCCCTTTTTTTGTTTTGCTCATTGACTGAAATAACAAGAGTATATTGCCAGTTTCTGGATAATTATTTCTATTACAAAATGCCTGTTGCATAGGGTCAGCTTCAAAATTCTGTAACAATATCAAACTCTTTGGATTCTGTGGCTGTTCTTTTTTTATATTAAAGATATTGGAGAAGTATAGGTAAAGTATTACCTTTTCTCTAAATTGCTTTTCCTCTCTTAATTAGTCATTCAGACTAAATTAATTCCTTAACCTGAGGGAAACCTAAAATTCCTCTCTTCTGAGATTTTCTGTGCTAAATTAGAATACAAAAGAAATAGAGGTTTAGCCAAAATGATACATACATATCTATATTTATGTGTATGGGTGTATTTCATATTTTGATGAAATATATCTATATATCACATTTTAATCATATGTGTACACATATATTGCATTTCATGGGATATCTATTGAAATAACATTTATAGCACTTAGAAAAGAGTTATTAATTTCTGAATTTCAAAACTATATCTGAGGTTTAAGGGTAGTGGACCATTCTCACATTTGAGAATCTGAGGCAAGGGAATTGTGAATTTGAGTTCAGCTTGGCCGATGTTAGAAAACCTTGTCTCAAAAAAGGAAACAAAGCACAAATATGAAACATTTCAAATGAATAATTTTCTCTGAGAGTCGCTAGATTAGGAAAATTTTAACTATAGTTTATTTATATATGAATGTATATAATAGAGGTGTGTGTGAGTGTGTATGTGTGTGTAATGGATTTAGTGATTATTTCTGATTATTCCTGAAGAATTATATTTCCCTTTCACCTTTTGTATTTCTTATTTCTTTAGTAATTAATTCACAATGTAAGTGGAACACATTGCTGTCCGGGGGGGGGGGGGGCTCTGGACCCCCTCTCCCCACTTCTCCAGGGGAGATGCCTAAATTCTAAACTATGAAAGACACTCAGCCCCACCCCTCCCACCAGCAGAAGGAATAAGCATACCTTTGTGGACTTTGCTGAGTTGAGGAGAAATGCCGAAATCCCCTTCCCCATCATCCCCCTCATGTGTTTGACTCAGGAAGAAAATTCTGGGGAGACAGCCTGATGGTTGAACGGGTCTCACAGGATTTAATTGGGAGGGGGTTTATATAACGGTAATGCCGGGAAAGGAGGGGGACTGGCCAAAGGGCCAGTCATAGGCTAAAGACCATGTCCGTCTTGGGTGGGGACTACAGCCCTCCAAGAGCTGGGTCTCTGTAGGAGACCCCGCCATGATGGCACACACACGTGTTTGCCCCCCAGGGGCGGGGGCTTCTCTTCCTGTTCAAAGCAGAAGGGGAGGGGACAGGCTAAAGCCAGCTGTGGCCTCTTAAAGGCACAGCTGTCCCCAACAGATTGCCTCTTTTTTTTTCAAATGGCCACCTGAAAGTATTTTAGGGATCTATTCCTCTTAAAGTCAAATAGAGGGCTGGGGATATAGCCTAGTGGCAAGAGTGCCTGCCTCGGTATACCCGAGGCCCTAGGTTCGATTCCCCAGCACCACATATACAGAAAACGGCCAGAAGCGGTGCTGTGGCTCAAGTGGCAGAGTGCTATCCTTGAGCGGGAAGAAGCCAGGGACAGTGCTTAGGCCCTGAGTCCAAGGCCCAGGACTGGCCAAAAAAAAAAAAAAAAAGTCAAATAGAATATTGCTAGCCTGCATTATATACAAACCTGTGCCATGACAATGATGGTTGTGTATGACACAATTGTATAGTGCCTAAAAATATTAAAGTTAATTCTGACTAAATCTAATAGAATGCTTTATTTAACTTTTCTATCATTTGAAAAATATTAGGTCTCTAAATGGATTTTAATTACTTTCTATTTATTTTTAGTGTACCCTAAAGTGTTACTGATTTATTTTCTATCAAATAAGGACAAGGTAGTTAAGTGATTTTTCTAGTTAAGTAATTAGAATACACAATGCTCATGGGGTAACCATAAAAATAGAATTGCATTATTTGAAATGAGTGCATATGCACAAGTAAGCAAAATTCAACCCACAAATGGCCATTTGTTGCTGGGAATTTGTTTTGTTTTAACATCTACTGCTGTGCTAAGAAGCCTTCTAATTGTCTCTTTAATTATCTTTCCCTATCTACCTACACATCTTGTCAGATAACATTATCTACACAGCCCTTATTCTTTAGTTGAATAGTGATTTAGTGTTAGGTAATCTTTTATTCTGGCAATTTATGCTTTCCTATTGTCTACTTGTTATTGGGACCATAGTCCAAGTGACAAGCTCTACTTCATTCCCTCATGACTTACTTTAGGTAAATCATGTATGAGCATTTGATGTAGTTTATAATTTTAAATTTTTCTTATGCCAGACCTTGTAAAATTTAATCTCTTCTATCTCAGTTTAATCTTCATCTTCAAAAGTTCCCTGAAGAAGCCATCAATCAAGACACAACTTCTTGCAGACTAAAATCAGGGTCATTTTTTTCTGAAGTTTTCTGTGAGAAAGTGACTTTTACATGAAGCAGTTCATAATTGTCTATCATTAAACTTGCAGACACAAAAATGTAAGCAAGTATGTTCACATATGGGACCATCACATGCTACCCCATGAAACAAATTTGCACTAACATCTAAATTTTTAATTATCTTGCTTTATAAACAATCTGCTATTTTTTAAATCATTTGCCATTTCATGCTTACCTTACTTCATTAGTAATATGTAGAATAGCTGTGAACCTTCCCAGTAACAGACACAATCAAATCTGATGTGTCATACTCCAATGGATGAGAGTCTCTCTCTCTCTCTCTCTCTCTCTCTCTCTCTCTCTCTCTCTCTCTCTCTCGTCTGTCTGTCTGTCTGTGCAATTTAGGATCATCACAGGTTGGTCCATTCTTCTTATGCTCAATTTAATGCAGCTGACAACAGTTTCAAACCTTGGCTGACATAAACGTCCCAAACTGTATTATATTTTATGAAGTTTTATACAGTAAATTGTAATTCTTTTCCTTTCCCTTTGCTCTGTAAGGCTCTTATTTTCAATATCTGCTATTATGTTAAAAATAGGAATTACTTAAATTATTTATTCATTTTATTCATTCACTTATTTATGATTTTTTTTTTTTTTTTTTTTTTTTGGCCAGTCCTGGGCCTTGGACTCAGGGCCTGAGCACTGTCCCTGGCTTCTTCCCGCTCAAGGCTAGTACCCTGCCACTTGAGCCACAGCGCCGCTTCTGGCCGTTTTCTGTATATGTGGTGCTGGGGAATCGAACCTAGGGCCTCGTGTATCCGAGGCAGGCACTCTTGCCACTAGGCTATATCCCCAGCCCTATTTATGAATTTTGATCTCAGGATTTAAAAAAAATTATTATCAAACTGATGTACAGAGAGGTTACAGTTTCATACGTTAGGCATTGGATACATATCTTGTACTGTTTGTTACCTCGTCCCTCATTCCCCCCTCTCTCCTCCCCCTTTTCCTTCCCCCCCATGAGTTGTTCAGTTCATTTACACCAAACAGTTTTGCAAGTATTGCTTTTGTAGTTGTTTGTCTTTTTTTTTTTTACCCTGTGTCTCTTGATTTTGATATTCCCTTTCAATAACCTAGTTCTAATACCAGTATACACGGTTTCCAATATACTCAGATAAGACACAGAGATAGTGTAGGTACAACCACAGGAAGGGGATACAAGAACATCATCAATAATAGAAGCTACAGTTACACATAGCACGTTGAAAGTAGTTACAACAGTGAAATAACAATTGTTTCCATAACATGGAGTGCATTTCACTTAGCATCATCAGGATTTTGATCTCAGCCCTGCACCATTTTTTCCATACTTGCTCCTATTTTAATTTAATCATTTTTCAGATAGAGCTTCACATTTTTGCCCAAGACTAGCTTTTGACTACGGTCCTCATATTCATTTCTTCTATGTAGTTGGATTGTATTTGGAAACCTCCTTGCCTAGTTTATTGTAACAGATGATTTTTATGAACTGTATGCCTAGATTGGCCTCACACCTCAGTTTTCTAATCTCACTTATAATAGAATTAGACCTATGAGCCATTGTGTTCATCTAAATATATATGCTATTTTAAATATGGATTTTTAACTTCACAATCCATGAACTATTATATATGTGTAAGTATATATGTATATATACATACACACATATACATGTATATACACACATATATGTATATACACATATATACATACACATATACATATATGTATATACATACACATACTAGTATATGTATATACATATACATACATATATACACATACATGTATATACATATATGTGTGTACACACACATACACACACACACACACACACACACACACACACATATATATATATATATATATATATACTGCTTATGAGTATACTGGGAAAATATTTACATAAGTGAATTTGATCTAGACCAGCACTGACTTTCTGTAATGCTATATAAGTATCTACAAAAATGCTAACAACTATAACAAACAAGCCTTCATTTTTATATATTTAGCGAATGCATTTGTTATGTATTCAAACATGGGTTATGCGAATGGGGGATATGTTTTTCATTCTCTACTGTTATTCAGAAATCTTGGACTCTTCCTGAGTGTGCAGATATGCACCATCTTCTGAGAAATACTGTGCCTCTGTCTCATTATAAACAAAGAAAGAGTTATCAAACATTGCCACAAAATATGATGGGTTCGAGTTTGTGCTTACTGAATATTGATTAATATACTTTTAATATTTGCCTAAACTGTGATCATTTTCCTCTCAAAACACTAGCATAAATAGTGTGGTTACCAACTCAATTTTGTCTTGTAAGGTTCTCAATTCTAGAGAATTTATCATTCAGGGCTGTGAAGCACTTAAGGTATCCTTTAGTGTTATAGAAGTCATAATTTTGAATGCAAAACTATCATATCCACATTTGTCTCTTTATATACAGCACCTCAATGACTCTTCTCCAAATACATGAAGTAGATATTATTGTTGCCAAGTAGGCCTGAAAGGTTTAAGTTCCATGCATAAGCTTCCTGCTTAGTTAGCTATTAAATAGCAAAGAAAATGTTCCATTGCTATGTGGGATAAGTTGAAATATTATATATATATATATATACATATATATCAATGTATGTGTAATATACATTATACATGTGTGCTGTATTTTAATTACATTATTTTATATATGGTTTATACATGCAACATTTGTGTTGTATATGTTTTCTGTGATATATATGTATATATTTAAGCCTTTCACTTTTATTACGGGATGATTCCTGAATTTAAACCCCAGTTAAAGATATTTTTTTCTTATTTCTGAGTTGTATACATAACCACTAGTAGAATAATCTTCGTCCACACTTAAATGTATGTGTGTTTTAGTTATAACAACCTAAAGGTCAATTTTAAAGTTGGTCTTTTTCCTTCAGAGCTCAAGTGGATTGTCAAATTAACTTTAGCTACTATAAGGGCATATTCATGTATAATCCTTGTGACATTGTAGTTATACATACTGATAGATTTCTATGAAAGAAAGTTTTCATAGTTGTTTTTTTATGTAGTAGCCTTCATGTCTGCTATAAAAATATAGTTGTATGAATAAAATATTAGGTAGGATATTAAGGCCAATATAAAATGACATTAATCTTGTAACTCAAGCATTTGAATATGGGCATATCAACTCATTTTAAATGTACTTGTTGCTTTCTCTTCGAATATTGATATTAAATAACTCAACAAATTTCAAGCAGAGTTGTTATTTCGGTTCCAAGTATTTGTTTGAATAGTAGTTTATAAGGCTAGAAATCAAGAACTGGTTCTTTATCTTCCCATAGCAAATCCCAGGGAAGCATATTCTCAGGTACTCTTTTACATATCAATTTTTTCTTCTTAATAACTTACAAAATTCTTACCAACAGTTGTGATAAGAGCTGGTAAAACAAAACAAATATCAAGCAGAAAAACAGATATTACCTCAGCTTGAAGGGATTACCTGTGCATTAGGCACAGCATATATGTCTTCCTTTATTTATTTTAATACATATTAACTCCATTGTTTTATACATAGGGGGACGCAATGAAGTTGTCATTACTGAGAACAACAACAGCATAACTGAACAAATCACTGATGTCGTAAAGCAACCAGCCTTTATAGCTGGTATTGGTGGTGCCTGCTGGGTAATTTTGATGGGATTTAGCATCTGGTTGTATTGGCGAAGAAAGAAGAGAAAGGGTCTCAGTAATTACGCTGGTAAGAGACTATTTTCAGCCATGTGAACCACTTATCTTTAGGAATGTAATGAAATGAGAAAGAGGAATGGAATGGGATAAGAAGCAAATGATTTTGGCTTGTTTTAAGAACCTGGTCTGTAAAATGCAATTATAAGCAGCATGCTTCAGTGCCTTGCTCTTGACCGTATCACTTTTTTGACCACAGGCAATCTCTCTGCTTCTGTGTTCAATGCAGCATAACAAGTATACACACCAATAAAAAGCTCAAATGTTTTCCCCAACCTGATCTTCAAAAGTATATATAGAAACATACACATACAAACTTTATTTGATCAGAAGATATTCTTCAGGAATGTTAAGAACATTATTGAAATACGCACTAATGATTAGAAACACAGCTTATGCTATGTCAGAATATAGATTACACTGGAACACATCCCAGACAGAATATAATAAGCAAAAATCTCACCAGAATTTAAAACAAAAACTGATGAGATATTAATTCTGTGATTTACTGTTCACTTAAATGGAGTTTATATCTGACTGTGGATCAAAGGGTTTTCAGAAGAAACAGAAGGAAGCAAAGAGAAGAATTCAGAAATAGAAAGGGAAAAGAGAAGATGCTAAATGAACTTTGAACATTTAAAAATGTTTAAGTCTTATATCTAAGCCAGAGTTTGAAGCATGTGAGAAGTGATAGCTTTTAAAACTTTCAAAAAATATAAGGGACAATGATAAAGAGAAAGGAGATAGGGAAGGATTGAGGGAGAAAGAGTGAAGAAAACAGAAGCAGAAAAAAGAGAAGAGATAAAGTCACTGATTAAGAGATTATAATTTATGGTTCAATACATTTTGATTGTTTTATTGTTTTGTTTTGTGTTTTATAAACAGAACTACAATAAAAATGATACATAGTTTTTAAAACTTTTTAGAATTTTCAAAGTGATAAATTGAATTTAACATTGTTCCCTACACACTTTTTTAAGTTTTGTGATACTGTATTCAGTCTTCAATTACTAATGGGTATTGTGAGCATTCATCAATGTCATTTATACAGAACTTATTATTCTTACCAAATAGTAGAAACATGTGTAATTAGTGTAAAAATCAAGCACTGGATGTTTCTCTTGTTACCTGACAGCATTAAATATGGTAACTTGACAATAATATTGTTCCTTACATCTGTATCTTATGAAGATGAAAACTCTTGGTTTCTGACCAGAATAACATTCTAGGAGTAGAGAAAGGAGGATAACCACTGGCTTCCATGCTGAGTGACATGCCATCATTCTGCCATTTTTATTTTCAGTAGCTACTTAATTCCTTGTTCTTTATGCTTTGTCACTACCTCAATGCTCAATCATTGAATATCTGAGAAAATACTGAATAAGGAAGAACTTCTCAGTGTCTGTGTCATCAACATTCACATTATGCCATGCATCTTCCCATTTGAAATCTAGTCCCTATTCATCTCTGAAAAGTGTCCACGATCCTACACATTTAACCAATCATTAAGATGCATTTCACCTTTGTGACACACTCATACCCATCTTATAACACATAAAGAAAAACTGATTTAATTCAAGGTCAGCTTGTGTTTATCCTTTCACATGACTTTACTGGTATTAGAAGATAGACATTCAAAGCACATTAGTGCAAAGTTCTAGTACATCCCGTGTGAATGGTGCCTATTAACCCTCCAAATTCTTCCTTCAGACACTCCTTTTTCCTTTTCTTTTTTTCTTTTTTCCAGTCCTGAGGCTTGACCCCAGAGCCTGGGCATTTCCCTGAGCTTCTTTTGCTCTAGCCACAACATGCTACTTCTCCCTTTTTCTGTTTGTGAGGTAATGAGGAATCAAACCCAGGGCTTCATGCATGCTAGACAACCACTCTATCACTAAGCCACATTCCCAGCCCTCATCACTCACTTTTTCACTTTTTTTTTTTTGCCAGGCCTGGGACTTGTACTCAGGGCTTGAGCACTGAGGAATCGAAACTAGAGCTTCACATATGCCAGGCAAGCACTGTACTGCTGGGCCATATTGCTAGCCCTCACTGACTTATTATAAATAAAATGATTCTTGTAACTGGAAAGTTTACACTTTTAATACATTCATTAAAAAAATTAGCATTCTTTGCAAAACCTATGCAGTTAGTTTTAAAATATCTGTTGGTCATTGAGCTTGACACAAATAACACATTTCCTATTATCATTTTTTTCATCTTGATTGGTGCCCATATGCTTGGGGAAAACCTATTAACTCAGAATGTGCTATGATTTTCAAATATTTTTGTAAAGGCCAAGTGAGAGAGAGAGGCCTTTCAAAATTTTTATACTTACTTGATAGATGGCTGACTCTCAGAATGTATTTACCTTCAGGTAGTAATTCACTTCTTCTAAATGAGAAGCAAATGAAATTTTGTGAAACCATAAGCACCTAGCATTGCATATCTGACTTGTGATAATTGCTATATATTTTCTATCCTAATAACCAATCTCCCACTTTTTCAACTTTTTACATTTCCAGTTAACTTAAAGAATATGATGTTTTTAAATAATATTGAATGACAGAATGTGTGCTAACCATACTGTCATGTTTCTGAAATTAAATAAATTAGTGAATGAATCATTTTAATAGTACAGAGAGTAATTGATGGACTATTTTCTCTGATGTGGTTTTAATTGTATAGAACATACTCTGCATGTGTTCCGTTTATATAGAAAGTTTTATAAAATCTCTGAGAATCTTACAATTTATAAGTATTCTCTGAGAATCTTACAATTTATAAGTACAAAAGAGAGCCCAAACTTATTGAAACAATGTGATTTTACTCACAAGATGAAAACCAAAGATTTAACATTTTCACTGCATGATACATGTTTATGTAGTTTGAATTCCTTACACCTTCATAATCTCTAATTGCCAATTCATATTAGTAGTAATTGATTTTTAGTAAAGAGTCCATACTGAATCAGCATTTTAATTGATTTAGTTTACCTTGTTGAGAAGAAACTTGTTTGGGAAGGAGGAGAGGGAAGAGAGATGAGTCTGCTCATGACTGTATGTTTATATGAACATGTTAAAATGAAACTTCTTGTACAACTAATTAATATTAATAAAGAAGAAAATATACAATAAAATAATTTATAGCTTTAGACTATTTTTCAAAACTCCAGTTATAATTAAGAACACTTGGTATGATTCTCCTGTACTTTTAATAATGCTAGATCTACAATAAATAGAATTATAAAGATAGTTTGATTTCAGCACATACATCTTGACTCTAAGTATCTTGTTAACTAAAGGAGGTACAATAGAGACAGAATGCTTAGTGGGACACATAGGACTCTCTTGTGGGGTGAGCCTTTACTGTGGAAAAGAAGCCTTCCATTCACCTCATGTTGACAAGCATCACCCAACGCCTTTTATTATGGCTGCTTTTTACTAGCTTTACAAATTATATACTTTTTAAAACTTGCAAAAGATAGTTTGCTACTCAGTGTTGATAATTTTCTTTAGGTATCAGAGGATGTAACTTACTTATCCTAGAACACTAGTGGTTTAAACTTGTATGTGCAAGTATTAACAATCATAAATTTGCACATTTAAGCCATTTATAAAGATAATTTTCCTCAAGCATGTTTTGCTTTTTCTTGCCACAGAAAGCAGATGATTCTCTAAGACAGTGTTGCACAAAGACGCTTCATTAAAAAAATAAGTAAATCTTGGCTGGAAATGTGGCTTAGTGGTAGAATGCTTGCCTAGCATGCATGAAGCTCTGAGCTCAATTCCTCAGTACCACGTTCACAGAAAAAGCCAGAATTGGAGCTGTGGCTAAAGTGGCAGAGTTCTAACCTCGAGCAAAAGAAGCACAAGCCCAGACCCTGAGTTCAAGCTCCAGAACTTGCAAAAACAAAACAAAACAAAAAATAAAAATACTAATTCTTCATTTAAGTTCTTCAGATACAAATGCACATCAACAATTTGCCCATGACAATAAGGACAGATAGAACAAATGTTATTCCAGAAACTGACATCCTACATAGAGCACCATGCAATATTATATATCTTTATTTTGCTAAGCATTAAAAATATTCTTGTTCCTACATGGAGATTTTTGGATAATTGGAAAAATTTACTTATCTAGGCTTGATGAGCTCAAACAACATTGTAAAGTTTGGACAGAAAATATTAGGAGACTTTTTTATTTGAAGTAAATGTTTTATCATGTTTACAATGATTTCATGTGTGAAATGCACAAATGTATAGTATATGTACCTATATTACTCTATTGTAATTTTAATGAAGACTGTATGTGTCATTTAAAAGTTATGCTGGATATCATTTATATTTACAATGATTGACAGCAAAAATTATGAAGAAAATATATTTTGACTTCTAAAGGGTAAGTTATATTTTGTGACTATCACTGAACATAACATTTCATAAAATTCAGTAAATATAAATAATTTAGCATGAGTTAGAAAGTTCACAAAATTCTAAATACTTTATACATGTGTTTTAAAGAGATTGGTGACATATAAATTATTTGACAAGACTATCCAAAAGCAGACAAAATATTAGATGGAATTTTTATAGCTTGATTATTTGAGTTGTTAATGCTTATTAAAAGAGGTTTAATCTCCATTCATATTTGAGAAATTGTTTGTCAGAAAATGTAATGTGTTTGGGCAGCAACATTATGGTTTTCATTCAGAATAGGAAAAGGTGACTTTGTGGAGATATACTTCCAAATACTTCCTTAATTCAGAATGTCAATTTACCACATGGTTATATTTTTCTCCCCCTTTTTGTAGCTCTGGCTGGCATGAGATTAGGGTTAAACTTGTCAAATAATATTAGCAGTACTTTGTATGTGTGCTGACCTTGCAAAACCTTTTTATATTTCCCATGAAATTGCAATAAATTTGAATGGTATGCCATTCTAAAAATTATTAGTTCATTTTGTCTAGGGACCTTTTTGGTTCTTAACTATAGCTAACTGAACCTTAGCACTATTCAGTTAGGTTAAGAACTTACAAATGTTACCATGGAATGCTCTTGATTTTTCAAATATTCGAAAAAATTCCTGATTTCGAGTGAATATGTTTCCAGCTTTGTCTCTAGTAAGCACAATCTTTTTCTTGGCACAAGTACAATTCCATATTTTAATGTACTTTAATTACAAATTTGTAATTAAACAATTTTCCCTTCATTTTAGTGGCATGCGAAGCACTGATGGCTCACACATGTAATTCTACTTATTCAGTAAACTGAGATCTGAGGACCGCAATTCAAAGCAAACCTGGGCAAGAAAGTCCCTGAGAGTCTTATCTCCAATAAAATGCCAAAAGAGACAGAAGTGGATCTGTGGCCTAAGTATTAGGGCATTAGTAACCTTGAGCACAAATTCTCAGGGACAACATCCAGATGTTGAATTAAAGTCCCAGTACCAGCAAAAAGAATATAGTGACAAAATTTGATATAAACTAATTTCTGATTTAGGGAGTTTAGGATACTGTTTAGGCATATTCAAATTTGATTGCTAAGTTACTAGTTTTCAGTGGAGTTGCTGTCCTAGATAGTTTTGTAGAATCAAAAGCGCATTATTTCTCCTATTAATAAATTACTTTGAAGTTCAAATACATTTGGTGACAAATCTTTTGTGTAGAAGCTGCTGGATCTGCACTTTTATTTACTTTCTTTCACTAATCTTTGACATCCAGTTTCACTGTTTTGTGCTATATGGAACAGAAACAATTGATGAATGTAAGGTAGTGGATTCATTACCTTGGCTCTGTGGCATGCTTGCTGGTGTTGTTAATAAGTTGTATAGATTTATAGGAATCTTTGACTTGACAAGTATTAAATTCAGTTGGAACCCATTCAGTCTCAATTGTTTGTAAATTCCATTTTCAGGGGCATTTTATTCTGAATTAATTATAAGTTCATCTCTATTGTAATTGTATTTGTACTACTCAGTACATAGTGCTGCTAACTTTACTTAAAAGGATATCTGATGGTGAGGAACAGGTAATCAGCACATACTACTTTTGTTTGCTTTATTAGAAGAACATTCATTTTTGGAAAAATCCTGTTTTAGTATCTATTCTGTGTCTTGTTTAATAACTTCTTATTAAGATGTCTTTATGTTAAGTTTTGGTTTGATAATTCTACATCCTCAGTAGTTTAGGACCAATGCACGTACAACTTGTAGCAGTATTTGGCATTTAAATATAAACTAGCTTTTATAAGTTATAAATTATCATTTTGATTTAAGCATTTACTTGAAGAGATGAAATATTCTATTAAAGTTTGTGCAAGTGATGGCTTTGCCCTGAGCCTGTACAATTACATTAATTATATTTTGTTAAAATTCCCAGAGGCTTCAATTCTAAACTGAGGTCCAATATATAGTCGTTATTAACCATAATTAATATTGACTGTGTCTTTCTGTTTTGTCATTTAGTTACATTTCAAAGAGGGGATGGAGGACTAATGACCAATGGAAGGTATGCTATGAAAATTCCTTTTTATGATTATTGCTACTCAGTACTAGAAAACTATAGTAGGGTGCTATTATTGAAATAAATGATCACTTACAAGTCTAACAAATCTAGGAGGAATTAAATTACTTACCAAAAGGTTTAATGATCTATCTATTGTACACTTTAGAGGAATCAAGTCCAGATGCTTCATATCTCCCAGATGCCCCTGAAGAAATTAGTAGTAAATATCACAAGGAATGTGTTCATTTGTTAGCAGGATGTTTATTGCATTAATTAGACATTAGCAAATGAAGTTGCTCTTGTTTAAGACTCCTTATTGGCTCTCCCTAAATTGCTGTGAGTGAACAATTACACATAATCGATCACAAAGTAAATGATTCATGGATGATGAATGGGCTGTAGATTGATAGGACTGGATTCCACAATTTTGGATACTCAATTGAAATTGATAAAAGCTGATAACAAACCCATATATCCTCATCTATTTTCTCTTTGCCAATATGTAGATTGTAATTAGGCTCTGGTAATAACTTCCAATCTCCCATTTAATCAATATTTTAGCAAAGAGAAATTAAGTCTAATGAGAGCTAGTGAATGTAGCAAGAAAGCTGTTGAATCTTCTTATTGCAGTTTCCATAGAAACACATGTTTCTCTTAGGGATTTGTAACAGAAAGGGTCTATCATAAAATGTACAATGATTATAGATGTTCTATGTCTTTGTAAATATGCTAATCATATGTAAAGGAAGAAGAAATCTAATCTTTAGCATTAAAGAAGGAAATTCTGTACTAAATCTGAGGTGAAAGAACTTTTCCTTACAGATTGTATGCACATGCTGGATCAGATCATAGTGAATCTTTTATTGCTTTTAATATGCCCCTGATATTTGACAATTTAGAAGACTAAAATGTGCTATTGATGGAACAGTAGAAGTACTACTCATTAATTTTCCTCAATTTCTTTGCTTCTAAATCAAGCAGGATAATAAAGTTGGCAGCCTAGAGGCACAGATTTGTGTGGAGTATCAGGAATCCGGGATAGAATCGCCCAAACACCTGAGAATGGCTGATATGGAATGGCCATTCATTGCAAGTGATCCCTTGAGGTGTCAATTTGTCATCAAACTTTGTTTGAGGATCTAATATATCACCAGTTTCAGGGCAGACAACTGATTTCATTTAGATGCTAGCACAAACACAGGCAAAGACTCTGCTTCCACTGACAGGGTTGATGTATCTATCTATCTAGCCTTGATTAACTGCTAAAGTTCCTTAATTCTGAAGTCTTCACATTTTAATTTGAAGTCAATTAAAATCTTCTTTTATGCCTTAACCCTTTGTAATATAAGAGAGAGTGTCAGCATCATGAAACTCTTATTGAGTCCCTTCTCATTTTGGTTTTAGCCGTCCAGGTCTTCTAAATTCTGGTGATCCCAATTATCCTTGGCTTGCTGATTCGTGGCCAGCCACAAGCTTGCCAGTCAACAATAGCAACAGTGGACCCAATGAAATTGGGAATTTTGGGCGTGGAGGTAAGTTATATTTTTTAATTATAAATTTATTATTTGTTTTTTGTTCTTGACTTTCCAATCCCTTTATAAATGAAAATATGGTAGAGAGACTTTTGAAGCTTCCATATGTAAAATATCTTTAGCATATATGCTAATGATTGTTGTGTTCTTGCTAAAAAATTTTGTGTAAAAGTAGTGTGTCTGCATTATATTAAGTGAAACAAAGTTTTTGTTTTGTTTTGTTTTGCCAATCTTGGTCCTTGGACTAAAGGCCTGAGCACTGTCCCTGGCTTCTTTTTGCTCAAGGCTAGCACTCTGCCACTTGAGCCACAGTGCCACTTCTGGCCATTTTCTATATATGTGGTGCTGGGGAATCGAACCCAGGGCCTCATGTATATGAGGCAAGAACTCTTGCCACTAGGCCATATTCCCAGCCCTGAAACAAAGTTTTTTAAAGAAGGTGTTACTCACCTAGAATGTGAATGGTCATAATCCACTTTATTTTCATGAGCATTCATATAATCTATGGGAACTATGCTGCTGACTAGGGCTCATGATTATGAATTATATTTTTCACTTTCCTAAATCTTATACAGTATGAATTTATTGAACATATCATAGGGACCTAGCATTTCATTAGTCACTATGAGTATGGTATTGGTATAGCAATAGATTATCCTTAACCTGATGTAGTATATTACATTAGTAAATTGGACAACATGTTCAGAAAGAACTTTCATCCGTTCTGCAGTTGTTAACTTCAAATGAGATAAAATGATGTAAACGACCTAGCATGCTACTACCTCCAAAGGTTTATGCTAGATTATTCTCTATATTTTTATGTAGTAATACATATGTATCTATTTAAAATAATGTACTCCTCCCAACAAACTACATTTGTTTTCTAATGAATTGAAGAGATTAATTTAGAGAAAGGTAAGGGAGAGTCTATGATATCAATATTTAGCATGAAAGATGCATGCACATTTTTCCTGGCAGAGGACAGTTTCTAGTAATTGAACTTGAGCTCCCATTCCAGTACTCTATGTGGGATACTGTCCATTTTGAGTAAGAAAGTTCCTAAGGGGATGCTATTTAAATTGTATCTGAGGAAAGAATAGGCATTAAGCAAGCAGATGAGAAAAGTGTGGAGAAGAAATTGTCTAGAAATAGCAAGGATAGTGACATTTTAAGAAATGAGATGGGCCCAGACAGCTATCATACACAATCCAGGCAAAGAGTTTTCAATAAACCAAATATGTGTCATGCCATGTTCCTGTGTTTTCAATCACATAGAGGCATGTGCAAGAGGACTGAAGGTGAAGGCCAGTCTGGAAATAAAAGCAAAAGACATTTTATTAAAAATAACTAAAAGTGAAAATGACTAGATGCATGGTTCACGTAGATAGATTGCTTCCCCATGGTCCTGGGTTCAAAACACTAGTGCACACACACAAACAAAAATAAATGAATGGTGGGGCTGAGGATATGGCCTAGTGGCAAGAGAGCTTGCCTCCCATACATAAAGCCCTAGGTTCGATTCCCCAGCACCACATATACAGAAAACGGCCAGAAGGGGTGCTGTGGCTCAAGTGGCAGAGTGCTAGTCTTGAGCAGAAAGAAAGCCAGGGACAGTGCTTAGGCCCTGAGTCCAAGGCCCAGGACTGGCCAAAAAATAAAATAAATAAATAAATAAATAAATAAATAAATTTATGAATGGAAGCCTGAGATCTTAAGTCATTGAGAAAATACTTGCCTGCTATGCCCTAAATTCTGGGTCCATTCCCAATTTGGCACACAGAAGTAAGAAATTAATTAATTAGTTAATTAACTTGCTAATGCTTGTACATAAAAATGCAGAGCAGCAGAAATGGTAGAAAGTACAGAAAACTAGATAACAGAAAATATTCTGTCATGTAAAAAATTAAACTATACCCAGAATTAAACTATTCCCAAAGCCATTGATGGTATTTTGATGAGGAGAGCACTATTTTAAGTCATCCAGTCTGTTATTGAGTGGAGAATGGAATAAGAGTAAAAAATTGGAGTAATTAGTTTGATTACTCTCATCAAAAGCAAGAAAACACTGAAAGATTTTATACTTCTAGAATATATTGACTTCTAAAGTATCTTGGTACAATTTATCCAACATATACATGTGTAGATTTGCAATATTTTTCTTCTATTTCTACCTAATTTTCATCTCATGACAAGAAATGCTTCACAGATGAACATCAAGGTCAAATGTAAGGCTTTTTAGTTTTACTGTCCCTTTTCAGTGTGAGATGCCTGTGAAACATTATTATTTTCTGCTGGAAATACCATAGAGATTTCTATAGTTTTTGAATGTATGACTTTTATGTAACTGAAAAATTGTGTAGCATATTATCAATTTAAAAATCAAGAAACTAAAGTTTGCCAAGCCAAATAATTGGTGATATAGGTATAAAACCTCATATCTTCATTCTCCTCTGCTCTGTAATCTCAACTAGGTGCATATGTTTAACTATATTCTCATAGAATGGGATTTTGATATCTATCTTTACGACTGGAATGCAGACACTCATTTGAATGTAACAATAATGATGTTTTGGCTTTAAAAATAACAAATTATCACATAATTTTTCATTTGTCAATACAGATTGTAAAAATTAATGAGCCATTTGCTAGTAGGCCATTCCTATAATCCTAGATTCTCTGGCTACTGAGATTGGAGGATGATAGTTTGAAGCCATCTTGAGCAGAAGAATCCCTAAGATTACTGTGAAGAAAGCAGTTATTCACACAAATAAATTGTGTATTTGTGCCCATCCTGGGTCTTGAATTCAGGACTTGAGTGCTTTCCCTGTTTTGTTTTGTTTCTTGCTCAAGGCTAGCACTCTACCACTTGAGCCACAGCTCCACTTATTTATTTGCTACATACAATTTTATAAAACAAGACATAAAAACAGGTATAATCAAGATAATTGAAAACTGCATTACAAGTGCACAAGGACTTTGAAAGTGGAATAAATACTGCCTAGCCATGATAAGACCTATTCAGATCCAGCATGGGTGGAAAGATGCAATAGTTTTCCAAAAGACCCACTGAAATAGGCCTCTCCTATACACACACACACACACACACACACACACACACACACACACACACACTTTCGTATAATCTTCCAATATTTCAATATTGGGTTACAATTAAATTCATTTTTGTAAACTATGGTAATGATCAAATGATGTTGGAGGACAACATACAGCTGCCAAATCAAAATACAAGTTATTTGACTTGAAGACTGACTATAATCGCATCTACCAGGAAGACATTTTATTTCTAGAGTCATCCTTTAGTTGTTGTGGAATAATATTACATTAGATTATCTTTGGCTACATTTTCTTTCTTTCTTTTTTTTTTTTTTTTTTTTTTTGGCCAGTCCTGGGCCTCGGACTCAGGGCCTGAGCACTGTCCCTGGCTTCTTCTTGCTCAAGGCTAGCACTCTGCCACTTGAGCCACAGCGCCACTTCTGGCCGTTTTCTGTATATGTGGAGCTGGGGAATGGAACTCAGGGCCTCATGTATACAAGGCAAGCACTCTTGCCACTAGGCCATATCCCCAGCCCCCTTTGGCTACATTTTCTTTTGATAATTTGTGCACAGATAAAAATCAATAACTTGTAATTGGAGTGGCATACAATCTAAATCTAAGGCTTTGGAGAATCTCAAATTCACAGTATATAAAACTGAGTCCCATGTTGAAGGAATATTTTTGTTCAACTAATGTTCACAAGTGAAACAATAAATACAAAATACAGAAACAAAAGTCTGAAAACATCCAAACAGGAGGTTTGATTTCCAGGTGAGGATTTTTGAGACAAAAACGTGATACTAGTACTTCAGAATGAAATATGCTATTCATCATCATACTTAGCAGTTAGCTAAACTAGCACAAGATATAGTGAAATGTTATAAATCTTATAGGTTTAATATATTTAAAGTCCTTATTTCAGCAAAGTTTATTCCCAATGTACTTATAAAACAAATTGGGCCAGATTTTATTTTATATATTTATTGTAAAGGTGACAAAAAGATTTTAAAACTTTTGGTTAGTCTGAGTTATACAATCTACAATGTATATTACAATTCTTTGTTATTATTGCTAAGGACACTTTTAGCTTTCATAAATTTCAAAGCAATGCTATGAAGCTATTTCAAGAAAAACTGATTACCATTAAATTTGTTTGTTAAATTAGTTGAAAATTTCCTATAGTGAAGAAGTCTAGTAATTTTATGATATCATGTTCTGTGAAGCAAGATTTATCAGAATGTCCATTCTTAAGGAAATACAGCTAATTGTATTTATTTTAACTCTATTGGATTAAAACTACTGTCAATATTTTCTAAGATTCGCTTAGTATCTTTCTTCTGAAAAAAGAAAGCATAAGTGCTCAGGAGAGAGGTGGCAGATCCAAATTATAAAGCATCATGTAAAGGTAATTCAGCATACCAAAATGATAAATGAACTGATTGATATTCAGTGTTGTTCCTGAGTTTAATTTTACTCTTGCTGTATTACAACGTGAAACTATAATTCTCCATTTCTAAGAGCTGAGAGCATAAATTAAACTCACTGATCACTGAGATTGCCTTTTCTAAAGCTAAATCCTGCTGTATTGTGAAAATGATTTATTCATGAAAATTTCCCTTTGTTATCCAAGAAAAAAAGAACACATTTTCTGCTATCAGTTATTCTCCATTTCTGGAGCTATAAAATCAAACCAGAGAAATGGCAAGTTAAAACTTAAAAATATATATATTTCATCATCAGAGTAGTATAATTAGGGTCCCTGTTTGCAAGTACTCTGCCATTGTACTCTGTCATTTGGAGTGAAGTGGAAATACATATTTGCTTTTGTGATTTGTGGATTCCTTTTAGGTGTTGCTTCTAACATGCTAAGACTTGGCTCTAGAACTGATGAAACAACTGAAAGTGTTTTTCCATCGTGAAATATCTCAAACTTCTCATTCATGTTTGAATAGACTGGGGGAAGTGATGGGTTAAGCAGTGAAATGTGAAGGGCGAGTACTAGGCCTGCCTATCACTGACGTTGATAGCTTGACGATGGTTGTATATCATCTACCCTTCATTGGCTCATGAAGCCTATCTCAGCTGAAATGCAAACACGCAGCATGACACATTTATTTTTCATCTTCAGTCCTGATAGTTTTGGTTTTCCTATGCATAGTTAAATTGCTCCATTTCCCTGTTCATCACAGATGTACTGCCACCGGTTCCAGGCCAAGGGGATAAAACAGCAACAATGCTCTCAGATGGAGCCATTTATAGCAGCATTGACTTCACTACCAAAACCACGTACAACAGTTCCAGCCAAATAACACAGGCTACCCCATATGCCACAACGCAGATCTTGCATTCCAATAGCATCCATGAACTGGCTGTTGATCTACCTGATCCACAATGGAAAAGTTCTATTCAGCAGAAAACTGATCTGATGGGATTTGGTTATTCTCTACCTGATCAGAACAAAGGTAACAATGGTGAGTCAGGTTCTTGTGTCTTGACAAGTGAATCTCACAACATTTGTGCATGATATAGAGATTAGTATTTGTTGTTCACTTTTGTGATTCATTCCCAGGTTTACTACCTAAACTCAAACACTGTATTGGCATGTATTAAATACCTTGAACAATTCTTACCACCACCATCGCCACCGCCACTGCACACCAGCACCAATCAGTTTCATTCTTTTCAGCATTTCTTTTCGACTAATAATCAACAATCCATCTCTACTTCCATTAGGATAGGACAGACCAAACATTCCTTCACTTTCCCACATCTGCTTCCGAGTTGCTAACTGCATGTTCTGCATGGGCTTGTGCTGTGAACTAATCACATGATGCCACTATGACCTCTGCCCTTTAACCCTTAGCCTTACTTTACATCCCTGACTACCGATTGGCTGAGGGATTGTCTAATAGAATGCCACACAACCAGTCACAGGATTTCAGCACCACCAGCTCTCACAACAGCTCAGAAAGGAGTGGCAGTCTTTCAGGTTGGTCTCCTTACAGTAAGGTGAAATCTTCTGTTTGTCACCAGCATATGACCTGTACTCCTAATAGCCAATGAAGAAATACGCCTGGCTCACAAGCCCCTATCAGGCATTTCTCTTTCAAATGACAAGAGGGGTTTATCCTAGTGAAGTTAAGCTTTGGTTGGGGGGAGGAGGAAGAATAAATTTTCTTGAACTAACTAAACTGGGATAAGTTTGTTAGAAAATTATGCCATTTTACAATAATATTTTTAAGAAAAAAAAGGTGAATGTGATCTGTCTTGAACCCTGTTTATGTCAAGAGAAATTCATAACACAAAGATTTCACATGAAAAGTAATTCTACATCATTGAAAACACAAGCTAAATTCAACTGAAATGAAAATGAGTATGGAGACTTTTCATATAGGGGTTCTACTGATGTGATCACAACTTTTTTATAGTCAGAATGAGGTCATTTTAGTAGACACATTTTAACATCTAACCATAATCTTTACATTATATGGCTGATAACTAACTTTATATTTTTATTGATTTTTTTACCCTTCTTGCTCAACATATTCAGATTAAATATGTGCTATTGTTTGTAAAATATTTTAATTCTTTCTAATAGCAAAGCACCATAGTGTGCTATGGATGTCACATGCTATAGGCATAGACACCATAAAGAGTTAACTAATTTAACATCATTAGGGTTACATTTACTAAATTACTTTTCCTCAGGAGATAGAACCCTCTCAAACTGAAAATGTTAATGCTCTCTCTTCCCTCCAGAATGAGTCATTTACTTTCCTTGCCTATTGGTAGGATTTGATGTATTATAGAATGAAGAAAATTTTAAACATCTGTTATGAATTTAAACTGGCTTAATAATATAGGGGAACTTTTTGAATGACCTTATATGTCATTTGTGCTGTCACTTATGTATAATTACTCCCACAATTGTTCTGAATAATTAAAAAGTATGTTTTTTGCCCTGAGGTTTCCTTTTTATTTCATTGAAATATGTAAAGATCAAGAAATGCATAAAAGCAATCTACATATTCTATGCCATGAATTCTATAATACCTATGAAACTATCATTAAGTACTTTGTATAGATTGATTGCTATTGGATTTTAAAAGTTATATTTTGAGTAATTGTAGGTAGTACAGGTTTCACAATAGTGCTTGCCACTTTTTTGAATCCATTTATCTCTTGAGTGACATTTATATATATCTAGGAATTATATTAACTACTTCATCTACATTTGAATACAAAATTACTTAAATTGGAGATAGAAAGCATTTTCAATAGCTAAGAGTGAAGTGATAATCCTTTCTTTCATTTAATATTGAGTTGATACGCCAGTTGAGTTTGATATTTCATTTTACTGTTCATATATCTATAGGTTTGTTTTCTAAGTCTCAAATTCAAGATAAGTCTTCCAGAAGGCTAGCTAATGGTAACATATTGTATGATTTCTTTAGTTTGTGCACAGTAATGTAACCAATTAAAAAAAAATAAGAGTAATAAAAGACTGGAGATTTTGAGTTATTTGAGTGAATTTCTTACCCTCTTTGAAATGCTTACTATTTACTCAGTACATAAATATGGAGAATTTCTGTTTAAAAGCCAATTCTTAAAACTATGAATCTCAAGAAATTTCAAACCCCTTTTTAAAGTCATAATCACACATGTGTGTATGTATATATACATATATATTGAATGATAAATAATTTAGTATATCATTTTTTAAAAGAATAGGACATATTTTTGTTAATTCGTTTTTGCAGTGCTAGAGGGTTAAACTCATGCATGCTAGGCAAGTCCACAGTCCCTATACATTTCATCCTAAAATGAGATGTTTTCATAATTTCTTCCTGTAGAAATCATATAATAAGTCTAGAAAAATCAAAATATTTACATTTTGCATTGAAGAGACAGGGATCAGATGCATTTGCAAGGCATGTAACTATGCTCTTAGACTCAGTGAAGGCATTTCTCCCATTAAAATAATAGAGCATTTTTTGTGTGTACAAGTAATAGTAGTGGGCTGTGGCTCACATTACTAAGTTCCAGAACCAAAGGAGAACTGATATGCTTTAGGTTATATCATATAGCTACCACTATGCTAAGGTTCTACCACTTAGCTCTTTGCTAAGAGAACATGGTTGTGCAACCAGACTGTTCAAATGAGACAACAGGCATTTTTTAATAGAGAGAAATACTGCTTTAAAAAGCTCTCAGAAAGTCACTTTGTGTATCATTTGTTTCCAAAACACATTTTTAAATCTAGTGTTAAAACAGTAGACAATGAATGCCTTACTTGAATTTGGGTCCTTAATGAAGGACTTAAACAAAAGACTGAAGGGGAGTTGCATTCAGAGCTCCACAAATAGTAGTTTCTTTCTTTCTTTCCCATTTTCACAAATTTTCCTTTAATTGAAAAAGACAAATATTTAAAATATTTTACACAATTAAGTATGAGTAAAAGGTATCCAAATGGTCTTGAACTCTAAAGTAAAATTGATTTGTGTCCCTGCACCACAAGTAATATGTTATGTGATTCTGTACTTTAAAATCCTTTTCCAAATATTTGGCATAATCTACCAAAAAATTAAAAGAAATCTATTTTCCCCAATAGCCATAGATATTTCTAATTGCACTCTGGATCAACTCAATGTGAGACACTGAAATAGAAGATATTACTGTGTGTACTGGAACAATCTGCTTTTTTTTAATAAGTATATATGTACAGTTTTTTTTTATAAGTATATGTATATCTTCTCTCTTGATTTACTCTACTTGGTACCATAATCCAAGGAGAAAGGCTAACTGCCCTTCAGTAGGCCCAGTCTTTGCACTTACAGAGCATGCCATATTGACTGTGCCCAAATTCTATCAGGCAGAACTGTGTGAATGAAACCTGAAGAATGGAAGAAATAATGGAAAACAAGGGGGAAAGCTATTACCATTGATGAAAATTGTATGGAAGAATCATTTCAATAATTTAATGAAAATTTATTTTACACACTAACTTGATATTCAAACCCACATTAACAGAGGCTACGAAGAGAGGAAGTGGGATTTGATGGTTATATTGCAGAAAGTTAGGAAACAAAGAGGGAGAAAGCAAGAATTGAGCTCACTATGCGCAAATCTTGGAGTCAGATAGAAAAGCCTCTATAATCTTGCAAAAATAGACTAAAAAGTAGAGTAAATCAAGAGAGAAGATGGTCCTATGACTGTACACAGATACTTAGGAAAAACAGATTCTCTCTCTTTCTGTCTGTCACTGTCTCTCTGTCTCTCTGTCTCTCTGTCTCTCTCTCTCTCTCTCTGTTTTTCTTTCTCTTTTTCTTTTCTTTATTTCATTCCTTTGCTCGTCCTGGGGCTTGAACCCTCAGCCTGGGTGCTGTTCCTGAGCTTTCCTTTTGCTCAATAGGAGCAACCTATTATCTGAGCCACAGCACCGCTTCTTGCTTTTTTGAGTCATTTATTGAAGGTAAGAATCTCACAGTGTTTCCTGCCTGGACAGGCTTGGAACCATGAACCTCAGATCTCAGCTTCCTGTATCACTAGGATTATAGGTGTGAGGCACTAGCAAATAATAGTTACTAGTAAAGTGGTTATCTGAAAGATTAAAAAATAATTAAACATAAGTTCAATTAAGATTCTTCTGCTAAATAGTGTACCATTTCAGGAATACCCTTGGGACCTGAAGAAGTTAAAGCAGGGAAATCACTAGAGGATTATAAGCTGTGCTTTCTTTAAGATAGAGGAATGATAGAGATAAGTATTAACTGGCCTATATTGTGTAATTACTAATGAGCTCCAATGGGTAAAGCACTTTGTTTGCTGGAATTAGAAATGTGTGTAGATCTACATGCTATATAGAAAACAGATTACACTGTGAATGAATGCATTATCAAATAAGGTACACAACTCAGAGATTAGTAAATGGTAGAAGAAAGAAAATATGGGTCGAATTTCTGTGATGTGTACATGACTAGACAACCATAATATAAATGTTTTATACTCATAGCTTTTAGTCCCAGAATGATGAAATGCAAGAAGTCAATAGCACTTTTTGCATAAATATCGATAGACTAAGGTGGGAATAATGGAAGTTACTTATATTCCAGATATACCATTTACATTGTTAAAGAAGTATTCATTCTTGAATACACTGGTCCATGTGTTTTGTGAACAAGCTTCGTTCTCTTAGTTTTGGAAGAATAAAAAGTATGGTGTTATACAAATAATCTTTTAGTTTTGTTTTTCAGTAAACTCCATGTAATCCTAGATATGGCTCATGTGCTACTGACTTACTTTGTGCATGTGTTCATATGTTTTATAAGTAATACTGGAAATAATTACTATATTAATCTCTTCTTGGAATTTTATAAAATGTTATGATTTTAAATACCTGCGGACTATTTTCACTACATATGAAAGTAACTGAACCTTTCATTAACAAATGATCTTTAGAATGTAGCTGATTGACTTTTATCAGTGACTTTTGAGGAAAAAAATGTTTATTTTCTTGGATAAATTAAACTGAGTGATTTTTTTTGTAATTGAGTAAATTCTAATAGAAACCTCAACCTGAATCCTCTGATACTAAATTTTCTACTGAGAGAGAAGATGCAAAAGAACATTATGCATGCACTAAAATCTGACATTTAAAAGAATTTGCTATGGACCATTATTTCACTTAACAATGAAAAAGGAACTAGCAGACATGAATAAATGAATAAATGTGCTTTGGATACTGCACCCATGATTTTGGTTTATTCAGCTCTGTAGTTAATGTATTAGGAAAGAAACTATCATTTCGATTGATTCGAATCCTCTTTTTCTGATGATACTATCTCTTTATGTTATTATCTAAGCCATCTCTAACATTATGACTGGGTATTTTGTAAACATAGGGTACAGCTTTCCATGTGAGAGTCTCTGTTTCTTTTGATATTCAGCAACTCTGAATGCATGCATTTTACTTTTAGGTGGAAAAGGTGGGAAAAAGAAGAAAAATAAAAACACTTCGAAACCACAGAAAAACAATGGATCAGCCTGGGCCAATGTTCCTCTACCTCCTCCCCCAGTCCAGCCCCTTCCTGGTACAGAGCTGGAACACTACACAGTGGAACAGCAAGAAAATGGGTAAAAGTATACAATTTTTACCAACAAAATGACTAGGCCTGCATTCCCTTCTCTATTGTTCACTATCCTTCCTCTCCTCTACCCTGTCCTTGCATTTTCCCCCTTTTACAGTTTGTACTGAAAATATATTTTTAGCTGATAGATACACAACAGCACACACTGCAGACTGTGAATCCTTGGCCTTCAAGTGCCTTAGATTGTCTGCAATCATGATAATGAAGCCTCCATTTATAATATTGCTTGTTAGTTTGAAAGCAAGTACCCACAGCTCTGTGAACTAAAGAGCCACTCCTGAGAAGGGCTGAAAAGGGAATTAAAATAACCTTCTTCATCATCCCTGGCCGCTCTCTAATGACTTGATGTCTGGCCATAGCAGGGCGCCACGATAGAGCGCCATCACAATGGGATAATTGTAGGGACCTGACCAGTGGGTAGAACTTTAATCATCTGCTGCGATGGGAATTTAGGGGCAGGAACAATGAAAGAGGTTCAAGCCAATGCACAGTCTGCAACAAAACCTTTTTTAAGTTGGAAAATTACCTTTGAGGGCCTTTAAGTGTGAATAAGTTTCCTATTCTTTCTAAAACATCTCGCAAGAGTTGTTTCCTGTTAGTTTAAGTGTTAATTGATTTTAAACACAAAGCCACAGATAATTTTTATTCCAATAAAAAGCAAGTCAAAAAATGGTCTCTTTATAGCATTTCAATGATTCCAAGTGCATATGGCTTCCTTAATCTCTGCAACCTTCTTTTAATTCAGACTAGGCCTATATGTAAACTGAAAATTTAGAATACAAGCAGTTTTTTATCTACATAGTATTTTTTGTTTAGAAATAATTTCATATTGTAACATCTTAGTTCATTTGAATACTGGTTTTATGTCTTTTTTTCAAATAAATATTTCATTGTATATATCACAAGTTATCTCTCTGGGATTACAGTGTCTATTTACATAACTTCATTGTTTTCCTTTACATAAAATTATCACATTTGAGTTAACCAATTATCTTAAAATATGATTTTAATTTATATTAGTGATATAACTATATGTGTGTCAAGTAATCATGAGTAAAGAAAAGCCAAATATTTAAATTTATTAAGAAAAGATTGTTACAGTACTTAATTTTTAAGATTGTGGTTAGAGAATGGTGAAATAGAACAGACAAAATGAATGGGAAGTGATAGTAGAGCTGATAATGCATAAAATGATGAACATAGATCACAAAAAAAAGGGGGGGAATTTAAATGCCACTTTCTTTTCATATTGAATCAAAAGTATAGACTATAAAATGTTTGTTACCTATTGAAATAACACATTTCCATCAACTTAAAACTTGAATTTATTATCTGGAAGTAACATTGGAAATATTTATTTGTTGATGACATAGTACATGTTCTTGCAGCTTCATCATTTTTAGAAAATTATGATACAAAATATAAAGTTACTTGTACATACTTGGAGTAATGTAAAATAATTAGCCAAATTATGTGTTATTAAAAATCTTAATAAGGGCTGGGGATATGGCCTAGTGGCAAGAGTGCTTGTCTCATATACATGAAGCCCTGAGGTCAATTCCCCAGCACCACATATACAGAAAATGTCCAGAAGTGGCTCTGTGGCTCAAGTGGCAGAGTGTTAGCCTTGAACAAAAAGAAGCCAGGGACAGTGCTCAGGCCCTGAGTTCAAGCTCTAGGACTGACAAAAAAACAAAACCAAACAATAAAGCTGCAGTGAATATGGTTGTGCTGGTTGCTTAAGTGCCAGCTGTTTTGTAGTGATTTGGGTAAATGCCCAGGAGTGGGATTTCTGGGTCATAAGGTGCTCTAATGTTTAATTTTTTGAGAAACCTCCATACTGATTGGCAGAGTGGGTGATCATGTTTACATTCACACCAACTGTGTAGAAGCTTTCCCTTTTGGCCACATCCCCACCAGCATGTTATTGTTAGTGTTCTTGATAATGACCATTCCAACTGGGATGAGGGGGAATCTCAATGTTGTTTTGATTTTCATTTATTTTATGGCCAGAGATATTGAACATTTCTTCATGTGTTTGGTGACTATTATTCTGTGTGTGTGTGTGTGTGTGTGTGTGTGTGTACGGTATGTATGTTGTTGGTAGTGGTGGTCATCAATCTTGAATTCAAGGGCCTGAGTGCTATTACAGAGATTTTTGCTCAAGGCCAGTGCTCTAGTCATACTTCTGAGGAAGATCTCCACTTCCAGTTTTCTGGTTGTTAGTTAGAGAGAGCAGAGAGAGGATTCACACATACTTTCCTGCCTGGGCTAGCTTAAAGTGGGCATCCTCAGATCTCAACCTCCTGTGTAGCTAGGCTTTCAGGCATGAGCCCCTAGTACCTGGCAGTATTCTTAATAAAAATAAGGATTAGGTCATATCCTGGCCATATACCAATAGCAAACTGCCAGTCCCTTATTCTTTAGGCTCAGTTTTCTAAAACCTAACATGTAAGTTCTTATTTCAGTTGTTTTTAGTAAAACCACAATAAAATAAACATTACAGAACAAATGAAAATCAGTCAATTGAGGAATTATCATCTTTTCTTGATAGGTTATTTATATTTTTGTGCTTTGAAATTTGTAATCTTCATGAAAAAGTAAAGGAAATATTACTTAATAAGTATTATATTTATAGATTAACTGTGAATATCTCACAGAAATAATCTTCCATATTGCCTTCTCTGCCTTTACTTGAAAACTTTTTAAATTCAGTATTATTTTCTTGATAGAGAAAACTTGAAGACCTTAAAGTTAACTTTTTCTTTAAAGTGTCCTTCTTGATATTTCTGTATTAAAGTGATATACAGATTTGTTATTGATATTCATGGCAAATAATAAAGTAAAATATAAAATAAATTTATAGATATATAGACATATGTACACACACACATATATACATATATATTCATGAGCACATATATATATATATGTGTATTTTTATTTACCTTCTTTTTTGTGACAGACCTGGGATTTGAATTTGGGGCTTGAGCACTGTCCCTGAGAATTTTTTGCTCAAGGCTAGTGTTCTGTTACTTGCGCTACAGCTCCACTTCTGGATTTTCGGTGGTTATTTCTAGATAAATGTCTCAGAGACTTTCCTGCCCAGGCTGGCTCCCAATCATGATGCTGAAATCTCAGCATCCTGTGTAGCTAGAATCACAGTTGTGAGCCACTGGCTCCCAGCCCATTCATATATATATATATATATATATATATATATATATATATATATACACACACACACATATATATATACATATATATGTATATATACATACACACACATACATACATATGTATGTATGTGTGTGTGTCAGAAGGGCTAAGGTTAGAAGCAAGAAGAAAATAGCACAGTTAGAAAAAATACAATTAATAAGAAATATCTGATCCTCTTCCTAAAGGTACATAGGCAATAGACACTACCCCACCATGCACACTGTTTTCTACAAGCCATAATTGAACATCATAATTGAACATTGTATACAATTGAATCAGTAAGGTGAAGTCCCATCTGCCAGATAAACTGGTAAACCTAGGTCAGTCTTATAGCAACTCAGTGTTAGCATGAATCAGAATTATTTGCTCAGAAATAATAGTACACAGAGTAGAGTATCAGTCAGAGCCAGTCGAGCCAGAAATAAGGACAAAGGATAATTGGAAATCTCTAATTGTGCACTAGAATAGATTGCTAGCCAACAACTACAACAAACTGCAGTACTATGGGTCATATCTGTACAAGTGGATAGAATTCCCCTAATCACAAAGAAAAAAATGTAAGTATGGTATGAAATGAGAACACAGAGAAGAAATAGCCTCATTACTCTCCAGCTATAGATTTTATTCAAGCTAATGTTATTTGCCTTATTTTCTATTATTCCTCAAGCTTCTGTGACTTACCACATTGCATATTAATTACTTATCTACACCTTTCAGCCATCAGTTTATGGATAGATATTTGCTGGGTTTTAAACCTACACAGTGCAGGAGATAATATGACAAGGTGTCTTAAGGTTAATTGTGAATCCTTGTGTGCCATAGACGGATTCTGATATTTAACTATAGATGATGAATTACATGAGGCTGTGGCAAGTGGATAAGGTATGGACCATCACAGATTCAGCTGGTATTGTGAAAATGACACATGACAAGAATATGACAAAGGCTGGAAACGAGGAGAAAGGTTAGAATTGGGAGATGTAACAAGCTGAAACATTATGCTCTTTAAAATACAGTCTCTAAATTTTAGTGTTATTTTTATATATTGTTTGTTAGGGTTTAGATTTTCCTTCCAATTCTTTCTTGGGCTACTTTTTTTCTTTTTAATACTAAATACCCAAAGTTATCAAATATGTACCCAATGAAAAATCTACTACTAATTAAATAATAATATAATGATAATAATAGTGGGCTGGGGATATGGCCTAGTGGCAAGAGTGCTTGCCTCATATACATGAGGCCCTGGGTTCAATTCCCCAGCACCACATATATAGAAAACGGCCAGAAGTGGCGCTCTGGCTCAAGTGGTAAAGTGCTAGCCTTGAGCAAAAAGAAGCCAGGGACAGTGCTCAGGCCCTGAGTCCAAGCCCCAGGACTGGCCAAAAAAAAAGAATGATAATAATAGATGTTTTCTCTTGATATAATAGCTTCAGTTTGACAAAAATATATCAAACATATTAGTTCATCTCTATAAGTATAATACATTTTATGGTATTCATTTGATGCTAGGAAGAATTGAGTGGTAACAAAATAATTGTGGAGTTTGGCTCTGCTATTGAAATTAAAGATTGGCAAGCTTCTGCTGTTTTTGAACTTTATTATATTTTTATTAGTAATTTGGTATTTGTATCTGGCCTTTAACAAGTCAGTTCATATGTGACATTGATTTGCTGTCATCTTTATTATTATTCAGAAAGCAAGATAGATAATATGATGCCTCTACTTCATTGACAGAATGTCAAAGAACAAGTGCTTTCCCCAGAAAGGTTGGCCAAAACAACTTTGATTTGCCATTAAAAGCATTTTTATGGTCTTTTAAAATGTTACTGTAAGAAAAAGTTGAAATTCTATCTTCCAAACAAGATGTGTATATCTGATAAAATGTGAGGGAAGCTATAAAAACAGAGCTACTTTATAGAACTTTATAGAATCCTCTATTACCTCCTTATCTTTCCTCACTAACTGAATGCAACCTAAGTATTTGTTCCTCTGGAATGCATTAGGAAATGATTACTACAGAGGTGAGGAAAAATTCTTCCCTATCTTACAAAATACACCTTATCCCAATTTTACTTTAGATTTTATATTCTCCTGGTCTTTTGGTTTATTTTTTTCTATCTTCTCATTTTCCTTCTGGTTTAAGCCACTTTGAGTCATGAACATTTTTAGCTTTGTCCTGAAAAAGTATGGAGTTTTGCTTACCACAGCTTTGGATTATCTCTGAAGAAAGAAAGGAGAATTTTTTGATAATATTTATTCTATTTTAATAAAATAGTACATAAATATATTTCCTCATTTAATATATCAGACAATTGATTTACATAATATTGAAACACTATTTAAATAGAAGGCAGCTTGGGATATAGCCTAGTGGCAAGAGTGCTTGCCTCCTACACATGAAGACTTGGGTTCAATTCCCCAGCACCACATGTACAGAAAATGACCAGAAGTGGCACTGTGGATCAAGTGGCAGAGAGCTAGCCTGAGCAAAAAGAAGCCAGGGACAGTGCTAAGGCCCTGAGTCCAAGTCCCAAGACTGGCCAAAAAAAAAGAAAAATCATTAAATAGATGGCACATGTTATATTAACTAAACAGTAGACATGTATAGCATCATTTTATGCTACATTAATAAATTGTGCCTATACATATTCTTCTTTATGTTATTTGTTTTATTGAATATGTATATCTGCATTACATTTTGGACAAGAAGATTTTTTTTTTTTTTTTTTTTTTTTTGGCCAGTCCTGGGGCTTGGACTCTGGGCCTGAGCACTGTCCCTGGCTTCTTTTTGCTCAAGGCTAGCACTCTGCCACTTGAGCCACAGCGCCACTTCTGGCCATTTTCTGTATATGTGGTGCTGGGGAATCGAACCCAGGGCCTCATGTATATGAGGCAGGCACTCTTGCCACTAGGCCATATCCCCAGCCCGGACAAGAAGATTTTGATACTTACAAAGTAGGGAAATTTCAGAGGATAAGGCTTACCTCAATTTGAAAAGCAGAATGAATTTAAATACATACGATTTTGGTGATAAGCCAAAGTAAATAGATAAATTAGATCAATTGTTTTCTGGCACCAAATGTGTACTGTTTTTCCGAACAATTTTAATGGAGTAAATCTAATTGTAACTGCAGATGAAGTATAATGGCAAATATATTTCATAGTGAAAAGGGGCAGGTTTTTTGGGATTAGTTTTTAAATGAATGTCTTTGTTTCATTTAATATTACCTTCCAAGTCAAATAAATAATTTAAGTAACACAAGCCCTCTTACTAATGAAACAAGTTGTATGTTTTTATTTCAAACCAATAAATATGCTTATGACCTTTTATTTAAGGTATTAGATTATGTTATTAGCACAACTAAAAGTCAACAGTTCAAGATCATAAAATATCTTAAATAATCTTGAGAAATTGAAACTAAACATGTGACAGGCTCTGTACTAAAATAAATGACTGAAAGAAACAACATTGGAAATTTACAATCCATTTTAAAACGAATATAAAATATATTGTCAGTATAGTACTCTTAAGAAGAGAAACTTAAGAGTATTATCTGGCTTCATCAAGGAAATCTTTATGGAAGATAAAGAATTTAGCCTGCAGCTTGAAAATTTTGTAAGCGTAAAATAAGGAAAGTTTGAGTAGTAAAGTTGATTTGAAGGAACTTGAACCTGTTAACAAATATACTGAGCTAGGAAGGATGAAAGGCACAAAGAAATGGAAACAAACACAGCTTAGTTTGATTGTGATGAACTACAGACATTAGGGCAGGTTGAAGTTTAAGCATATTTAATGGCATAGGAGAACTAAAAGGAACAAATGTGCTTTTAGAGCATCCTAATATTTTTATGTACAGTTGTAAGTGGTGGTAGAGAGATTAGAAAAAATTACAATAGAAAAGCTAGCCAATGCTATATATTATGGACATTTTATACAATAGTCTTTTCTCCAAATGACATCTGTGATCTCTGATTTATAAAACAAATGAAAATGACAATAATTTACAGCAATATTCTTTAATAAGTACAGATTGGTATTCACTAGATAGTTAATGAATGTGAATACAAGTTTAACCAATTACATGATACATGTGATGCATTGAGTTATTCTTTCAGTTTAGGCTCTTAAGAAAGACATCAGTTCTATAATAATGAGTTACTCCTATTAAATGTACAGAGTTTCTGAAACAAGCCTTTCACTTGCAATTCATTGAGACTTAAGAATTGTCAGGTAGCATCAGTAAGGAAGAAAATAAATGATCACAGAAGTGAAAATAAGATTCCAATATAAAAATAACTTTGGAAGAGAATTTTGCAGTCTTAGGGAACGTGAATTTAGAATTTCAGGTCTTTGCTAATGTAAAAATGGTACCATTACTTACATAAAACTCCCAGTAGCTTGCAATCACCCATGAAAAAACTCCAAATTCCTCAGGGCCTGCAAGGCCCAGTATGATGATTGAACACACACCCTGCCCCCTTTTCTCTCTCAACTGTGACCATTTGTTTCTTTATTGGTCAGTTCTTGCTCTAGAGGGAACTATTTAAATTGTTAAAATATTTTACTGAAAAGGAAAATATTTGTGTGTTATTTAAAATACTCCCTTTGTGGGCTGGGATTGTGGCTTAGTTGTAGAATGCTTGCCTAGCATGCATGAAGCCCTAGTTTTGATTCCTCAGTACCACATAAGCAGAAATGCTAGAATGTCATTGTGGCTCAAGTGGTACATTGGTAACCTTGAGCAAAAAGAAGCGCAGGGACTGTGCCAGGCCCTGAGTTCAAGCCCATGGACTGACCAAAAGAACAAAAAACAACTTCTTTTTTTAGTGATTAGTGGTAGCTGTCCAGTTGTAAAATCAGTGGACGTCTTTGGCTCTGCATTAATATACTATGTATTGTTGTTTGTTTATAATCTACCTATCCATTTATATTGTGCTTTCTATGAAGTAGATTTATGGCTCTGACACAATATTGATAATATAAAACATTGATAAATAAAGTGTTTCAAACCTTTGATGAGCTTAAGACTCACAGGAAAATCAAAAAGTTAAAAAGATTTGGCCAGGCATACATAGGAACTTACCATCAGCATTGCCTTCAAAGGTGATACTTATTTTACTCTATCAGCATATATTAACACAAAAATATCAGCCAGGGTCCACAGTCTACAATGTGGATCAGTTTTCATTTTACGGATTGCACAGCTTTATTTTATTATTATTATTAGTTGTACACAGGAGTTGCCATTTCACATAACATTGTATTAATCCAATGCATTGATTAAAATGCTATAAGCATCTGTAAATTCAGTTTTACAGAGGAAAAGCAAAATACTCAAGCAAAAATGTTAGACTCATTCAAACATTGATAAGTTATAGTTTGTAGGAGAATTCAAGACTAGGTGTATTCATTTGTGATATTTTTTAGATTTTTTTTAGTGAATATTGCTCATGTACCAGGCACTCTAACCAGGTGGTAGAAATATCATGCTAGGAATGATAAACTTTGAGTTTACAGACATGTCATGATAGTGAAAGAAAAGAAACACAAACAAACAAAAAAATTCCAAATGTAATATGAGAAGTTCCTCCATGTATTGTAGAATTAAAATAAATTTCATATGACGCAGGAGTTTACAGACAAATGATGTCATAGCAGTCAGATACAGACCCAGAAGTTAGAGAGAAATACAAGAGGAGGCTGGTATTGGGGACATAGTGGGCAACCAAGGTAGAAAAGTATGTTGATCAGTCGGGGGGAAAAATGAAGCTGAGCTAATAAGTTTAGATGTTTCTTTAATTAGTTAATATTTCTGAATCATTTTAATCACAAGCATGGTATGTATAATAATTTCAGAAGTATAAACTTGTTGCCTGCATTAAAGGTAGAGTAAGTAAGAAAATAATGTCATTCAGCTAATATGGTAGCTAATAGAAAGCTATATATAATAGAAATGCAATGAAGACAACTGATCTATTGGGAAAATAGGGATGAAATTAGGAGAAATATTTAAGATATGTTCAAGAGACTGAATTTATAAAATAATTATATCCAATGGTAGTATTACTTTTTTTTTGTTTGTTTTTTTTGGCCAGTCCTGGGGCTTGGACTCTGGGCTTAAGCACTGTCCCTGGCTTCTTTTTGCTCAAGGCTAGCACTCTGCCACTTGAGCCACAGCGCCCCCTCTGGCCATTTTCTGTATATGTGGTGCTGGGGAATCGAACCCAGGGCCTCATGTATATGAGGCAGGCACTCTTGCCACTAGGCCATATCCTCAGCCCCGGTAGTATTACTTTTTAAGTCTATTTTTAAAAGTGTCAATGATTTACTAGTCTCCTAAAATATTAGGACTACAGATTAGGTATAACTAGAATTTGTATAATTTAGATATCATTATTGGTGAAACAGTTATGTCTATTAAGGAATTTAGCACAATACAGGGATATTAAATTACTTTTATATTATATCATCTTTATAACTGGTATGTCACATAGAAAGATTGGTATAGATCAAGAAGAGCAAATAATCTTCCCCAACACTTCTTAGATAATCAATCAGCTCTATTGGCATATTTTGTTGTTGCATAAGGATAAATAGAAGGAGGTAGTTCAATCTACTAGCAGAAATTCATTATTGTCTTTAATTAGCAATTTGGTGTTTCCACATGAATAACTTTGCTGGGAAGTTAATGCTCTTTGTAACTGTGGGGGTAACAATTAGCTAATAAGGTCTTTAAGAATTAATTGAGATATTGAGATAACAGATGTAATTTACAAATGGAAATTGAGATAAAAGCCAGGTGATTTACTATGGTAGCTCCACCATGATCAGGAGGAAATAAACTAAGAGAACATATTAGATACCATGTGGTTGCTCTTTATTGCCAGTATAATTGTGTGCTAACATGTGTGTGTGTCAATGTGCACTTTTCCTCAGCTATGACAGCGACAGCTGGTGCCCACCATTACCAGTACAAACATACTTACACCAGGGTATGGAAGATGAACTGGAAGAAGATGATGACCGAGTCCCAACACCTCCTGTGCGAGGCGTGGCCTCCTCTCCTGCTATCTCTTTTGGGCAGCAGTCCACAGCTACTCTTACTCCATCACCGAGGGAGGAGATGCAACCTATGTTGCAGGCACACTTGGATGAGCTGACGAGAGCTTATCAGTTTGATATAGCAAAACAAACATGGTAAATACCCTCACTAAGTCATGGGACCCATGCTTGCAATACAGGCAAACTTTCCTTTATATGAGTTCACAAGAACTCATCCTCAAAAACATACAAGGAATGAAAATGTCTTTGTATACTCTGTAATCTTTAATATAAAAAGAATAGATTGTAGTATTTTTTTTAAATCTGGTCAAAGTGATATAGTTAGATAATGACTGGGAGCAAAAATTTAAATAAACTGATTTTAGTCTAAAGTACTTTTTGCTATACCTAAATTGTTCCTAATATATGACTTACCTTCAACTAGCTTATCCTTGAACTCACTTTTAATGCCATAATAAAGGACTCCTTTTAGATTCTTCAAAGTGCTTGTGATTAATTATATATCTGTGGTTATGAATATGTAAATCGGTTTCTACAAATCACTTATGGACAATGCCAGTTAATAAAAGGAAAAAAGGACCTTCTTTGGGTTGAATTAAATCCATCAAGATAAACAAAAGTTAATGCATCCTAAAGAAGCTCAGGAACAGAATAACAGTCCAAGATTCCTTTAATTAATCAATCCACAAACATTCACAAACTGTAGATGGAAATCTTCTAAGATATCTTGTGAAAGTAAGGCAGAAATACAAATGATACCAATTCTCACAGGTTTATAATTTTCTTTTTATCTTTTCCCCTGATACAGTAAGATATAAGCCTGGACTTTTGTAAATGAAGCACTTTGAACCTCTCACCATTTATATTCTGGTCTTTTGCATCCTGGGCTTGAAATCATTAAAGAAATCCTTGTTTGCTTGGCTAGTTGTAACTAGTGAAATGAGTTGATAATGATATAACTAACATTCACAGTGTTAATCATTACTATTATTTTTGTGGTTGTACCGGAGTATGAATGGACAGTATCATGCTTGCTATGCTGGTATTCTACCATTTGAACCATGCTTCCAGCCTTGTTTTTTGCTCATTATTTTGGAATTCTTTTGGAATTATTTTGGAATCTAGTGAATCGTTTTGCCCAGGCTGCCCTTGAACTATGATCTTCCAGATCTCAGCCTACTGACTAGCTAGGATTATGGGTATGGACCAAGTGTGACAAGTTTTTTGTTTTGAAAATGCAGCTACTCATATAAAAAGAGATAGCGAAATGAAATTTATGATTAAACCTATGTTAAAATGTGCTTTTTATTAGCATGAGAAAATCAAATCCTGAGTTTTTCTTCATAATCAGATACTTTCTCAATAGAGACAACCTACTCTTAAGCAGTATTAATTCACTTGAAGGGACTTCCTACAAAATATTGAAACTGCTTGATAAATGATAGGATTACCTTCATTAGTTATGACACCAAGCAAGTAAGTAATTTAAAACATACTGTGGCTCAGAGTTTCTCCAATTATTCTGCATTTAAGAATTATTTATACACAGATTCAAACTCCAGATAGATTTTGGTGACTTAGTCTGGAATTTGACTGAGAACACCAAAGTTAGGGACTTTTCTATGGAAGTCAACTTATCTTAACAATTGTAGGACCTCACATTGTTTCCCTAGTAAAGACTTTGACCATGTGGAGGGAGTATTGCCAACCAGGGAAAGGAGCATGAGCCCTGAGGAATATACTCTTTATTTAGGTTTTATGTAGACCATTGACTACCAATATGGCAGACTTAAATCTTCCGCCCATGTAGAGGTCAAGCTAAGATTGTGTGATTGAAAGTTTCACCGTAACTTATCCTGTCAGACATTCTAGAGTAGCCTAAGGCCTCCGGGTAAGCAGCAACCTATTTATCTGACAATCTAGAGATTTCTTGCCAGGTATGCTGGAAAAAGCCTCTTCTCTTGGGTCAAGGTTAAATTTTTTATTGTATGTCATAAATTTGTAAGAATTAAATGATGGTACTTGCACAGTACTTAGGAAAGAGCCTGAATGTTACTAGCTGCTATGGTTTACAAAGTCTTGGATTTTGGGCTGGGTTGTTGACTGATGACTTTCCCTACTTAGAAGAGGTGGCTTACTTAGTGCTTGAAAGGAATTTTCCCAAGGGATGAACAAACTAGGTTAAATTCACCTACTCAACAAACCTCCAGACCCTGTTTCATTTTCTTAATATTCCAGATTGCCTTAGTTAATTCCACAAGTAGATGTTGTGACTTTTTATGTCCCCATGTAAAACCTGGCTCATCTGGTTTGGATGTGCCTTTTAATCTGTATTAAACATCACCATCACAGGAACACTACTAACAAACACCTCCAGGATTTCTGTACATGCTGGTCCAGGAAAAGTAGAACACAGTGCCTCTCAATATACACTAAATGTTGGGTATGCTCATTTATATTTCAGTTTTAAATGCAATTTCTTTATTCATCAAGAGGTGCTATCAGTGATAGAGAACTAGCATGTTGTTCTATTCCATCCCATTCTTCCCCAAACCAAATCCCAGTCTTAAAAAGAAATCCTCAGGTGTGTAATTCACAAACAGAATTTGAGGCCATAAACGTGATGAGATGTACTCATTAATACTCAAGACTTGCTTTTTCTTCCTGATTTTTCAATTAATGGTTTGTGCTGAATGTGAAGCGATTATTTGGGGCCTCAAATTTGTGTTCTCTTAGTTACAGAATGGGGTCTGATCATACTGGGTGAGTTTCCAGAACTAGTATTTCTAAACTAATTTTTAACACTGAAAAATCTGGAATCCTATTAATATTGGGGTATAAACTAGGAGAGGAATATTAAGCAAATTCTAGAACGATAAAATATTTTTCATACAAAATTCAAATGAGAAGAGAAGTAATCTGGTATCTTCCACATAAAAGCCAATCATAAAAATGATTAGCACTTGTTTCTAATTTCCTTAAGCAGTAGCCATCTTTCTATTATCTAATACTATAGTGACATTTAAAACATTTCTAGTATTTGTATGAACACAATGGAAAAATATTATGTTCATATGTGTGGCACATTCATTCTTCAGTGACAATAGCAAGTAACAGTTGCTTCTACTTAGCATTTTATAGGTTAGAAGAAACTCAAAGCAGTTTCTAAATATCAAATATCTTCTAAATAAGGTGCATATTGTACATTCTATTGACTGTTCAAGGTTAAATTCTATATTTCGTTTTCACTTCAATATCTTCTAAAGAAGACTAGTATTGGACATTCCATTTAATTTATATGGTTAAAATTCAAATTATTTCACCATGATAAAGGTTTCCTGGAATGCTTTAGTTCTCCTTTTAAGACTTGAGACATGAGTGAGAAATAGTCACAATGTAGTATGATAAATAAAACACAAAGTAGTTGTGCCTATACCTAACTGGGTAAATGGTTACAACCACTCAGCCTGATAATGTGAGGAATCAAAGTTAAACTCATTCCTCTCTCCAGCAAGAAAGGTGCTGAGGAAGGGTGAGAGGGAATTAGTTCATCAAGTGGCTTTCTTTTCTTCATCTTCAAAGCAGGCAGAATGGCTCAAGAAGTTTAAAGACTAAACTGAAAATAAAAGAGGTCATTTTGTAGCAGAAAGTCAACTCTAAATTGTTATTTGTGATAAATATTTCTATTCTCTGTTGCATGAATTACTGATAAAAAGATATCAGTTCTGCATTTTGTCTTTATATCACACAATGTTAATATAAGACATTTTTAATCAACGTTCTTATTTGATAAGATATTCTCCTATAGTTTATTTTTGCTTAAAAGATAAAACCGCACCATTAACTCCAAGAAAGAATTAGTACAAAAGAAGTTAGTGTCAGTTATTATAGCATGCTATCATCTCATTCAGACTGTAATTTTGCTGAACATTAATGAATTGCTCCTCCCCTGCTTTTTTTCCCCACCAATTTAAATTCCAGGCACCTTCAAAGCAATAATCAACCTCCCCAGCCTCCCGTTCCACCATTAGGTTACGTGTCCGGAGCCTTGATTTCCGATTTAGAAACAGATGTTGCAGATGATGATGCTGATGACGAAGAGGAAGCTTTAGAAATCCCCAGGCCCCTGAGAGCCCTAGACCACACTCCAGGATCGAGTATGGACAATCTAGACAGCTCTGTGACAGGTAACACAACCGATTTAATAGGAATGCCTGATTTCTTTGCAACGCTGAAATGCATCAAATGCTTTTTTCATGTAAGAGTTATTCCACTCCATCTATTTCTGTAACATTTTAAATATGTTAATGTTAAACACCAAATTCAAAAAGCATTTAGAAATACTTTTGCTTTGCTGCAAAAAAGATAAGAAAATTCATGAATTTTAAAAAGCTTTAAAGACATGAAAGAAAACTCAATTATATCCAAGGCTTTTATGAAAAGTTCGTTCTGCTAGGGTACCAAATCTTTTACATGAAAGAAAAAAAACCTTGACTTTTAGGGATGATATATTTTGTATATCAGAAGCAACATACAAAGTGAATGCAATCTTAAAATGCCTCTTGATATTTCACTCTGTAAAACCATTCAGTGATGAAAACAAGCAAGTCTTCAAAATATTCCTTTCTTGGTTGCACAGTTTTATTTTTAGACTGGAAAAAATGTATAGAGAGATAAACCATATGTTTATGTGCTTCATTTTGCTGAATCCAATAATTATTCCTCTCCCAAGAAGTATAATTATTCTGTTTACTTTCAAGGCTTTCCCCCTGCCTGTTCACCAAGTGAAAGATTTCAGTTTATATTCTCCTATGATGATCCCAGCACTGATGCATAACCTATTTCCAAGGACTGAAATTGGAATGCTTTGAATCCCAGTATATGCAAAATGAATAATGAAAAGCAAAGCTTCCATCTTTTCCCCCAATCAGGTTATCTTTCCTTTGCTTCTTTCTCTCTGTCTCTCTCTAAGTCTGTCTATCTCCCTCTCTCTCTCCCTTTCTTTGTCTCTCTCTCTCTGCCTCTGTCTCTCTCTTCCTCTCTCTCTCCATCTCTCTCCCCATCTCTCTCTCTCATGCGTGCACGCGCGCGAGCTCACACACACACACTCACTCACTTGCATGACTATCAGGGCACAATCCCCAAAACTTAGATTTGGTCCTTGCATTTCCTTTGTCTTAGAATACCATATGTATTACAGAAAGAATCTCTATTTGCTTTAATGATATCTTTAATCTTGAAAGTATTTTATAGCAGAGTTGTTTCACCTATTTTTACTCTAACAGCTGCTGGACTGTCACAGGATTACGCCATATGTGGTTGTTAGCTTTGCAAATACCAATGCAAACTGATGTGTGGAGAGCAGGAAGCATTAGTACTTGTAATTTCCCTCTCCTCCCTTCCTGGTTTACCCAGTGTGTGATGTCCAACTCTACCCTTTACTTTGTCTTCTTTCATGAGTGCCAGACTGCTTGGTAGGCTAGGACTTAAAACCTACAGATAGACTTCCGTGATTTGAAACCTACATTTAAATGAAGATGACAGAGCTGAAGTTAAAATCTTTGAATATAGAGAGATGACTTATTAGTGCACCATTATGTTAAGCTTATTTGCCTTGACTCCCTAGCCTAATCTCTTCTAGGGTAAAATTCTACATATTTCTGCATATTTCAGTAATGATACTGAACACTTTTCCATCAGGAATATAGTAAAATTGCAAGAATAATGAAAAAATTCAGCATTAGGATATATAATTTTATTACATATAATAATGGCAAAGATGAAAAGTATTTCTATAAATTAGGATAATTCTATTTTACACTTTTCCAAAAACTCACCTGTTAATAATGAGTTGGTCTGTCTTATGTGACAGTAATTGGAGCAATCTGAACTTTTCCAACCAGTGTAATGTTCATTCCAATGAAGCTTTTATTGCTAAGAAAACAAATTCAATTTCTCTGTTTGAATTCACTTCTTAATTAAGATCATATATGGAAATCCCCAAGTGTTTAGGTGTATATTTCACAATAAATTGTCCTCTAAATTTAGCATTACTTAGTCAAATTTGTACTTTACATTAAGCTAACAAAGAGAGTTTTGAGTATAAAGAATTGATCCAAGCTTTTTTCTTAACATGTTTCGAGAGAGTCTCTCTCTCTCTGCACACACAGACACACAGACACACACACGTATTTCTATATAGAGGGTGTGTGAGCACCTTTGCATATTAGTGTATGCAAGTACATACATTTCTTTGAGAATGGTGATAAATGATTGAGCATAACTAGAGAGTGTATGAGTGTGTATAGGGATGTAAGTGAACAGATAGTGTGTGCATGTATAGTACATGCATGTCTACCTCTGTATGGCTGAGAGGTGGAGATATATATGTGTGTGCATACACAAAGACACACACATATTAAACTAAATTGTTAAAAATCAACATGTTAAGAAATAGTGTCCTTGTTTGTCTATATATTCCTCATATACATAAGGTTAGCATAATGGTGTCAAATGAGGTAGGCAAGTAAACAAGAATAAGATGAGTGGTATACACCTATAATCTCAGCATTTGCAAGAGGATGGACAATTTGAGAAAGACTTTAAAAAGAAAAAAATGCAAAACAAAATTAGAGCAACAAAACCTATTACTAATTGATTTGGAATAGATGGATTTTTAAAGTCAGAATGGTAGAGAATGAATTCTGTTCTTATTACTAACAATTCTAAATTTGTTGATAATGTGACTAAATTAGTCATTTACGGAATAGAATCCCAAATAGATGCATGCATTGTCATTACTTTGATGTCCATTTTTATTAACAACTAATATATAGGTTTCATTTCCTGAATCTCTGAAAACAACTATCATACTGATAGCCAAAGACAACCAAGCCGATGAGCTTGTACGTAAAATCATGCAAGATTTTATTTGAATACATTGTACTCTACAACTGCACATTAGTTAATCAATTATAGTGTTCTATTTTTTTTTTTTTTTTTTTTTTGCCTTTCCTGGGGCTTGGACTCAGGGCCTGAGCACTGTCCCTGGGCTTCTTTTTGCTCAAGGCTAGCACTCTGCCACTTGAGCCACAGCGCCACTTCTGACCATTTTCTATATATGTGGTGCTGGGGAATCGAACCCTGGGCTTCAAGTATACAAGGCAAGCGCTCTTGCCACTAGGCAATATTCCCTGCCCCGGTTCTGTGTATTTTTATGACAGCTAAGGAACTGATAATATTTCTTAAATTTTTTAATTATCATTCATGAATGATAAACCCTAAAAATGATGAAAATACTAGCAGATCCAAAATGCATACCTTGGGCTGGGAATATGGCCTAGTGGCAAGAGTGCTTGCCTCCTACACGTGAAGCTCTCCGTTCGATTCCCCAGCACCACATATATGGAAAATGGCCAGAAGGGGCGCTGTGGCTCAGATGGCAGAGTGCTAGCCTTGAGAGGGAAGAAGCCAGGGATGGTGCTCAGGCCCTGAGTCCAAGGCCCAGGACTGGCCAAAAAAAAAAAAAAAATCCAAAACAAAATGCATACCTTATTAGTGAAAAATATTTGCAAACTTATTAATTTATATATTAACTGTAATTTATGCCTGTTACTTTTAACAATGATAAATAATTTAAGCTCCTTAACAATAACCCCAATCATGATAAATAGCACTTATATGGCCTCTAGGAAAGGCCAGGCATCCTTCTAATCAGTGGACTGGTTTGTTGGTTGGTTGGTTGGTTGTTGGTTGGTCAGTGGGTTGTTATTATTTAGTTTAGTTTATTTGTTGGGTTTTTATTTTTACATTTTTAAAGGAGAGGAGAGAGAGTGAGAGAGATTGAGAAAGGGAACGAGAGAAGAAGAGAAAGAGACAAAGAGGGGGAGGGAAGGATGGAAGGAAAGAAGGAAGGAAGGAAGAAAGGAAGGAAGAAAGGAAGGAAGAAAGGAAGGAAGGAAGGAGGGAGGGGGGAGGAGGGAGGGAGGAAGGACATAGTCTGAAATATTAGTATCTATCATTCTATATAATTTTGCTTTTGAAGCTTTGAAGCTCTTAATAAAGAACTCCATTATGAACATTCTCATTTTGTACATAAATTGAGTCAATGAGGAATTTAAATCTCTGTTCATGGTCATCTGCTTGATAAGTATTAGGAGAATGTACAAAATCAGTCAGTCATACTCTAATGGTAAATGACCAAGATCCCTGCTCGGGAAATACTCAACTTTCTTCTTATCTGTATAACTTGTATATTTCACAAGAAAACAATATTCCCTCCTGTTATTACCAGGTGGATCTCATCTCTCTCTCTCTCTCTATCTCTCTCTCTCTCTCTTTCTCTGTTTATATGAGTATTTGAATGTGAATACAAATGAAAAAGTGTATTTTTTGAACAACACATCTTGTAATATTACTGGAACCTTATCACTGGCACATTATTACATAGTTAATGAAGATAAGGACATGAAATATTGGCTGTACCTTTAATTTACTTTCCTCATATTTAGCATGAATTTTTATTCACTTTCTTTGTGTTTCTCTGTTTATTTCCAACAAAACTAAACAAGATCAGCACTTTTATAAGGAAGTCCTCTTGTATAATTTTTATTTTTAATTTATTTTGGAATTACTGAGTCTAGAACTCTGGTACTCATTCTAACTAGGCAGGTCCCTTACCACATTAGCTAGGATCCTCAGTCAAATTTTGTTTTAGTAATTCTGGAGAAACCTGAAATTTTTGTAAGAGCCTGGCATCATTTTGCCATCCTTTCATCTGTGCTGTATAAACTAGAATTACAGTCAAACACAACCTTAGCTTGTTGGCTGAGATGGGATTTTGGTAAATATGCTTGAGCTATCCTTGAATTACAAACCTCCTTTCCCACCTCTAGTAGCTATGCTTACAAACTTGACCCTGACTAGAATTTTAATCTATTCTTACGAGATGGACTTACTTCATTGTTAAAAATTTTTTTAAATGTATTATTATAGCACTTCAAACCTTGTTATGGTCTAGAAAACAAACACATAATTGTTTCAGTTTCCAATAACCTGGAAGCAGTAATTCTTCCTCCCTGTTCAACCTAGTCTGTCCCAGTAAGAGGGTGGGGAAAGTCTTCATCACTTCATTCGGTAACTTCGATGGTGGGAGGCATAGGTAAGAGCTTCCTGGTTTTAAGGTTATGATCATGAAAAAGAAACAGAAAGCAGAAGGAGAAGAAGAAAAATATCCTGCAAGTATAGCCAAGATTCTAACAGCACCAGGGAACACAAAATGTAAAACCAATAGTGAGTGTTATTAAATGAAATCAGGAAAGGTTGTCTGGATGGTTGGACCACACACAAATGGCCAAAAGGAACTTGTGGCTGTGCATATTCTGTGTGTTCAGAGATTTTCACTAGAACTTCCACATCACATGAGTATAAAAAAAAATAAAACCTGGCACTATCTGACTTGACCACACAAATTTCACAGCAGTAGCCACAACAATTTTAACCTGAAATGTTGCCTCCGGTGGGGAAACTTTAAAAAATAACAAACTTAATATGAAAGGACATTTCAGAGATGATAATAAGAAATGATATTATTTTCTTAGACAACTTCCACAGACGAAATGTCTTTAAGTATTTCACAATTTAACAGATAAAAAGCAACACACACACACACACACACACACACACACACAGAAACACACTATTATTTCTTAATGCAATAACTAAGCAGGTATCATATCATATGTTCCCCGGAAGAGGAGTTTTTGGTTTTTTTGTTTGTTTTTTGTTTTGCATTCTTTGTGTTTGTTAGTTCATGGGCTTGAACTGAGGATTGCATGCTTTTGTTTAACTTGTTCACTCAGTGCTGCTACTCAACTACTTGAGCCCCTCCTCCACTTCTGGCTTTTTATTAATTAATTGGAGATAAGAGTAGCTAGGATTGTAGGCTGAGCCACTAGTACCCAGCTTAGTCTGTTTATTCTGCACACTAAGCATTCTTCTCGCATTGAGGATTGTGACTGAAATTATTACATATTCAATATCTTTGAGTGAAAAAAAGAGACTAGACATATCTTTCTACATCTATGCAGAGGTCAATACTTGGATTAATTTGACCAAAAGACAATTATAGCTGAAGATTTTACTTAGCTGGTAGTTAGGAAAATAGCATTTAATAAAAAGTGTTCCCGGATTAAATATTGGCTCAAAAATGGGGCTCTGTTAGTTTTTGTATCTCATAAAAATGGTAATGCAACAATTAGCAGGGTCATATTATAAAGCACAGACTTTACTCTGGCTTAATGGATCTAAGGATAAGCATTTATCAGCTAGGAAGGATTTAGCATAAAATGACATGTAAATGAATTGATGACTGATCATAAATTAATTTTAGTGCTGGAGATGTAATAGAGACACAGCAAGATGCCACTTTATCACAGTATTTTATGCTCAGTAGCATGTGAGCAACAACTTAATGTCCTATGTGCAGTTCCTCTTTAACAGCTTGAATAAATTTGAGATTTTTTTTTTACTGTCTTTCAGCAATTTTAAACTAGAGGAATTGGGGAAGATTGAAAATGTGAACACAAATAAATTTGACTATGTGACATAAATTCATTTTTCATTGAATGTTTAAGTGTATATTGATTATATCAGGAGCTGTAATGTGTTATATGAATATGAATTGCTTGTAATTTGTACATAATGTAGCTAAGCTGTTTGTACTTGGTAGTTTTTAACTTTAACTTTCTTTTTTTTTTTTTTTTTTGGCCAGTCCTGGGCCTTAGACTCAGGGCCTGAGCACTGTCCCTGGCTTCTTCCCGCTCAAGGCTAGCACTCTGCCACTTGAGCCACAGCGCCACTTCTGGCCGTTTTCTGTATATGTGGTGCTGGGGAATCGAACCTAGGGCCTCGTGTATCCGAGGCAGGCACTCTTGCCACTAGGCTGTATCCCCAGCCCCTTTAACTTTCATTTTTAATAAAACAATAACTTACATTTTATTTTAAGAATTAGTATTTTTCTTTTCTTCCAAACTATAGCCTCACCTCTGTGTTTGGTAACTATCTAAATATTCAGGTAATCAAAAAGGAAAAATGGTAGCCAATGAAAGGTGAAATCAGTAGACATTATATAAGTCTATGAGAGGAATACTAATATATATCACTTTTATTAATAGATCATAGCCAAATATCTTGAAAAATAATCCTCACAAATATACCCATTGCATATAGTTTGCTGAAGATGTTGAAACATGACTTCTTTTCATGTTCTTGTCCCCTTTGCTGATAGCGAAGATGATACCAATTTCACTCTCTTTTACATGGGCTTACTAAGTACCTCATGGCCTAATTTTACCAAACCTACTGTCCATATCACTTTAATGTCATCTATCTAGCCTCTTTATCATTTTGAAAGGTATAAAAAATACAAAAGACAGATGATTACGGTTTCTGTATTGACCAACAACTGCTTGAGACCGTGACTACCATAGGATTGGCTCTTTCTAGAAAAGGTAAAAAAAAATCCTGCAAAAATTGGGTAAGTGGGGTTTCTAAGGACAGGACAAAAAACAGTCAAAATGGAGGAAAGTCAGAAGACCAGAGCAGAAAAGAAGACTTGTTTGGGGTGTAGCACATGTGCATGAAGCTCCCATATGAATGACTCCCTACCATCAGACATATAAGATTTTCTTTCTCTTATTTTTTTTTTTGCAACACTTAAGATAATTCTCTTAGAAGTTCTTTTTTGGTGATATTGCTGTGATGTGATTTTGGAGCTAAGGAGGCCAAATATATGAGTATTAGAATACACAACAGACAGAGAACCAAACAGACTATGTCTTGACTGATATTAGTGAAGATATAAGAGCAGAACCAACTTTACCTAAATATATTAAGGTAGATCAGTATAGAGAGATGTCACATGCACAAAAAACAAATTATAAACTGCCACAATATAAATCAAAGTATTACAAATACAAACATTTAATTATATCAAAACATTATAAGATATATAACACATAATTGTAATAGAATATTGCACTATGGAATGAAAATTTTGCTTTTGTAAGTTTTAATTTCTTAGTTTGGATTATATCAATGTTTTCTCAAACAATGAGCAAAAACTTACATATTCCTTGTTTAACAAATTCTCTATGAATGTTTGTGAGGACATGTCTTTCATAAGTTACATTATTAAGAAAATTATACACCAAATAAAATCACACAAATAATTACAGTGAATAATGGAAATATTAAATGGATTTGAGTGACTATTGACTTGCTACTGTACAATGACCCTGAAAAAAATATGAAAAGGCATAAGAAATAGTTCATAAACACAACTTCCCATAATTCTATTATTACAAAGGAAAACCTATATATGCAACAAAGAGCAGGATAGGAAAAAACACAACTGTATGCATAGTATTTGAACAACAGAGCAGAGATTGATTCTCTCTAACATAAAATTGAAAGTGAAGTTAAAACAAGTCAGTCGAATATATGAGACACTGCTAGACAGAACTGGTAGCCTTACAGTTTAAGTAATGGGAGATGACAGAGATGTTAGAGAGAGAGACTGTGCTATATGTCAGACACAATGGAGCTCAGCAACCTCAGAGTTAACTGAACGATCTCAGAAACCTGACCCTGCTGGGTATTAGTGGCTCATGCCTGTAATCCTAGCTACTTAGGAGGCTGAGATCTGAGGTGGTTCAAAGCCAGCCTGGGTATGAAAGTCCATTATACTCTTATCTCCAATTATGACCAGCAAACTTGAAGTGACACTGTGGCTCAAAGTGTAGACTAAAAGCCTTTAGCAAAAGAGCTTAGGATCAGGGCTCAGACCCTGAGTTTAAGTCCCCCATCCCCACCCCCCCACCCCCAAAATGGGGCAGGGGGGAAAAGAAAAAGAACTCTGACTCTGACTTTGGATGTACTATTGGTGGGCTAGGTAAGGCTTTAAACTGAGGATGAAATGTATAGGAAGTGGTTCAGAAAGATAATTTAGACAACTGTAAGGAAGCTAGAAGGAACTAGGAAGAAGCGAGTTCGGAGTTTAGGGATGAAGGTGGAGATGAAGAACAAAGAGATAATTGCTTTGGAGAGAGAGGACAGACATTCAGAAAAACAGTTAAGAGTGGTTGGGAGGCATTGGAAGTGAGCTTCGAAAAGTTTAACTATTCTCAGTTTGAGAGTTCTGTTTTTCTGCCCCTCACTGAATAACTTTGATTTGTTTTCCTTATCTACTGTAGCATTATATTGGCAGGCCTAGTGCATGATTTCTTCTCTTGGTCTTTGACTGGGGATTATTAACTGGAAATGATCTCTCTCAGGAGGTTCAGTTGCTATGGCTATCTCAGCCTCCTTCCAGTGGCCTGTGTCAGGGGAATTCATTTGGAAAGTAAAAAGTGTATCTGTGTGCTTTTGGCAAGGAAACCCAAAACTGCTACACTTAATACCCTTGCAGCTTCTCAGATCATCCTGACACTGCCAATTTCTATTTTCTCTGTCCTGAAAATTGAGGAATCTGTGTTACTGTATCTTGGCACCTTGACAAAAATTAAAAGTGCTTCAGGATGACAGACTGCTAACCACACTGTTATTGCTTAAATATTGGAGAAAAAGAAATAATCTATAGCATTTGATTTTCACCTCTTTTATGTAGTGTATGTATGTGTGTGTGTGTGTGTGTGTGTGTTTAGAACAGTTAACATCAATACTTGTTCGTTCATTTTCTAAAAATAAAATTCATTAGTTGGTATTTTATTGTGGTATGAACTTAAGGTACTCTAACTTAAATAATATTCTAATACTAATATCATGAAATAAAATATTTAGTTTCTAGTGTACCTTTGTCTTAGGAAAAAAATATATTTGTCACTACAAAGTCAATGATAAAGTTATTTTTCAGTATCTACAGAGTTCATTATAACTGAAGCTGCAATTATTTCCTTCCATTTCCATGTTGTTTTAGCCAAAAACAAATCTATATTTTGGCTGGTGATATTCTTCAGAAAGATGAATTTTTATGATTAGTATTAGTATTAAGAAAGTTAAACTAAAGTTCTTAAAATAATGAAAACAGGAATATTATTGATCCTCGAAGCTAATACAATTTTATAGAGTATTTTCTTTATATTTTATTTAATACTGTTTATTAGTTTTGTTTATAACTTTTTGTGACTTTATGAGTAATTTATTATTCTAGTGTCTCAAAATAATTCTGCCATTTTATGATATGTAAATATATATCGAATATACAAATATTCATGCAGATTAACAAGAGTGTAACCTAAATTCAAAAGATTCTCATAGTATTCCATCAGCTGAGTCCCTCTGTTTAAGTACACTAAAACCTGTATCAATAAACATTGCACTTTGATAGTTGTAGGAACTTAAAATGTACATAGAAATTCTCTTGGTGAAATTATCTTCTAATAATTACACTATGTCAGACCTGAATCACTTGCAGTATGTTTTGTTCATGTGCTAGGCACAGATACAGATTGAGATAAACTTCATTCTGCACTTAGAATGCTTACCTGAATGATGTTGCAATAAGAGAATTCATGGCAAAAGCTCCAGACAGTGAGGAGTTCTGAGGCAGCATACTTGCGCATGAGTACAGTGTATAAAATAGATGAGATTCTAATATATACAACTTACTAGACAACTACATTTGTTTTTAGGTTCAATGGTAAATGGATGGGGCTCTGCATCTGATGAGGACCGTAACTTTTCTAGTCATAGATCTAGTGTAGGTAGCTCCTCAGATGGTTCCATCTTTGCCAGCGGCAGCTTTGCACAAGCACTGGTGGCAGCAGCAGATAAGGCTGGTTTTAGGCTGGATGGAACCAGCCTTACAAGAACAGGTTGGTAGCCTCCAAGAAAAACACTCTTTGCATGAGAGAATCTTGTGCTCTGGACACTGACTTTTAATCCTCCTGTTCTCTCTCCTCAGTGAGTCTACCTTCAGGGTTCTCTTTAATATGCATGAACATAATTCAGATGTTCTTTTACCAGAATTCTTCAGATGCTACTTTGGCACAACTAAAAACAATGATCAACTTTTATCTTTCTATCTTTTTCTCTTTGTGGCTTTACTGGTTGATTGGAATATGCTTTTTGTTAAGTATATATTACGAGAAAGCCACAACTGAGATTGCTATTAATTTTTCAATAACTTATACTTTGCAAAACCCTCACATAATCAATAGCAATTAAAATGATTCAGCTTTCATCTCCATTTTTTTTTTGCCCCAGTTCTTTCTGCAAGTTCATTTTCTGGGGAAGATACCTCAGCATGGGGTGAATGGGTCTAAGGCTGTCGATCTAACTGTTCGAATGGCTGATGATCTGGTTAATGGTCTGGCTAATATTTTAATACAGTAATGTATTGTTTGTTTGAAAGGATGCTAATTAAAGATACACTTACTGCATTTGCAAGGTTGAATAAAATGTTGAACACATGTATATTATACCTGAGAGTAATTTAATTTTGATTTCTGGGAGTAATTAGTAATAATGTAAAAGGTGAATTATGTCATTTTTCATGTGCTTCTCATTCCACAATAAAGAATCACAAGATTAACTTTAATAATGAATCAGTAATTTGAAACCATTTGTTTTGCTCAAACAATAGCTTTGGCTTGGTGCATGCCCTTATATTTCTATTATGATTCCTATATGCACCCATGAGTAGATATCTATGAATTAAGCCACAGTTCCTTACAAACAAAGTAATAAAATGTTGAATGCATTTTAAAATTACAATGATGTTCAAATTGTAAAGAAAAATGATTTTGACCCTTTGCTAAACTCTCAGTTTATGAAAATGAGTCTTGGAATTGTCTTTGAATTATGTCATCTATATTTCTTTTGAGCTTGCATTAGCTATCTTGAACCAAAAGGATTTCTCAAGCATTGCAGAGGTTTATTTTCATATAGCATCCAAGCTAAAATATGTTGTAATATAACTGTTATTTGAATTTTCTTGCTTTATAAACCGTTAGTCAGAAACATGTTGCCTGAGTGCTTTTTTTGTGGCATCAGCTATAAGCACAGCAGTGAGAAAGTGCAAGAAAACTAATAAATTAGAAGGCATAAGAGCATTTCTTGCATGTATGCTAATAGCTAATAAAGCATTAAGCAATGTCATGTCACATTGGCTTAGGCAATGTAACTACATAGAAAAAATGGTATGAAATGAAAATATGCACAAAAGAATAAATACATACACATCAACTAAGTTGCTCATACCATAATAAACATTGTATTCCACTAATACGTTGTTGAAAATTTATCAGATAACCTTTCCCAAGGATAAATTCTTGTTTATGTTCTAAAGGAAGCTAGCACATTTTATTTTTTCTATGAGAATTTGGAGTCTGTTTTGATACAGACAATACTGACCAGAGAACACCTCTTCTGTTTTGGATTTAAAAGATGATTTTTAATCTACTGTCTTCTTAGGAAGAGAAGAAATACAACATATCAGTGTTTTCTCTACATCTCATTCCCTTTGTTTCCTTCTTAGGAAAAGCCTTTACCTCCTCTCAAAGGCCTCGACCCACCAGCCCGTTTTCTACAGACAGTAACACCAGTGCAGCCCTGAATCAAAGTCAGAGGCCTAGGCCCACTAAAAAACACAAGGGAGGGCGGACAGACCCACAGCCAGCGTTGCCTCATCGAAGGGAAGGGATGGCAGATGGTAGGTTTCTTTTCTTTTATTCTGTACCATTACACTAAGGGTTGATATTTATTTCGATGTGTGAATCTTGTGACTATAGTCATTCTGCCTATAAGAAATGGTCAGTAGATGTATTTTTCCTATTAGAATGCAGATTGCAAATATTTTCCATTTGGGGGAGCATATGGTCTCTCAGTTGTACAAGTGTTGAATGAATACAGATCTAGGAAAAAAATTAGAAAATGTATATGGTTGATTTCCAGTACATCTTTATTGACACAATGGGCAGTGGCTGATTTCCTCTATAAACCACAGTTTGTTCATCTACATCAATTCTTTTCTTTATCTCTAGCATCTAATATTTTAGTATTTATTTAAACAATGTTAAATTACACTAAGCAAAGCAAGCCAGACCCAAAGAAATATAGGCTCTATGGTTTCCCTTATTTGTAATAACTAAAATATGTCTAGGCTATTCTTAGCAGTGGATCACAATAGGTCAATACCTATGAGCATATTATGATATAAAATGATGCTTATCAAAATGAACTCCAAGAAATGGAAACAAGAGATTTTTTTTTTAGTGTACTGTTTGCAGGGTTTTTTTGTTTGTATGTTTAGTTCCCCTCTATACTTTGATTTGTCCCATTGTCACTGAATCACAGAAATGGTGGGACAAAGGGCAACTAAGGCAACATCTACACAACTTTACAACTTGTGAAGAAGTTGAGTTGAGGAAGTTGGAGAAAATGAAGGTAAAGGTGATTTCCAGAGGGGTTGTAGCTTCATAAGTTAGGTAATGAGTACATTTCATTTTTAACGGTGTCACCCCCTCCTTCATTTTCTACCCTCTCATCCCCACTCTCCCCCAATTTGCTTGTTTCCAAAATGTTTTCTAGTGAGTATTACTGCTGAATTGGTTCACCCTTTGTCCCACCATTTCTGTGCTTCCCCCTTTGCTCCCCAAGTCAGATAAACTTATATACAAGACAAAGAATACTGAAACCAAAAACAGAGACAAAAGGGAATAAGCCAAAGGGGGAGGGGGGACTTCAAGCAATACAATTAAAAAAAACCACACACACACACAACACAAAACAAAACTTCTTTTTCGATTTCTTTTAAAGTATGAATGACATATTTATCTTGAAACTTTAATCCAAAATTATGTAGCTTATTTTAAATGCCTCTATAAATCCTAAATGCAAATTTATTCTACCTCTTCAGGACTATTCTTTCTACTTAAAGCATACAAACCTTATCCTAAGATTGTTCTGTTAAATGTCCAAAGGCTGATGAATATAGATAGCTAAGCTGAATGTTAGAACCATTTAGTGTCTTGAAATATATTCTGAAGATTCTGATTTTGTTGTTTTGGGGTAAAACTCAGTTATGGGTAATTTAGTTGTTCTAGGTGAAATTTAGTTATGAGAAAGTGCAATGCATATTCTGGCTTAGAAAAGTTCTGACTTGGTCCTGAGACCTCAGATTTCTAAGTATGGAAGTGTAGGGCAGAGTGAAGCTGAGTTGGAATAAAAGAAAGTCTTTTTCATGACTTGTTTTTGTGGTGGGTTAAACATGTTTGTTCTAAAAGCTTTCATGTTGACTAAAGATTCCTGCTTACTTTATTTCCTTTTGAATTGTTTCTATGTAATATGAAGGTTATAGGTTCAAATGAGGTATCATTCTCTATAAAGGAATGCCTTGTGGTGAACAATTAATTATTCTGCCCAATATTTTTCTGCCTTAGATGTGCTGAAAACTAGGATTGTGCACATAAGGCAATTTGTAGCGTTGTTCTTATTCTCACTAAAAAATAGAATTGCCTTTCACTAATGTAGAAATACTGATACAACAATTAATAATTATTACTGCTCTAATATTACAGCAAGAAAAAAATAGCTGTGTATTTCCCCTTTTTGCCCAGAAATATTTGAAGGCCATGACTAGCATTGGTGGCTACAATACATAAACCAACAAAATAAAGACTCTTATTATAATACATTTTCATACGACTTTCTCCTACATCCACATAAAGTAATCCACCCCTAGTTGAAAGCATAATCAATATGTTGCTCTTTCTAAAAATCAAATAGGACCCTAGATTTTCAGACATCTAACATGCCAGCATTCTATGCTTATGTATTTTCTGTTATTATTTAGTCCATTATAGAAGTAGTGATATGGAGAAGAAATTTAAGATCACATTTTTCCCAAGTGTTTGATCCACAAACACTTTGATAATGACATAAAGGCAATTATTTTTTTATAGCACTCTACAAAATACTCTCAACAAGAGCATTTTACAGCAATAGTAGGACATTTATGACATGGGAATCATTTTGTAGCATCTTCATGTAAAATAAAATGTTCTTCTTAGGAAGGTTGTTGCTGAGTAGTATTTATTGTATTAGAAACTTCACACTAAGAGTTTGCATTAGAGATTTTACAATAGTGTTTTATGATTTTATTAATTATGGTAATTATTGCTAGATGCTTTACCAAACAATCTCTTACCTTTAGTATCTTTGTATAATAAAAATTTACTTTGTCATTGTCATGATGATCTATCAAAATCAGGCAGCTTTCTTCTCAGAAATCTTGTAAGTCTCTAGGACTCTTTAGTAGAGGATGTTTTTCAAGATTGTAACTTTGTGGTTTCTGTGTGATAGGCAGACAGAGGGTGATTGGTCATTGGAGGTTCTAATAGCAAGTGGCACATGTCCCTTCTCACATATTGGTAGAGCTCTGGTTGTTGCTATCTAACTTCTGAGTTACAAAAATAGTCTCTCCCGGGCTGGGGATATAGCCTAGTGGCAAGAGTGCCTGCCTCGGATACACGAGGCCCTAGGTTCAATTCCCCAGCACCACATATACAGAAAACGGCCAGAAGCGGCGCTGTGGCTCAAGTGGCAGAGTGCTAGCCTTGAGCACAAAGAAGCCAGGGACAGTGCTCAGGCCCTGAGTCCAAGGCCCAGGACTGGCCAAAAAAAAAAAAAAAAAAAAAAAAAAAAAAAAAAAAAAAAAATAGTCTCTCTGTTTCCACTGAGAAAAATATCGAAAATAATGCACAGTGGGAATTCACCCTCTTTCTCAAAGGACATTCAATACTCACACTCACTTAAGGAAGTACTTCTGTGGAGCTTTTTTTTTTTTTTTTTTTTCCTTTTAAATCAATTGTGAAGTTTGAATCCTCAGGGCCTGGGTGCTGTCCCAGAGCTTTTTCACTCAAGGATAGCATTTTACCACATTGAGTGGGGGCACTTCTTTTTTCTTATCTTAAGCAGAGATTGCTGGAAGTAAATATAACTATTTATATGATAAACAATTATTATGTAACCAATACACTGAAGAATGTTGACCAAAGAAGACAGATCCTATATTGGTATAATGGTACATCCTATAATTTCAGCTACCTGCAAAGGTAAAAGGTAGCATGATCCCCTCTCAACAAAGAGTATATGTAAACTCAGATATTCTCTGAGAGGCTGAAGTAGAAATACTGTGGCCAGAGGCCAGTTCTGAGTAAACCAACATAATCATAATTGGAAAATAAGCTAAAGCATAAAAGACCGTAGTTGTCAATGAAGTGGTAAACTATTACCTAGACCGCATGCCTAAGTTCAAACCTCAGGAATAAATAGATTTATAAAAAAACATTTAGATAGACAGACAGATAGATAAGTATGAGTCCCTACCAATCAATGTTTACTCTAGACCATCTCCTTCAATCCTGTTCTCTCTTGCCCTAGTTCATAGTACTTAATTCAGAGAAACAGCTCTTTATTTGCTATGCAACATGCTAACTCTCAAATTTGAGGAAACAGGATTAATTAACTACTTTATTCAAATATTTATTTGGCACATAGTATAGTAGATGGTATTCCTTGGTCTCCTGCTGTTTACATTGATATATATATATGTATATATATATGCATATATATATGTATGTATGTATATTATTACCCTGGATTAAAAAATGTATAGGAAGTTCAGAAGCATATGGGTAAGGAAGATGTATGTTTAATAAAGGTTTTAGGGGAAACATAACTATCAAGGTAACATTTGAGAAAAAGAATGCAATAACATTAGTAAATGAAGAACACTTATACACAAGAAAAAGTATTGTAGGAAATGAGAGCAGCAAGTAAACTTCTGTACTTAGTTGATGAGAAGGATTGGGAATCATGTGACTCAAGAAAAGAGCAACAAATGAAACATGATGTCTGGCAAGCAAAAAGAATCAATGTCATAGGACTTTTAATTTACCTTGATTGCATTGACTTTGATACTGGGTGAATATGTGCAGTTATATGCATTTTAGACACAGGATTGGTGTTATGTTAAACTGAAAGCTCCCTCTGGCTATTATGTTTCAGTACACTAAAAGGGTCAAGGGTAGAAAAATGGAGATTGTAGAAGTAGTTTAAAGAATTGATGATGGTGATTCTCTAAATAGTAGAAGCCGGAAGAAAAGATGTATTCTAGAAGTGAGGCTGTCAGGGTCTGTTGAGAGTAATGTAGGCTGTCAAGCAATCTCAAGGTTATGTCATAGTTTGTTGAACTTGTGGAATGGATTGTTACTAATTGAGAAGAAGAACAAAGTGGTTGGAGAAGCATATCTTACACAGGATAACCTATAGCTTAGTTTTAATGCGAGGACATTTGAGAGTCTTTCTAACCACACAAATGGAACTACCCAGTGGACATTGGGCTCTATGAATCTGGAGTTCAGAGGAGAGATCCAAGCTGCAGATGCTTAAGTTCTTTCTGGCCCCATGTTCTTCTTTATATATGGAGGATAATATTATTACTTGTCTCATGGGATATGTTCCTCAGTAGGTGAATCCTCAGTAGTAGGATAATAAGATACTATTCGGTGAATGGACTTACTCAAAATGAAATCACAATGGAATTGAATAACAAATTTAATTTAAGTGAATGTATTTGATTACCTGCTTTTATTTTTTTCCACAATCATTTGTAATTCCATCTCTTTTTCCAATTTGTTTATTTCAATGTTCATGCAATGTCCTTTCTTCTTAGAAGTTAAACCCTCCGAGGATATTACTTAATTATGAAGCTGAATAAATTCAAGTTGAATTAAATAGTCATCAGAATTTTAGCTGGCATAAGCAGATGCTGTTTGGGCCATTTTAGATATTATACTGCTCTGATGGAGAGAATACAAATCAGTGGCAAGATATGACAGTTTGGAAGCATTTTTTCCTCACTGTTGAACCTCTCTAGGTCAAATAATTCAAATAAAATAATTACTTTGCATTTATAATAACACACAGAAAAAGAAGTCAGTATTGAAAGGAAACATCAACCTCATTGGATTATTCAAAAATTGCATATAACTCCTTATGATATTAGCTCTTTATTTTGAAAGAAATGTTCCAAGTATTCTACCAGACACAGACCATGTTCTCTTTAATAATTAATAATTCATGATCTTAACTGAAGACATACTTAACAACCAGGGATGCTGTTCCACTGCTGTACCACCCACCACATTCCCATAGCACATGCTCAGAAGGTCACCATTGCTAGTACACGATGCTATCATTTTGCTCATAAGAAATTATGAAGCTTTTAAGTAATTTCTTACAAGAAGTTTTGCCTTTCATTAAGGAAGCTATCTTATGTATATAAATGTTATATTTTCCCTTTTAGATGTCACAAACAGAATATTATTAGAAGCAAGAACACAGTACAAAAATGTTGTGGAAATAATTGCCTATGTTAAATATAAAATATTTTATTAATGAAACAAATGTACACAATGTATGATAGGTTGGTCTTATAAATACATAATATAATAACTTTCTCTGAGGATAAAAGGAATTTGTAACAGCACTTGTGTAAAAAATATAGGGAAATTTGAAGTCTTCAGTGAACTAATGCAGAACTCAATCGTTGAAGGAAATGTGATTTCATAATTGAAGGAATTAAAAATATAAGGTTGGTGATGTAAGGAGAAAAATGAAAGAATAACATGAAAAATTAGCTAATACCTGAACTTTTCATTTAGTCACTGGTGACATTTTATTCAAAACTTTTCTGAGACATTATCTGTTCCACTGCATTTCAGATTTTCCTTATACACTGCTTTCTGTGTAATACAACAGTGTTGTACACTGAACATTAAATATCACTTATTAAAATTGCTGCATTGGAAGATTATAATGTATTAGTTGTAATTCATTAGCTAACTCATGAAACGAATAGCCAAAATTGGTTGACAGGGAAAATGTTAATTGTATTTATTAAATATTAGCTTAACCCTTTGACTATTTCTAAATGTGCCACGGACAGGGTAAAAGCAATCATTCGTTGCATATGATATGGCATGTAGCTGTTAATTTCCCAAGGGTGATATTTCTTGTAGAGATTGGCAGAAGAGCTTTGCTTCTTCCTAGGAAATTTTACTAGCACAGATGGTAGAATTTCTAGTGGTCTTATTTTTTTATTATATTATTTCTACTTTGAAGAGGCAACATTAAGCAGAGGATTGAATATGAACTATAATAAGATTCCCTTTCACCTTGAAGGTTAGCCCCAGTGTGCAATTGAAAACAATTTCCACGGTTAACAGTTGAATAAGACCAGTCAATTTTCTTTCAGCGATGATGAAATGAGAAGACAGCAGAGAGATCAATAAAATGCATTTTGGATAAGCATGACTGACTTATTTTGCACAAAATTCTTATGCATGGGGATATTTGTATGAGGGCAAGGTCTATTTTTTTCAGCTTGAACTAAAATCTGTATTTTTTTAATTAAATTTTAGTTCATTCTAAATATTATTCAAAATTTTTAGATCTTCCACCTCCACCAGATCCCCCACCAGGTCAGGGTTTAAGGCAACAAATAGGCCCGAACCAGCTCACTGGTAATGTGGAAAAGTCAACAGAGAGGAAAGGAAGCTCTCTAGAGAGACAACATGCATCCAGCTTAGAAGACACAAAGAGCTCACTGGATTGTCCAGCTAAAACCTCCCTAGAGTGGCAGCGACAAACCCAAGAATGGATAAACTCCACAGACCGCCAAGAAGAGACACGGAAAGCCTCACACAAACAAGGTGTTGGATCAGGTGTGTTCTACACAGTCCCAAGAAAGTGTGGCCTGTTACCATTTTTTCCCTACCAGGTATTTTAGAAATAGCATGGTTTAAGGGCATCTGAAAGACATTTGCCTTAAATCAGTAATTAACTTTGTTTTTCTTCAGCAAAGTTCACTATCTTAAGCATGATACCAGTAGAGATTGTTCCTCAAGTTAAGGTCCTTGAGCCTAAGAGATGTCTAAACATCATCTACCATGCTCAGAAGACAAGTAGAAATTTTTTTTATCTTCTGATTATAATAATATTTTAAGACCACTATATTTCTTCTTTGGTGTCATTTTCATCACAGTCTTCAGCCAGTTTGTGAAATGAAGTAACACATGAAGGTTGAGGGAAACTCACTTTAGTCTAATAAATGAGTTCATTAAAATTATCAGTTGCAAGCTTGGTACCAATGGCTCACGCCTATAATCCAAGCTGATTAGGAGACAGAGATCTAAAGATCTTGGTTTGAAGCCAGCAATGAAGAGAAGTCCTAGAGACTCATATCTCCAGTAAATTATTTAGAAAACACTGGATATGGAGTTGTGGCTCAAGTGGTCGAGTGCTGGTCTTGAGCACAAAGAGGCTCAGGAAAGCACCCAGGCCCTGAGGTCAAGCCCCCTGGACCAGCTTTTTTTTTTTTTTTTTTTTTTTTTTAATGATTAGTTGCAAGTAGAAAAGCTTGAATAGGCTCAAACTTTCTTCAACTGAATAAATGTAATTTATAGTAAACCCTTGGATAGAAAATGTTCTTGTTCTTGTAAGAACCAAGCTTCTTGGAAATACCACATATAAATTTCACAATTTTTGGTTAGATATTATGTAGGGGAGGTATTCTGTTAGAGAAAAGGGGTTCGGGGACTTCGTATTAGCATTTAATGGGAATCAATGCACATATGCATAGAATCACACAATTTTCAAAGCTTTTCTTATTAGTCATTCAGGTTTGATTTTACCTAGATATACTAGATATGTCCTCTCCCCATGCTTTTTTTCCTCCAGAATTCCATTTTGTAACAATATGGTATAAGTTTTTGAAATATTTAATTAATTTCTGTAGGGGCTAGAAGATGACAGTTTCAATATTTTATATGATGAAATATTTAGGAACACTAAATTATTCAAGCTGTAAAAGAAAAAAAATTATGTCAACTCCATCATTACAGACTATCTTGGAGACATAGTCAATTCTCTTACTTTTAAATTTTATTTTGTCATCAGTTTATTTACTAATCATTTAGACCTAGGAATAAAGTAGGGGGTACTTCAAGAAGGAGGTGGGAGATACAAGACAAAATGAAGGAAAGAATAAAGAAAGGAAGAGAAGGAGGAACGAAGGGAGGAAGGGAAGGAAGGAGAAAGGGAGGGAAGAAATCAGGGAAGGGAAGGGAATGAAAAAAAACTAATGAAGTCTTTATTATTTGCAGTATATATCAGGAGTCATTTGTGGAGATGGCAAAGCAATATATAAGTAGAATATTAACAATATATTAATATGTTTTTAGCTTTATGAAACACATAATCTTTCAAATAATGTTGCCATCTTTCAAAAATTGAAAATTTAAGTAACTTATTTAAGTAACTAATATGTAGTCTTGTCTCTAAATTGATCACAAAAATATTGCACCATTTATACTGAAGCAAAACCATGTCATTGTTGTTTTTCCTATCTTAATGAGAAAATTAAATTGGAGACTCTCTGGACTCCAGAAATGGCTCTCAGATATACTTTTGGCTAAGCAAACTATGGTTCCTTGTATACAAGCTCTCTTTTTTAATGAGTTAAAACTTGGTAGTTAATATGTTGTATACTTACCCCAAGATTTATTTTAATTAAATACATTAGATTCTCTTGTAGGAAATGTTGCTTGCACGTGGAAGTTCTTTTCATATCTGGATCTGATTTTACCTCCTATTTCTAATTTTTTTTGAAGAATGAAATAATAAAATCATGTGTTCTGAGCTTAATATGTCAAGAGTTCAGTTGGCGTTTTGCCACCATGTTGCAGTTCACCTTAATCCTTTCTGTTTTTTCTTTTGATTAGAGGAGGCTTTGGTGCCCTACAGCAAGCCCAACTTCCCATCTCCAGGAGGCCACAGCTCATCTGGAACATCCTCTTCTAAAGGTTCTACTGGACCACGGAAACCTGAAGTGTTGAGGGCAGGCCACCAGCGCAATGCTAGCGATATTCTCGACATAGGATACATGGGCTCAAACAGTCAAGGACAGTTTACAGGTGAATTATGTAAGTGCATTAGGTCACTTGGAGGCTTAACAGACCATTACTGATTTGGAAAGGCTATTCCATTCATAACCTTGCAATATTGTACCTTTTTTGGAATAATAGAACATAATAATAGACTATTAATACTTTGTGAAGGCTTGCTCATAAATTAGATAACTGCTATCTATAATAGTAAATGACTAATATTGCAATGATACTGCAAATTGACAGGCTGCATGCATTGTTTTCATATAGGTAGCCTACATTCGTCTTTTTCTTAGATTGAATATCATCCCTTTGGTTATTTTCTTGTTCTTTTTAACTGAAGCGCAGTAAAGAGTTACTACTATATTTTCCTCTATGTAGTATTGCTTTTGTTTGTTTTCATTGTGAGGATTAAATCTATGTGTATGTGTACTAGTCCTGAGGCTTGAACATAGGGCCTGGATCCTGTCCCTTAGCTATTTTTGCTCAGGGATGGTACTCTACTACTTGAACCACACCTGAACTCTGACTTTCTTTTGGTTAGTTTTGAGATAATAATACTTCAGACTTGTTTGACCTGGCTGGTATTTAACCTTGATCCTCATATCTCAGTCTCCTGAGTAGTTAGGTTTATAGGTGTGATCCACTGGTGCCCAAAAAGGATTAAAGTTTGACCTAGGACACACTAAACAGATGTATAATCATTGAGCTGCAGCCCCCTCGTTGCTTTAGAGAACACTGGTGGCAATTCCTCTTGCTCTAGTTGCTCCTCATTTGTTTATTTTCAAAATTTGAGAGTCAACCTTGAAAAGTTGATCTTTGGTTTTGTTTTCAAATATGTTGTTTGTAAATGACATATTCTAAATATAATCATTCTGTAATGATATACTCTATCAATAAATTTATTTTTTGAGTTGATTCCTATCATTGGTAGTGAGTATAACATTTTCTAAATATGAAATAGTAGGCAATAAAGAAAGATACAATGTTTGAAGCAAATCAGAATAAAGAAATGGAATTCTTAGTTTTAATTCTACCTGGAAATATACCCATTTCCCTATTCCATGATATCATTATTGTTACTTAATATTTGTGGAAGCTTCTTTGAATTCAGCTTAAGAACACTACAGAGAGGATAGCCCTAGGTACTAATATTCACAACCCCTGCACTGATTTTACAGTATGAGAAAGCAATCTGCTTTCCTAATCTGCTCCCTATTTTTAAAGGGTAGTGTAGGATTATGTTCATATCATAGACTACTTAGGGCATTTTAATAAAAAATGTAAAGAGAAAATATCCCGTTAAATTATACAATTCTTTATGAGTGTGAATTATTGTTGGTTATTACTAGCCAGATTACTAACATATTTTATAGTTTTTATTTTGATTCACATCTTTTGAGATTTTTTCTCTAATGTTACTTCTGAAATATTTGTAGACTCATAAAGAATGCAAGGAAAGTGCTTCTTTTTCTTTCTCTGTTTCCAAATAATATTGTGCAAAATTTATCTGATAACTTTATCTTCATTTGCTATCTGATTGCTTTGAATTTGGTGAATATGAACTTTAATTCTGAATTTTGCTATTTATCTCTTTTTAGAGTAACTGAGAGGAGACATTCAAAGCTGCTCTGAAGGACCATCAGGTCTGAACTCATGGAAGTGATTACACTACACAGTGCAATGAACAATTTCTTTTATTTATGTACTATTAAGAGAATTGTAAATGCAATGTAAAGACACACAGCCACACATCTCCCACAGATATTTGACTTATGTTCTCCTAAGTACACCACCCACCTTAACTCTTTCTTGTCAGGAGTATATTAAAAAGAAAGAAAAGAAAACTCGCCCTCCAGGATCAAAAGGATTTCCTCTGTATATAATTTCTTTTGTGCATTGCTATGCAAGCTCACTCTTTTTAGCTCTGTTCATATTATTGTCTGTTATTATTGGTCTCTTGTACTATATGTGAATTAATAGGCTGTGGTGCCATATATTAACTTTTAATTGTGTAACTTTTTTGTTAAGATTTTGCACTGCAATTTTATTTGGTGAAAAGCACAAATCTCTACTCCTCATGACATGAAGAAAAGATTGAATGTGAAGGGAGTTTCTGTACTGTAAGCTAGGTTGGATGAAGCTGGTGTAACCAATCATGTTAGATGGTTTTTGGTTGGGGTTTAGAATAGGAAAATGCCAAGGAATGATAGTGTTGGCAAAGTCTGCTTAAAACACCAAAACTGAGTCAAGTTAAAAAACAGAAAGATGGTTAAAAGATGATAAAAAGCAGGGGTCAGGAGAAGAAAATTGAAGTCTTTCCACAACATATGCATTGAAATATGCAGGTAGCAAAGATGTACTAAACTTGCTTTAAAAAAAAAAGATAATTAAAATTTTATTTAGAATCAACTTCACCTGTCATTGAAATTGGCCCATCAGACAATTACAAGCAAATGGAAATTAAGGTTTTTCACAAGAGCTGCATTTATATTACAATTTTTTAAAGAGTATTTTTCTGAATTAGCATAATTAATCTTTCCAACTCATTAAGTCAGAATATAACATGAAGTTCCCCCAAGGAAATAAACAAAATGAACTCTAGAGTATCTAGCAACTAGGTAAAGAAGCAATTTATTATTAGGACATACTCAAGCTGCTTTCAAATACAAACTCTATTGTAATGTCTCATTTCATCTTTCTAATGCATGTAGGCATCACTCAAATTCAAACACTTTTTAAAAAACAATGCAGTCTTTCTACAGTCTGTGATCCGCTCTCAATTCAAGAGTGAAGTTGGTGCCACCAAATAGCCAGCCAAAAGTCCATGCTAAAGAGCAGTATTCAGAGTATGTTCCGTTCACAGTAATTAGATTTATTAAAAAATAATAATACTTTATGGTACATCTTCAGAAATTGGCTACCAAAATCTCTTTGACCCATCCCATCTTGACTTGAGTACATTGAAAAGGGGAATAAAAGGAGAAAAATGCATGTTTATACACTTTTTAAATAAAACCAAATCTTGTAAGTGGACATTAATGAACAGTGTCCTGCCTCATTTGTTTTCACAACTCTAAGAAGTTCCTGAAGTTCTATCATGTAGGAATGCTTAAAAGAAGCATGACTTGAAATGTGTGTCAACTACTGTACATGTATAATCAGCAAAGTAGAAGATACCTTTCCTGAAATTTCCATATGCCACACTTCCTTCCCCATGTGCTACTTACACAATTCTGAATTCTACTTTTGCCTTTATTTTTTTAATATGTTTTCCTATCATATGTCCAGTAGTTGATATTGTGAGAAATATTCAGTATGATAACCAGGGCTAGGCTGAAAATAGGGGACCCTTTGAATAACTATTCATATGGTTATTGGCTTAGTCAGCATGACAATGTGTTGTTATAGTAAATGGAAGATTCAGTTAATGGTTCTATGCTCTTTATCCCAAGAGAATATATCTGCACATCAGGTCTAGAATACAAAGTTTACTATGGGCTCAACATCTTCTTTGTGCCATGTAGTTTATTTCTTTACTAAAGACAACAAGCATTTGGGTGCAAATGTCTAAACCCTTTATTAACTTTCTCCTGTTAGTGACTTTAGCTTAGAACTTTTTATTACATGAAGCCTTGACTTCTGATATCTGACACTTATACCTAATTAGTAAACTGACTTCAAAAAGGTATCTCTATGCAGATGACTTGTAGACTAACATGGGGGCAAAACCTCAGGCTTCCTCATTGACTTCAATACATGAGAATGAATCGTCGTGTTATGCCAATATAGACTTTGTGGTGACTTGGGATGTTCTTTTTAGAAAAGACTATGTTACCTGTTAAATCTTGTTTTGTATAAACTGATCATTCAAATTTTACAACCAGTATGTGGGTATATAGACACCCCACACAGATAGCAATATTAGCTTTCTTTGGCTATATGCATTTTGGAACATTACCAAAAAAATAAAAAACATTGATCAGCTTGTATTATGAAGTTAGAATTCAATTGAAGAACACAAATTACATGAGTGGCACCCTGGTTTACATTTTATAGATGACTAAATGAAATATTGGAATTTCCCTGAACTTACTCTTTTGCAGGCTACATGCAGGCAAGGCAATCTGGAATGTTAAGAATGTAATATCATAGAGAGTGTTGTTTATAGTCATCCCAGACCAAGCACAGCTTTATTCATATCATGCAGAGTCTACTTGGGGAAAATAATCCTATCAGTGGCTCCAACTCAGGAAAGCCAATGTGTTTGATATAGTGAGTTTCCCTGCCTTCGTCCAAATTCTTCCTATGCCATTTTTAAACCTGATACTGTAGGCATATATGTATTCGACTCCTTTACAAGTTTGGAATCCAATTTAAGGGAGAATATAGACAAATCAAAACAACCATGAAACATAGAACACAACCAAAGTGAAGTAAAACAATTGCAAGTTTATTACTTTTAGTGTCAAAACAGATTTACCATGTTCTTTGTCTTAGCTCAAATCTCTGGGCATTTAAATATATTTTCAGTGGGATTTGAATTAAGTTGAAAGTTTGTGCTTTGGTGGAACACCTTCTAAATTTTATTCAGTAAATTTTATGTGATTTTATGTGTGATTGCCCCTTCCCAATAAAACACCATGCCAATGGGCTTTATATGGATTATCTCCATTTCAAAGTGATTGTGTGTCAGTATTAAAGATATGCAGAAACATTACATTCACCAATGTTAGTCGGTTCATTGGATGTATATGTGTTTATAGAATGACACGACAGAAATTGGTGTGAAGCAACATTACTTTCCACATTATCTCAGAGGTGAAGTTACTTTTATTTCACTTCTTCATAATGTGTAGTATAAATGAAAGACCATACATTTTAACTGACATGCAATTTACAATTTTTAACCTCTTAGTCTCTAAAACATTAATAGTAACTTTTAAATGTTGCAAGATAAGGGATTGTTGTGGTCGTGGGTAGACTTTTTTATACTTTGTTTTATAGAAGGATTTTTTTAAAACAAAATTGTAGTTTGTTTAAGTCACTAAACAGTGTCCAAAATCTTTAATATGTTTCATTTGATGTTGTTAGATCAGTAAAGAAAATGGAAAAAAAAGGTTAATAGTACTGTCAAAAATTGTGTATTGTGTACTCACTGGAAAAATAAAATAAACTATATTCACATTTCAAATTTGTAAAAAAAAAAAGCCATTTATGTAAGTCCAACTTGCTTGTAGATAAGCCAAAGATAGACTATCTGGTTGCTTTTTAAATTTTAGATTGATATTCTGTGATCACATTCATAATTTCATTTTCCAACTCAGGTATGGATCAGCAAGTGATGTATAGGAGCTGACATTGACTTAAATCAGTTCCTAAAATATACTAATGAGCCAGGTGTAGCTACTCAGGAGCCTGAGATCTAAGAATCATGGTTCAAAGCCAGCTCAGTCACGAAAAGTCCCTTAGGCTTCTATCTCCAATTAACCATGAAAATACCAAACATGTAGCCCAAATGGTAGTTAGCCTTAATCACAAAAGTTCTGAGACAGCATTCAAGTTGAGTTCATGTGTTAGGTAGGACCAGCATAAAAAGAAAAGGCATTGCTGGACACTGGTGTCTCACACCTGTAAGCCAAGCTACTCAGGAGGTTGAGATCTGAGGATTGTGATTAGAAGGCAGCTTGGGCAGAAATGTCCCTGTGAGACTCTTACCTCCAATTAAACACTCAAAAACCAGAAGTGGAGCTGGGGCTTAAAGTGATAAAGCACTAGTCTTGAGCCAAAGAGCTCCGGGACAGAGCCCAGGCTCTAAATTTCAAGCCCCACAACCAACAAAACAAAAACGAAGGAAGGAAGGAAGGAAGGGAGGGAGGAAGGAAGGAAGGAAGGGAGGGAGGAAGGAAGGAAGGAAATAAGGAAGGAAGGAAGGGAGGGAGGGAGGCAGGAAAGAAGGAAGGAAGGAAGGAAGGAAGGAAGGAAGGAAGGAAGGAAGGAAGCAAGGAAGGAAGGAAGGAAGGAAGGAAAGAAGGAAGGCAGGAAGGAAAAGAAGAGAAAGAAGGAAAGAAGGAAAGAAAGAAAAGGAAAAGACATTGATGAGATGTCTAGTTAATATTTAAATTATATCCCTCACTCCATCAGCACCATTGTCCACATCTTTGGCAAACTCCACTGTAGTGACTTCTAAATATAACTATCAAATACATTTTATCAACAGAAATACTGTTATAAATTGCTGTAAAAAATGTCAACATGAGAACTGGAAAGAAGTGATAATTTAATTGTTTTAGAATATCTACCTATGCGTATTGAAAAGTCACCACCAGGCTTGGGTAGAAAAGATAAACATGCACTCTTATTGTATTTCATAAATATTTCATGTTTCCCTTTAAATTACAGTTAGAGGACCTGATTTTGTCTAAAACATAAAAGCAATCGTTTCCTGTGTTCTACTCAACAATAATCATGATAATAAAAAGAAAAAAGGAGAACAGAAAATATTTTTCTCTGAAATCTTCATTTAAGAATATTTTACATAACATGGTTAATGGATTGTAATTTTGAACTTAATTTAAATAAATGATACAAAAATAAGATACTTTAAGAATAATTGTACAGCTGAGAATTTGGCCTAGTGGTAAAGCTCTTTCCTCATATACACGATGCTCTGAGTTCGATTCCTCAGCAACACATATATAGGAAAAAAAAAATCCAGAAGTGGTGCTGTGGCTCAACTGGTAAAGTGCTAGCCGTGAGCAAAAAGAAGCCACAGACAGTGATCAGGCCGTGAGTTCAAGCCCTATGACAGGCAAAAAAAAAAAAAAAAAAGAATAATTATAAATAATGTTACATTAATATAGTACAGACACAATATATAATATATGTAAATCAAAAACAAAATATATACTGATGTGATCAATTGTACATCCATTTCTTTGTGAAATTTACTTGTACTACAGAAATACACATTGCAAAATGTTAAAATTATCACAAAAGATTATTATAATAACACATTATGTTCTCTTAATTATGTTATGTATTAACTAGAGAAAATATATAGTGATGTTTAAAATAACACTCATACAAATACAATATTTAATATATTTAGAATTGTGTTTCTCCTCCACAGAGAAAACAGTAGGGATTATGTTAAACTTTAATTCACAACAGAAATGTTAAATAACAGGATTCAATAACAGAAAATCAAGTTTAAAGAGTTCACAGGGAAAGGCAAGTAAAGATTATCTAGGAGGGGAAGACAATGTGTTGTCTCAAAATATCTTTTACTTTGGTGAATTTAGGGCAATGTTGAATTTGGCCTTCTGCCAAAGGTACTTGGTGCTAATGTGTTCTGATCCCACAGACAGAATGTAAGATAATGGTATGGCTAATTGTAGTATTTATATAGAACTACATAGATGACTGCCTTTGTTTCTTTTAAATAACTGATTTTCCTTCTGTGGTAATCAAGCTGCAAAAGAGAAAATAACTATGATAGAGATAGAGATACATGCATCTCCATATACTTGTATATATAATATATTTCTAAGACATTTTAATAGATATTACAAAATATCATGTCTATATTATGTATAGATATTCCATATTTACATGAATATCTTACATCTTAATCAGAGAAAGCTGCATTTACATTTCAAATACAATGACCTTGAGCTAAGATCAATGTCCATTTCAAGCCACTGTCAGTGCTCTGAGATCATACCACCACTGAACCCTTTGCCTAAAAATGCACTATGAGAGATTCAGCCTCCAGGAAGTAAAAACATTCTTTGACAATTTTATAAGTCACCATTTTTCTATCATTTGTTTTTCAAAAATCTGTTTTTTTTATTTATTTGTTCATTCTCTTTGCCAGTAAGTATTGAGACATTAGGTTTAAGTGAAATATTCAGAATCCTTGAAAGAGCAATTACCTTTGTCTTCATAAATAGATTAATATCTTCTGTTGACTGTTTCCCAGATTTCTAGGAAAGTAACTCATTGATGAATGGTTTTATGCTAATGGGAAAGAGCAAATAAATAAAGTTTTCAACTATACTACCAAACAATAAATTACATTAGCTTCGTTCACACCTGAAATTACTATCTTACTTCTCTTGTCTTTCTAAAAGGGTCTACTGGATATTAATAGATAGTTTTAACATTGAAGAAATAAGAAACAGAAGCTTGATGGTTGAATATTTTCAGTTATTTCTTAGAGTACAGGACTTCATTACAAATGTATTCAACTATTTTTCAAAAGTAGTGGGCTTGGAATATGGCCTAGTAGCAAGAGTGCTTGCCTCGTATACATGAAGCCCTGGGTTCGGTTCCCCAGCACCACATACATAGAAAATGGCCAGAAGTGGTGCTGTCCCTCAAGTGGCAGAGTGCTAGCTTTGAGCAAAAAGAAGCCAGGGACAATGCTCAGGCCCTGAGTTCAATGCCCAGGACTGGCAAAACAAAACAAAACAAAACAAAAAAATAGTGGAGCACACTTTGAAAAATATTTTCCCAACAACTGTTAGAACTAGTCTGCATTAGTAGCCCTAAAAGTGTTAGTTGAAAGCTGTCATTTGCTGTGGTTTTTTAAAACAAAACTTAACTTAGGAAAACTAATATAAATCTCTGGTATTCTGAGAAGATAATGGAAAATATGAACAGCAAGTAGTAAACTTATTATATTTACAAAGTTCATTATGACCAGAGATATGCTCTTTGGCATCAGGCAAGCTATCATCAAGATGTTTACTGTCTCTGCCATTGTTTTGCATATTCACAACTTCTGTAAACTAAATTATGGATAAAACAAATTTTGTGTCACCATTCCTGTTCTACCTCCCATAAAAGGAGAATTACATTTTAAAGCCACCATCTGATTACTACCAGGCTATATGACAAATAGAAATTTTCTAATAATAATAGTGAAAAACAGAAAAATTAGGATGAGGAGGTTTATCTCAACAAAAATATACATAGATAAATCACAATGGACTTGGAAATACTGTTAATGAATAATGACAAAAATGACAAAAACTCAGAACTTGATAAATGGAAAATAAATTGAGTATTTTTCTATGACTTTCACTGATAATATGTACAAAGATGACAGTATTATAATAAGATAAATTAAGTGAATTAGAAGACATAGGACTTATCTGCATCTGATTGATTTTAAATGTAATCAATTGACAAAGACAATTTTTTTAATCTTAAGAGACTTGAGAATAATTTTAGGATAGTTACTAATGGATAATGATCCTTCTAACAGAAAGCTGGAACAGGCAAATGCAAGCAACCTGGAAAAGAAGGTCCATAAGAATTATGAGCATTCAATTCAAGTAACAGGATTGATTTATTTTCAATAATTGTTCAGAGACTTCTTAAGCAAGTAACTACCCACCAAAACTAAAATACCTATTTTTACCAATTATCAGGGATGTTAGTTTGCCAACAGAAATTCTCATACATGTGGTAAATGCCCAATATCAGTTAATTTCAATTTTCCATTTAAATATATATATATATATATATATATATATATATTTTATTTTTTTTATTTTTTTTTGCCAGTCCTGGGCCTTGGACTCAGGGCCTGAGCACCATCCCTGGCTTCTTCCCGCTCAAGGCTAGCACTCTGCCACCTGAGCCACAGCGCCCCTTCTGGCCGTTTTCCATGTATGTGTTGCTGGGGAATCGAACCAAGAGCTTCATGTGTAGGAGGCAAGCACTCTTGCCACTAGGCCATATTCCCAGCCCAATTTAAATATTGGGCTGTAGACGTAATTCAGTAGTTCAATGTTAGAGCACTTGATTAGTATGGGAGGGGTGATGGTTTGCTCATGCCTCCAACATATAATTTTTTAAAAATTTTAATTACAGATTTACGTAGTGAAGCTTAGGTACAAAGATACCTTGGATTCATTCTGATAGTTACAAATTAAAAGGAGTCATAATGTAACAAATAGTATATTTAAACATATGTATAACTACACACACATATACAAACAAACAACTTAAGATTTATTTTCGATAATAAGAATCTCAATTAGGCTCACTGTTCTCATGAGGAAGACAAAAGGACATCTCACATAATCTATTCATAAATGAAGGCACCAGAGAAAGAATGATGGCCCAATAAATCTCTTATGGACAAATTATATGAGTGTTTACACACACACGTACACAAACATTTCTTGTACACGTATTTGTCACACATGCAATGTACATATGAAGAAAACGAGACTTTGTCAGCTGAAATGGCAATTTTTTTACAATTTACTTTATATATTATTCGCTCATTTTACATATATTTGATGGTAATGGAGTTTACATCCAGGGTCTTGTTCTAGTTTTAGGCAACCCCTCTACTTCTTGAAGCACAATCCTATCCTTTCTGCTTTAACCAAATTTTTGAACAGGGCAACTCACTTTTTTCCATGCGGTCCTGGATTACAACCTTTCTAGTTATCCTTTTCACATAGCAGTGAGGGCAAATGTATGTCATTATACCCAGGTTGCTTGAGGCAGAGGCTTATGAGCATTTTCTAGACTGTTTTCAAACTGTGAGCTTCCCATTCATAGCATCTCAAATATGAATGGATACAAATTTCAGCTATTATGCCTTAGCTTGTTTTGAAAATAATGGAAAACTGATGGAAATAGTGGAAAACACTCTGCAGTGTTAGGCTTAGCACAGTCTAGTGGAGAGTAGCCAATTACACATGATATAATCTCATTGTAAACTAGTTATATTACTAAAAAATAAAATTGCAATGAACAATATAGTAGAAGTAGGAGAAGGAAAAAAACATGTAAGATAGAAAATGTTGCCGAAATCAATTATCATGTGGTGGGAGAAGGAGTTGGTTTAGCACCTAGTTGACATTGGGAGTTGGTATGGTCAGCTGAGACTTCAGGGAGAAATAGAAGTGCAAAAATTGATAGAAGATAAATAATGGGGAAAGGAAAAGGCAGACACAATGCAATATTAAAGGATTTAGGTATTTACTCCAACATTTGAATTTGATGCACAAATATACATTGTGCTTTAGTGCAGACAGGAAGTCAGGCATCAAACTTAGACTACAGGAGTGAAACATACATCCCAAATGAACATTTTAGGGAATTTCTTATGCTTCCAGAAAAAGGTTTAATGTGGACTTCATTTTACCTGTCCAATAGCATCTTGAGAAAACATGGCATAATAAATATAAAGTAAAGGTAGACTCATCAATGATAAATGAAGTAGTTGATGGCACAGAATATTTCACAGAAAAAGGTGAATATAGGAGGGAAATATAGTAGAAGAAAAGGTGAATGGGATCAAAAGAGGTAGACTATGTGGTGGAATTCATGAAGATATAAAGGAGTGTTCATGAAGGGTCTGGCTGCCCTGGTGACATGTTTCTTTCTCCAGTCTGAGGAAGAAAAGATATTTCATCCTCAAAGAAGATTTGTTCTTTGGAAATGAGAAGAGCCAATTCTTCCTTCAACTTTTATATATTCAATCTCACTATTCATGTGTAAAGAGTCAAAATAGAGAGCGTTATGAAAGCCTCACTCTGTAAACTAAATAAATAACATAGTAATAATGGAGCGTGAAATATTCCCATTTAGAAAGCATGTAGTTTCATGTAAACAACAACAGGAAATACCAGACAAAAGCAGAATGAGACCAATTAGGATAAACACATTCCTAAATTGGTCAGCGCAACTTTCTACACATGTGCTGTGGATTGTAGCTGTACCAACACAGACCCCAGGGCTCAAATAGGAACTTAGTCTGGGAACATTTAGAACAATACACAATGATGATGAATCTGGCAACAATAACTTGCCTGAGGACCAATTTCACAAAAGGAGCATAAACAAATACAGCTATATCCTAGAAAATGTAAATGAATTAAAACAGAGCTAATGATGTGAATAAAACTTAGTAGAGAAAAATTGAATCAATAGCAAACCTTGGTGTTCTCCTCTTCCCCCAGGACCTTAATGAGTTGTTAATTATTTCTTATTAAAGACGAATAACAACAGAAAGACTCAGGAACATGAAAAATAATTAGGGTATAAGACTAAGTATAGATAATTATGAAATGGCAAAATAGAATTAATCACCCATTCCCTGAAATGTTTCTTTTAAATAGACTCCACAATTAGAAAATGCAGAAGAACTTTAATTTTGTAATATGCCTACACACATGCAAACAAGATGCATACAGATCTATTGCCAGACAAGTACCCTCGCTATGGGCCTCAGGAGCAATATTAATTCATGAACATGGCTTTATTGATTAGCTCTCTAAGAATAACCTATACCTGCTCAATGTTTTATTTGGTATCTTTCTCTTGTGACCCCTTGTCAGCCCAGATTCCAAGTTTTCTGTCTTTAAATTTGGTGTTATTAGAAATGATTTCCTTTCAAAGACATGTGTATTTTGTCAAACACTTGATGTTTTCTTTTCTTTTTTGAGTACTTTTTTGAGTTCTTTTTTGAGTACTTTTTTGAGTACTTTTGAGTACTTTTTTTTTTTTTAGAATTTTACTGTAAAGGTGTTGTACAGAGGGGATACAGTTACATACTTCAGGTAATGAGTACATTTCTTTCTTTCTTCTTTTTTGTTTTTTGGTCTGTCATGGGGCTTGAACTCTGGGCCTGGGTGCTGCATCCCTGAGCTCTTTGGTTCAAGAATAGCACTTTACCACTTTAAGTCACAGCTCCACTTCTGGTTTTTGAGTGGTTAATTGGATACGAGTCTCATGAACTTTCCTGCCTGGGCTGGCTTGGGACAGCAATCTCAAGCCCCTGAGTAACTAGGATTACAGGCATGAGCCAGTAGAGCCTGGCAGTGCATTTCTATTGGAACAGTGTCACTCCCTCCTTCATTCTCTCCCAGTTTATACCCTCCCACTTCCCCTCCCACCCAAGTTATATAGTTCATGTCTAACACAGCATCTAGTGGCTTTCACTGTTGAATTGGTTTACCTTTGTACCACTGTTTCTGTGTTTTCCCTTCCCCTCCCCAAACCAGATAAAATTACCTAGAAGACAAAGGGTGTAGAAATTTGAAAAAAAGAAAAAAAAAAGGCAAAAGGGAGTAAACCAAGGAAAAAGGGAAAGAAGGGAGGAGAGGAAGAACCCCAAACCATACAGTGAAAAAAACCTCTTCTATTTCTTGGAGTTCATTTTGATAAACATCATTTTACATGACGATATTCCTAGGGCTACTGAGCCCTTGAGATCTTCTGAGAATATCCTCCTTTGTTTTCAGTGTGTGACTATTTAGACTATCAGCCACCAGCACGATCATGTTCATTGCAGCATTGTTTACAATGGCCAAGACATGGGTCAACCCAGATGGCCCTCAGTAGACAAATGGATCAAGAAAAAAATGTGATTTTATATCCTATACATATTTAATTAGTAATCAAAACAATAAAGTACATTAAAATGTGTTGCAAGGGTAGTAGGACTTTAGTGAGTGAAGAGTAAGTTTGGAGCTCAAACTCACCCAAAAAGAACAAAGAATTGTAAAGCATCATTTCACCTCTTTAAAAAATATTTTTATTATCTTTAAATAGTTATACAAAGGAGTTGCCTCTCACCAAAACTGATCGTTAATTCAGCACATCATAATCAATGTCACTCCTTTCAACATTCCCACCCAGCCCTCTCAACTCACCCCTTCCCTTGCTTATCATAATTTGGTAATGATCTTTCCCTTTATACCTCACTGAACAGTGTGAGAAATATTGGTGTCAGTTCTCCTTTGAAGACTCCATAGATTTCATCTGTAAATAGAATCAGCTCCTGGGCTTTTCTTGGATGGGCAGTTTTTTTATTGCCATTTCAATTTCCTTACTTGTCATGAGTCTATTTAATTGGTTTAAATCTTCTTAGTTCAGTTTGGGTATATCCTTGTTGTCTAGGAATACATACATTTCTTCCAGATTCTCCAATTTGTTGGCATAAAGGTCTGAAAATATTCCTTTATAATATTTTGATTTTTGCATTTTCTGTAGTGATACTCCCCCTTTCCCCCATTAATGTTAATTACTTAGGTGTTCAAGTCAATATGAAAATATTTCAAAGATTCATATTTATGTTGCTAAAATGTCAAGCAAATAAAGGTTTACCAGGAGATTTTTTTGTATAAATGATAGCTATGAACTTGTCACAATATCCAACAATGGTTTCGTAAGAGCCAGAGGTATTTTTCAAGTAATGCATTTAAAAATATAAATCTTTATAAAAATCTATGGACTGAATTTCCAGGAATATCTCATCTAAGACAATTGTACTGATGTTTATTAATTGACTTATTTATTACCAAATTGTTGTACAGTGTCATTACAATTTCATATGTAAGGCAGTGAATACATTTCTTATTTTTAAAAACAGTCAATAGAGGAATACTTTTTACCTAGAAAAGTTAATCAAATCAAGCAATATATACACTTAAATCACAGAGTCAATATTTTTGTATGTGAAATTCCTTGGATCTTCAGACATTTTGGAAGTACCTGAGTTCTAGAGAAAAGAAAAGAAAAGGGGCTGGGAATGTGGCCTAGTGGCAAGAGTGCCTGCCTCGTATACATGAAGCCCTGGGCTCAATACCCCAACACCACATATATAGAAAATGGCCAGAAGTGGTGCTGTGGCTCAGGTGGCAGAGTGCTAGCCTTGAGGAAAAAAAAAAAAAAAAAAAAAAGCCAAGGACAGTGCTCAGGCCCTGAGTCCAAGCCCCAGGACTGGCCAAAAAAAAAAAAAAAAAAAAAAAAAAAAAAAAAAAAAAAAAAAAGAAAGAAAAGAAAATACCTTAATTTTAAAACTGTTCTTGCACTTGTTTCCAAAATTCTTCCTGAGAATTTTAACAAAAACTGTAGAACGAACTGTGGACTCCACAGACTGATGCCCAACAAAGACCACCCAAATAATCTTTATGAAAAAGCAACTTTGCAGTTGGATGAGTAAATCACAAATCTTTCCATTGAGGTATTAGTAAGTATCCAATATGCCCACTGACTTTTACATGGTTTTACAAAATTTCCCATTTGAAACAAGACAGAAAAGTAAAACACTTCCCTTTGCAAATACAGCAAACAGGGAAAGCAGAATGAAATGAGGGAATGATATGAATATGTGTTTGTATTTGAGAAAGAAAAACCCCAAAGAGATGCAGACATTGTCAGGGCAGTCACTCCTGACTTATCCCCACAGACAAGGTGGCTTCCTCCTTCTATTCTCCATTTTAGCGGAGCAAGCTGTATCACAAAGAAACACATATATAAGCCTTCCCCCAGAAAATCGTGTACCTGGATTCACTCCTGGAACAGGAGCTGTGCTACTACACAGTAGTGTGGAACAGATACCTGGGCTTCAGTGAGACTGGAGGGCAGAACACAAGAGCAAGAAAAATTATTCTCATGCATTCAAATCCAATAGAATCGGTCTCAGGTTTCAGACTGGTTGTGACGGATTTTCAACTCTTTTTTTTTTTTTTTTTATCTTTTAGAATGGGAGTCTCTTAGCCATATGCCTGCCTATCCAATCATCGGGTTTTGGAAGCACATAGCATCTGGTTCCACAGTTTCACAGTGAGAGAGGAATTTTACCTCAGGATGAGTCTCAAACTTAGATGATATTGTTTTTTAAAATGAGACTTTGGACAGTGGGCTTTGAATTGATGCTGAAATGAATTAAGATATGTGATGCTGTTTGTTCGAGTAAATGCATTTTGCTACAAGAAAGACATGGAACTTAATTCACAAACTAAATTATGATTTCCCTAAAGCCATATGTCAAAACCTTAGGCTCCAGTGTATTTTTCATGAAGACAGAGCCTTTAGGAAATAATTAACAATAAATGAGGTCATGTAGACTGAGTACCAATTTGTATGTTTGGATGATAGTATAAAAAGAAGAAAAGATCAGGTGATGTAACTCAGTGTCAGACTACCTATTTTATATACAACCTTGCTTTAGTCAGTTCCTCAATATCATAAAAAAGTATACAAAGAAATGTTTCTCTATTCATGTTCACATAAATATGAAATGCCAAGTGAGGGAAATTAGCATGTGTAAAAGCAAGAGAAAGAGTCCCTCCTCCCATCAGAAAACGGCTGTTGAACCTTGGTTTGGACCTTCTTTCCTCCAATTTATGGCACCAAGTCATGGAATTTGTTTTTCTCTTTGTGGCCATTTGAGCTAAGTAAAGTAAGTGTATTTGTTTGCTTGTTTTTAATGCTAGACAATGGTCAGAGAGGGAAAAATTTAATCTCTCCAACCTTAATACACACTATGTAGCTTTTGTCTTTTATTTTTTATAATGAAATCTGTTACCAGCTGAGGTCAGAAGCTTGGGTTGGATGGTAGGAGGCAGCATGAATAAAATAATTTCTTGTCTTGGCATTACTGTTCTCTCCTGTTCTGTAAGCCAGATGGCTAATGGTACTATTGCAGAATTCTCAGTGAAGACTCCTGTCATCATATGATCATTTGGCAGTAGCTTTTCTTCTCCACCACCAGTTGCCAGGACAACTCATGTATTGATTACTGTCATTTTGCTTCTGTTAGCTCCCTTCACATTATCATTTGAGTTTGCTGAGATATATTTATATGGAGGCAGTATGTATGGGTATTATATATGACATATAAAGATATACTTTTAGCATGTACTAATCTTATCCATGATTTTTTTTCATGTACAAATATAGGACCATTACCTTTTTTTGGACTTCCATACACCTAAAGAAGGAAAGTTGGCATACACTGTGTTTATCAATGGGTTTTCTAGCCACATGGCACCCTCATTTTAGGGGAAAGAATGCAAATTATATGTAGGAAATGCTAAGTTCCACTTTCTCAAACTGTACATTCTAGCTTTCAGGTAAAAAAGATGTTTTTTTTTTTGTAGACACCAATTCAGTAACATATTGCTTTGCTTTTTATTAAAGTCTTACAAATAAGAATGAATATATACTTAAAAGTCAAGGAAATTTCCAGTTCTTATGCTATCACAGAATAGCTGGACAGTTCAGAATATTTTCCTTTATTCTCTCATGTTGGGCTCTGGCTATACATTTAAGGGGCAGTCCCTCGAGGCCTACCTCTTTTCCCGCCCTGGGGCTGCCGTGGCTGTTAGCCACTCCTACCCCCTTCCGGGTCCAGAACAGGAAGAGATAGCAAACCAGCCCCGCCTTCCACCTGGGCCATGTGTGTGTCAAAATGGCACTGGGCCAGGCCCAAGGGGCGGTCCTATGGGATGTGATGACCGCCCATAGAGGAAATTCTGTGACATCACTGTGATGGGCAGCTTATCAGCCTATTGCTAGTATGCAGTTCGTCCCTCCCCTTCCTGCCACCATTACTGTTATATAAACCCCTCCCCTGAGTAAAACCAGAAGAAGTTCCAGAAGCTCACCCTGAAACGCCCGTGTGACTCCCGTGTCATTCTTTAAGTGTGCGAGGGGAGGAGGGGCGTCTCGCGACTACACACCACCAAGGTTTGCACATTGGGCCGCACTCCAGCTTTCCACCCGGCGGGACAGGGCGATATATGTGCGAGGGTGAAAGGGGTTCTGACACTCTCAGCCTCAAGACTTGTCAAAGACACACTATATCTGAGGTACTGCAGTGACAGAAAGAAACAGTAAGAACAACAATAGCTAAACCCCATAACACATACAAACACAAAATTCAAGAAAAGTAAAAGCTCCAAATTTCAGAGAATCTCACATTTTTTGCCAATGGAGCTGATGTCAAGAAAATGTACCATGTGCTGTAGGTGACATTTGCTTGGGATTTTACATGCCATACTGCTATGTGAGGTGTGTGATCAACAGCCAGCATTATAGATGTGAAAAGTATGAAGGATTTCAGGAAGATAGATAGAGGAGGACTGGCAGGGCTGTTATAGAATCTAGTTTTGCAAACAAAGAACCAGATTTGTGACACAATCTAAAGAGAATGCACAGGAGTACACAATGATGGCTTTACCTGGGAGACTGTAATGATGTCTTCCTTTGGTGCTTTTGCAGCTTTGTTCTGCTCAAGATTTCTCTACCCAAAGCAGGACATCAGTCACCAGAAAGAGTAAGTGATTATGGCAGCCAGAGAAAAGCATGCACTGGATTTTCCCAGTAGGAAATAAAAGTCACAAGTAGAAGATACCGTCTGGATTACCCATACTCAGAGACAAAACTTTATTGTTGCCCATATGTGGTGCACACAATATTTGAGAGGTGACTGAATTCTCTTTGCAGAAACAAACAAATGAATAAAGAAGGAATTTAAGCAGGAAAACTATTGATACAAATGGAAGAGTAAAAGTCCACAGGACCTGAAATGGGACTTATAAGTTATGTATGCAATTGTAATTCACATATGTAAGTATCTAATGCTTATGAGTACAAAACTAATAGGGATGCATACAGGACTCATAGAGGACTCAACAACAAACTATGGTTGATCATTTCCTAGATAGTAGAATAGAATGTTGGCAGATGGGGAAATGGTTGGAATAAAAAAATTCATGAGGAAAAAAATCTGAGGGAATGCCTGATATTTTCCCACTATAGATAAAGAGCTGGACTGAATTTATGAGTACTACAATGTGTGTGTTTGTTTGTGTTTGTGTGTGTGTGTGTGTGTGTGTTGGTGCCAGAATTGAACTCAGTACCTATACACTGTCCCTTAGCTTTTGTGCTCAAGGTTGATACTCTATAACTTTAGCCAAGCATTTTTTTTTTTTGGAAAATTTGAGATAGAAGTTTCATGGACTTTCCTGATTAGGCTGGCTGAAAAACCTAATCTTCAGATCTCAACCTCTCAAGTAGCTAAGATTAAAGATATGAGCCATGAGAACCCAGAAACAAATACAATTTATTACACATAACAGAAGATTTTTAAAAAATCAGTAGTTTAACAAAAAGTTCATCTATATTATGTAATAGTAAGCTACTGTTAGGTATGGCTCAGAAGTCCAATTATGTCTTTCCTTTGGTTGCAAGGTGGCTACCTCCTCTCCAAATATTATACAAATATTGTATTTAGTCAGGAGGAGGACATGAAAACACAAAATGTGAATGACATGTCGTCACACAATTTTAGCTGCAAAGATAAGGTTTTCCAGAAAAGTTCCTTTCCCCAATGACTTCAGCTAGCTATCTGCCTAGTATTATCAGATTTTCTTTTTACCCTCCTACCCACTCTCTACTTCCTTAATGGGATATACCAAACATATTTAGCTGAGAAAATGGCTGTAATGACTAAGAAAAGAAAAAGAAAAATGAAATGAAAGAATCAGTCAACAGGGAATAGGGAGAATTTACACATACCAAGCATCTGTAGACATTGTGGGAGGAAGAAGTACAGTCTAAAACAGAAGCATGGTCTGGTTTTAAAGGCATCTTTAAGCTGCAGATCTATAGATCATTCTCTCTCTTTTTTTTTCTTTTTTTCTTTTTATTTATTTTTTTATTGTCAAACTGATATACAGAGATCATTGCCTCTTGGTTCACAAAAGAAGAATTTGCTTGTATATTAATAACCTCTAAAATTCCTTGTCATTAATTTCTAACTTTTATATGATGTCCTTACTTGAACTTCAATTTTTATTCACAATCATAAACTCTTTCCTTAGCCTGGTGCCTATAGCTCATGAGGATCATGCTTTGAAACCAGCTCTGGGAAGAAAGTCTGTGAGATTCTCATCTTCAATTAATGAACAACAACAAAAAAAGCTGGAAGTGGAACTGTGGCTTCAGTACTAGCTTTAGGCAAAAAGAACACAGAAACAGTGCCAAGGCCCTGTGATCCAGTCTCAGGACTACTACATACGTGGACACACACAGGAACACGCTGTGCGCATGCACACACCCACATATTGACATTCCCTGAAACTGAATCTGGAATACCCAACTTCTCTCCCTCTCTTCATAGGCAGTATTGGGACAACAGCATAATGATGAGCACCACAGAGGCAGATACTACTTCAGCCAAGGTCTTCCATATATCCAGCATCAACCAGCAGTAATGGGATGAACAAAGAACTTGGAGGCAGAAAATCTTCAAGTCCTGAATGTCACAGATGGGCTGTGTGGCTTCATATAACTCATTCCCTAGGCTCATGTCTTTGAGGATAAGTTGAAATAATAGGGTTGAACTGAAAATATAGAATCCCTTCTGGTTCTGTGATTATTGGTTGATTTATTTCCATTGGCTCCTCCAAGCATACACATCATGGCTGTATTTTTCAAAGACTGATAGAATGACATTTAATGGGAGAAATTTCAAGAGAAAAAATTCCTTTTATTAGATATATGGATCTCTAACTTACCTAGATTTACAGTTTTTGTGCAAGTAATAATACAGCCATAAAGGAATCTATTAAGCAACCCTCTCCAATTTAGAGTCCTGCACTTGTATAAATTCAGTCTCTCTTATTTCACTGTCAAAAGTTTTGAAGTCTTAGGTTATTGGGTATTTCTTTTATTTCTTTCAGAGTATAGTTACATTCATTAAAGCTTAGTGCAAAGGCCTTCATGTTCCTGGATAGTCACAAATGTCTTTAAATGTTATGCAGGCATGACTGTATGTACTAGAATGAGGAGGTTTTGCAACTGGGTTCAGGGAAGTAACAACCTGGCTGTCATTTATCATCAGTAAGCCTTTGATGAAAGCCCGTGTCGGCACTCAATCGGACACAAATGCCCAGCCAAGCTGCTTGGCTAGCGTCTGGGCTCTGTTGTTGATTTTTCTTCTGGGACCATTTCCTTTAGTTCATGTGGGCAAATTAGTAAAGATAAAGAAGACACTTATTTCTGTTGTGGGTGTGATCAAACCACTTGTCAAACAAACTGATTCTCAATTTTTTTTTGGGGGGGGGGGTTAGCTTCTGGGACCAAAAATAACAATGTTCACTGAAGAAGGAAGTCCTTATTATTGTGAGTGTACAGCAGCTCAGCCAATAGAGAAACGGTGACATTTTTCTAACTTGATTGCATCTGTATTTTTGAAAGACAGACAACTAAAGTATCACTAGAGATAATAGGATCTGGGACTGGAAAGCCTTCATATTCTATTAGAGCTACATTGATTCCATTTCTTTAAGTCACTGGAGTGTTATTTCACATTCTAGTGTCTACATAACTACATTGCCTTTGTTTCTTAGTTCGTTTAAAATCCCTGACACATCAAGGCTAGTGAATGTCACTAAGGATAACTATCAATGTGTAATGACTTCCAAGTATAGGAACATATGCCTTGGAAATGCTTAAATGAGAAGGTCCTTCTGTATTAAGAGTGAGCCAGGGGAGGACAAATTAACTCTAACCACTTGGTGTGTGTCAGATTTAATTTTGACTGTACATACACATAGACATCCTTTTTAGATGGTCAAAGAATGGGTGTGTGCTCTAATGAATATTAGGGCTATCTAAACCCATTGGAAGTTTGATAACGAACATCACAGAATAGTGTTAGATAGTTATAAAGTCAGTATAAGAACCTGGGGAAGAATCCAAAGTATCTTTCACTGAGGAATTAGTTTGGTACTTGTTTGGAACTCTGTATCCATATTGTTTTAATGTCCTGTTTATCTTCTGCCCCCAATGCAACAATTTAGGATTACACTAGGTATCTTCAGGCTGACCACTCATGAGGCAAATGTGTATTTTCTTTCCTTCAGTGAGACTTTTGGAGACTGAGGTACAAACTAGGAGAGATTTTATGTGATATCAGAAATCAGGTAGAATTACTTATGTCACAAACTAGTTGTCACCAATAAAATCAATTGATCAGCCTAGACACAAGGCAAGTAAATATTTGAAGTGCATGAATCATTGAAATCTTTGCCATTTGAGGTCTATAGAGATCTTGTTAACTACTATTCAGATTCAGATGCCCCTTGACTTGTGATGAGGTTATGTCTTGATAAGCCCATTGGATATTGAAACTACTGAGCCTAAGAATGCATTTTAGGGCTGGTGATATGGCCTAGTGGCAAGAGTGCTTGCCTCAGATACATGAAGCCCTGAGTTAATTCTGCAGCACCACATATAGAGAAAATGGCCAGAAGTGGCTCAAGTGGCAGAGTGCTAGCCTTGAGCAAAAAGAAGCCAGGGACAGGGCTCAGGTCCTGAGTCCAAGCCCCAGGACTGGCAAAAAAAAAAAAAGAATGCATTTTACATTCATTTACATGCAATTATATTTTACAACTCAGTGAGTGAATGCTTAGTACTAATAAGCATTTCAGTTTTGCATAGTCTACCTTAAATATAATCATAACACCTACATAAGAAAAATCTCCTAATGTAATTTTTTTATATAAAACACAGAGTTTTGCATGATAGGATGTGAAAGCACAAATCACAATATCCAAAAAAAAAATAGCTAGCAGCATAATGCAGTAGCAAGTACAATTCACTATATTTGTGATTTGATGGTATATTAGAGGTATGGCTCCCAGATCACTGCTAAGTATCACAAGATAGTAACATACTCTATATTGCTAGATCTGGAAAAGATAAAACTCCAAAATTCCAAGTGGAACTTCATTTTCTGATAAATGTACATCACAATCACATCCCCACAAAGTGGAAAAAATTGTAAGTCAAACCAACATAAGTGGGGGTAGCACAAATTTCATTTGGATTTTCTTTTTAATCGTTTAATCTTTACGATAATCCACTGAGAAGTGATGTTTTGAATTCACATTAGTTGGTTCATATATTTTCTGCAAGCCACTCTGTAGCATATTACAGTAGACAGAACTCCAACAGACCCTCCTGACCTCTGCCCTGTGGTGTTCTTCCCCTGACTCTGTGAAGTGACAAAGGGATCCTGCAGATTTAATTAAGGTTTCTAATTATTTGACCTCAATATAGGGAGATTACCCAGGTAGACATAACCTCATCACTCAGGCCTTTTAAATGCAAGGGATTTTCTCCAGCTAATAGGAGAAGAAAAAGTCAGAGAGATAAAAGATGTATGAAGGACTCAAGTCATTCCTGGCTTTGAAGCTATAGAGGTATGTGAAGGTTGTAAAGAAAATTTTAACAGTTGTGAGAAATTCAATAACATACAGAAAAAGAAAAAAAAAGACTTCAGTTCTGTGAGCTCATGGAATTGAATTCCACCTGAAATCTAAATGAACCTCAAAGCAAATTTTCTCTGAATCTCAAACTTGACCTTGGAATTTGGCTTGGTGACATTTAAGAAAAAAAAATACAAAAAACAATTAGTCCTGCCAGGGATTCTGGCTTATGAAGCTTTGTGCTAATATAAGGCATTATGTTATCCCTAAATGTAATTTTTACATAGTAATGCAGTATTAATTTGTTATCTGTGTAGGTTTTCTAGAGGCCTCATCCTTGCTTTTGCTTTGTTATTGTCCATTTGAGCATCTCTAACAAAATACCAGTGGTTGAGTAATTTATAGACAACAAAAATATATTTCCCACAATTCCAGATGCCAAGAAATCCAAGCTCAAGGAAGCAGCTTGTTTGGCTTTGGAGAAAAGGGATGACATGTTCTCATGGAGTAGAAGGTGGAAGGGCCAGCCTCGTTTACAAGGGCCTTATTCACATTCATAGCTTAACCTCTTCTCAAATGCTCACTTTGCAATAACATTACAGTGGCAGCACCCGACATTTTCAAGGGGATACATTAAAAACACAGCAAGGGCTGGGAATATGGCCTAGTGGTAGAGTGCCTGCTTTGCATATATGAAGCCCTGGGTTCGATTCCTCAGCACAACATACATAGAAAAAGCCAGATGTGGCACTGTGGCTCAAGTGGTAGAGTGCTAGCCTTGAGCAAAAGAAGACAAGGCCAGTTCTCTGGTCTGGTGTTCAAGCCCCAGGACTGGAAAAAAAAAACAAAACAAAACCAAAAACAGAAACGTCCATTCTTTCTCATTCATATTTCCTTACTTTAGAACTAGTTTGTTTTTTTCCCCCTCGAAATTCTTTCCTTTTATTTTTTTTGTGATGCTGGGGAATCAAACCCAGGCCTTCGTGTATACGAAGCAAGGACTTGCCACTATGACATTTTCCCAGTTATTTCTAATAAATTTAATCATGCAATCCTTGTCTCAGAATTTGAATAAGGGGAAGTTCATCTATTGAGTGCACAGATGTGGTCCTTAAATATTGACATTTTGGATGAAAACCTGAATGGAGTCATTTGCAAATTTGTGGCAATATGAGTGCAATTATTAGTGGAAATTGGATGGTTACTCTTGATACAATACTGAATAACAACCGCCAAAATCTACCTCTATGTTTTATGCAATATGGCTGTCATTCAACTACTACAGGGGAAACAGTGACTTTCAGAATTGTGGAAGTGATTGCATTTTGTTGGGCCTCACTGATGTGTCTTAAGGGTAAACAATGACAAATTCAGGTCAGTTGATGCAAAACTCAAAGCCCACTATTTAAGGGAAATGGCAACCCTTTTGGCAGTAACAGAAACACATATAACTGAGAGTCACAGAAGGGACCACACTGAGTAGCAGGTCCAGAACTCAATGGTGAATCTAATAAATAGTGTTACAAGAATTCCAATTTTATAGTTTTAGGAAATCCTTAACTCCTATCACAAGAAAGAAGTGTTATCTGGAGACAATGGAGTGGATGTTCCTGAATATGTTAAAGTTAATTTACCTCTAATCCTCTGTGTTTGTAAAAATGTAGCTACATAATTTTCTGTGAGATTGCGGACATTCGTTTGCCTAAGAATTATTCTGAACTCTCCTCTTGATATCCTGGACAGGGTCTCAGTAGCTAAGATCACGTCTTAGGATTTCTAACTTGAAAGTATTGACTGTGTTAAGGTAGAGTATGGTTAGTCACCAAATAAACTTTATGACTTGGATAGTGTATAGCAACTAAGTCTAAGAAAACTTGACTAGGAGTATGTCTTGAGCATTTGTCTATGTTAATTATGCACATGTATGGGTGGAAAGGATTGGATGACATAGGGACTCTTCTGTGATATGACTCAACACCTTTGAAATGCTCAGCTTTAATGCATTGTTGGAATGTTTATGGCAACATTGGCACTTGTAATAAACAAATTAAATTAGTAGGCAATGACAAGAATTGGTTAGGAGAATATTAAGAAAGGAAAAAAAAAACGCTTAGAGATGTGAGTATACAAGAATGAATTTATAAGGCTGGGAACATTGCTTAGTGGTAGAGTGCTTTCCTAGCATGCATGAAGCATTGGGTTCAATTCCTCAGAGGACATAAACTGAAAAAGTTGAAAGTGGTGTTATGACTCCAATGGTAGAATGTTGGTCTTGAGCAACAGAAGCACAGGGACAGTGCCCAGGCCCTGAGTTCAAGCACCAGGACTGGCACACACAAAAAGAATAAATTTATGAACTTACACCAACCCACCAAATAAATACATTTCTTTGAGGGCCCTTACTATACTCCTTTAAGAAAAGTTGTTATGGAGAGAAAAAACAGGGAAAGGAGGAAAAAACTCAGGGATGAAATGATGACTGTCTCCTGGATGCCAATATTCACAATAGTAAATATTTTGTCAACTGTGACCCTTTCTATTATGTGAATCAAAAGATGACAGAAAAGATGAGTCAAGGTTGCAGCATTTAACTATCAGACCCAATGTTACTGCACATACCACTCTGGATAGCATAGTTCAAATATCATCAAGGGGGTTCTTAACCACAAGAATCTGTAGTTATGGCTAACACAACACGATATTCTTCAGAATCAGGTAAGCCTATAACCAACAGGTATAGCAACACACACATGTGTGTGTGTTAGTATGATCAAAACAGTGAAAACAGATGTCCTGACATTAACTGTATCAGTGAAGGGAAAATTATTAATCCTCATAGAGATTTTTAGACTGAGTTTAGTTGAGGTAGATACAGGGGTATTGGAGGAATGATCCTGCCATATTACTGCAAGTATAAGCAGCAACACTTTCTAAAATGATCTGTGCACTTTGGGTCCAGAGAAATATCTAAAATATTTGAAAGTTGTTAAAAGGGTCTAAGCAATATAATTTTCTATTACCTCATTATCTCATTGCAATTACTATCAAATGGAAGTTCAGATGACAGATGCAACTTTTCTGAAAACACAAACTACTTACTACTTATACAAATTCCCTAGTTACTAAATTTCTTTTTGACATGAATATGCTTATAGGCAGGATGACAGACAGAAGCATATATTCTAGTTTTAAGCAAGTCTGTTATTACTCTCCTGCTTTATGTGTTGGTACATTCTTAGAGATATTGATTGGGCAAACATTTCTCCCACTTCACAATCCTGCATAGAATTCTTAAAAGATAGCAGTGTAAGAAATCTTTCCAGCAGGCAGAAATTGTGTAGAGCATCTGAGAGACAGGAATTGCCTCTACTAACAACATCCCAGATTTCTTGCTAGTAGAATGGGGTTCAGTTGGTTCCACAGTGGCTAGGAAAGAAAGAGCAATATCAAAACAGAAAATCTAGAAAAACACATCCAGATGAACTCTTCTGAGTGACGCCCACTGTTTATATCTAGCCTTTTTCACTGTTGCCAGAGAGAGGTTTTGCATAGGAGGTAATACACAAGTAAGATGACAAGATGATTTATACAACCTGGCTGCTACTGGTGAATGCCTATCATCCTAGCTACTTGGGAGACAGAGAACCAGAGCATCACAGTCCCAGAACAGTCTGAACAAAAAAGACCATAAGCCTTCTTCCATCTCAGTGGAAGATACCGGTTGTAGGTGTGCATGCTTGTCCACCCAGCTAAGATAGAAGACCTAAAATAGGTTGATAACTATTCAGGCATATGTCTTGACAGAGAATATGATTTTATCTCAAAACTAACAAGTATACAGAGGGATGAAAGCATGGCTCAGTGATTGAGTACCTTCCTGGCAAGCATGAGACCCTGAATTCAATCCTTAACACTGGTATTTGGTATATACCAGCAATGTTCTACTCATCTAAGCTAGTGATAATATAGTAGAATGATACATTGTTTAGGGAAGGCAAGAGAGACACTTCTTATACATGGGCTTAAAAGCATGGTCTTATTCTAGCAATGCTTGGATATTTGGCTTGTCAGAAAATCAATGGTGTTTGGTGTTCTAAGTTATCAATTCTCCAGGAGAATCAGTTATTTCATGGAAAGCTGATTACATTGGATCTCTTGCACACTGAAATGGGCAGTAGTCCACCAGTACTCTGGTACAGGTATTCTTCAAACAGTGACGCCTTGGTTAAGTATTTAACAATGTGCCTTGTATCTGTTTATCATTTTATTATATATAACACTTCTTTAGGCCAAATGACACATTTTGTAGAAAAGAGAGTGCAGCATTGAAACATGTCTAGGGAATAATTATTTGTATTATTTTGTAGGTCCCTTAAAACCAACCGCCAGACATATAGAATAGTGCAAAGACTACTAAACACCTGGCTAAATTTCAAACTTGCTCTGAACAGTTAGCTAGTGTGAAAAACTGCTTTCAGATGTGGGTCGACCAGTGATCATTTTCTTCCTGTGTTCCTTATAGCTAGTATGGGAGTGCAGAAATAATGAAAAGGGAGGTGAAGTGGATTGTCTCATCAGAATTTTCAGGGACTGAAAGAATTTATGATTGGCCCTTGAAATTTTGAATTTGGCAGATCTAGAGTTCTAAATGTTAGGAAAATGGAGAACAGAAAGGGAATAGGCCAGACTTTATCTGGACTTTATCTTCAACAGGGGACTGTTGATTGAGGAACAGCGCCTAGGTGAGATTTCCTGCCTGCATATCAAAGGAAGTTTGCATATTGAGGTTAGGCCTGGTGCCTGCATATCAAAGCAGGTCCTCATATTGAGGTTCCTGCCTGGTGTCTGCATGGGCCTGAGGCAATAGGGTGGTGGTCAATCCTTCATGAAACATTACTTCAAACATGACTTCCATGTGGCCATCTTGATTGAGCCCCAAGGCCAGTAAACCATCATATGATAAAAGAGTTACTTTTTTGGTATTGGTACCTGATCACTACAAGAGGTAAATTTTTTTTTTATAGAGAAATAACCTAATGCAGTCTATTTGAAACTCTGAAGACATGCTTCATATATATCTTGGCTATCTAAGCAATGCTTTAACTACAAACAGGCCAAAGTCAACAGGGATACAGCAAAAAGGGATATATCTCATGAGGTAAAGATATGGGTCATCCTACCTTTTAATTAACCAACAGGTGCAGGCAGAAATCTCAGCCAATCATGAGAAAAACAGACTAAATGCTGTTAAGATTGGGATTAAGAATATCACTTAAATCTTAGGGCTCATTAGGGAGAGACCTTGCTACAGTGAAATACTTACTTTGAATCCCTCATCATTTTGTCTTTTCCTTTATTTCTCCATCTTCTTCTTCCCCCTACCTTCTCATCTTCCTTTTCTTTTGCCTTGGCCTTTACCTTTACCATCTTGTTCTTCATCTTGTTCTCTGTCTCTTTTTCTTCATTGATAAGGACTCAACACTGGGTTTGTGCAGCATAAGCAAATGCTCTATCATTGAGCTTCTTCACCCCATTACTGGGTTTGTTGTTTATGTTTTTGTTTTTATAAGTGTTACCAGTTACAAACCTGAAGCAACAAGATAGTGAATTTATTGTGAAGGTTGATTGATCTGACCACTCAAATGTTTAGTTTTTAGCAGATACTGTCTGGAAATTTCACCATACATTCCATTCATCTAAGTTCCTATAGACCAATCTACATCTTGAACATAGGTCCATTCTCAGAATGTTTTGATTACACTACATAAGAGGTAGAAATGGCTGAGAATTTGTGTTCCTCTTAGGCACAACTCTTAAAAATTAAATGATGTACATGAACAATCTCTCATCTCGCTCACACTGATGAACAAAATTCTAGGTTGCGATACACCCTGTAAATAGATGCTCCTTTTGGGATTGGGCTAAGTAAGGATACTTCTCTAAGACTTTGCTTACCACAGCTATACTTGGCTTCTTTCTACTCCCTGTATACTTTCTATCACATTTTATGCATACGTCTGCATACATAGTGTATTCATACAGTATCCACTAGTGGCATGTGATTAATTAAATGTAATATCTTGCACAAAATAATCCCTTCACAATTAGCACCGTTTTGAATGCTTATTAGCCAAATTCTAGTGGCTAATATATTAGAAGACACAGACTGTAGAACAGATAACTTTTGTGAAAAATTATTATAGTATACCAGTATAACTGAGAAATTACCATGCTGGAACTTCATTCCTGGAGATAGTATTATTTGGATTCATTACTGCTTCCATCCATTAGACTCCGATTCCCATCTTTAGAGGTTGCTTCATGCTAGTTGTTCTCTGAATAAACATGAAAAAATGCAAAGGGAATCATAGAACTTTTTCTGTGCAGAAATGAACAACTCCTATCTGTCCCATATTAATGTGTCATGTTTGAATTTTAATTAGTGTTCTTCCAACTAAATTTTGTACTTATTTATATAGAGAAAACCATGAGGCTTTTAGTGAATTAAGTAGTTAAATACTTCGTCTTTTTTTTTTTTTTTTCCAGTCCTGGGCATTGGAATCAGGGCCTGAGCACTGTCCCTGGCTTCTTTTTGCTCAAGGCTAGCACTCTGCCTCTTGAGCCACAGCGCCACTTCTAGCCATTTTCTACATATGTGGTGCAGGGGAATTGAACCCAGGGCTTCATGTATCTGAGGCAAGCACTCTTGCCATTAGGCTATATTCCCAGCCCCAAAGACCTCATCTTTGAAACAATCATATTTAATAGAACCAAATCATATCTGTGATGACTACTAGACAATCTTCAGAATTACTTAACTTTTAATATGGTTTATAGTCAAAATTTCATTAACTAAATCATGTTTGAGTCAGTTCTAGACACAAATATGGTAAGAAAACACATTATTGCACACTATAGTCAAAACACAAGAAGGAAGTCAGAATTTCAGAACTTTTTTTAGTAAGAAATTCTGGTTGAAAGTCACAGAATTCCAATTTGAATTAATTACACAAAAGAAATATAAGAAACAGATAAACACCCAATGTATAGGAGAGACAGAGGAGCAACTAAGGCCGAGGGACACATAAGACATATGGCTTGAAGACTGTAGCACCCTTTTCTATGTATTTACTGAGCTTGCAAGTATTCATTGTTATCATTTCTTCTAAATAGATAAGGTTATAGAGGTTTCTTCTATGGAAAGAAAAACATAGTTTTTAACAGTTCCACTTTTGAAGTGTGTGTGTGTGTGTGTGTGTGTGTGTGTGTGCACGTGCTAATGCTGGAACATGAACTCACAGCTCTTCACGCCATCACTCAGCTTTATTTTACCTCTTAAGACTTAAGTCTTAGAGATGAACCTATCTTGATTTTCCCAGGATCTCAAAGTCTCAAGACATAGGCCACCAAACTTCAGCTGGAAATCAGATACAATATTATAGTTTGGGTTTTGTTCTCACACCACTACTGCTGCTTCTACAAGATATACCCATGACATGGTGGCTGCTGAAAAATTTATGAGCAGATAGAAGAAATTCTAGAAGAAAAATGTTATACCGTAGATATCCAGTACTAGAATATGAAAGGTAGCTCCCAGTTCTTATTTCAGGTTTTCTTCGGGGACTCTATAACTTCTTTGATATGGTTCAAAAATAAAGCTTGGGACCCAGCGCTCACATTACAGAAGCTTAAGCAGGTCAGAACTATGGGGCATCACTGCCTGACTGCTATTTCTTAGCTTTACTCACAAAAGCAGAACTGTTAGCATTCACCACGCACAATGGAATGATCTCATCTATTTGCCCTGTACCAAAGGCAGTGTTAACTATTAATTAACCCTTATTGTTGCTAGAGAGAAAACAAAAACAGTGTTTCTCTCTTCTTTCATTACTGAGATTATAACTCAGCAGCAGCATCCTTCCTGAGTTTCTTTCTTTAATAGACAATGACCTTTAGCAAATAGCTACAAATAGCATTAATATTTTTATTGTCAATCTTTGGCCTCTCTCCTCATTGTCTTCAAAATTCTGTCTTTCAAATCACATTGGGTCATACAGAGGACACAAGGCTTGATGTTTAGTTTCCAGAATCACAAGCTTCACACAGCCAATATGTATTTGCATAAAAGCAGAATTCTCTTTCATACATTCGACACACACACAGCAGCATTCACCCTTCAAACTTTATTACTGTTCATTTCTCCTTTCTACAGTAGCTCTGTCTAGAAAGAGTAACATAAATCTCAATGGTATAAAGAGGTATCCATAACCACTCATCAAAGAAATAAGACATTATCTTCGACTATAGTGTACATCAGTGATGTGGTATATGTTAAACATTTTATTATTTTAGAACAAAGCATGATAAAATCTGATTGAATATTTGAACCAGACATCTTGAAGGATAAAACTAGAAGGCAAGAAAAAAAAATAGAGATCGTTTATTTTGGCTCTGGGTGCTATGCCAACAGCGCTGTCCAAATGCCTAGGTACAAATGTAGCAGCAAAATGAAAATGCTTTGAAAGTTAGAGACTACCCCATATATTTTACAAGAGACTGACACAACACATACTTCATATACTATGTGTTCACATTCCAAGGCCTGGGATATGACTTGCTGAAGCAGCTAATGGGTTACTCCATATTCAAAGATTTACACTACGCTTTCTTTTTTCATTTTTTCTTGGACTGCAGGAGTTACTGATGCTGATTGAACTCAGTGGCTCAATAAACAACTTTGCTATCTCTAAAAATACACCCTCTTTTCCAGCAAGATGTTTGGAGTCATTCCAAAAAGAAAGAAAGAAAGAAAGAAAACTAGTCAATGCAAAGAAGGAGTTGCATTGAAAGGTATGCGCTCTTGTTTTCACTCAGGTCATAAATCATTATCCACTCTGGCATTGATTAATCGGTTTTCCTCAAATCCTGCAGAAATTGTATGAAAATCCAGGATAAAAGGCGATTACACTATTAGCAGCAGACAGAAATGGATACATTTTCAAAATGTTGTCTGGAGATAACCATGCACAGACAAAAATGTACCACATTTGAAATAGCATTTTGGTTATTTACATTTTTAAGTGATTTACTTCCCTTTGTCAAAGTCTTCATTCACTCCTTTGCTTATCTCGGGTCTACAACCAAGCCAGTGAAGGTGCAGATGACATGCTCGACATATTCCACCAGTCAGGGTGATGCCAGGGCACCCTGGATCCTTTGAACATTTCTGTGTTACGATGTTTAATTCTTCAGGGTTCATTGCTAACGATCAAGTTTTGCATTAGTAATTGAAGCAAACATTAGAGGTGGGCTAACACAACTATCTGAATGTTACATATGGTCAGTCTCATGCAGATTACTCTACAAACTGGAACAATAGGTTCATTTTGAGAATTAATAAGCTATCATTTGAGAACTAATTTGCTTGCAGACTCCAGCTTTCTTCTTGCCTTCATTCACTCCTCAGAGTGCATTTACTTTTTGCTCATTTCTTTCTTTTAAGGAAGACTCATCATTACGCTTTGCAGTACAAATGTCACTGTTCTACACAATTTTCTTTAAAGAAGAGTTGTTGCTACATATTTATAAAAGTAAAAGTGAAAAAACCACATGGGGAAAAAGAAATAGACTAACATCACAGTCAAAATTTCAGACCAAAACCCATGTATATGCCAGTGCTAGATATATGACAAAGCTAATTTTATACATAAAAGGCTCAAGAAATGGCTTTGGTTGACTGGGTAATTATTTCAATAATAATAAATCTAGATTCTTGAGGAAATAAAATAAGATGTTGGAATAGAAACTTTTTGGCACTGCATATGGTAGGTGGCTCATATCAGTAATCTCAGATACTTAGAAAGCAGATATTGGGAGAATTGTACTTTGAGGCCAGCCTAGGCAAAAAGTTAGGGAGAAGGCCTTATAAATTCATAGTAAGGACTGACCCCATCCTAATGCCTCAGGCCATACAGACACCAGGTGGAACCTGCAGACGGGATATTTCACCTAGGCTCAGCTGTAAACAACCCTTTGTGGTAGACCTAGTGGCTCCTTCATCAACCTCTGCCTCCTGGCTCAGGCCCCATAAGAGCCTGGTCCCAAATTCACCCACTTGCACAAACCGGCAGGAAGGTCCTTGCCCCTCGCTGTTCCTCAATGAACAGTCCTCACCTGTTGATGATCAAGTCTGGCCTATTCCTTTTCTGTTCTCCTCCATTTTCCTAACACATAGTATGAACATGATGATATTAGCCTGTTCACCTAGCTATGTAGAATGTGATATGTTAGAGAATTCCAGTCCAAGCAAGTCCTTGGCAAAATCACTGGATGATACCAAAATAAATAATTCAAGCAAAAATAAGATGGGGATAGGTCTGAAGGAATAGAGTTCTAATTTCTCCCCTTCCTCTCTCGCACACTCATAGGATATTCTCTAATCTTGGAGGCTTTCTTTCTTTGGAAGTACTGACAAGTCAGTGGGACCCTTCCTGGACCACAGGAAGAAAAGCACTTTACGGCTAGCAGAAAACTCCCCATATACAAGGGAAGCTTCTGAGGTGCAAGCAACCTTGAAATGTACAAATGACCCTTGAACGGCCCCTCCCTCAACCCATGTAAACTACTAAATGAAACTGCAAGTAACCCAAGCTAGTTTCCATCATGCTATGTCATACTAGTGATTAAGTCCTGTGACCAGATTATGTGAATAAATGTTTGGTTTATTGAGCTGCATCACCGAATCAGTGTAGAAAAACTACACAACCTCGCTGCTTAATAATGATGCCTGAAAATAGAGGACATTTTAAATTGAAAGGCTAATGTGTGATTTAAATTTCCAACCAAAGATATTGCTAAGCAATAGAAACACTTAAAATAATTACAAGTGTTATATGGGGACTTGGTCCCAAGAAATGGAGAAGCCACATTTTGAGAGGTCAAATTGGGAATCTTTATGGGAGAGCCCAACACTGCAGGTAGACTCTTCCCTTGTAGACCTGCATCCTAGAATACACGTAGCACAAAGCTTTTAAAAATAAAAATCACATATTTGGAGTGGAGTGCAGAGCCAAACAGAAGCAAACCATGTAGGGAAAAACTCAGGGACAAGCAAAACTTTTCATCCAGGGAAAAACTCACAAGACTTCATATATAGGGGAATATTTAGAGGTGAACAAATCAATGCACATAGTGAAATAGTCAGAAGCCAGCATTCTCTAGAAAAGCTTTCCTGGGGCTAAAGAGTAGGACATCTGGAATTTAGGCCTTTTGGAGCTGCAAAACCTGACCCAGTTAACACCTTCATCAGAATACTTCCATTCCTTCCTTAAAAATTATGTATACATTGAAAATAACAGTATATCTATCTGGTTTGAGTCAAAGTATTGTCATTTGTAACCACAGGTTTTGAACTGACAATTCTTACACTATTAGACCTTTTATTTTTTTATTTATTTTTATTTTTATTTATTTATTTATTTTTTTGGCCAGTCGTGGGCCTTGGACTCAGGGCCTGAGCACTGTCCCTGGCTTCTTCCCGCTCAAGGCTAGCACTCTGCCACTTGAGCCACAGCGCCGCTTCTGGCCGTTTTCTATATATGTGGTGCTGGGGAATCGAACCTAGGGCCTCGTGTATCCGAGGCAGGCACTCTTGCCACTAGGCTATATCCCCAGCCCCTATTAGACCTTTTAGAAATTTTAGCTATCCTACTCATTTAGAGTTCCAGAAACCTTATCAGTCCAATTTTATGGTTAAGGACTCTGAGTAACTAGCTAAGGTCAGAGAGTTAGTAATTGTCAAAGCCTGGAATCAAATCAAAGCCTGTTTATTTGTTTTGCTCCCTGCTAATATCACATACAAAGAGATAATACCTGAGGGATTCTGGGAACGGCTTGCGTACCAAAATAATTCTCATTGGCCCTGCCTCAGAGTTTGAAATCCTCAACATTTTCCAGTTCTTTCGTTAAGGCAGCTGTTTAAATGCAAATTATAGCTGGGAAGGGTGTGACATTAATAGCTACTACCAGCTATTAACTCCTGAACACAAATCAATGTTCTTGTTCTCTAGACTAGACAGGACTGACTCTGAAAGAATGTAATATGTAAAGGAAAATTTTGAACTGAGAATGAGAGTATTGGGAAATGTTTGGAGCATACAGATGCTGTCATCATGACAGCCCTGGACATGTGACAATCCCACAAGTGCAGGGCATGGTAAGTGAAGGGCACAGAAGAGGCAATCTAAAAACACTATTACAAGGGCTGGAAAAGAAGCAAAGATTGCCTGCTTTAAATTTTTGCATACACCCACTTGAAATTCTGCCATCCCTTTTGAATATGCTTCAATCGTGATAAACCTCAGGAAATTACCCTTCCCTTTGAATGTGTTATATGTGTTAAATATGAAGAATTAATCCAAGACTGCCAAACCTAATTCACATAAGTTCTCAGCATGAGCTCACATTTGATGAACATTAACATTTTTAACCTATTCTTCAATTATTTAATGAATAAATATAGTAAAATTGAGCCCTTTTTCAGCTTTATGCTCATATATAATGTAAGATAAGATATTGAAGGATATCATATAATAAACTTTATATTGCTTTGTGGTCAAAAGTTATAATAAATGGAATAATATTAGAAAGATATTGTAGAAGCAAGTCTAATCATTCCTTTTGTCTATTGCCCTTAAAAATAGACTTTACATGCACACACACATATGCTAAATTAAAAAATATATGAGAGAGCTATTTGGCCATAGTGGTTAATGCCAATACCTAATAAATTTGTTATAAAATGTTATAGAATTAAAAAATAGCATTACTTAGGATTGGATTGCCAATAAAAAGGCTAGAGCTTTTCCTGAAACACTAGGTGAACAATAACACTTGAAAATGAAAACACTGGCAAATTGCCCGACTCCTGTGGGAAAAGGAAGAAGGAGGCAGCAGCATCTTGGTAAGCAATCACACAGGAGAAGGCTGGCTTCCTCCCGGGTCATTGACAACATCTCAACAGGACTCAGAGATTTTTGTCAAGAGCCACAATTTACACAATAATTACACTCATTGGAGCAAATACTGATCCCAAATTGCCTCCTACTTCTTGTTCTCTCCCCAAGTCAAATGTTTCATCCAAGTCCCTAAGTTGTTTTAAGAGATTAGTTCATTAGTGCATTCATTTCACAAACAGTAGCTATTCAGTGTGCCTGCCATTTCTTTTTCAAAGCAATCAAATCATAAAGATGATTCCTTTCTATTTAAGTACAAAAGAAAATGGTTTTAGAAGCTGTTGACATAGCTAGACGTATCTCTTTTATATTCTGAAGGAAATAGATACTTTTGAAAGTGCAGCTAAGTTTGCTAATCATAATTTCATAGGAAGCATAAAATCAACCGCAAGGAGAGACAACTTGGATTTATGTGGAAATGGTAAAGATTATATTGTGCATTTTATAAGTCAAGGGTAGTTTTTCCAGGCTATTAGTTACTGGTTTTTCAAGGACAGATGTGAAGCTATCATTTTTCCAGATGAATAAGATTAGGGGGAGTAACCCATTTGCTATAGCTGATGCTCATATACTGACTGTTGCTGTTCAGTAACATTCACATGTGTCCATTTGTCTTGACAACATGGGAATTCAGCGATCCTATGATCAGATCTTGCCTTCCTAGAGTTATGAAAGAGAAGTCATTTCAGTCCACTACAAGGCTAAAACTATTGATGTCCAAGCTCATTATGCATTATTAACTTCTCTATGGTGTTGGGACACCAGACATATCCTGTTAAGAAGCAGAGAGTGCAAAACAAGATCAGTGGGGGTACTGTAATCAGGTAGAGGAGGAACTAAACTGCCTGGTGTAAGACCTCCAGATGGTGATGAAAAAAAGATGATCTCCAGTGGAGATGTTACACAAACTCCTGGAGGGGAGCCTCAAGGCCCGTGCTGGGAAGGGAGTCAAAGAAAAAGAAAAAACATCCAATTTTCTCTTCTAGAGATCAGGTCAAAATTTCCTGGGGGAAGCTTTCCCTTCAAGGAAGGAAAAGAAGCTTGTTGATTATCTATGTATTTCTCCTCACTCATCAAGCAATTATGTATGCTTATATGTATCCATTTCATGTATGTTGCTATTTCTAGATGAAATAGTTGGGCTCTACTGTTTTTTTGGTTTTTGTTTTCAGTTCTGGTAGGAATCATATCTAATTTCCATTCCAGAATTATCATGTTGGTACAGATTGAAGTTTTTATTTTTTTATTTTTCTTGTCAAGGTTATGTACAGAGTGGCTACACTTAAATTTGTGAGGCATTGAGTATATTTCTTTTCAAACTTGTTACCTCCTTCCTCATTTTTCACCTACTTTCCCTCCTCCTCAAACCCGCCCCCCCCATTATACAGTTAATTTACAACATATTGTCTTGTAAATATTGCTGCTGCATTGATTCACCTTTTACCCTTTGTCTCACCATTTTGATGTTCTCCTCCCCTTCAGATAAACATATAGGCAATACCCTGGGTATCAGAATAAAATACAGTGACAACAGGGCCTTAATCATAGAGTAAATAAACAGAAAGAAAAACAAAAAATTTCACACAGTACATTAAAATAACAACAATGATAAAACATATGTTTCCTTATCTTGGAGATCATTTGTCTTAGCATCATCTTATGTGATCATATGTATATAGCTATTGAGCTATAAGTTTTTTATAGGAGAAGTCTTATCATTTCTTCTTTTGAAAAGATATTACCATCACTCCTCTATTTGTATGAATGACAGTTTTGTTTCTACTCTTTATCTTATTATGTGAAAAAGAAATTAGTTGGTTTCAATATTTAAAATGCTATTCAAAAATTAGTTACTTTTCTCATTTTATTGACATTGATGAATTATCTACTAGACTATAAAATGATCGAAAACTGCTTAGTATTGGACTCCTAGCACCCTCTGAATTGCTATTTATGTTAACAATGATATCCCCAAAATATAAATAAGATACCGTTTTAAGAATGAAATTAGGAGGTATGTAGTGATTAAAATTAAGCATAGTTAGCCTTGTCCTAACCTATCATAGCCTAAAGAAAAGAGTAAATATTGACTGGAAAAATCTTAGGAGAAGAACACTATTTTTATTTGATGTTATATATGAACTATTTTTGCTACCTGAAGGTCTCCCATAATCTATTTGGCCCAATTAAACGCACACACACAAACACAGAGAAATACACATTGGGTGTAAACATAAAGATGAAAACATTAACATATGTTCAATAGAAGACAAGTTACTGACTTATGGTTTAGAATTCAGTATGTCCCACAATAAGAATCTACGTACCTCTATAAAGTTTCCATCCATACCAGTAGATATGCCTTAAGCAGTCTTATAATTTGAGACTTATAACCTCATTGTTTGTCACATGAACTATGATGAGAGAAAGAGAGAGAAAACAGGGCTGGGGATATAGCCTAGTGGCAAGAGCGCCTGCCTCCGATACACGAGGCCCTAGGTTCGATTCCCCAGCACCACATATACAGAAAACGGCCAGAAGCGGCGCTGTGGCTCAAGTGGCAGAGTGCTGGCCTTGAGCGGGAAGAAGCCAGGGACAGTGCTCAGGCCCTGAGTCCAAGGCCCAGGACTGGCAAAAAAAAAAAAAAAAAAAAAAAAAAAAGAGAGAGAGAAAACATGTCAGAATGAATTTAGTTAAAATTTTATGTTTCTGTAAACTTAATTATTTCCTATTCCTACAATCTGTACACATTAATCACAATCTATACATGTTATTACTTAAAATATAATTAGGAAAGGGAATACCAAAAACTGAGAGACAAAGGATAAAATGACAAACCACTGAAAAAGCGATACTTACAAAACCAATTGGTGTAAACTATCCCTACCACTCATGGAAGGGGAAGGATATGAGGAGGGGGAAATGAGGGAAAAATGAGGAAGCAGGTAACAAGCTGGATAAGTAATGTACTTGCCTTACATATGAAATTGTAACCCCTCTATACTTCAGTTTGAAAATAAAGAAAAAAATTAAAGAAAAAAAGAAAAAAATATATATAATTAGGGAGGTGTGTGTGTGTGTGTGTGTGTGTGTGTGTGTGTGTGTACTCTGTGAATGAGAGAGACACCTATAGAGACACATAGTTGGAGAGACAAAGCAAGGTTAATCCCTTTAGACAATTTTAGATCCTTATTAGCTTGGAGGAGATAATACCAGAATGCCACATTAACAAACATTACTAACTAGCCTTATTTACAAAAGTACCACCTCCAATGCTCCCTCCTCATAAGCTCACAAATTTAATTTGTTCTATATTTTTTAATATGTCTTTGTCATGATGATCCATTTCAACCTTGTTGGGACTGGAGAAAATTAACTTTGCTTCTATTAGCCTTAGGTTTCTGACTCATAATTACAAATATTTAGTTGTTAATTTCTTAAGGGCAAATATTTCTTTTCTTATCAAATCTCTGTTCTTCACTCAGCACGTGTAAGGACCTGTCACTTAAGAGTTGCAGGATGCAAATGAAAGATGGAAAGAATCACAATCCTCTTTTTGTTGTTGTTGTTGGTGGTGTTTTTTGTTTTTTTTTTTTTTAATCTGAGAAGGAAATTTGATTCTGTGTAGGAGGACTGGTGAAGCACACTTCATCTCTGACTTCCTAGAAGTGACTCTGTAGAAAATAGTGGCAGCATCTGAAAATGTGGCGTACAGAATTAGTTATTGCATATATAGCTACTTAACATCAGTTCAAGAAATGCCACATCTTCAAATAGGGTGAGAGGATGCTGTACTAAACGTCTCGACTCTCTAAGCTTATGCCATCTCTAACATCCCAAGACTATATTCAGATATAACTTGGCTAGATACAGAGAGCTTCACTGATACTTAATGATTTCATTAGCAGAAGTCTCATTAGAGTTAGGTACTAAAAATGAAATGCATTCTTCCATAATAACTTGGAGAAAAAAAAAGTTGAAATAGGTTTGATTTAATTTTCTTTAATTGTAAGGATATATGGCAAGCTGTAAATAATCTGCTTCAGATCATTCCAAAAAGTGCATTGTGTTCAAGTAGAGAGATTTTGGTCTCTCTAGTGGATATAGAGTAGTGTGGTTATTAGCACAGCCTATAAATGCATCAGCTTAGAATTACAGAAGGGTAGAAGGTGTTGAAGTTTCTCAGCACAAAATCCACCATACCCATTTCAGAAAGTTTTTCCTTGAACCCTTGTGCTTTCTGTACTAAACTATTTACATTTTTGACACACATAGTGTCAGTCAAGTGAGAGAAGATAGACATCAAGTGCTTCAGGGCTCTAATATACCATTTAGGAGGGAGCCACCAGCTGTGGCAATGAAAATGTAAGGGAAGAATGAAGTCTTTTCAAAAGAACTCTTTGAAACATAAAAGAAAAATTACAGTGTGCCTTGATACTTGATTGTGTCCTGTACAAAGTGAAGTGACACTGACTAGAATCTCTGGCCTTGTAGCCCATATGCCTTCCAGATTATCTAAATTGCTCAGGCTTGAAATGAGAAAGCTTAGGCCTTGTCTTATATTTAGACAGGATGTAAGCCATTGGTTGTTTTCAATCAAACTTCTATATATGTTCCTCAGTCAGTTTTACTCACTAACATCTGAAAATAAAAACAAAGCAACCACTGACAGGAAACATATGATCTTGATTCTTGCTGAACATTGTCAGTTAAATACTCAATTTTAACTGTAATAGGGTCCCCCCAAGGGAGGGGACCACAATGTAATGGAGTGGAGGGTGGGGGGTGGGATACCCCCATCCCTCCAAGAGTCCACTACTCAGACACAGTCTCAAGTAAAAGGATGGAGTTATTGAGGAAGTAAAATGTAGACTGACTGGCCAGAGTTACAGCCCAGATTTGGGAGCTGAAACTGAGACCTTATATATAAAACAGCCTGGCCAGCCAGGGCCACTGCCCAGACTGGGGAGCTGGGACCACACGCCCCGGCCAAGCTCAGGGTCAGGTTATAAAGGCAAAAATCACATGGTCAAACTTGCCACACACAGGTGGCCAATGAGGTTGCAACACTTACAGTGCATGCCAGGTCACACACAGGTGGACAATGGAGTTACAGTCTGCCTCATAGTGACTGTTAGAACCAACCTATCATTTTAATTAGACTTGGTGGATGGATTTGGCGGGGCTCATATGATGCAGGCGAATATGCGTACTCATGGAAGGGCACAGGTTTAACCTTGAATGTTCCACTACTCAGGTGGTCAAGCAGTTTACACAGTCTTATCACAGAGAAGGGGGACTTCCTTGGATTCTGAGCAGACAGGGAACAGTCCCAACCCTGAGGCTCAGGGGCAGGAGAGATCTTAGTGAAGATGGAGTCGGCTTCTGCTCTCTTTAACTAATCTGAGATGGAGTCAATCTGGTACCCCTCAAGAGCCAATGATGGCGCTGTCCAGATCTGACCTCCATATTACAGTAACATGCAAGCAAGTGTACTAATAAGTTTCTGATGATCATAATAACATTAACAGTGAGGCTCAATGGTGTCATTTCTAAGGTTGCCAGTGAGATTCACAATCATTTTTAAAATGTCACCACTTCTGAATTTTGGGCTGCGCATAATCAAATGCTGCTGGCTGAACCTTCTTTCAGTCTGTGTACTCCTAAGTACAATGTATAGCAACGAGAAATACATCCACCCATTTTGCCAGTGCTTCTAAACACGGAGAGCTACAACAGTTGATTTAGACTCAATACATGCCATTCATAAGATGAAGGTTGATTTGAGATACTAAATCCTATGTTCCATCTAAATTTTTACTATAACTGAATTAGACCAGATAAATCTTAGTTCCTATTTATTTATTTGGTCAGAGACTTAGTAGTAACATGTAAATCTGGGATACTTTTCTCTTGTGCAGGAAGCAGGTAAAGTCCCTTTTTCAAGTGGCTCAACTTATGGTGTCATAGTTTCCCAACTCCTCTGTGATTCAGATCTCCTGGACTGCTTATTTAAAATACACATTCTAGAGCCTTTTCTCACATTTACAGAATTCCATTCTCAAGATATTGGCCTGCAGCTTTGTAGGGACAAAAGACAGGTATATTGAGCTTTATGTTTCTAAAACACTGGCTTTGATCTAGACAGAGTCCATTGGCCTGGGACAAAAACAAAACAAAACAGAAAACAAACCACATATAGTGAATCCAGTCATAAAATATATTTGTTCCTTTCTTTAAACTTTGCTTTGTTAACTGCATCCTTACTGTACTAAATTGGTATTACTACACCTTAGATTCTTTATGTAAAAAGAAGGAATGGTAAAATAATATGTATTTATCATTAAGGACATATCTGGCAACTATAGTAGAACTGATTTTTAATTTTTTTTTTTTTTTTTTTTTTTTGGCCATTCCTGGGCCTTGGGCTCAGGGCCTGAGCACTGTCCCTGGCTTCTTCCCGCTCAAGGCTAGCACTCTGCCACTTGAGCCACAGCGCCACTTCTGGCCGTTTTCTGTATATGTGGTGCTGGGGAACCGAACCTAGGGCCTCGTGTATCCGAGGCAGGCACTCTTGCCACTAGGCTATATCCCCAGCCCCTAGAACTGATTTTTAAATACAGTTTTATAAAGAAATTTTAGTTCCTTTGAAAAACACATGAGGAGACAAATAAAAACAAAAAGTTGAAAATGAAAAAACATTATTGAAACAATAGTGTTTACTCTTAAAGATTCTTTGAATATCCTACAGCTCCAAAATAGAGAAATATGAAAATGTGCTACATTTTTTACATTAATTCATTAATACTCAACATTAATGATATGGCATGGTACACATACCAGAATAAATCTGATACAAGTAAAATTAACAAACAGAAGAATACAAACCACACATAGCCAATGAAATAACACAAAACTGTGAGTTTGGTACTGCTATAAAACAAAATTGTGGATAGGTCTTATTCCAGAATTCAAATGGTGGCCATGTCTACTATCTGCTCCCATCCTAGAAGTTGGTGTCCAAAAACAATTTACTAAATAATAAACTTACTAAAATTTAATACTAAATAACATTAAATGTTAGTAACTAAAATGTGTCCTTTTGAAAATCTGCACCTTTTTTGGTCAATTGTGGGGCTTGAATTCAGGTCCTGGGCATTGTCACTGAGCTCTTTAACTCAACCATAACCACTTTGAACCATAGCACCACTTCCAGGTTTCTGGTGATTAATTGAAGATAAGAGTCTCACAGGGGGCTGGGGATATGGCCTAGTGGTAAGAGTGCCTGCCTCAGATACACGAGGCCCTACGTTCGATTCCCCAGCACCACATATACAGAAAACGGCCAGAAGCGGCGCTGTGGCTCAAGTGGCAGAGTGCTAGCCTTGAGCAGGAAGAAGCCAGGGACAGTGCTCAGGCCCTGAGTCCAAGGCCCAGGACTGGCAAAAAAAAAAAAAAAAAAGAGTCTCACAGAGTTTCCTGCCTGGGCTGGCTTCAACCCATGAATCTCAAATCTAGCCTCCTGAGTAGCTAGGATTTTAGGCATGAGCCACCCAGCGCCCAGCTAAAATTGTACTTTCTACTACCAAAAACTCTTATCAACTCTGCATTTTCTTGTCATGAAGGAATCATTGTTATACATTATGCAATATAGCTATTGTCAAGCAGAATGTTAGGCATGCTGAATTTTAAGGAGGAATTCAACTGTTTTGAAAATTGCTCCTGCGGTACACCTTCAAACCCCCCATGTAACGACTTAAGTAAAAAGAACATTCTTGAAAAAAAACAAAAAACAATCTCCACATTTATGATTTGAGCAATATATCTATTCAGAGCAGTGCACATAGTCATATGCATGAATTTTTATGCATCATCTTTACAAAGGACATTTTTCTATATGCAGATTTGTATTGAGGGTTGTGAGTCAGACAGGGGTATCAGAATAACTTGTGGTTTTTCAAGATCTTATCTATTTTGGGTATATATCCTTTAATTCAATAATAATATTTTATAGATTTTATTTCTAACTGACAGCATATAAAAAGTTAACACAAGCCACACCATTGACATAGTTTTTAAGAATCAGAAGAATATAAAACCAGGCATCTGGCAATTCATCTGTGGATTCTTTCTGCACCTGCATAATTCCCTTCTAAATTATGTATTTGGAGGCCTAATGCCATGCCTCAAGGGTAGATCAAGGTGTGCCCTGGCAGCTACTATCTGAGCAAATTTCCCAGCACCTGCAAATATTAATTGTTGGTTGAATTTGGACAGCTGAATGAGGCAAGTGTTGGTTTAATTCGGATGTTTTCAATGTGGTTCCAATTGTAATTACAGGAAACTTGATGATTTTTGACATTAATAAATTCAAATGCACTTTTAAAGTTAGGCAATACAACAATGAAGAAAGGAAGTCATATTCTTTATTGTGTGAGTAAAATAAAGATTGGCTTTACAGATTTACTCATCAAAGAGAAATTAAAAAAAAAAACCTACCATGTTCAATGTCAATTATGGCATTACATATAGAAAGGGATTAAATACAGAAATTTACATCTAAGTCCCCAACTAATATTGGAAATGCTTTCAAGTTGGGAAGCAGAAGAAAGTGTGGAAAACTTAAGCAAATTGTGTAATACTAGAAATGTGACATTTGCTTCCCTGGTGCTTGTTAAAAGTCACACCCTATATTCAGGGATAGAAACAGATTTTATGTGAATTTATAATCATTTTTCTTGTCAGCACTCAACACAGTGGATTTCTTGAAGTAGAAACTGTGTAAATACCTGGTAAATGAGTGTACAAGTCAATAAAATACATTTTCACCTTCATTCCTGAAGATGATATAACTCCAAGAAATAGAAATGTTCCCCCTATACTTGAACACTAAAATATTTCTTAACTTTCACTTATGATTTACATTTTGTTAGTAAATAAACATGTAACAACATTTAAACATTGTTTTTCATTTGAGAACAAACGCAGGACTCCTCTATAGGGAACTAGCTTGGGCATTCCCTCTACATTCTTCCCTGAGAGAGAAACTTTCCTCCCATTTTGTAGTAAAACTGAGAATTGAAAGATGTGGCTTAGATTGCCAATTGACACACTTAAGTAGAAAACTATATAACACTTTCTACTGGAGGTATTTGTAAAGGCAGAAGCAGGCTGGAGGGTGGGGGGGTACACGTGCCTGTACTAGACGTTAAACTCAGGGCCTTTGCATTGTCTCTTAGCTTTTTGGTCAATGCTGACACTCCACCCCTTGAAGCATACTCTACTTTTGCTTTTGTGATTAACTGGAGATAAAAATATAATGGAATTTTCTGTACATGCTGTGAAGTTTTATCCAGCATGGGACAAACACTTTTTCAAGGTTTTGTTGCTTCTTTTCCTTTCATTGATCTTTTCTTCACTTTCATTTCTCTGGGATTATAGCCACAAGTAATGTATTCTAAGGAATCCTCTAGCTCCAATTTTAGACCATGGGAACTAGAGTAGAAAACTGTTAGAGGAAAGTGAGTTTAGGGTTTTTGTTTTCAGGGTTACAGCCTTGTTAACTTTACTCTATATATTTTCATTCCTATAGTTTTTCTTGTGTATACCCTGAGTTCTAGCATCCATGTTACAGTGGTTACATGGTTATTATAAAAGTTAAATGAGAGGAAGCATGTGAAACTACATTATTTTCTTAGAGTTGAGGGATGAAGGATTTTATGAGAGCCAATGTAAATGTTGAACATTTGTAGAAGGGATTACAACTAACATTTATGCAGCAGAAAACACTGGTCATACATAATCTTTGGATAGATGATAAAAGCAGTGCTTTTTCATGTTAAGCCACCTTTTGATTTAAGATCATAAATGCTTCCTTGAATGATGCTCTGAGACCCTTGTGTTTCCATCTTATTTTATTTCTAACATGGAATTCATTTTTATGGTAACTATTAATACTAATTGTAAATTAAGACAAATAAACAAACATATTTCAAAGCCAGGTGCTGTTGGCTCTTGCCTGTAATCAACCCTAGCTGTTCAGGAGGCTGTGATCTGAGGATCAGAGCATTCAAAGCCAACCTGGCCAGAAAAAGTCACTGAGACTCTTATTCCAGTTAACCAGAAGACATCTGAAGTAGAGTGATGTGACTCAAGTGGGAAACGAGTTTGAGGAATAAAGCCAACTGAAAGTATGATGCACTGAGTTCAAGCCCTTGTACTAGCATAATTTCTTTAAAGAAAGAAAAGGAAAAACATGGATTTTTTCCATAATCAATATAGTTCAATGTTTTGTTTCCCCTTATACCCTTTATCATGTATCCTGTAGTGCAAAATCAAACAAACAAGCAAACACATGCTTTTCCAAAAGAAATCAACTAGGAAGATAGCCACATCGTAGCATAGCTGAACCCTGGAGCAAACTGTTGTTCCAAGTGGAGTTTTGGAGCCAGTTCCCGCAGTTCAAAAATGTTTTGCCTCCCTCATTTTTCAGACAACTCCACATTGCACCAAACCAGCTATTTGTGGTTTCCATGCACAGAATAGCTGATATTGCAACACATATAACCATAGACACTTGAATTCTCTTTCTTATCTGAGACTGATCCAGAAAGGACATTTATCAACTGTTCCTCATTTTCTCGGTTCACATGTTGAAAATTTGCTGACACACACTGTAGAATTGAAATCAGTTTCAATATCCCAGACAATTTTAGCATAGAAAAGCAAGCATATTTCATCTGTATCATGACATCAGTAGTAAACATATTCAATAATATCAATTGCTGACTGAGACACTTCCATGATCAGGAAAAACATACAGCCTCCCAGAGGCAGCATCTTCTGTAACTTTGAGAATATGGTATACACTATATTACAGTGCAAGCATGTTCAGCAGACAGTAACAATACAGCTAACAGGATAAGCATATTGAGAATATTTAGGGAGCATATGCTAAGTATATAATCTAATTCTTATAAGTAAGTTTCTCATATAGATAAACTATAGATTACCTAAGGAGAGCTATATTTAAATATTGCAGAGTATTATAAACAAAACTTTATCAAAGTTTTTGTGGTAAATGCATTGTGTTTTAAAACTTGTAATAAGTTCCATATTGACTTTTGGAAATTATGTGTAGTTAAATACAATGTGATGATAAGTTTTTTTTTTCTTTTTATTTTACCATTATAATAACATATTTGATAGCTACTTTATATGCTTTCTAATATCAAAAAATATATGAAGTAGAAACTACTATAATCATTTTTAGATAAGGAAACAAAGGTTCAGAGTTGGTTAATAATGCCAAAATCTATACCCAAGAAATAAGAGAGACAGACTTTAGCCTACTTTCTGATGATTTAGGACTAAGTTCTTTCAACTATGTTCTGCTATTTTTTCCATCTATGAAGTCATTAGGATGCAATTTTATTGATATCTTAGTTTCTAAGTTGAAAAAGACATTTCTTTTTAAGAGTAAAGTTCCTCTTCTCTTCTACCAGCATCTTGCAGAGAATATTCCTGTACTGCTTAAGGCTTCTCTTTGTGATTTATTGCCCCAGGTAGAAAAAAATTTTGCCATGTATCTAGTCACAGGCTTTACAGGACCTAAGGATCTTGCTAATTCCATTTGATAATGATTGTTCTCTCTCCCTGAAAACAAAGAAAACTACAAACTTTTAAGAAAATTTTTGTTTTCTAAAATCCAAGTTTTCAGAAGAATGAAAATGCAGTCCTCACCTCAGAAATCCTAGCCCCAACAGAGGAAATAGGATACTAACTTCCTTTTAGAAGGTTTCAGTGATGCTCTGGTAATGAGGCATCTTTAGATTCTTGGGTTGAAAGAGTCTGTTGGTCAGATAACTATTCCTATTGGGGGAGGAGCTATAAACACAGCATCACTGTGATGTGACAATGGAAAGAAAGGCTAATTAAACTTCAGCTGGCAAAATGGTATTAAAATGATTTTAAAGGAAGTGGCTCAAGTGGTAAAAATGGTATTACAACCTCTCCCTACTAATGTCAGATACAAGAACAAAAAGGAATTCTAGCACCATGCAAAATGAAATGCCAGGAAGGTCACTCAATTGTCACATTTAAAGGACCTTAAAGAGATGAAATGTTTCCTATTAGAAAGCAAGAAAGACTTTATGCCATATGTTTGGTTTCATTTTTTGAACAAATAGTGTTCATTTCCTTTCATCAGTAGACTCTGTGTCTTGCATGGGTTTACAATTTAGCCACACTAGTGCGTGACATTCAGGACTATAAGTATTATAAATCTTCATTTGTAAGTCTTCCTCAGTAGAATGTGATTTGCCTTAAGATATCCCACATTCATTTCTCCTTTCACTCTACATTGAGCCATTGAACAAATGAAGGGGAAAATAAGTGAAGGGACAAATGTTAAATTTGTGCACAGCTATTTAGCAGGGGTATCTAAACTGTCAGAATATTTTGATAGTAAACAACTCTATCTAGCATTTCTGTGGATAAGGGAATGTTTTCATGCACTAACTTGCTCATGACCACCTTCACTAGAACTTTGGAGGTATGTAGCTTGGGAAGATTGATTTCATCCCCTCCTCTCACCAGGTTCAAGGCTGAGGCTGTAGAACAAAAGATAGACTGATGAGACAAAAATAATACAGATGGAACTGAATACCTTCAGATATGTAGACAAAGAACAACAATAAATATAAAATTATGAGATTTCTGTTTAGCTATGATGGAGTAGGGACATTTGTACTGAAATTTGATTGGTCAAAGGGGTATTGTCTAAAGTAATTGTGGGAACTTAATGAGGTCTGTTGGTTTTGATTCTTCTCTGTATTCCCATTTATTCAGAAACATTCAAGAATGAAGATGTGTGTGTGTGTGTGTGTGTGTGTGTGTGTGTGTGTGTGTGTGTGTGTGTCCTGGGGTTTAAACTCAGGGCCTGTACATTGTTGCTCTGCCTTTTTGTTCAAGGCTAGTGCTGTACCACTTGAGCCACAGCTCTACTTCTAGTTTTGGTGTCATTAATTGGAGATAAGGGTCTCATGGATTGGCTTCAAACCACAATTGTAAAAATCACAGCCTGGTGACTAGCTAGAAATACAAATATGAGTCATCAGTTCCTTATTCAAGAATAATTTTATTATTTATTTTGAGAATAGTGGAAGAGATTAGGGGAAAACATGGTTTATCTGTTGCTGTTCCCCAGGAGAGCTATAACATACAATGGAACAAACTTGAGATTGGAAATTTGGCTCAATTAAAAGAGTACCAGTCAATAAGCATAATACCAGGTACCTAGTTCAAGTTCCCATCTTGGAACAAAACACTGATGGGTAGCAAGGAAAGACCTCATATGACTCCTAAGAGAATATGTGTTCAGAGCAACTGATTAGTTGGCATATTTAAAAATCAAATAATTGGTATGTTAATTAGGAAAAAAAGTATTGCTTTAATAATAACCACATTTCAATGTCCTAATTTCTCATTTGATCGTGAAGAAATTTACTACACGTGTTTTCATTTTAAAACTACTGAGATATTCCCTGTTTCTTTCTAGTTGTCTTCCCTATGGCTTTAGTTTGGTGAGGTCAGTTATGACTTAAAAATCTTAAATGGAAAATCCAGAAGTAAGTTATTCACTAGTCCTAAATGCATCCTGGGCTGAGTACTGTCATGAAATTTTTGATCATTCTGAATCTAAATCTAGAATATGTGTCTACATTGTATATGCTGCCCACTGATTTGTCACAGAAGCCATCTTGATTATCAGAACTGCTGTCATAGTTCCACAGTGCTTTTGATCCTATAATAGTTATTTTACCTAATATTGGCCCCAAATAATGATAGTAGAGAGTCAAAGGAGAACCTGGGGAAGAAGACACAAAAAGATTAAACCTAGTATTATAACACTGCAGAGAATAGAAGAAAAGATCATAGGCTATACAGAGTTTAGTAAAATATAGTCTTCAGCATGCTTGTATTCATTCTGCATTTATCTTCTACTTTATGGAAATTTCCATTGCATTGCTTTGCTGATTTCTAAGTGGTGTCACCTGTCTTAGCTTCTATTTTTTCTCCAAATATATTGTTAACTTCTTCAAAAAATTTGTATCCCCATTCCAGTGAAAGCACATAGCACCATGAGTGCTGCCTTTTGTTTTTAGTTATAACCAGTATCTATATGGACCCCCACAGTTCATCATTTTTTTTTCACTTTTTGCTATTTCTTTTAAATTTCTGACCTTGTTCTTTTACTGTTTCCATCTTATGTATGCCATCTGGAATTAATTCAATTCATCACTCTGTTTTGTTCACACCATTCCATTCTTTTCCATGCTTCTCAGTAAACTCTTCCTTATTTTTACTCGAAGCTCCTAAGAATACACTCATCCCATGCAAACTTATTTCTAGTTCACTTGAGGGATAGAGGTTGGCAGTGAAATAATACTCAGCAATTAGTAGCAATTGACTAACCATTCACTCATCAGCACAAGGAGATAGTAAAAATACAGTGCTGAGTGCCAAAAAGAAAAGTAAGCCATAGTAAGAGACAAATAGCATAGTAATGACCATTGTGCTGCTTAAAAATTCATGAAGCTAGGAAGATACTATTTATGAGAAGCTAAGCCTTTCTTTTAAAAAGAATTCCTATTTACCCTAGCTTATTGCATACTTGACTGACATTTTTGTTTCCTCCTTGACAAATTTCAGTGAATTAAAAAGAAAAATTCCAGGACACCTCATAACACTAAGCATGCAAATGAAAATTAATTAAGTAATTAATGAAATTTATTTATAATTATTTATTTAGTGACAAGGTATTCAAGGTTCTCTTTTGCTGATTCTGGGCTCATGTCTCCTAGACACAGTGGTTTCTTCAGTGATTGCTGATCCAGTCAGGCATTCTTTCCATTGATCTTCTAACTGGGACATCTGCCATTGAGCTTAACCCAGGTTTTTCTCCCACTGCTCATGTATATCTCAAATATATACCCACAGTCTACTTGCAACATACTTTTCTAGGAAGTAAAAGGAAGGAAGTAGTGAACAATGAACAAACCTAGAGATAAGAGAAGAGAAAAATTTCTGGGATAGAAAGAGGATTTTATCTGCTGCTATTTGGTTGGGGCTGGTGGTGGTCGAAGTATATTATGTAGATGAGAAAGTCATATACCATTTTAGAAAGGCATCCATTTTAAGGTGTAAAATTACACAGGGATATAAAATAGTACCTGTGGCTTGTAGGAGATGAAGGGATGCATTAATATTTTTCTCAGGCTAGTTAAGAAGAACTCCTAGAACACAGACAAGTGGAGACTAAAAGAAGTTTAAAAAGTTGCCAGCTGTCTACCTAGAGGAAATGGATTCTGACTGGAGGAGAAATAAGGGAATAGTTTTAAGATGTGGAGGTTGCTGGCCTCAAATTTCTTCTTACCTTTAGTAGGGACCTCCTTTCATCATTTGTACCCTTGTAATTGAAAACAATCTCACTGAACAGAGACAATGTAGCATGGTTACAAAATATGAATGGAGAAAGTATTCTCATTTGCAACATATAAGTAGAGCTATGGAAATTGTTTTCAAAGAAACACCCTTCTCAAACACAGAACTGGAGTTTCTATTTGGGAGGCTATACTATGCATAATTCATACTGGAAAGCACACTGGGGCAGGGATGATGCTGAATATCATTATTGAGGAGTAAGTACATTCAGGTCAAGAAGGAAATGGACAGATTTTTGGTCATGCCTATGTAGCCCAGGGTCATGGAACATATGTATGAGAGGTTAAAATGTCCTAAAGGAACATATTGTGCATGCTAACATTGCATCCTAAGACAATATAGAGGAATCCCTCTTGAAAGGTTCAGAATTCCCCACAAAGTCACAAAATTTACTTAGAGGAAGAAACAAGAGAGAGGAAGGACAGAAGGAAAGACTGAAGAAAAAGAAGAAAGAAAGAAGAAATAGAGAAAAAAGGAGGAAGGATGGAAAGAAGGAATGAAGGAAGAAAAGGAGAGAGAAAAAGAAAGAGAGAGAACACTTCAAAGGTTCTTTAATATAGGAATTTCCCCCTAAAGGTTCCTGTTTCATTTAGGGGATAACATCTTCTCTTCTCAGATCTTTAACCTTTTGGTCCCCATAATTTTTCTCTTTAGGACATTGTCCTGTCTGACTTTCTTTTTTTTCATCTTAAAAAGAAAAATTGACCTTTCAGACAACGAAATAGAACATGAGGGCAGGATTTGGGGGAGCAAAACTCTCCAGGAGCACAACAGAAGTGGCATAAGTAAAAATGAATTTCAGTAAGGAGAAACCGAATGTACTGGAAGTTGCAACTAAGAAAGAATGGGCTCTACCATATTTTGTAAAGAAGTGGAGAGATTCACTGAGAAGTACTTAAAATCTCCATCCCATCTACTTCTGGCATGGTGTGTGTATAGTAAAGACTTGAATAAGAAGTAAAAAAAAAAATCTGAATTTTAGTGTTTGGTTCAAAGGATATAAAAGACAGAGGATTTCATCTTCTGAAGCATTGTACTCAAGGCTTTGGTGTTAATGGCATTATGTAAATAATAAACGCCTGCCCAGCCCTCAGGTACTGTGGCCTGCTCCAGAAACAGTTTCAGTAAGCAACTGTAACTAAATAAAACAACTAGTTTTGTTGTACTGTGAGAAAACAGAGAAACTACATTTTGAGAAGTGAAATTGGGAGTCTATTAGAGCCCCGGGGGGCAATCAGCAGTTGAACTCCTGTCTCCAAGATCTGCATCCTGGATTAGAGTCTGCACTAAGCTTTTAAAGATAACAAAACACATGCTTTTGGTGGAGACACTCAATCCTTAACCAAAAAAAGGACTATATTTGGACATAGCTAGGCACAAGCACAGGTACTAGCAGAACATTTCCATTTAGGGAAGATATGCCTTAATCTTCCATGTAGGGAAAATCTTAGAGGCTACTCAGAGGCATGTGATTTAGGCCATTTAGGGAGATAATGCAAAAATCAGAGCATTCTCTATGCAAAGCTGTCTTAAGGCTAGGACATCTGCATATCTCTGAAGCAGGGCTCCTAGTTCATCTAGAGCTAGACATGTGCATTCAATGAGTGACCTCTCTCAGCTGTAGGCTTTTCAGCACTGTATGGAGAGCTCCCTCAGAGCATGAAATAATATGAATTTAGATTAAACGTAATATGAATTTAGAAGCAAGAATTACATGTCAAAACATTATTTTCTTTCATATCAAAGGATGTTGAGTTTTGCCTTGTAGGCCAATAAGAAGCCATCAAGTAATTTTTCAGAAGTGGGGCACCATATTCAAATTCTGTCTTTCTTCTAGCAGATGGAGTAAAGATATATGAAACATTTTTATTCTTCCATGCAACAGAGGTCTTAAAAGATTTTCCTAGAGGGAAATATGTTAACATTAGTCAGATACATTTGGGGAAATATACTGTGCCTTTATGTGTTATTTCAAAATAGGTATTAGCTATCCAAAAGTTGTCTTTAGTCAAAAAACTAATAATCTACAAAATGCATTTAGCCACCAATTTCCCAAACTTATATCAGGCTTTTTTTGGTCAATATTCTTTATCACACACAAAGAAAAGGATGTCATTCTAGCTAGTTTAATCAGAAATGTAGTTAATAGCATTGTAGTTAAGCAAAGTCTGATGCTGATCAACTCCAAACTGTAATCTTAGCTAGGTAGGAATCTGAAATCTTAGGATCATAGTTCCAAGCCAGCCAGAGCACGAAAGTCTGTAAAACTCTTATCTCCAATTAGCCACTAAACAATTAAAAATAAAAATAAAAGCTGAAATTGGAGCTATATCTCTAGTGGTAGAACACTAAGTATGAGAAATAAAGCTCAGAAAAGTGACCAGACCCTTAATCAACAACAAAAAATAAAACCATGTTGACTCTCTGACAAAGCCTAGGAGTCAGTTTCATGGGTGAGAATTTTTCTCAATCCCCTTAAAGGGTTAATAAATGAATCTATGATATAAACTGACATACAGATACACAGAGGAAGCCTATCTGAATTTTGTGTATATGCACAATATTTCGTCTGTCTTCCTCTTATAAGATTTATATGGCCAGTTGCCACTGGATTTTGGTGCTCACTTGGAAAAAAATCAGGAATATCTCCTCTTAAGGAGGATGACAATCTAAATTATATCTGCAGAAATACATTTAGGTTCCAGAGAATAGAATAATGACATAATAAAATACAGTTTTATGTCATTAAATGTATTAATATTGTACAAGATAATTAAAATTTTATTGTGAAAATATTAAATAATTTGTTATAAGTATCATATGACAAATAATTGTCAAAAATCACATTCAAAGTAATTTAAAGTATTTATTAAATGTTAGAAAGATCTACCTTAAAAGGCTGGCAATATGGGGCTGGGAATATGGCCTAGTGGCAAGAGTGCTTGCCTCTTACACATGAAGCTCTCAGTTCGATTCCCCAGCACCAAATATATGGAAAACGGCCAGAAGGGGCGCTGTGGCTCAGGTGGCAGAGTGCTAGCCTTGAGCAAAAAGAAGCCAGGGACAGTGTTCAGGCCAAGGCCCAGGACTGGCAAAAAAAAAAAAAAAAAAAAAAAAGAAGACAAAATCAATTACAGATCCTATTTGTATGGGTTGTTTTTACTTTAAAATATTTCTTGACATACCTGAAAGTACTTTCTCCCCTTTTTGCTGAATACATTTTATTTTATTTTATTTTTTGGCCAGTCCTGGGCTTCAACTCTGGGCTCAAATCTAGAACTCTACCACTTGAGCCACAGTGCCACTTCTGGCTTTTTCTTTATATGTGGTACTGAGGAATTGAACCCAGGGCTTCGTGTATGTAAGGCAAGCATTCTACCACTAGGCATTATTCCCAGCCCCTGAATGAAAATTTTAAGCTATTAAAATATTTGATTTAGTATACCTGCACATATGGTATATTTTCTTAGCTGTTTCCTATGTTAATGGGTATTACCTTTTTTTCCTTTTTATCTCAGGATTCTGTTAAGGACACTGCTGCATGATCTATTGTCCTTGGGAATTACTTCAAATTTTCTCATTACTCGAAGACATTAAATTGCCAGGATATGATTTAGTTTATTAAGTGCTTTTTGTAGTCATCTATTTGGAGATTTTTGTGACTTTAATTTAAAATTCATTTCCCTGCTGTTCTGTTACAACTGAATGTTTAAAAACAAAGGAGAGACAAGATGTTGGAATGGACAAGCTATTTAAAATATTAGAACACTGATGTACTGTTATTAGGAACCAGTAGGGCAGACCACACACTATATACAAGCAGAGCAACCACCTGCAGAAGTTGAGTGACGATCTCTTTGAAACTGCTTTTTGGAAATGTTTTCCTATCATTTGAGCACATTTCTGCATATGTGGAAGCAAAGAGCAAGCCACAGAATTGGAAAATTCAAGGCAGGAAAAAAAATACACTCTCCCCCCAGGCAAAGACTTAAAGTGAATTTTAAATAATTTTTAGGTGGAGAATGCTTGCTGGAGTTTGATAAAGGTAAAGAGTACAATAGAAGGCATCTATGCCAATGTTTGGGGACTGTGTTGAATTAGCTGATAAGAAAATGAAATTATGCAAACAAACTGAAGGCAAAGATGAAGGAGTTCAGTGCTGTTGAGGACTTGGTAAGCAAGGCTTGGGAAATGTCACCTTATGTATCTGAGAAAGTAAAGTTGTACCTCTTTGAAGCCAGCACAATATTTAGAGGGAAAAAAGTAACATGGACAGAAACTCATTTAAATCATTGCTCCACAGTGTAACAAAATATTCCAATATTTTCGTATAATGCACTAAGCTAGAGAGAATGATTTAAATACTAAGTTAAAGGAAATGTTTTAGAGAAGCTAAATAATAACACATTTTGTGTACATCTTTGAAACTTCGTAACATCACCTAATAGGTATATTATATTTGATAATAGTTTTTGAAGTCATGATTTCTATTCCTTTGATTTATAATGTGCACTTACTTTTAGGGCCTCCAGGCACATATAAATTGCAAAATCTTAAATGATTTAAAATGTGGCATAGCTAACAATGGCACTTAAGGTTGGCATTTGCACTGTTACTCATATCAGCAGACCTGAGTTACATTATCTCAGAAATTACGTTACGGAATTATTCTCATTCTTGTCATCATATATATTCCTGTTTAATAGCATTAAGTTAAAAACCATTTAACTGTAAATCACCAAACTTTTAAACTACATTTGCTTGAAAGTTTTCAAATCATAGTGTTTATAACTGGTTTCAGTTATTTTTTTTTTCTCTAATGTCACAGAATTTGCTTTTGTTTTGAGACATGGTGTTACATGTTTCCAGAATTAGCGATGTTGAGGCAACACAATCAAGAGTTTGGGAGCAGCTTGCACTTCGTGAGGACACCTTATCTCAAAATGTAGACAATCCAAAAGAAAAAGAAAAAGGGAAGGGAAGGGAAGGAAGCAAGCAAATCAAAATGACTTTGTTTATAAACAAGTAAAAGAAATAAAAACAAAGGCAGTGCATATAATAAAATATAAGCTTTTATTATCAACAAGTTTATGAGGTAGAATTATTGCTATATCTATTTGGATGGAGGAAGTTAATCAAGAATGTAAGCTATTGTAGTATTACATTAATAGCAAAAGAATGCTTAAATAAACCAAAGCTAACTTCCATTAGTTTTAAAAAACCAAGAAATGCTTCCCTTTTTGTTAGTTTTTATTTCCAGATTGGTTTAATGAATAAATGTTTCTACTTTTTTAAAAAAAGCAACTAACTACAATTATTTATTGGGTGGTCCCTACAACTCCCCCCCACCCCACCCCTGCCATGTCTAGGTTGTCAAAGTACCAACTTCAAATATTTGGAAATATTTGTGCTTTGCTCTAACTTCATTTTTTAACTTTCCACTTCAATTTATTATTTCTTTTTATTGCAAACATGAGGTACAGAAGGGTTACAGTTACATAGGTCAGATAATAATTACATTTCTTTTTGAACTGTGTCACCTCTTCACTTGTTTTCTTCCAGTTTATTTTTCCCTTCCAAACCCTCTCCCCCACAAGTTTTCCAGTTAGAGGTTGAGCAAGAGAGAGAGTAATAGAACAAAAGATAAGACATAAAATCAGGGAAAAGTACTGAATCAAGTCACTGTGGAAGTTGAGGCAACCATAATATTCATCAACTAACATGATCCACAGTCCAGGCAGCTGACAGTTGGTCAACTGAATCCCATAGAGTTATTGATATGAGGAAGACCTGTTCAATTCTATTGCATCCCCAGCCATGTATTCAGAGCTTGTGACTTTTTGAAGTATAATAAAACCTAACTGGAAACTGAGATCCATTGGTACACTAGGAACTTAAGATTTCAACATGCACTTCTTTGGATCAGCAATAACAATAAAAGCTAGTTCTACCAGGACTATTTCAGGTTTTCTAAAAGTACACGAACCATTTTCCTGAGGCATCAGGTTTGCATTCAGTAGAAATGATTTATTTCCAATGAAATCATACCTAAGACATCAGCATTATTATTATCAGACTATTACATGCATATGTAACTATTAGTGTACATATACATATATACACACTTATGTATAGTTATATATATGTGTGCATGTCTGCATGTATATATGTATGTATGTATGTATGCATGTATTGCCTCTTGCTTATTTACTTCTCTCATCTCTTGAATTAAGATTACTAAAATAGTTATAGAATTTATGATGCCAACTTGAAGTCATCCATCTCAACTATGTGCCTTTCTTGCTCGTTATTCCTAGAGCTGCTCATCACAAGCCAACAATTCTATAAGAGATCCTTTTCTCCTTCATCTTTCCTTTCCAAGTTATTTTTACAGAAAGTGATATGTGTTAGTTCTGACATCAGGAAACTAATGTGTGTGGTTTCATGGCATGATACTTACACTTCTAGCCATTTTTGAACAACAGGCTTTACAGAGAAAAGGAAGAATTCTCGATCAAACATTCATAGACAAAAAAAAACATTGGCATTTGATGCCTCCATGAAACTTCTTTGTATTGAACATGACTAGATATCACTTGTTCTAGAACCTTGCCATGAAAATAAAGTTAGCTTAGGTATTAAAAAATATCAAAGATTAAGGCAAAGATAATTGTAAACGAAATTAACTATACCATGGTTCCCTAGTTTATTACTTCATTTACTCTAAAATTCAGGAGACTTGAGATTAAAGTTATCTTTAAAGTAGCACAGTATTACAATTACACATTTGCTATTGTAATATTAGAATTTTACACTTTTTATTGTTTACATATGTAATTGTTTGAATATGTAAAGATAATTTTGTAATCTATCTTTATCTATCAACCTAGTTAGCTACCTAGATATCACAATTTTTTTATTAGTGGGATTTTCTCTATTAATGGGTTCAAAACTCAGTTGTTGTTTATTCTATAAGGAGGGTACACTTACACTCCTGCTAATTCATGTTGCTCTTATTTATATTTGGTGGGTTTCTGTAGGTGGGCTCCATAGTCTATTCAGAGTTGTTTTAAATATAGTATAAAATGCATTGCTTTCCCTCAGAAATTTCTTTATGAATATAAATATTTTACAACATTTGAAACCTAAAGGAAAATCCAGTAGAGTCTAATCATGAAGATGTATTTCCCCTAAGCCTCACTGTTTATGCACCAAAAAAAAAAAAGCCTGAAAAGAAGAGATAAACAGTACCTATACCTCATTATAAATTCCTGACTCTGCAGTAAAGGTGCAGCTGTTAGCTATTCATCATATAAACTTTGCTTTGTTTCTATTGACAGATCATTTTAATAATCACAATTCTCCAGCTGATGTGAAATATTCCACATTTCTTTGCAGAAGCAATTTATTAAACTGCCTAAAACAGGAAGTTCTATTTTCTGTACCTTTTCTTGGTCATTCTTCCTCACAGTACACTTTTTTTAATATTAAAAGTAAACCTGAATAACAAATAACATTGGCTGCTTTTCAGAAAAAAAAAAGAGCATGACAGAACAAGAATTGATAGGGAATATGAAGCTTTGAAACAGAAGAGATTCAGTATCACATGACCTACTCAATACTTGTGTTCTGTTTCCTGTGTTAGATGGCCCAAATATTAATCTCTTCTTCTTCTTTTTTTTTTTTTAGTTAGTGCAAAGTTAATTTCTTCTGTAATTTGTAAAATATTTAAGTTAAGCAAGTCTTTAAAAGCTGGGAAGAGTATCATGTAATTAAGGATATTTGGGGTTATATAGAATAGGAAAAACAATATGTGCTTCTTTGATACTGCTTAATATTTATCAGTTTTCCCAAACAATTACCAAATCCTCTGTCTCTTCTATTTTTAAAAAAGGGGAGAAAAATGTATTTTTTTTGTAATGGCTGGTGTATGATTCAGTATTGCAATGACATCATTTTTTATCAGTAAACCAACTCTCACCTATATTGTATTCTAAGTTAAAAGTATGACATGATCTTACGAAAATATACTCTATGTTTGGTTATGACAACAAATAAGGCTTGAATTGTCAAGGCTTGAGCAATTCATTTGAAAAATACATACACATGAAATAAGAGATAACTGTTTTATAGAGATAATCCTCAATGTTTTTATGTTTAATTTGAGAGAAAAGTAAAGGATAGTTCAAAAGGCTATTTTCATCACCCTTCTTCATTTTGTTCTTCATTGCATTTCCTTATTTCTTGCTAAAGCAATTTTGCTAAAGGCTACAATATACTAAGAATTAGAGTTAGTGGAGTGGAAGTAAGTCAGCTTTGAAGCTAAGTGGACAAACTGCCTCCCTCAGGCAAAAATATCTTCTTGTGATAAAGCAAGATTTCTCTATAATAGGTCTGGTAGACTGCAAAGGGATTACCTGAGTGTCAGGCCCAGTTTCGAATGTACTTAGGATGCCATTTTGAAGGGGAAAAATACCATGTTTGCTCAAGTACGTCTTTAAAATAATACTCAAGCTTTAGTTGCTTTTTATTTCCTGCTGACAAGGCACAATAAAATTAGGGACACCAAATAACTAATATCAACATGAGGGAAAACGGTCATGACCATAAGTTCTTGTAATTGAAAAAAGAATTTGGGGAATTAATGGGCCTGTCTTCACCAACTTCCAAGTCCTTTTTTTTTTTTTTAACCTAGTCAGTATGGTTTTCAAATATTACCCTTTAAATTAAGCAAATCTCATTTCCTATGCCAGCTTTTTTTTTTTTTTTATTTTTCTTTGTCTGAAGCCCACAAGTCTTTCCTTTGAGAAAATCAATCCATGTCTTACTGTTGGAAAATCTTGCTTGTATGAAGAAGGGTCTATTACCACATTACCTATTACCTATTATCAAGAACTGGGTAACACAAAGACTTGGACTATAGACTTGACCTATATCTCTATTATACCATTGTTCCTCAGCATACAAATAGTGTACTTTGCTAAAAAAAAAAAAAAAAAAAAAAGAAAAAGAAAAAGAAAAAGAAAAGAAAAGAAAAACTTTTGAGGAAATTTCCCCCTCCTACCTTTTTTTGTGGAGCTTAATTTCTGGGTCTGGGCCCTATCCCTAAGCTCTTCAGCTCAAAGGTAGCACTCTCTCACTTGAGCCACATTGCCACTTACAGGTTTTCTGGTGGCTAATTGGATATACAAGTCTTACGGACTTTCCTGCCTGGGCTGGCTTTGTATGAAAAGAATATCAGCATTCTAATTCAGTTATAGTATATTTCAGGACAAAAAGTTGGGTGTGTATCTCAGTGGGCAATCACTTGCTTAATTTGTTCAAGGCTCTGGATTACATCCCTGTCAGCCCTCCCACTCAAATAATAGTTTATGACTATTTTCTACTTGTAGATAAATTCAAATTTATTTAACTGCAAAGAATTCATTGTTATTCCCATTGCAGTTTAGATGCCATCAGACAACTAAATGACACTTTTTCAAGGTAACAGACAGTACAAGTAATGTATCCAATGCCTAACGTATGAAACTGTAACCTCTCTGTACATCAGTTTGATAATAAAAATTTGAAAAAAATAAAAGCATAAAAGAGATGGAGATTAAATAAAAATAAAAAAGAAAATGCTCATTCTCCCGGCATTAGCACAACTACACACATCCTAGGTACTCATACTCTCAAGCATGTCACAGAGAGATTCTTTGTTTAAATTAGAAACAAAATACCCATCCATAGTAACCATAATGTGAGTTCACTTTTATTTGGCCCACATCTCTATCAGATAAACCTATCACTTAGCTAAGTGCTTTGGCATTTTGGTATCTTAGGTAACATTATGGGAAACATCCAAAAGTAAAACAGGCTGTCTGATATCATGTGGATCTGGAATTTTGAAGAGTAATCTTTACTATTTTTGCTTTTATCCTCCCATTTGCAAAACAAAAACATCACCACTAAAAAATAAAAACAGTTCCTTGATTGTAAATGTTATCCTCTCTGAGTGTTCTTAATTAAACTGTAACTCTTTAAAAGGCTATATATGTTTTAAAGTTTATATTTTCAATTTATTTACTTCTAACCATCTATATACGAGGAAATTTCTCTCTTTTCTCTCAACAGTCATTGAGATGGAAACCAAGTTCCTCCTCATCAAAACCTAGAGAATAAAACCAATAGTGTGTTCACATGGTAGTGGACACAGGTTTTGAAAATCTCATGTTAGTTTTATTCCTTTCTGCTCTCAGAACAGATGTTTAACATATTTTAGTAGTGTCCTACTAAATCTGTCTAATGTTTGCAACACTGGGGAATGTGGACTTGACCTTGACTTTTCTACTGACCAGTTGAAATATTTCTGCACAGGAAACAACTTTTGAAGTCTTCTTTGCTCAGAATGCAAATAGAATAAGAAATGTACTAGTTGAGGGGAAAGCACAGGCAGTAGTTATGATTGTAGACTTTCTATGTTTACAAGAATATACTATGGTTAAAGTGGCTTGATAGGTGATAACAATGTCTTACTAAGTATAGGACGTTTAGTTGTAATGACAGAATAAATGGAAGTTGTGTGGGGAAATGATTGTTTCTTGTCTTGTTTTCATGGCTTTTAGACAAAGTAGAGCCATGCTTTCTAAAATTGTGTGACCATGTTAGGGAGAGAATTTTGAAATTCATGTGTGTTAGGATAATTAATGTCAATCAATATAGCAACCCTAAACTTCATTGGCCTACACACAAACACACACACACATACACACGTATGTTTGTTTTATTTACACTCCCAGATCAGTCTACTGTGGTTGAACAAGGTTTACCATCAAGTTGTAAGAAAGGAATTCTGGCTGGGTTTATCTTCTGAATGCTATGTATCTCTCTTTTGTTTTTCTCCCCTCAATAGAGTTTCAGGAAATATTCTAGGTCATTTATTGAAATCATACCTGGATTGTTAACCTTCTTTCTGATTTGATCTAAAGAAGCTGAATTTTGCAGGACAGAGTAGGAGAGACACCAGAACTTATAGGCATAGGCATGAACTTCCAGAACAGTGTCTCAGGGGCACAACAGATTGGAGAGAGACTCAGCAAATGGGACTATATCAAAATAAAAAGTTTCTGCACAGCTAAATATATAGCCACTAAACTAGAAAGACAGACAAACATTGGGAAAAGATCTTCACCAGTAAAGCAACAGACAAAGGCCTAATATCCATCATCTACAGAGAACTAAAGAAACTAACCCCTTCCAAATCTAGCAAACCAATCATTCAATGGGCAAGGGAGGTAAAGAGAGAATTCACAGAAGAAGAAATAAAAATGGCAAAGAAACATACGAGGAAATGTTCAACATCCCTGGAAATAAAGGAAATGCAAATAAAAACAACCCTGAGATTACCATCTTACCCCAGTCAGAGTGGCCTATACTCTAAATGCAGGCAACAACAAATGCTAGAGGGGATTCGGAGAAAGAGGAACCCTACTGCACTGCTGGTGTGATTGTAAACTAGTACAACCACTCTGGAGAACAGGCTGGAGGTTCCTCAAAAAACTTAGCATAGACATACCATATGACCCAGCCATACCACTCTTAGACATCTATTCTGAACAACATGATCCAGGATATGACAAGGATACCTGCACATTCGTGTTTATCGCTGCACTGTTGACAATAGCCAGGATATGGAAACAACCCAGATGCCACACTACAGATAAATGGATAAAAAAAATGTGGTAACTGTACACAATAGAATTCTACACAGCGATTAGAAAAGATAAAAATAATGGCATTCACAGGGAAATGGACAGGTCTAGAACAAATAAAGTTGAGCAAGACAAGCTTAGAACACAGAGAACAATGCCACATGATGTCCCTGATACGTGGGTGTTAGTAATAAATAACAAAGGACATGACAAAGAAAGCATGACCCTAGGTACCAATTTACAGGGAGACAAAAAAAAAAAAAAAAAACGGTCAGCCTTTGGAGAAACATGACCCCAAATGAAACACAAACACTAATTCTTATGTACATGAATTCATATGTACATAATTTAGTACCCAGGCTGTAAAGAACACCAAAGATGAGGAAGTAAAAGATATCTTCATAATCAATCTTAAAGAAACTAAAGGACCCTATACCCTTTACCACATATAAGGTACACACTGGTACACAACTGAAAGAAGCTGGAAGGGGGACAGAATGAATGGAAAATAGGGGGAAATACAGTAGAAAGGGCCCAACAGCTGCAATGGACATTGATGAGAACAAACTAAGCAATTCAAGGGCAGCAGGGAGGGGGAACTTAGAGAAAAAGAAAGAACAGATTACAATAAGCAAAAGAAAAGAGATGTCTGGAAGGAATTGTTTTACAGTTAATAACCATAGAGGACATAAGCGTTGTAGACTAGAGTGATAATGTACATCAAGGATAATATATTTTTTTTTTTTGTTGCAAAAATAATGAAGAAAGCGAAGAGGGGGCTGGTTGTGGGGCCAGGGGGAGGGAAGAAGGGATAACAGGTATGACAGTAAATGTATTTGTATTCACTTCCGGAAGCATATAACTGTAACCTCTCTGTACATCATCTTGACAATAAAATAAAATCTAAAAAAAAAAAAGATTCTAAATTTTCTTATAATGAAGAACTGCATAATGTAGAAAAAATATATATTTGTGAGAGGAATTGGCTAGCTCTGGTCAAGTTCTCATGCATGCAATACCCCTAAAGCAATGGAGCCTGTAATAAATAATTTCATTATGAGTAAGAATTTAGAGAAAAGGTGTCATTTTTCTTCAAGTAAAAACTATTAATAATATTCCAAATGGTTCCCATGGAGCATATTAATTCACAGACATGGTAGCTTTGACCTGCTTTCTCAGTGCTACTGTATAGTCACCTCTGTGTACCAAAGAGAGTTTTATTTTCTTATTTTTTCTCTGCCAACTCCTAACATTGTTTATTTGTCCTTTTATCTTTTTCTTCTAAATGTATACATCTCACCATGTTTCTACTTCCTCTATTGCCTAGTCTCTCTTTGTATCTTCAAGTATTTTCTGCCTAAGATATGTGCAGATCATTGTGAGAAGGAATAAAAAAAGTGGAGAAATTTTCTCAGGATGCTGAGAATGTCTATATTCATGAATGTCTGGGAAATATTAACACTATATCCACTGTGTCCCCAAGGAACTTGATCTGTGTAGTGCAAAAAGAAATGATTTTCCAAGACACATAATTTGATAGGTAGCTAAAACCGGCACTCAAAGGGGAAAAAAAGGTACTGTCCTTACTTTGGAATATAAAAATTCCATTACTATTACTTTGAGAACGCGATTAAGAAGGAAACCTACAAAATGAAGACTTTTAAATAATAAAAATATTTTTATTATCTATGTTATTCATTCTTCTTACATTCCTGTTTTATTTGGCCTATAGTTAATTTGAAATGAGATCCATCTATTCATAAAGATGTCTTATGAGTCATGAGAAAGAGCAAGTATTTACTAAATGGAGTTAATACACCTTGGACGACTGAGAATTTTTAAGTTCTACATGTTATCTTTCACTAGGATTATTAAATCTAAAATATAGGCTTATTTCAGCAGGCCTATATTCAGTGGACTGGCGAAGCATTGGGATTTATTTATGTATTTTTTTTTTCAAATTAGAGCAACATTTTTCTTGGCTCCAAATTTTGAAGCTACTGCTCTTTTTTGAGATATATAGCCTCAGAAACAGAAAAGAGAAAGATTTCCCAGAAGTTTCTATAAAATAATTTTTCATTGCACTGATTTTCTGTTTTGATTTTCCTCTAGGGGGGTAACTAATGTGAGTGGTTAATTTATTTTGGCAACTATTTTATTTTCATTGAGTGATTTCCCAGAAATTTGGCTACGCAGTAATGTCTTCATCTCTTGGTGAGGATGAGGGGAAAAAAAAGCATAAGAGTGAAAATTGTTGATTCAACATACACAGAGCATGCTTTTTTATTTTTATTTTTATTTTTTGTCAGTCATGGGGCTTGAACTCAGGGCTTGGGTCCTGTCCCTGAGCTCTTTTGCTCTAGGCTAGTTCTATACCATTTTTAGCCACAGCTCCACTTCCAGTTTCCTGATGGTTAAATGAAGATAAGAGTCTCACAAACTTTCCTGCTACAGCTGGCTTTGAACTACAGTCCTCAGATCTCAGCCTCCAGAATAGTTAGGAATACAGGAATGAACCACCAGTGCCCAGGAGATAGTTTACTTGTTATTCTTACTTTTTTTTTAATTAAAAGAGTGAGAAAAGTTTCAAATCCAATAAAATAGTTACTTCTTTTGCCTGCTACATAATATTTCTGGAGTTGCACACAGCATGTTTTTTTTAAATATATTTTTGAGTATGTAGAAATACATTGAGCTATGTCGTGACATACTATTTATGATTATAACACTATTTATAACTTTATAAACTTTATTGAAACTGTTGAGGATTGTTTTATGAAGTCTATGGATACCATAAATATTTACCACTTTGCACATAATTTCTTTAAGTGTTATTGTAGTAATCAGTGAAAAAGCACTCCATTTTTATATCTGCATCTCTCTGGCCCATTTGAAGATCTTGACTCATTTCAGTATTCCATTTGGCCCATCTCATACAGTTGGTACAACCCTACATTGCACCTCAACAAAGACATTTCTCTGTCTCCTATATATTCTTTTATTTATTTATTTTTTGCCAGTCCTAGACTGTGAACTCAGGGCCTGAGCATTGTCCCTGGCTTCTTTTTGCTCAAGGCTAGCACTCTGCCACTTGAGCCACAGCGCCACTTCTGGCCATTTTCTGTATATGTGGTGCTGAGGAATCGAACCCAGGGCCTCATGTATACGAGGCAAGCACTCTTGCCACTAGGCCATATTCCCAGCCTTGTCTCCTATATATTCTTCAGACATCTTTCCCAATCTACTCCTTTTTCTTGTACCTTACCAGGGAAACCACTAAGTTACAGAAATTTTCAATTATATTGCCATAGTTCCACTTCCTTTTTATTCTCCAATATTGTGATTCAAGTTTATGTTTACTATCTCTTGGCATAAATATCTATTTTTGTCTTACAGTTTTTAGCCTCAGTATTTTTCCATCTACCTATAAGTTGATGTTATCCTGAAAACAAGGCTACAATGCCTCAGTACTTAGAAAAAAAAACCTTACATCATGAATTACTGTTCTAATCATGACTCAACTGCAATCAGTGAAATGTATCATAGGTCTCTAGTGATAAAAACTGAATCTAATGAAAGCCTTAATCGGAGGCTGGAGAACTTGAATTGAAAAGCACATGGGAGAAAGACCAATTGTGAAAGTTTTCCTAGTACTACAATGACTATATTTTAGCAAGGACATTCTCACAGACTTATTGCTATTGGTGCTATAGGCAGTTAGTGTTAAGTTTGAGCAAGAAATATTTTTTCGGACTTCTAGAGTGTGAGAAGATGCACTATATTAGAGATACTGTGTGAGGAGCAAGGGCTCAAATCAATAGGGAAGTTGCTTACTAGACAGTTACTCAAATAAAGGCCAATAAACAATAACAAATATATATAGTACTACTACTGTAAATGCTAATTTAATGCATAAATAAAGCCTAAACATGTTAGCTTTGCACTCATATCTCTTCTCAAGTTGATTTTACACAACAGTTCCAAATGCCTGCTTCCAACATATACATTCTCACTTTGCACAACAAATTATGGTTTAAAAACCAAGGCAGGAGAGTGTGGCCAGGCAGCTGGGACAGAGCTGGGCTTTCTTTACCAGTGGATTGTGGAGGATACACTGCCAGTCTCTTGTCTTCTGTTCACCATGGCTTCTTCTGATATTCAGGTGAAGGAACTGGAGAACCAAGCCTCAGGCCAGGCGTTTGAGCTGATTCTCAGCCCTTGGTCAAAAGAATCTGTCTCTTTCCCCCTTTCCCCTCCAAAGAAGAAGAATCTTTCCCTGGAGGAAATTCAGAAGAAATTGGAAGCTGCAGAAGAAAGACGCAAGTCCCATGAAGCTGAAGTCTCGAAGCAGCTTGCTGAGAAACGAGAGCATGAGAGAGAAGTGCTTCAGAAAGCTATAGAAGAGAATAAAAACTTCAGCAAAATGGTGGAGAAAAAACTGACCCACAAGATGGAAGCTAACAAAGAGAACCGAGAGGCACAAATGGCTGCCCAATTGGAGCGTTTGCTAGAGAAGGATAAGCACGTAGAAGAGGTGCAGAAGAACAAAGAGTCCAAAGACCCTGCTGATGAGACTGAAGCCGACTAATTTGTTCTGAGAACTGACTTTCTCCCCTTCCCCTTCCTAAATATCCAAAGACAGTACTGGCCAGTGTCGTTTTATTTTTTTTCCCTCCTGACAAATATTCTAGAAGCTGATGTAGGACTGTATAAGTAGATCAGACTGTAAGATGTTGTTTTAGGGGCTAAAGGGGAGAAACTGAAAGTGTTTTGCTCTTCCTAAAGTGGTGGTCTTTCTAATGTAGCTATTTTCCTTGTTGCATCTTTTCTACTTCAGTACCCTTGGTGTACTGGGTTAATGACTAGTACTGTATTGGCTCTGTGAAAACATTTGTGAAGAGTATGTAGTGGCTTCTTTTAAAGTGTTAGATGCTGAATATCTGTTCACTTTTCAATCCCAATTCTGTCCCAGTTTTACCAGATGCTACTGTACTTAAATGGTTAATAAACTGCACAGTGCTGTTTAAAAACAAACAAACAAACAAAAAAACCAAGGCATATCTTTCTCATTTTTACATTTTAATATATGCTGCTTCCTTAATCCAAAATTTTCAAACTGTGAACACTTTTTGCCATTTTGCACTGGATCATTCTTTGCTGCAATGTGTGCTACTTCTGGTATAGGACATTAAACAGACCCCTGGCCTCTTACAAATAGGTTCCAACACAACTTCTCCAGTTGTGATAACCAAGAATAGATATTTCCTAATCTTTTTAAGAAGTCAGTTCCCCTCAGGTTAAGCGGGAGCCTGAGAAGAAATAATTCAATGCATATGGGAATCTAGACAAAGGTCATATATAGAAAAACTTGTGAAAACAAAATAAGGGTTTTAATGAGAAATGTTGTTGATTTAATTTTCTGGTTTTATTGTTACACTATGTTAATGAACCATGATGGTTTAGGAAGTATTTGAAGAGGGATACATTGATGTTTTGTGTGTTAGCATTACAAATTTTATTTTGGCAGTTCCATAAATTGCATCAAAATGAAAATGCAAGTATTTCTCTGGGTTTTCCTCAGTAGTTCCTCTAGTCCAGTGGTTCTCATATTTTCTTTTCCATCATTGTTCCTCTCTCAACCACCCAAGGGCCTTTGAGCTATTTTTTTGCATACTATTTCAGTATATTTTGAATATCATAAAGAAACTGTATATATATATATATGTATGTATGAATATGTAGCACTGTGGTTTATGCATACAAGTTATTTTTTATTTTTTATTGCAGCTATTGTTTTTTATCTTGACTCTCCACCTGTCTTGAAATGAGATGAAGGATATTCACAATCTTAAAGGATGAACTCTCAATTCCCTCTATTGAGAGATGGCATAAGTTTTGTAAGTGAGGCCAAGTGGGAAAAAGGACATTAGACATTATTCTTTGAAGGGGATATTGGAGGTTTGGTCCCTTCCTGTCTTTGTCTCCTGGCAACCATGAAATGAGAAGTGTCCTGTGCCTTATGTTCCTGTCATAACATAGAGCCTTACTACAGCCCCACAAGCAATGTAGTCAAGTAAATGTAGACTTAAACCTTTGAGAGCAAAAGCCAGCACAAACCTTTCCACTTCATACACTGTTTACCTTGGGTATTTTGTCAGCATAGCTGAAAACTAATAAACTCTTCCAATCCCAGGAACTAATTTTTCTCGTTTTAGAATTCATGTTCTAGTCAGAAGTGACCGACCAGCTTCTTCAAAGCTTTAAAGCTCTTGTTGAATGTAGTTTTGGAATTTAATGTAAATATGACTGTGTGTATATGCTTTTAATCTGTTTTACTATACACAGTTGCCTTTTTAATCCAGTTAAGGGTATTTTAATACCCTTCAATTCATGTCATTTATTAATGACTGACATAAGGCACTCAATGTTTGACTATTATGAAGAAGACTACATTCACGTGTTTATACATATGAAAAATCGCCAGATAATACAAGACATCAAATGAAGAATTGAGATAACAAAGTTTGAAAAAACAAACAACCAAAGCAAGTATATACATGGTGATATTTGGCATGTGTTTCATTTGGGAGTAAATGTGAGGTATTGAAGAATAGTTAGGGAAATTTGTAATAAATTAATTTAGAAAAGTACAAGATTTGTATAGTAATAAATGAGTACACATGGCTGTGTGTTCATGTGTAGATTTTTTAAGTCATAGAGTATATATGTAACAAAGTTAAAAAATGAATCAGGCTATGTAGAATAAAATGAAACAACTGATATTCGTGCCTATTATCTTTTTTCTCCTTGATGAGAGTCATTTGAGGCCCCAAACATGTTAATTAAGAGAGGACAATAATATCCTACGTTTCCCACAAAGTTTGGGTACTATATAGACCCCTTTTCCTATTCTAAATATCTCTTCCAATGTTATATTAAAACTTCAAATTCCCTAATTATTATTTAAACTAGCTGGACCTTTCTTAGACTGGAAAATTTTGGGGGAAAGTCATACCTTCTCTTACAGTTTTTCTTGATGAAATAGCAATTATTTTCAACTTCCGACGTCCTCATAAAGTCTGAAAGTGGGTGGTGAGTTATGCTGGCAAAAAAAAAGGAAGGAAGAAAGGAAGAAAGGAAGGAAGGAAGGAAGGAAGGAAGGAAGGAAGGAAGGAAGGAAGGAAGGAAGGAAGGAAGGGAGGGAGGGAGGGAGGGAGGGAGGAGAAGAATGCAAGCTCTGCAGAGCTGATATAGAAATCAGTATGTAATTTAAAAAAATGTTTGGTACGTGTTACATATTTTTATGACCTTAAACATGGTGGTCAGAAATTTAGTGATTACAGGAAAAATATTATCATCAGGCTACAGGAAAAATATTATCATCAGGCTACAGTTTTAAAGCCTGAATGTAGCCATTGCCCCACAGTGATGCCTGGTAACAGTTTGCCCCTTTTTCTCATTTCTCTCCTCTCTCTTTTAAAAATACCTCTTTCTATGACATTCTGTACTAGTTTACACATTCAATTATATCTATGTCCTATTGTATAAATATATCGTATTGCAGATTCCTGTACATTTTTGTCAGTCCATCTGCTTCTCCTAACATAAAAAAGAAAGAAGTACTGGATTCAAAAAAGCATCATTAGAACATGTGACATAACTGAGAATACAGAAGAATTAAGTATATCCTTTATTTTGGAAACAATTGAAAAAAATGTAATAATGCAAAATATTAGTACATATTTCATTTTGCTCCTGTTTCCTCCTCAATCATAGATTCAGACTAGATGATGTTACTCATCTCCAAATTATGCTCAAAACAGATGTCATATTGATGAGAACATGTTCTACATTCTCATTCTCTGTCTTTAGCCCCTGAGGACTGTTTTCTGAGGATATTTCCACTGTATTAACCAAGGATATTTAAGTGGTCTCTGTTTCTTTAAAAATTCCCAAGTAATTGATGTGTCATTTTTTTATCCCGTTTAAAGTTTTATAGTCTGCCACTTATAGGATTTACTATTATGTGGGAAAATACTTCCTCTTTTAAAAATAAACTTAGTGCTTTAAGGTCCAAAGAATGCCCTCTATCTAATACCATGGTCACCAGCCACCAAGCATTGAGGGGACCTGAAGGAATGTAAGAGGCTGATAAGCTGGCTAGTCTGGGCAGTTGTCAGTCAGAGATCAGATAAGGAAAAGACATCAAGAGAACAGCCACACTAGTGAGCTGAGGAATAAAGATGGTCCAAAGGCGAGCAAAATAATCTGACATACTGGCAAGCAGCAAAAGTAATTGTGAGGAGCTGTATTGGAAGGATAGAGAGGAATGCTGATTGTTAATGGAGAATGAATTGAAGGAGAACTTGATTCAGTGGCAGCTCATTGTCTTAGCCTCTACTGCCTTCATATTCCTCTCACTTGGTTGAGATTTAGTCCTGACCAAACGTGGCTTTGAAGAAAGTCCTCAATAATGACAAACAGGTGGTTTGCTGCCTGAGTAGCTCACAATCTACATTTGTCAGGAGAGAGAACATAGATATTTCTCTATTACAGTCAGTTCTCTGCCATTAATACTGATGAACACAATAGCTGACATTTTTCTAAATTTAAAATCTTTGATCAGGGTTGCTACATCTTTTTCTTTAGCCTGACAAGATTCTATAGTCCTTCAATTAGTCCTCTTCCTCCTGATTTATGACTTTTTTTATATACTGTATATTGTCTTCAGGTCCATTGATGTCAATGTATCCTACACTATTTAAAACAAAATAATTATTTCTGTACTCCCATCATTTATCTTCTGATCCAGTATGATCTGCTTATTGGTCCTTGTATTTTCAGATGAACAGAATATTTCTCCTCTTTACGTGGGCATGTGAGCCACCAAGGCAGGTGGTACAACTGAAATGAAACAGATGTGAAATGTCCTGGCAGGGATAAAACACAGCTCAGATGTGTCAGTGCACTAACAGTTCTCTACACATATATTTCAACACTTTTATAAAAGTGGCATTGCCTTAGATTGTATTCAGATTTCTTCCCTTTATAGAATACTGGAATTAAAACTAGTTCCCCTATCCAGAAATACTATTATTCTTAATTTATTGGGTCAGATTCTCATTGTATACTATTATAGACATTTTCTTCTGGAGTAATTCTTTGTCATGTATGCTAACAATGTATATCTAAGTTCTGTGACTAAAAGTATTTCCTTGTCACATGAAGATTTTTTAAAGTAAATTATGTTTATATAACTTAGGCATTTTAATGATGTAAATATCACCTTGTCTTATAGTTAGACATTTTGAGATTTATTAATTTTAGTTAAGCAGTATAAAATAACATTTGTTAGCCTATTTCAGTGAAGGTACTTTTAAAGGTCCACCAAACAGATGTTTTATTATAAACATGAATAAAAATGAGAGTACCCTAAAGCTAAATATTGAATATGTTAATATAACTTAAAATTTAGCAGTGATAAAGTGGTATATAATTAGTAAATACAACAAAAGATACACTTAGTTACCAGATACACTTAGTTATCTGGTAACTAAGATACACTACTAAGTGTAGAACTACACTACTAAGTGTAAGATACACTACTAAGTGCTAGAACACTTTGTACTCACCTCAAAATAGTTTTCCTGTATCTGGAGCATAATCACAAAGTTATGACACTGCATCTAAAACCTAGAAATATCAGTTTAGCTCTTCATAGATTATAGGAAAACTAGATAACTTTATCTGTCTCCCTATTGGAGCTCAATCACCTAAAATCCTCTTGTCCTAAAGCTTGTTTTTGTTGGAGACTGAATAGGGATATAACACACACAGACTGCTACCATGAATCCTGAGAATTATATTCGGAAATGGTCCTATTATAGTCAATTGACATCCAGTTTTTGCTTTATCCATGTTTATTGTCACAATAATTATGTTCCGTAAGACTGATCCTCTTAAATATTAATACAGTCCAGGTTAGTTTTCTCTTCAATGTCAGTCAGTTCTAATTCATGTTCTCTATGTAATGATACTATTTTTTTCCCAAACTGCTAAGATCATTTGGTAAAGTTATCAAAGATCTCAAAACTTTGCCCAATAACCTTGGACTTAAATCCAAATTCCTTAATTCAACATTCATAAATTTCAGGATCTTGCTGGTGTGTAGCTCTCAATCAACTGTTCTTTGATTCTGAACAATTAAGTTAAGAAACAATTAAGTACTCATCCCAAGATTTTCTTCTTGCAACTTACAACAATTATCCGTTCTGTGCACCTATGACCTTGCAAGCAATTGTTGAAAATATTAAAATTAATATTAAATATTAATTAAATATGTTGTATGCTATTTCTCTGGTTGAATTTTAATAAATATACTTTTTTTTTTTACTTATTGTTGTTGTCAGTTTTCTATCCAATAGATGCTGGCTTCTTAGAAAAATCCCACACGCACACTAGTGTCTCTCGCTCACAGTTGGGTTTTCATTTAATGCTGTTGGTTCTTTAAGAACTTCCCAATTCTTTGAGAATCTGTTTCTCCCTTCAAGACAATGTGGTCAGACAGCAACGATTTACAAACTTAATGGATGTAAAGGAATGTAACTAAAAGGATCAAAACCAAAAGGAACTTAGGTCCTAAAGCCATCATTTAAAAAATTTAGATAGTACAATCATCCTATCAAGGTTATTCCATGCTTATGTTTCTAATTGTATATATGCTGCCAGATAAAGAAGCAGTGTTGTAACATTAATCAGATACAAATACAGTCACAAGAAAGAAGAGAAGCCACATTTTGAGAGGTCGAATTTGGAGTCTTTATTAACAGACAGATGACTGCATGGTGGAATCCTGTCTCAAAGACTAGCAGCCAGCAAATGTACTTAACATTGTTAGAAAACTGAGCCATGAAGGCCAGGAAGGAAAAAAAGAACAAAAGCAATACCAACAAACAAATTCAATTCCACTTTAGAGCTGAAGTGGGACACCATGGAGATGTGAGAAGAGCCAGGAGACAGGGAACAGGAGGCAGGACACAAACACGGAGAAACATGGCACAGTGTGATGTCATCAGAGTTGGTTTGGGTGTAAAGAGTCAGGTTAGGGGGCAGGGGCAGACGAGTCCAAGGCACTTGACTAACAGGTTTAGTAACATCATCCAAGTCCCTGCCTCTGCCTCCAGGGATTCAGGAATACCCATCTGAGAGGTGGAGGATTCACCTTCCCCTACCATGAAGACAAGATGCCAGACTGTACCACCCACCATGTGCCCAAGATGGTGGTGGCCAGGCCCAATCACCACCAGTGCTTGGGGAAGCAGTATAATTTAATTATGCATTAGGTAACTGATAAAAGTTTACACTTAAAACAAGTTTCTAGGGGCTGGGGATATGGCCTAGTGGCAAGAGTACTTGCCTCGTATACATGAGGCCCTAGGTTCGATTCCCCAGCACCACATATACAGAAAATGGCCAGAAGTGGCGCTGTGGCTCAAGTGGCAGAGTGCTAGCCTTGAGCAAGAAGAAGCCAGGGACAGTGCTCAGGCCCTGAGTCCAAGCCCCAGGACTGGCCAAAAAAAAACAAAAACAAGTTTCTAAGGAATTGTTTATAAGAAGAGAAAAATGAAAACAATAAACACATATACATCTAGGGTTAATTTAATTTCAAATAAAATATTAAGTAATTTATCAGTACACATACTCATGACTTGATCTCTTCATTAATTTTATCATGGAGAAAATATATTTTGAATATCTCTAAGTACAAAATAGACTGTTAAAACATAAAGGAAAGAAGTCTCCAAGAAATTGTGGGGAAATCAACAAAATCATCGAGAGGCAAAAAGAAACATGAGATTTCTTAGTTTTTATTGCCTTATGTTTCTGACCGAGGCAGTGACTCAGAAACAAAAATAGGAGTACATATAAAGAGGCCTGAAATTTTAGGTATTGTTGATTATATGCAGGACTAGAACTTTATAAAAATGCTCTTACAATAAAAACAATCAAAATAAGTCAAGTCAGTGGTAATTAATAGCTTAACTTATTCAGTCTTCATTAAATTTCTGAAGAGAATTTGAGGACACCTTGGATTGGAATTTATTATATGTACCTGGGTTATTTTGAATCTGTATGTTTGAAAGGGTTTTCCAGGTATAGTCCATAATCAAATAACTCTGCTAGAATTCAATGTACAAACTTAATCATATAAATTTCTATTGTACATCATTTGCCCAATTCCACAAACACACTTCTTTGTAGGAGCAGAAATATAGGACGAGAAAATAAATGTGCACAGGCTTCTTTTTCTTGTGTTTGGTGTAAATTGGCTTGTGTTGAAAGCAATTGTAAAGGTCAATGTTCATTTTGACCCAGGAAATTAAGAATCACACAGAGAAAGCAATGGGTCTATATGAGAGAGCCAAGAAATGACGATTACAAATTAAGATCAGTTTGTCACTGTTTAAGATAATCCTGGTTTATTTTCTATGCCATGTTTTAGAGCCAGTAACCATCCAGATGGTGGTAGTTCTTTGGGACTTGACATTATTTAAAAGGTCACCACAGGCAAATTGCAACAAGAACCTCCTTCTTATCAGAGAGCAAACATCTGCGATCTTGCTGCAATTTTAAGTCACCAGTGGAGCCGTTTCCCATAGCAGCTCTCAGGCAACTTTCCTTCTGGGTGAACTATGTGAACTATTTCTTTTCTATGAAAAACTGTCAAAAATGTTTCCATAGGGAGTCCCATAATGTTCCTAAAATGTTGCCACTTAAATTTAAGTTGCATAAAATTATATTTTCAATTTGGAAGCATGATAAGATTCACTCTTGTAATGACATCAACATTTAGGAAATATGCCTTATAGAAGATCAGATTTCCTCCTGTGAGCATCACTTCATGACAGCAAACTTACATTTATGCTGATGTCTCAAGAATATAACATATATTGAATGAACTGGGAATATGGCCTAATGGCAAGAGTGCTTGCCTTGTATACATGGAGCTCTGGGTTCAATTCCTCAGCACCACATATACAGAAATGGCCAGATGTGGCTCTGTGGCTCAAGAGGTGGAGTGCTAGCCTTGAGCATAAAGAAGCCTAGGACAGTGCTCAGGCCCTTAGTCCAAGCTCCACGACTGGCAAAAAAAAAAAAAAAAGATATTACCCATTTTATATGCTCCTCTTCAATGTTGCAGAGTAAAAATGTGTCCATTTCCCTTTATAGGTATATTTTCATTTTGTATTTGGATTTGACTCAATCAGTGATAGATATGTGATCAAAATTAGAAAATACAAGTATTATCTTGGGGGGGGCATATGGAATTAGGGTTCTAAAAGACTAGTTTATCCTTGTAAACGTTTAAGGAGAAAGGCTACATCTTGGCTATATAGAGAAGAAAAAAGAACTGGTCTCAGAAAGAAGGGCCACAAAGAAAGAAAAGATGAATTGCCATTCACCAAAGCAGCTTTTGAATACAGTACATCTTGATCACTGTCACCCCATTCAACATTTTACCTGCCCCTCCCAACCCACATCTTCCCTTGCTTAAAAATAATTATAAAAAATTTATAAAAGGAGGAACGAGATCCCACTTGAAAGTCAGAAGTCAAGAAAAAGAAAGAAAGGAAGAAAGAAACCCAAATATCTTGTTTCTTTCTAGTTCTTCCTAAACAGTGTATACTGTTTGCCCTGAGTTACATGGAATATCGAATGCACATTTATTCAAGTTTAATGGAAACACTTGATATCTTTCAAAGCATGACTTTGAAAATAAAACTAGCCTTAATCAAATTTTGTCATACTCAGGCAATTGTGACTTAGACATGATCTCAGGTGGACATGCCTCTATTTCTAAAATACTCTCTGAGGAAGTTCTGTAACTTTTTATGTGACCCTGGTGCTTGACGCTGAGACTTGTTTGAGTTCTCAACTCACTATGCTTAACTAAACTTTATTGTTAGTAATGGCTTAAACATGTTGTACCAGAATGTTTTCTGCCTTGCTCTGACTGGTACTGTAGTTGTTTCTTGTTAAAGTAACCAGGAGGGCTGGGGATATAGCCTAGTGGCAAGAGTGCCTGCCTCGGATACACGAGGCCCTAGGTTCGATTCCCCAGCACCACATATACAGAAAACGGCCAGAAGCGGCGCTGTGGCTCAAGTGGCGGAGTGCTAGCCTTGAGCGGGAAGAAGTCAGGGACAGTGCTCAGGCCCTGAGTCCAAGGCCCAGGACTGGCCAAAAAAAAAAAAAAAAAAAAAAAAAAAAAAAAATGAAAAAAAAGTAACCAGGAGAATCTCAATGCCGGTATTTAGTGAAAATTATAAATATATATGTATGTAAATATATATATGCAATGTACCCTAGTACTCATCTTATAGACTGTAGTATAGCCTCATTTGACTGAAAGAGGCTATACGAGCCCCCTTGAGTAGGAAGTTACCCAAGCTCCTCTCCCTCCGGGACACGAGGACAAACCCCCCATCCTGCCATCTATTGTCATCTGGACTTTGAAGTTATCTGAACTATGCAGCCTTTAAGCAGTCAACTAACCCCACCTTGAGGGGAACAAACAAAAAGCGCCAGCCCATCCAAAAGGTCACTTCCACATTCCAAGAATCCTCGCACACATACAACTTGGCACATATCCCTTACCAGCCCAAATTAGGATTCCTTAAAATGATTGGTAAACGTATGTGACTCAGTGTAAAATGATTGGCTGCCTGCGTGCAGACCACGCTGTGTTACTTTAAATCTATTGGTTACAAATGCGCGGGCTTTACCCTAACGGATAGTAGAGTCCTATATAAGGTCACCCTCAGAAAAGCTCGGGGCTCTCAGTTGTTGACTGGTTTACGGTCATGTTGTGAGCCCGAGCTTGCTCGAATAAACCCTTTGCTTTTGCATGAGAACGTCTCTTGGTGTCCTCCATTCCGCGGATGCGCTTCTCGACCCTTTCATGACAACTACTAACCCTTCACAGAATGTAAAATTTCTAAGGAAACAAGGTGCTGGTGGCTCACACCTATAATTCTAGCTACTCAGGAGGCAGAGATCTGAGAACTGTGGTTCAAAGCTATCCAGGGAAGAAAAGTCCCTATGAGAATCTAGTCTCCAATTAACATCTCAAAACCAGAAATGGCACTGTCATTCAAGTGGTGGAACACTAGCTTTGAGCACAGAGGCTCAGAGACAGTGCCCAGTCCCTGAGTTCAAGCACCACAACCGACCCCCTCCCTCTCAAAAAAGTCTTTAAAGAGTCATGCAATAAATAGCACAGTGGATTTCCATTTATACTTGATAGCTTCAAATCAAGGCCAACCCAGTAATAAGTGAAAGAGGTATTTACAAAATAACCAAGGCCTAAAGTGCTAGTGGTGTGTTTTAAGTGGAAGAGCATCTGTCTAACAAGTGCAGTACACTGAGTTCAAATCACAGTGCTTCCATTCCCAATAGATATGAATTCTTCATTGAAAAATGCAAAATAACAATTTCTACAATATTTAGGCTCCCGATAATTTGAAGACATGTAAGTTAATGCATGTGGGTAATAATAGTCATGTACATAAATCTTATTTTGTATTTGGCATCTACCCAAATAGATTTAAAAATCTGATTTATTAAAACAAATACTTGCAATAGTATCAATAAACAGAAACACATATAAGTAAACCTCTTTAGAAAGCCTTGGCATAGCATTAATAAAAAAAGATACATGAGAATGTTCTGGCAGTTTTCATATTCTTGATAAAAAGTAGAAATATTTTCTGCCTGTAAACTACTAATTTCCTTTCCAAGAACAAAATGTGCTCACTATTTTCTTAATTGGCAGGCAGAGGGAGGAAAACATTGTTTACTTCTTTTTTTTTTTTTTTTTTCTTTTTTCCAGTCCTGGGGCTTGAATTCTGGTGCTGAGCACTATCTCTGGCTTCTTTTTGCTCAAGGCTAGCACTCTACCACTTGAGCACAGTGCCACTTCCAGCTTTTTCTATATATGTGGTGCTGAGGAATCGAACCCAGGGCTTCATGTATACGAGGCGAGCACTTTACCATTAGGCCATATTCCCAGACCTCTTTTTTTTTTTCTTTTAATAAAGAAAAGGGTCATTTTCTTTCCCAACTTAAAAGTGGTAGAAAGTAGAATAACAGACATGACTTATTTTGTTTTGGAATGGTGCATTTTGGAAATAGAAATTAAAAAAAACATGTGGAAGTATATTTTCCTCATTTTGTGTACACCATAACCAGAATTTAAAACAAAATGTATGTTCAAAAATCCAAAAGAAGGTTGCCTATTCCATTAACTTCTTTCTCTAGGTTTTCCTCAATACGTGTTAGCCTCAAATTGGGCTTCCTGATTGTGTCTTGGAGCTCCTGGGGTGATCTGTTTGGTTGATTGGATTGGTTTTGTATTGTTTTTTGATCTTTCTCCATAGATTCTAGGGAATCTTCAGCTCCTGAGATGTGATCCTCTGCTTCATCTAGTCTAGACTGTAGGCTACTTGATTTTGGTCTCTTTTTCTTCTGACTGGACTTTCCTGATGATTTCCATGTCTTTGCTATAATTTTCTCTTAGGTCCTGTATTGACTTCTTTACTTCATTAATTTGGTTTTCAGTGCTGTCTCTCAAATCTTTTAGCTGGGTAGCTATCTTTTCATTTGACTCCTGAAGTTCATTCATCTTTCTATTTGTGGAGGCCATGAAATCATCTTTTACTTTATGGATGGATTGATGTATTAATTCAAACTTTTCATTTAACATTTTTATCAGTAGACTTTGTAGAGCATTTTGAGGGTTCTCTTCTATGTCTTTATTTGACTGCTCTGCTTCCTGCTTGTTTTGAGAGGGAGATGAGACTCCATTGTTTGCCATCATTCTTGTACTTCTTCTGCAGATTTGGATTGGGAATGCCAGTCTACAAGCACCTATAGGCACCGTTTAAGACCCAAAGCAGACCTTACCAAGCACTGTTGTATAAATCTTAGAAGTTCACAATTATATACAGATACCTTGTATACCTGTATATAAAATTAGATTTGGTGTTCCTAAAGAATAAAATTTCAATGTAACACCAATCCTGAGCCCTGTATTCAGTAGTTACTTAATTACTGTTACAACCCTATGAGCAATTTTTGTTCTTATATTAAGTTCTTTTTGGACTGGCTGGATTTCTCTATGAACCCCTTTGATTCAGTTGGATTGAATAGGGATACCCTCTATTCAATAACCAGGAGTCAATGGAGTCTGGAGGTCCTGGAAGAAAATCAGGAGGGTAAGTTAGAGGTAGTGAAGAGAATAGAGTAATATGTATGGGGGAGGTGATGATTTTGGTTTAGTTTCAGTGACATGGAAATGTGGAGAAGAGTAGAATCGGTAGAAAGAACAAGGTTGAAATGATAGACAATGGAGTGTTAGTAGAAAAAAGTGAAGGTGTTAGTCATAGAAAAGTAATTTTAAAGAAAGAGAATGTGAAGAGAGAAACAAAAAAAATACTGGAAGACAAATGCACAAAACACATAAAAATTTTTTTTAAAACCCTAGAAAAACAAACAAACCAAAAAACCAATAAAACAAACAAATAAAAATGGAAAAGAACAACAAAAAAACAACATCTCAGAAATGAAAAATAGAAAATAAAAAGGTTTAAAAAATGTTTAAAAAAAATGGATTCTTCCTTGTTCAAGTAGGCTCTTCCAGTCTCTGGTTTCCTTGTGATAGTATGCAGTCTATTTTCCTGCTGCTGTCTGGTTTGACTTGCTTTCAGTTTGCTTTCACCCTCCTCACCTGTTAGTGAAATCCTGGGGCTCTGTGGTTCGCACAGCTTGCAGGTAGGACTTGGGTGTACTCTGTAGATGGGGGATGTGAACAGTCTTTGGAACTGTGGCTCCTCTGCTGTGGGATCATTGCCTTTAACACCTGGCTTTGAATAGGCTGTGGACTCAGCAGGGAGGGGCGCCTCTGGCCTGGTTTACCTGGCTGAGAGTTCCTTGCCTGGGGGAGGTTCCTGCCTCCTGGGCAGAGCAGGCTATGGAATTCAGCTCCATTTCTGGCTGGGAATTGGGCTTCCTCTGTAATGGGACCATTTATTTGTCTCCGGAACTGTTTATTCCCCCCTCTGGTTGTTTCTTGCCCTGGTAGCTGCTCACCGCCTTTGGTTTGTGTCGGGGCTCTCAGCTCTGCACGCTTCTCCTTACCCATGGGAGAGGTGTGAAGGCTTGCCCCTCAGGGCAAAGCCAAGAAGAAATATGTGAGTTGCGAGACGCCCACCCAGCCCCCCTTTAGGTTTAAAGGCAGGACTCAAGATACACAGGCAACTCGGGGTGAAGTCACGCTAACATCCAAAGTTTAATATCATGGGTGGGGTTTATATAGTAGTGATGACAAGCAGGAAGGGGAGGGATTTGGAGTGGCTAGCTAGACATGGCGATAGGCTGATCAGGCTGTCCTTCACAGGTGACGTCATGGGACTTCCCCTAGGGGCGGAGATCACGGCCCCCAGGACCACCTCTGGGTTCATCACCCGCCACCATCTTGGCGCACACGAAGTCTGAGGCGGGAGGCGCGGCTGGTAAGAGCTCCCTTCCTATTCAGGGACCGGAGAAGGCAGGCAGGGCTAGCAGCCTCGAGGCCCCAGGCCAGGAGAAGAGGTGGGCCTATTAAGACCGCTTCCTAGAGCTGCAGGCCAGTGCCCCACAGGTTTGAATTTAGAAATTCCTGTGGGCTGGGTGGGGCACCTCTGGCTGAGTTCTCCTGTACCCATTCATATCCCAACACCATTTTTTAATGAAATAGAGGAAGCAATCCAGAAATTCATATGGAACAATAAAAGACCTAGAATAGCAAAAACAATCCTAAGCAGAAAGAACAGTGCTGGAGGAATTACAATTCCCAACTTCAAGCTGTATTATAAAGCTATAGTAATAAAAACAGCTTGGTATTGGCACCGGAACAGGCCTGAAGACCAATGGAACAGAATTGAAGACCGAGAAATGAACCCACAGAAATATGCCTACTTAATCTTTGATAAAGGAGCTAAAACAATAGTATGGAAGAAAGATAGCCTCTTTAACAAGTGGTGCTGGCAAAACTGGCTCAACACATGCAACAAACTAAAACTAGATCCTTATATATCACCCTGCAACAAAATCAATTCCAAATGACCTTGAAATTAAAACATATACCCTGAAAACACTAGAAGGAGTGGGAGAAACACTTGGGCTCCTTGGCACAGGATAGAACTTCCTTAACAAAGACCCAGAAATGGTACAAATCAAAGAAAGGATGGACAAAACGGACTGCATCAAACTGCAGAGCATCTGCAGGGCAAAGGACATAACTTGCAAGATTAACAGAAAGCCCATAGATTGGGAAAAGATCTTTACCAGCCATACAATGGACAAAGGCCTCATATCTGAAATATATGCAGGACTAAAAAAATTAAATTCCTCCAAAACAAAACCGCAAAGAACCAACATCCCCCTCAAAAAGTGGGCTAAAGACTTAAAAAGAGACTTCTCTGATGAGGAAATGAGAATGGCCAAGAGACATATGAAAAAGTGCTCTACATCACAGGCCATAAAAGAAATGCAAATCAAAACAACATTGAGATTCCATCTCACCCCAGTAAGAATGTCATATATCAAGAAAACTAACAATTGTTGGAGGGGATGTGGCCAAAAGGGAACCCTACTTCATTGTTGGTGGGAATGTAATCTGGTTCAGCCACTTTGGCAAGCAGTATGGAGATTCCTCAGAAGGCTAAACCTAGAGCTCCCCTATGACCCAGCAGCCCCACTTTTGGGCATCTACCCAAAAGACAGAACACACTAAAACCACCAGCACAATAATGTTCATCGTAGCACAATTTGTCATAGCTAAAATATGGAACCAACCCAGATGCCCCTCAGTAGACGAATAGATCAGGAAAATGTGGTACATACACACAATGAAATTTTATGCCTCTATCAGAAAGAATGACATTGCCCCATTTGTAACGAAATGGAAGGACTTGGAAAAAATTTTACTAAGTGAAGTGAGCCAGACCCAAAGAAACATGGACTCTATGGTCTCCCTCATAGGGAATAATTAGCACAGGTTTAAGCTAGTCACAGCAGAGGATCACAAGAGCCTAAAACTATGCCCCTTGAATGCATAAGATAATGCTAAGTGAAATGAACTCCATGCTATGGAAATGAGTGATATATCACTGTTGTAATTACTTTCAACATGCCATGTGAAACAGTAGCTTTTATTGTTGATGATCCTCTTGTATCCCCTTCCTGTGGTTGTACCTGCACTATCACTGTATCTTATCTGAGTACATTGGAAACTGTGTATATTGGTATTAGAACTAGGAAAGTGAAAAGGAATACCAAAATTGAGAGACACAGGACAAAAAGATAAACGACTGCAAAAGCAATACTTGCAAAACTATTTGGTGTAAACCAACTGAACAACTCATGGGGGTAGAGTGGAAGGGGGAGGAGGACAGGGGGAATGAGGGAGGAGGTAACAAACAGTACAAGAAATGTATCCAATGCCTGACATATGAAACTGTAACCTCTATGTACATCACCTTGACAATAAATAAGAAAAAAAGTCCAAAAGAATAACTTGAGTAGGTTCCTAAAGTACTAATTATGCAATAAATGAATATGAGTTTCATGATAAAGTTTCTCCGAAAAGTTTGAAAATACATCAAGAGGCATTCAACAAAAAAGATATCTTTGGAATCACACAAATTTGGAGAAAGTCAGACATATTGTTTTACTCCTCTCACCCTACCCCCCCACCCCCCCCCCCCCCACACCAGTTTTAGGGATAGAATGAAAGAATCCAAGGGACTTTGTACACCATTGATCATTGGGCTGAAGTTCTGAACCGAGATTTCCTTATTGCTTGCTGTACTTATACTTCTGAAACTCTTAAAATACTAGTACACATTGTGGGTAACTAAAAATAGGTATCTGTCTATAGTAGATATGAGAAAAAGAGAAGAGGAGAAAGAAAAGAGAGAAAGAGAAACTTGTTTTCAATGGTTGTAGAGTTTTCTTAAAAAATTTCATGTAGAAAAGTTTTGTAGAACATACTTCAGTATATCTATTTAGTTTACTGCGTGCCCCTTAAGTTTCCAGTATTAGATACCTAGATATAGATCTTCATTGATGAGTAACAAAATGGTATTTAATTGTTTTGTTAAATGAATCATACACTTATTTCAGTCTACAAGTTGGTTGACCTTTTTTCTTTTGCCCAACTGCAGATGAAACTAGGTATTAATATGCACTTTGATGTTAAAGATTTCTGATAGAAATATCTTTCTGAAGAGGTAAAATGTTTGCATTTCCACCTTGAAGTTATACCCAGTTATATTCCTCATAATAAAATATTTCGATCCTTCAAATGAACCATTGTCATAACTATTCATCATCATTTTTTCTTCAGAAAGAGAATTGGCTTCTGAGTAGTCTTAGACTATTCCCATCTGGCACCACACAATTTGGGCTTTCAAGAAAATACATTAGGTATTTTCTGGATCACATCCCTAGATAATAAACAGCTTCATTAAACAGAGAAAGTTCTCTATATCCTCACCTCCCACTGGTTTAACATATAAAAGCTTTATTTGATAGAGAAATTATATTCACATGGGTGAAAGGAATTTTTCATCATTTAAATAGCAGAGGACTAAATGTAATGTTTGGATTCAACTCCCTTTTGTTGTTGTCATTGGTGGTGGTTTTTGCCTGATTTTAATTTGAGAAGAAATAATAGGAAAAGTCACAGTGACAAAAAATATTTTAGAGCCACATTTCAAGTAATAATAGCTTGCCACTTCTGCAAAAAAAAGCAAAAATGTTCCCACTGAATCCTACAATAATACGAGCTCAAATACTTTTATCACCACTTAAAACAGAAAAGAAGAGCTATTTATCAGGGCATAGGCTAAGGAATAAACTAGAAACCTAAATGATTCTTCTTTGGAAGTTTACCAGATTGTCTCAAAGTAATGTGCCAATATGATTGAGAGGAGAAAGTAAGACCAAGTATAATTCTATTCTAACTGCCTGAAAGTCTTATAAAGCTCAGTAACTTAAACCAAGGAAAAATATGGAATTCTGTTGGAGACATCTTGTCTGACAATAGTGAGTATTTCTCTGCATTTTAAAGTCTAAAGGCATACTAGTTAAAATGAAAGACACTACTAATTCTTTTTTTTTCTCAAATTTTTATTATCAAACTGATGTACAGAGAGGTTACAGTTTCATACGTTGGGCATTGGATACATTTCTTGTACTGTTTGTTACCTTGTCCCTCATGCCCCCCTCCCTCCCCCGCCTTTCCCTCCCCCCCAGGTGTTCAGTTCACTTACACCAAACAGTTTTGCAAGTATTGCTTTTGTAGTTATTTCTCTTTTTTTACCCTGTGTCTCTCAAATTTGGTATTCCCTTTGAATTTCCTATTTCCAATACCAGTAAACATGGTTTCCAATATACTCAGATAAGATTACAGAGATAGTGTAGGTACAACCATAGGAAGGTGATACAAGAACATCATCAATAATAGAAACTACACATACACATAGGACGTTGAAAGTAGTTACAACTGTGATATATCAATTGTTTCCATAACATGGAGTTCATTTCACTTAGCATCATCTTATGTGTTCATAAGGGTATAGCTATTGGGCCTTGTGATGCTCTGCTATGGCTTGCCTAAACCTGTACTAATTATTCCCAATAAGGGAGGCCATAGAGTCCATGTTTCTTTGGGTCTGGCTCACTTCACTTAGTATAACTTTTTCCAAGTCCTTCCATTTCCTTACAAATGGAACAATGTCATTCTTTCTGATAGAGGCATAAAATTCCATTGTGTATATGTACCACATTTTCCTGATCCATTCATCTATGGAGGGACATCTGGGTTGGTTCCAGATTCTCGCTATGACAAATTGTGCTGCGATGAACATTGTTGTGCTGGTGGCATTACTGTGATTTTGTTTGTGGGCTTTTGGATAGATACCCAACAGTGGGGCTGCTGGGTCATAGGGGAGTTCTATATTGAGCCTTCTGAGGAATCTCCATACTGCTTGCCAGAGTGGCTGAACCAGTTTACATTCCCACCAACAATGAAGTAAGGTTCCCTTTTGGCCACATCCCCTCCAACAATTGTTATTATTAGTTTTCTTGATATATGACATTCTTGCTGGGGTGAGATGGAATCTCAATGTTGTTTTGATTTGCATTTCCTTTATGGCCAGTGATGTAGAGCAATTTTTCATATGTCTCTTGGCCATTCTCATTTCCTCATCAGAGAAGTTTCTTTGTAAGTCTTTAGCCCACTTGATGAGGGGGCTATTGGTTCTTTGCGGTTTTGTTTTGGAAGAAGGTAATTTTTTTAGTTCTGCATATATTTTAGAGATGAGGCCTTTGTCCATTGAATGGCCAGTAAAGATCTTCTCTCAGTCTATGGGCTTTCTGTTTATCTTGAGAGCTATGTCCTTTGCCGTGCAGAAGCTCTGCAGTTTGATGCAGTCCCATTTGTCCAACCTTTCTTTGATTTGTAGCCTTTCAGGGTCTTTGTTAAGGAAGTTCTGTCCTGTGCCAAGGAACCCCACTACTAATTCTTTACTGTGGTAAATCTGATCCAAGAGCATCATTTTCATTTTTGACGCTTTTGAGTTAAAAAATTCTGTTGACTTTCTGGGAGAAGAGGTGAAGGCAGCTCTTCACTGCTGGCAACTTCATAAAGTTATTTGGCAAACAGAGATATATGGGCTTATTCTGAATTGGAAGATACCGTTCTGTTATTCTATCCATGTAGACAGTTTTGTGAGTACTAAGTCATGAGGTAAGTTCAGAACATAATGTTTAACCTCAAACATTTAGTTATTTGTCATAATATGGGAAAGAATTACAACTTTAAAATGACATGTATTTCTTAAATTCCATCTTTCATCAATTAGATCCCACAACCAACCCATCCTCTCCCAATCAAGAAACAAGAATTTATGCCTATGTAAGATAAAAAAAAATTCTGTGGTTATAATCAAGAAGAACACAAAGGTGAACATTTTCATTAGTGCATGTCATGACCATTCTGGAGAAAAGAATTATAACCCATCCCAGTCCAATCTATCTTCCCCGAGGAGCCACAAAGAGAGACTCAGTCCTTGTTTTATTTTACTTTATTTCTCATTTGCTGTAACTTCTGGAAAATTTTAAGTAGCACAATAACAGTTCTTAAGGAATAGCAATGGCTTTTAGACTCAGCTAGAGAAAACTCAAAAATCTGTAAGTTAGAATCTGTTGACTGAATGTCAGGAATAATGATTTAATTTTGAAATCAGACACACTGATATCAAATAGATGCAACTTGGAAGCCTGTGAAAAAAGACTTAGTACACTATTTTCATATATACAATTAAACATGGTCATTACAGGACAAAAAAATTAAGGATAATGTAACATTTGTCTGGGGCTTTACATCTCATAATTGTATGACATCTACATGAGGATTCAAACATTTTGCTTTTAGATCACAGGGGAAAAACACTGGAATTTCAGACTATAAATTCAACATGGTTTGGAAATAATAAATTATTGGCTTTACAAAAATAGGTCACTATTTCAGTAGAGATCACAGAAGCAGCTTATAGACTAATCTACTAATAGACATCCAGATTGCTATTGATATTTATAGAAAGAAGCGGATTTTAAAAAATACAAGCTCCCAAACAAATCATGCAGCAGAAAATCAGATATTCTTAGCTTGTGGCTCAAATCGATATAAATTTGATGTTACATATGCAAGGTTGGTATGGTATACATAATTAACTATTTTTTATGCATATCAATAGGCCCATTCGCCAAAATGCATGTGTTATTGTTAGAGTAAAAAATAACATTTATAATTTACATAAAATATAGAATTTAAAAGCTTAAAAAGTGGTATGTTTCTGACCTCAAGGTTTTATAAAGAACAAATAGGATTATACCCTTATATGAGAGGTCTATGTTCCAAAACCTTTGGTATATTCTTGAGATAAAGTTTAATTTATAAATTAAATACAGTACCAGATTAACATTTTAATGGATAAAGCAGAATCATTACTTTACTATGCTATAATAAAAGTTATAAGGTTGTGGTTTTTCCCTCTCAATATATGTTATATTGCATTTACCCTTTACATCTTTGTGATGCTCTGAAATGACATAACATCCAGAGGAAGTAATGTAAATGACATAGGAATTGTGACATAGCCCAATGTACTACTTACCTCCTTACAATACAGCATTAACAATACCAATAACAATGGGAGACCGTAATCATGGAAAGCAAAATTGCCAGCCAACAGTGACTACTTTAGAACATTTACAAATTAACTTTCTCTTCACAAATTTTCTATTCCTTCACTGGCCTCTTAATTGCGCAAAAACTCTTTCTATAGTTCCTCCCTTTTATAGAGGAAAAAAGAACCCTACATGGTATTACATAAATGGAATTTGATTGACACTTAAGTCCAATCTTGTCTAGGTCAATGTCTTTGGCAAATGACATATATAACTTAGAATCTTTATACTTTCCTGAATTTACTCCCCATTGTCAGCTTCCTATCATGGTCTGGTGATATAACTTTTTTGAGACCTGCTTAATTTCAGTAGACATCATGGAAACGCTGGAATTGAATTCGCAATGTGGGTCTTGATCTATTGTGCTTCTGTCATTGCCACCAGTTAGGAGTTAGGTCCAAGGTTCCAGAATAAAAACATATGGATCAGAACTTTCCCAAGTCAGCTGTCCAAAGCCAGGCAGCAAAGAATAGAATTGTTTCTTACCAACAATTGCAGATAAGCAAGTTCAGTTAAGTTCAACTGAATTCGGCCTGGACCAGCTGTGTTTGAGATGTTCAAGGATTCATGAGCTGAAATGACTCTTGTTCTGAATGATGGTGTAGTTTAATATGCTTCGTTTAATAATCTACATAAAATCATCAGCTCTTTCCTCTTCATTTTGTAGATGATGAAAATGAAACACAATGCCTGGTAAGAGAAACTTGTTGAAGAGAGGAAGTTTAGTAGCTATATTCAGGTAAGAGAAGCCCCATGTTTTAACAGGCAGAAATGAATGGATTAAAGTAATATATTCATTTTCCCACTTGTATAGTATAATGGTGTGACCTCTGTTAATGTAATGCAAAACATGAGATCCAAAAAGGAAGACAAGATTTCAGTGATGTAATTTAGTGACTCATCAGTACACTTTAAATGTAATCATTTCAAGATGATGTGTTCTTTACTCACTCCTAAATGCTGTCAGCACTCCTGGAAGAAGTACAATAGTGGGCAAAACTCAACTGTGGAGCGGAAGAGTTTCCAAAAGAAAAATGTCTAATATTCTGGGACTGGAAAATAATAGCCCATGAGTAAAATTTAGGCAACTGTCTACTTTTATAAGTAAAGTTGTATTGAATACACGCAATTCCACTCATTACATATTGCCTATTGTTGGTGTTGTACAATTACAGAGTCAAATAATTAATAGTTAAGGGAAATGTGATGTCACTCAAACCTTGCTATATAATGCCATTAGGGGAGCATTACTACATGCTAAGAAGAAAATTTAAAAAAAAAAGTATTACTGTGTCATGAGAAGGGGGTTTGGAATTATAGTTGTACTCATATTTGTATTTATAGCAGTTGTAGCTAACAAATGGGAATGGAATATGATTGTGGGACCTTTAGTTTGATCCACTGTGAGATTTAAGGTCAATACTTTTGTCAATTAGTTCTTGCAGAAAATTCTTTGGTAGCTTGCCTACTTTAATAAAACCTTATTTTCATATAGCATATTTTGCATTATTAGTGCCATCTGAAAGACTTAACATGATTTGTAGGTTGAAATTTAAGCCAAGAGAAATGGGGCATTCTTGAAAGGTAGCCAAGCTCAGATTCATTTTCTATAAAACATCTGGTGTGTGTGTGTGTGTGTATGTGTGTGTGTGTGTGTGTGTGTGTTGAAAGGTATTTTTTAGACCTTATCCCAATGATAAATATATTTAAAACTAGCATAAGGTATGTGCATTATGTGTATATATGTACATTTAAAAGCATTTCTCAATAATTGCCTCAATAGTGATTGAGCTTAGAATAAATACATGTTTATTATAAGGGGCACTGTGAAGCTTTTGTTATGTGAATCTCCCATTCCTAACAAATAAAAACTAATAATATTACCTTCCTCCCTACTTCAAAGTTCTCTAGTTCTTACTGTTTAGATTTCACTGGGGTTTAGTTTATCTCTCATCCATTTGCTTGTCCATTGTCTGTTTTCATACTCCTTCTAGCTGTGTAATCACTCATTCTCTCTCATTTATCACAGTCTTTCCTGGTCCTGACTACACTATCTCCCCAGTTTTGTCATGGTGCACTGGTACATTACAAATACAATTAAACCTCTTATGATACTGCAGCTTTTGGCCCACACAGCCCAGCTTCAAGGTTGAAAGATTTCTGATATTACCTCTGATAACAGTTCTTTCCCATTTATCGGCAGTGTCCGGACTAATGCAGTAGTGTTGCATTAATTAAAGGAAGCATCTAGTAATACTGCTGTATTTGCCAGACTGACAGAGAATCGAGAAGCCGATGCCTGCTCATGTTTTAAGAACCATTTATCACCCATGTCATCCCAAAGCAGCCAGCTGTCTGAGCCAAGCCTCATTTGCATTTCATCAACCACAGACTCTTTTCTCCCTATCTCACTCTCAAGTCTTTGTATAGCAGCTTTCATCTTTCTTAAAGCACATTTTTCAAAGAAGGAACTTAGCTAAAATTCATAGGCTAACTGGAATGATAATTTGAACACCAGACCAAAGTCTCCATACTGATGGTGGCCAAAATGAGGCAGAAAAATGGTAGCTTGGGTTTGTTCTTGTGTGTTAAGAGCTAGTAACCACTATGCCATTGCCCAATATTGCTGCACAGATTTCATCTGTATTCATATACAAAACTAGACATGAAGGTTCTGTTTCATCTTCTGATTAAGAAAATTCATTACATTTCCAAGTGAGATGTATTTGACTCAATTACATCATTTTTCACTTGGGCCACTGTTCTTTTTTCTCTCTGTAGCCCTGTATCTTGTACCTTCTTTATTGATCAAAACTTTTCTAGACACGTGTTGACAATGGCTCAAGGTTCACAAAACACAAGATCAACTTATGAGACTACATAATTTGAAGCTAAAACAGGTTTGCCTTTATTTTCATAGCTTTAAAGTTATATAACAATGCTCACATTGTAAAATATAGGAACTTTTATATATCATTCTTTTCTGTGTACCCATATTTTAATTTGGAAAATAAATAATTTTCCACTTCAAAGCAAAACTAATAGTCACCATTTGTGCAAATAATCTTCATAATAAATGTTTTTTTTTAGAAAATTTATAAAAAAATGGTTGGAAGAGCTGTGCATGTCTGGAGAGAAAATATGAAAGAGTTGTGTTAACTCTGTGATGCAGATTTTGTTTAACCAAAATGTTTTTCTAATCAACATTTCTCGAGATGACTTTTAGAGCCATTCATTCAATCTTGTGTTCCTTTTACTTAACCCAGATGGCAAGAAACAGCAGACACCTCTCTCCCACTGAGACTACTTGATAATGGTCATTAACAGACTTTTCTGATACTACAGGTTAGTCAGTGTGGGATTGATTTCAGATTCCACTCAAAGATCTAGAAAGCTATAAGCGTTGTATCTAACCCCATCTAACCCTAACAGGTTTTTATTCCTCAGTGGGTAATTATTTCAACAAGTGTTCTCTTAAAGAAGGTATTCTTTTGGAATTCTTATTAACTGAATGGAAAATATAAATGTAATTGCTATTAAATTTGGTGAAAATAATGATATTTCAAACATCAACATTTTGTTTATAATTTTCCTGTCAGCTAAGGATTGTTGATGAATAAAAACATAAAGTAAAAATTTGAAGTCAGATGCTGGTACCTTACATCTGTAAACCTAGCTAATCAGAAGGCTAAAATATGAGGACCAGAGTTCAAAGCCAGCCTGGGTAAGAAAGTCCTGGAAACTCTTACATCCAATCAACCAGGAAAAAAAGCAGATTTGGAGCTATGGTTCAAATGGTTGAGTGTTAGCCTTGAACGGAAAAGCTTAAGGACAGTGATTAGGCACTGAGTTCATGCCCCAGGACTGGCACAAAACGCATGCATGTGCACGTCCCTGCACACACACACACACACACACACACACACACACACACACACATACAATTTTAATAAAAAATAAAGTTTTTTTTTTTCTGCTTGTGAATGCAACTACTGTGTGCATGAAAGAAAATATTTCAGGTGCTTCACAAATCGAACTTGAAAGAACAGGTCTTTAATTTCCTGTTATGCTCAGGTTTGTACTCTAGAACCTAAAAGCCTGCTCATTTTTCTGTTTCTTTGTTTTTTGGAGAAAGTAAGGATTTTTGTTGTCAGTACAAGTGATATAACAAAGTCACAAATAAATTAACTTTTTTGACAATTTTTGACACCAGAGTTTCTCTATGAGAAGGTGAACTTTCTATGTATGGGTCATCTTTCATATTTGTCTTTGAGAACATAAAATAAAAAAGTTCAAGAAAATTAAAAATAAGATTTTAAAGAGCAGAATTCTGATAATGTTCTCAGACTGAGAGGAGCTGACCTAGATTGCTTACAAGCTGTCAAAAATTAAAGAGTTAGAGTGATCATAAGCAAAAAATATTAAAATGGTGGTATCTTGAGGAAAGGAGATATAGAGAGCTCTGGATCTGATAGCCTTCCAAACATGTTCCTAACAGGAATTTTACCATGTATGCTTTGAAAATAATGATCTACAATTTGGAAACTAGTATGAAATTCATCCTAAGATAAATTCTCCTATATAAACATCCATGCTAATTAAGCATGTTTGTGCATTGTCAGTCATAACTATGTATGATAGATATAATAGTGGTTTATGGATACCATTGTTCTAGTTAGTGATAATGTTCTTGGTAAGGCTGAAGTTAAAGCCATCACATTCAAGCTGAATTGAATATAATCAAACATTGGATGGGATAATTCATACTTATATTAATAATACAGTCATAGTTACACAATATTATTAAAATTTCTTAGTTTAAATACTACATTTTTGTAACTGAATTTATCGAGTCCAATTTCTTTTACCATTGTTTACTTCCTATAAGTCAACTTACAAGTCAACTTTCAAGTCAATTATGCGTGAAGTGTAAGTCAAATTATAACACAGATTAGACTTTAGTTAATAGGAATTAGAGTGTCCTGATTGACCTCTATCCACTACACACACACACACACACACACACACACACACACAATTTCATAAGTATGAAACACAGATGTATGGAAAAAAAGCCTAGAGGAACAACCACATATTAAAGAAGAAAAACAATTAATTAAAATATTGTTTTTCTAACACAATTCGAATGTACTATCCGTAGATACTACTATACAGCACTACACAGTAACTTTTGAATCACAAAAGCAAAATTTTCTTTAACCTCAAATTACTCATCTTGATACAAAATAAAGCCAATGAAAAGTTGCCTTGTTAAGCAAAACAAAAAACATGAGAAAGAAGAAAAATAAACACATTTTCTCTATTACTTAGCCATCATTTTTAGAAAGAAGGCATTTCAGTTAAGCTCTTAAATTAAATTGAATCTTTTCTTAGCTACTAAGGGTGCTGGAGGTAAATCAGGACTATGGTCTTTTTGGAGTCTACATAAAATTTAAAGATTTTAAAAGCTCCTGTGTGTCAAATATTTCTTAAGCATAATTTGGGGGATTTTAACATAAGTGAATCTGAATGTCCATATGGACAAAGTTTCTTTTAAATTTCTCATGGTTCTAAATTTTAGGGAGATGTCACTTGGCAAAATAGGGCTTTGGTTTTTAAAAACGTCCAAATGATTAAAATATAGTTTTCCAATCAACCATATCCATATGCACCCAGATTCCTTTATCCTCACTACTGACGGATGAAAAGAACTAGAATTGTAACAAAATGGGTGGACATGTGATACGTTTACAGTAAATCTAAAAATCAAGTATATACTTCAAGGAACTGTTTGGTTACACATACAATTTTGGTTCTTACACAAACTTAAAAGAATCTAACATGTTTACTCTTAGCTGTTTAGTGTTATGACTGTATTAATCTATCAGAAAACAATCAAATGACTTTTTCAGAAGTAAAAATATAGGGAAAATAGAAATTATATATATATTATTATTATTTAATTGTGTTCCAAGATCTGTGAGTATCTAGAAATCAGTGTTCCTAAAGAACGAACACGTAGATAAGTTTTGTTGTTGTTGATGTTGTTTTTCATGTAGAATCATTTCCAGCACCTCAGGTTTTGATCTAATATTCCTCACTGTACGTATTTGGCATCTGGCTTTCAAATACAGTGAAGATTCCCTTATAGAATCTACAGATTAAATAAAAGTGAGTGTGCACTTTAAACAATATAGACAGTAAGTTCAAACAAGTGGTTATATTGAATGTTATTTTAAAAATAAGAATTTTTTTTTTGGATTGGAGATATAGCTCAGTTGTACAGCACTTCTGGTACAGATTCAAAACTCTAGGTTTGATCTCTTGCTTCATAAAAAGAAAGAAACAATCAAAATGGTTACAATAAGAAATAGGTGTCAATTTTAATTTTAAAATAAAAAGATAATTTGGCAATTACCTACTTGTTTCTCCAACAAATTGATGGGACACATTTTATTTTCATTTATATTTACAGGAATTTGAATATACAGATGCAAAATAAAACTGTAATTTCTACAAAATATTTAATGGGATAACATCAATTAATTTGAATAGTATTTAGTGAACTGCCACACATACATTTGATAGGCCTCTAAGGATTAATAATAATTAATTTTGGATGAGACTCAGAAGTAAAGGCACTTATTTCCCTATCTTTTACTCAATGTTGATTTGTACTTTCATTATGAGATTAGGTAATAGTCAAATGTAACTGAATCCATCTGGTTATTCTACTGATTGTTTGCAAACAAACTTTTTCTTTGTTAATTTAATCACCCAGAGTATATGGAGTTGCATAATATGGAACCTTCATTCTAAATATTACTATAGCCTTTTGCTATTACCTCTTAGGAAAATGTGAATAAAAGGTATTTTTTTTTCAGCCAAGTACTGGTAATGTATTCCTGTCTTCCTAGCTACTCAAATGGCGAAAATCTTAGAATCACGTATAAAAGACAGCCCATGAAGCAAAGCACCAAGAACACAGTGCTGGAAGAATATTAATGCCAAACTTCAAGCTCTATGCCATCTTTATAAAAACAGCTTGGTACTGGAACATCAACAGTCCTGAGGACCAATGGAAGAAAGTTGAAGACCCATAAATGAACCCACAGACCTGTGGCCACCTAATTCTTTCATAAGAGAGCCAAAAACACAGGATGGAAAACAAACAAACAAACAATCTCTTCAACAAATGGTGCTGGAAAATTGGCTACACATGTGTAGAAAGCTGAAGTCAGATCCTTACCAGAATAAATTCCAAACAGATCAAAGGAAAGTATAGGTGAAACACTAGAACGGCCCAAAATAGCTATAAACTCCTAAGTAAAGATTCAGAAACACAGGAAATCAAAGAAAATTTGAATAAATGATATTGCATGAAAGTGCAGTTTCTGCATGGCAAAGGACATAGCTGGCAAGATAAATAGAAAGCCCACAAATTGGGAGATCTTTAATAGCTGTACCTTAGACAAGGACCTCATACCTAAAATATATTTAGAGTTGGAAAAACTAAACTCTCAAAAAATAAATCCTCAAAAAATAGCATTAGTATGTAGACTAAAAACTTAAAGAGAGATGTCTCTGATGAAGAACTAAGAATGGCCAACAAGAAATGTACCCAAGCCTAATGTATGAAACTGTAACCTCTCTGTGCATCACTTTGAGAATAAATAAGAAAAAAAAAAGAAATGTTCAACATCTCTGGCCATAAAACAAATACAAATTAAAACAACGTTGAAATTCCACCTCACCCCCAATTAGAATGGCCACTATCAAGAAAAGTACTAATAACAGATTCTGGCTAGGACACGTCCAAAATGGAATGCTACTGCACTGTTAGTGGGAACGTAAACTTGTTCAACCACTATGGAAAACAACATGGGGGTTTTTCAAAAGACCAAATACAGAGCTCCCTTATGACCCAGCAATCCCACTCCTAAGTATTTCCTAAGTAAGCATGAATGAGGCCACACTAAAGCTACAAACACAATCACATTCTTTGCAGCACTATTTCCCATAGTTAAGATATGGAATCATCCCAGATGCCACTCAGTAGATGAATGGATCAAGAAAATATGGTATATACAAACAATGAGATTCCATGCCTCCACCCAAAAGAATGACATTGTCCCATTTGTAAGGAAATGGAAAGACTTGGGAACAAATTCATTAAGTGAAGCAAGCCAGACCCAAAGAAAACACAGGCTGCATGGTTTCCCTCATTTGTAATAACTAGAATATGTCTAGGATATTCTTAGAAGAGTATCACAATGTTTCAGCTGTGATGTGGATATGACTATTTAAAATGATGTGTATTGAAATGAACTCCAGAAATGGAAATGAGGTTATTTTGTGTACATCTTGCAGTTGTTTCTTCTTTTACCCTCTTTGGATTATTCCCTGTTGACACTTTTTGATTTCTATATCCATTGTCTTGTCTATAAGTTTTCCTGATTTGGGGGGAAAGGAAGGGGAATCACAGAAGTGGGACAAGGGGGTGAACCAATGCAACAGTGTTCTTGTGGGGAGGGGGGGGGGGGGGGGAGAGTTTGTCGGGGGTTTTTAGCCTTCCGGGCTCTCCTGTCCTGCAGGAGAGAAGGGAAAACACACCCCACCTGGGTGGGCCAGGAAGAGGAAAGGGCCAACGAACTGCCACCCAGCCCCCCTTTCGTCGGAGGACACACAGTCCGGGAGCAAAGTCAGCACTAAGACTTGTTTAATGGCGGCAATGAGCTGTTCTTTTAAAGGGGTCGGAGGGGCAGCGGAAGGGGGAGGGGCATGTGCACCTACGTAGGGCTGGGATTTGATGCCTGAGCTGTCCATCAGGGTGGAGCTCCAAGGGACCTCGCTAAGGGGTGGCCTACATGTAAGTCATGGCCATCAGGACTGCCTCTGGGTTCATCACCCGCAGCCATCTTGGTGCACATGCGGTCTGAGGCTGGGAGGCAGGGCTGGTTAGAACTGCCTTTCCAGTTCCATACCCAGAGAAGGCAGGCGGGGGGCTACTAGCCACGTGGCCTCAGGGCTGGGGAAAAGAGGCGGGGCCAGCTAGAACCGCCTCTTAACAATGCAAGGAGTCAGGGCAGGGCGTGCCCCACAAGAGTGAGAAGGGAGTGGGAGAAAATGAGGGAGGGGATAGCACTGTTCAAAAAGAAATGTACTGGAGAGGAGAAAGATGGCGCCGAGACAATAGGGAGGCACCCCGACTCGCACCAACTGAATAGCGAGCTGGGAACTCCAACACCCAACACTCCACCAAGAACCCAGCAAAACCAGCATCCAGAAGCAGTGGAGAAACGCAGGAAAACAAAAAGGAGCAAAAAAGAAGAACCGAAAACCTACACGGAGCCGGAGATTAATCGGGGCACCCTCCCCCCACCAGCCGGCCCTGGCCCAAACAGGGTCAGGCTGGGAAAGGGAAACCCGGCGATCGGCAGACAGGTTGCCAGGAGCGCAGAATCCATATAGCGGGAGACCCCACGGACACAAAGCAGGGTGCGGACCAAGACACACCCAGCAGCGACGAGAAGTTCGGGGTCCACACCGGATTCGGACAAGGGAACCCAGCGCGGCAGAAAGAGGGAACGGGGGAGCCACCACGACACTTCGCCAACCCCTGAAGGGCCAACGGCGGTGCGGGACACGCACACAAAGCAGCAAAAGTGAGTCCCCCATAATCCCTTCCCCCAACGGGAGACCCAAGCCCGACAAAGACGATATATCTCCCTCCCTCCCCCTCCCCACTCCCGTGGGAACAAAGATTCCCCAAATCAGGCGGGAAGCTCCCAGCAGGCACTGGGAAGCCAGTCTAGCAGGGGAAGGGCGGAACAGCCCCAAGCCCCCAAAGGTTCCTGAACTGGCAGAACCGGCCCCGTCCCCTTCCCAACAGGGGCCAGGGACGGCCGGCAGGGCAAGCCCCACCCGAGGCGCCTAGACCTTGCGGACTCTTACAACTAAAATCACAGGCGCTGGTGGGCAATACCAGCCCAGCAGGGTCACCTGAGCCTGATCTCGTTCCCCCTCCTCGAAGCGGAGGCGAGGTCTGAGGGTGCCAAGCCACACCCGGACAGTCGATCCCACTGGGCCCCACACATACTGCTTCCCCCCCCCCCAACGGACTCGCGGGAGGGCGCAAGCACAACCCAACAACCCAGGGCTCGCTCTGGGAGGCAGACCCCACTTAAGTGCCTGTTGTAGGGGACTCACAGTGCACAGGAGGGCGGGGCCCCGGCGAAAGCGCCCGCTCTGATAGGCGTGCCCTGCACTGGTGGGCGGGGCCACAGCGACAGCACCTGCTGACGCAGACACGCCTACACAGAAGGGAGGGAAGAACTACACAGACTTCCAGATGCGCAAATCACAAAGAAACATAACTCAGTTCATCAAAGGACAAGCCAACTCGCCAGCTCCAAAAAGCAGCACGACTGGAGAGGAGATGGAGAATAAAAAAGCAAATGAGGACATGTTAACAGGAATGATCGAAACCGTCAGAAATGAAATCAGAAAACAATTCCAGGAGTTTAGAGCGGAAATCTGGAAGGACACCCAGGAAGCCAAGAAAGAAATGGAAGCAAAACTGGATACAATGCAAGCCTCGTTTAAAGAAATGGAGCAAAAATGGATACAATGCAAGCCGCCTTTAAAGAAAATCTCCACACCCTGAGAATTGAAATGCATGAAAAAATAGATTTAAAATACAACTCTTTAAAGGAAGAAATTTCCACGATCAGAGCTGATATGACAACCATGAATAGCTCTCTGACATCCATAAACTCCGCAATTGAAACCATAACACAAAGAGTGGACCATATGGAATCCAGAATCTCTCGCCTGGACGATGAAGCAGCTGACAACAACCAGAAAATGACCACACTCCAAGAAAAGGTGAAGCTTCAGGGAAGATTACTCCAGGAACTAATGGACAAAGACAAGAGATATAATCTGCGTATAATTGGAATAGAAGAAGGAGCCGAATATCAGAGCAGAGGGCTTAATCATGTTCTCAATAAAGTTATTGCAGAAAACTTCCCCAATCTCACAGGGGACCCCATCCAGGTAACCGAAGCCTATAGGACACCTGGCAGGCCAGACCCCAGGAAAACCACCCCAAGGCACATAATATTCAAGACTACAGACCTCAAGATTAAAGAGCAAATTCTGAATTCAGCCAAAGCGAAGAAGGAAACTTTTTTCAATGGGAAGAGGATTCGAATAACATCCGACTTATCCACACAAACTTACCAAGCTCGAAGTGAGTGGAAGAACACCATCAAGTACTTCAGAATAACAATTTACAACCTCGGATCAAATATCCAGCGAAACTGGAGTTCACATTCGAAGGGAGAAACCAGATCTTTCCACACCAAAGAGGAGCTAAAAGGAGTATGTGAATAAAAAACCAGCCCCTACAGCGAATATTAAGAGGGGAAGCCCACCCAACAGAGATCGTAAAAGACACACAGACAGATTCAGAAAGAAACTTCAATAGCCAAAGTCCCAGCAGAAACACAAGCTCACTAAAGACAAGAAGAAAAAAAAAAAAACAACAGGAAAAAAACAGCCCAACAAGAAAATGGAAGGAGAAAAAACACCCTTATCCTTGATCTCTTTAAATATAAATGGCTTAAAACCCTCCCCGATCAAGAGGAGCAGACCTGGCAGAATGGATCCGCAAGCAAAAAGTTGACATCTGTTGTCTACAAGAGACCCACCTTACAGCAAGGGACAAAAACAGGCTTCGAATGAAAGGATGGAGCAAGATCTACCAAGCAAATGCACCCACCAAAACGGCAGGTGTAGCCATCCTGATCTCAGACAAGCTGGATTTCTCTTTAAAGTCCACTCAAAAAAGACAAAGAAGGACACTACATATTGATACAAGGAAAAATCCCCAGAATCAAGACATCACGGTGATAAATGTATACTCACCGAACAAAAGAGGCCCGACATATGTCAAGCAAATTCTCACAGAATTACAGAGCAAGATAGATGCAAAACACAATCATAGTGGGTGACTTTAATACTCCTCTCTCTCCAAGAGACAGATCCAACACCCAGAGGATTAGTAAGGGAGCTGAGGACCTAAAATAACACCATTGCCCAAATGGATCTAACAGACCTATATAGAACCTTCCACCATACAGAGACCCAATACACCTTCTTTTCAGCAGCCCCATGGATCATATTCCAAAATAGACCCACGTCATAGCCCACACAAAGAACCTCAGCAAATACAAAAGAATTGACATCATCCCATGTATTATATCTGATCACAGTGGATTAAAGGTAACCCTCAACAACAAAGGATACCACAGAGCCTATACACACTCTTGGAGGCTAAACCCCACGCTGCTATCCCAACACCTTGGGCCACAGATCAAATTAAAAGATGAAATCAACGAATTCATAAGCCACAATGACAAAGAAAACACATCACAAAGAAACCTATGGGACACCAGCTAAGGCAGTACTGAGGGGCAAGATCATTGCACTCAGTACCCACATTAAAAGAATGGAAGCAGAGCAGGTGAATACCCTCACGATGAAACTAAAACAACTGGAGAAACAAGAAATGACAGAATCTAAAACGACTAGGAGGGGAGAGATTACAAAGATTAAAGAAGAGATAAATCTGATTGAAAATAGAAAGACCATTCAACAAATAAATAAGACTAAAAGCTGGGTTCTTTGAGAAAATAAACAAAATTGACAGACCCCCTTGCAAGACTCACAAAAAAAAGAAGAGAAGAGACTCATATACGTAAAATCAGGGACTCCACAGGAAAAAATTTAACAACAATACACACGATATTCAAACAATCATAAGGAGCTATTTCCAAAACCTCTACTCAACAAAAAACAATAATTTTACAGAAATGGATCAATTCTTAGAGAAGTACAAACTGCCCAAACTGACCAAGAAGAAATAAATCAACTAAATAAACCAATAACTTACGGTGAGATACAGGAGGTAATCAAGAACCTCCCTACTAAGAAAAAGCCCAGGCCCAGATGGATTCACCAATGAATTCTACAAAACCTTTAGTGAGGAGCTAATTCCAATACCCTCTCAAACTCTTCCGCGAAATAGAAACGGAGGGAAAAATCCCGAACTCATTCTACGAAGCTAATATCATACTCATCCCCAAACCAGGCAAAGATCCAACAAAAAAAGAGAACTACAGACCAATATCACTAATGAACACAGATGCAAAGCTCCTCAATAAAATATTAGCTAACAGGATCCAGAAAGTGATCAAGAATATCATACATCATGACCAAGTAGGCTTCATCCCTCAGTCACAAGGATGGTTCAACATCCGTAAACCAATCAATGTAATTCACCACATAAACAGAACTAAAATCAAGAATCACATTGTTATCTCAGTCGATGCCCAAAAAGCCTTTGACAAAATACAACATCCATACCTATTAAAAGCTTTGGAGAGAACAGGAATAGATGGAACATTCCTCAAAACAATAAAAGCCATATACAACAGACCCAACTGCTAATATCATATTAAATGGAGAGAAACTTAAATCATTTCCCCCTAAACCACAGGAACAAGACAAGGATGCCCACTCTCCCCACTTCTGTTCAACATAGTACTGGAATCCCTAGCCATAGCAATAAGGCAAGAGGAGGACATCAAAGGGATCCACATCGGCAAGGAAGAAATCAAGTTATCCCTATTCGCAGACGACATGATCTTATATCTCAAGGACCCAAAAAACTCAGTACCCAAACTCCTACATCTAATAAACCAATTTGGCAAAGTAGCAGGATACAAAATCAATCCACAAAAGTCAGCAGCTTTTCTGTACACCAGCAATAGACAAACAGAAAAGGAAATTATGGAAACGATTCCATTTACAGTAGCCAAAAAAAGAATAAAGTACCTAGGGATCAACTTAACCAAGGACGTGACGGACCTATTCAATGAAAACTACAAAAATCTAATAAGGGAAATCAAAGAAGACACAAGGAGATGGAAAGACCTCCCATGCTCATGGGTAGGCAGAATCAATATAGTGAAAATGGCCATACTGCCCAAATTGTTATACAAATTCAATGCAATACCTATCAAAATCCCAGCCACATTCTTCACTGAAATAGAGAAACCAATCCATAAGTTCATATGGAACAGCAAAAAACCTAGAATAGCCAAAGCAATTCTAGGCAAAAAACATAGTGCAGGAGGTATCACCATACCAGACTTCAAGCTCTACTACAAGGCCATCATAACAAAAACAGCATGGTATTGGTATAAAAACAGATCGGAAGACCAGTGGATTAGAATTGAAGACCCAGAAATAAAACCGCACTCTTACAGCCAACTGATATTCGACAAAGGAGCTAAAGACATACAATGGAATAAACATAGCCTCTTCAACTACTGGTGCTGGGAGAACTGGGCAGCCATATGCAGAAAACTCAAAGTAGACCCAAGCCTATCACCATGCACCAAGATCAACTCAAAATGGATCAAGGACCTCAACATCAGACCTGAATCCTTGAAACTACTGAAGGACAGAGTAGGAAAGACACTAGAACTTATAGGCACAGGAAGGAACTTCCTGAATAGAGTCCCAGGCGCACAACAAATAGGGGAAAGACTCAACAAATGGGACTACTACAAATTAAAAAGTTTCTGCACAGCTAAGGTCATAGCCACCAAAATAGAAAGACAGCCAACGATATGGGAAAGGATATTTACCAGCACAGCAACAGACAAAGGCCTGATATCTGTCATCTACAGAGAACTCAAAAAACTAAGCCCCTCCAAGCCCAATAAACCTATTAGGAAATGGGCAAAAGAGCTAAAGAGAGACTTCACAAGAGAAGATATAAAAATGGCAAAGAAACACATGAGGAAATGCTCAACATCCCTGCTAGTAAAGGAAATGCAAATAAAAACAACCCTGAGATACCACCTCACCCCAGTTAGAATGGCCTATACTCTGAACTCAGGAAACAACAAATGCTGGAGGGGCTGTGGGGAAAGAGGAACCCTTCTCCATTGTTGGTGGGAGTGCAAATTAGTACAGCCACTTTGGAGAACAGTATGGAGGTTTCTCAAAAAGCTCAATATAGACCTACCCTATGACCCAGCCATACCACTCCTAGGCATCTATCCTAAACAGCAAAACCCAAGATATCAAAAGGACATTTGTACTTCCATGTTTATCGCAGCACAATCCACAATAGCCAAAATTTGGAAACAACCCAGATGCCCCTCCACAGATGAATGGATCCAAAAAATATGGTACTTATACACAATGGAATACTACATAGCGATTAGGAATGGTGAAATATTGTTATTTGCAGGGAAATGGTCAGAACTCGAACAAATAATGTTGAGTGAGACAAGCCTAGAACACAGAAAACAAAGGGGCATGATCTCCCTGATAGATGACTGTTAACAAAGGGAGATGGAGAGACAGTAGAGACCAAGTCTGTGAACACTGTATATGTGCTTGATACATTGTATACTGCATATGGGTCTACCTGACCTAGACAAGGGATGGGAAAACAGGTTGTAAGATATCACAAGAAATGTACACAATGCCCTACTATGTAACTGCACCCTCTTTGCACAGCACCTTGTAAAAAAAAAAAAAATTATGTTCAATTGATAATAAAAAAAAAAAAAAAAAAAAAGAAATGTACTCATTACCCTATGTAACAGTAACACCTCTGTATATCATCTTTACAATAAAATTTAAAAGAAAAAAATAAAACACAGGGCTTTTTTTCTTTTTTTTTTTTTTTGGTAAGTGTTTCTACTGTACAGAGTGACAGAGTAGTACAATCCTGATATGCAGGTGATTATAGGATTGTCACCTCTTTAAATGTGTTACAGAACAATAGCAAATTTTTTAGTGAACAATACCTAAATTTGTAAATAATCATTATTTTGATTTACTTGCATTCTTGTGCCTCTAGCTCCTCTATTTTTCCTTCCTGGGATGACATGATCTCTGTTAATCCTCATAATAATGCCTTAAAAAAATCTGCATGTTTAAGTCACATATATTACCATGCCTTCTCTTGTTACTAATATTGGTCTTTGTATTTAATTACTTTATTATCACTAAGCACAATCTACCTACTTAAATTATTGAGTATATGGCTCTCTCTCTTTAGATTTTGAACTTCCTCAGGTTCAGAACTCTGCATCATTCTGTACACATGCTTAAATCAAAATAATAACAGAACATCTCCAAAAGCAACAATTTGGAATAGAGTAAATCTAGACAGAACCACCTTCAGTTTCAGGAGCAGCTAAAAAGCATGGACTACTGCTAGCTGTTTAGTACAAATGATCTGATCAGACAAACTCTGAGGGCTATCTGCTCTTTGTGTCTGTAACTTCATGAAAAGTGAAATATGGACAAGCTTGTAAAAATGTGTTTTTATTGTTGGATTTCTCTTTGCCAAAATCTTAATGTTTTCTATTTCCTTTTAATGTACATTCAAGTATGAAGGTGTTTGAAGAACTTGTCATTCCTTCCCTTCTCTCTATTACTGTAATTTTAAGAATAATTCTTTCTATTGACCATTCCAACTCATGTTTTCCTGGAACTGGTGCTCGCAATCCATTTACCTTTGCACACAAAGGAAAGGTTGTCATAAGATAAAGGGTGAAGATGCTAAGGTGACTCTCTAATCTGCAAGGCAGCAAATTGCAAGAGTTATTTGTCCAGTGGAAGATTTGAATGTCTATTTCCTCACTAGTATACAAGTTACTGGTAGCAAAGAACATAAATCTTATAACTGAGAGAAGCTAGAGATATATGTCAGATAATGGTTTTGATCATGATAAATTTAGGGGTTGGGAATGAAGAGAAACACAAAAATAATTATTCTTTACCTATGCAAATTAAACATAAATAAAGTGGCTTGATGCAAACAGTTTAGGTAGAATTCTCATTGAAACTTAAATATCTTTGTTACAAATGAAATGTACCAAGAAAAAAATTTGTTAAAAATCTAGCAATATTCCTTTCAATTTCCTCGTCTACCTATTTATCTATCTGTAGATGGCATGATCTATATAATCTATCACCCATCAATTTAGCATATGTTGGTCCTTAAGAAAATAGAGAAGAAAATCTGAGTGCCATTTCTCATTTCCTAAAACCTGCTGACTTAGACGGGACGTTATGGCAAATGATCTGTGAAAATAAGAACTCCCAAAAAAACCCTACAGTAAGCTTTCAAAACAATTACATTGTTACCTTACTCTATAATTCTGTACTCTACAGGATATTGTCCTTCTTACATACAAACAATATATAGATGTTCTTTTCCATTTTTAATATTCTCAATATTTTTTTCCTGGAAAATGTGTGCTTCCTCGAATACATTAATTCAAGGTTTGAAAATGTACTGGTGACCTCCCTCTGTGTGTTTTGCATGTAGACAGTGTTTAAAAACACATGAGCTCAAACATGGCAAATGAAACCATGGGGTGATTGGTTAATTTTAAGTGAAATTGGCTACTCACCTTGTTACTGAAAGAGGAAGTGAGGAATAGCATTTATGAATGCTCTCATAAAATACATTGTTAGTCTATTATAGGGACACATTCATTAGCTGGATATTTAGCTCACATGAGAAAAAAATGATAGCTATCTATGTATCCAACTATATGTCTATGCATCTATGTAACTATCTACCAATAAATTTATGTAAATATTAAATATCATAAAAATAAATTTCTTTTACATGAGAGGACAAAGACTCAGGGACAATCCAAAGAAACATACAGAAAAATCACTTCAGAAAATCTTTCTGTGGGTATAATAGGTAAAGAAAGAACTCCATTATAAACATATGCAATAGTCACAGGAAAAGTTGGGAAAGGGCTTTGAATGGAAGGAAAGGAAGAAAAAAGGGAGAAAGACAAGGTGCAAGGGAGATGGGAAGAAGGAGTGGAGAAAAGGGGGAACAGGGAAAAGGAGAGAGGGAGTGAAAGGAGGAAGAGAGAGAACAAGAGGAAGAGAGAAAGGAATGGGGAGAGGAAGAATGAGAGAGAGAAAAAGGGAGGGCGGGGGAGGGAGAAGGATAAGGAGAAACAAGAGTTGGAAAAGAAAATAGGGCACATCAGGTAAGAATTAATAGATAATAAATCAAAAATGAAGGAAAAATGAACTTCAAGTATAAGGCATATTTTCTCTAAAGGAACAAATGATAGGTACTCTATGAATTGTGGATTTAACGGAGTGCTCTGAAATCACTCAGCCCGGTGCATCTTTGTTGTCTGAAATAAGCCACAAGAAGTTATCAAATAAAAGGACTATTATCCCATGAAACTTTCTGCATTAACACTAAATTTTAAATTTTTTATGACATCAAACATGAGAGAAAGTTCTTTTTTCTATTTTCATTTTTTGATTTCTTTAGGGAAAAAAAAACACCTCCAATTATGAGTTGCACAGAAATAAGCCAGATTTTTGCAGCTCTTGAGCTACAGATCCTTACATAGGCCATGTGAATGCCTTCAGACAAGGGAAAGTGCAATCAGATCAAGTTCCCTGAGGTGGTAACTTATATCCCTTCTTTTAAGGTAGCAAGATTACTATCTTTCAATGCTTCATTGTTTCAGCTAATGAAGTGAGAATGTTGAAATCAATGCACAACAAACCTGCTTCTTAAAATAACTTTTGTTTATTTATTTTCTTTTTGTTCATTGTTTCACTTCTATTATTTATAAGAACCTCTTGTCAAAGGCAAAAAAAAAAAAAAAGAAAGTGTTTTCACTCTTTGGGTGTTGAAGACTTTACTTTTAGGACTCTTACAGTATTTGTCATGGTGATATCTTGATATAAAATTCCTGATGTGTTCACTCTTACACGCCATGAAGCTAGGCCATACTAGGATCTAGCAAAATGTTTGAGGTGCCATTTCTCTAAGAACCATCCCTAACTGGTAGGTGCAAACATTGCTTGTAACAAGTCATCTCATTCATTCCATTTTGGATTTCCCAACCACATGTGTTTGTTTGACTTTGGAAAAATAAATGTGCATTTCTTGTTGAGATTGCCCTCACTGTACTGCCTTATGACAATGATGGTGTAGATGTTAACTTCCTAGGGAATTTTGTTTTTCAGAATGACTTGAAATACATACTTTTAACAATGAATGATTGAAAAGTACTTTTTTCCTCTCCTTTACTTGTTATATTTGTGAGCTCTTAGTTCTGTGAAGGAAATGTGAACATTTCTAGAAATTCAATGGAGTCACTTGTATCAAACTTTAAAAAAAAAAGAAGTAAACAAAATCAAAAGATTATGAAATAAGGGTACTTATGCATGATTGTCGGATAGGCACCACCACAAAAGACTTTGCCAGAGCCATAATCTTTCAGAGACACATCACACACTCACAATGATTTAAATGTACTTCTAAAATGACATCTTCCTAGCAATTATCTGTACAACAACCCTGAATGATACTGTCTCTCTCTTTTTTTTTTTTTTTATTAAGCATTCTGGCCAAGGATTCTTTTAAAATGTCTTTAGTGGTCCTATCCTTTTGGTCTTTAAACACTTTCCTTGACTCAACAGCTTTGATTGTGCCCATTGTTTTCTTTGTCAGGCAAATATTTGCAGTGATCTGCAACTCATGTCAATAATTTTTGGAGGCTGTTCCTCTGATTATTAGTTGGATTGATAATTCTATAGAACATATAGCAATGTATGATATGTATAAACTGATTTAGATTGTGTTTCTGAAGATGTCTGCCTCTATCTACATAATGTCTGTTCTTCTACCCTCTTGGGATTGGAAACTTTTTGCTTGCTCCCCTTGAAGCAGGCCTGTTGAATTGACCAACACAATCCAGTGGGAATGAAATTTATCCGGAGTCTATAATTTCCATTTCACAGTCTTCAGGTACCCTAGGGAAGAAACAACCTGAACAAGAATAAGAGATAAAAAGGAAAGGAGGGAGAAAGAGGAGAATGAGACTTTCACATCTCTTGATGGTTCTAGCCATTCAAGCTGAAACATCTGTTAAGTGAATGATTTCTTTTACCAGCTACCTGGCTCTCCAATGAACCTGATTGCCAGCTGATAACAACACTGAAGGCAGGAAATGCCAGGAGGAATGCAGGAAACACCCAGTCAAGCACACCCACCACCTGATTCTCTTACCTAAGGATAAACCAGAGAAAACAATTCTGGTTTTAAGCAACTATGTGTTCAGTTACGTAGTTGAGCAACAAGACATTAAAAACAAAACCGTGATGTTAATTAAATTTCGTAATGATCAACTATACCCCACCTACACTTGAGATGATCTGTGCCCTGATTATTTTCAACTATCTGCATTCTAGTACACCATGCAGAAATTTGTAATATTCAAAACATATGCCCTCTTAATTTTAAATATTCACTGTTCTTTAGACAATTTGCTGGGTATTCTAATTAAATCAAAACAAATATAATTATAATGAAGTAGCATATGCAAAAATTCAAAATTACCCACAACAAATTTAACACAAGTGAATTCTGCTTTTCAGTTATTAGAATTAGATATTTGATTGTAATGCCAATAAAAGACAATTACATTAATCCTTTGGATATTTTGTTCACTTCTGTAAATAAATGTATTTTTCAAATAATGCTAACTTATGGAGATATGGTCATTTATATAATTCATATGGTATAAATATTAAAAACTTTTTCTTAACATGGGTATAAAGTTGTATGGTGTCAGATACATCTGATTTTTATTTTCATCATAGATTATTTAAGATCTCTCCAAGACACAGAAAATGAGAATCACTACTTAAATTGTGACACAAATTGACGTTAATAAATTAGTGCATTCATAAAAGAACTCCGGATTTTACTGCTAAAAGCACGCCATTATGAACAGCATTATGTAGTTTAAAAGGCACAGGGATAAGTGCTTATATTCAAATCCATTTCTGTGCCCTTTGTGTTCTTATCTTCCCTGGGCCAGCAGACAATCCTGCTTTTCACTAACCTTTGGCATTCCACCATCAGCAATAAACTGTGAACTCCTTCCTAGTCCCAAGCCTCCTTAATTAGCATCACCTGTGGTACATTCCATTTGGAGTAGTCCCATCAGCTTCACACACCTGCTTTGGTGCCCTTAGGTAGAACAAGACTCAGTATCTCTGGGCTCTGGGGAGTCCATCTGGCTGCCCTAAAGCAATAAGTGAATACCCATCATCTTCAACAAGCTTCCTATGTAGCTTTTAATCCTGGTAATTGTGCCTCAATCGTGAGAAGGTGCATGAATAGGGACACACAGAGGGGCCTGGAGAGGGAACAAAAATATTTCTTGCATTTTCAAAATAAAAGATGTTTACATTCAAATAAAGAAACTAAGTTCAATATTTTTCTACCATATTTAGATTTGCTATAAACCATCTCTCATACATCAAGGAAATGGAAACCATTTTAATATTTTTTTGTCATGGAATGTTTTGCAGCTCAAAATTTGAAGCACATCTTCAAAAACAGTCAAGGTCATGTTTTTCCTTAACATATGTTAGTAGTGTAAACCATGCAGTGTACAGTAACAGGGTGCCATTGGTGCATATAGGAAATAAAAATGATAGCAATGAATCATAAAATGCAATGAATGTCTCTTACTGAACAATGGATAAAATACATGTAGTTAAGCAAAAAGGATTTCAAAAGGTGCCTTAATTGGGTTCTTCACATTAACTCAGGTTTTTATTTGTTATATTTTTTTCTTTGCCATGAGGAATTTAGCTGTAATATTTAGTGGGCATATTTTAGTGAAGCTAAGATTCTTTTAATGTCAAGCTATTATATGTTCTACACACACTGAAGAGAAAATGACAAGATTTATTCTAACAAGTAGGCATACATTCTCTTTAAACAGAAACTATCCAAAAAAGCATTGTATTGCTAGACTGATATGCTGCAAGATATTTAATAAAATTCTTAATCTATTGAAGATTATTTTTGAAAGAAAAATTGGTTATCAATAAAACCTACTGAAAACAAATGTCTTTAGTCTCTGCTTAATTTAGTTTTAAAGCATAGATTTCTAACAACAATAATTTGAGTGAGAAGGTAAGGCACAAACATTGCTTTAATTAAACTAGGTTTCAGAAAATAGACATCATATTACAGTCTATTCTGTTTATGCCTTTGTAGGTAAAAGTTAAGAAAATATAAAAATGCAATTTCAGTGTTAAATAATTGGCTTTTGCAATGATAATGGCACAGATAATGCAAACAATTTTAACCTCCATAATTTAATACTCATTAAGTTTTAATTTTCCATTCTATACTCAATATATACTATTTTATACTTAATAAAGGAGTTCAGAATGTGACCTTTAAAAGGTTGTACTGTAGTTGTACTGATTGCTTAATGTTATTTCCATTGCTATAGACCACTGATTTACAACTTGCTGTTAACTGAAAAGATGTATTTTAACAATTACCAATCTGCACTAGAGATCAAATTTGTAATCAGATGCATTTGTGTCCCAATGTGATCAGAATCTAGCGTTCTAGATTCCAAAAGTCAATGTAGATACAGTCACTAGAGAACGAGAGTTGCTTCAACATATATGCCTTTAAACATCAAGCCCTCAAGTTATTTAGAAGTTTTTGTCAGATAAAGCAAGAAACAACTCATGACAGATGCTTTCTTAAAGAAGCACAAAACTGTTTAAAATAAATACATAACCTGAAAGAATATTTCAGGAACTGACTTTGTATATTATCCAAAGGCTGACAATAATGATTGTAATATAATATCAGAGGTTTGGGGCTACAGTTTTCAAAAATTTTCCAAAATATGCTTTGTACAATCTAAGTTCCTATGGATAGTGATAGGTTTAAAGTAAAAGCAAAAGATTCTAATTTAAATACTTCAAAGAAACTGATATTTCCAATATACTCAAGCACATGATAGGTTTAACCAGTTATACAGTAAAGATACCTCTTTAACTTTGTCTTACTAATGTTTCCCAGCCTTTTTTGGTTTCAATATGCTTTTCAAATGAGACTATTTTACAAAGGCAATGAGAAACACCGATTTAGGGTATGCCTTGCCTTCTGAGGATTTGGAGCACTTCTATCATCTGTTCTTAAGCAGAAATATAGTTTCTATTCTCTTTCTTGAGAATAAAAGCTTTAGTTTCACTTTTTCTGAGCCAATTTTTACAAAGAAAATTAAATCCACAAAAGCTTGAAGAAAACAGCAAACGCCTAAAATCTAGCTCCTTCAATATGTAATAATGGAATTTACATCTTGGTTTCATTCACTTGTAAAGGGCATTTCTCAGGAGGGCCAGTCATTCTGAGATTACAGATTACCCTTTATTCTTAACATACACACACACACACACACACACACACACACACACACACACACATTCATTCATGCTCACAATCTGTTTTATTCATGAAATATGGCAGAATTGCACAGGTGAGTGTGTGCCTGGAATTTCTTTAAGGCACTTCTTGCTAGTTATACTTTACTTTTCTTCTTTCTTTATGGCAGCAAGTGGCCTTCTTATATGAAAATTTTTGTTTTCTTTAAATTTTTTTAAAGGCAACCAAACCAACTACACAAGCATAAAGTTCTCTTCTATGGAAAATATGAGAAAGAAAAGGAAGAACATGAAGAAATGGATACTTCATTTGCTCTTAATAGCTGTTCAGAAATTTGATCCTGTATTTACCAGCAATTGGGAGAATTTTTAATAAACATTTTAAATCCCTGTTGATGTGAAGCTTTAGTGACTCAGGAGTTATTAGAAACATAAACATTTGGCCTGAATGAAAATAGGACATTTCTTTGTTACATAGGTGGTAATTTATAAATTATGGTTATGTTTTCTTTTCCTATACAGTAAGCTTAAAAGCATAAGAATTGTCATAAAAACCTATGTAGTGTAAAACTTCAAAGCTCTTGTGTTAATGAATGATATAATGGCCAGAAGAGCTCAGATTACTGGGCACTGCTTCACGTTCAATCCAGTTAGTTCACGTTTAATATTATCATAAAAGGAGGTACATGGTGGTACTAGAAATACAATTTAAGCATGTACTATCAAAACATTTAGCATGACCTTATCATATTCCAATTTTCAGAGTGAACCAAATCTCAATACTAAAAACATAGTTTCTTCTTATCTTCAAATAGATATTTATATTTACATATTTGTGCATATATGTTTATATCCTCAAAAATTCACTGAGCATAGACTCATTGCTTTGTTTAGTACAAAATCTGGCCATGTGAAAAATACAGGCAGTGAAGTGGAAAATATTTTTGCATTTTCCTATGCCAACGTTGCCCTTTTCTGTCAAGTTTCACATGCACATGCCCACAATGGGAGCAATATTTACAAGCTGCATTTTACATAATTCCAGGGAACACTATCTACTCTTCCACTGAAGAGAAATCCCTGGACACTGCTGCTTGCCATTCAGTCCTGCTGCTTCGTTTGTTCTATTGTACATCCTGCAGAGTGATGCATTGCAGCATCTTTGCCCAGTGTAGCTGAAGTGGAGTCATCCATCATTGCAATCACGGGAACTGAGGACCTTATGGACTGGGAGTAAATTATGAAGCTATGAGGAAGGTGATCATTTTTGCAGAAACAGCTATTTTATGTTCCTGTTCCTTTCTTTCTTGTTTGGGATAATGAAAGAGTTAGAGCCCCAGGACCAGTTTTTGTCCTTTGAATTCATGCTGAAGGAAGAAAATGCAATCAATAAAAATGCACTTAACAAGCCTGCAATTGACTGGTCTTTTTCTTGTTTATTTTGAATTTCAGATGTGATTCTCTGTTGACCTGCTGTTAATGCTCTATAGCTTCAGATTTCCAAGATTTAAGTGCGTTATAAATGGATAAACTTCACCAAGTGGAAGGATTTAAACTAACTGGTTTGAGATCCAGGATAGGCATGACAAAGAGAAAGTTGTCAATGATCATTGTGAATTTTAGTCACGTAAAGACAAACTAAATAACTATACTTGTTACTTCTTCTTGTCCTGCTCCTTCACCTACAGTGGAATCATCAATTAGTAGGTGGAAATATCATCTAAATTCATAAGTTATTTGAGAATTTATGCTATTTTGCTTCATGTAATTTACATAAGTATTTTATCTTAGTGATTTTATAATTGGCTTTAGTGAACATACAGCTAGGTAATTTCCACAAAAGTTGACTTATTCCTCAGTTAGTCAAGAAAGAATTTGAGGACTAAATTGTAAAAATGAAATAGTCTTCATGCATATTCAATTGGACTGAATATTTATTTGTTCTTCTGTCAATTATTTGACAGCTTTATAGCCTGATCTTGTAAAATCTACCAATATTGATCCGCTTGAGTTAATTACAGGCACAGTGGCTATTTTCTAGTATACAAGAATACTACATCAAAATATTTTACTATCCTATAGCAAGCACTTAACTACTTCTTTACTAAAATCTTTAAATCTAAGAAATAATTAACTTATTTATTACAGTCAAATAACCTCATTTTGAAAACTGATTTTCATAAATATAATGTATCTTAAGTGTTCACATTTCATAGTGAGTAAACCCATAACACAGTAAATAAAATCTAAATCAGCATTTTCTATTTGGAAGTTGCAGTGCTTTTCATGGACCATCAGATATTAAAGGAATCATGCTCAACATTAAATATTATGAGTGGACTAACCTTCTGGATATTATACATGAGGGATAATATATAGCACAAATTAACAAATGTTGAGCCAAATACTTACCTCTATCTCAGATGACCACAGACATACTCTTTTGTCCTATAGCTAGTGAACATTTATGCAAAATTCCAACAGTACTAATAAAAGTAAATAGTAGAATTAAAATTTCCTTTGTGAGGGAAAACTATGTGTGCATTTGTGTAAACACACACATATGCATATACAAACATACATATATCTGTGTACACACATACATACATATATACACACATATCAATATGTATAACATATTAATATAAGCTAATATTTCCATGTGCCAATGTAAACCTTATTGAAACAAATCAAAGACAAGATAAATCAGGTATACTTGCTTTATTTTTTTAAACTATTTTATTGTCTTGAGCTGTTGTGTCTTGTCTTGAGTGATGTTAGTCTCTTTTTTATTGGCAGCATCCTATGGTCAGTCCTTTGCTAAGAAACAGAAAAGTCACTGTTCAAAGAACCTTTCCCAGTACTTTGTCTTGCTGAATGTCTCAAATTATAAAATAGTGTGGAATATGTATACATTTTTGAGCTAAAAATGTGAATGTTTGGGCTTTTAAAATTACAAGAATAACAACAACTAGCATAGATGATTTCTGAAGCACTCTTGAATGTTGCATCCATAATTTTAAGTCATGCAGAGAACGCCAACCAACAAAGATAAATCTGGATGGGATTCTTAAAAAAAAAATTATACAATGAACGAAATTTATTCCTTAACAGACCACGGTTCTAGAATTTCACATGTCCTTGCAATGTGATATCATGACTCCTATTTCAAAGACAGATTTATAGCCATGTATGCAACCTAGACAGCTCAAATTTCACATGAACATCCCAAACTAGATTAAGTTCATATGGTTTGATCTATGGGATAAAAAACAGCTCTCATTTGCCACTCTTTTGTGCCTGGTTTTCCTAAAAGCTAAATCTCATAATCCATAGGTTGGAACCTCTGATTCATAGGAAGTGTCTTTACTATTTCTCTTTGTAAGACAACTTCCAAATCTACCTACTTGTTATTTATAAACAATTTATCTAATTGGCAGCAAACGAACCAAATCCCACAACTTTTAAGTCACTTGTCAGACAAGAATATAAGGCACTTATTTTCTTCTAGTAGTGCATTCATTTGTTGGGTAAAGAATAACATTCATTGTGAATTAGTTGTAACAATCAGGGCAGCTTAATTTAATCCTTGACATCTATACAATTCATGCGTATTTATTACAAAGTACTGAATCGTAATCACTTAAGGCAATACTAAGCTTATTGTTTTTGCCTTCCACCAACTTATCAAAAAAAGTAAGTGGCTCGAGCATATGCTAGCAAAACAGTGTAGACAGAACCTTGGTCCTTAGTTGGTCAGATGTTAAAAAGAAACTCTCATGACAAGTTATGTATAACTGAAGTGTTATTTGAAGGAAATATAGACTTTGTATACTATTGAGCCATTTGAAAATTTTGTCATAGGCATTTAAAAAACAACAGAATTCCTTTAAATTGGTGATTTTGAGTACTAATTTTCAGTATCTGAAGGGATATTTGACAGTATCTGTGAGGGTTGGGACCAGGATGAATTGATGCACTATCCAACTTGGCATTCAATTCTGCCACTTTAAGCACCTCTGTCTAAAGGAATATTGATATTTTCATGGAGTAGGTGCAGTTTAGATACGCTATTTTGTCGCAAAGAATTATCCTATCCCAAATCTCAAAAGTACCGAAGCTAAGAAAGCCTGCTCTTTTAATATAAACAAATGACAAACAAGAACTTAAATAATGGTAGCTACCTAATGTAATGTGACATTTACTCTTTAGATAAAATTTCTATGGCCACGTGGTTTCATCCAATCACAAACAGCCAAACTCCACAACAGCATATGTATGAATTAAGAAAATGTCTTAAATTTATGATTTCTAACTTACCATATTAAATAAAATATGAGATCCAAATATATAAATAGACAACTTTTATTCTATCTCTGAGAGATTATTGTCATATGCATCTCATCAGCCAACATATCAGGTAATAAAAAGTATACCTTACTTTTGGTAGCTCACAAAATGTTTAATATTTTTACATATAATGAGAGTTTTTGTAAGCGTACATGAAATGGGTATGCCAAATGTCACAAACAACTTAGTACCATAATCTAAACATCTTACTACCATTATCTTCTATATCTTGTCATGATTTTCAGATATGAATTCAGATCAGCTAGGCCTCTGGTTTGGTGTGGACACAAGCAGGAATCTGATTTATTAATTATTTTGGCTGACACAGGTACTGCGCTCAAAACAACTACTTTCCTCAGTGTTGGACATCCATCATTCTGCTTTCTTTGCTAGGCTTCATTTAATATTTATTGTATCAAGGTGGGCCAATTTGAAACAGTACAATAAAGGCTCAGGAAAGAAATATTTACCTCCTTTAAAAAACCAAGAGACTGAGATAGGAAGATCTTAGTTCAGAACTAGCCTGAGCAGATAAATCTGAAGGAAGCTTGTCTCCAAAAAACTAGCAAAAATCTGGAATTAGAGTGGATCAAGTAGTAGAGCACCATCAGTTATCAAGAAAGCAGAGCCAAGGACCAGATTTCAAGTCCCAGTACTGGAAAAAAGTTTTTGGTATGAAATGGAATTTTATGGTCACCCATTTCTTTTATTTATAAGCATGATAATAATGGAAGAATGTGAGGCAATATAGTTAAAATACCTCCGCATAGTAAGTATTCAAGGAAAAGTCAAACTTTTCATCAGTAAGTTTTATTGCCTTTTTTGTTTCCAATTTTGGACTTCTCCGATTCTGTGCCTGATTCATTTCTATGTTACTGACTAATATGACATATATCCCATGCCATTTGTTCATATTTAATGTTACTATCTTAAATTATGTATATCATTAATAAATCAATTCATTAAACCAATGTTGGTTGGGTAACAACTATATTTTACTTTGCTTATATAATAAAGAAGTATATAAAAGGTTTGTCTCATAAAACTTAAATTGTATAAGCTCACACCATGGCCCATGAGCAATATGGTCCATCTTTGAGCACAAAAAAAAAAAAAAAAAAAAAAAAGAAGCTACGTGATAGCACCCAGGCCCTGAGGTTAAGCCTCAATACTGGCACAAAATAGCCTTAAATTCTAGTCTTTCTTCCATTCATAGTTTATTTTAAAAGTTTACTATGAATCAATGGGTATACATATGAAAGAATCATATATCATAGAAATGGTGCATTTGAAAACTATGTCGTCCATAATTTCCTGAAGATATTCTTAGGTTTCCAGTGCTATTTTTTTTTGTTTTTGGTTGTTATTGTTGTTTTCTCATCAAGAAATGTTCTATTGTGGTTTTTGTTTTTAATTATTTTTGTAACTATAGCAAAAACAGAAATAAGTTGGATAGCCTGTGTGTCTGAGGGAATGCATACATTTATATATTCTAATGTGATTTATATTCCATTGAACATCTTTGAACTAATGAAGATAGAAAGAAAGCTTTCTAAAAGTTTGGTTTGTTTCCCCAACTCATGTTTTATGCATTTTAATGTTTTAATTTTGGAGAATAGCCTTAGGTAAATTACACAATGGATTTTTAACAAAAATAATGATTGTTCATGCATCTTCTACATTGTAGATATCAGGGCCCTAAATTTATATTGAGGCAAAGTGATGGTTAATATGCTGCTAACTAAAGCCAGATGCCTCTTGGGTACAGAAGGGAAGGATCAGTGATATGTAGGAAGATGGAAATGGAGTAAATCAGTCACACGTGTTAAAGGCATCCTAGTGATTTTCTTCCTATGAAATAATAATCCTAATTTTCTTCAAATAGAAAAATGTTTTCTAGAGAAAGTTAAGTCCAGTTTGTGATAGTTTAAGGCTACTTTTGTGGAACAATTTTTAAAGTAGCTGATGAAAGAGGAGAAAAGTACGTGTCTTTGATGTATAGAAGAAGAGTCCTGTTACATTGAGGGGATATTGGACACAACTTCCTAACTGGAACTTGCAAATTTTAAGCAGGAAATCTTGGGAAGACAGTGCTTTTTTATGTGGGAACATTCATATAAGGTTTTCAAGTTTCCATAACTTCTTAGTTACCTATTTTTAGGTTGTATGTGAAAATGATTTCCTAAATGGATAGTGAGACTCAAATCCAGTAATATGTATCACCATTAGCAGACACTGTCCCACATTCCATTATTGCCAGATCTCAACTGTATGACAAAGAGGAGAAAGTGTAAAAGACCAGTCTAAAGAAGAAATGTAAATTCGATGAAACGTTGTGCAAATATCCCAGAGACCACAGAAACCCTACTTGTATGACGCAATGACAAAGAAACAAAGAGGAAATCTGGCTCCCCAAACTAAAAATAATTTTAAGAGGAAGGGAAAGGAAAATGAAAGAATCAATCAATGTCTTTACACCTGGGATAACTGCAATAGTATAAGGAAATAAATGATAGCTAAACATAACAGTAAGATAAATCTTTGAAATCATACAAAGGAAAATAATAAAACTTGGGAGATCATACACCATATCATACTCATGTTTAGAACTTAAAGTAATAACATTTGTAATATATATTTTAGCAACATGTCAAGTCTAATAATCTAGGAAGTGGTGGTTATAGAATATAAAATTAATATTCTTTTGAAAAGAGACAATTACCATGAAATGTCAGAATGGCACAGAGGTACCTGCAGGTTATTAACAATGACCATGGTCTTAGTTAGGATTGTGTGGTGGTTTGATGTTGTTTTTCATATTATTCTTTTTGAAAATTATACATAATATTATTCATATAAGAAACATACATTAAAGTTTGTTTGTTTGTTTGTATTTTTCCTTCTGGTTCTGGAACTTGATCTCAGGGCCTGGTCACTGTCCTGAGTTTTGCTGATGACTGTCACTATACCACTGGAGCCATAGACCCACTTCTAGCTTTTTGATGATTGATTGGAGATGATTCACATGGACTTTCCTGCATGGGCTGACTTTGAACCTCAGCCCTTGGGTCCTTGCCTTCTGAGAAATTAGGATTTCAGGCATAAGTCACTGGAATTTGAATAAACTAATATATATATATATATATATATATATATATGTGGATCAAATTTAGATTAACATACTAGGAATCATTTATACTTGAACATTATGTACTTACTGAGCATTTGGTCATGGCAAGGTTAACTAATGTGGGAAAAGTTTAAGACTTGTGCTGATAGTTATTTTTTAAAGCTTCTTAAAGGAAAACAATGCCTTTAATTATGCTGCTGTGAATTTCTGGAGCTACATTTCATTTTTGTTTCAATTACTGTTATTTTGTGATTTATTTTGATTACCTTGCATTAATTTTAATACTAGGATTTGTTAGTACAGTCATTTGATCAACTTGGAGGAAATTGATTTTTATACTAACATGCATTTGTAATTGTAATTTCACTTTTTTAATGGAAGAGCTAGTTTAAAAATATTTTATATTTTAATGAGACCCAGGATCAAGAGGGAACAACATAGAAGGATGTTTGACCTCAAATTTTATTATTAATAAGTAGCATGAAATAATAATGTAAGATTAATTACACAATAATAATAACTCTTACTGAGCATGCAATTAAACATATTCTGTCTAAGCATTTGAGAGTTAAGTCATATTTTTCCAGAGATTTAAGAGGAAGCAAAAGATACCCATTTATATTCTCATTACATTGTTACTATCTTGCTTGAGCTCTCATCGATATGCATATTGTTTAGGGATCTTATTTTGACAAGGTACATACAGAATCTCCAACAAATAATTTTGTGGGGGATAGTCATGATATTTTGACAAGTTTGGAATGGATAAATATAAAACTGATTCCAAAACCATGATGTCTGACAGACTTTGGTTTTGCCTTCATTATTGTCATGGAAATTATGTATAAAAATAAATTTGACAAGCTTTGTTATGTTTGCTGCAATTTCGAAAGTTGTTTGTGTAATTCCTTTGATGATTAACTGACTAGAGTTTTAATGATGCCATTGAAGAGAAAAACAATGAAGCCTCATTCCTAGCAACTGGTACCCAGCAGCAGAGAAAATGGCTCATTTGGCAAAGCTACCTTGAATACATCTGTTGGATGAACACAAAATTTGAAGAGTTGGGAGCAAAATGAGATGGAGTCTGGAATTATTACTGAATTATCAAATCTGAGAAATTGTACTCAGTTGAACCAAAACACTGAACTTTTTAAAGCTGACTCATCATTTTGATAATTTGCTTTTAAACGCTATCTTATGCCTAATAAATCCCAGCAACAGCAAAGCTCTTTGAAACAAAATGTAGCCTTATTTCTATCATTAGATGAGGGAGTTAACCCTTAAGCAAAATTTTCTAAGCAAATAATTTCTCTACAATGCAATGGAAATCATAGTATCCTTTTCTGGCTGGCTAACTTCATAATCTGGGTCTAGCCATGTAGTTATTCTGTAATCATAAAGCAGGTAAATAAGTAAATGTTTATTCAGAAAATGGACAAGGAGATGGAAAATGGATTGCAGGATCAAGGGCATATGGAGTTGGAAAATCTTGATTTTCCTTTGCAAATGCGGAATTATTCAGAGCTGTGATTCAAATTCCACCACCTATAAAGTTAAATTCAGTGGGTATAAAACTCCCCATTGGGAATTATCATGGTGTCTGATGTTATCATATCCAGAAACATAAAATATCAGTGCAGACAGTTGCTCCTCTCAAAAAATAAATGGCATTAGTAAAGTTATTGCCCTTTTACAAAATGACAATAAGACACTAGGATATTATTGTTTAATCTGATTTTCTTTTTTCGTTTCAGAATTTTATAATTTGAGTTCCACTTTATGTCTAAGGAATACTAAAATGACAATGTTCCATAAAATTGGAAAAAAAGTTATCTATTAAAGTTGATATATTTTCATCATCATCATCTTGGTGGTAGTATATTTTGAACTCAGGACCTTACTCTTGCTAGTCAGGCCCTCTAAGACTGAGCCACACCTCCAGGCTGACACTTATTACTTGTTTTCTGGAACAGAAAATAGATTCAGAGAATAAGACATAAGTAGAATTTGCTGTTGCATTGGGTAAATTTAATATTTTGTCAATAAGTTAGGTTGAGATATAGATATGGCTATATAGATATGGCTAGCTCTGGGAACAGTAAAGGCCTCAAATTCATGATATCCAACTGTCAGTGTTAAAATAGGTCAGTAAGCTCCACATAGTTTGCTGTGCTACTTCTGAAATCCTAGCTAATCAGGAGGCTGAGATTTGAGGCTCTCCATTCAAAGCCAGCCTAGACAGGAAAGTCCATGAGACTTCAATCTTCAATTAACCACCAAAAATGTTGGAAATAGAGCCATGGGTCCAAGCAGTAGAGTCCTAAACTTACGCAAAAAAAAAAAAACAAAAACAAAAAAAAACAAAAAACAAAAATAACCTCAGGATCTTGAGCTCAAGCCCCAGAATTGGCACAAACAAAATGAAGCAAAAGGCTAAGCAAAACCAGCAGGGAGCCATTTTGGAACATGATTTTCCTGTTATGAAGATGTGGCTAATTGTTATTGTTACACATGGGGCTCTATTGGTGGGTAGTGAACTGAAGACAGGAGGTAGAGCATAAGAAATTTGGGGTTTTAAAGTTTCTTACTGCATTTATTTCTGTACTTAACACTTTCTTTACCTTTACAGGATTTGATTGCACTAAATGAAATCATACTATAAATACTCTTCAAAAATACATATTTAATCATTCATTTTCAGGATTTCAAGTAATGGCCTCTTGCTTGCTCAGCTGACACTCAATCACTGGAGCCTCACCTCCAATTTTTGTGTCCAGGTTGCCTTCAAACCTCATTTCTCCTCATTTTAGCTGAGTACCTGGGGGTAACAAGCATGAACCACTTGTTTCTAATGCTTAGTTATGTCAATTTAATTGGCTATTATTTACCTGTTTACTCCATATTCTGTTACCTGGGTTTGCAACAGTTTATTTACTATTATTCTGCTTATATATAATTTGAAGGGTTTTTTCCCCTCTAACATAGCATTATTAAAATGTTCGCAAACTTCCTCTTTGGGTTATACACACATACTTTTCTAAGACAGTGATTTTCCAGTATTTGAGCATAAAACAGACAATCCTTTCCTTCTTTCTTCCCTCCTTCCCTTCCTTCTTCCCTTCCTCCCTCCCTCCCTCCTTCCCTCCCTCCCTTCCTTTCTTCTTTCCTTCCTTTCTTCCTTCTTTCTTCTTTTAGTCTTTCTTTCTTCCTATATTGGGTTTGAAGTGAGCCACCCCCTCCCCCTGCCAACACTTGAACTGTTTTCCTACACACATTTAGTGGGAAATATCTTTACTTATTTTTTATTTTATTAAATTTAACTAATTATTTATTTATTTATTTATTTATTTTATTTTATTTTTTTTTGCCAATCTTGGGCCTTGGACTCAGGGCCTGAGCACTGTCCCTGGCTTCTTTTTGCTCAAGGCTAGCACTCTACCACTTGAGCCACAGCGCCACTTCTGGCCATTTTCTATATATATGGTGCTTAGGAATTGAACCTAGGGCTTCATGTATACAAAGCGAGCACTCTTGCCACTAGACCATATTCCCAGCCCCTACTTATTTTTTTTTTAAACAAAGAGTTTCTCATATTTTCTGCCTGGACCAGCCTTGGGACCCAATCCTCCTCTTATGTTTCCCAAATATCCAGCATTCTAAATATACCCAAACATAACTGATTCATTTTTTGAGATGAGGTTTAACAAACCTTTCCTAGACTTTCCTCAAAACACAATCATTCTGATCTCTTTCTTCTGAATAGATGTTATTATAGGCATGGACCACTACTTCTGACTTTATTTAGTAATTATAACTAATCTTATATGAGTTTAACTTGTAAATAGAGGTTTGTAATGATAACATGAAGAAAATAATAGTTCAATTACCTCTAATTTGGCCAGATAATTAATTATTTGTAGTTTAATGTTATACTAATTTCTGAGACAATCTTCTTGCTCAGTCGCAGACTTAGAGAACTCTGTACTAGACAGTCATCTCATTAAGTCTATGGTACATGTATATTCATTTTGTTGGGAGATTTTGGTTCCTGGTCAGCTGTGTTACTGGAAACATAAATCATTACTTTATGGAAACTTAAAAAGTGGGAAATATCTGTGCTCCTAAGTTGACTACCTTGTTTTAGACAAACTGCTCATCAAAAAGACAAAAGGTAGGCAAAATAAAAAGTCATATAAATTTCTATCTCTTGTAGACATCAGAAATCTATCAAGATACTGTTTGAAATATCACCTCAAAGAGGAACAATGTCTACAATCACAAGTAGAAGCTATATACAGACATTGATCTAATTTTATCCTGGAGTCATTTTCTCACTTAAAAGCAATAGCTTTAAGGATGCACACAGTTAAAATGTAAACAGAAAAGAAAGCCAAATAAAAATAGATATTGACTTCATAATGCAAAGATGAAAAATATTACAGCAGAAGCAGTATACATATTTGACAGCAAAAAAGAAAATGTCAGAGAATAAAAGGAGTAAAAGTGACAGAAAGCCTTCATGTTTTCCCAGCAGTGGTAACAGTACTAGTTTATGTATGGCTTTAACAGGTCATAGTACAAGTGAGAAATGACAAAAGTAACCACAAACTATAGGGGGAATTAAGCAATAAAATATAGCAACAAAGACCAGTTAGAGAATCAGCAAAATTACTCTCTATTGGCATTGTTTTCAAATAGATTCAGTGCCTTCCACATTGTCTTAGGAGGTGGTAACAATGCACTAAAGAAACAAGAGTTATGAGATAACCGGTTTTCCCATTACCTGTCCCTGACATCATATACTGCCATTGGTCCAAGCAATATGGACAAACAAAACAAAACAAACAACAACAACAAAAACCCAAAACCAAGAATTTGAGCTTAAACAACTTTTCTTCTATTTTTGAATTAATCATTCTAAGTATTTGTAATAGTGATGTAAATTGGACTAATACATATAGTGGATTTTGTACATCTACAGGTTTGAAAAATGTATGTGTTTCTGAAGGATGAGGAGGAAGTGAAACAGGGGAATAATGAGACAACTTCCTCCCTTTTGGCCTCATGTCTGCAGACATTTTGTTTTAAGTATTTATGCCAAACTTTCGTATGGTTCAGCACCTCAGATTTTACCTATGTAATTATCTGGTGATTCAAAAACTCACTTCTGTATGTTATCTGCTTTCCAGAAGAGCAAATTACTATGCCTTCTTGCCTGAAATATGAATATTCTAAAATCTCTCTTCCCCTACGATGAGGTAGAAAGGAAGGGAAGTAGTACTCTTCTAGAAAGTCAAGTTCAGATGCAGTTGGAAGTAGAACAGGTCTTGTGTGTTTCCCAGGCTCGTTTCTATCAATTATATACTCTTGGATTCGCCCTTGGCTTTTCATTGAGAAGTTGAGTTATATTCCTTCCTCTGAATTGAGTAGAGAAGCAATTCTAGACAACATCTGATTTAACTTTGGAAAAAAAATATATCGGTGCAGATTCTACTCCATTCTTTTCGGTCACTTCCAGATGCTTCTCCATAGAGATCTCAAAACCCAGCTGCCATACAGAGAAAAATTCCCACTACCAAAGAAAGGCTCTTTGAGACTGTTTAGTTCGCTGCTGAAGCTGAACCCAGGATTGAGTCATCATATGGGGTATATGGGATATTTGAGGAATGGAGACTTCCTAATATTGGAGTTGTCTCATCCATTGGAGTTCATGTGACCAAATATTAAAAATCGCTGAGTAAAGGTGGCAGCAACCAGCCATCTTGCTGAGCTCCATCTGAATTTCTGACACACAGAATCTGTTCATGTAATCGGATAGTTTTTAAACCACCATGTTAGATTGCTTTGTTAGGTGACCAACATGACTGGAACATTAGAGAAGAGAAAATACAGTATAAATGAAAGGAAGCCAGCAAGTTTTATTCCTCTGCAATGGAAGAAGAGTGAAAGGAAAAAGAGAATCCTTGGGAAAGAGAACTTGCAGAAACAGACATCATTTTTAAGCGTTTCTCAACGCTCCCCTATATCCAAACAGCCACAATACATTGTTTGCCTATTAAGTCCCTATTATTCAAGATTAGCTAAGTATTAAAAACCTCATGACATACATCTATAGACATATGGGGGGGGGGGAGAAAGCATACACATATAGTGATACAAATTTTGTATTGTTTTCAGAACTGTAATTTTCCAAATTACACAAATACTAGAGATATTAGTTTAAGCAAGATGGTATATACATTAGGATGATGCAAACGAAGGTAAGTATCAACTTTTTTTTTTTAGAGAAGAACTGGGATGTTTTATTCCTCTCTTTGTATGTGTTTCAATTTCCCTTCTTTCAAAGATCAGCTTACTGGCTATTCAGTAAAGCAGAGACAAACCAGAGCTGCTGAGGAAGCCTGTGCTAACAGGTTGCAACAGAGTGCAGATTTCTTCAGTCCCAACAGTAAATTCATAGATTCAACCATGTGTTGCTTAGACTAAGGGATCATAATTGGGGAATGAAATCTGATAGCCCTGCCTGCCCTGGCTTGATAAAAATAAGGGATCATAAGAGTACAAAGTGAGTGCTTGGACTGACCACTGCCACCCTGTGGTAAAACAAAGGAAAACACCGACCCCCAACAATGGGACACTGGAAATGATCTTATATTATTTCCCTCTACAGCCCCACTGTGAATAGTGTACTTTGAAATGTCAGACCAATTTCATAGAAAAACCAGTAGGCTAAATCAAACTGAATCATATACCATGTTTTTTGTATAAATTATGTAATGCATACGACATGGATTCCCTCAAGGAATTTCAGGGTAACAGTCAGCTTCGTCCCAATTGTGCCAATTGCACTCCATTTCTAATGACCATGGGGTATTTAGTTCCTTTAAAATGGATTATTTCTTCAAATCCCATTATGGGACCTAGGAAATATCCTATATACCTGGGACACACTGTTCTGGATAGTGGTAGCCCAAATAAAGTGTACTTGTCTAGGTGAGTTGGAAGAGATGTAGCAGTTCTAATGGAAAACCTGGACACGGAATAGCAGATGTGTTCCCATCGTGCCCATGTTTGCAGAAATAACGAGTAATGACCAGCTGATCAGTACCAGCACAGCTGGACCAATGAAATTAGAGTTGTCTGCAGAAATGTAAGAAATGTCATTTCAGGTCTTGAAAGCTCCTAAGGCCATTTCCTTCTTTTCCTTACTTTCCCCAAAGGATGGCTAAATAATACCTATCACCCAAGGAAATTCAGTGTGATTCTGTACCACAAAAATTAAAAAGAAAAAAGAAAAGTACTTCTCAAAAGCAATTGTAATAACCAAAAAGAAAGAAAGAGTTCAAAGAGTTTAATTTCATTAGCTAAGTTCAAAAAATTGTATCAAGGTTGAACAAATGCAGCAGTGTTACTCACTAGATATTATGTTAAATTTGAACTATAACACTTGTGGCTTGGGATAAGAGGGGAAAAACTAGAAGAGAGGGAAGAAAGGAGTGACTTTGTTTGAAATTAACTGACTTATGAAACTAACCTTTCTGTACATGACTTTTATAATAACAATAAACTTCATACTCCTCCCCACTTTATCCCCTCTACTATTTGACATTGGTGCCAATTGTTATTTTGTCTGTGTTGGTTCTGGGGCTTGAACTGAGGGCCTGGGTGCTGTCTCTGAGCTTTTTTGCTTAAGGCTAGTACTTCACCACTTGAGCCACTGCTCCATTTCCAGTGTTGGGGTGGTCAACTGGAGATAAGAGTCTCACACATTTTCCTGCCTATAATAGGGAGGTCAAATCTGGCCAGCACCATTAGTGACTGTGGAGGGGCGTCAGATTAACTCCAGCTCAGATTAGAGCAGAAGCCAACTCCATCTTCACTAACATCTCCCCAACCCTATCCAGGAAAGTTCCTCTTTATTATGATAAGTTGTGTAAATTGACCACCTGAGGCCTGGAAAGTTCAAGGGAACCTGTGCCTTCCCATGAGTATGTGTATCCACCTGATGTCAAATCCATGCACCAATTCTAACTAGAATGATAGGTTGGTTCAAATAGATACTATGAGACAGACTGTAACCCTATTGGCCACCTGCATATGGCCTGGCCAAACACGCTCTCTAAGTGCTGTATCCTCATTGGCCACTTGCATGTGACAAGTTTGACTGTGTTTTTGCCTTATAACCAGGCTGGAAGGCCACACATGCACATGGTTCCAGCTCCCAAGTTTCGGCTGCACACATGCTTGTGGTTCCAGCTCCTGAGTCTGGGCCGTGACCCTGCACACGTGGTTGGCAGTTTCGGCTCCCAAGTCTGGGCTGCAACCAAGGCTGGTCAGTTCGCTTTTTGTTCAGTTTTTACTTCCCCAATAAATCCATCTTTTTATCATCTTGTAGCTGGAGACTGTGTGGTGGACTCTTGGGTGAACCAGGAATCCCCTCCCTTGGGTGGGGGATCCCATTTCATTGTAGCTATCCCCACTTCACTGCCCTGGCTGGCTTCAAAGGACTCCTTAGATCTCAGCCTCCTTAGTAGCTAAATGGGAGGCAGCAGCACAGGATTCCCACTGATATATTTTAATTTTTGTATATGAGAGAGAATGTGTGCTTGGTTTAAATGACTATCATTCTCAAGGAACTTAAGGCTCAAGGAAATTAAGTTACTTCAAATTATAGAATCAGACTATAATAAAGTAAAAAATATGGATTAGGACTCAACCTCTTAAGCACATTTCTGAACTGCTTAAACTGTAGGGATTTTTGGGGGGAGGTGGTATTGCTGTTGTTAATCTAGAGCATTGAGAACAAAAAATGTCATTTTCAAAAATCATAATATAAAAACACTTGCATAGAAGACTCCCAGTAGCAGATATGTGGTTACCTTGCCACATATTTTCTGAAATATTTGTCCTTAGATGATAATCTTAAACTCTTTCAACATCTGGTTCAAATAACACATTTTTCTTTATCTATAAAACTGCAAAATGTTTTATCATTAGCACCAAACAAACATGTGTTCTCCATTATACTTTATGCTATGCATATTGAAATCATTACTAAAATGACAGTTTCTCTACATTCTTTATTTGATCATTCTATTTTAGTAACAAATTAAGTGTTTTATTGTTAGTATACAATCCCATATTAAAATGTGAGTATTCTTTTTTAGTACTAGTTTTGCAAATCATCAACTATTATACAAATATTAAAATTTTGTAGTCCAGAGTTTATTAAAAATAACTTCCATTCTAACCAGACTATAAATGCCATATTCTCCAATGGCACTGCTTTTTACTTGAGGGAAATTGGACAGCCTTTGAAATGTAGCCCTCCCCACACACTATTAGAGGATGTTTGACATTATTTTCCACCTTCTTTTTCTACAGAGATGTGTCCCTTTATGAGCCAGTGCTTGTTTATTCTGTGCATGTGTCGCTCTGAAGCTCCTCTCTGCATGAACACAGTTGTCTTTCAAAGTACAATTGGCTACCCTAGAGTGCTTGCTGTTTTGTACTCTCAGGAAAACTAAACATTGTTCTCTGTGCTTCAAAGAACCTGGGTTCTGGACTTGAACTTAATAGAATCTCTTTTCAAATCATCAACATGTGATGGTGGGTGTGAAAACTAACATGTCCACACCTCAGTTCCCTCGGAGGAAACATTTGGAAAATCAGATTGCATTTTTCTTAGGAAGAATATGGAAATTAAAATGAAAGAACTGAGTGAAAGGTCTGGTATTTTAGGAATTGATCACTATAGGCTTTTTTTTTCAACCCTAACTTCTCAACTACACTCTAATTCAATATTTTCCTCTCCTCTCCAGCAGATAGTTTACTAGCTAATAATACATATTCTGTGGTTAAACAGTCAGGAAAATATTTTCAGAAAAATAGTAAATTCCAGGATACCATGGGCATTTGAGGCAGCAATACCTGATGGATGCTGCTGACTGTAAGTGAGGAATGAAATGGGAAGGTCTGAGGTAGTACCCATCTTGGGAGACATGAGTAGACAGACATTTGGAAAGTGAGATCAAATGGCTTTACAACGATTACATGAGTAAGACACAGGGAGATGAACAAGCAGTGTGATTCCTGGTGACGGGAATGTTGGCTGGATTGTAGGGACACTCAATGCAGAAAATAGAAGTGGCTGAAAGTAGTGATAAATTCAGCTTTGGATTTTCTGACAATGGATTGTCTTTAACAAGTTCAGACAGTTATGTAATATTTGAATGTACACACAGATCCACATTCATGTCAGATTAAAACTCAAGAAAAAGCCAGCTATCAGTGGCCTCATGCTTATAATACTAGCAACTCAGAAGTTTGAGATACAGAAAATATCAGTTCAAAGCCAGCTAGGCAGAAAAATCTTATAGATTCCATCTCCAAAGAACCATCAAAAACCCAGCCTGGAAGAATGGCTCCAATTGTAGCATAGCAGATGAATAAGAACAAGGCCCTGAATTCTGACTCTAGTATAACAAATGCAAGAAAGAGGTGATAAATATGTATGTGTGGGTATGTATGCATGTATGTATGTATATATGTATGTACATACACATACATATATAAGAGGTTTAAAATATACTGTAAATATATCTATATACAGTATATATAATGTATAATATATACAATATATGATGTATACTATATATACAGCACATTTATTTTGTATGGTATATACATATATTATTATATATGCTACATAGAAGTTTAATATATAAGGATTATAAATCATGAATAAGATAAGGAAAGCTTGGAGGCTAAGGAGGAAATTGAACTAAAATAATAATGTTTTCTGGTTCAACTGTAAAGAACATGTGGAAGAAGAGTTGAGAGGAATGATCCATTAGCAATATTTGGAAATGCATAAAAAGAATCCTGAGGGTTTTTTTCATGAGATACTAACATCCTGGAAGCCAGAGATGAACACACTTAAATAGTTGGAATGTGATGCAATCTAGGAGTGCCATAAACTAGCAAAAGAATATCCCAGCTTGACAATGATCCTAGGCCTTAGCAACTTGGAAGATATTAAATTTTTCTGAGAGCAATTTTCACTTGAACAGATGAATTGGGAGACATTCCAAAGTGAATTGGAAGACAGTGGGAAAAAGAATGTGAAGTAGGTAGAGGAACACAGTATCTGCCACCTGGAGATAAAGGATGGTGTGTCTGTCATGGATTAGAAGCATATAAAGTCTGGTGGAAATTGACTTTGTGCTCATTTGTTTTCTGTGGTGACAGAAATGTGGAAACACATTTAATTCCAGACAGGAAAGAACTGGTACAAGGAGAAATCTGGAGTTCCAGATGATCAGATAAGCATGCATTCCAAAATTCATGATAAGGCAATAGATAAAGATTTTGCATCCAGGAGGACTCTTGGAGTAAGCATTAGATTTGTAAATAATGCGCCATACCCCAGTGCCTGAAGGAGGGGAGAAGATAAGCATTATTACAAATGCAGATTGATTTCCTCTTTCTAAATGAATAAGAACAATGCTGTTTTGGTTTTGGTTCCAGAATATTTTTCAGATTTTGGAATACAGATAGCACCGAATTCTAAATAGGAATTTCATATTTATTTTTCACATTCATCTGCATAGGTTGAAAGCAATTTTATATTATAATTTCTGTCTCATGAAGTTATGGAATACTCTACTTGTGGCATTATGCCAGCTATCAGAAACGTTTAGATTTTGGATTATCTAATAGTTTGGATTTTTGGACTAGCAATGCTCAGCTTGAATAGTTAAATACATAAAATAAACCTAAGCTTGTGATATTTAGCTAACTGTTGATATTCTCCCTCTATTTGGGGCTTCATGATCTCCCCCTTCCTGTTCCCCTCCTGGCTCTCTCTCTGTCTCCCTTCCCCTCTCCCCTCTCAGTCTCTCTCCTTATTCTTCCTTTTGTTATTCCTCCTGATCCTCATCGTTTTCCTTATTTTTGTCTTTTTTTGTTTTTTTTTTAAATTTTATAGCAAAGTTGATATATAGAGAGGTTATAATTACATAAGTAAGGTAATGAGTACATTTCTGTTTGAATGGTATTATTCCTAGCCTTCATTATCAACTGCTTTCCCCTCCCTGAACCTCCTCCCACTGAGTTGTAAAGTTCATTTCCAACATAGTGTCTAATGAGTATCACTATTACTTTGGTTCACCTTTCATCCCAGGGTGTTTAGGATTCTCCTTCCCTTCCCCAAATCAGATAAATTTATGTATAAGAAAAGGGTACAGGAACCAAAACAGTGACAACAAGGAGTAAATCAAAGGAGAAAGACAGAAAGAAGATATACATGAAAAAAGTACACTAAAAAACCTTTTGTTTCCATTTCTTGGAGTTCATTTTGATCAACATCATTTTGTAAGGTCATATTCACATTGCTATTGAGCCATTGTGATACTCTGCTAAGACCATATCAGATATATTCTAGTTATTACAAATGAGGGAAACCATGCAGACTGTTTCCTCATAGGTTTATCCTTTTACTTCTTTTTCATTTCTGATGTTTAATAACATGGTTCACTATTAAATTTCTGGCTCTTAATTTTTTTGGTAGTTATCATCATTACTTAATTTTAAAACATAAGGGTTATGAAATGGATGAATAAATTGATAGGTAAATCTGATGAGATGGTAACCTTGTCTCTACACTAATTCTAGTGCCAAAAGTTAGGCAATGAAAAAGGAAAATAAAGTGATAAAAATAAAGGAATATTTTTTAATGAATACCATGTAATTGAGTATGAATATCTTCTTTTTTTCTCCTACTTCCCCCATTCTAAAAGAATTCAAACATTTGATATCCAAACTCAAACTCATTTCTAGGAACATAAGGTTTTCCTTGCTTTCTGAATCTCTGGATTGAAAATCAGAAAATTTTTTAACATTCTTGAGTTGTTAAATGAACTTTTTTATAATATGATAGAAGAAAGACTTACCTCAAAAGATTAAAGGCTATATGTTTTCTTATATATGGAATAGTTTCTCCATTTATATAAAAATCAACAACAGCCCAATCCCAAGCCATAGTCACATCTGACTGATCAAAGCAAGTCTTACTCATCACTGTATATGCTCCTTCATGTGAAAACTGAGATCTGTCATGTTTCTAAATGGATGCTTATGGCATACTTATTTTTTGAGAGTTTATGTTGAATATTCATTTCTTAGTAAAATCTTGCAAGTGTGATTTGTTTTGATAATTGAGCAATTATTTCTGTCTTATTTTAGAACTCTACTATTTTGGGTTTATTTGGAGAAGAAAATGACCTGGCATGTTTTCATTTTAGTTGTTTAAATGGGGAGGGGGGAACACTGTGGTGAATGTGCTCTTTGAAATTCTAATTTACTTATTTTTATCCATGTGCTTTAAGGACAGTAAAATAAAAGCACTGATTTTTTTAAAGACATTTGAAAACTGTGGGAAACAAAAGAAATTCAATCACGTTAGGACTCAAGTAGTGTCTTTTGGAATTATGTCTTATTGGAATAAGTTGCAAACCAATTCCATCTAGTGAATTTCATTACTTCTAAATTAAAGAGGTTTTCCCACACTTTTTATTATATGTTCTCCACTCTTTGTCAAAGTTTCCTGAATTTGGTAACATCCTTTTACTGAACAAGCCTAGAAGGAATATAACTAAAGGCAAACACATCTCATTTGTTTTCTAGGGCATCTGTGTGGGGACTTACAGTGGGTCTGGTGGTTCTTGGATACAGTATAAATCATATAGTGAGTCAGTTATTGATAGAAAAAATGACATGAAATTTATAAATTCCATTTAATGACAGATTGAACAATGTTATCTGTGAACTTCTTTAATCCATATAAAGGTAATGTGTGTGAATTCATATATGTATTTGTGTGTGTGTGTGAATCTACATCTGGGATAGTATATAAACCTTGTTATACTTATTTACTTAATGCAAGTTTGTCAGAGATTACTGTATAGGTACATATATCTTACATTCTGTTTTCTTACTAAAAGATCTTACACTTTCTGTTTATCATCTACTCCATTGTAAGCTACTGCTAGTTTGTTTCTGTTGACAGTTCTCTATCCTTTCTTACTCCAGGTATTTTAAATGTTGATCTTTTTTTCTTTTTCTTTTTTTTTTTTGGTCTTGAACTAAGGGCCTGTACCAAAGCTTTGTTTGCAACAAAGCACTAATGCTTTACTATTAGAGCCACAATACCTCTTCTGGGTTTTTTTTGTGATTAATTGGAAATTGGAGTCTCATGGATTTTCCTGCCTGGTCTGGCTTAGAATCATGCACCTCAGATTTCAGACTCCTGAGTTGTAGGATTATAGGCATGAGTGACCACTGGGGCAAATGTCGATCTTTCAGAGGTTTGCCTCTTAAATCTCATCTTCTGTGGGGCCCACCCACCAGGGCACCTTGCATCATCACGAGGCAGTTCTAGCTGGCACCACCTCTTTTCCCATCCCTGGGGCCGGGTGGCTGGTAGCCGCACAGCTGGTAGCCGCACCTCCCACCTCACACAGCATGCGGGCCAAGGCGGCGGGGGAGGAACCAAGAGGCAGTCCTGAGGGCCGTGATGTAGATGTAGGCTGCCCCTTAGGGAGGTCCCTCGGAGTTCCACCCTGATGGACAGCTCAGGCATCAAATCACAGGCCCTCCGTACGTGCACATATCCCTCCCCTTTCGCCGCCCTCTGACCCCTTTAAAAGAGTAGCTCATTGCCACCATTAAATGAGTATTAGAGCTGACTGGCTCCCAGACTGTCTGTGGGTCCTCCGACAAAAGGGGGGCTGGGGTGGCAGTTCGTCGGCCCTTTCTTCTTCCTGGACCACCTGGGTGGGGCATGTTTTCCTGTCTCTCCTGCAGGACAGGAGAGCCCGGGAGGCTAAAACCCTTGGACATTTTGGCGCCCAACGTGGGGGACAAAGCATGAAGAGGTGAAACTTTTGATGGGTCAGGCCAGTTGGATCTCAAGGTGAGGGCACCCCGAAAAGATGGGGCAGGCACAAACTCAGCATGACGACCAAGTGCTCAAAGCACTGAGCTTCATGCTACAAAATGTAGGTTTGGCGGTCTCGAACTCCCAGACTGGGAGGGTCTGGAAAGCGTTGAAACATGCTGCACTCTGGCTGGTGACTGCCGGCCTTTTCAGCCTGGCTGCTTGGGAGGGGGGCAGCCCTCCTGCTGCCCAGGAGGAGAGGGGTGCAAAGCCTCATTACGATTGGCCCTTAGACCTGCCTTGGAGGCTCCCAATAACCCTGCCCCCCACCTTGAACTCTTATTGTGGCCTTGCAATTAAGGTGTCTTGCTCTGAGCCTGCTAAGGCTCTGACCAGCTCCCCTGCCATTAAGCCATGCCACGTGTCTGTTCTGTTTGCGTCCTGTCTCCCATCTCCTGGACCTTCTCTGGTCATAGCATCCCACTTCAGCTCCCCATTGGAGCTGAACTGTTTTTTTTCAAAATGTGGCTTCTTCATTTCCTTGCCAGATAATCTGTGAAATTTTTTGTTTTCTAGGAAAAGATTTTTGTTTTCTAACTGACCACGTGGTTCTAAAATATGGGCAAAATAATATCATTTTTCCACTGGAATTCCAGAAGACTTACATTTACATGGCCAATTCAGAAAAAGAAAATTTTTTCTAAGCGCAACCAAAGCTTGTTCACAACTGTCTGTCTGTCTGTATGTATGTCTGTTGGTCTGTCTGTTTGTCATGTAAAAACTAGCATCATTGTTTAAAGATCACTTGCCTTTTAAAATATTTTAACTTACCTAAGTCTTATGTTAAACGGATCCTTGCAGCCTGTAGGTGGAGTCACAGTCACCAGAGTCCAAGCAAAAAAAACAAAAAACAAAAAACAAAAAACAAAACCCAGGTTTTATTATGTTTGGGTGCAAGCAAATGTATCTAACAAAAACTCCAAAAGGTTCAAATATGCAGCATGTTATCACAATGACGTTAAATCAGTGCGTTGTTTTTTATGTCTATCTATGCTAAAAGTCAAATGTACATCTGATCCTGACAATTCTTTGGTATAGACTAAGATTTTGCTTTTCCATTTTTCTCTCCTGGGCTCTCCTAAACTCTTTAAGATCAAGGGATCAGAGTAATTTTATACAAATGTGACTACTAATCTAGATTTTCCTGACCCAAAATTAATATTTTGCTCCATAGGATACAGATTAACATGTGTGCTAGCTGTGTGGACTGTGGCGGTTCGTGAAGCTGCCTCCAGTCTTCTCCCAAACTACCAGGTTTCATTGATTCCCGATTCTCTCTCTCGTTCATGGAAAACTGCTCAGGGAATCTAGGAGTCCTGTAAAGATTTTGACAGGCACAGAGTGCTCCTGCTCTGGCTCTGCCCCATCCCCTCCCAAGATTAGAGTTGGGTTCATAACAGTCCTATCATAACAGTCACTCAAGATTAAATGCATCAGAGTTATGTTTGGTGGCCACAAGGTTGCCTTGGGGTAGCATTGGTCTTCCCCCTCAATGTCTCAGAAACTGTCGTGGCTGCTGCAGAGAGCAGGCCTGGTTGGCCTTTGGTCTGTGTGGATTTTGTGACTAGGAAAATCTTTTTAAAGTTGTCATCCTGCTTAAACCAGTAGGGCATCAGCCTACACAAGCCACAGTACTCAGTAAACAACCAGGAAATACTGGGACATTTCAAATGTCTTTAACCAGTCTGTATAGAATTTTGCAGGCAACCCAGCAGGAGGTGTGACAATCTACCCAAGGGACTCTGAGATGCCACTACAGCCTCACCCAGATCCAACCCATCTCTCCTGCCTGCCTCCATTATACATAAATAATGAAGCCTGCTGATCCAGGATGGAAGACACAGCCACTGCTAAAGCTGAGACTTTCACATTATCCTGACCCTTTGCCCTCTTGATTGTTATTTATTTGTGTTCTCTTCCACCTTCCAGTAAGGTTAAATGATATGATTGGATGGCACATGGATCTCATTCAATTTGCTGTTCTCTAAGTGTAAACTCTGGCAAGTGTTTGTTGGTCAATTCTCAACAAGTTACAGGTAACTCTATTCCTATTGTTCTACTTGTTGCTTTAATTGGAAATAAAAAGGGCTTTTATGGGTAAAACTCCTTGGATTGTAGTTCGAAGCCAGCTCAGGCAGAGAAAAAAAAACTCCCTCTAAAACTCCATCTCCCAACTAACCAGCAAAGAGCCAGGCTGGAAGCTTGGCTCAAAAGAACCAGTGAAATGCTGAAAGCGGCACCGTGGCTCAAGTGTTAGAGCACTAGCCTCGAGCAGAAGTACTCAGGGACAGTGCCCAGGCCCTGAGTTCAAACCCCGTGAATGCCATTGGGGGCAAGCCATCCCAGCAACAAGCACCTAGTTCCCTGGGACTCAGCCAGTTCAGGGAACAGGATCATGGAGAGGAGTAAGAGGAGAATGATGTCACATCCTAAATGGAGTCACTTTGTCTGGCCCTTTCAAAGTTAATCAGAGTTGGGAGATCAGGAGGAATAGTTGTACCCACTCAATGCCCATACCTGTCCATTTTCCTTTTTCTGCTAGTTGTATATATGTATATATATTTATTTTAGCCTCTGACTGGCTACTCCAAACTGGTCAACTAGCCCTAAACACTTCCTCCAGCTATCCCTCCTTCCTTGTAATTGGCCACAATTGGGTTTATGTTCCAAATGGAACTTTTCTGGCTTATGCCCAGGGTACGTTCTATGTTGTTCATGTTAACTAGCCCTGTGAACTTGTCAGCCTTTTGCCTGACCTTTTCAAAAGTCTCTTTTAACAGGATAACATCCCTCACTGAGGTCACCACCTGGGAACTTGCAGTTCAAGGCCATCATCTTTCTACACTGCTGTGCCCAGCGCAGATCTGGACCCTGGAGACCTCAGCCCTAGGGACTCGCTGATGTGCCCAAACTATAGAAGGTAGCCAGAGGAGACCATGACACCCTCTGGCCCTGGTAACCATTCTTGTGGTAATGATGAGGACTTTTACCATCCAAACTTGACGGTACCAGGCCAAATGACGAATCAGGGACCCCTGACTACTTCGCCCCCTTTCAGCAAGAAGTAGTTCCAGAAGAGATGACCTCTGCCCATACTCCTAGCCTGGTGCCCTCCTCTGTCATTAATTAAAACACAAATGGGAGGGGGGGGGGGAACAGCCCCTATGACCAGTTAAGGACAGCTATGCTTACATTAAATATCTTAAATTTACACTAAAAAATTTTAAATCTCCCCAAATCAGTGTGGGAAGGAGCTTTGCATGCATCTTCCCTGATTGCGGAACCAAGCCAATTTGGATATGAACATTCACTCTGGAGAAATGTCTTCTCCTTGTTGTCTCTAGGAAAACAAAGACCGTGGTGGATTTCTTCCTGCTCTTCTATGGAAATATGGGAAGCCTGCCTGCGTGCATCAGCAATAGATGGCACCGGAGGCAGCCAGCTTCCCCTCCCTGCCTGCTTCCTGGACTCTGCCTTGGCGTCTTTCGTGGCACAATGTTTTGCTGTGGCGATATTGCCTACAGCTTTACACAAGGACTGGAATGGGGTATTGCACTGTTGTTTCCCTTTTGACTTTCACCCTGCTGCTGAGTTTAGGGGTTCACGTTGGAGGAAAATAGGTGTGAGGGTTTGGCACCTTGCCTCAATGTTTATGATAAAATGTTTACAAAATAGGCATTAAGGGTTTGGTGCCTTGCTTCAATGTTTATGATAAATGTTTACTAACCACATGCGTTAAGTTACCAGCACTTTGGCTACTGTGGACCTCCAGAGTCACCAGAGCCTGATCCTGCTTCTACCTCACTGCCACAGAAGGGGAGCGCTGCCTGCGTTATCTTGAGTGGCACAGAAACAGACTAAGAACTCCAATTTTCTCTGGACTGAGCCAAACAGGTGGCCCCTCCACTTACCCCCCATTGTGGAAGAGGTCCTGCATTTGCCTTATGTCTACATATGCCTTATGTTTACATCGCCTCCTGCTATTTAAAAAACAAAAGGGGGAGATGTGGGGCACACCCATCCGGGTGCCTTGCATCATCACGAGTCAGTTCTAGCTGGCACCACCTCTTTTCCCAGCCCTGGGGCAGCATGGCTGGTAGCCCCGCCTCCAGCCTCGGACAGCATGTGTGCCAATATGGCGGCAGGGGAGGAACCAAGAGGCCATCCTGAGGGCCGTGATGTAGATGTAGGACGACCGTTAGGGAGGTCCCTCAGAGCTCCACCCTGATGGACAGCCCAGGCATCAAATCCCAGCCCCTACATAGGTGCACATATCCCTCTCCTTCCACTGCCCTCCAACCTGTGTAAAAGAACAGATCTTTTCCTGAATAAACAAGTTGGCTTGACCTGCTCTCAGGCTGCCTGTCTGTCCTCTGTGGAGAAGAGGGCTGGGTGGTGGTCTTTCAGCCCCCTATATCCTCTTCCTGGACCCGTCTACGTGGGGTACGCTTTCCCATCTCTCCTGCAGGACGGGAGAGCGCAGGAGGCTAAAAACCCCCAACAATCTTCTCCTTAAGGAATCTTTTACTCCAGTAGTAAACTCCAATGTTTACTCTACTTTTCTATTTAAAAAGAAACAGGTTCCTTAAAAAAATGTTTCATTTATTTTCATTACATAAATTTCAATCATCTTAAGGTAGAGATAAAAGAAATTAACTCCTCTCATGTGTTATATTTGTAGGCAAGAGTGAACTACAACAACAATAAATAAAAACCATTCCTCCACATGGCCAGTGATCATGGGAACTGGAAATACTATGGTGTCTATAGTTCGTATATTGTTGTTAGTCTTGAGGTGTGTGCAAAAACAAGAATTTTGTGTTTTGTTATTTAAGTTGTAGATTTCTTTCACATGTGTAGAAAAATTGCCTCTTTTTTGTTTTTGCCAAATTCATTTTTGTCATAATGATCTAATGAGGACAAATGTAGGAAAACAATCTGTAATTTGAACATTGTATAATGACTAAAGATACATGCACACATACACAAACACATATATATCTTTATCTTAATATATATATTATCTTGAATATATATCTAATTTTTAAAATTATAGAGTTTTCTTTCTATGCAATTACAATGTTCAGTTACTCTTTTTAATTCTCTTTGGCTTAAAGATCGCTTCTTATGTATAATCAAATTTGACAGGGAATAATGCCAAAATTTTTCCAGAAACAATTGGAAATAAACATGCTTATATTGTCTATTATGGGATTTTTAAAGTTCAGATATACTGAACTAAATTTAAAATCTAAAATAATTCAACAATCAGGACAAATTCCTTCAATGCCTAAAAATAGAATAAAAAACTAATATCGGGTAAACAGATTCAGAAGCTGAGATTTTTACCACCCAGTAAAAGATATTGTAGAAACAATAAAAAATAATTCAAGATGAATATAAACAACCAGAATACATTTGAAGTATAGACAGACACTCTAGCTTTTCACGTTGATCTACAACAACTGATATTAAATTGGTGGGAAAAATGAATAAAGTTGGTATCAATACCTTTCTGCATTGTTAAGCAAATAATTATTTCATCTTCAGGTGTGTTCCTGAAATTCTATCTAGTCATAATAATGTTTTCCTGTTTCACTTCTTTTTACTTCTAAATAAATGCATTTAGTTTACCTCTACTCTAAAATATGTTTTAGTCATGCTTTATAAGAGTGAATCTGTATTTGAACTTCTTGGATATAACCATAATATGCAAAGAAATTTTATACAATTATGTATGTCATTATGGAGTGCACAATAAATGTTGAAAATATGTGGGGCAAAGGACATGTAAAATATGACTTGCAGCCCCCAAATGGCAAGATTTTCTTGAAAGAGATAAAGGTCAAATTGTAATGGCATGCCCATATATTTTGGAAAATGCATCGAGTGCTGAATTTAGAAAAGCTAAATTGGGTAACTAAAATTGTGACAAGGACAAAGTTGGGACAAAAATCAATACATTTCTATAGACAGTGTAATAAGGGTAGAAATAAGGTGGACAAAATTAGACTGTTATAAATTAAAGTCTAATCATTATGTGATTGACAAAAGGTACCATATACATGAAAATGCATAAATTTTCAAGTAGAATCATTACTTTTACTGTTTATTCTCCAAAATGACAATGGAGTAATGATTTATGGCCCATGCTTATGATCTCAACGTCTGGGAGGCTGAGGCAGGAGGATCATGAATTTGAAATCAGCCTAAGCTACATACAAAGAGCCCATCACAGAACAAAATTCTAATATGAAGAAGAAAGCTTTGAAAAGTAGCAGCTGAGTGGTGCTTCCAAACTCCACTTTCATGAGATCCAGTATTTGTATGTATCTATCTACACACCAGGTAAATTTTCTCACACATGAAGGTAATTGGACCATCATTAACTGAGCAGCCACATCCCAATTTCTTAGGCAAATCTAAACACAGCTCTGCCTTGTGGGACTGGCTATATTTTACCTCACATTCACAAAATGAAAGCATGAAACAACTTTTTTTTTTTTTTTTTTTTTTTTTTTTTTTGGTGCAGGCCGCAAGGACAATCTATAGTAGAATGAAAATTATAATTTGGAATTGAAATTTGATATCACACCTTCTTTGACTTTTAGAAGTTCTGTTTTTGGGGTCATGTTGTGCACTTGCTCACAATACATAGTCTGAAGGCTTTTCTTTCATGGTGATTCTGTCAATTACCCAGAGTTGCAACTACGAACAATTAGATCTATTTCTTGGAATAGTCTGCCAAGAGTCTAGAGGAATGTGGGGATGTTCACAAATGTATGCATGTGTACTTTTAAAGTTAAAAATATTAAGCACATAAATTAAAAAAAAAGAAGGTTTACCTATAAACATAGACTAGCAAATGTTTTCCTTGTGTGGATATGGCATCACTTTGATCATGCCCATAAACATCCTGGTAAATGGAACTTCTAATTGACTATAGACATGTCTCATTTAAGATTCAAATTGACCAGAACAATCCTAATTTCATTATTTATATTTAAAGAACAGCTAATTCTTGAAACACCTAAGTGTGATTTGTTAAATTTGGAATGCTTTTATGAGATTTGTCTATTTGTAAAAATCTATAAATATAAAAAAATACATTTCACAAGCATTAAGTCCAAATTCTCATTTTTTAATCAATTAAGATTGGAATTATGGAAATTTTGAATTGTGTCTTTCAAATTACCAAATAAATTTTATTTGCTTAGGGTAAATTCAAGACAGTCTTGGAGAGAAAATAAATCCGCCTGAAAGACAATTAAAGATTTTGTAATTGCAAGGTACCTTGGTATTTATTTGAGTGTCTGTGTCATACTTTTGCTTAATGCTTCTACCTCTAGAAAATTGCATGATGGCTGAAATAAAGAGTATGTATATTCCTAGACTAGGACGTTTGTTATTAATAGATGCGGTAAAAGATGAGTCTGTGAATTTGAAAAACAGACTAAGAATACTGCCTTCCATATTATTTGGAATAAAAAGAAATCAAGAAAAGCATAAATATGTGTATAAATAAAACATGTATATGCCAAATAAAAACATACAAATAGAAAAATATGATCTTAAGTTACATCTTTTGAAATGTCAATGCAATAAGTATGTCCTTGGATGAGATAGTGTCTAGGAATTTTGAACAATAATGCTCAAGTCATTAAATTTTTCAAACCACATTTCAAAAATAAAATACATTTCTCATAGAAATTGCTAGATTCATCAAGGACTGAATAATTTTTATCCCTGTTATTAAAGGATTTAAAAGCAACTTTCTCTTTCTAGGAGGCACTTTGTATAACATCATCCAAAAGGGAAGCTATATATATATTTTTTTTTTTGGCCAGTCCTGGGCCTTGGACTCAGGGCCTGAGCACTGTCCCTGGCTTCTTCCCGCTCAAGGCTAGCACTCTGCCACTTGAGCCGCAGCGCCGCTTCTGGCCGTTTTCTGTATATGTGGTGCTGGGGAATCGAACCTAGGGCCTCGTGTATCCGAGGCAGGCACTCTTGCCACTAGGCTATATCCCCAGCCCGGGAAGCTATATTTTGATCATTTGATCTAAAATAAAAGATAGGGATCTGCATTGCTATCTTTACTACAGCTGTCAATCTACTATGCTGTTTCTGTGAATACCAGGTGAATTAATTATAAAAGACTGTTAAATAAATGACATTTAAATCAGAGAGGGAAACAACTTTTTGGTTCTCATTTCCCAGGTAGAGTCAACAGTTCGCCTTCAGGATGAACCAGATAATAACAGAAAATGAAGTATATACTCTTTCAAAGGTAGTCCACATATGCAATCCAACCTATCCAAGCTGAAATCTGGAAGATGGAAGTTTCAAGCCAGCCTGGGTAGAAAAGACTGATCTACAATCAACCAGAAAAAGGATGAGCTAAAGGCATGGCTTAAATAATGGATGCTAGCTGACCAAAGGAGCCCAAGGCTGGGTACTGACCAGAAAGAGAGACAGAGAGAGAAAGAGAGAGAGAGAGAGAGAGAGCTAGGAAGGAAGGAAGGAAGGAAGGAAGGAAGGAAGGAAGGAAGGAAGGAAGGAAGGAAGGAAGGAAGGAGGGAAGGGGAGGAAGGAAGGTAAAAAGAAAGGGGGGAATTAGGCAAATAATGATAGGTATCAAGGAAATTATATTATTTAAAACAAATAATAAAGGCACCAGATATAAAATTTAAAACAAGGAACTACAAAGACAAAATATCCTTTTATCATGGTGTGGGGGGAGGACTTTGTTATATGTGTGTAAATTATTCAAGAAGCTACATATTGAAGGATGGAATCTTGGAGTGTTTATTAGAGCATTAACAGTCTGCAGGCAATCAGTTGTTACAAAGGCCTGCAGCCCACACATACCCTTAACACTATCAAAAAACAAGCCAGAGAGGAAAGAAAGAACAAAAATGATACCAACAAACCAATTCAGATCCAATGGAGAGCTGACTTGGGACACCATGGTGACCAGAGATGAACCAGCAAACAGGACACAGGACAAGAACACAGAGACATGTGGTATGGAGTAATGGCACCTGAGCTGGCCTGACCCTAAATAGGGTTAGGTCAGAGGGCTGAGTCACAGGAAGCTCCCAGTACCAAGTACTTGACAGGTTCAGTAACATATAGGCCATGTGCCCTGGGGATGGGACCTCCTGTAGGAGGTCTCATCAAGACAAGATTCCAAATAGTACAACTCACCATGTGGCCATTGATGGCACTGGCCAGATCTCACCTCCATATTACAAGTTAAAAAGTTATCTCCATCTCTTCTTGTCCTTGAAATGATAAAAAGCTACAATATTCCTGAAAGAATTAAAAAGAACAGATATTTAAATTTAAATTTTAAAAGGCATGCCCAACTAAAGATTGCCTGTATTTCTGTGTAGAATTCACCTTTTCAATCACCAAAAACAATATATAAGTTTTAGGAAATAAACAATATGGCCCTGTGTATTCTACTAGTTCAAAAAGCATAAAGTTTACTGATAGTAAGCATCTTTCTGAGTCTTTAACCCCTACTTCCTGTGTGGGGAACAGGAACTGCTATTCTCTTTTTAATCTCTACTTATTTTATTATCAGTTTATACTAAAATAAATCCTTGCTGAAACTTCTGCTTTGTGAGACTCTCCTGTTTATGAGACATCTTGAAATTATTTTCACACATAGCACTTAAAGACCTGTGGGTTCTTGTGGAAACTAGGAAATCAAGAGAACTGCCTTGAGGCAGGAACAGTTATCAGGTACATAGTTTGCAAGGCCACCAGATAAACCTCCTATGGATGTGAAAAATAAACATGACAAAACTTCCTGCTAGCAAGGACGCTTGCTCAGCAAAATAAAATTTGCATTAATGGCACATGTGCAGTGTTGCACTTAACTGTCCTTAAAGGAACATTCAGAAGAAACCCCTAATTAAGGCTTCATTTTTATGCAATGAATATAATTAATACCATTATATTGAAGGGAGTGATATGGGCTTTACTGAACTGTTTTCTGATTACCTCTTATCACTCAAAACTGTCCATCACAAAAGAACTTTTCCTGTGGCAGGGACTCTCCAGTCTTTTCCTCAACCCAAATCAAGTAGGAATTGTCTCAGCCACCAACTTAAAGGCCTTAGATCTCTTGTTTAGGTTTACTTGAAACTATTTAACCATGCATCAATTTTGTTCCCTATACCCAATTCTTCCTCTGTTTATGTATCCATGCCTGTATCTCAAAGATGGATGAAGATCAACTATCATCTTCCTGTGGCATCAGGACATAGTGGTAGTTTTCTTTATCTGCCTTCCCTTATATCTATCTGGCATATGGGGATGAGTGGCATATTCCTTTCCTAATAAATGTCATCACATTCACTAAAATATATTTTCACATATATTTTATATTTTCAATCAGAAATAAATATAGATGCATATACATGATCACATAATCTCTTTTTTTCTTATTTGTTGTCAAAGTGTTGTACAGAGAGGTTACAGTTTCATACATTAGGCATTGGATACATTTCTTGTACTGTTTGTTACCTCCTCCCTCATTCCCCCTCCCCTCTCCCCCTATGAGTTGTTCAGTTGGTTTACACCAAACAGTTCTGCAAGTATTGCTTTTGGAGTCGTTTGTCTTTTTATCCTGTGTCTCTAGATTTTGGTATTCCCTTTCATTTTCCTAGTTATAATACCAGTATATACAATTTCCTATGTACCCAGATAAGATACAGTGATTGTGCTGATCACATAATTTCTTATAGTTACATATTGTATAATAATTTACAATTTATTTTTTAAAAATTCTATCATTAGATGCATTTAGCAGAATAACAAAAATGCTTCTGCTTCTGTTGAAAAAGTCTACTTGAGTTGATTTAAGCACACAAAGCATGAAAGAAATAAGACTATTGGCAAGAATTTTTCCATTTTTCTGAACAGCCGCTTGCTCCCTTTAATTCCTAACAAGGTCATCATCTAATCTTCAGTCAATTTGAAGTTTTGACAGATCTAAGAGTCAGGAGCAGATGTGATGTGCTCACTAAAAAGTAGGTGTTCTGTGGCTTGCAAGTGTAAGGTTGAATTGTTTATCTATTAATTATCCATGCCTTTATTTTTTACTTGGTCAGTTGTAACTCCCTTACTCCCCTCTCTTGGAGGAGGTATTACACTATGACACAAGCTTGATGAAGCTGAGTGATGGGCAACTGTAACAGCAGCTGGGCTTCAAGTTGTACCCATTCTTTAGCTCTGGTGAAGGTATCCTCTTGCCTAACTCATTTTTATTAACAACTATATATATATATATATATATATATAACTATATATAACAAACATATAACTATAACTATATATACATACATATATATGTATATATGTATATATATGTGTATATACATATATATGTATATATATACACATATATATACAGTCAAAATAGTAAAGTGGCAGTTCAGAGGTTCCCTCCCATTCTCTGTATTGCTCCTTCTTACTTCTACCTCTCTTTTTCTGTGTTTCTTCAATTATTTCCTAAGTCCCAAAGAGCCCTTGGTAGGCAGAAACAGAACGTGTGCTGTGATAACAGTGGCTAGTGTAGAAAGGGCCCAGATACTCATCAAGGTGACCCATTCAAGAGAAAGCTTGCTCCTCATTGAAGCATCCACTCCCTGTCTGCATTGTACATGTACACTGAAGACACCTAGCTTATAATGTCTCTTCTTCAAAGTTCATGCTATTTCTTTTATGCAAATTTCACAATACTAAATATACTGGGGATGTGGATTTTATATTGTCTTGCATTTATCAGCAATAAAATAAATCAATCCACTTGTTTTCCACATTCCTCTTTTCCTCTTTCTCTCCCCCTCTCTGTAATTAAACATATCTTTTTCGAGTCATAACTACACATTGGAAAATTTTAATTCCAATTAGTTTGTGATATTTTCTTAAATCAAAACTCTGACTTTTCATTTTGTGTTCATCCAATTAGTTCAGCCTTACCACTTCCTGCCACATGCTTGCATTGTATTTCCCAGTCTCAATCTCTCTTTCTCTTTCTCTCTCTCTCTCTCTGCTTTTTGACAAAAGGTTTGGCCTTGAGACTTGTTTCTCAATATGAGCAGCTGTGAAGTATGAACTGTGCAGAACTGGGGCTCCATTTGCCTGGCTGCCTTCTTAGCAATGACCTTGAAAACTTCTTTCAGACTGATCTTTAAATAAACACATTGAATAAAGTGCCCTAATAACCTTCATGAGATGTAGGTCACATAGAGAGAAATAACCTTTCACAGGATTAAATCACTGATAATACTTGAAGACTAAAAGAAGTTTCCTAAGTGGAAAAATTAGTATTCATGCCAGACATGGAATAAATACTCAGTAAATGAATTTTCTCATTCATAATTCAAGCCAGATATTCCATTCTAAAGAAAGATCAGATTTTAGATATCAATTCTTGGTACCAAATCCTTTTTATTTCTGCACGAAATGAGAAAAGATACATTAAAAAAGCATTTTAATACTCACCAGGAACAAATACCAATGTTTTTTGAACATTCCATTTCATTTTTAAAACATGCAAGAAAACTCTGATGAGTAACTTAAAATCCACTTGATTTTATTTAAGCTTACTTATCTACACAGTGCATTCTTTGTGAAAAAGAGAAAAAAAGATTGTCTATGAATCCTGTAGAAAAATCCCTCATGTGTCCTTATCAATTGTTTCCTCTGCTGACAAAGGTAATTTCCTAACTTCTAGAATGCACATACATACAGTCACACTCACATATATGCACTCATACACAAAAGCATAGATAATTCTAACTCAGCCTTGAAATTTCACTCCAAACATAAATCATTTAAATTTTAACAAATCAGGTATCAATCCTATCTCAATTTAAATAAGGTTTGTTTTCATCCTCTATTGTCCTATCATGTCCTGCTTACAATACTCATTTTCATTCTTTCTGGCTCGTTCTTACTTCCTTTCTCCTCCCCTATTTCTTTTTCCCCTCCTCTTCTCTCTCCTTTCATTCTCTTTTCCCCTTCCTCTTCTACTTCCCCCTACCACATCCCCTCTTACCTTCCATTTCCCTCCCTTCTTTGCTCCATTAAAAAATTTAAAATATTAAATGTGACCTGACATTAATTTTACTTTTCCACCATTTACCATTTTCTTGGTATGTTTGTTTGTGGTACACTTTTTAAGGAACAAAGAAAAAGAAAAAAAAGTAAATAAGCAATGCTTCAATTAGGACATTATAGGCAATGTGACAATGTCACTAATGTGACTCTATTGTAATTCATGGTGGTCAATAATGGATTTACCTTGTCTTTAGTTATTGTTTGGGGCTATGCTAATATGGTAGTGATTATACTTAACTACCTAGTGGTTAGCCCTTAAATACAGAGGATCTGTCCCTATGATTTCTCTTATGGTACGCTTTTAAATTCTACAATTCATTTTTCATTGCAACGTAGCCTTTCCTTATTCTCATATTTCTTAAAGTACATTTCCTCTTTCTGCTCTTGCCAATTGCCCTGTCTTCCATATTGCCTTCCTATTTGATAGCTTAGGTCTACGCTCAAGAAAATGACCAGAAATACATACATACTTACATACATACATACATACATGCATGCATATATATGTGTGTATGCTTTCTTATTTGCTTGTTATCCTGTAAATATAAATATTTGTATGTTTACAATGACTGGCACTGTAATACTGGAATGACATAGGCACTCAAGGCACTGAAGGAATTTATTCTCAGATTTTTTGTCGAATATCATTTCTACTTTCTACATTTACGAAAAACATAATGATAAGCATGCTCCCTACAAATTCACAGTAACAGAAAGTATTTGAACATTGCTTGCTTCCTGCAGGTGGCCCAAATTCAATAATTCCATGCCACTTTTAGTTCATGCTGCTAGGGTTTGGTTTCTGTTCTTTCATGCAATCACTTATGAACTACCCAGACATTCTTTGTCCTTCCTAGGTGATTTCAACACAGGTTCTACATTTTCTCCCTCTGCCTTGTCTCCTGCAAAGTTTATGGTTGTATAATATAAGTCAATCACCTCACAGTTCCTCAGTCTCCTAGTCTCCAGTAATTTAATTTCTCCCAGCCACAAGCACAACCATATAATCCCCCAAATTTATGAAGATGGAAATTTCACAGAATTTCATATTCACACATTCTTACGTTGGAATAAATTGATCCAAATATTAATACATTTAGAAAATTTGGAAACATTCTTTGCATGAAACATGTCCATTCTGGATTTCAGATTGCTACCTTGCAATCATACAGGCTGAATGCATAAGGCATATGACTAGCAGGATCTCACAAATTCTCACAAAACTGGCTTTGAAATTGCATTTACACTTTTCATGAAATTCCATTTCAATGCCCAACTTAACATACAGTCTCTAAGAGAGCAATGAAATTTTCTTGAGATATAATTCACATGTACATGTATTTGTTGAGGATTTTTTATTTATAAGATTTAGGTCTTTGAATTTGGCATAATCAAATGAGCAAAATGGACCATGTTTTCATTTGGGCGCTTAGATCCTTTTCTTGAATTCTCTAGCAAATGTATTATTTTAAAATATCTATATAATATACATATGAATAAAATATAAATACATAAATAGATGTTATATAATTTTCAAATATATGTAAATATATAAAATATATTTAATAATAATGAATATAATGTATAAATATATAACATATGTATGTAGATGTAACTCATACAGATATATTTAAATACTATATATAACAAAATATATGTGTTATACATAATATAAATATATTTTATATAATATATAGTGCATATACAATATATTTTATATTATGCTTATTTATAAATATATGTGCATGTGTAATATATAATATAACTATTAATGAATATATATTTTAAAATATATTCTATAATTTTATGTGTCTCTGCATTCAAAAGATGCTCAGAAGTAGAGAAATATTTTCATTTGCTAGATCAAGTACCATATTCAACTTTCAGTTTCCTCTTCCATGATAACAAAAATACAAGGTCATAAGCTCATTTGTGGACAGGCTGAAAACATGTCTGCAATGTTGACAAGCATATGCAGAATATTTTGAAAACCATGGTTACTAGTGTTTGGGTTGGTATTTTTGAAGTTATAAATGAGTATTATATTTAAAATTGAATGCACTTAATACATTGCAATTATTTTCAATATTTTTGAATAGCACTTTCCTACTGAAAAGTTAGCTCCATAAGCCCAGGAGCCTTCATTTCTCTTTCTCTCTGTTTCCGTCTGTGTCTCTGTCTGTGTCTGTCTTTCTGTCTCTCTCTCCCTCTCCCTCTCTGCCTTTCCTTCCCATATTTCCAACAAAAAATATATTTGATATAAAAATTTTGTAACCTATGGAATTTAATTAAATTATTATTTATTTAATAAACTTCCAGGTTTTCATTTGTTCGCAGTTTTGTCTAAATTGTCTGTTTTTAATACTTTCTTAAAAATATTTAACCTCAGTAGAAAACAAAACAGGGACACAAATGATAAGAAAAGACAAACGTACATATTGTCATGCTTAGAAGGAAATTTTGAGCTTCATTCTCTTGTTAAGAAAGTTTCAATTGCCTTTCTCATTATAGCAGAGATTCACATTATGATACACGTGGGAGTTTCTCCTTTATTTTTTTGAATGTTGAAATGTTTATTGCCGGGCTGGGAATACTGCCTAGTGGCAAGACTGCTTGCCTTGTATACATGAAGCCCTGGGCTTGATTCCTCAGCACCACATATATAGAAAATGGCCAGAAGTGGTGCTGTGGCTCAAGTGGCAGAGTGTAGCCTTGAGCAAAAAGAAGCCAGGGACAGTGCTCGGGCCCTGAGTTCAAGGCCCAGGACTGGCAAAAAGAAAAGAAAAGAAATGTTTATTGCCATGACCTGGACTGGCACTGACAGTTACCAATCTAAGAAATGTGCACACTGGAGGTTGGCACAAGCATATTTCTTTAAAAAATAAAACAAACATACCATTTAATTTGAGGGTAAAAACCAGCTTCTAAGCCTTCCAAAGCCTGCGTTTTCCACATTCTGTATGCTAATGACTAATCAAATCACAATCAATGTGCATTTGAAACCACAATGCAAATACTGAACTACATTTGATGATGTAAATATACGATAATAATTATGGAAATTTCCTTGAATTAAGGGTGGCAAATATTAGTGTAACTAATGTAGCATTTTGTTAGGTCCTAACTGATTCAATCTGCCTAAGATACTGAAGAAGATGTCACTTTTAGTACATGCACTAACCCACCTTTACAAAGTCCATAGTTTATGTTTTCTAGATAATTTTATGGGAAGCACTTACTTTGTTCAGACTACCTTTAATACACTGGGTAATCTATAGGAAATTAGAAGGTCCTACATATGTATAACAAGGCAATTGAATACACAAAAGACAATATCAGATGCTTTTGTTGAATAGAAGTGTAGTAAATGAGATGTTCTTTTGAAAGCAGGAAGGTTTAATTTACTATACTAGTTGATACTGACAGGCTGTATCGGAAGGAGTTAATTCTGTTCACAAAGGAAGGTGGTGTTTATCTGTAAGAACCATGTACTGATTTTGCTTCCACCTTGAACTAGAGGTGGTTAAGATAATCTTATCAACAGTTCAAAATGAATGCACCTCAGGTCTCAAATTTTGAGATAGCACTATACATTGCCAAGAAATTGTATACAATGTTTTGAATGAGTCTCTCAGTCCTGCAAAGTAGAACCTACCACATTCTTCAGATGAGAAAATAGAGATAAATACTTTAATTATTGTGCTTATTTACCTTAATGGGCAAATTCTCAAAATTATTTTACTTATTTTCTGTCAAAATAATATTTTAATTTATAGGATATTAATGCTATTATGATATGAAATATACTAAAAAAATTCCCCACCTCTCTTTCCAAGAACTCTTTCAGTTCACATCTTTTTCAAGTTTTATCTATATATTATCATGTTTTAGAACTAATAAATGGATTATCTTCTCTATAAGCTATGAAAAAACTGGTTTCTTCTCTTTAAAAATAGTTACATATTATTTGGTTTTGTCTCATTTAGTAGTAATTTTAATACTTTTTCTGTTTGTGTGTGTGTGTGTGTGCATGTGTGGCAGCATTTGGATTATGTTCAAATTTTTACTATGGGCCAAAATATTACAAAATCATTACTTTTAATATTTTCTCATTATCAGCTATATATATGTTTTGTTTATAAAATTTAAGACTCTCCAGGAGTATATGGTATTATATATTTTGGAAATTTATAACATTAAATGTGTTTTCATTGTGAATTTTTTCATCCAATTCTGGCAATTCAAAGTTATGGTTACTAATTATATTTTGTGAAAATAACTGTTTGTAAGACACATAAAAGAATACTTATGGAGGATTCACCCTCAGAAAACATGCAAACCACCTTCCTATGATAGAAAAGGAGAAATAACATGATTTAAATTTTATTCTCCACTTGTTGTATTACATATTTTAATCTATAAACAATCATTATCATTATTTTATTGTAGAAAAATGTAATGCTTTCAAATACTAAAACAAATGAATCAAACAAATAATCAAAACAAATGAATCAAAACAAATGAATCTGTTTATGACAGAACTGAAGTTTACAGAACTTGCTAATGGTAAATTTAAGATTTGATGAAAAACCTCTGACTGAGTTAATGCCATTCTCATTTGAGCATATGATAAAAGATGTGAGGTAAGGATTTTTAAGCATTTTCTTAGTACATAGTTCATTATCTTCTTATTTGGTCATAAATTACATACCTATATAGAGAGATATGATACATGGTTTCTCATAACAACAAGGTCTCATGAATTAAATCATACATATTTTCCTGTGAATAGGAAAATAATTCAGCTGATTGATTTCTCCCCATGGGATAGATTAGATAAAGGTTTCAATGATGCAGATTTAGAAAGACATCTATATAGAGGCCAAACAGTAATTTCTATAAAAATCTGAAATAAAAACATAATCTTTTTTTGGAAAGTTGGGTTGCTAATAGTGCTGTGAGAATATTAACAGGGCATTAATAGAACATTTTGTTGCACAGTACAATCAAGAACAATCTGGCAGGAATTAAAGCAACATGATGAAGCATAACATGGACAGAAATTACTCGAGTTTATTTATAACAAATATCTCAGAGTGCTTAATGAAGACTCCTAGCGTGTTCTGATAAATCTTAAATCATCGCTTCAGCTCCTTTATATTCAATCTAAGCCTCTCTTTATTGTGAGTGCATCTACTCTCACAACCACAGCTCCTGGTTTCCCTTCCACTTTAATGGTTTTGAAATGGCCAATAAATAAGGTGAATACATATGTATATAGAAAGAACGTTCTCTGAAATGCTGTATTATTTTGTTGTTGTTGTTGTTGTGAGGATTCATACCCTGATGTGGTCCTATGGCACATAAACTCTTCCATGTTGGTGAATAGTACATTCATATTGAATGAGCTAAATTATCCCAGATGCTAGAAACTCCCAGCAATGAAGTTTTCTGTGCAATTGTGTATTTGCTGTAAAGGAATGGACAGTTTATTCCCCAGGAAGTGCTTTGATTTTCTCCAACATCAGGTATTTTATTGCACCAACTGCACAGTTATTAGAATATAACACTTTATTTAAAAGAAACTCACCCCATCATCTGGTAGTTACAGTTAACCAAAGGTATCATGTAAAGGTAAGACAATACACTCTAATAAACTCAGGCACAGACATATGCATATGGTTAGTTTATGCCTAGTCTGGGAAACCTTCAGCAATCCTTACCTTCTTCTGTTTTTGACAAATGGTTCACTACATTAAAAGAAAGGGAATCCATTCCTTGGTAGAGATTGCCTGATGGCTGCTTCTCACTTTTGCCTCTTTGAACAGTATGAAATATATGAAATATTAGCCCAGGTGCATGCAACTTAAGAGCAAATTTAACTGAGTCATCCATGAGCATCTCACATAGGTGGGCAAGCCCACAGCCAGCTGGGCGCATTTAGATATCAAAAACCCCTGTTTTAATCCAAGCCCCCTGGATTCTGAAAGGTTTCAGACTGTGATAGAGATATAAGGATCTTCCAAGTCAGAGCAAGCCTCTGGAATTGTGCACTGCCACTCTAAGTTGTTAAAGAAAATGAAGAGGAATATAGGACATTTTCTGCAGGAAAAATAATCTAACTTATCTTGCTTTGGCACTTCATATTTTTCTCTAATGGAAAACTAAGTGAACCATCAAGTTTGGAGCATAAACGGTGGGCCTTAAATTCTCCCTCAGCTTTTTCAGTCATGACTATTGTCTTATCATATAAGCCATGTGTCCACTTCTGGCTTTTGTTTTGGGATTTGTCTGTTAATCCAAACTTTGACTCTCCTCCTATGTATTTGTGTAGGTGGGAAGCTCTGGCACTGTGTTAGGCTTGGAGATGGTTAAGTGAAACTGGGAAGCCAAGAACAAAGTAAAAGATGAAAGCGTTTGTAGAAGGAGACCAGTTCTATTGCTATAAGCAAATCCTTAGTCTCTGGAGCTATGTTTGATAGGAGTTAGGACTAAGCAAATCTGTGTAGAAGTATCTAACTTATATTTAATTTGCTCAGAAATATACTGAAAGTGTTATAGACGGACTCTAAATAAACTGATTTCATATTATTTTGTTGGAGAGGAAATCACTATAACTTTGGTAATGTATTACTAAATTGTGCATTTAAAATACTCTTTGTGGTGCTAGAACTTGAACTCTATGCCTGGTGCTGTCTCTGAGCTTCTTTTGCTCAAGGCAAGCGCTCTACCACTTGAGCCAAAGCACCACTTCTGGCTTTTTTCAGTAGTTTATTGGAGATAAGAGTCTCACAGACTTTCTTGTTGTCTGAGATGTCTTTGAACTGTGATCCCAGATCTCTTTCTTCTGAGTAGCTAGGATTACAGGTGTGAGCCACAGGTGCCTGCCACCAGCAGCTGGCTTAAAATTATTTACAAAATTGTTTAACTAATTTGTTTTGGGGAAAACAGTACCTGAAATGTTTTTTTGGTTTAGAAGGGCATTTTTTTTAACATGTCTAGGAACTAGAAAGTAAGTTATTATGATATTAGTTATGTATCACATAAGTTAAAAATCCAAGTGTTAATTAAAACAATTGATTTTTTTTCTCCTTGAAAAGACTACAGCTAGTAGTATTTTGGATACATACAGTAGACTGATAATTACAACAGAAAGCATTAAAACTAAGTGCCGTTGATCAGATTTCTCTGTAATGTTTGGTATGCATCAAGTTCTCTGACAACATGCAATTAAAGGCCTAATGCAGAGGTCTATTACAAAGTGATCAGAACCAAAGGAAACTGGGCAATCACTTTGATGGCATTAGCATCTTGGGTCTTTTCTTGCTAATACTCCTTTAAATTATCCTTTCTGCCCAAGGCTTGAGATATTAAGATCTCAGGACAATTTCTTCTGTCTTTACCACTGATTGAAGTGACAACCACAGACAAATGTGTGAGGAGATACACACTATGCCAAACATATTCACTCCACTCTTGAAGGATTGAGAGTTCTACATAGCGAGTTGAAGTGAAGCATAGGTTTGTACCTATCATTTCAAGGAATCATTTAATGATTCCTTGTAGACAATGCCCTATGGAATCATGGTGTACAGCAGCAGAGACATGGTTTAACTCCCAGAAATTTCTGTTCTGCTTTTTGCTTGGAAATTTCCCCCTATTCATATACAAAAGGGAACTATTTTAAAATGAGACTGTATTGAAACAATATGAAAATAATTATGAGAAAAGCAAAAATTACTCTTTATAGTTACTGACATATACATGCAACACACAATCTCTGCTATGCTCAATCTAATAGATGCCATTTCATTTATTTCTAGTATATAAAATAGATAAATTACATTTTTACATCTTCAATATTCAGAAAGTAAAAATAAAATCATTGGTACTCAATTTGTCCCTAAGGTCATTTACAAAAAGAAAGAGCAGAAATATCATCAATAGTACATTATACAATAGACTCAGGAAAATAGTGAGGATAGTTGTTTTTAATAGTGCATGGCCAACAAAAAGAGTACCTATTATTTTATCTGTCTGTCTGTCTAATCTATCTACTAAATTACCTACCTATGGTGAAGTGATGAGTATAGGAATTGAGCCTTTATTAAAAGGAATTATATCAAAGTTTTCATATATGTTAGCATGGCTGATAGCACAGAAGTTGCGTGTACTGGGCATTATATGATCACAAGCACCTTAATCCTAAAGAGGCAGAGAGATGTTTTACAAACACTGAAGGGAATGCAGCACAATACAGAAGAATGTGTTTTCATTGCTGTTGGGAAGTCTGCCTCCTAACTCCCGTCTCCAAAGAGTTAAGAAATCAATTTGCATATCTGAATATTCATGCCTACCAGATCTTTCTTTATTGATTTCTGCACATGTGGAAATTACATCAAAGTGGTATACTCAGAGAAGTGTGTTTCCACTGCAGACCTCTCATACTTTTCCCATAATTCCTTGCTTCCTTCTTCTCTTTCAGTCAACCAATATAGGCAAAAATATTTCTTGAGCACCTGTTATGGTGATTCATGATTTAATCACACACAAGAACATAATCTATGTCCAATAACAGTTTTCAAAATGGTTTATCTCTTGTTATTTCTTATATATTCCTGAGACATGAATAGAAATTAGAACTATCATTGTTTCATGAATAATATATCCAACCACTAGATCAAACAAATTCAACATAGCAGACTGAAGTCTGTCCTTGGTAAGATAGGCGACAAAATTTGTTGTTCTTACATTGTTGGTGTCTGTTTAAAAACTTCCCAGAATAGAGGAAACTTGTTAACGTATGGTAAATTCCCACAGATAGAATTGAGTTGTCACATCATGTGATTCTGTTCTTATTCTCAGTCTGAATCCATCTAATTTTGAAACAGTGCAAAATGGATAGAATTTTTAAAATTCTTGAACTTGGAAGAAAATAAAGATGACTACAGATTTATTAAAACACAAAAACTAGTCTCTTTACACTGGAGGCTTCTAATAATATAGGACACTGTTTTCACCATTTCTATTAATTCATATGGAAATTTTTTACAGTACATGAAGGAATCATAGATGCTTTAACTTTCCTTGAGTGCTTATCAGAAAATCAGAATTTCTGACACATTTTCAGTGAAAATGGATATTAATGGGAGCTCATTGTAATTTGTGTGTTTACATACTTTATTCTAATCTATCCTAATGGACAAATAAAGTTATATGCATTTATGGAGTAGGGTGTGGTATTTCAAAACATATATAAAACATAAGAATCAGGCCAGGATAATTATCATACCCATCACATTAAATATCTATTATTCCTTCAGGTTAAAAACACGTAAATTCATCTCATCTAGCAATTTTGCATTATCCAGTAAATCACTGTTGGGTAAAGTCATCCTATCATGATCTAGAACACAAGAAGACACACTCTCCTCTCTTTTTTTTTTTTTTTTCTGCTAGTCCTGGGGCTTGAACTCAGGGCTTACGCACAGTTCCTGAGCTTCGTTTTGCTCAAGGCTAGCACTCTACCACTTGAGCCATAGCAACACTTCTGTTTTTTTCTGTTAATGTGGTACTGAGGAATAGAATCAAGGGCTTTATGCATGCAAGGCAAGAGCTCTACCACTAAGCCACATTCCCAGCCCACTCCTCCTCTCTATAATAATACAGTCGTTTTCTAATCTCTCTCCTCTTTCCCCCTCAAGACATTCACAGCCTCAGGTAAATACTCTTTTTTTTTTTTTTTCGTTGCCAGTCCTGGGGTTTGAACTCAGGGCCTGAGCACTGTCCCCCTGGCTTCTTTTTGTTCAAGGCTAGTACTCTGCCACTTGAGCCACAGTGCCACTTCTGGCTTTTTCTATATGTAGTGCTGAGGAATCGAACCCAGGGCTTCATGTATGCAGGGCAAACACTAACCACAAGGCCATATTCCCAGCCCAGGTAAATAATTTTGTACTCTCCCAGCAGTCAAATTTTAAACTGATGCATTGGAGTAGATGATATAACATTTGCCTTTTTTTACATTGCTAACTTCTTGTATTTAGTCACCTTAAGAATAATCCATGTTGTTGAAGGTGATTGAATTTTGTTCTTTATGGCTGCATAGCATTGTGTGTGTGTGTGTGTGTGTGTGTGTGTGTGTGTGTGTGTACCCATTGTAAACACAGATTAATTCTCAATCTTGGATATTTTCAATAATATTGCCATTAACACAGGAATAGAGCTATTTTAATGCACTTATTTTCTTCCATTTGGATATATATCCAGTTGTGGTTCTGCTAGAACATATGGCATTCTATTTTTAGTTTTTGAGGAATGTACATTCTGTTTCCATGGTGGCTATACTAATTTACATCTCAACAATGATATTTTTATCTCTCTAAATCTTTGTCAGAATTTTTAATTATTTTTGTCTTTTACTAGGGAGGTTTGTAGCAATAAACATGTATATCAATAATAAAGGAAAGCCAGTAGCTAATGACTCACACATGTAATTATAGCTACTTAGGAAGCTGAAATATGGAGGATTACTGTTTAAAACCAATTTGGGCAGAAAGGTATATGATACTCCCTCTCCAAAAAATAACAACTAAACAGAAAAAAAAAACATGCTCTGGGTCTGGTGAATTGGAACAGCCCAAACTGTGAAGAAGCAAGTTGATAACTAGGCCTATGCTGAAGCTCCAGTACAGACCAAACAATGAAATTTAAAGAAATTTTAAAATAAATAAGACATGGTGCGCCAAAAAGAACTAGCAAAACAAGAACAGAGCAACCATAAATTAAGAAGAGAAAGACAGAATAAAGTTCAGTCTGAAATAAACAACATTAAAACCAGCACATGAAAGGATCATGGATCATGGATCATGACAGTTTAGGGGAAAAGTTTGTGGGACACCTCCTCTGATTCCATCCCCGCAAGAAAAACCTGAAAATTATGGTCTATATCTGCTATCACATTTACAAATGAGAAACATAATTAGGATGTCTATGGTCAGCCCATTGTAGGCAAAAGTGAGACTTAAAAAAATTATAAAAGGATAACAAAACAAAAAGAAATTTTGCAATGCGATAAAGCAGGCACTCTTTATCAAAAAGCAAAGGAACAAGAGCAGTTCAAACCCAAACAAATAAAATTAGAGATGAAAATGAATACATGGCCACTACTATCACTGAAGTATAAAGGATTATTAGAAATTATTATGAACAACTATTTACCAAAACTTGGTAAAACCTAGAAACAAAAACCTGACAAATTCTTTGGCATATATAACCTACTAGATTTTAAGAATTCATTAAAAAAAAAATAGAAAATCTGGCCTGTTGTGGTGATTCATATTTGTCATCATAGCAGAAGGAGAGGTTGGAAAGACTGTGATTTGAGGCCATCCAAAGCAAAAAGTGCATCTCTAAACATAGTGCCTGGTTACGCTTGCCAATCATGCCAGCTGTGTGGAAAGCATAAGTAGCATGGTCACAATTTAGGCTAAAATTGAGAATGTAATCTCAAAACAACTAAAGCAAAATAAATAAATAAAAAGTAAAATTAAATTAAATCCAAAGAAAATTTCAATATGCCAAAATGAGTAACAAAACTGAATGAGCAGTGTGTTTCTCATCAAAAGAATGTATGGCTTTGCTAGGGAATCACACCAAACCATTAAATAAATGACAGTATTTTCCTCAAACTATTCAAAACTCTGATATGAAAGATCTTTCAAAATTAGTTGACCTACCATTAGCCTATCTCTAAATAAATAAACAGGAAATGCATGTAACAAAAAAATAAGAAGGAAGAAAGGATGGAATAAACTAAGGAATAAATGAACAAACAAAAATAAACCTCAAGAAAACTATGGTCAATTTACTTTCAATAAATTTTAAACTGTAGTCATCAACCATTTTTAATAGAGAATGTTACAAATATCCAACATCAATTGTTTAGCTCCTAGATGCAAATGTACTACCCTATTTGTTTCCTCACCAAGTCACATTAATCTAGAGAGAGCAAAGACAAAGCTTCCAATTGTAATTCATCTAAGTTTTCCATCATTTAATGACTAATAGGGACATCAAGCTTATTTGAGGAACATTGTCATTTTCTGAGCAATTGTGGCTGTGATTGTCTTAGCCTGCATACTTCTTTATTCTATAAAGAATCTCAATATTCTGCCTCTGCAGTTTGCATTAGAATAGTTTAGTTTCAGCATCAAGTGAACCTATCTGAAGGACATTTCTTTTTATAAAAATGTGGACACTAGTGGGCACAATGTAACTATTGTGACTTGGCAGCTATTCTTGACTACATAAGTTCCTTTGAGGTCAAATGATCCAATGTCTAGGTGATACTTTTGTAATGTCCTATAAAAAACTAAGTTTTCATTTTTATGGCAAGTCCTAGTTCTTCTCAACAACAAGGACACCTTACGTCTTGTATTTTTATGAATCTTATCAATTTTAATGAATTTTATCTTAGATATTGAAAAAGGTGGTCTTAAAAAGTGGCACAAAGAAAGATTTTCAGTCTACTTAGAAGAGGAACTGGTTTTTACTTCACCCATTACTATGTGTCACAAATACACAAATAAAATAGATTTACTTTTCCCTGAGGCTTGCTTAAGCTAAGGTCAAACAAAGGGAAAGAATAAAGCCATATTCTGCTCCTCTTTTTGATCTGCTGAAAGCTCCAAAATGAAATTAATATTGATTTCCACTAAGAAAAGACAAACATTTTAGGTGGGCATCTATGTTTATAATTGGCCTATTATTGATGGGTGGTTAATACAAAGCCATCACTAGTAAATGGAATCATGATTCAGGCTTGAAAATAAAGCAGGAATTTAATTTTGCAAGGACTCAGGCCATAACTAGGCCAAATTGTTTTTCTCAGTAATAATTCAGACAACATAAACCACCAGTCTGACATACCTTACTTTGTACTTGCAAAATCTAGACATCTTCAGTCATCTGTAATAGGCAGAATAATGGCTGTTGGAGACATTCACATTCTAATTTTGAGAAGTTGTGAATATCTTACATTATCTGGCAAAGGTCAATTAAGATTTCAAGAAGACTTAAGATAGTAGATCAGTTGACCTTAAGTAGAAAGATTACCCTGGATTATCTGTGTTGATTTAAGGTATCTTTAAAAGTAGAAGAGGGAGATAGAAGTGACACCAACTAGATGGTAACAAGAAAGGAAATTTCCAGGCATCATTGGCCTGGAAGATGGATGAAGGAGGACATGAGCCAAGGAATGTAGGTAACACTCAAAACTGGAAAAGGTGGGAAAACAGATTTCTCTTTTAAAGCCTACAATAAGCAATGTTCACTGCTTCTGCTTTGATCTTAGCCAGTGAGCTCTTAGTTGAACTACAGATATTTAAAATTGGGAAATACATTGCTTTGAACTGATCTTTTAGTACTGTTACCACAACAGTGTAGTACTTACCCACCCACAACTCTCACTTTCATATTTCAAATAAGAAGTAATTATAGCCACAGTGTGCTCTTCTTATGGTGGTGTACCAGTAATATAAAATTTATTTCTTACAAATCATTTTAAAATGCAAAATTTTTTAAGTGAGGAATTTGAGCCTTATGAAATTTAACATTGCATTAAGTAAATGCTGAACAACCATTTGAGCACCAATATTTCTAACTTATTTCAAAATCTGGATATTTCACCTGTATCATCTCAAATGATAGGTGATATTTCTGATCTACTAGTGCTATTATCATTTGATGATAATTAAAATCACAAAATGTATAATTTTGTAATTATCCAGAAGGAATATATGAATTTCATAATTAATTTGTTTTTATAAGTAGAAGTTGAATAAATTGTCCCAGTCCTTTGAATGACAAACTTAGTTTGGATAAATATTACTGATCTAAAACAATTATTTTGTAATGCTAACAAATGACCAGAAAGGGAAAATGTATAGCTTAAATAAAATTTACAACATTTTATGTAATTACTTCATAAGAAAAATAAGTATCTGACCCTACCAGAAAATGAATATAACTTTTGAGAGTGCTCTAGTTCTATGATTATTACATTGACATAATCAAAATCCACTGTTACTTTTTTTTTCTTTTGCATCACAGTACAAAAATATTCTTTTGCACACCTCTGTCATGAAGTGGCTTTAGGTAAAGGTACAAACCTAGGTTCATAACCCAAGCTACAGCTTGGTATTTTCCCTTCACTTGTGTAGCTCTTTGTGGCAATCTAGAGTGGAAAAATGCCCAGGGAACCAATGCAGAGAAGGCTACTTCTGCAGGAAGAAACACAGATTCCAAGGAAAAACAAGCCCTCCAATTTCCAGCACCACTATTTGCCAATAACAGACTCACTATCTTAGTGGACAGATTTAGTACTATATTTCCATGTATGTGATTTTCACTTGAAAAGTTATTTGGGTGCTGGCTTCTTTCTCCGTTAACTGTCAGAATATGGACTTCCTAGAGCATATCCCTTAGGCTCAATTTTGATAAATTGAGTTAATCTAGGAATGCATCCATTTCTATTAAAGTTTCTAATTTGCCTGTGCAAAGATATAGAAATCATTCCTTCATAATGTTACAGATATTCCCTTTCTTTAACCACAATTTTATTTCAATGAATGTTTAGTCAGATTGGCTAAAGTTTTTATTTTTATTTTTTACCTATTTTGTTTCTTTTTAAAGAAAAATTTTGTTTCTGAGTTTTTAATATTTTGAGTTCCTATTTCATTGATTCCTGCCATAATCTATTATATGTTTTCTTCTACTGGTCTAGGGTTTGGCTTTCTTTGTTTTGCTTGAGATACAGTATTAGATTATTACTTTGTGATAACTCTATTTTGTTAATGTGGGTACCTAATATACACTCTCATCTTTTTTTTTCTTTCAAATTTTTATTGTCAAAATGTCCTACAGATTCATATGAAAGGCAGTGAGTACATTTCTTCTCCTACTTGTTACCTCCTTCCTCATTTCCCCCCTCCCCTTCCCCCTTTTCCTCTCCCCACCCAAGAGTTGTGCACTTGTTTTACACCAAATGGTTTCTAAGTGTTGCTTTTTGAATGGTTTGTCTTTTTGTTCTTTGTCTCTCGATTTTGGTATTCCCTCTCCCTTCCCCAGTTCTAGTGCCCATTTCCAAAATATCCAGGGTACTCAGATATAGTACAGTGGTTGCGAGGGTGCAGCCACAGGAAGGGACTGCAAGAGAAACAAAATTAGACAAACCACTCAGTCAAACAGACAAGGAAAAAGAGAAAAAAAGGAGTACGAGTTCACAAGGCATGTTGAGAATAATTACAACAGTGGAGTTCATTTCACTTGGCATCTTCTAATGCGGTCATATGGGTGTAGTTATTGGGGTATTTTTGTCTTCTACCATGACTAGCCTATTCCTAGTACTAGTTATTCCCTATGAGGGACACCATAGGGTTTATGTTTCTTTAGGTCTGGGTCACTTCATTTAGTATGACTTTTTCCAATTGCTTCCATTTCCTTATGAATGGGGCATTGTCATTCCTTCTGATGGAGGCATAGAATTCCATTGTGTAACTATAGCTCTTGTATTCCAATTGTTTGTAGGTTATGCTTTTATTTCCATTGGATTCTAGAAAACTGGGTTTTCTCTCGTTGTGTTGTTCAGTCTCCATAAGTTTGAATATTTCTGATTGTTTCTTTTGCTGGTAACATCTAATTTTATCTTTTTATGGTCTGAGAAGGTATAGTGGGTATTTTGATTTTCTTATATCTCTACAAAGTTTCTGTAGAATGTAGACTATGATCTATTTTGGAGAATGCTCCATGAGCTGCTGACCAGAATGTGAATTGTAAAGCTGCTGGCTGAAATGTTGGTAGATATCTGTTAGGTGCACTTGGTTAGTGCTGCCATTTAAATCTTAGATTTCTTTATTAAATTTTTGCCTGGATGACATAATTATCATTGGCAGAATCTATGTGAATTTTAAATTTAAAAAATTGTTCAAGTCAAGCAACCTATTATTTGATACACACCCCCCCCCCCCCCACACACACGCACGAACTGCTAGGTTTTCTTGGTGGAGAGTTCCCCATATTAACAAGATGTAAATTTGTGCATTTGACAAATATTGTTTTCAAATGTCCTTTGTTGGATATGAATATAGTTACTTATCAATTTTTGTGGTTCATATGCCTGAAAACCTTTTTCTAACCTTAAATCCTAAACCAGTATTTATTTTGTCAGATAGAGAGCTTTTTGTAAACAATGAGAGGCAGTTGCCTTTCCATTCAAGCCACTTTTCTATATCTTTTGATAGTAGAATTGAGTCTATTGATATCGAGTGTTAGAATTGAAATGTGTATATTAGTTCCTACCATTTTTCTTCCAAATTTTAGTTTTGTATTTTTTTCTGATATCTATTGTTTAGCTATGCATCAACAAATATATGCTGTTTTCTTTTCTCATGCTCATGGTGATTTTCAAGAGTATCTTCCATAGTAGTAGGTTAATGGAGATAAACTGTTTTAACTATGTTTCTTATGGAATGTTTTTATTTGTCCTTTGTTACACATGAAAGCTTTCAGGGATAGGGTATTCTAGTACGGCAGTTGTTTATGCGGAACATACATCATTTTAAGCCCTCCTTGCATTTATGCTTTCTACTGAGAAATCTGTTGCTATTGTGAGAGGTTTCCCCATAAAGGGCCTTGTCTTTTCTTTGCTTTCTGATATAGTTTACTGAGAGTTAAAATAGCTCATTGTAACTGGATGGGATTTTCTTTAAGATTTGAGAAATTTTCTGCTATTTCTGTGCTGAATGTATTTCCTATGTCTTTGATATCTTCATTCTCCTTTCTTAATACCCGTAAGATATATGGTGTATCACTGATTTGCAAACTTCTTGCAATTCATTTATATTCTTTGATTTTTTAATCCCTCTGTATTTTCTACTACACAGATTCCATCTTCAACCTCAGAAATTCTGTGTTGCATATAATTTAGTCTGCTAGAGAGGACTGACACTATATTTTAATCTCTCTGCCTTCTGTTTTGTTGTTTTAGGGATTTCTTGTTACTGAGATCTTTTCCCATGTCTTTGGCTTCCTTACTCCACTAATTTATCCATCTCTCCTAAGGTCATTTTTAGCTACTTACCTGTTATTTCCTCTTATCTTCTTGCTCTCCTTTATTTATGTTTACTTGATTTTCACTTAGTTTTTATCCATCTTATCATCGAATTTCATTTTCTTTATGTTTGTATTGTTGTTTTATTATGTTATTGTTAAGATGGGGGTCTCTATCATTTTTATCCTAGCTACTCTAAAACTGTGCTTCTCTTGATCCCCATTTCCCAAATAACTAGGACTAAAAATGTTATTATAACTGTTCATTTTGGGGCTGGGAATATGGCCTAGTGGCAAGAGTGCTTGCCTCCTACACTTGAAGCTCTCGGTTCGATTCCCCAGCACGACATATATGGAAAACGGCCAGAAGGGGCGCTGTGGCTCAGGTGGCAGAGTGCTAGCCTTGAGCGGGAAGAAGCCAGGGAAGGTGCTCAGGCCCTGAGTCCAAGGCCCAGGACTGGCCAAAAAAAACCCTGTTCATGTTGATTGTCTTAAAGAATGCTGGAGTGGCTTGAAATTTGACAATCAAATGGTAGCTTTAGTTAAGTTTAGAGAATTTTCAGCATAAACAACTGTGCATGTATTCAAATGTTTAGTTCCTTTGCTTTTGAAAGACAGATGTACTTCATTCAGCAAAATGGACCACATAATCTAGGACATAACAGGTTATATGTGTATTCTCTGAGTAACTCATCTGACAAAAAGCTGCAATCTAGCATGGTCTCGCTATACTGAATCCAGTAATCCTGGCCCCAGTATCCCATAAATACTGACACCACAGGGTACATATGATTTTCAGTTTATTTATTGTCTTTTATTTTGGAAGAAATTTAAAATGTTTGAACCTAAAATTATTTTTGTATACTTTCAATCATGCGGCACATTTTTTTTCATTTAGATTTAGATTTGCAGATAGATTATAATATATTATAACATAGTTTTGCAATGCATATATGTATGCATCATTAGGATGAACATGTCTATGACATAGTGTTTTGCTATTGCAATTGAAATTAAGTAGGAAAAAATAAAGATGATTATGGATTTATAAGAACAGAGACGTGCCAAGATCGGTACTCTTACTGTAAGTAGCATAACTTTCCCATAAATGCCATGTATTTCTAAGAGGCTGGAGAGCTACGTTAGGTTTTTTTTTTTTATTTCCTCGATTTTATCTTTCAAATAGCAATCGAGGTAATTGTCTATTGAATTAAAATAAGCTTCTGGCACTTCTTCATGGATCATAGTACACTTTAATAGTAAGGCCTTATTTTTAGTAGTGGAGGATGATTATGCAGGACAACAAAACCAATGCATCTCTTGATACTCATTTGTACTGGTTAAATGGGTCTAAGTGAATTGTTAACAAAGTGGCATAATTTGTATAAATGTATTTTACTGCTGCTTTTAATATAAAACTGTCTCTGTAAATTGTATTTTAAATCCCCTCTAAATTAAATATTTTTACTTTCTCAGGATTAAATCCAAGAATAAAAAGGCAAGGTAGAAATGAGATACCTTGTGTTTTTGTGTGTACATGTGCGTGCGTGTGTGTGCACACACACGTGCATTTGTGTGGGCAGGCACATGCACATGTGATGCTTCTGGAGTCTAGGTGCTGTCCTTGAGCTTTTTTGCTCATAGCTTGCACTCTAGGACTTGAACTATTGCTCCACTTCTGGCTTTTTGTTGGGTAATTGTTGACAAACGTGTCTCATAGACATTCCTGCTTGGGTTGGCTTCAAACCATGATCCTCAGATCTCAGCCTCCTGAGTAGGTAGGATTACAGATTTGAGCCAGTGGTACCCACCAAGTTACCTTTTGATGCACAGCAAAGAATTTAATAGCAAGGAAAGCCATACTGAAGTAACATGCTACACTTTGCAATATACTGAGCTTCTTTTTATCAAAGGCATCAACTTGCTATTTAAAACACATTTTTAGGAAAGTTTTATGCATCCAAAGAGAACTGGGCATGTTTCTCTTAAGCACTTCATATGCATGTAGAATGGCATCATTTCATGACTTCTTCTTTTGAATCCACACGATAACAAGGTACCTAGGACAACATGGTATATACTTCATGATAGTAGTATAACTGCAAATATTTTTAAATCATCATCATCATAATGTATGCATGGGTATATGTGATTAAATTTGACAAAAGAACTTTTTTCATCACTATTAATGTGGTAAGGAAGGAACTCTTGGACAAATCTTATTCAATGTCATTTGGCTTTTTAATTATAGAGCATGGTTTGGAGACTAAACTGCCTAGCCTCTATCATTTGCAAATTGCTTTTTCTGTCCTTTTGCTTTCTTTTCAGTTTTTGGTATGCATGTTGGTTGTCAGGGCTTGGGCACTGCCTCTTACCTTTTATGCTCAAGGCCAGTAAACTGCTATTTGAGCCACAACTCCAATTCTGATACTTTTTGGTAGCTAAGTAGAGATAAGGGTCCAATGAACTTTCTTGCCTGGGTTTGTATGTGTATTCTCAAATGTCTCCTTTCCACTTACTGGCATGGTTATGAGGGTAGGTAAATTGGTCTTTAAATGAATATTGAAATTAATAAGCTTAGAGTCTATGCTACCATGAGTTAAAATATGAAATCATAAAGTTGAAAATAAAAGATGACATCACACTTTCATCAGTTTGAAAGTCGTATGCAGGTCACATTTCTTAAGTTCTCAGGCAACAGAAACACCTGCTTATTTATAAGAGTGCAAGTAGTGTTCAGAATGTAGAGTGATAATAAACCACAAAACATGACTTAAAGTATTCCTTTCATTAACAAGTGGTAATTCAATAACAAAACAAATTTAGAGTTTTGTATGTCAATAACTATTTAGTGTCTATCAGTTACTTATGAGTACTATGTATAGCAGCCTTTAGAAAAAGAAGAATCCGAAGACTTATTTACATGTATAATAGATGGGAATATAAACCTGTCTATAAATCAGGTTTTGAATTTTACTATAATCGTGCTTTTCAAAGTAGATAATTAAATAGCTATGTCTTTGGGAAAAGGTCAGCCTGTTGGGATAGCACAGATTAATCTCTCTAGGGCATTTGTTCTTAATAACCATGAATCGTTGTTTCATAAGCTTGAAGGCTTGGCACTATTCCATCCAGACTAAAATACTTTGTAAATGACAGGAATTCACTAAGAAACACTGTAATAGCTTTATTTAATCACCAATTAACCTGCATAAGCACCTTTGTGTTATCATCTACCAGTTAGCCTATGTGATGATCAGATAATGTAGGAAAATGAGAACAGGGAAGCCTCCTGGGTTTCTTTGTTCTTTTCTGTCTACTTTGGTGTTAGCACCTTGGGCAAGATGTAGAAGGCAAAGATATGTGAACTCAGGTTCACACAGAATAAAACCTTGTTTTCTGAATATCTGCCAAATGATTTTGTGGAATATTATACAAATGACGAACACTTTCTGATACAGCTTAAGAGAATCCTAAAAAATCCTTCATCAGTATGACCAAAGTCTTCATGTCATTCCTATGTACTTATTAAAGCCCTTTAATTAGAAAACATACATTTCAAACCCTTCAAAGGATCTGAAAATGAATCAAAACTACTAATTTGATGCTGAATAATCTAATGTGCATAGTAGAAAAGAGAAAATTTGAAGTAAAACAGTAAAACAACTACAGATCATTCATGTATCTCTGTAACATTGTGAGCTTAATGGTTTGCTAAATTCTACTAATATGCTCTTTAAATTGATAATAAAAGATCTGTAATATCCTTGCAAAAATTCTTTTCTTTTCTTTTCTTTTTTCTGCCAGTCACGGGTTTGAACTCTAGGCCTGGGAGCTGTCTCTGAGTTCCTCAACTCAAGGCTAGTGCTCTAGCGCTTGAGCCACAGTGCCACTTCCGGTTCTCTGGTGGTTAATTTGACAGAAGAGTGTAACAGACTTTTCTGCCCAGGCTTGAAGACCGACCCTCATATCTCAGCCTGCTGAGTAGCTAGGGTTACAGGCGTGAGCCACTGGTGGCCAGCTTGCAAAAAATTCTTATGGTTTCATTTTTAGCAAGTTATTGGTCATAGCTTACAGATAATACAAGTGTATTTCCCACTGTTCTGGAGGCTGATAGTGACTTGTAGATTCAGAATTAGTGAAGACTTACTTCCTATTTTATGGACGGAGATTTTTCACCATGTCCTCACACAGTGCAAAAGTTTGAGAAAGTCTCTATTCGGTAATTAGTGTGACTCATGGGTGCTCTGTCCACATTACATAACTGCTTCCTAATGTCTCCATTTCTTAATAGCATTTCTTTAAGCATTAACATTTTAGAATATTAATTTATAGCAGACATAAATATTTAGTTTTATTGCATGACACATGTAAATCATATTTTGATTGATTCATTAAATTTTTATTTCAATAGCCTTCCCAGTAAGCAACATCTTTTAAGTGTTGAGTTTTACCAAGATTCAATACCTAATAATTTATACCTAATAAAAGGATAATTATTGTTATTTAACCTTTGTATCAACTTTTAAAAAGGTACTGGTTTGTCAGGTGCTGGTGGTTCATGCCTGTAATTCTAGCTACTCAGGAGGCTAAGATCTAAGGATAGTGCTTTGAATCCAGCCTGGGTAGAAAAGTCCCTGTGAGACTCTTACCTACAATAAACTACTCAAAAAGCCAGAAGTAGTGCTGTGGCTCAAGTATTAAGAGTACTAGCTTAGAGCATAAATGGGCTCAACAACAGTGCCCAAGCCCTGAGTTCAAGTTACACGACCAGCAAAATTTAAAAAACAAATACTGATTAGTAATAAGGTAATGTATTTATTCTGAAGTACCAAAATATCTTTTGACCAAGACATAGACTAATATAGACTAATTTTTCCCTGTCATTAAGAGTTTAACTCATTACTACTTAAGATTTGTGGTACTGTGTCCCTGTTATTACAAAGTCATTTGTACTACTTTTTGCCAAAGGTTTATTTAAAAGTAGACATTTAGTAATTTTAACCTTTGTTTTAGATCAGTTGCCACTGTTTAAAATACATTCTAAACAAATACAAGAAAAATTTCAGCATTAATTATAAACCTAATAGTAAGGAATTGTGACTGCAAATGTTTTATTTGGTCATATTTTTTATTCATTAACAGAATCCTACCCTGTACTTATTAGTATGTCCATGGTCTGTCTTAGCACAGCCAAAGACAATTACATTTCACCTCTCTATATATCAATAGGAATGCATTGAAAATAATGTAATCATAATTGTTAGGCTTAAAAGTCGCACACCTATTATGTGATCCAAGCATTATGTGGCTATTGCTAAAATGCACACAAGGCACTCAATTTTTAAAGTACTTTATAAAAAAAATAGATGGGCATTTTATGTCTACCTATTTAAATGTGTTTCATTTTAATGATAAGAATAATTTTGAAGAATTCATAGTTTTGTTTACTGTTTATTTAATGAGATAAAGTGTGAAATCCATTCTAGCCTACAATACTACAATAAAAAATTACTACACCCCCAAGGCTATTTGAATCTGAAATTAATTTCATTTGTCGCCTAGATCATTTAATGCTAATTCCCTTGAAATCTCCTCACCCTGTTCCAGATCATTCGTTGCTTTTACCATTAATAAACACATTAGCCTAAAGAGTATTGTTTAAAATGTGTTTTCATGTGGTGATAGTGATCTACAAAGCCATTTGTTCATTGTCATGTCCAAGATTCACTTATTACCACTGAGACCATTAGTCTACCTTTAATTATGCTGTCTACACAGGCTGACAATAGCTTTAGTCTTTAACAGAACATTCCTTAAAGCAATTCACCTCAAACTATTAAGCAAAGAAATTAATGACTCTGTCCACTGAGGCTGTTTCTGGCAGATTACTTGAGTAAGATAAAGTTTTTTGTAGAGCACATTCCTTTTCCTGTCTTTGGTTTGAAATCTATCATGAAATTTGATGACCATCCCCAACTCATTATTCTGATCAAACTTTTTCACTTGTACATTAAACTTCAGTCTTGTGCCATGGTATGCACAGGCGAGTGTGTGTATGTTTGTGTGTGCATGCACACACTTGTGCCTGTGTGTAGATGTGTGTGTATTTGTGTAGTGTAAAAAGGTTTTATGGCAACACTAGACAGAAAAAGTAGTTCAAATAAATTAACCCTAATTTTAGGCCCTGGCACTGACCATTGCATCTCGCAACACTGAGAATTTACCTAATCTTTCTGTTTGTTCTGGACTTGCAGAACTTTTAGAAAGGATTGGATTGATTTAGCTACACATTGATTTGTAAGTGATGAAGGTTTCAAGTAATATTAAAAGACAGGTTCTCATACTGTTTTAAAGAGTTTCAACTGCAATTAAAAAACAGTTTACTAAGTATTACGTTAGTAGTTTTTTTCAATACTAATAACGTTAATGTTTATAATATACAATTTATACTATGTACATATTTTTTTAAGGTTATCTCTTTTATATTAGTATTTTGAGGCAGGTAATGGCATGATTTTGTACTTATGCATCCTGAAATTTGTAAAATTACAGTGGTGAAAAAATAAGTCGAATTTCTGATGTCATTCATTGTACATGTGGGCAGGAGGAGGGGCTGGGTAGCTCCCACTTTTTTAAACCACGTTATTTTTCAGTGAGGAGTCTGTATGTAATCAATAACATATTCAAGTCTTAATGTATAATAATGTCTACCAGTTATGAGAAAAACATAAAAGTATTAAAAGGGCATACTCTAAAACAAGAAACATGCAGAAACATAAGATAGGAATCTATTTTTGGAAGAAGAGAAAAGATGTGTATCATTTACAATTAGAGTCTTAGAGGGAAACATCACTACAAGAAAGGATGAGGCCTAACAAAAGCCCTGATCTCATTTTACATATGAGATTAAATGTAGCCCTTTACCTTTTCCTACTCATTCAATTTATTTGATTAATATATATTGAAATTTATTCAGAGTAAAGATTTGTATGAATGATGTATAGATTTCAAATTCTTAGTTGAGAACATGGGAAAGTTAATGAACTTTTGCTGCAAGTTTTTGTTTTTTTAATTTTACATGAAGTGGTACAACTTTAACACTGAATAAACTGTAGATGGTAAAGGTACATTTTGCTAGTTGTAGAGTAGTTACTAGAAAGTACAGCTCAAAGTTTACACAAATCCAATGAATAAATAATAAAACTATAATTAATGCAAAATGTGGCAAACTATTAAAAGAAACAAATAATTTGAAAAACAAACACACCAAATTGTATACAAGAGCACAAATAACTTTGATATAGATACTTATTTATAATGGAAATTTAAGTTATTATCACTTTCCCTAAAAATAAAACCAAATAAAATCTCCCCATGGAAAGGAAACTATCAACAAATGTCACCAGTGAATCTAAGTAGAAAAATTAAAAATAATCTGCAAACAGAACTTAAGAACACAAGTTCTAGCAATATAATAACCAAGGAAGACTATAAAATGAACAAAATCCAGGAACTAATGTCTCATGTCTCCAATTCTAACCACTCATATCGCTGAGTTCAAGTTCCAAACCAGCCCATGCAGTGATGGAAGTAGAGCCAAATCTCAAGTGGCAGAATGAATGATTGGGCACAAAAAGCTCAGGGATCATGCCCAGGTTCTGAGTTTACACCCCACAGTGGGCATACCAATACAAGGAAAGTAAAAAAAAAAAAAAAAAAAAAATTGCCATTACCAGTAGCTAGTATCACTAGTCAAGGACTGACCACTTGACAGATTACTGGTGTAGCAAAATTCAACTACACCTTCCTGAATCATTTACCTTCCACATTGGCATAGAATTGTTTTGCAGTGGACCTACATAAGACAAGTAGGCAAGGCAAATAGATCAGAGAAACTGTAATATGTTAAGATACCTGCAAAATAAGTATTAAATAAGTAAATTTACCAAAGGTATAGGATACTATCGGTACTGTTACACAACCACAGCATATAAATAAAAAATATTAAATGAATTTAAATTTATAAAACACACTTTTATAATAATATCAAACTTGAATGAGCTAAGGTAAATTTATTACAATTAGAACACTATTGTTATTTTTATCACTGCATTTACTGCTGACAAAAATAAGGAACTGCAACACATCTATATTTATATCATCTCTACACATGCATTTATGTATCTATAGCTCCATTTGTATCTCTGTGTGTGTGTGTTTGTGTGTGTCTGTATCAATAAGCTATGGTGATATATAATAAAATCTTATTCAAAATAAAAATGTAACCACAAATTACTTGAAAAGACATGATATATAAAATTCAGATGTAACCTAAGACTACATACAAAGTTGTCCAAAATCACTAATTTACAAAAACTCAAAATAATTAGGATGTATATACAAATCAAAGCCATAAAGGAATAATACCGGACAGTCACCAGAATAGCTAAAGTTTGAAAGAATGAAGACATCAAATTTGGTGAGGTTTAAGAGAAATTACAGTAGTTATACACTATTTGTTCTATTCAGCAAATACCTTTGAAAGAGCTATGGCAATTTCTTGTAAAGATAAACACATATCTAAGTTAATATTTAGGAGGAAATGGAACACATACCATGCATTTTTTTCATTACTGGTTTAGAAAGCTGTTTTTTAAATCGCTGCTTTTATTACAAACTTCCTGTTCTGAATTCTGTCATGCTACCTACAACTTTACTGATAAATTCAGAAGTTACACTTATTTCAGGGTATGTGTACTTTAATTTCACTAGGAAGGCTTTTTATCCTTTGACTATTTTGTGCCTTCCTGATTAGTGACTGAATGGACTATTTTGAATACTATATGGTATGGGTACCACAATTTCTTGAGCTTTTCAATTGCAAGGACTTCAAATAGTAAAATTTCCAAAGTGGCAAAACTCCACTGCAGATTATGCCTCCCATTGAAATGTCAATCATTTTTCTGAGACTTAGAATTTCACTTCTCTCTACTTTCACATCTGCTCTGCTCTTTTTCTTTCTTTTTTCTTTGCTTTGCTTTCACCATGACCTCTGATCCTTCAACACCTGCTCATTTTCCTGTTCTTTTTCTTTCTTCAGTTACTGGGAGCTGACACCAAGCCTTGAAACTGGAGTCCTCTGGAAAATGTTAAGCTGAATGAAGTGGTTCACTGCATTGGTTTGTCTGCATTTTGGCATCTGTCATATCCAGGTGCTTTTATAGCACCATGGACGCACATCCCCTTTTACTGCACCCTGGACTATTTAACAGGATCGCTTGGAGCTTCCTTTGTGCTATCTTTCACCTTGTTGAATGTTGATGTATAAATTCCATACATATGACGAATTACATGTACTAATAATATAGCCAAGAGTAGAGAACCCTACCAATTGCCTGTATTTCCTATCTCTACTCTAGGTGCCAGAGTTGCTCTTACATTAAAAAAAGAAACTTTCAGTTGATTTACACAAAGTGGTTTTGTAAGTATTGCTTTTGGAATCATTTGTATTTTTATCCTTTGTCTCTCAATTTTGATATTTCCTTTCCCTTCCCTAGTTCTAATACCAGTATATCCAGTATTCAGGGTACTCAGATGAGATACAGTGATAGCACGGGGACAACCACAGGCAGGGGATACAAGAGGATCATCAATAAAAAATGCTACGGTTTCACATGGCATGTTGAAAATAATTACAACAGTAATATAACACTCATTTCCATAACATGGAGTTCATTTCACTTAGCATCATTTTTATGTGTTCATAAGGGCACTGCCTTATGTATGAAACTGTAACCCCTCTGTAAATCACTTTGACAATAAATAAGTACTCAAAAAAAAAAAGACAGGGCTGGGGATATGGCCTAGTGGCTAGAGTGCCTGCCTCATATTCATGAGGCCCTGGGTTCGATTCCCCAGCACCACACATACAGAAAATGGCCAGAAGTGGCGCTGTGGCTCAAGTGGCAGAGTGCTAGCCTTGAGCAAAAAGAAGCCAGGGACAATGCTCAAGCCCTGAGTCCAAGCCCCAGGACTGGCCAAAAAAAAAAAAAAAAAAAATTGAAGAAAAATAGAAATAAGGAAATCATATTTTTTCACTCAACTAATAGAATTTTATTAAAAGAAAAAAAGAAACCTTCATATTTTTGTTCCATTTCCTTTCTCTTAATATTAAAAAAAGAAAATCAATCTGTTTTCTAGTATTTCAATGTATTTATATACTCACATCTACACAACAGCTAGTTTTATCATTAACTCTCCCATTGACAATGGATTTTTAGAATGCTTCATTATCTTTTTCCTTCCTGTAAATTTACTAAGTTTTCCAATCGCTTTCTCTCTAATATATATTTCCAATCTCTTTGTATATGTATATACTCACACACACACACATATATATATGAATACATATGTATGTACTTGTGTATTTATATATACAAACACACATACATACACTTTTGCTTATAAAATACTTTCCATGATATTATTCAGATTCTTGTCATCAGGGAGTCATAAAGTAAATGTTCACTTCCCTGTTCATCACACATTAAGCTTTATTCTCTATCTTGTCAACAACCTGACATGTTAAAATTGGTACATACTTGTCCTCATCAATGGAACTTGAGACTTTGCACCAAAACCATCAGACTTTGTTTTCAGCCACTTCTGAACTGCAAAAGTATGGACAGCTAAAATAAGTAAATAAATAAATACATAGAAATCTAAACAAAAAAAGTATAGGAATCTTTATTCAGTGTTAGTGAAAAAAATCTACTTAAGGTAACAAAGGCTGTGTGCTGGGATACACAGTTGAAGATAACAACTTATCTCAGTATATGGAAAATGTTGAAAACATCAGAATTTAGAACTGATGTGTTGGATGGATGGTTGCACATTTGATTCACTGAGCAGAAAGTAAAATGATTATTGTTTAATTTTTGTTCCATTTACTAGTTTGACCTGGAAAGCAAATAGCAATCCAAGCAGCATTTTCTTAGGGGAGACAGAGCTGTCTATTTTTATATTTTATTTTTTGCCATTAGTTAAAAGTGGGTAGTGGCAAGCCACTGTGAAGAAAACCCTCTGACTTTTACAAAAAGCAATTCCAAACAGAAGTTGCTTGCATGCCTTCATTATGGGGTTTGCTGTTTCCTCTTGCTTTCACCCATATTAATCCTGTGCATTATTCATGGGTAACCTTATGACTTAATTCATCAAAGAACTATTCTCCAAATGCTATACTATTCTCAGATTCCTTTTTACCTAGTAACATTCATTCTGCACCATCATTTGAGCAGAAATATTATTATTGTACTCAATTGTACTCAAAAGTATCAGACTTCTGCTTTTGAAGTGCTTTTGAAATTATGTATTGACAGAATGGAGGTAGACTTGTATTTTAATTGCACATGTCCAGTACCTAAAATATTATACATTCAGCATGTTTGTTGGGGGCCAGATGCTGTCCTAAACTCATTTAATCCTCACAACCACACTCTGCAGTTGTTGTTATTAAATCCATTTAATAAATGAGAACAGAGGTTCAGAGAGGTTAAATCTCCAAGGTCATATAACTAATCAAAACCAGATATGTTTGATTGCAAAGCCCATAATCCCTCCATTATACCTGAAAGATGCCAAATGCTTGTGAAATGATTATTTTAAATGAAAAGATTTTGAGTTTGCTTAATATGATGTCAAGTATTGAAATATAAATATTATGCGAATTTTGAGTCTACAATATGGCAACAATCATCTTGGAAACTTTTTTGTTAGCAGTGAATAGATTTTCTAACCTGTGTTTTTCTGCCCAGTGTGCCATGGCAACCTGTGAAATTCTTTATCAAGTTTAAGTTTATATTATGTAGTAGGGAAACCAAAAGTACAAATGATCAGTTGTGTGAAACTGTCAAACTGTACTGGAAAAATAATTACGCTATGATGACTAGCAACAAAATAGCAAAACCAGAACATTTGGAAAATCCTTCCAGTATTGTGAAGATGATAGGAATGTAGAGGAGTATTTATTAATAAGGTGTTTTCTAAAGGGAACATTACAATGTTTACTTCACAGAGAATACTATGAAAAACAGAAAAAAAAGGCTAAAAGAAGTCGTAGACTCTTTTCCAAATGTGCAGAACAAATATATACTTATGTGTGTATATATATATTCGTATTCATACGTATATTCTTATTCTCAGAGTGGGAAGGAAACCCATGAGAGAAGTTCACAGTATTAACAGAGAAAAACAAATTTAAAATAAATACATTAAGTAATAATAACAATAATAATAAAACTCTGTGTTGTGGAAATGCTATATTTACTTGATGTAACAAGTAGAAATATCCCTGATGAAAATGTGTGTTAAATAAACCATGCAGAAATAAATAGTTTGTCCACAGAAGCACTAGGTGGAAAAACCTTCAAATCAGATTTTTTTCAGTATATGTGAATGACATTTAAGTCCAGTCTCTTCATGGGAAACGCAGTGGATGAATGAAGGAATGTACAACATTTGGGTGACTACATTTAGCCAGGAAACACCTGAACATTTATTTAGTTATTTTTATGAAAGGTGGGTACTCTTAGGTAGGGCTGTCAGAATGGTTAAAGATACTGGATGCTGATTCTCCTTCCTTTCATTCTTACTTCTTGAGTTACTCGTGAATTGACCTGAATTTTCCTTTCTTTGACATGCATCTTCAAAACTTGTGAGAATACCATTTTTTTTGTAGACATCCTGTATCTGAGAGGTCCTGAAAATTGGGGTACTAGCACACCTCATAAACCCTCCTCTTTTTTTTTATTGTTGTTCTTTTCGTTTCTTTGCTAGTCCTGGTGCTTGAACTCAGGTTTTGAGCACTATTCTTGGATTCTTTTTGGTCGAGATTAGCATTCCACCACTTGAACCACAGCATCACTTCTGGCCTTTTCTGTTTATGTGGTGCTGAGGAATTGACCCCAGGGCTTCATGCATGCTAGGCAAGTACTCTACCACTAAGCCACATCACTACTCTCCTCTTTTGTTGTTGTTGTTGTTGTCATTTTGTTTGTTTATTTCTAATGACTTCACAGCCATCACACTATGTGTTTAGAATCATGAGTATCCATTATCCAAATAATGACTCTGTTCGTCCAGATTGGGGATGGGAGGGGTATCTAGCTGATATCAAAGGACTTGGTCTCAAATAAGAACTTTCTCTAGGAGAATGAGGAAGGAAGAAATGACAGTGATGACAAAAAGGAGACACATCTTTCTGTCAACAGTCTTACTTTAATTCCGCAGAGATCCATTAACAGCTGTGAAGTGTGAAAATTAGGAGCGAAGGCACAGATGATATTTTAGGGCTGAGAATGCAGTAAGCTTTCACATTTCCTTATCACATCCTTCTTTTTTTTTTTCCTCCCCACTCATTCTGTTACTTGTACTATTTTATCTTTTAAAGTGATTGCTCAACAGATTCAAATACAATGCCAGAAGTCTACTGAGGAAACTGACCTTGCTTGAAGTGATACCATCCGGTCCTATTTCCCAAGAGACTCTTTCAAGGGGACAGGGGCAAAGGCAGATGTTTTCCATCAGCATCTGATGTTGGGGAGCTCCTATTACTTGCTTCCTAACCACATGCTCTAGGTCGTAATCATGTACTCCCTTCTTCTGCTTTCATGGACACAGCAGCGTGTCATAATTCAAATCCTGTCTTGTTGACACAGCTTGCTTCAGCTGTTCAACAGTGCAAATTGTTTGTTCACTGAAACCAAAGACACAGCAGCTCTTTGTGGAGTGACTTAAAGGAGCTGCGGATTTGCTGGATGATGTTTTCAGTGCAATTTACCACTGCGTGGGGTGAGGACACATGGTAGAAAGAGCTTTACAAGGCTTCGAGTCCAGCTATCTATGTGGATTCTCCATCACCACATTAGCTAGAACAGGGCCTGTGCATCCAAGGATGAGACTGCACAAAAGCCTTAGCTATCTGCCAGAGGAACCCGATCAAATTTCTTTCTGGGCCAAAATGGAGTCATTTCAAATGAGGAAATGCTTTTTAAGCAAGGGAGGCTGCAGGATGTATTAGCCAGGCATGAAGTAAACAACTTGCAAATCTTTCCTAGGTATGAAGCAATGAAGCGTCCTCATCCTGTGTCTTACGTGCACACTCATTACCAAAGGAGAGTGATAGCTAGCTAGGCAGATGATTTACGCCTGACTGTACCCGTTCACTTCAAGTGTTTCTCCAGTGTATCTGGCACTTTAGAAGGATCACAGCACTGGGGCTTAGGGGAGAGGGCACTGTGTCAAGGCCAAAGCCTTGGTCTTAGCCCAGCAGCACACACATTACATAACCTGCACAAATTCCCTTAAAGATTTCATACTTTTATCTGCAGTGACAGATCTAAACTATCTCAAAGACCCATTTAAGTTTTAAAATTCTCTTTTCTCCAAATTATTGCTTGGTAATCAAAGGTTCAGATCAGTCCATTTGCGATTTATCGTCTTTCCAAATAATTATGGATACATCCCAAAGACAAAGTCCAGATGCCTAATTTTCTCAGCTCTTTCAGAAATTATATGTTCAGTTTTCCAGAAAAAAATGACCAATTTTATATCATCAGTTTTTACATGGCTATTTTCTTAAGCTTAGGACTTTGTATATTTTCTCATTGGCATTTTGATCTTCAGTTGATTTGCTCATGCTTCCTCTCTCCATTTCTTTTATATTTATTTATTTATTTATTGCCAGTCCTGGGGCTTGGGTTCAGGGCCTGAGCACTGTCCCTGGCTTCTTTTTGCTCAAGGCTAGCACTCTGCCACTTGAGTCACAGCGCCACTTCTGGCCTTTTCTATATATGTGGTACTGAGGAATTGAACCCAGGGCTTCATGTATGCGATGCAAGCATTCTTGATGCTAGGCCATATTCCCAACCCTCCATTTCTTTTAATTTGTTTAGTTTTAGGAGAATTGTGTGGTTTCACTCAGGTGCTAGAGCTTCCTTAGGCAAGCATACTAAACCTTGAGCCACAATTGCAGCTGTTTGCTTTTTTTTTTTTTTTTTTTTTTGGCCAGTCCTGGGGCTTGGACTCAGGGCCTGAGCACTGTCCCTGGCTTCTTCCCGCTCAAGGCTAGCACTCTGCCACTTGAGCCACAGCGCCGCTTCTGGCCGTTTTCTGTATATGTGGTGCTGGGGAATCGAACCTAGGGCCTCCTGTATCCGAGGCAGGCACTCTTGCCACTAGGCTATATCCCCAGCCCCTGCTTTTTTATTATTATTATTATTCAGACAGGGTGTTGTGATTTTCACTTAAACAATATCAGGGATTACAGGCATGGATCATTATACCTGTGAATGACTAAGATGAATTTTTTTCTTTCTCTTTTCTAGAACATTGAATATTTCTTTGTCATCAGCCAATTCTATTCTAAGATCTTTGGGCACAAGGAACCAAGACTTGCTTCTGCTACTCTGAATACCAAAATCTAGGGAAAGATCAAAAGTCAGTATGTTCTTTCTACTACATTTATATCATTCCTGTACCACAGTTTAAAAAAAAGCATAGGCTGACCTAACACATGTCAGAGACTATTCTATAGTTTGCTGAGAGTAGAGGTCAGCGTTATCACCACAATTACAGCCAAAAAATGGTGGTGAGAGACACAGGATAAAAAGACAAATGACTACAAAAGCAATGCTAGCAAAACGGTTTGGTATAAACCAACCAAACAGCTCATGGGGGGAGAAGGAAAGGGGGAGGGAGGAGGGGGGAATGAGGGAGGAGGTAACAAACAGTACAAGAAATGTATCCAATACCTAGCATATGAACCTGTAACCTCTCTGTACATCACTTTGACAATAAATAAGAAAAAAATGATGGTGGGGTGTTACAGCACCATGACAGTATTGAATATTTAATTTTTTTACTCTGTCAAATGTTGATTTTCTGTTTTGAAAGGAAGCATGGGAAAAAGCTATGGTCTTGATGAAGACTTTGTCAGTAAGACATAAAACAGAAAGTATATCCTCAGGTTTCATTTTTATTTAATATATATGTTCAATTTCAAGAACTGATCAAAGAATTCACAGCATAGATATTTATTTTGGAAAGAAGCTTACATTAAAATAAAAGGAAGAATAATTTAGAAATTGATATACAAGGTAAAATTCTTTTATTGTTGCTTTTTATTATTAATCATCTAAAACTGTAAATATACAAAAATTATTACAATATGTTTTATCTTATTAGATTTTCTTATTTTGTCCATTGATACTTTTCTGGAATGATCAGATATAGAATTGAGATAAAATCCATAATTTTTGGTTTTTGTTTTATCCGAGTGTAAGAGAAAGGCCTCTTTACAAATACTAAATTCAGGCTGTACACTTGCTTAGTGCTTTATTTGCACTGGCTCATTTCACCTTCTTTGCTTAGCCAGCCAAGTCTCTGATTTCAATTGGAATATTGGCCACTCAGGATCACATTGTGTTTCAGTTTCATTTGTATCAATTCTCTTGATTTCAGGATTGTTCGTAGCAAATGTGCTGGAAGCACTAGGATCTTCAAGCCTGAAGGAGTTAATGTCTAAGGCTGAACTGTTCCCATAGTTCCAACTGTAATTGCTGCTGATTATTTTTATGTAGTAATGAAGCAATAATGATGGAAGCACAGGGCATTTCTTAGGGATTCATGACTGGCTGGCTCTGCTCGGGCCATTAACCCCTGTCATTAATTCCCCTGGAAATGCATTGTGCTGAGGTCATTATTGTTAATAACTGAGCTGTTTGAAAACATTCACTCATACTCTGGAGTAAAACTGTTGATTATTTTCTGTGTATACAAATTTTGCAACAGAAAAAAATCTAATCATAAAGAAAAGAATAAACAGGAAAGTGAATTATTGTTCAGTAGAGATATAGAATTTATTCAATTGTGTAAAGTGATAATATGCATGTTTATGCCTATGCTTATATGCATATAGAAAGTCTTTATTTAAACACATGAGCAAGCACTCAATAATTTTTATCCTTAGGACATATGCATTTATAAGTATACAGTATTTAATCTCATTTGCTAATGTATTGCATAGGAGTTGAAGAGGTCACAGCCTCATTTGTAATTAGTGTTGTATTTTTAATTATGAAAAATACATTCTGTTGGGGCCAGGAATTTGGCCTAGTGGTAGAGTGCTTGCCTGGTATGCATGAAGCCCTCGGTTAAATTCCTCAGTACCATATACACAGAAAAAGTAGAAAGTGGTGCTGTGACTCAAGTGGTAGTGTGGTAGCCTTGAGCAAAAAGAGCTCAAGGACAGTGCCCAGACCCTCAATTCAAGCCCCAGGACTGGCAAAGAAAAGAAAAGAAAAACATACTGAGAAATGTATTTATTTCTTTTACTGTACATCTGTTCATTCCACTGAGAGGATGTGCATTAAGAGAATTCCTTTGGTGTGTAATTCTCTGTTGAATAACCAATAATTCTACATTTTCCCCTGTCCAGCTATAATTGCTTAAAATAAGGACAGTGGTGCTGTGATTATTACACTCACAGTTCTTTTGGTTTGGTCTTTACAAATTCTATGTTGTGATCATGTAACACTGACAAAAAGAATAGCCACAGTGTGAGATATGACTGTTTTGAAAAAAAAAATAGCAAAGCAACCTAAATTCTGTCTTGAAAGCACCATTCACAAAGCACAAAACTTCAATTAAAACTCCACTTGACTTAAATTTCCTTAAAGATCTATTTTTTTTCCTCACAATTAGAGAAGCAAGACAAAGAGAAACCCAAGGATCAATTTGAATGAGAACTAAGCCACATAACTCTGTTTTTGCTTCACTATTTTGTAAGTTGTAATTTTTCTTTGATAGATCTCAGTCACTGCTGAAGTTTAATTTTCAGTATTCATGGAATTCATTGAAATTTTGAAATATTACAACTATCCTAGATAATTTCTACTTTATATTTTATATTCTTCTGTATTACATTTTAACTTTTATTCATAATCAGAAGTTTTTAGATATTCCTTATAAAATTCATTGCATTGAGTGGAACTATAGAGTGAGAGAGAAAGAATATACATGAATAACTTAGGTATCATCTAAAATATAAATATAAGTTAATATAAATTAAAATACCACACAAGAGGCAGCCTAGAGAAAATGATTTAAATCCCAGAGATATTAGGAAATATTTGACTCAGTGTCTGCATTCATGTAGGAGCAAATCAATGAAATGAGAATGAGTAGAAAGATCCATCTTTATTTTACAGATGAAAAGGCATGATTCCATTAAGTAATTGAACTGAGGTAAATCAACTACTGAATAGACTTTAGTTATTCACTGTTAACTAGACTTTTAACTATTCACATATTCTTATCATTTTTTCACATAGTTTGATCAATTATGAATATTCACTGTTATATTTTATTTTAAAAACCATTTCCTAGACAGGCACTGGTGGCTCACACCTATAATCCTAGCTAACCAGGAGGCTAAGATATGAGGATTGTGTTTGGAAGCCCACTTGGTCAGAAATTCCATGATACTCTTATCTCTAAGAAACTACTCAGAGAAAGCTGGAAGTGTCCTTTGGTTCAAGTGGTGGAGTTGGGAATGGTAGCCTTGAGCAAAATGAAACTCAGGGACAGCACCCAAGTCCTGAGTACAAGCCCCAGGAACAGAAAAAATTTTCTATTTTCTTTAGGATTTTTCCCCCTATGGCTCACCCTCTGTCACCAAGTATTTGGTATCTGAACTAAGGAAGGGAAGGGGAATATTAAAATGGTGAGACAAAGGACAAAGAGTGAACCAAAGCTACAGAAATACTCACTAGAAAATATGTTAGAAATGAACTGTACAACTTGGGAGAGGGAAAGTGAGACACAAACGAGAGAAGGGGTAATAAGTTTGACAAGAAATGTACTCAGTACCTTATGTATGTAACTGTAAACCCTTTGTACATCCTTGAAAATAAAATTAAATGATAAAGGAGGACAAGGAGGGTGAGGGGGAGGTGGAGGAAGAGAAGGAGGAGGGGGAGGAGGAGGAAGGGGATGATGATGAGGAGGAGCAAAAGGAACAAGAGGAGCAAGAGGATGAGGAGGAGAGTCCAACATGAAAAAAAAATAAAAACAATTATGGATTTTTGTAGATTGTATGATGATAAATTTTATGCATCAATATGGCTGGGTCTTAGCATGCAGATATTTGGTCAAACATTTTGCAGAATGTTTCTATGAGGGTTATTTCTGGATGAAGTTAAGATATAAATTGGTGGACTTTACCCTGCATATTATGACAGGGCGTCACTAGACAGAATGAAATTATCATTGACTAGGGGCAGGAAGGGGATTGCTCCACCTCAGCAACACACAGAAACCAACAACATGGATACATAGAATGTGGAATTGACATATAGAACTTACATGCTATTGCTCTTCTGTTTGTTCAATGTAAGTGGATAAAATCACTGTATATTTCATGTACCTAAAATTATCTTTCCTAAAAAAAATACCCAGGTTCATATGCTACTTTCTTAGGTAATACCTTTGTCTGGAAAAGGGTTTGAGTAGAATATGTATAAATGAGGTTACAAATGAGTGCATGTATACAGAAAAATTACATTTAACTGAATAAGTAATGTAGAATCTTGAAAATATATTTCTTGAGTAAGTGATATTTTCCAAAGCCTTCTATGAGACAGAATTTGCATTAAAATGGAAAGGGAAGGCCCTTTAAAGACCCTACCATCTATCCTGGATATCCTATATTATTTCAATTACACCTAATGTATTTTTTTTCATTTACATCTGATTATTTACACAGGTGTGTGTGTCTGTGTGTGTGTATGTGTGTGTTTGCATGCACCTGTGTGTGAATTAAAACACAAACTGACCAGTTTTGAAACAAAGGTGAATTCTGCCCAGAGGTTGTCTTTGGATAATTTCTGCAGTTTGTTTGAAGCTCCTGAATCTCCTGCAGTGGGCATGTATGTTCAGACCTACTAGGCCACTATTTTTTTGAAACTTCATTATGTACCTTTTATTATTGCAGAGACGTATGTGTCAGTAATAATTAATTTGTTTTTCTGTTTTAGTTTTCATGATGACAAAGGTTTCATTAAGGGCAATGCACTATGGGTAAGTGGTGGGGATTAATGGCTATATCCTAAAGATAATAATGGCTTCTTATCCCTGGATTTGCCACAAGTAAAGATTTTTCTTTCTTGAGAAAATGATTCATCATTTGCATGTATTTAACATAGCTAGGTGTGTTTCTAAAATAATCATATTTAATGGTACTAAATAGGGTTAATGCTTGAGACAAATGATTAAGAAGGCAAAAGTTCCTGAAAGAGAATTGGGAAATCTTTTGGTGAAGATATTTCTCTCCAGTTGTCGTAGGTGGAATGTATTTTGACAAACATATTTATCAAATGTATTTATACCACGTTGTACCTCTGGCAGAGCCTGCAGTCTCCATTTATAAAGAACCTCCCTGAATGCTGCCACCTAGTCTGCCTTTTCTGTAGACCTTCATTCCAGTATTTTCATATGGCAAAGTCCTTAGCCTTACAAATAAATTCAGGGGAACAAAAGTCTGCTGATACTCCTCTACAATTATTTCACAAAGTAGAAAGTGGCAGGGTTTATCTTTAATGTTTTAGTTTATTAAGGCCTTTGGCAAGGCTTGCCTAAAAAAATCTCTTAATGATTTATGATGGTGATCAATTAAAATTGATGTATTATAACACAATTGAAGAAGGAAAATAAATGTTTTTCATTTCAGAATGGTGCCAAAAGCAAAATTTTATGCAATTTGCATGATCTATCCTTAGCATAACATGCAAACATACTGGCTAATAAGGAAAATCTTGGACTTATTTGTTAAATATCATTTACTTGATCACTGTAGAGAAAAAAAACATTAATAATGCCACCATGCCAAATATGTTGATTTTTTTCTCCTCCTAGATTTGTATATTTGTATGTAGTAAAACACTATTAACAAAATAATATTTGCAAGCATACTTTTATAAATTATTTAGGAATATTTCAATACTGGATATCGTATCATATTTGACACTTAATAATTTATGAATTATTTAATGAAGAATGAGTTAGCCAGAATTGTTGGCAAGCCATTTATAATTTTAAAGAAATTTCTATTACAGATTATGTCATATTATCATGGGCCATATCAGTACAAAATGTTTGACTACTAGAGCTTTGAGATAATATTTATAGCTTTTTGTAATGTTCATAATAATTTATATGCACAGTCTCAAATTTTCTGGGTGTCATAAAGGTAATAACAGGCAATTATTTCTATTTTTACAAAAGTAGAAATTAAGTGTTACACTTGGATAAGTTTGCACGTGGCTTGATTTTCAAGGAACATTGTAATAGTTGAGCCAGGATTGAAAAATGAATTTCTGCTTCACACATAAAAAGAAACTCATGTGTTATATCGGGGATTTCTAAATATAGTCACAAAAGTAGTTGTCATCAACGACTTAGGAATTGGAGCAGAATTTAAAGCCTTTTGTTTTAGGCTATTATAGGATCATGCTGCTTCATCTCTGCTTTATTGGCTGCTGTGGAAATTGCTTTGATTCCAGGATTAGCCCTGCTGCCATATTTACATCATCATTTGAGTGAACGCTTGGATATTAGATTACTTGAAAGTCTTCTCCAGGTTTCAATCATTTGTAGTCTTCTACATCTGCTTACACTAATCCTTCTTGCCTGAGCTTTTGTTTCCATTGTTTTGGCTACAAAACAATAGAAGGAAAAGTGGAAAAATTCCAAAGAAAACAGCAACATTCAGAAGTATTAAATTTTAATCACATGTCAATCTCTCTGTCCCACCTGGGGACAGAAATCATCCCTGTTCTAGGACAAAATAGTTACCAGCTTGATGTGACTGGAACTTGGAGATCAATTTTTCTTGGGCTGCTGTTTCTAAGGCATGTAAGTCATCTAGCATATAGTCACTGGGCACAACTGAGTGTCAGTCTTCACCATACTTACTAAGCTCAAAGGAGAGCAAATATGAATGTCATATCTCTCATCTAGCCATAAGAAAAAAAAGAGAAATTGAATGAATTGTGCATTTGTGGTATGTGGATTCATACATTAAAATAACTCCTAATTTTGTATTATACAAAATAAGGGGAACAATAGCTCTATAGTAGTCATTTTCATGAAAATGTGACTTAAATACCAGAAAGAATAAGTTACTGAATGATTTATTCTGGCTTATGGCTTCAGAGAGTTGAGTCCATATCACTTGGCCCCTGAAACTTGGCCAGAACATCATGTGGCAGAAATAGTTCTGCACTTCAAGGTGGACAGAAAGCATACAGAGAGATAGGAATGTGACAGAAAAGGCTGCATTCCCAATGACACATTCCTAGTGATCTTCCTCCAACAAGGCCATAAACTTCCATAGTTGCATCACTTCCTACAGTCAATTTAAATGTTGAATCTATCAGTGGACGGAAGCTTTTATTAAGCTGCAACCATCATGATCCAGTTGTCTCTGAAAATGCTATAACAGACATTTCTAGAAGTCTGCTTTACTAATCTCTTAGGTATTTCTCAACCCAAATAAACAGTTAAAATTAACTATCTCAACTTTATTATTCCTTTGAGAGAAACTGATCTACCTAAAATTCTGTCATGGTTACAGATCACAATAAAAGCCATGTTGGGGTTCAAATTTATTACCTCAAAACGTCGTATCTTGAAATGAAGAAATAGGAGATCGATAGATCTGTCTCTGCCTTTTATGCACAATTACCTTCCCTTTACCAGGAGAATCTGCCATGAAAGCCTTTATGTGGATGCTTCCTATGAAAGTAAGCTTCATAGAACTTATATTTTGCTTTAGGCCTGGAGCCACAATTACAATCTAAGACTGAAGAGTTATCTCTTGTTGACTCTTCATATAGTAAGTTATATAAGATGATACTCATTTATTCAGTTATTCTATGACTGCCAATTCCCTATCAAACCTAATCACAAGAACATAGTTTTTAATTCAAAAGACTCTTACATCATCTAAAATTTTGCTTAATTAAATGGATTATACTTCTTACTTGTTATTCTGTATTATGTTACAGTGGTGTCAATTATGAAACTATAATCAGTGAGAAAATATTATTAATTATCACTTACACTTAATTTTACGAGTACCCTCCACATAAATCAAAAGAACATAGACTAATTTCAATATCATTCCATTGTGTTCTGTATGAGTTAGGTTTTGATGATATATAATGTTTATATTATTTCCTTCAACAAGTATCTCTTTGTTCACAAAGCTAGGGTTTTTCTTCCTTGGTTACTCAAATTATTCACCTATGTTTTCCCAAGTTTTGTGAGTTAGACCTGTGAAATTAACCTTTTCCAACCTCACCAACCAAACATTTTTCAGCTTAACAGAATACAACAGAATTTAGAAACAAAGTAAGCATTACTCTCTTCTTTAAATTTAAAAGGCCCTAAAGGTTCCACGAACTCCTACTGGGAAAGTACTAGAAGTACAGCATCGTTTTTTACAGTATGCAAAATTTCTTCAGTAGTTGGGCTAATGTCTCATTTCAGCACACAAGAAAAAAGGCAGCAAGGCTATAGTAAAATGAAAGAAACTTATCTGAAAACGTTAGAGAATAGCTGGTTTTCTGTACATTACCAAGATCTGACAATGTGTATTGCATACACTGTCAAAATCACATCATATACTAGTGAAGATTTATAACTGTGTAACCTAACATTAAAGGAAACATAATTTAAATAAGGTAGGCTTTCTTTAAAGTAAGGCTAAATATAATCGAAAATATGAAAACAGCAATGAAATAGTTGAAACTGTTTTCAGAAGTGGATCTTAGGTAAAGAAGAATGACGAACAGGTTAGCTAGACTAGGATACCTTCTATACAGGTATGGGAATATCATAATAAAGATTCTCTTGAGCAACTAATGAGTGCTAATATAAACAATAAATAAATATCTATCCACTTGTCTTTGAGAGCAGAAAACATAACTCATTTTTAGGTAGAAGGAGGAATATTACAGTAAGAAATAAAACATAGATGTTGTTGGGTAATCCATCTAACTGAAAGAATATAAAGATCATGCTGTAGCAATGACTATTGGCTATACTTCTTATGTGAATATCAAATGTTCAACTATCAGCAAGCTAAGTTTAATTTAATCTCCAAAAGTTTATGTTTCCTTCTTTGTGAAATCAAGACTAAATATCTGTTCATTGGCAAACTTGATGAAAAAAATCCAGACAAGTCGGGATTCAGAGCAACAGCTTCTAAACACTCACACTTACACATATTTCAAACTTTTCAATAATTAAGCATCTGTGCTTGTGAAATACTAGGAACATTCAAAGTAGATATTAATAAAAATACATCACTAATTTGACATGAATTTTAGTAAACCCCTTTACACCATTTTTTCCTACAATAATTGGAATTATTTTTCTTCTATTGTAGTCAAGTATGTATCAATCTAGTTTCCTATTCTTTTTTTTTTTTAATAATGGTAACATTCATTTATTTAATTTTTATGCTAAACTTATTCCCATGCCATAAGTTCTTGTTTTTTCAGTTTCTTCTGGGATACCTTTTTCTTCTGTGCAACTTCCTCTTCTGGTGTAGGAACACTCTGCTCCTTTTCAGTAAGGATCCATGTGGCAGAGGAGCTCTTATATGGGTTAATCCTCCTATGGGCTCTGTAAATTCCGCAGCGCATCTTGGGTGCTTTGTTCACCTGGATGCGTTCAACAACCAGGGAGTCAACATCTAAACCCTTCAGTTAAGCATTACTCTCTGCATTCTTAAGCATATGCAGCAGAAATTCGACACTCTTTTTGGGCCACTGACACTGTGTCCAGCCCCACTGTTTGGCCTGGGCACACCTGCCAACTCCACCATTGTAAGGCCGGAAGGGCACACTGTTTCTTTAAAATGACATCTTTCAGGTATTTGGTAACCTTTCGGATATGCATACCTTTGATGGCCTTGCTCTGAAAGTGAACATGAAGATTCGAACTTCTTGACTTGCATGATTTTGTGGGGTTTTCTGGGTCTAGAGATAAGCGAACCATTTTCACAGGTCATCTCAGGCCGTTTACAGGAAGAGTTTTATTTATTCATTCATTCATTTAGACAGGTCTGTGGCTTGGACTCAGGGCCTGAGCACTGTCCCTGGCTTCTTTTTTGCTGAAGGCTAGCACTTTGCTAGCCTTCTTCTGGCCTTTTCTATATATGTGGTGCTGAGGAATCCAACCCAGGACTTCATGTATAGAAGGGAAGCACTCTTGCCACTAGGCCATATTCCCAGACCCTAGTTTCCTATTCTTGTAGAAATGCCTGACAGATTTTGATCATGAGAAAAAGTTACACTAAGCATACACTATTTACTTTTTTTTAAGCTCACTTATTTTACAAACATTTGGATGTCTACTTTGAATCAATTATGACAGAAATCCTAACCTTAACAAGTGACATTGTATACCTTGCTGTGTATTTGGACACAGTTTCAAGCTCATATGACTGAAAAGTACAAAGTAGTACAAAGAACACTAGTATACTTTTTTGTTAAGCAGGTCTGTGAATTGGTAACATTTTACCTCATTTGTTTTATCTATGCATTTTCTCTACCCCTGCATTTTTTCATGCTTCATGGTGCACTTTTTATAAATAAGGATATTCTTTCACAAACACTGAACATGCAAAAATCTGTAGAGAATTTAATATTGATTTCATCTTTATGCTCTCTAATGCATAGATTCCAATTTTGTAAAAGAAATTTTTCATGGTATTTTCCCTACCAGTCCAAGAACCAGTCCAAAATCACTTACAGCATTTACTTGTCATGTTTCTTATCTGGGACACTTACTTCCTCATCCTTTTGCTTTCATGTCAAAAAGAGACTTTAAAATCCAAGCCCTCCTGTTTCTTTCCAATAATGCACTTTAGTGCATCTGTTTTAACTTTCTCCCTAAATATAGATTCATGTCATGTAGCATCTAAAGTCTAAATTGTAACATGGGTAATACTGTATTCAACTTATCGTGTCATGTGAAGCTCTAGATCTAGGTCTGTCCCTCAATATTGATGTCAATATGAACCAAGAGATCAAAGTAATAGCTGTTTGCTTCAATGTACAGTTAACACATTTCTTTTAAATTAATTTTATTACTATGAATTGGTTGTACAATGGTGTTTCATTGTGTTATTCTCATACACTAATATGTCTTTTGATCAAATTCACCCTACATCCTCTTTCAACAGGATTCACATATGCAGTCAAAATACTTTAAATATGTTTAACCTTCATCATTCCATTTGCCCTTCTTCCCACGGATACCCATCTCTCAACAGAATCTGAAATTTATTCCTGTCATTCATTTTCTTTAGCATATACTAACTGCAAAAAAGGTTCATGGTAACATTTCATATATGCATATTTTATAACTTTGATTAATCCCTTCTATTGTGCTGTCTTTGCACACCCACTTTCTTTGGGATTCGTTGTGCTATCTTTATTCCCAGACACAATACATTTTGATATTATTCAAACTAAATGTACCCTCTATCCCACATCTTACAATTGCAATCATGTGTCCCACACATTTATTTGTATATTTATGTATGTAATTTTTTTATCACTAGCTTACAAGCATGAGGAAATAGTAGTGTGGGGGCTTTGTTCTGCTGAAACTAGTTAAATTTTTTTAATGTGACAATCTCCAGATCCATCTATTTTTCTGCAAATGACATAATTTCTTTCTTCTTTGTGACTGAATAGTACTGTATTATACAGTATATCAACTTTTCTATATCCATTAATCTGATGCAGGGCATAGATGTATCCATACCTTGTCTATTATTAATTGTGGCTTAATAAATTTTAGTGTGAAAGTGTCTCTATCCTGAACTCCATCAGATTTGTGCCCTTAAATGGCATCACTAGATCATATAATTCTAATTTTAGTGTTTTTAGAAGTCTCAGTACCAACTTCCTCAAAGATTTCTAGTTTTCTAGTTTCCATTGACCCCACAGTGGGAATGCCAGCAATTGTTGTCCTTCCTTCCTTCCTTCCTTCCTTCCTTCCTTCCTTCCTTCCTTCCTTCCTTCCTTCCTTCCTTCCTTCCTTGCTTCCTTTCTTTCTTTCTCTTTCTTTCTCTCTTTCTCTCTTCCTCTCTCTCTCTTTCTTTCTTTCTCTCTCTTCCTTCCTTCCTTCCTTCCTTCCTTCCTTCATTCGTTCTTTCTTTCTTTTCTTCTTTCTTTCATTCCTTTGTTCTTTCTTTCCTATCTTTTTTTTTGGTGGGTGGTGGTTCCAATTCAGGGCCTGGGGGCAGTCCCTGAACTCTTTTGCTCAAGACTAGCACTCTATCACCTTGAACAACAGGTCCACTTCAGATTTCCTGGTGGTTAGTTGAAGAAAATAGTTTCAAGGACTTTCCTGCCTGGGCTGGCTTTCAACCTCAGTTCTTAAATCTCAGCTTCCTGAAAAGCTAGGATTACAGGTTCAAACAACCAGAATCTCCAGCTATTAATGTTCTTAATAATATTAATTCTGATTAGAGTTAGATGAAATCTTAATGTCATTTTGATATGCATATAAATAGTATTATCTCATCAATTGTATTTTGATTTTTCTTCAAACATACTAGTTTAATCATGTGGACCAAAATTAAAATAGAGGATAATATCTTTGAAGTTTAATAGTATTTTAACTAATGAAAGAATGGCCCCAATTTTATTTATAAAACAATGACTGGGGGGTTCTTTAATTCCCACTTTGTGTGTGGGGAGCAGGAAATACTTCTCTGTCTTCTCCAGTTTTCCCCTTTAACACCGTTATAATAAAATAAGATTTTGCCAAACCTTTCAAAAATTAAACCATGGTTTTCCTAAGCAAAAATTAAGACTACCAATTTATGTTTCTGATAAAATGAATTATTTCACATTCTCTAGAACGGTTTCTCTCTTTTTAGATATATTTAGTTAGGTCATTTCAGGAAGTTTCCAACCTATATTATTTCAAACTCCAGAATTTAAAGAAATTTGATTAAAAAAATCTGTATCAAAACTTAACACAAAATGGAGTTTTCTGTAACTATAGCTTTTAGACAGAACTAGCAAGAACCCAGTGCTGGAGATATATAAGTCTCACCATCAGTGACTCTGTACCAAATCTTATGCTGGAAGTTTTATGAAAGAAAGAATAAAAATCTTGCGTGATCATCAATTTTATGCTGTATAAAACCTTAATATTTTTTTTTTCTTTTGTGGAAAATAATAACTTTTTTGCTGGATCATTCAGATTAGATGTCAGTTTTGGTTAAAGACATAATTACATTAATGGCAGTCAATCTCAGCTCTACAAAACTAAAGAAAGATGTCTGATTAAGGCTGATATTGCTTTGCTAATTAATTTCCTGTGATGAAACTTATAAATGGAGATTTTTCTTTATGGCATTCTGACGCTATATAATAGCCTACCCTGTCAAATTGCAGAACTCTTAACAAAATTGGATATGCTCTCTGAGTTTCTGCTATTAAATTTTTTAATTTAACCATAAATTGTATTGACAATATATTCTAATTTTCAGGTAGACCAAATTAGGATTCCAACTCTATTAACAATAGTACTGTTTAATTCAGACATCCATAGATTTGAATAACATACTTCAATTGCATTTGTAAATTATGAAATGGAATGCTGATCTGTACTCAAATAAGCAGAACAAGAGCAAAACAAAGAATAAAAATAGATGTTTTTCCTCTAACAATGGAAGTAAAATTGATCAGGTGATTTTTTTTTCTGACAAATTTCTTCCATTACAAATGTGTGTATGTGGACACAACCCTCAGGCACACATATACACAGATTCGAAGACAGGAGAATAGATCATTTTTTACTTGGCTAATGTTTAAATCTTTGTGTTCTAATTTTTCATGTCAAGTTTGATGAATTTTAAAGGAAATTGAGGGCTGACAAAAAGACTTTGTGATTGTCTATTCAGGATAATAGTTACTGTAAAATAGAGTGACAGGCAAAAAATCTTCAACTTGAATATGAACAATCACGCCAAAACTTACACATGGTTTGATCAAATTAGACTTTTCATTTCTTTGAGAAATGGCTTAATGCACCTCAAAAAGTTAAATCAAATAATGGGTATCTCAATATGAGCATTTAATATAACTCTTAGTAATAGAGCTATGCAATGAAAAGATACAACATTGTCTTTTTAAAATGTGATGAACATTATAAAGAACCTCTGTCGTTAACTGCATAATTAGTAAATAAGCATGTTTAGACATCTTCGATATACTTAAATTTCTTTAAGGAATCTAAGATTCCTATCTAGTGGGAAAATATTTACAACTTAAAATAAAAGATGTCTTGTTAGTGAGGAAAACCTAGGTAGTATGTTCCAGGTCCTTCCTTATTGGGACCAGACTTCGTCTGTATGGAGCTATGACATTTTGAATTCATGTGACTAAGGTATTTTCTGCTTACACATATTATCTAAGAATTGAATAGCTGGTTGCAATGAATTTAATTTCAATTTACCTCCAAAATTCACATGCTGAAAATTTGCCCCTAATGGTGACAATATTATGAGGGTAGCTTTTGCAGGTATGACTATATCACAAAGGCAGTGTGATGAATGAGCATTGTGTTCTTGTGAAGGAGAATCCTGACCTAAGCATATGGGCACATACATGTAATCCTACCACTAATGAGGCTGAGGCAGGAGGATCAAACTTTTCTTTTTTTTTTTTGGCCAGTCCTGGGCCTTGGACTCAGGGCCTGAGCACTGTCCCTGGCTTCTTCCCGCTCAAGGCTAGCACTCTGCCACTTGAGCCACAGCGCCGCTTCTGGCCGTTTTTCTGTATATGTGGTGCTGGGGAATCGAACCTAGGGCCTCGTGTATCCGAGGCAGGCACTCTTGCCACTAGGCTATATCCCCAGCCCAGGATCAAACTTTTAAAACTAACTTGAATTGGCTAGTGAGACATCATCTCAAAATTCTAAAATATAGTTTCATAATAAATGTGTTTAATTAATTATACAAAATCAATAGAAAGCCATCTCCCTTCTGCCATGTGAGTTTACGGTGCAAATAGAGCTTATATGAAACCCCTCCCCAGACACCAAATTCTCCCAGGATTTTGATTTAGTAGTTTCCAACTTCTGAAGTTGTGACAAATAAACTGTTGTTTATAGCATACCTAATTTATGACATTTCTTTAGAACAGTCTGAATGGAGTAGTTAGATTCCTGTCTATTTATAATGTCCAAAAATAACACAATTAACTAGCTAATATTATAAACCTACATGAGTCACATGCACCAGTCACAATTCCATTCTGAAGAACATCTTGGTCTGTTAGTTGTGACACGAAACACAATCCCTGCTGAATAGTTCACATCAAGAAATTTAATCTAACCTAACTTCATGGGTTTCTTTTTTTACTTTTTTCTCACATTCCTAGTACCTGCTTCCCACAGATTTCCTGGTATAATTAGTAAAAATTAGGAAATTCAAGCCATTCTTTTGGTATGCAAAATAAATTCTGATAATCACATTTGGTGTAGAAGAAAGAAGGTGCATGGGCACTATACTCTCAAATATGATCAAACTTTACCATTCATGAATTTCAAAAAGAATGACATATGAGAGTACACTACATGGAAGCATGTAATTTCACATTATTTCAATTCTTAAATTATCTTCATGAAATTAGATTAGGCCATGAATAGAAAAAAACAATCATAACAGAAGATTTCTTACAGTGTAGGAGAAAGAACACAGGGTATCTACCCCCTAAAAAACCCACAAACTAAAGAAATGTATCCAATGCCTAACGTATGAAATTGTAACCTCTCTGTACACCACTTTTATAATAAAAACTTAAAAAAAAAACCCACAAACTAACAAACAAGTATAATCCCCCTTCTAAGTACATCCAAATTTATAAAGAACATCAGTCAACAATGTGTGGTTCAAAACAGATAATTAACAAACTGCTGTTTCATGCTAGATTTCTCCTGATTCCATGTGTAAAGTGAATTTGAAAACCTGGGAAAGAAGAGAGAATCTGGTTATGAAGAAATTAATCAGTGGACAATAATTTAAATGAGATTTATCATGAGATTACAAAATAAGAAAGTTGTTATGTGGCCAGAAGGGAGATGTTGAAGTGGACTTTTTTTAGTGGAGTAAAAGAGCCAGAGCCATATTGCTGTACATGCAAAATTTTAAATATTCCAAGTCATTAAGCTACAGGAGAGATGGTGGGTATCTCTAATATGAAAGACATTTCTGTGTGATACATCAAAGCTCAGACTGTTAGAAGTTGGCAGAGATGTGATGATTCCAGTTCACAGATCTTTCCACTGCATTAACTGCCTCAATCTTACTTATAAAAAGAAAACTTTCTCTTTGAAAGAGAAAGGAAAGTTAATAAATCCAATTATGATGTGGGTTTACATATCCAAATATGTCCATAATCACAAACTCTGAGTAACTATGATATTTAATATAGTATTTTACTCTATGAGAAAGGTTTTCAAATAATCACGTTAGTATACTTTATTGATACTCAGCATTACAGTTTATTTGCTGATTGAAGGACAGTCTCTAAATGATTACCTTCTTATCTGTAACTCTGACTATTCAGCCCTCCACTCTCATTGCTGGAAAAAAAATCCATGTCTTTTGTTTCTCTTGCTGTCTTAAAATAATTTCTCCTTTCACTTACTAAACCTTTAATGTTCTTTGTGAGTTGCTGTAGCTTTTCATAAATATTATGGCTTTTATTCTCTTTATATTCATAGTAGCATTGTAGTTACCTGCCCATTTTAAAAGTAGGAATGCCCATATTAATGATTTGGTTAAATATATTTAAGAAAGTGATATATTTCTTTCAAGGAATATATTTTGATAATGAAATAGTAAGTCCCAATGTTCTTTTTCCTACCATAGAGATCAGAGATGGGTGAAGGATGTAGCTTAATCACATCTAGTTCTTAAGTTATACTTTTGATGGGACTGTGTGAGAAGTAACCAGTAAATCTAAGACTTGGAGATATTTGTTACTGAAAATGAGTAAACTCTTCACAGTAAGGAGTACTGTTTGTATCACAAAATCTTGCAACTTGGGACAAATTTTATAGTGAAAAAAATTAGAAATTGCAAGGGAAATTAAATATATATTGGAAAATGAAAGCAAAAAAATGTTTTGAAACAACAGTTGATGTTGATAATGTTTCTGCCTACTGCTATTTAGAAAAAAGGGACTCTAATGAATTACTATAGCTGCACAAAGGGGTAGAAACGGAATACTTAATACTTGCATTTTACATAATGGTACAGTTAAAGATACACTGAAAAAAAAAGACATGGTCAGCTTGAGCAGGGTTTAAAGACGACAGAGAGTTCATGAGTGTTAGATCCTTTTGGAGTTGAAAGAAATAACTTCTTCTCAACCCTATCATGTAGAATATAAAGAAGGGAATATTGATCAAAAATCCCTACTAAAATTCAGTGTTGCTATTGAAGTAAATTTAGAAAATGGCCAATATCCATAACCAGTAAATTTCTCGTTATAGTATTCTAGGACAAAAGATGCAATAAATAATTCTGAGCAAAACCTTTCAACTGGAAAACAAAAAAATACTCTGAGAAAATTGACAAATCATTTGAGTTTCCCTCTAAAATAGGGTATGGTCAGGTATCTATTGCTAACAAGAAAGAAAGAAGATAGATTTTGAAAGAGTTAAAAACATTGTCAGAAAAGAAACTATGACCATATATTTTGATCAAATGGTACTGGAACAAACTTGGTAAGAATATAAAAAGGAGGAGGAGGAGGAGGAGGAGGAGGAGGAGGAGGAGGAGGAGGAGGAGGAGGAGGAGGAGGAGGAGGAGGAGGAGGAGGAGGAGGAGGAGGAGGAGGAGGAGGAGGAGGAGGAGGAGGAGGAGGAGGAGGAGGAGGAGGAGGAGGAGGAGGAGGAGGAGGAGGAGGAGGAGGAGGAGGAGGAGGAGGAGGAGGAGGAGGAGGAGGAGGAGGAGGAGGAGGAGGAGGAGGAGGAGGAGGAGGAGGAGGAGGAGGAGGAGGAGGAGGAGGAGGAGGAGGAGGAGGAGGAGGAGGAGGAGGAGGAGGAGGAGGAGGAGGAGGAGGAGGAGGAGGAGGAGGAGGAGGAGGAGGAGGAGGAGGAGGAGGAGGAGGAGGAGGAGGAGGAGGAGGAGGGTCTAGTGACAGGTGAGAAGTTGGCTCCGAAAGAACTAGAGACTCATTTAGTTCACATTTTCTAATGCCTTTTTCAGGACCACAAGGAAAATAACAAAAGAAAGGTTTCATAGATTTCATATAAATCAGAGCAAAGAACCATAAATGAATATTAAACAAAAGAAGTGGACACATTTCAAACTCACAGTATACTCTGCTTATATCCTCTTTTCTTATATCTTGAAATTTACATTCTTTTTTTTTTGGCCAGTCCTGGGCCTTGGACTCAGGGCCTGAGCACTGTCCCTGGCTTCTTTTTGCTCAAGGCTAGCACTCTGCCACTTGAGCCACAGTGCCACCTCTGGCAGTTTTCTGTATATGTGGTGCTGGGGAATCGAACCCAGGGCCTCATGTATACAAGGCAAGCACTCTTGCCACTAGGCCATATCCCCAGCCCTGAAATTTACATTCTTATAACCATAATACTTAGTAGATGACATCTGCCTATTCCATGATTATATGCAAATATTTGATACAAGGCAGGTGAAAACAGATTTGCTGATTTATCTAATCTTAAATTTAAGATCACAAATTTCAATATGACTCAATAATGCCTGAAAAATAGCATTTTCCTTTCAGATGCTCAATTTTACATTGTGTGAAATTCACTTCTTTCCTCTCGTCAGCACTGCACGCTTCTCCATCCACTTAGTACCTGTTGATAGGAATATAAGTGCAAAAAGGGGGGCAACATATCATGTGCCTTCTCATTATCTCAATAGCATACTGCTCACTGTCGTTTCTTTGAGTGGTTCTTACTGAAAAACTATTCCTCCTATCAAAGGCCAATACCACGGTGTGCAGAAATCCTTTCTTTGGTGAATCAGAAATTTCTCCCTATCAATCTGTTAAATCATTTCAACCAAATATGAAATATTCTTAATATATCCTTTCCAAATATTTTCAGTTGTTATTTATAGTAATAGAGTTTTAAATATTTTTGTCTCTTCTTCTGTCTCCTTGTAAGTTTTCAATGGGTTTAATTATTCTATTTTCATACATGTGTATATTCATACCTCTTTCTCCTCTCCTTTTACTTTCCTCCTCTCACTGGTTCTTACTCTCAAATAGTACCTTTACCTCCATTTTATGCTTATTATTACCCTATTCATGATAAAGCAATAATTTAAGCATTTTCCTTTATTCTCAAATTGAAAGATAAATTGGACTGTGATACTGATTTTAAAAAGTCTATATTGAAGCTTAGAACCTAACAAAGGACAACACCAGCATTTAAAAAGGAAGTATGACTAACAGAAAAGTTGAAGTAAAATGTGAAACCAATTATTGAATGACAGAAAGGAGCCATGCCAATATTTGTAATAGGGACTAGTGAATAGAAAAAGGGAAGTATTTATTTAATTCATTATAAGAAGTATTATTTAATTAATTATACTGAAATACATAAAGTAATGAGAATTTAAATGTGACTATAATATTTTATTCAATTGATTAGTGACAGCTTATGTAGGCTTCAGAATGACTGTCAAAAAGGAAAAAAAATAGGAAAGTGAAATGAATCATATAGTTGGAATAAAAATGGGAAGAGAAATGAAATAATTTTGGACATAGTAGCTCAACTCCGAGTAAAGTTGAGGAGAGAGGACAAGCTGATATTAATAAAAATAAAAGTGAGATTTTAGAATGATCTTTGAAGATGATGTGTCATACTGAAATTTGATTGATGAGACTGATACTTTTTTTAAGGAAATCATTTGGCTAAAAGGAATCCAGAAATATGAAACTGCCACAAAAAAACCACTGGAAATATTTTCACAAAGTAATTTTTCCCCAACACAATATTTTCACCTTTGAGATGACAGGTATGACTGTGGTAGTGATTCATCTAGAATATTAAAAAATCTCTGAACATCATAGAAGTCCAAGAAGGACAGTGAGAAAAAAAATAAACCTTATATTTAAGTTTTTCTCTTTTACTGCAATGCATTTTTCCTTCAAAGAGTCTAGAAAACCATGCATCACACAGAATTACATTTTATCTTTCACAGACAAAACACAGACCTAAATAGGGGACAAGCTGGCTATAGGCATAAATGGAAGCTACTTAAGTAGGAGTTAAGTAGGCAAAATGAAGCTTTTGAGAATGTTTTGAGAGAGAATAGAAGTTTTATATCTTACATTAAAACTTAGCTTCACAATCTGAAAGTGCTTCCTCTATCTTCCTTGAGCTAAGGATGCTTTATTTTTTAAGTGATTACAAATAAAGAATTATGAGAGTTAAAAAAAATAAGTATTTAGTGACATAAAAATTGTGAGGTTTTAAAATTTTTTGTCCATAAATATTTGGGGGAACATATAAACAACCATTAGTAGTCTTGAATAGTAAATACTTGTGGTTTGAGATATTTCTTATAATTTTCTCCTTTAACTACATTCTAGGCAAATCAATGAAGAGTACAGGGATGATAGATAACAAGCATGGTTCTAATAACTACTAAAGCAAAAACCTGATAATAAGTCATATCATCTGGGAGCTAGTAAAATATGATAATTAATAAATCTTATTAATTCAGGAGGTGCTCTGGGAAAGTATAGACTTCCACGAAGAGGACAGGTCTCTTTTGTGACAAAGCAAAGAACAGAATACGATGCTCTTTCCCATAGGCAGCTTGCTCTAAAGAGGAAAAACTGTAAAGATGTATAATTTCTTCTGATAAACTCAGCAATCAGATACATAACTCTCCAGGGTAATAAGGATAATCACAGAGGCAGGCACAAGTTGTAAGCGTTTCTTTCTCCTGAAAACTAAATAATTAGTAGACAAATATTCTGTCTCATATATACTAAGCTTAAAAAGCAGTCTCATAAATTCAAGTCTTAAACAACAACACACCAGTTGTTAACATAGCTGTTATCATTCTATTCATGGATGCTGTCAGCACTTAGATAAGCAAATGTAATGAACAAAATATTCAATAATAATCTCCCAATAATAAATTTGTAAAAAGAACAGTCCCCTCTATGATCAGTTTCTTTAAAGGGGACATATATTCTGCAATAGTAAGTGCTTACAAGTTAAACCTAAATAAAGGAAAATATTTCTCTATGCCCACTATTCACAATCCTAGGACTGATATTCCATGCTTCATCAGCCTATATTTCTTTTGGGATTCTTCATTTCAGTTGTTACAGTTGCACTCTGGGTTCTTGCACTAAGAATCTGAGGGCTGTCCAAAACCTATTACAGATGCCCCAAGTATGCATTTGCCAACCTTTAGTAGCTCTGTCACCTAAATCATATGTTTATTGAGTTTTCTTAGTCAAGTTCATATACACTGAAGGACAACTTCCATTGTTCCTCATGTAGAGTGCTTTTAACAGTCTTACAGGTCTTAGGTCTTACTTCCTTCTATCTTTTTTTCTCCACTAATCACTAAGTGTAGACATGAATTAAGCCAAATTCAATCACAATGACTGACATAGACAGATGTTTACATAGGTTGATCAGAGAAAAAGGGAGTTGCTTCAATATGAGAAAAAGTGTCATCTCACTTCTAAATCATACATGAATGCACAAAAATTGGCAGAGCAACCTTTTAAGTATTTAGAAACAACTGTCTTAAAAGGTTATTTATGGAGAATAAAGGCAGAAATTCTAACTTGGGATGTGGGAATTTGTGTATGTAGTTTTATTCCATAAATTCTATATTGTTTAATTCTAATGACATAAAATGTAACTTCATGTTTGTGTTACACTTAACAAAACAAAATGATATCTGAGAAGATATACATCAACAAAGCTGTGATAAAAATATGTCCTTTAGGGAAATTATGTAAAACTCTGTTGACACAGACTATTTCATACTTTCCATTGATGGGAGTGTAAAGTAGTCAAGTTCTTGAGAAATAAGAAGCAAGAGACACTACAGTGTACTATCAGAAAACAAAGGGTAAACCCAAAACACTTTTGCAATGAGGAAACATCCAAATTCATTATTCAGCATCACAGATAAAAGAGAATAAAATATCAAAAGGCACTCTAAAGTTCTCATCTCCACTTATGATTTCAACTGACATTAATGGCTTATATGTGACATTGACATTGTTTTTGAAGATTGTGTTTTTATTTATATTTTAAGTGATTTTGATATGAAGACATATTTATTTGTAATTATAGACATAACAGCAAAAGTTATTGTGGGAAAGTGGACTATTTTCACTATTGAATAAATGGTACAATTATAATACAAACCGGGAGCCATTTGGGAAAGAAACAAAAGGTGACAAAAAATGAGTACAAACCTTCCAAAAGGCTCATGACAGGGACTTGAAGATAATAAAGAGAATATAAGAGATTAAAAATATATAGCTGGAAAAAATATATATATAGCTGGGTGCCCATAGCTCATCCCTAGCTACTCAGGAGGCTGACATCTGAGAATTACAATTTGAAGCCAGCACAGGAAGAAAAATCTGCAAGATTCTTATCTCCATTAATTAGCAAAAGGTCAGAAGTGAAGTTGTAGCTCAATTGGTAAAGTTCCAGCCTTGTGCAAAATAGCTCAATGACAGTGCTTAGGCCCTCCATTCAAGTCCCAGAACCAGCACAAAATAATAACAACAATGATAATGTGGCATGATGGCCAAAAAAGCTCAAAAGAAGGAGGCATACCTAAAAAAAGTGTTAGGATAATAGAGTTTATAGTGACTTCAGACATAAATATAAGCCAAGAAATAACTAATAGTTACACTGGAATGAAATTTTCCCCTAAATAAAAACTTATCTTATTGAAAAATAATCATATACAAAACATATGTATTGTATATTCAAATGGCTCTACCATGATTAAACATATATCTTGTAAATAGTTAATACTGGAACTATATATGAACAGAGGACAGTGAGTATGTTAGACATCTATCAAGTATAAAAAGACATATTCATATTTTAGCTACAACAAATTGTGCTGCGATGAATATTGTTGTGCTGGTGGCTTTAGTGTGTTCTTCTTTGTTGTCTTTTGGGTACATGCCAGACCAAAGAAATATGGACTCTATGGTCTCCCTAATAGGGAATAATTAGCACAGGTTTAGGCTAGTCACAGCTGAGGAACACAAGAGCCTAATAGCTATGCTCCTATGAATGCATAAGATAATGCTAAGTGAAATGAACTCCATGTTATGGAAATGAGTGATATATCACTGTTGTAATTACTTTCAACATGCCATGTGAAATAGTAGCTTCTATTGTTGATGATCCTCTTGTATCCCCTTCCTGTGGTTGTACCTGCACTATCACTGTATCTTATCTGAGTACATTGGAAACTGTATATACTGGTATTAGAACTAGGAAAGTGAAAGGGAATACCAAAATTGAGAGACACAGGATAAAAAGACAAACGACTTCAAAAGCAATAATTGCAATACTGCTTGGTGTAAACCAACTGAACAACTCATAGGGGGAGAGGGAAAAAGAGTGGGGGGGTGTGGGGAATGAGGGAGGAGGTAACAAACAGTATAAGAAATGTATCCAATGCCTAACGTATGAAACTGTAACCTCTCTGTACATCACTTTGACAATAAATAAGAAAAAAAGAAAATTTGCTTGCAATACAACCTGATACTAATTATTTTCTCACACAAATCCTATACTCAGAATGAAAGTATATAATATTCATTACGTGAATTCAATAAAACTATGCTATATGCCTAAAAAAGACATCTGCAAACTTATTTGTAATTACAGAGATGCCAATGAAAATACTCTGGCACATGTTTACTTTAACACATTTGCTCCAAAGTAACTGTAATTCAATGTTGGTAGTATAGCAAATTACAATGAATAGCTTTAACTGTATGTTTAAAATCATGTTCATAAGCTTAAATCCAGATATCAGAATTTAAGCAACTATTGAAATGTATGGATGTCTCCTTAATATACTGATTACAAAGTAAAAAAAAAAAGAAAATACTCTGGCAGAAATTAGAAAGTGGAATAATGAAAATTATTGATGGGGATATGGAAATAGCAAACTAGCACAACGTATCTAAAGAGCACTTTAGCAGTATTTAGTCAGATAAACACTGTGTGCATCCTATAACAGTGTGTTCCTGTTCTTGGCCATATAGACCAAAGTTATGTTTTCATCTGTCATGGAAGAGGCTTCTGTGATTACTGTGTCACTCAAGAGAAGTCAGGTGATAGTGTAGCAAATCCTATCCCTTTTGTAACAACATAGGATTGGATTTTTGTTCCTGCTGCTGGTCCATCCCAGGTTGTCAGGCTGTGTTTATTAAACACATTGAGATAGATAAAGAACCAGCAGGTCTTGAATGTCATTGTGTAGTGTCAAGAGCAAAGAGATGTGCTTTGAAGAGTTTAATCTCAGCAAATAAATGATCCAGATGAGAAATAATGTATTCAAAACTGACCCACATTTATTATCTAGAATTATATTGTAAGTTGTTTATGAAGATAAGCATCCTCCCATGCAGTGACATACTTTGTGTTTTGACTGGAATGCCCTCACCTCAAAAAGAATTTATGGACTGCGATATCATACAATGTGGTGGGATGAAGAGGTGAAGTTTTAGGGGGATAGTTAGTATTAGATATGAACATAGGAAAATAATATATTTATGAAGCATACCAAATGAACATGTTTTCCTCTCTTCCTCATCAAATGTGAACAAAAAAATCTGGGGATTTGCAACCTGAAAGAATAGCTAGATCACAACCCAACTATGAAGATACCTTGCTTGATATCATACTTCATAGTCCCTAGAGTTGTGAGAAATATTTTGTTTAAAAGCTGCTTATACTGCAATTTGTTAACACAATCATGTGTAAGAAATATTCAGCATGAGAGATGCCTGGGAACAACTCAATGACTCCCATTAAAAATGAAAGAGGAAAATAAAAAACAAAAGGTAAAGGCAAAGCTCAAGCACAAGCCACAAATTCCAGTTTCTCAGATCAGAAGGATAGTGCTGGGGCTGGGGATATAGCCTAGTGGCAAGAGTGCCTGCCTGGGATACACAAGGCCCTAGGTTCGGTTCCCCAGCACCACATATACAGAAAACGGCCAGAAGCGGCGCTGTGGCTCAAGTGGCGGAGTGCTAGCCTTGAGTGGGAAGAAGCCAGGGACAGTGCTCAGGCCCTGAGTCCAAGGCCCAGGACTGGCCAAAAAAAAAAAAAAAAAAAAAAGAAGGATAGTGCTAAAAAGTGGCTAGATATCATCTCAATAAACAAGATGGGTGTGGTTTTTGTGTGGGTATAATCTCAATTTAGGAATTAAGTTTTCATTGCAAGGGAGAGTTTTGTAAAAATAATGTATTACATGATCTGCTATGCAATATCATGCAGTAATTCGAGTTAAGTAACTGAGATATATACAGAAACATGGGTAAATATTTAAAAAATAGTGCAGAGTAGAGAAAGGAGTAAGCTAATGTTTCCCATGTTTGTTCATGTTCCAATAAACCTCTGTTTCTCGGAAATCAATCAATCCACTAATGAATCAATCAATCAATAAAATAAAATCATTAAATTAGAAAAGGACACTGAAATGCTGTTCTTGATTTCTGGATAGAAACACTGCTTGCTGTCAACAGAAAGGAAAACACCACACAAACTACAATTCTCAGTTTTCTCCTCTCCCAGTCACACAGAGTATGCTCTCATCAGGAAAGTGGCAGTACCTTCTTCCAGTCCTATCTTTGTTTCTTCCCAAGATTCTTGGCCTTTTTGGACTTGCAGTGCTGCTTCTCAAAGAGGTCACCCTGTCTATGATTTCTCCCATATAATTGTCCGCCATCTGCTTCCCTTTTCTCTTAGAAATGAATAATTAGGCAAGTTATTCCTTGGTGAATTTAATGTGATCTTCCAGAAGTAATGCTCACCTTGTCAGCATTTGACACTGACCTACCAACCTTCTGTGGTTTTGGGTACATGTCCAGTCTGAAGCATTTCTGAGCATGCGTGTCAAGCTTCTTACCCTCAGGGATGCTTAATCACATCTTTAGAGAACTATGCCTTATAGGACTATGCCTTATAGGCAGTACTGACCCTTTTAAAAGAGCTTTCACATTTTTTACATAAAATCTTGCTAAGGTTCCTGGTCAAAAGAAGAAGGTTAAAATTAGCAAGTTGCCAGAACTGTCTTGAAAAAGAAGCTGGAAATGACTTTTGTGGTTATCTTTTGGAAAAAGCATGACCTCTATTTTATAGATCCAGAACTTGATGCTACATTGGAAATATAGTTAGACTAAGGGGATGAAAGCAAAAAAGGCAAAAGGACAGTAAAAATCATGAGCTCTTTAAAAAAAATGTCTGTTCTTTCCCTGTTTTTAATAAATCCACACCATGTAAGCATATATTCTTAAAATTTAGCTGTGAACACTCTAACATTTTTATTAACACTTGGTTTTACTCTTATTCAGAATTCAAAATAATATTGACATCAGAAAACACACCATTAACTAGAAATGTATAAGGTTTACCAAGAAAATTTTAATAAACAAACATTGATTTTTTTTCTACTGAGGTGAAGATCAAGGAAAAAAAATCAATCAATATTTTCCACTTCAACATAATCTTAATATTACCAACATCAAAATCCTTGGAATTTAAATCTCTATTCTTTTCACTTGGAAGCCTCTGGGAAATTGCAACATCCCATGGGGGAATTAGGAAAATTGTTTTTCTGTAACCGTTTCTCATCTCTTTTTGGCCATTTTCCTACCTCCTGATAGGGTCCTGCTTAATTCCATATTCTACAAATAAGTGAATTGGAAACAAAACAAGATGCCTCCCCCTTAAATGTTTCCTGTTTCCAATTAGAAATAATTATATTCCTCTTAGATAACTTAAAAAACAAAAAGGAAAAAGCAAGATGGAAAGAGGATACAATTGAATAAATAGTAAAAGTAAGTTCTACTTCCCTATAATTTATTTGAATCCTATAGAACTTTTATAAGTTTTTAAATAACTTTTAATAATTAGATGCTGCTGTCTCAAAAATAAACTTATAAGAATAAACTTTACATAGTTAATAAGCATTGCTTCCACTATCACTATCCACTATCCACTATGGCAATTACATTGATTTTTTAAGAATTTAAATCATTATTTGGATTAAATTATTAAATTATTCCTTGTTAAAATTTACTGATGTTTGAACTCAGGGCCTCCAATTTTCTTGGTTGTTAACTTTTTAATGAGACTAGCCGCCAACTAGTTTTGATCTTCTTATATTTCACAGGTAGTCATACTTCTTGCCTGAGCATGTGCCGGCACCATAACCTACTTCCTTTCACAGTTTGGATGAACACTGTGCACCAGCTCACGCAGTTTCTTCCATTTCATGAATTCTTGAGGACTTTTCCTGCACAGGCTAGCCACCAGCATCAATTTCCTCCCCAAAAGATAGCTTAGCTTTATACGTTTTCTTTTCAGTTATGTCCAATGGAATTCTAAATAACTTATCAGATAATACAAAGCAATCATTCTGAGTCACCATTTACTGGGTACATTTTCTACGTGCAAATGTTTATTCATGAGAGTTAAATATAAATTATAACCATTTAAGTTTTTTTTTAATGACAGAAAAATGTTAAGATACATGTTTAAAGGTATAATCATGATAGTATCTTCCTGATAGTATCTTCTACAACAGAGGCTCTGCTCTGACACATGACCTTCAGACTCAATTATTTATTGCTAAGTTATGGGGTTTTTTTGAGGGGTTGTCTAAAGGGAATATTAAAATCAAAATTTGTTTTAAATGGGGGTTTTAATATCATACTTCCATTCTAACCTCTGTTTCTACTGTATATGAAAGAATTCCATGTTCTACTAGGGACTCAGATCAGAATCTTCGATTCACTTAAGTTTAAATACTATAAATACATAAAGTGCCATTAAAATAAATTATAATGCTATATTTGTATTTACATATAATACATGTACATAAATACATCTATCATTCAGGGAAATGTTGGTGTATTCTAACATAGCATATGTGGGGGGGCATATATATATATATATATATACATATATATTTAATATACTAATTTTGTTTGCTTTGGACCCAGACATGAAATTGCTGGATTGTGAAATAGCTTCGCTGTGTACTGGTTACTGAGTTCACTAAGACAGAACTCACTCAGATGCAAGAAGTTGTATGAAGTAGATATTCTTATAAGAGACAAAAGAAGCCTAGGTTCTATTGTGTGACAGTCCCTCAAGACTCAAGGAATCTGCCTAGGACAGGTGGAGTCTCAACTGCAGGTGGACCAGAGTTAAGGGACCTGAAAATCCCTGCCATGGGTTGCATGCTTTAGGGATAGTTTGAATCATGGGATAAAGATTTGAAAAGAAGAAATACAAAGCCTACATTGTCTCTGGCAATTCCTTCTTAAATCAGAATATTGTGTTCAGCAAAGTGTACAGGAACAAGACTGGGATAGTTTTAGGCAAATCATCCCTATCTCGAAGTGTTATGCTCCCAGCATTGTCTATAATAATTCTTGAGGACTATAAGCAAGAAAGGGATGGAGGGCTAGGCTAGTACAAGGCTGTTAGAAGAAATAGAGCATCATGTGTTAGTTCTATTTGTAATTTTTTGATGAAATTCTGTAACTGCATTCATAATGACTATATTTATTTACATTCCCACTAATAGTGTTTCTTTTGGCCCTGGTACCTACCAATACATGTTATCTTCTGAGTTTTTCAAAAGAGCCATAAAACACATTCAAGGTGATAAGTTACTAAGGTTTTCATTTGCATTTCCCTCATGATTACTGATGTTGAGTGATCTTTCATATACGCTCTGGTCTCTTTCATGTCTAATGTGGAAATTTTTCTATTTAAAGTAGGCAAAAGTAGTTTATATTCATAAAGGAAAGTAATGGATATGTTATGGATAAGTAGACTATAATTGAATATTGTATTAGGAATGGTCTCAAATAGGTTAGAACTTGTTTTTTTTTTAAATTAATTTGGCAGTATTGTGCTTCTTGGGAAACAAGGAGTATTTTGGAATGGTATGAGGTAACAGATCATTGTTGTGTTGACAAAACATTCAGATCGTATAGTAGAATCAACTTGTTAAGAAAGTCCTGTACCAACAAGCTTAGATGTTCCTTTATTTCTCTATTGCTCCTCTGCCCAGAACCTTTACTCCTGCTGTCTTAAATGAAAGAACATATCATCACAAACAATTGGTTATAATAATTGGCGGCAATAATAAGAATCCATGAGCAGTGAATAGGGAAGAACTGTGAGAGGCAGATCAGAGTCTCAAATAGGCATTAGAATGGACCAGAAAGAGAATAAGTCCTTTCATCACAGGCAATGGCCTGGAAAGGCTAATGTGTTTCTTTAATGTTGCGAGGAATAGGAATGGAAATAACAGGATTAGTCTGGATAATCCTCTAACATACAGTGTCCACCTGTAATCACGAGGGCACAAGCATAGATCCTCTATTTAGTACAGAAAGGAAGCATTGCATGAACGGAGAATAATGAAGTTGTTGTCTGCTCCAAATTTGCAAAGATGGCCAAGGAAAACTCAGGTTTTCAAAAACAAATAATCTTCTTTAGGATTGTATTAGAATTGGATGTATGATTTTATATTATTTCTAAGAGTTCTAATATTTTATTTTCAGCCAGTCTTATCCTGAGTTATAATAATGGCAAAATGACACCAGGAAAACACTCAAATGAAAAGTGGAAGGGTTACTTTGTTGTCTGAGTTCCATTACAGAGACAAGTTCTATTATTATTTTCAAAGAAGAGAGTATTTGATGATCCTAATTTTCTATTTATACCTTCTTGGCAATAAACACATCTTTTTCTGTTGTACCACTACAAATTTGCAAGCAATACTTGGTGTAGTCAGAAAGCTTTTATTAGGTACTTGTTGTATTTTTCATGTTCTATGATGTTTCTTTTCCATGTTATTAATACTGTATATGGATAACTTTTCAATCCAAGAGTGAAGTATTCTAAAATAAATTCTATCATATTATAAGAGACTGACTAGAAAAGGTATTGAAGATTAATATTTAGGTCATGATATCCTTTAAAATTTCTCTCAGTAAATAAAATATATTTTGCAGGTTTGGAAACACATGGGATAATAATATCCTTCCTTCCTTCCTTCCTTCCTTCCTTCCTTCCTTCCTTCCTTCCTTCCTTCCTTCCTTCTTTCTTTCTTTCTTTCTTTCTTTCTTTCTTTCTTTCTTTCTTTCTTTCTTTTTTTCTCTCTCTCTTTCTCTCTCTCTCTCTCTCTCTCTCTTTCTTTCTTTCTTTCTTTCTTTCTTTCTTTCTTTCTTTCTTTCTTTCTTTCTTTCATTTTTGTTACTTGTCGGGCTCTAATTCAGGGTCTGGGCACTATCCCTGAGCCTCCTTGTACCACAGTGCCACTTCTGGCTTTTTGAGAAGTTAATTGAAGATAAGAATCTCATAGGGACTTTTCTGCCCAGGATGGCCTTGCGCTGCAGTCCTCAGATCTCAGCCTTGTGAGTAGCTATAATTAAAAGTGTGAGCCACAAGTGCCTAGCTAATTGTGTCATTTCTACTTACCAATATCAAAAATACTTATTTACAAATGATATAGAATGTCACTATTTAATTTAAAGGAAATTGACTGTAATAAAGGCACTGTTTACCTTCTAGTATTTCATACCATTGGGTTCAATCAAAACCGAGTCTTTCCTTTTCTCTGGTAGTTTTAACACATGAAGGAAAAACTGTAATAAAACAAAACTCAATATGCAAGACCCAATTTGTTGCAATGCAAAGATATGGTTGAGTTTTCATAACTTATTTCTGAACAAACAAATGCTTATAAACAGCCTCAACATTTTCTTATTTACATTTTGGGTCATTGATCTATTGGTATATAAATGATCAATTGGTTTAGTTTATCTGCTAAATATGCAAGCAGAAGTGATGTGTATAGGAATCTATAACCAAGTCAAAAATCATCAAGTGCTTAAGAGTTTCAGCTATGACTGAATTCTTACATAGTGGCAATGGACACATTAGTCTGCCTGCAGAGGACCTTGGTTGGAATTTCTGCAAGTCAACACAAGTGAGCAAAGAAATATCAATGCAGCCATCCATTATATTCCTGTTATACATTCCTACTCAATTATCTTTGGAATAAGAATTATCCAATTAAGCCTGGAAAGAAATAATACCAAACTAATCAAAACAAGCAATAATTTGCTTGAGTTTCTTTGTGGTCAGCTGTTTTGACACTAAGTTTATGGAGTGGACAAAATTCTCCTTAATGATGATGTCTTCATTTCAAGGACATACAAGCTAGAGGTCAACGGGAGAGATGAGAAAGAAAACCTTCTGTGAATATTTCCAGAAGAGCTTCAATTTATGACCACAAGGCAATGGATAAAATTACATGATATAAAAGCAGGAACAGATTTGAAACAAGAGAAAATACAGATTCCTGGTTAGGAATCCAGTAGAGATTTAGGAGAAATAATAATTTGCATAAAAATAATCTTTGGCATCTATATGCAATGTTTTAAGTTTATATGATATTTACCTGTTTTATAATATAAAAGTTAATATCAATTGGAGTAAAACAATGAATGTCCAGATAAAAACATGACTTCAGTGTGTGGAGATGCTTCAAGACTAGATGAATATCAAAATGAACACATTCAGTATAGTAGCTCAAATTTGTGGTATGGATGATTGTGTTGGGAATTATGACTGAAATTATTGAAGGACTGGATAGAATAAGATATGGAGGCTGAAAGAATTCACTCTTTTTTCGTCTCACTACTAACTTAGTACTTCTTATCTTTTCTGCTATCAGACTTGGATTTACAACTGTCCTAATTCTCCAACTTTCAAATAGCAGATTATGGAATACCTCAGTCCTTATAATTCTATGACCTTATTCCTTATGATGAGTTTCTTACCTGTCGGTCTGTCTGTCGTATTATCTAATATATCTCCTATTAGTATTATTTCTCTGGAAAACTTTAGAGAACTCTGGAGAATAATACAGTGATTTATAGAGAAAAGGAGGTTAGAGACTAAAGATAGATGGAAACTTAGAAGGATGAAATAGGTTAAATATCTCAGTGAAAAATGTAAACTACTGTTCTGGAAGGCAAAAATTGTCAATTGGAATTCTACTTCCAGAAACTTCAGCCATGTGATGTGTTCAGACATTAAAAAGTACATCAGTAAATGCTCCATGGATCCCTAGTTTGTCCAGACCCAAAGAAATATTGGTCTCATGGTTTCCTTCATTTGTAATAACTAGAAAATATCTATGATATTCTTAGCAGGGAATCACAATAGCCCAATTATTCCCATTGCTACACTCATAGGACCATATATAATGAAGCATATTAAAATGGACTCCAAGAATTGGAACAAGAGGGTCTTACAATGTCCTGTATGAAGTTATTTCTATTTTTTTCCTTTCTGTTTTAGTTTTCTGTACCCATTATCTTCTTCATAAACTTATCTGATCCATGGGCAGAAAATGGAATCACAGAAACAATAGGACAAAGGATGAACTAATTCATCAAGGATACTCATTAGACACTGTATTGGAAACAAACTTTACAACTTGGAGTGGAGGAGAGGAGTGGAAAATGGTAAGGGAGAGAAAAATGAGGGAGGGGGTAACTTTTTAAAAATAAATGAACTCATTGCTTTAGTTATATAACTGTAAGCCCCCCCCCGTTCATTACCATTATAATATTTTAAATAAAAATAAATAAATAGGATACTTTTCAAAGATGCTGTTAAGAAAATTGATGAGGAAAAAAACCAACTGCATCAAATAGAATTCGATCTTATGATTTGAACATAAGTAACTTCTGATTTACTAATTTTCAAAAAATAAAGAGCTTGTGGCCATTTTGTGGGCTTAATTATATTTTCATAATCTTTTATTCCTATAATTTAAAAAGGAATGATTTTTGTTTCGTTCTTTTCCCTTTTCTACATTTACTAAAGTGATTTTATTGTATTTTTATTGTCAAGGTGATGTACAGAGGGGTTACAGTTACATATGTAAGGCAGGAAATACATTTCTTGTCAAACCTGTTACCTCCTCTACCTTCCCTCCTCTCCAATCTCCACCCCACGGTCTACAGTTGATTTAGAGAATATTGTCTTCTGAGTATTGCTGTTGTATTGGTTCATCTTTTACCCTTTGTCTGACCATTTTGATGTTCCTCTTCCCTTCCCTAGTTCAGATAAACATATATACAATACCCAGGAAACCTAAGTCAAATACAGTGACAAAAGAGGTAAAACCATATGGAAGAAAAAGAAAAGAAAAAGGCATAATCTTATGTCATATGAGACCTCGAGGTAAAAGCAGATATTTTGAAAACATTGCAGGAAGGAATAGGAGAAACACTAGGGCTCCTTGGCACAGGTTGAAACGTTCTTAATAAAGGCTCAGAAACAACAAACCAAAGAAAGGTTGGACTTGAAACTGCAGAGCTTCTGCACGGCAAAGGCCATAGCTTGCAAGATAAATAGAAAGCACTCAGATTTGGAGAAGATCTTCACTGGCCATACAACAAACAAGGGTCTCATATCTTAAAGGAAAAAAAAAGTGATGTTTTTATTTAATTATTTGACTAGCAAGGAGGAAGAACAGTGTCTATTTAAAGCTCTTTCAGTTTTCATTTTTCTTCTGGTGTCTATTATCTGAATGAACTTATAATGTCTTTCTTATAGTACCAATTGATACTATATTAATTTTGACCTCAGTATTCTTATGCCTGTATTCTTTCCCCCCTTCCCCTGCTTCAGGTAGCTGTTGAAAAGTAGAGACTTAACATTCACCAATATCATCATTCTCACTAGTATCAACTTCTTTGAATTCCATCAAATGTTTCCCACAAACACAGCCCTGAGTCCAGACCTCAGCATTTCCTGAGGCTTAGGAGTTGAGAAGTTGTACAGCCCTAGAGGTCCTTTTCCCAGGATTGAAGTTGGGCTTATAAAAGAAGATAGCAGGATATTTCATATGTGACAGTGACTAAGGTCACACTGACAGTCAAGAAATCAAACCAGAACCCCATCTCTGAGGCAAATCAAAACTCTTATCAAAGGAGAAAGGATCAAGGAATCTAAATTAAGATTGATGGTCAAGGGCTACCATTAAGAAGCCAATCAAAAGTGCCTTTCAGGTTGGGAATATGGCCTCGTGGCAAAAGTACTTGCCACATGAAGCTCTTGGTTTGATTCCCCAGCACCACATATATGGAAAACAGCCAGAAGGGGCGCTGTGGCTCAAGTGGAAGAGTGCTGGCCTTGAGCGGGAAGAAGCCAATGACAGTGCTCAGGCCCTGAGTCCAAGGCCCAGGACTGGCCAAAAAAAAAAAAAAAAGCGCCTTTCACTCTCATCTATTTCTTTTTTAATGCATTTTTCATTGCATCAGAAATCATGATATTATACCATTCATAAAGCAATGGGAAGACTTGGAAAAAATGCTATTAAATGAAGTAAGCTAGACCCAAAGAATCATAGGTTGCATAGTTTGTGGTAACAAGAATGTGCCTATGAATCTAGAAGTAAACACCCTACATGGTAAAAAACAAAAAGTTACATTTGGACATGATAAATGTTACAGTACATTCATACAGTGAGACCAAAGGAGAGTATTCTGAGGAGAAAACCACAAAGGCTTAATAGTTGTATGAATATGATCATATAAAATGTTGTTTATTGAAATGAATTCCAAAACATGGAAACAAGGTATTTTTGTTATTTTGCCATTTTTCTCTTGGTTGCTATTTTTGACCTCTGTACATCTTCTTTACAGAAATAATGCAAAATAGTTTTTAAAGAGTACATTTTTTTTTTGTACAAGGGTACTCTCTCTCTCTCAGTTTTTCCCTCCAATCCCCACTCACAAGTTGAAATGATGGGGCAAAGCTTGAACTAAATGTAACAGTGATATTCACTAGACACTATGTTGAAAATAAACTACATTTGTTTCTTACTCCCAAAACAGCTATATATGTTCATAACCAATGCCCTAGGTGAATTTTCTGAAAGCCCAAATTAAGAAAGTTTCCTTGTATTGTTAACATTAGATATTAGATGGGATAAACAATTGTTAATTATTGCATTCATTTTCTAGACTTTGAATGAACACAAATGAACTCCCTTCATGGAAAACTCTCTTAGACAAGATTCTTTCAACACTTGTGTGGTATAAATGACAAGACCAAGTGGGCGTGTGCATTTATCTAGAAGATGCTATTAAATTGCTTCATATTCTTACATCATAAAACAGATATTTGATAACTTGCTTTGTATCCTCTCCTCACATCAGAATCCATTGTTCTGGTAATTTGTCCTTTCCTTTGGGGGCTACTCATTGTTATGCTTTAAATTTCAAAGCTTAAATTATAAGAAGTGAGTCTCAGTTTCCTCTGGGTAGCTCCAGTAAGCAGTTGTGTGGGATATGAGTAGCAAGGAGTGACCTTTCTTCCCTCAGCCCTCAAGTTTAACGTAAAGCACATTTTTTTTTACTACAAAGATTCTACTTGTTCGGTTGTTCTTCCTTCTATACGGCAAAAAGTCTGACTACTCCATCTATTGGAGGCTCAGTATGCCATCAGCATGGCAGCATTCCCCTTACCCACACAGAGCCCAGCATGATGTTGAGAGAGTGAGGAAAAGGCAGACAGCCATCTATATTACTGGGACAAAATTGACTTCTGAGATCAATGGAAATTATAATTAAGCAGTAGATATTTATCCCTCCTAAAGCCTTCCATTTCTCAAATATTTAAATGATGACTTTGCAATAGGACTTTCACTTCATCAGCATCTCCACAGAAATTGGAAATTACAGTATGCGATACAATTAAAATGTATATCCACAACCACTCAGAATAATCATGGCTAATTAGAAATTATGAATCATTAAAATGACATGGCTTTCTGTCAGTACGTGTGCATAGCACAATCATGTCTTCTAACTTCCCAATTCAATCTCTGTGTAAATCGAAGGAGGTACATTTGTTACAATATTTCTATTAAGCCTCTCCATTAAGTAAATTACCATTACAGCCAAAGTTTAAAGGTTATCTGGGCTAGCAAACTACTCAACATAGCTAATACATATAATTAGCTGTGGTTAGATTCTACATTAAACTTTTCCACTGCTATTTAGTGAATTTTCAAAAACAAATCAGTTATGCAGGCTTATCAGTTTTACCTTAGTGCTCCCGGTGAAATTTAGAGTATCTTTATCATAATAAAATCCTAGTTTCTATTTTTTTCTTGTACCAGTCATTAATTTTAAGGCTATCTATAAATCATCTAAGTGCTTCAGTTCAGTATTTCTGAAAAAAACATTTTAGAGTTCCAAGATGAAAGGAAGGGAGGAAGGAAAGGAGGGATGAAAGAAACAAGGGACAGAATTGAAGATGGAAGGAAGGAAGGAAGGAAGGAAGGAAGGAAGGAAGGGTGAGGGTAGGAGGGAGGGAGGGAGGCAGGAAGAGAGGGAGGGAGAGAGAGGAAGGGAGGGAGGGAGGGAGGCAGGAAGAGAGGGAGGGAGAGAGAGGAAGGGAGGGAGGGAGGGAGGGAGCGAGGGAGGGAGGGAGGAAGGAAGGGGAAAATTTAAAACTTCAGTATTCTTTATGAATAGTTCATTTTCCACTTTAAAAAATACCTCCAAATGCTTTTCTTCAAATAGGCTAGATTTAAGTATTATTCAGAAAGAATTTCAATCATGAAATTTGGGGTTGAAATGAAGATAAGAGATTAAGGCAAGAAATTCTAGGAGTGACAGCCACAGACTAGGATTTCTCTCCAGTTGTCAACAGATATTGCATGTTGTTTACAAGGCCAGAGGTAAGGTAGAAACAGTATAGATACAGCTCTTTTCAAAGCTAGTTCCATGGAGATAGAGGGAAAAATAATACCAATAAAAGTTACGGATTTCATTGGAACTATACTCTGAGAGTGAACTACTGAGAGTTCCAAATAATACAGAGAAAGGCTGAAGACATTTCCCCTCAAAAGGTGGATAATGTGCTCATAATTTAGGTAACATGATTCCAGAAATCAACAAAACAAATAGAGAGAAGTTTGTCACATTATGAAGTTTAGGAAAATGACTGAGTCACACAAAGCATTAAGTGCAAGAGATGGGTAATGGGAATACGTTTTTTTAAGTCATTTTTTGTATCTACATGTACAGATTTAAAAGAAAAAACAGATGGTTTAAGCACAGTATTTTCTCTAGATGATATGGAGTTACTGGTGCCATTACTGATATGCTAATTATCAGGCTATTATATCTGAGTCTTGAACTCACTCCTCAATAGGCTTTACTGCTATGCTTAGACTGGGATAAGAAAAACTGAACTTTTGCTTTGAAGCTAGATTTGATGAAGCATGTATCAATGGTGTGGGGGGAGGTGGGGAAAAGGAAGGGGAATAGTAGGCCAGAAGAGAAAAGATTTACTCCATACTCTGAGCTTTTGTGTTTTTTTTTTCAGTGCCACATCAACAAATGACCTGTTTTTTGTTTTTTTTTTTTAATTTTTTATTATCAAACTGAGGTACAGAGAGGTTACAGTTTCATACGTTAGGCATTGGATACATTTCTTGTACTGTTTGTTATCTTGTCCCTCATACACCCCCTCCCTCCTCCCACTTTCCCTCCCCCCCCCAGGTGTTCAGTTCACTTACACCAGTTTTGCAAGTATTGCTTTTGCAGTTGTTTGTCTTTTTTTACCCTGTGTCTCTCAAATTTGGTATTCCCTTTCAATTTCCTGCATCCAATACCAGTATACACAGTTTCCAATATACTCAGATAAGATTACAGAGATAGTGTAGGTACAACCACAGGAAGGTGATACAAGAACATCATCAATAATAGAAGCTACATATACACATGGGACGTTGAAAGTAGTTACAACTGTGATATATCAATTGTTTCCATAACATGGAGTTCATTTCACTTAGCATCATCTTATGTGTTCATAAGGGTATAGCTATTGGGCCTTGTGATGTTCTGGTATGACTTGCCTAAACCTGTACTAATTATTCCCAATAAGGGAGGCCATAGAGTCCATGTTTCTTTGGGTCTGGCTCACTTCACTTAGTATATTTTTTCCAAGTCCTTCCATTTCCTTACAAATGGGGCAATGTCATTCTTTTTGATAGAGGTATAAAATTCCATTGTGTATATGTACCACATTTTCCTGATCCATTCGTCTACTGAGGGGCATCTGGGTTGGTTCCAGATTCTAGCTATGACAAATTGTGCTGCGATGAACATTGTTGTGCTGGTGTCATTACTGTGATTTTGTTTGTGGTCTTTTGGATAGATACCCAAAAGTGGGGCTGCTGGGTCATAGGGGAGTTCTATATTTAGCCTTCTGAGGAATCTCCATACTGCTTGCCAGAGCTGACTCCTGTTTGTAGTTTGTTTTTCCATATCCTAAAGAATAATCCTAGTTACTCTGAAGGCTGAGAGCTCAGGATACAGGTTCAAAGCCAGCTGGGGCAAGAAAGTTCAGTGAGATTTTTATCTCCAATAACTTCCAAGAAACTGAAAGTGGTGCTAGGCTCAAGGGTTAGATTGCTAGCCTCTAGCTCAGTCCCAGAGTCAAGCCCCCATGACAAAAAAAAAAAAAAAAAAAAGAATGGAACTCAGAAATCTTTCAGTGACAGCAGCACTTGTGGGCCAATATTCTCTCAGAGACTCAAATACTAGCTTTTCTGGAATCTCCTTTCCTATTATTGAATAACTTAGTCTTTTAGTTTTTTTATGTATTATTTAATTTTTGAGTTAGGGTAGGTTTGTTAGTGGCTTTATTGTGCTATCCCTCTATATGATAATATGTTTAACATTATTTCTATTGTATTCCATTGCATAAAGTAGCTAAAACAAGCTAATTTATTTATTACTACATATTCTTATGTTTTAGGAGAAAATGGTTCAAATATATTCCCTCACAATTTTCAAGTATACAATATATTGTTATTAACTCTGTTCACCATAATATATAACAGGGGTCTTTTTTATCCTAGTCCTTCAGTCAACATTCCCCCAAACCCTCCATTCCCAATATCTAGTGAACACCATTCTAGATTTTTGTTTGTTCAGATTTTATTTTATTTTTTATTTATTTTTATTTTTTGCCAGTCCTGGGCCTTGGACTCAGGGCCTGAGCACTGTCACTGGCTTCTTTTTGCTCAAGGCTCGCACTCTGCCACTTGAGCCACAGCGCCACTTCTGGCCGTTTTCTATATATGTGGTGCTGGGGAATCGAACCCAGGGCTTCATGTATAGGAGGCAAACACTCTTACCACTAGGCCATATCCCCAGCCCTTGTTTAAATTTTAATTCCTTCTGAAGTTGGGATTTGAACTCAGAGGCTCCTACTTGCCAGGTTAGCATCATACTACTCTACAGCAAGTGGTAATTACCATTCTGCTTTCAGTTTTAATGAGATCAATTTTTTTTATCCTTTCCCTAAAAATGAAACCATATGGTATTTGTCTCTATAAGCCTGGCTTATTCCACTTGATATCTTTTTGTTACACTGATTTTCTGTCCTTGAGACATTCATCCAGTATTTGGATTCCTGTATCATATGCTAGCTCTATTTTTACATTCTTTTAAGGAGCCTCCATACTGTTTTCCATAATGATTGTCTTAATTTGTATTCTCTTAACAATGTGAAAGGGTTCATTTTATGACACATCCGCACCAACACTTATCTTTGCCTTTTATTTATAGCAATCCTAACAGGTGCGAGGTGATAGCACATTATGGTTTTAATTAGCATTTCCCTGATGATCAGCAATGCTGAGAAGGTTTTATATACTTGTTTTCTTCTAGTGAGTAATAAACCCAAACTCTTTTCCTTTGTACATGTGTATGGAGGGGTAATTGAGGAAGTTTAACACTTGCACTTACTCCTTCTAATATACCTAAATATTCTCATTATCTATTTAGTACATCAATGTCAGTTTAGCTATTCCTGCATGTTAAATTTTCTTTGCTAAGAGGATTTGTATCACTCTTCTGATAGAATAAATGTATAACTACACTCATGATTGTTATATACAAGCTCACATTGTGAAGTCTTTTATTTATTCTGTTTTGGTTTCTTTTTGTGCCAACATTGGAGGTTGAATTCAGGGCACCTCGCCCTTAGCTTGTCTCTCAATGTTGCCTCTCTGTCACAGGAGCCACGTTTCCACTTCAGGTTTTGGCTAGTTAATTAGAGAAAGGAGTCATATGGACTTCTTTGACCAGGCTGCCTTTGACCTACAATCCTCAGATACCAGCTTCAGAAATCCATAGTAGCTAAGGTTACAGTTGTGATTCACCAAGGCCCAGCTCTGTCAAGTGCTAGCCATAGTGAACATAAGTAGTTTGTCCAGAATCCTCTCCTTTATGAATCACCCGATCTGAATGGTTTAGTCCTAGTGTGTTTGGGTGGATGATACGCTGTTGAAAATGGCATTGGATCTTATTATAGAGAATGACCTAAGATACTGGCTGACCAACCAGACCTTCCCAAAACTGTTTTCAGAGACTAGTTTTGTGTAGGCATTATGTTTGACTAGGCTGATGACCAGGTTTGCTACAATGTTTCTGTTTGGGTTGTAAACCTTCAGTAGCTGTGGCAACTCACTCCCAACATAGTGTCCAGTGTGGAATTGTAAATCATGGTCTTATAAGGAAATGGGAAACACCCAATAGAGAGACAGACAGAGATAGGGAAAGAGGGGAAAGTGGGGAAAGAAAGGAGAGAGAAAGGGGGGGAGAGAGAGAACAGAGAGAGAAAGAGAGAACAAATTCTATTGAAATCCTTATGTAGTTTTTGACTGGTAGTTTCTGGAGCACTTGTAATGCATTTCTGTCACTTGAAAACAACCATCATCTACCTACTGTGCATCAACAATGTCATTATCAGTCAATACCAAAATAAAATAACAAGAGAAACAACAAACAGCCACTACCGAAAGAGCATAGCAGAAATAACTTACACCTCAAGTTTATAGAAACTAAAATCAACCTTTTTTGCTTTAATAATTTAAAAGTTAAAATATATCACTAAAATTTAGAAAGCAGGTAAAATATTTGTGGGCAAAATCAATCCAAATACTCTATCAGCTCTTTTGCATATATTAGCAGTATATTATTAATCAATACATGCAAAAGTAATTAAAATTCAAAATTCCACCTTGCTTAAGGGCACATGGGAGTGTAACACATCTTTGATTTTAGGGGGTCCCTTGTGGCCTTTCAAATATCATGAGAGAATTACATCTACTGTTTTAGTGATAACAAAGAGAATAAACAAATTAGAACAGCTACAAGGAATTTCAAAAGCCCTGAGCTTTAGAAGTGTGGCATTGCTTGAATATGCAGTTCAGTTATGACAGGTAGTGATGTACAGTACGCACTCCTTCTAGAGCTCTTACAATTTGTTTCTTTTTATTTTACCTAGAGTAGAAAAGAGACAGAGGAGTTCAGAATGGCTATGACTTCTCTCTAGGGATAACAATAGCTTTTGTTCTCAGAAAAAAAGAGGTATGCTAACAAGCAGGGTTTTCTGTGTCACTCACATAGAAAGACTTCAGGTCTTTAGGACCTGGAGACCTAAAGACCTTTTTTTTCCTCTCTCCAGAATTTACACCACTAACAACACACAACACAGCATTCATAATGTGATTTTCCTTTTCATTTTGACACCATCAGGTGTTGCTATCCCAAAGTCCATTCCAAGGGAGTCCTGTTCCCATTTTTTCAAAGTTTATTTACACAAACCTCACAGTCCAGTGTATAAATATGTGGACACATGTCTAGATCATTGCTTACAATAAATGAGTCTGCCAGGCTTAGTATATGGTATCGCTCAGATGCTTTCCTTCCTTGACTATCTACTCTATGTGGCTGTTATAATTTTAGCAAAGATTCATGCATTCTATTTGTTTCCATAAAATTGTGCCACAAAAAGATGTGAAAGTTGCAATTTGTTCACATTGCATTACCATGTTCATAAACTACAGAATTAGGATTTATCCTAATGTGTCACTTCAAATATGGACGGAAGCTTGGTCATCTAATTAGTAATATGCATGAATTTTCTACAATATCTAATGTAGCTGTCTTAAGACAGTAGAACCGATTTCTCACTTATATGAAAATTGAGTTCAGCTTGGAATTAACTTGACAAAAATAAACCATAGGAAAAAAATCAATTTATATATAATATACGTTCAATACTTAGAAGTTACACAAAGGTCTGAATGAATATAAGCAAATGTGTCTGCTTATTTTTATTATCCAAAGCTGTAGAGATCAATAGTGAGAAAAGATCTATTCATCTAAGTAATGGAATAATAACTTATTCAAAATTTTAATAAATTCTGGGGCTTTAAATATCCTTTAACTAATAAAGACCTCACATATTCCATGACAGCAAGTTAAGATAATTAGATCTATTGTTACCATAAAGACTATTTAGTTATCAATTTTATAAAGCAACAGCATTTTATAGGCAAGCTCCTTCCATTTCATTTGTATTTTGGGTCCAGTATGAAGACAAGATAAAAAGCCTGTGAAAACTTCAGGAACACTGACTCCCCATCCCCGCAAAAAAAAAAAAAAAAACAACTTCAGGGTTTAATAAAGATCATATAGAAATGTTGGTGTAGACTACATTTTTATTTCTAAAGGGCACACCATCTAATTCTAAAGGAACTGAGTTTACTGGATATAAAAACTATATTCTCAATGTGATAAAACTGAGAAGAGAGTCTAGATAAATTTAACTATTACTCAAAAAAGCTACACTTTTCATCCTTTTTAAAATAAATCACTGAGTATCATAAAAAGAAAGGAGATGGGTGAAGGTGAGATAGATTAAGAAGAATCGTAGGAGGGAATGAAATTGATCAAGCTACATTATTTTCATAAATTTACATGTTGAATGAAAACCCCTTTGTACAAAAGATGATTCTTAAAGAATTATAGGAAATAATTATGATAATTATAATTGAGTTACAACTGGTTCATAAACTGAAACATGATACATAATATGGAGTAAGTAGAAATTATAAGATTACATCTTTGAGGTATTAATGTGTATATAGATTATATTATATTCTTACATATGTGTGGTTTTATATGAAAATTATGAGTTAATTCAATTAGGGCAATGATTTACTCTTTTTTAAAAAAAATTCTGTATGTCTGTATCAGTGCTGGGCTTTGAACTCAGGCTTGGGTGATAAACTGGTATGTCACATTGGCCTCAGTGTTTTCATAGAAACTAGGAAGGAACTTTCCAAACTGTACAGTGTTAAACTGTCCACAGTGTTGAATTCAATGGTAGAACAGTACAATAGGGCATTGAATAAGAGAGTTTAGCGAGTTGGCTCTTGATATCATTAGCTTGAAAGGACGGTAGCAGTGAGACACACAGAATGCTGTGCAAGGAAGGATAAGGAATGAACTAAGTTCATGGTGACAAACTAAGTTCATGAATCTTGTCTATGAAAAGAGGTAGACATGGCTCTTTTACTTTGAATGTGCATGCCTATGTTTTCAAGTTGGAAATTCACACTTATTTTGAATCTGAAAAATTTGTAACACTTTTGCTAACATTTCATATAGGTATTTTCTTCATGAAATAAAGTCATTATTTAGTAAATATTTACACGTGTAACCAAAAACAACTCAAGTTTATATAAGTTAAAGTTTTATATTACTCTCTCTGATCTGCGCACCAACTTCTTCAGCTATACACACATAGCACATTAGCAACTATGTGATGAATTTTGATAGGGAATTCATTTAATGGCAAAAGTGAATGTGAATGAGCATTACCCATAACCCAACAGTTACAACAAATGTAAAGAATTTATTTAAATGTTAATTAAGCAGAGAGTGGATAATCTAATTCAGTACAGCCAAAAAAAATGGAGCACTACACAGCAATTAAAAGAATCAAACAACAATAAACAAAGCTGAACCTCATTTCATACTGGGCAAAATAATCAAAACTCAGTAACAATGTACTATATAATTACTACTTATTGGAAGTTCAGGAAAAAAAATCCAAATACCTCAACAGACACTGAAGTCACAGCTATACATTCGAGAATGTAACATAGGAGACATTTAACAAAATGCATGAAAGACTGCTCTAGAATGATAGAGTTATTCTTTTAAACACGGTGCCATTGATTAACTGTTATGATAGCAAGCATAAACTCATCAACTTTTATTTTTAAGATCTAGGCATATATTTTTTTACAAATACACATTTAAACATGTGGCTAAAGTCTGAATGGAAAAGTGATACAAGGAGAGAGAAATATCAGAACCATAGTTCCACTACAGAAAGAATGATAGGCCTGCTCCTTTATGGAACTTTCCAGTATTCCAGACACTGACTTAAGTGCCCAGTTAATGATTGCAAATAAATCAGTCCGATAATCAAAGAAAATATCTGAATTTCTGACTTACTCAACATTTCACAGCATTGCTAAAAAATTAAAAAAAAACAGAACAAAACAAGCCTAGTCAAAAAACAAACAAACAAAAAATACTATTCAATCTCCCAATCATTTCAAGAAGACATGTTCTTATTACTACTATGCTTAGCATGACATGTTCTTATTACTACTATGCTTAGCATTTCCTAACTCTACTGACGAAGTAGTGAATGCCTATTGTCTGTTCACCAGCAATTTGGAGCAATCTCTGACCTTGCTCCCCCATAATACTCTGGTAAATTGTGGCTGTCGCTTTTCATCCTTCTCCTCATCTTTCCTAAAAAATTTACATAAAAGTCCTATAGATTTCCAGATCATAAAATAATGCTTCCACTTCTTCACACACATATTCTCTATATACACGAACCCCCACCCTATTCCAGGGCCTCTTAGTCCATTGACCCAGAATATGTCTTTTATTCTCTTTCATTTATTTTCATGATATGATTTTCAATTTAGATTTAACATGCTGTCGAGTGACCTTTATTCTTACCCCTGGCATCAGCCAAACCAGATTCCTTTGTGAATAAAATAACCATTATTTTTGTTTTATTGAAATTGTGATTTTATATATCTTGGACAATGTGAGTAATAAATTAATTGTTATTACTTACTTTTAAGAGAAAAAATAATAAAATTTTCAGAGCTATATTGTTTCATGGAGAAAAGAGGTCCTTCCCAACAATGGAAAGAATGCTCTAAAATGTACAGTGTACTGAAAATTAAAGGATGCATCTCTTATGAATAAACTCAGCTTAAGATAAAAAATAATGGTAAAAATATAAAAAATAATTCAGATAAAATATAAATTAAAATAAATAAAATAATTCAAGAACAAAGAAGAGGATGGGAATCATTCCATTGAGTGTGTAGGGGAATTGATATATTGAGAGTGAATAGCTGGAAGAAATTTGATTTGAGTTGCTTGCAGTAAATTCTTAAGGAAGATTCAGATATCCACTTATCCATCAATTATAGCCACAGAAAATCTGTGTGAGCTGTGTCATATACTAAGGAGAATCTACAAGGATTAAGTTAGGATGGTAAGTGTCAACTACCTGGGACTCTGAAATATGCCAGAAATAATTGCCAAATTTCCCAAATATGAAATAGTTCTAACAATCGATTTTGATGAGCAAATGAATCAGAAAATTGAATACTAAAATTTCCTTACATTTTCCAGTGATTGCAAGGTTAAAACATTTGGATTGCGATTTGAGAGCCATCACCAACTTCTGTAAAGTGTATTCAAACCAAGTCATTTCAAGCACTAAAACAAAATAATGAATTCCACTAGTTCAAATGCAATTTGGAGGGCTATGGTTCACATGTAGAGGAAAACTGGGCTTCAATTTTGTACACATTATGTAAACACAGACACAGATCCTCAGCAATATCTTGAGATTGTAAGCTGTGCCAAAATCATGTCCACTAATAATTGATGAAGAAAGTATTGTTATAGAAAGCAAGTTAATTTAAAGTATTTTGTAAAGAAATTTATACAATGTAAATAAATGCATTGGAAGACTCCTTTATTTGTTTAAAAATCTGGTGTTATAATGTTTGTTGTGATCACATGACTTTGCATTGTTTGGCTCTTTTCAACATTTTAGTTTTGCTTGTTCTGTGGCTTCGTACTTGCTAGAGAGGCACCCTGCCACTTGAGCCATATCTCCAGCCAAAACAACAGAATTTTCATTGATTTATGGATTCATTTGTTTCTGTCGCTTAACACTATAATAACTCATTCCACTACTTTTTTTTTTTTTTTTTTTTTTTGTACTGGGGATCAAACCCAGTACGTTGCACTTAGGAGGCAAGCACTTTGCCACTGAGCTACATCCCAGAACTTCCACTACTAACACTAGAAATCTCATCTTTAACTCAGCATTTTATCTTAAGATTTTGTTGTCATGTCAAACTGCTTGCTACCAGTTTTCATTTTTCTGGAAGGGGCCATTTGAGTGTGTAAAATCATTTTCCTCAGCATTTGTATCTTTACACTGACTCATAGAGAAGAGTAATACATACAAGTTAAATAACTAAAATCCAAGTTTATTATAAAGTACCTTTACTAAGAACTTTCTTTCTAAACATAATACTTAATATAATATGGACTTGACTTTCCTCTGGCCCATTCAACTCAATTCTGGACTACAAACCACTGCTGGAAGAGCATTGAGGTGAATAGAAACACAAAGTTATGAAAAACAAAAAATATATTTACTTTTATATACTTGGAGGTTTGGATTGGCTCTCTGTTGTGCTTTATCTGTTGTATGAAAGTAATCTTTTATGCAAAATCTTTTTCAGACCAGTGCCTTTTGCAATATTAACATTCATTTTGTTTATTGAAAACTATTCCTTCTTCGTTGTTCTACATAAGTGTCTTATCAAGTTCACATCATGATAGTTCTGTATTTTAATATTTTATGAAAAAGTTAACCTTGAAAGGTATTAAAAGAGCAATGAAAGTTTTACCAACGAGTAAACTGCTGCTAGCAGAAATACAAATACGTCATCTTAGGATATGACATCTTGCTAAGTCTACAAACACAGATTATAAATTGAAAATTTCCATCACATTAACTGACATTATTGATACATTAAATAAAATTGGATTTTAGTGTATCAAAAATAAACACTATGTTGAAATTACATGAAGGTTGAAGAGGATAGTCTTTCCAGTCTACTCACATTCATATTTATGCTATGTTGTACTTACTAAACACAATATTTAAGTGGATGTAATGAAGAACAGAAGAACACATCAGAAGGTTTGAGAAAACAACCTTGTTACAAAAATTACAGGAAGTGTGTTTGGGAATAAAGCTAATATTTGACTTGTGGTCTCATATTATCTGTGCCCTTCCAAAGATGTATATTTATATTGCAGTTAAGTATATGTTTCTTATAATATTAGTCAAATTATTATCAGAATTTTCTTGTTTAATTATTAACAGTTCTATCCCTTAGAATGTTTTCAATTATAACATACTGAGATGTATTTAAACTCATTAGTGCCAGGGCACTGGGGAAAGGGGTGCTCACCCCGTAATCCTAGCTATTCCGGTGGCTGAGATTTCAGGATCCTGGTACAAAGACATCACAGGAAAGAAAAAATAATCTAAGAGATTCCTATCTCCAAATAACTAGCAACAGAAGTCAGAAGAGGAGGTGTGGATGAAGGGATAGAGGTCTAGCCTTGAACAAGAATACCTAGGCATGAGCATGAGGCCCGAGTACAAACCCCAGTACAAGTACAACATATAAAAAAGAAGAAAGAAAATCATAAGTTCCTATAACTGGAAAATGAAAGGAAGGCCTATGTCATACAGTAATGACTCAGCAGTTTAATCATTGTGTTAGGACTTGAGTCATTTCCATCCTTTCTCTTTGTATTCACATAGCTTTCTACATCCTAAAGTTGGACCACGTAAAGGTTCTCAGAAGCAACTAAGAATATACTTCCTTACCAATATCCAAAGGAAGGGAACTTCTTCTACCCAGAGAAATTGGGCCTCTCCTTAAATCCCTAAGGGCAAGCATTTCAAAGACCAGGAGAATGCTGCGTACTGTGTGATAAAGGCAAACCATAAACTACCACTGGGACTTAAAATAGAAGTAGTTTTCAGCATCTGAACAAGCTGAAGTTCTGATAGAATAGAGAACATGAGGAATAGAGTTGGGGTAGAGAAATACCATTTCCTACCACTGTGGTTTTGTCTCCTCCATGTGATCGTAAGTGCATTCCTCAAAATCCGTCAGCAGAGCACTAGCACAATAACTTATATGTGGTTGGTGCTCAACAGACACTTTGTTGTCTTGCCTGTTGGGAATTTAAGAAACATCCTCATTATAGATAAGAAATGAGAAAGAACTGAATAGTGCAGAGCAAATATTAAAATGTTGGCAAAAATTGACTTGTTATCTTGAATTTAAAAATGGCCATGCTGGGTGCAATCAATGTTATAGGAAAGGCTTTTCTAAAAAATTGATGTGCCTCAATCTCATAGAAGTGCGGTGGACCATAAAACATAATCCATGTAACCAGAAAATAATTTCAACATACATCAAATCCCTTCTTACATTTGTCAAGTAGCATGAAGGAGTCATAATCTCTGGAAATGCCTCTGAGGTTCTCCTTACTTTCCTGTCAACCCCAGCTTTCATGTACTTTGCCCATCCTTTGTCTCTGCTCCAAAATTACCTCAAGACACCTTGTCAACAGAAAAGTTTTATCCCCAAGTATGTTTATAAATATGAAATTTTTGAACCAATGTAATTATTTATTAGACAAATGAGAAAGAGTATGATGTTATATCTATGAGTATTAAATGCTTAACATATTCATATTCCTCTGACTACACTGCTTTGTCATTTTGCTTTTTAATGGCAGCACTCAGTGGGGGTGATTATATGGCGAAAGCAAGCAGCAGCTTTTAGAATTCTCAGACTCAGCTGCTGATGGTGACTGGCACTATTTCCAAATTAATGATCATATTGTTCATAACTTTTGATCTTCTGAACTTCTCTGAGTCTAAGAATTAAAAGAAGAAAAAAAAGTATATATGTCATAGAGTTTAGATTTGCATGTCCAAATTTCATCCATAATTTTAAACTATTTGAAGTACTATAAAATAGATAGCAAAAGGCTAAGCAAATTCTAGTCACCTATGAAATAGAATTTGACTATAAAAAAACACTATTCACAAACAGTGAGGGTAGATGGCAGGAAGGTAAATATGAACTGAGCTCTTATATCGTGGAGCTTTTAGCCCTCTCAATTCTTAGCATGCTTTGTTTGGAATTGTTTTATGTGCTAATATTTCCCATTTTTGCTGATTCAATTTGTATGGGCTTGTAGATAGTACCATACTAAAGTGTTTTTCAAAATTAACAAATAAAATCTGAATAGTTTTTCATTACATGTTATGACCAATGGAATTATCTAGGAATTAGCAAAGGGTTCACCATTAAACATGCACATACACACTCCATACACACAAACACCCTGCATTTCTAACACACCTAACATTTCTACTATATTGTATTCTACTTTTGCAATAGTTTCTAATTTTAATATAAATATGTTATCATTTCTGTTTTTAATATCATTTTAGACATCACTATTCAAATAGATTAGTTTTTAAATTCCTAAAATCTGAGTTAAACTCTTTCCAAATTAATTCTCTAAAAATTCAAAAAGAATTAGGCGTAAAGTGAGATTGCGGGATAAAAATACTAACAACAAATTCAGCCACACAAATAGGACAGTGATCAATGTTGGAAATGCATGTGTGGTAGTGGAATAAGGAACCATCTTAATTCCAATAAGTAAGACTGTACTTTCAATGTGTGAAAGAAATGTTCAAATTTGTAATTAATAAGTCATGGTTTTTCTTAATATATGAGTGTGAAACAGATTTTTGAATTAATGGGAAGATATTACAGGTCACAGAAGGTGATGAGTCAACAATGCAAAGAAATCATTTCTCCCAAATTGACTTTTAAATTAAATGCCTCTCTAATCAGAATCTCAGTGGGAAATTGAAAAATGGATTCAAAAGTTCATTTACTGAAATGGAACAAAAATGAGGTATTTTTAAAAAGTAAGTATTAATTATGCCAAATATAGAAAAATTAGTAAGGGAACTTGATACATTATAAGCAATCAGTAGCAGAATAATTGACGGAGGTAGATTTTTCTTTCTCAAATGGGTGCAGCCTTTCTGCAGTAGACACTTCCCATTTCTGTTTTCAATTGAAATATTATTAATAAAAACTAAGACAATTATATGTATTTTGAAAAACAGACACAACTTCAATGAATTATTAAGAAATACTTACTGAATAATAACATACAATGTGTAAGTACTGATTAACATAAAAGGTTGTGAAGATTCAAATGAGCTACTGCATTTAGAGTGCTGAATTTGTATCAACCATGTCAATATAGTGATATTTATGATAGTATGCAAATTTGACAAATTTTATATAGAAGAGATCCATGGATTTTCATCATAAGAATCATATTGTTTATTAGCATTTCAAAACTTATCCACCTTAATGAATAATAAATTCTCCTTAAACGTGCAGCTTTAAAAAAATTAATTTTATTGTCAAGGTGATGTACAGAGTGGTTACTGTTACATATGTTACATATTTAAGTTACATATGTGAGGTAGTGAGTACATTCTTCTCAAACTTGTTACCTCCTCCCTCATTTTTTCCCACTTTCCCTCCTTCCCAACTCCCCCACCTCAAGTTGCACAGTTAGTTTACAACATATCATATTGTCTTATAAGTATCACTGTTGTATTGGTTTGCCCTTTGTCCTTTGTTGCTAAAGGTGTAGCTTTACAGGAAAAATTATCAGGTTATATTACTTGAACACCATGAACACTACACATCTTACTTGAACACTACAAACATTTCATATTTGGACAATTTATGTAAATCAAAATAAATCAAACAATTTATTTAGAATTATGGCACATGAAATTAAAATTACTTAAAAGTTTAACTCCTTCCTCTGATTTCCCTTAGACGTGAGCCAGAAGTCTGTTAATTAAATATATTTAATCTGGTACCACAACTTTTTTTTCAATTTTTTATTATCAAACTGATGTACAGAGAGGTTACAGTTTCATACGTTAGGCATTGGATACATTTCTTGTACTGTTTGTTACCTTGTCCCTCATACCCCTTTCTCTCCTCCCCCTTTCCTTTCCCACCTGAGGTGTTCAGTTCACTTACACCAAACAGTTTTGCAAGTATTGCTTTTGTAGTTGTTTGCCTTTTTTTTACCCTGTGTCTCTGAATTTTGGTATTCCCTTTCAATTTCCTAGTTCCAATACCAGTATACACAGTTTCCAATATACTCAGATAAGATTACAGAGATAGTGTAGGTACAACCACAGGAAGGTGATACAAGAACATTGGTACCACAATTTTTATCCAAGGACTTTAAAATATGCATAAATATAAACACAAATGAGATACCATTTCCAGAATCAAAAAGATACTATTTTTCAGAAAAACAAATTCTGAGCAAGATAGAACAGAGCAAGATAGAACAGTTTCATCATATGAAAAACAAAATATACTATTTTAATTGGAGCACTGCTATAAAACACACTGTTACAAAGCTGTAGTTTTAAAGGATAAAATAGATTAATGGAATAAACAAAAGAAACTAAACTAAGCAGAGATTATAGGATATGAATAATGAGCCAGGATAATTGAACTGTTCATATAATTAAGGCTAATCTATTTACTTTGTCCTAATTACATCTCAGTCTGACCTGAGGGTCTGGTCAGGTTCCTTTATCAAGCTATTTGATTCCTTTCAGTTATTCCAAAATGCATCATGAATTTCTGAAACAGAGAACTATGTCACTATCAAGACCAATAGAATTTATCCAACTGAAAGATGTCAAATCATTTGAATGATATATGACACATTTTCCAGGTGTTAAAGAAAGCAGCAAACTCTATCAGATTAATTAACTCTGTATTTCATCCAAATGTCCCAGTATAAGAAGACTATACCCCATACAGAACATCAGTCTTCTAGAAACTGCTCTAGAGATAAAGGTGTGTCCATGTCCCAAGACATGGAGCTGAAGAACAGCAATAATTTCAGCAACATGTCATCAGAGGCAGAGTACAGATTGCCACGAGCAAAGCCTCAAAGCTCAGAGCTAAAAAGATTGCCTAATTTTTTTGTGGGCTGAAATTGTTCACTCTGGATAGATCACAAAATTTGATATGAATGAGTAGACAAAGTTTACTCTAACAAAAAAATTATAGCCAGATGCAAAGCAGCTTTATACAAGATACTCATTTTTAGCACATTCTACACCTCAAAAGTTGGATTTTTCCCCCCTTAAAATTGGTAGGAAACCATACAAAAGCTTAAAGTCTGATATGGCTGTGATCCAGTTCATGTTTTAGCAATCCTTCTTTGCAAAAGGATGAAGAGTTTTGAAAAAGCAAACTTGGAATGAGAAATAGGTTTGTATTAGTAGTAATTTAGCAATTGTCTTAGTTTGTAGTGATACAGTAACCATAAAAACATAGATGTACTGCTATCACAATTACATCAGCTAGAAATAAGTGTAGCCAAAAAGATCAGGTAATCATAATGTGTTTTTTTGTTGTTGTATGAAAGCTGGATTATTTTCCTTCTTGGTCAGCTATTAGCTATTTAATAGTCTTCTGACCAGTTCCCTGTAGTTATTGAATCCAGAAAAATCTTTGACACTAGAGAGAGTTTCATTTAAAAGAAGAAAATAGGATTGAATTATATTCTTCCCTAACATTACTCACTGTCTTCATATTACTGTTTGGCAAAGAATAAATTCTAAAGATTCCCTTATACACTAGACAACAGTGAACTCCTTTACTATCAGCAACCCTCTTCAGTTACCCAGCCTCATTCCTCAATAATGTGAACACTTTTATATATTTATTTGTTTGTTTATTTATTTATTTTGCTAGTCCTAGGCATTGGACTCAGGGCCTGAGCATTGTCCCTGGCTTCTTTTTGCTCAAGGCTAGCACTCTGTCACTTGAGCCACAGTGCCACTTCTGGCCGTTTTCTATGTATGTGGTGCTGGTGAATTGAACCCAGGGCTTCATGAATACAAGGCAAGCACTCTTGCCACGAGGCCATATTCCCAGCCTTGTGAACACTTTTTAACTATTGGATTCAGCCAATTTCTCCTTTGGTTCTCAATTGCCCTGTACCTAGATTAATTTGCAAATATTTTGGATAAAGTTAAAAGATTAGCAAGGGAGGGAAGTGGAATGGCACAAATTGGAAAACTGGAGACCTAGAGTGGATGTATGCATTAATATTAAGGATGTCTGTGATGTCTCTGGAAGTAAAAAAAAAAATAAAGTTCATCTTGTCTGGACTTGACCCAAGACCACAGGTTTAAGCTAACATCTAGGAGTGAGGATACAAGCTCCTTTATTGTTCTAGGCAGTAAAAATGAATTCTTGAGAACAGAAAAGGCTCAGTGGTCTTTTTAACATGAGAAGAATAGTTTTAGGTTGAAAGAGATTTTATATTTCTATTCACTTTGTAGACAACTGAACACAAGTTTCACAACACATACACACACACACACATATACACACACAAAGCTGAAAATGAATATGTGTTCTAAAATTCAGCAACTTGTTTTAAAACCAGTAGCATCTGCTTCATTACAGCAAGCTCTAGGACAATTTTAACACAAGTCATAATGAAAACTTTTATTATGTTAGTGAGAAGCACAATTAGTAAGGAATATCAGTAGATTTTATTAGTAATTGTAAAACAGTTGATACGACAGTAAGAACAAATGATCATGTTTGGGTATGTTTGGGCCATGTAATAGTAAGCAAAATCAAAGCAGAAGAACTTGGCAGTGACACAGCAGAAAGAAAGGAAGAGCCGACCAACAAACAAAAACCCTAATGCTTACAAATAAACCTCAAAGATTGCTAAGTAGAACCAGCCAGTCAGACAAATTCTGGCAAGAAAGGGGACCATCTATTGAAGAGCTTCAAATTCCAAACATTTTTGCTGGGCAGAATGGAGAGACACAGAATATATGTTACTGTTATTCTGATTGAAATCATTTCTTCTTCATAACCTCATTGGCTAATACAAAATGCCTGATAATCAATGCAAAATAATATCAAATGAGGGATTATGGAATCCTTATTAACTTATCTGCATACATAGGTAAGGAACCCAAAGCATAATTCCTCTGTACAATTAAAGTACTGTAGAATGTATGCAGAAAAAGAGTATCAGAAAATGAAAACTTGGAGGTGTGGGGGGGTGGGACAGGTGAGGGAGAGGGGTCAAAAGGTCACATAGGAATGGGGGGAGGAGGGGTGACCTAATGTAGTGATTATATATAATGTTCATTATGATAACACCCCCCCATAATTTGTAGGTAGAACTGAAAGGGGAAAATGGGGGTAAATGAAGGAGGGAGTGATATTGCCCACAAAATATCGTATTAATAACCTGACTTTTAGAATTGTAACTCCTTTATACAAAGTAGTTTTCTATCAATTAGATATTTTGGCATAAGCCTTCAATCTCAACTCCGAAGCAAAAAGATATGGAGTTAAAATCTAGTTCAGCTACCGTGGGGAGAGGGGCAAGGAAAGGAGGAAAGTGAAGAAGGGAGAGAAGAGGGAAGGGAGGGAGGAAGGAAGGGCAGGGTGGAAATGGGATAGTGATAGAGGGACAGAAAGAAAGCATTTGTTTTCTTTCACATGATCTTTGGCATATACTGAGTACATCAGAAGGATTACTTATTTGACTATAAATTCCAGTATTTATTATCCACTGACTACAGAGTCTTTGACAACACTTCACCCATAAAAGGAACCTGTATGTTCACCGTGTCAACTCTTCTCTTCCTTTCTGAGTTCTGCATATTTAATGGCAACTATTAAGTAGCCTTTTTAAAGAGTAGTGTTACCATCTGCCTCTCTCCTTGGATTGGGAAAACAGGTCAAAATTAACTTTTCCTCCTAGGTAAACATATGCTAGCAAATTGTTCTAAAGTGATTATGAAGAGATTAAAGTTCATAGATCAATCTTTAGATTAGCTGATTCATTTCAGATTGTATACTTGCATCCATTGCTTTCCAGTGTACCTGTTTGGTTAATTATTTCTCCATGTGAGATGATAAATTCCATAAAGCAGCACTGTGAAACCTTCATTTTAAATATAAATCATAATCCTTTGTCGAAGGTGTGCATAATTACAAGAAAATGAGAGCTCAGAACTGCTTACAATTGGCTTTTTACGTTTGACAAACACAGGGAGAGAATAATTGCCTTTAGACAATGTATAACCTTGATTTAAATGACTTATTGTTCACACATTGCACAGATGCAGCAAAACTAATCTTCTTCCCTCAAAACTGTTCCCCTTGCTGAAAAATGACTTTGCTAGGTGGTAAGGAATGTGTATTTATAATTCCCTTGTTTTCTAACTTCATGTATCTTAATGCCTGTTCCTCTTTTATCTCATTGCCCTACTTTTAAATCTGAAAAAATAATTTTCATCTTTATTACCTATAAAAGTAAAGTCAGCAAAAGTCTGAAAGCAGAAGTACATTTTACAAATAGGGCAGGGAAACTGGGGAACGATGTTGTATTCTCTTTCTCCCTTAGAACATTCATACTATGAATGTTGTAGTCACGTCTCTATAGAGCAATAGCAAATGGCATAAACTTAAGCCAAAAGGTATTTAAGGTCCTGTAGACCAACAGATCAACAGCCAAATTGAGTGAATTCTAGTTTTTCCTTTTTTTGTGTTTCTTTACAGAAAGTTAATGCTTTACGTTTTCTGTAAGTACTTGCTATTTGTATTAATTTTCTAAATCATTTTCAGAATTTGCAATCTAACATATTTTCATTCTTATTGCTTTCAGTTCTTTTATTTTTTGTATTATTTGATGAATTAGAAACTAAATAGTGCATCTTGAGAGGAGGACCTTTTACCACTTGAATAAGAACTTCACAAAATTGAAAGTGGAAATATTAGTAAGAGAAAAGACAGAACAAAACTTGAAACTTTCATAAGGCATGCCAATATGTTGGTATTATTAGTTGACTTTCAGCTAAATGTAGACATATACCACTATGAAGTAATATATAAAGTAGTATAGAGAGTGGTCAAAATTAATGGATTATTACTGCATCAAGCTGTTGGAAAATCCAATATTTAAGGAATTTATTTTAGAAATGGTATGAAAACTTTGGCATATGCAGAGTAAAACAAACAATTATGTGTTCACTATCAGAATAACAAGATACTACTTTGTAGGCCATTCTCTTGGGGCTCTTATTGGAAATAAACATGAAAGTAAATAGGAAGTGAAATGGAAGAAAGGAAAAAACGTGTATCTTAGTATTCCAAAAATGTTGGTCAGTGAATATGTTATACAAGTTTTGTAAAGGAAAATCTTCAAATATTATTTTTTCACATATTACATTTTGGATGATTTATTTGGCTGTGGTGAAATGTAGCATAGATGATATTTGAACGATATTGGTTATAATTACATGTAAATAATCAGTCAGATGTATACATTTATACACACATATGTACACAGGCATATATGTGTATAGCATATGCTATGTGCCAGACACTAGAATAAGTATACAGAAGTAACAAGTTAGACAAATATCTTCACTCCCAAAGCACTGCTATGTCCTTGAGAATATATGGGTTGTAGCAAATACAGGGATGGGGGAGAGAAAGTGAGGGAGAGTATTATACAGTGTGATGTGATCATAGAATATACCAGAGGATCAACAGTGCATAAGGATTTTCACCAAGTCCATGAGTAAGAGATAATATGTAAACCAAAGCTTCCATGATAAGAAACATACCTCAAAACAAGCCAAAATGAAGAAAAATAAATATAGCCAGTGAGTATAGTAAACACAAGGGGAATCAACAGGACTTAGTCTTAGGAGAAAAAAAGAGAACAGCATGGGTGGGACTTTCTATAAGTATCAGAAGCATATAAGTAAACAGGAACTAGGTCATGTGGTCCAGATAAAGATTGGGGACTATGACTGAAATTAATAAGCTTCCATGGTTTTAAGTTCCAATATTTGATTGAAAAATCATTCTGTCTTCTAACAGAACATTGGACTATAGAGAGGTAAGAAAAAAAATGTAAGTCAGGTTAGAGGAATTAGAGGAATCTATTCATGAAGTGAGAATAACTTTTAAAATGAAGCTTTAAAACAGAAAAATAGGGTTGACTTGGGAAATTACACAGGTAAAAGAGTATAAAATAAAACCGAAGATTGCTTAAGGGCCTGTGTTAATGCTCTAATCAAATGGATAGGCTGAAGCCCACCTACTGAATCATGAAGATTCAATAAATTTCATCACCAATGGGATGCTGGGAGTAAGACTTCATGCTTTGGACATTTATAATCTGAAAAATGTGTTTTGGTCCACTAAAAGAGAAATCAAGTAAACAAAAGAGAAGAAGTTAAAATTTCTCAGTAATACTCAGAATAAATCAATGGTAAAAAATTAACATATGGATACCTTAAAATTGTTTAAGAAATCAGACATTCTTAGAGACATGTCTCATTTTATGATTACATTTTTTCTAAATTTTTTTACAAAATGAAGAGTAAAATACCTCTCCATTAAATAGATTGCTTTATAATTACATAAAAATACCAAATCCCTAAGAAGCCACACTTGAATCATGTTATTCATTTTAATAATTGTCATTTTTAAAATTTATAATCAATATTTTTCAACTATGAAAACTCTAAGAATTTATTCAGGAAATTTTCCATCAGCATTTAAAAAAAAAAGTTTTGTTACCCTGTGTCTTGTATATATTTTTATCTGAATTATGGAAGGGAAGGGAAATAACAAAATGGTGAGACAAAGGACAAAGGGTGAAGCAATGCAACTGTGATACTTACAAGATACTAGTTGGCCATGAACTTTACAACTTGGGAGGGAGGGGAGTTCGGGGGTTGGGGCAGTGGGAGAAAATGAGGGAGAGGGTAACAATGTTCCACAATAAATGTAGTAATTACCTTCCTTATGTAACTGTTATTCCTTTTTATATCACCTTCACAACAAAATAAACTTATACTTAAAAAAAGTCTTTTGACATTCTGAAATCAATTGTATACATATAGACTTTAACCAAATTCTACTTTTGATTCTCTGTGCCTACTTACATATTTCATGAATCACAATTCATTCATATATTTCTTTTATACTGAATTTTTATGGTATTTTCAAATTTCCTATTTTGATAGGGGGCATTAAATTTCTTTTAATAATTAAAGTGGATGGCTTATTTCAGATGGAATACTTCCAGAAAAAAATATTCTTCTTTTAAGTATCTTTTCTTCTATGATTGCTTTGCATCAAAATATTACTTCCTCTATTTTCATTCATTTTTCTATAAGCAATTTTATTTACTAAACTTTAACTAGAGAATCCACAGTTAAAGATTTATAGCACTGATCTGATTTAACTAGTTTATTTGCTTTTCTTCTTTTATACATAACATGGCTTTTAGTTAGCATTTCAGCTCTTAAAGCTATTTAAACATAATTTACTTTTAGGAGTTGAATGCTTTGAACAGTCACAAAAATCATATTCTTGCACATAAAAGATAGAAGAAGAGGCTTTGGTGTTATTTTTAATGTGTAATTTTTAAAAAGTTCAATGTGTGGTTGAATGTGCAGAAATAAATATTTGATGATAAAAAAAAGATGACATACTTCATGGATTTTCTCTGATGCTAAAAGATGGTTTAATGATAGCTTCCAGCAAGAGAGAATCCTTTTATTAAATTGTGTGTTTCTTTGATTAACCCCTAACCATAGTTTCTAATGAGCTCCTGCTGACACACTGCCTGCTTCACTTCATTCACTGGGTCTTGTTGGCAGAAAGCTGTCTTTATGAGTTGGTGGATATGGATATTCATAGGGTATCTTTTTAGCATGTTAATTCCTTTTTAAAATTTTATTTCTTTCACTTTTTTTGTGTAGTCATGTGTTGAAATACCATTTCTACTCAAAGTAAATATTCATGCATGAACACACACACATGTGTGTACATATATATGTATCTATACATATGTATTCTAACAGAATTACAACTGGTCTCTTCAGTTTATGACCCTTCTTAGTTATACTTTAAGTGACTGACATTTTGTTAAACATTATCCATTTGTCACCTAAAATACCACTGTGGCTCCCTTGAGTCTCAAGAATGCTGCTCATGTGCTTTGGTTTAATTTATCAAGTTCTTTATTCTTTAGGGGCCTATCTTCTGCTCAGACAGAGCATAGTGTTGCCTTACTTGAAGTCCCTGGTATACGTCATAGTGTCTAAGTATGTATGCATTCCACTAGCTGCTTGTCCAGTGTCCACACTTCACATTTTTGATCAACTTTGATTCTTCCTTTTTACTTTTGAAACCAAGTGCTCCGTCTTCTACCATGTTTCTTAGACCTCTCCCTTTTAATTAACAGTCTCACTTCATTTTTTAAAAAGTTTTTATTATCAAACCGAATTACAGAGAGATTACAGTTTCATACATTAGACACTGGAAACATTTCTTGTACTGTTTGTTACCTTGTCCCTCATTCCCCCTTCCCCCTCCCCCTTTCCCTTTCCCCCCCATGAGTTGTTCAGTTCATTTACACCAATCAGTTTTGCAAGTATTGCTTTTGTAGTTGTTTGTCCTTTTTTACCCTGCGGCTCTCAATTTTGGTATTCCCTTTCAATTTCCTAGTTCTAATAGCAATATACACGGTTTCCAGAATACTCAGATAAGATACAGAGATAGTGTAGGTAAAACCACAGGAAAGTGATACAAGAAGATCATCAATAATCGAAGCTAAGATACACATGGCACGTTGAAAGTAGTTACAACTGTGATAAAACAATCGTTTCCATAACATGGAGTTCACTTCACTTAGCATCAACTTATGTGTTCATAAGGGTATAGCTATTGGGCTCTTGGGATCCTCTGCTGTGACTTGCCTAAACCTGTGCTATTTATTCCCTACAAGGGATACCATAGAGTCCATGTTTCTTTGGGTCTGGCTCACTTCACTTAGTATAACTTTTCCAAGTCCTTCTATTTCCTTACTAATGGGGCAATGGCATTCTTTCTGATAGAGGCATAAAATTCCATTGTATATATGTACCACATTTTCCTGATCCATTCGTCTACTGAGGGGCATCTGGGTTAGTTCCATATTCTAACTATGACAAATTGTGCTGCAATGAACATTGTTGTGCTGGTGGCTTTAGTTTGGTTTTGTTTGTGGTCTTTTGGATAGATAACCAAGAGTGGGGCTGCTGGGTCATAGGGGAATTCTATGTTTAGCTTTCTGAGGAATCTCCATACTGCTTGCCAGAGTGGTTGAACCAGTTTGCATTCCCACCAGCAATGACGTAGGGTTCTCTTTTGGCCACATCCCCTCCAACAATTGTTATTGTTAGTTTTCTTGATATAGGACATTCTCACTGGAGTGAGATGGAATCTCAATGTTGTTTTGATTTGCATTGCTTTTATGGCCAGTGTTGTAGAGCACTTTTTCATATGTCTCTTTGCCAGTCTCTTTGCAAGTCTCTTTTTAAGTCTTTATTCCACTTGATGAGGGGGTCACTTCAATGTTTTTACCTTCAAAATTCAATTTCTTAACATTTATTTTCTATATCAAAATTGAACAAAATAATCATGCAATAAACCCTTAGGGACAAAATGGTTTTCTTTTCATTTAATGCCCTATTATCCCAAGTGTTTGGCACAATACTTTACATAAAAATCACTTGATATATGTTAGCTGAAAACATAAAAACAAATGTAAACAGAAAAGATACACTTTCTCCTAATACTAAATGAAATAACATTTCCATAATGCACTATTTTGCCTTGTGATTACAGGTAATAAACATCTAGAAAACATAAGTCCATTGAAAAAGGCTATCTAATTCTCCTAAGTTCATCTACTCACTAGTTACCTTGTGGTTTAAATTTATTTTGCTTCTGGATTTATTAAATTTATTTTGCTACCTATTTTCCTTTTGTCTATCTTCTACCTTGAAACAATTATGTCCTTGTACTGTATAGCATCAGCATGTCAGAATGGTAGGAAAAGTAGAGATTGAAGGGATAATGAGGTTACCTTGTCCAATTTCAAAGAAGCCCAAACCATCAGTTTTTACAGGTACTATTTGCTGATAATTCATTACCTTTCTGTAAATGTGCTGTGGCAAATTTTATGGAAGTAATGAAATTTAGTAATCTGAGACAGCTCTACCATGATCTCTGCCACAGAATATGTTTTCTTGATGATAAAGAACCTAGACAGAAGAGATTAAAACTACTCTTTCAATGAGATTGGTATAGTAGATGTTCAGATTTATGATATGATAGCAAATTGGTGATAAGTAGATGACGAGTTTATGAAATTGGTTGTTATAAAGTATAACTACAGTGGAAGAATCACTAATGGCTTTCTTTTCATTTAAGTTCTTTCTAGAGTGGTTCTTAACCCACCAAAAGTTCTTTCTTTACAAATTCCATATTTACAGTAGTAAATGAGAGCTTTTTATTATATTTTAGGAGTTTCATTTGAATGAATATTTTGTGAAAAACTGAGCTTATCCACAATACATTTAAAGGGAGTACTGTAAATTTTACAAGTAAGTAGCTGAAAAATAGTAAAAATCTACTCACTATGATGGTAAGATATTGGCTTCAATCCATAGCCTTAGAACATAAATAATCTAGTACTTAAAGAAAATAGAATACATTCTACAGTTAATAGAATCATCATTCCAATTTCCTGATTTCTTTTCATGACCTTCCAACTTTATCTCAATTGGTGAAAATCAGACTCCCACCGGCTCTTACTCATACAATGTAATACATCACTTCCAGCAAGATACTTCTGCCCTGAGCTGGCTGGTGTGTGCATATTCCATCAAGGAATCAGCATGAAAACCTGGAAAGAATGAACACCCTGGGAGGAGATAAAAGAGGAGTCCCCATATTAGAATAACAGCCCCAAGAACACTATGACAGAATAACTCCTGGTCCCTTCTCTACTAAGAGTCTGTAGTCTTTTCGATTTTAATAAACTTAGTGTTTATTACATTCCAGTAATCCTCTACCTCTTAATTCTTTACCTGGTTAAGAAATGGACCCACATCACTAATGACATAAAAACCAATAAGAAATAGCATCAGACAGTTTTGTGACCATTTAAAGTTAAACACAAAAGACCTAGGAACATACCCATCAGTAGAAAAGAAGATTCCAGAAATGCTTTGTCATGTCAAGAGAATCTTTGTTGCCTTTGTTTTTCTCGTTAAAAGTTTCAAGTTGAATGAGTATGTGATCCTAAAATATGACCATTTTAAATCTTGCTGGTTTGAAACATTTTGGAGTCAGCCCCTTGATACCATCCTAAGGAACACACAGCTGAAAGATTTCTCATATGAACCTAATGACCATTTTCCTTTAATTCTCCACCTTCAGTTCGGCCTTTTTAGACAGCACAACATACTGAGTGTTGATTTATACCAGGATACAGACTGTTCTTGCCTTTTCTTTGTCCAGACTGCATGAAGGTCACAATAAACAACAACTCTCTTTTGTACTTATTCAGTGTTACGGAAGCCAGGTCTTCTCCAAGCTTGAGGTTATTATTTGGAGATTTGAGTCATACTTGATTTATTTCTTGCCTTCTCTTAAATTACAAATGCTGCCAGTGCTTCATATATTTCAATGTGTATTTTCATCCAGTTTTATTTGCCTTTTGACATTGTTTCTCCTATGACAATAAAAGGAATGGTAAGTTCAGTGAGTTTATCATATTTGATAAATACAATTTCTCCATTAAACATAACCCCATATCTTCACCAAATGGATTTCATCTCTCTTTCTCACTTTCTCTCTCTCTCTTTTTCTCTCTCTCTCTCTTCTTAAAGAAAGCTGGAAGTTCATGACGAAAAAGGAACTGTACCAACTTCAAGCCCTATTTTGTGCTTGAACATCTGGAGTACTCTTAGTACATGTCCTGCAATATGGAACTCATTTACCTGCTAAGAAACACATTCTATTTTCAGTCTTCTTATTGCTAAAAGGTCTTTATATCAAAATGGAAAGCTTTTTCTTTCTTTCTCTCTCTTTTCTTTTCTTTTTTTTATTTTTTGCCAGTCCTGGGCCTTGAACTCAGAGTCTGAGCATTGTCCCTGACTTCTTTTTGCTCAAGGCTAGCACTCTGCCACTTGAACCAAAGTGCCACGTCAGGCCATTTTCTATATATGTGGTGCTAAGAAATTGAACTCAGAACTTCATGTATACAAGGAAATAACTCTTGCCCCTAGGTCATATTCCCAGTCCTGGAAAACTTTTTCTTTCACCTAGAGTTTGTGTGCCTTTTAGAAAATAATTGGCTCCTGTATCCTTTTCTTCATGACTCAAGTTGGAGAAAATTTTTTGTTGCTTTTCCTCTATGAACTCTTATTACTTTGTTACTTCTACCACAAAGTATCAAGTAGATGTCCCAGAGGCAAATCTTCTTTTATCAAATTGTTTCCAACAGACATACCCAGAAATTTATACTGTTATATGCAGAGTAGATTATATAAACTTTATTTTTGTTTGTTTATTTGATAACACTATATATAGGGTTGATGAAAGAGCTCTGTGTTCAGTAAGTAGGACCTCTACTACTGGAGCCATGAGTCCAATCTTTTTGGTGTAAGCTATTTTTCTATTATACTTTAATGTTATATTGTTGTCAGCCTGGTCTGTGATTCTCCTTATTTCTTTTCACCAAGTAACTCAGATTACAGAGATGAGAAGCTAGGCCCAGTCCATCAACATTTCTTATATTTAATGATTTATGCTACAATCAGTACAACATAAAATTATAATTAACTTTCTATAGTAACTACATTCTCTGATAATTCTTGTAATTACAAACCACTGAATTTATATTATGAAATTTCTATCATTAACAAGGTTTTGCATCCAAATTACAGCAGTTTTTTTAAATCTATTTTGAGTATATTCTATTAGATATATTTAACTTAATATTTTCCTGAGACTTCTATCAAAGACCAAATAAATAGTGGAAACTTGAGCCATGTGATAAAACAAGACAGAGGTATAGACTGGGGATTTCAAATATATAGGGAGGTGGTAACACTACTGGATAAGAAATGTACTTATTACTTTACTTATGTAACTGTAACCCCTCTGTACATCACTTTTACAATAAAATAAAACATTATTTAAAAACAAATATATAGAATCTGAGAATAACTGTATCTCTTACTTGCTGTCAGAATGTTTGATGCAGAAATGAACTAAGTGTAAAAGGAATACAATTACTCCCAAATCTTTAAACTGAAAAATGTATATATTTTTGCAAATGGCAGAAAATACATTGAGAGACACTATTTTAGTTTACATTATATTAATTGCCATAGAAACCAGTTGTAAATGAAGTTCTCTTCCTAATTACACTTACTTATGGGTCAGCAACACAATTACTAGACATAAAATTAAAAATATAGAGTCATAATTTATCTATGTGAAGAGCATAAGATGTCTGAGGACAAGTAAGTAACATAATTCATATAACATAAAGAACTCATATACAGTTAACTTTCTGTGTACTTAGAAAATTGTTATGGCCAATTTAAGTAAATACAGCAATGCAGACTTTTTATTTCTTTTGAAAGTAGTCAAAGGGGACAGGAGTCTACTTCTTTTCCTAGGGGATTAAACGGAAATTTTATTTACTGAAAAATTCTCAGCACTTATAGAATTTACTAGAAACTTCTGTAGTTCAAAGGCTAACAAGGTAAAAAGCAAGAGAACAAGTGTGACTCTCCTGCATACATGGAGTTGCTACTCAGGGAAAAAACACAAATAAAATGATGTTGAAATAAGAATTTTTTTTTTAAAGGGAAGAAGAGAATGGAATCATGAAATCCTGGTAAACATGCCAATCAGTTTGGGAACAGGATCATATAGTAGGAGTGAGATGAAATAGTTCAATTCTTTTAGACAGAAGGAATCAAGAAAAATCACTTTTCAAAAAGTATTATGATCAGGCAACACAAAAACTGGAAAAGTTCTGAGGTACTGAGCAACAACAAAATAACAATATTGTCATCAACAAGCTTGAGGCCCAAAGTACATACCTCAGGACTACAAAAGAATAAAAAAAAAAACGAATCAAATTAATAAAAATATGAGGTCACAGGGATAATGTGTTGGTCCAAATTGTGTGGTGGTGTGCCTTTGGAATATGACATTCACTTTGAGTGAAGTCAGAAGGCACTGGCTAGTCTTCAGAGAAAATAATATCATTTGTACTCCAGCTGCTCCGTTGAGCATGTGTGTAGGGAGGAAGTGTGGGAGTAGAATCAGGAAGAGAAGGAGAATGTGATTATGTGATTACAGTGATATATGTGAGTGATGGTGTTGTCAGAACAGGCCAGTAGCCACAAAGCTGGTTAGGAGTTGTCAAGTTTCTAAATGTATTTGGAAATTACATATATTAATATAAATTACATGAGACATATTTTGAAGAAGAGAATCAATCAAACTACAGTCACCTTATTTTCTTAACATTATACCTGGGAAATTTTCAAAGAAATTGCTATAAAGCATATTAAGAGCTCTAAAGTGACTAATAATGTAAAGCCAGGAATTTGGCTGTAGTGTGTGTGTGTGTGTGTGTGTGTGTGTGTGTGTGTGTGTGTGTGTGTGTGCGCGCGCGCACCAAACTTGAACTCAGAATCTGGTTGCTGTCCCTGAGGTGTTTTTGCTCAAAAGTAGTACTCTAGCATTTGAGCCACAGTTTCTCTTCTGGCTTTTTGGTGTTCAATTGGAGATAATTTTCTACTGTCTTTCAGGCCTAGGCTGATTTTGAACTGCATTCCTCAGTTCTCAGCTTCCTGAGTAGCTAAGATCATAGGCATGAACCTTTAGTGCCCAGGTCAGCTACATTTTTTAATAATGTAAGGAAATCAAACTTTCATGAAGCTAAGAACCAATGATGTGTCTCCAATTCTGTTATACATTATTTGTAATATTCTGAGGAATATTCCAGTGTTATAATTACATAATACATTAAACTAAACTGTTCCAGATATCTCAGGTACCATGAAAGAAAAAAGAAATAGTATGGTTATAAAACTAAATGAATGATTCTTGAATAACAAATTTCAGAATCTTGATATTCAAGAACCTCTCCCTTTCTTTTCTCTTGCCTTCGATGAAGCAACACAGACCAATTTTCTCTAACTGAGGAACTATTTACTGTCCATCTATTATGGTAGAGATTAATGTGATAAACTTGTGTATAATATAAAATTAAAGAAGAGTAAATTAGAACAACACAATCTAGATCTGCTCTCCTGGAAGCTGTAAATCTATATTCTGTGATAGTCTTTTAAAATGGCTCACAAGGATACACATCTGTTTGGTAGTAATCACATCCTTCTATAGCATTCACATCCCTCATCTTCAGTGTGAGGTAGATCTATTGTCTTTCTCATAATAAAGTATATGTCAAAAGTGATGGATGCTTGTCTTTGATCAGGAGACTAAAGGCTAGCTTATGTCATTATTGCATTCTCTCTTATGAACTTGCTGAACTGTATTAGGAGTCCTACATAACCAAAACAGACCTCTAGCCAGCAGCTCAGAAGAAAGTGAGAGCTCATTCTGACAGCCCAGGAAAGACTGAGTCCTATTAGGGACAAACAAGCAGGACCCTTCATAGACAAACCCTGACATGGCTACAGCCTTGTGTCATTTATAGAACCCAAGGGTAAAGGTAAGCTCCACCTGCATTCCTGACCAACTAGAAATTCCAATACCTGTATTTGAAGATATTTTATGCAGGGCTTGGTAATTAATATGGGTAACACTCTATAATTGATTTTAAATAATCCTAAAATAAACAACAAAAAGGAACCAATAATGAATAAACACTCTTATGTAGGTCACATATTACCTTAATGTCCTGATTTCTTATGCCATTCTGACCTTTTATTTCTAAGAGACAATGGCCAACTCTAAAGACTGAAACAACAGAAATTGTGGGTTATTTTTTCAGATAATAAACAAGTATACTTGGTTAAGAGCATGACTCAGTTAGAACAAAAGAGAACCTATCCGAGAACTGAAATATAAGGAACATCATTCAATTTTACTTCATATATGTGAAATAAATGTAGAACAAAGCAGTTCATTATTATTCTATACTGTTAATGAAGTAGAAAGAAGTCTTCCTGTTCATCTTTTCCATTTTCAGGAGCTAAAATGATTTAACTGGTCTTATACTGAAATTCTGTTGAAAAAAATGACTAATTTTGAGATATTTTATCTTAAGTAGGTAAAATTATTTTTCTATATTTTTTGTAAATTTTGTCATGCAATATTTGTAAAAAGAAACAGACATGTAGAACGTAATTGTCAATGATATAGCCTAAGAAAATCTCAGTTCTTTGTTGGTTAAGGAAAATTGCAGGGCCATAGACATGGATTTCTCCTAATGATTTAATTTAGAAAACCCAAGGAAATATTCTCATTCTTAAAGTAACATAAATAGTAAGCTATTATACGAATTTAAAATAAAATGCCCATTCTTAATATAACTAGCTATCATCTATAAATACCAGAAAATAAGACAACTAGTTTTACAAAACAGCTATTCAAAAATTTTACAACAGACCCCTGGCAAACCTGACCAAAAAAATGAAGGCAGCACACTCAAATAAACAAGAAAAGAGATGAAACAGGTAACATCACCACAGAAATAACCGAAATTCAGAAAATAATAAGGGACTATTTTGTAAACCTTTATGCCAACAAATTCGAGAACTTGGAAGAAATGGATGATTTCCTAGAAAAATTGATATCCCCAAACTTAACCATGAAGATTTAAACCTTCTAAACGGTATACAGTATTGAAATAGAAATGGCAATAAATGATCTCCCATCCAAGAAAAGCCCAGGTCCAGACGGATTCACTGCAGAATTCTACAAGGCCTTCAAAACAGAACTCACTCCAATATTTCTCAAACTCTTCAATGAAATTGAAAGAGAACGTTCACTTCCAGACTCATTCTATGAAGCCAGTATAACCCTCATCCCAAAACCAGGCAGAGACTCATCACGGAAAGAGGACTATAGACCGATATCCCTGATGAACATAGACGCAAAAATTCTCAACAAACGACTTCAACAAGTCATCAAAAAAATCATACACCACGATCAAACTGGATTCATCCCAGGGATGCAAAGTTGGTTTAATATACGCAAGTCAATTAATGTAATCCACCACATCAACCAGAGCAAGGTAAAGAACCACATGGTTTTATCTCTGGATGTGGAAAAAGCGTTCGATAAAATCCAGCACCCATTTATGCTAAAAGCCCTGGAAAAACTGGGATTCCAGGGAACATTCCTGAATATAATCAAGGCAGTTAATGACAAACCAACAGCAAGCATAACTCTAAATGGTGAAAAACTAAAGCCATTCCCTTTAAAATCAGGAACAAGGCAGGGATGTCCACTCTCTCCCCTGCTCTTCAACATAGTACTAGAATTCCTAGCCAGAGCAATCAGGCAAGAAGAAAATATAAAGGGGATCCAAATAGGAAAAGATGAAGTTAAACTTTCTCTCTTCGCAGATCACATGATCCTATACCTAAAGAATCCCACAGACTCTACCCCCAAGCTACTAGAGCTGATCCAAAACTTTGGCAAAGTTGCAGGATATAAAATAAACCCTCAGAAATCAACGGCCTTTCTGTATGCTAACAACATGAAGACCAAGGTGGAAATAAGGAAAGCAAGTCCTTTTGCAGTAGCTCCCCAAAACATAAAATACCTAGGAATAACCTTAACTAAAGAAGTGAAAGACCTCTTTGAGGAGAACTTTAAAAGCTCGAAAAATGAAATTATGTCAGAACTAAGGAAATGGAAAAACCTCCCATGCTCCTGGATTGGGAGGATTAATATAATCAAAATGGCAATATTGCCTAAGGCTATCTACAAATTCAATGCAATACCCATTAATATCCCAACACCATTTTTTTTTTTTTTTTTTTTTTGGCCGTCCTGGGGCTTGGACTCAGGGCCTGAGCACTGTCCCTGGCTTCTTCTTGCTCAAGGCTAGCACTCTGCCACTTGAGCCACAGCGCCACTTCTGGTCATTTTCTGTATATGTGGTGCTGGGAAATCGAACCTAGGGCCTCATGTGTACGAGGCAAGCACTCTAGCCACTAGGCCATATCCCCAGCCCCCCAACACCATTTTTTAATGAAATAGAGGAAGCAATCCAGAAATTCATATGGAACAATAAAGGACCTAGAATAGCAAAAACAATCCTAAGCAGAAAGAACAGTGCTGGAGGAATTACAATTCCCAAAATCAAGCTGTATTATAAAGCTATAGTAATAAAAACAGCTTGGTATTGGCACCGGAACAGGCCTGAAGACCAATGGAACAGAATTGAAGACCCAGAAATGAACCCACAGAACTACGCCTACTTAATCTTTGATAAAGGAGCTAAAACAATAGTTTGGAAGAAAGATAGCCTCTTTAACAAATGGTGCTGGAAAAACTGGCTCAACACATGCAACAAACTAAAACTAGATCCTTATATATCACCCTGCACCAAAATCAATTCCAAATGGATTAAAGACCTCGAAATCAAAACAGACACCCTGAAAACACTAAAGGAAGGAGTAGGAGAAACACTTGGGCTCCATGGCGCAGGAGGGAACTTCCTTAACAAAGACCCAGAAAGGCTACAAATCAAAGAAAGGTTGGACAAATGGGACTGCATCAAACTGCAGAGTTTCTGCAAGGCAAAGGACATAGCTCGCAAGATAAACAGAAAGCCCACAGACTGGGAGAAGATCTTTACCGGACATTCAACGGACAAAGGCCTCATCTCTAAAATATATGCAGAACTAAAAAAATTACCTTCTTCCAAAGTAAAACTGCAAAGAACCAATAGCCCCCTCATCAAGTGGGCTAAAGACTTACAAAGAGGAAATGAGAATGGCCAAGAGACATATGAAAAAATGCTCTACATCACTGGCCATAAAAGAAATACAAATCAAAACAACATTGAGCTTCCATCTCACTCCAGTAAGAATGTCATATATCAAGAAAACTAATAATAATTGTTGGAGGGGATGTGGCCAAAAGGGAACCCTACTTCATTGTTGGTGGGAATGTAAACTGGTTCAGCCACTCTGGCAAGCAGTATGGAGATTCCTCAGAAGGCTAAATTTAGAACTCCCCTATGACCCAGCAGCCCCACTCTTGGGCATCTACTCAAAAGACCACAAAACAATTACAGTAATGCCACCAGCACAACAATGTTCATCGCAGCACAATTTGTCATAGCGAGAATCTGGAACCAAACCAGATGCCCCTCAGTAGACAAATGGATCAGGAAATTGTGATACATATACACAATGGAATTTTATACCTCTATCAAAAAGAATGACATTGTCCTATTTGTAAGGAAATGGAAGGACTTGGAAAAAATTATACTAAGTGAAGTGAGCCAGACCCAAAGAAACATGGACTCTATGGTCTCCCTTATTGGGAATAATTAGTACAGGTTTAGGCAAGTCATAGCAGAGCATCACAAGAGCCCAAGAGCTATACCCTTATGATGACATAAGATGATGTTAAGTGAAATGAACTCCATGTTATGGAAATGATTTTTATTACACAGTTGTAACTACTTCAATGTCCCATCTGTATCTGTAGCTTCTATTATTGATGATGTTCTTGTATCACCTTCCTGTGGTTGTACCTACACTATCTCTGTAATCTTATCTGAGTATATTGGAAACCGTGTATACTGGTATTAGAAGTAGGAAATTGAAAGGGAATACCAAAATTGAGAGACACAGGGTAAAAAAAGACGAACAACTACAAAAGCAATACTTGCTAAACTGTTTGGTGTAAGTGAACTGAATACCTCAGGGGTGGAAAGGGAAAGTGGGAGGAGGGAGTGGGGTATGAGGTACAAGGTAACAAACAGTACAAGAAATGTATCCAATGCCTAACGTATGAAACTGTAACCTCTCTGTACGCCAGTTTGATAATAAAAATTTGGAAAAAAAAAAAAAAAAAAAAAAACAGAAAGAAACTGATATCGACCAGGAAAAAAAAAATTTACAAAACATGTTCAAAGCAAAACTACAATGAAAGTCCACCATGAAAAAAAAAGAAAAAAAAAATTTACAAAACATGTTCAAAGCAAAACTACAATGAAAGTCCACCATGATAAAAAAAAAAATATCGGGCTGGGGATATGGCCTAGTGGCAATAGTGCCTGCCTCATATACATGAGGCCCTGGGTTCGATTCCCCAGCACCACATATACAGAAAATGGCCAGAAGGGGCGCTGTGGCTCAAGTGGCAGAGTGCTAGCCTTGATCAAAAAGAAGCCAGGGACAGTGCTCAGGCCCAGAGTCCAAGCCCCAGGACTGGAAAAAAAAAAAAAATCACAAAGTAAACAAACAGCAAAGTTGTTGACATGATGGGAAGATAGAGGAAGGAATTCATTCCCTGGTTGTGTGAGAATGTAAATTAGTTCACCCATTGTGAAAATCAGCTTCCTCAAAAATTGCAACTCCAGATGATGTATCTATCTATACTACATATTCAAAGTGATCAACAAAGAGGAAAAGAGAGGTAGAATGTGGTCAATAATTCAATGTATATTCCACAACATTAAGAAAAGGTGAGGGAAGGGAAGGGAGAGAAAGTTGAAAGAGGTGATATTGTCCAAGATTCATTTCTATTCAAAAACTACTTTGTTAAATAGCTACTCCTTTGTACCACTATTAAAGATAACATTTTAAAAACAACAAGATCAGTTTACTACAGAAATATCTGTATACTCAAGTTCATCACAACACTATTTAGCATACACAATAAAGTATTCATCCATTACAAAGAATGAAAGTATGTAGATTGCTGGTAAGTGGGTAGAACTGGAGATCATCATCTTCAATAAAATATGCCAGAGGCACAAAAACAATCTTCACATGCATTCTCTCATTTGTGTAGGTCAAGGGCTAAAATGAAGCTCCAAAACAGGGTCATGAAAATAGAGAAATATTTGAAGTGAAAGATGAAAGGGTGGAGGATAGGAGATAAGAGGAAACATTAGAAGGGTGAATATGACCAACCCATATTTAAGCATATATGGAAATTTTATATGCTGTTTAAGGTACATTCTGTATTATATAGAAATCTACTCTTGTCACTTCTTAGCAAAGTGATTTAAAGGGAGCTCTACTGCTAAATTTGAATATTCTTTTCTTTAATAAAGTTGTCATAAACTAAAGACATATGGTATTGCCATTTAGTAATAAAATGTTTTTATTCCAATCTGTACTTTGGAAACATTAAAAAGTTAGTGTTATATTAAATATTTAGTCACATATAATGGATTAAGAATGGGGTGTCTGCACATTTACTCTCTTCTTTCAGCAAAGAAGAGATATTATTATGATAAAATATTGTATAAGTCTATATTAGACAATAGTAGAATGAACATTTGCCTTCTGTTAAGATATTAGTAGAATAGAGCACAGAAAATTAATTCTAATAATGACATCAAGAATGCATGACTGTGAAGAGCTAACAGCAGGTTGTTCAAATGTGTTGAAATAGCAACTTGTGTTACTTTTGGTCATGTCTTTAAATTCAATTTCTAAAGAAATTACTTGAAATAAAAATATCTGCAGTTTTCTCATGGAGGTCACTATTCCTCTGACCCTGTTTAGCTCTAGCTGAACATGCCAGGGAGCTGTTTCCTGTGCATTTTATCACTTTCACTGGGGATGAAAAGACTGGATAAGCATATTCAAAACATGACTCTTATTGAGTGAATAGGCAGTGAAATCTTCTTAAACCGTTTATTTTCCTTCTTGTATTACCAAGAATAGCAATATTAGGCAAAGATGGAAGTTTCCTAAGTAAAGCTAAGTAAAAAGGCTTTCCTTGTGAATAAAGCAGTATCCAGTGATTTTTTTTTTTCAGGCACTATACACTCATTTGGAGTATTAAATGCATGTCTTTCTGCAGATAACTATGAAAAAATGGAGCCCTGCAGACGACCTACTGATTCTTAATATTTTCTAATTGATATTATTCTCTATAATGTTATCAAAACTATGATGAAAATAAAAGTTTATTTAGGTAAGTTATCCAATGTTGCCCTCTAAAACTTAATTTTTATTTTAACACAAATACCAGGTATTTATGTTAGAGTTCTTACCAAGAAGATATCCCTATTCCAATCTCTTCTCTGAAAAAGACTTTGATGAAATGGAGCCATATCACAATTTATTGTAATATACAATACCAGCAAAGCTCTTTGAATTATTTTAGCCTTGCATAAAACTCAAAATCATAACGCTGACCAGATTTGAGAAGAAACTTGAAATCAAGAAGTTCTTAATTACCTGGTAAATTTCACATGAAAATGGATATAAATACAATGAGATCAAAATTAAATAAATTAGGTGAGCCAGTTGGAGGCAAAGCATACCTTGTAGCACCGGCCATGTGGGAAGGGAAGGAAGGAAGATCATCTTTAAAGGATGAACTTGGACAAAAGAGAGAGAGAGAGAGAGAGAGAGAGAGAGAAAAAGACAAAAACTTGTTTGAAAAACAAAAAGTGAAGGGAGCTAGGAGCTTAGCTCAAATGATAGAGCTCATTGCTAATGAGCACAAGGCACTAAATTCAAACTCCAGTACTGTTGATATTATTTTTCTTATGTCTTCCCAAGGCATTTAGCAATGGTTAATCATAATTACCAATTTATTTTCTCTATTTTTTTCTGGTATGTCTGAAGACTTTTCTACTTTACACAATCACTTACCAATCCACGTTATTTGTTACTGCTTCATTTTATGCCCCCCCCCTTTTCTTTTTTGCCAGAGTCAGGATTAGAACTTGGGGTCATGCACATCCCTAGTTGGCACTCTATCACTTGAGTTGTGCATCCAACCCACCTTGCGTGTTGATTATTCTGGAGATGGAGTCTCATGGACTTCTATGCCCAAGTGGTTTGACCATACTGACCCCCCTGAGTAGTTAGGATTCCGGGTTGTGAATCACAGGAACCCGCCTTAGCACTGTCCCAGATTTCCTGAAACTGTATACATGTACAGCAATCACAATCCAGTGAGTAACTACTGTGCAAAGGAAATCAAAATTAGACTAAGCAGTATAAATATGGAAGTAAAAATAAAAACATAAAAATGAAAGTAAACATCTGGGAAAGCCAGGAGACCTCACTGAAGTAGGATGTGATATATAGGGGATATGGCCTAGTGGCAAGAGAGCTTGCCTCGTATACATGAGGCCCTGGGTTCGATTCCCCAGCACCACATATACAGAAAACGGCCAGAAGTGGCGCTGTGGCTCAAGTGGCAGAGTGCTAGCCTTGAGCAAAAGGAAGCCAGGGACAGTGCTCAGGCCCTGAGTCCAAGGCCCCAGGACTGGCCAAAAAAAACAAAACAAAAAAAAACTACCATAGTTTGTTCTTTACTTCCATGTTTCAAATAGTACAAGGCATGGAAGCTGATACATAGACTGAAGAAGGAGATTATTTGTACAAGCAATTAGAAGACAAAATTTGAGGGCTGATTATGTGTATGTCAAAAATGTTTATACATGATCAATAGTCATGCAAGGCAGAGTCATAAGAACCTAGTTTGCCAAAGGGTATCTCTCTCCTCCTGGAGGGACACAGAGTCAAGCATATAAGTAGTAATGCATAGCTACAAGAACTGAAATAGGAAGTATTTGGAAATGCCTATTTAGGGGCTAGGAATATGGCCTAGTGGTAGAGTGCTTGCCTCCTATACATGAAGCCCTGGGTTCAATTTCTCAGCACCACATATATAGAAAAAGCCAGAAGTGGCACAGTGGCTCAAGTGGCGGAATGCTAGCCTTGAGCAAAAAGAAGCCAGGGACAGTGTTTGGGACCTGAGTTCAAACTGCAAGACTGGCAAAAATAAATAAATGAATGAATGAATGAATGAATGAATGAATAAATAGATAGATAGATAGATAGATAGATAGATAGATAGATAGATAGATAGATAAGGAAATGCCTATTTAAGAGAAAGCCCAAAGTCATATTGTCAAATGAGTAAATGTAGAGGGAGCCTGGGACACTAACAGAGTGCCTGGTGAAGGAGTGTCAGTATCTTCTTATTCCACACAGGACCTAGAGTTCCACCAGGTAGGTTCCTCTAAACCAGGTAGAGCTGTGTTGTGTGGCAACCAGTGCCTTTACCAGAAAGGTAATGACCCATTGGGAGCCACCAGAAGAAAGGTCTCTGTGCCTCCTTCAGCTTCCAGGGGAAGAATTGAAGAGTGCAGGCTCTAAATAACTGGAAAATGGAGATTTGTTTCTGTATGCAGGTAAGATATTAGGAATAAATAGTGTGAACTAAAGTAATCTAAAAGTAGTTTGGAAGACATTTAGGGAAGTAAAATTACAGACATTCAGTTTAAGATAAATCCTATCAAAATTTTATATATAGTAAATATCACCTGTAATGTGATTTATGTATATAAATATATTGTCAGTTCTTCCTCTCATAAAAGAAGCTTACTAGCAGCCACGTGCTTGAATGATTTAGAGCTTTAAGGAATAGATTAATATTATAACAAAACATTTTGATAAAGAATCTTTTATGTTCTAGTCTTAGGCTAGAAGTCAGGACCTGCTGCTTGTCCTTGTTTTTTTTTTTTGTTGTTGTTTGTTTTTTCTTTTCTCAAACCTGGCATTCTACCTCTTGAGCCACATATCCACAAAGAATTGATTACTATAAAATATTGCATATACAGTATAGTGTTGAAAATAAATGGATGGGTAATGTTGACTGCACAGTTTCATTCCTCGTATATGACAGAGATGCTAAATGGTGGGGCCTCTGATTTCTGAAATTAGAATAAAATCAGTACTTATTAAATACATGCTTAGATGATGATCAAAAAGTTACTGGATGAGATTTGGAAAACTAAAAAAATATAAATCAATTATTTTTCAAGACAATAGTTTTGATATCATTTTTTCAAATTCAGCTTTCCTTATTTCTCTTTTTCTTAGCAGTATTCGAGTTTTGAGATAGGGTTTCACTTTGTGCTCCAGACAATCTGGACCATAATCTTCCTATTTATGCTTCCCATAATAACTGGGATGACAGGTGAATCCCCAATGTCAAACTTTTTTTCTGTTGAGATGGGGGAAATCTAACAATTTTTTCCCCCAGGCTGGACTACCACTGTACTTCTCTAGATCTCAGCCTCTTGCTTATCTGGGATGCTAAGTATGAACCAATATAGTCATCTTTTTCTGTTAAGATGGGGTCATCCAAGCAGAAGGGCTAGGATTACAGATGTGAGCCACTAAGTCTAGATCTCTTTTGTTAACTAAAGGAAGAAGTATTGGGAATAAACTCATTTCCTACAAATCAGTTCTGAAGTATGTTTTAAAAATAACAAGTAAACGCGAATATAAAAATTGGGCTAATTCTAGTATTTAATAAAGTGTTTTCTAAAAAATTATACATTAGAAATATACATCATCTATCCGCAAGTACCAAGTAAAAAGACATAAAGTAGGCATAAACATTTCAAGTTTCTAAAGCATTAGCAAGATACTTTCACAGCCTACATATACACCATCTCTTTTGAAAATGTTATATATTTAATATTTAGTATTTATTAAATAATATGTAATATTTAAATATTTAATATTAAATTAGGTGGGATTTGAATACAACACTCTCTGATATTGTACATAACAATATATATTGTCTTTTAGAATTGGAGAATGGAAACTCTTGACAGAACAATTAATAGACTTAACACAGTAATGTGAAGAAAAAAATTATGCTACAGAGTTGCTCCATTCTAACATCTTCTCCTTATAAAAAAAAGTCTGTCTGTGGTAAGGAAATATATTCCAGGTATGAGTAGATGTAATGGTCACCATTAATTTTATAAAACAAAGGAAGGAATCTAGGGATTGTGGTACTTATAAAAATGTCAATGTAACTTTAGTTCAATTATACAGTCACTAGATTTGTAAAATGGGCTAAGCTTTTGGATCTGGCACTATTGACTTTTTTGAAAACCATGACTAGCTCAAACCATGTATTCAAGTTCTTCCAAATCAATACCCTAAGCAAAACAAACAAGCACATAATGCCAATAAAATAAAACACAGAAAAACAAACAAGCTCTTATTTTCTTTTAAGAGGTAGTGTGAATGTAACAGTTTTGCTAGAAAATATTTTGTGAAGAGCTTCCAAATATTCAGTGTATGTTCTGCAAACTGAAGATAAGAGCGAGCAAAGCAGTGGAGCAAAATCACTGATTAATAATGTTTATTCTCATTACAATGTGGAAAGAATTTTAAGTGCAGTTGTGTGCTTGGCTATTCGGAAAGGGCATGAGAAGAAACTACGTAGAGACAAGTTGTCTATACATTTTCTTGTCTGACTCCACAGTGTGAAGATGAAATAAAAATCTGAAAGTACTCAATTTTTGTTATCTTTAGGAGCAGTATGTTTTCTACTTTCTGAGACAGATTCCTCTAAATACACATAAATAGCTCTTAAATACTGGAATTTCTCAGAGACATGTCCTAGATTCTCATCTCTTTTAAGCAACATGCTTTCTTTAGAAGATCCAACTTTTGTAATTTTAACATCTAAATACATAAAATTTACAAAAGTTACTTCAAGCTAAGATTTCACACATCCTTAGAGGACTTGGACCAGTAATCCATCCAGCTACAGCCAGATGGTGTTTGTTTCATTATTTTATGTAGACTGTAGGTAAAGTTTATTGCTCCCATCCCATACTGAAATATCAGCATGATAACAAGGTCTAAATAATTAATTTTTATAATTCAAACAATGAAATTATATTACAGGGTTCAAGACATACTATCCTCAAATGTGTTTTTTAGCATATTTGTTTTGGTTTTTTTTTTGGGGGGGGGTGGTCTCCTTCCCTCCCTCTCTTCTTTCCTTTCTTCCTTTGCTTTCTTTCTTTCTTTGTTTCTCTTCCTTCCTTTCTTTGTCTTTCTTTTCTTTCTGTCTTTCTTTCCTTCCTTTCTTCCCTTCTCTTTCCTTCCCTTCCTCCTTCTCTCCCTCCCTCCCTCCCTCCTTTCCTTCCTTCCTTCCTTTCTTCCTTTTTCTTTCTTCCTTCTTTGCCAATATAGGACTTGGGTGCTGTCCCTGACCCTCTTTGTGCTCAAGGCTAGTGCTCTACCTCTTGAGGTACAGCAACACTTCTGGCTTTTTTCTGAGTAGTTTATTGGAGATAAAGAGTCCCATGGCCTTCACTACCCTGGCTGTCTTCAAACCACAATGGTCAGATTTCAACCTCCTGAGTACTTAGGATTACAGGCATCAGCTACTGGTGCTCAAGAAGTTTCTTCCTTATTCATCTTGTACTGTAAGTAAGATATGTCTCAAACATCAATAGCCAGCAAATACACTTAACACTGTTAAGAAACTGAGCCGTGAAGTCCAGAAAGGAAAGAAAGAACAAAAACAATACCAAACAACAACAATAACAACAAGAAACAATTCAGCTCTAATGGAGAGCTGAAATGAAATGTCATGGTAACCAGAGAAGGGCCAGGAGACACGAGATAGGACAGGAACACAGAGACACATGTTATGGCATAATCGCACATGGGCTGGTCTGGGCCTAAATAGCGGGAGGAACAAGGAGCCAGGATCACAGGAAACTGGAGTCCCAGGCATTGGCTGACAGGTTTAATAACCTGTCATCCAAGTTTCTCCCACTGCCTCCAGGGATTCAGGAACACCCAACACCAGGTAGGGTGGGAATAGAGGTAGGTGGGGAGAGAGCTTCACCTTCCCCTGCCATGGAGACAGGATGCCCCTACCATTCACCATGTGGTCAAGATGGCACTGGCCAGACCTGATATCTTCACTTCACTCTGTCACTTTTCCCTGAAGAAGTTCCTAAACTCAAGGAAGAATTTTTCTCAACTTTCCATTAAACAAGTCACGAAGCATACAAATACAGGGTTCATCTCATATATCCAGAGGATAGGAGCATCTTTAGGTCAAAGTGTGTTTTTTTTTAGCATGTTTACTAAGTACCTCCCAGTTAACAATCTTCTGTACAAACTGGAAACTTTTCATAAAACCTACTATTAGATGAAACACTTAGGTTTAACTATTTCTTCCGGTATTTATTTCCTTATGATGGTTCCCATATCATGAAATAAATATATTAAATAAAGATTTATATTTTTCTCTTTCATTGCCTTTTGTTACAGAGGCCCTAGCTATGAACTTTCAAGGGCAGGGTGGAAGGTCTGCAAAATGTGAGACTCAAACTGATGTTTTTGGAATATTGCTTAGTTATTTCCATAGGAGAAGGAAGTTCTAAAGGGGTTTTTCATTGGCAATATGTCTCTCTTTCAGAAGTAATATTCAGAAAGTCTGTTAATTAATTCATTGTATGGAGCAGTTTCTTATTGTGAAGTGAAAATAAGTCATGGATTCATGGAAATACATCACAAGAACACTAATGAGAGGAGAGAAGAGAAATAGTTTCTTTATAGTGATTAGGTAAAGAATATAATCCTCTATTATAGAACCTAAATACAATAATATAGTTCTTTATAATATCAAAAAAGGCATTCATAGAGAAGAGAAGGTAGCATAAAGATGAAGAGGCTGTTCTTAAGATTGATCTTGAAGGTTGGACTATTGTGACTACAAGCGAAGAGATGCCAACATCCAAGTGAAGTTGGAAGACCAAGAAATGAATTCTAGCCTGGAATAGTGGGGAAGAAGCATGAATATGCTGACTTCTTGGTTTTTCTGTAATGTGATATTGATCAGATAAATACATATTATTTTAAATAACCCTCAAACTTCTGATAATTATTATGGGAAATACACACATAAGATTGATTCAAGACTTGTCATGTTTTTTAGTATTTGTGTACTGAACAAAAAAATCTATTTTTGAAAATGATTACTACTAAATAGAAATAAAATATATTTATTTTGAGAAGATAAAGCACTTGTCATGTGTTTTTTATTCTTAGAAATGAGTAAATTTATAAATTTTGGGATGGAGCTTTTTACAATATTAATATTATACTGTGCTTGCAAGGAGTTTATTGCTTACAGTCAAAAATACATTCAGTGTAACTGCTGTGGTTTGTGGAGGTAAAATTGTATATGGTTAACTTTTAGTAGTTGTGGTAATATTGAGGTTTACCAAAATTATGAGTTTGTTTACTGCATGTGCTCCCATTTCTTCTTTTCCAAATTAATAATATTCTATACTTATTCTGCTGCTGCATCAGTTTCTAGCTTATTTTTCATCAAAATAGCAAAAATATAATAGCCTTACATATATTAGCATTGTTCGAATAAAAGGAAAATCCAATCCTTACAAATAAGAGGAATGTAAGTAACTCTACAAAAGTCTTTTAATTCTTTTTCAGGTATAAAACAAAGAAGACCTTCATATGAAAACAGCATAGTAGAGAGTATTTTGAAACTGATGTGAAATTTATGTATCTACTGACCATGAGATATGTGAAGGAATTGAATCAACCTATTTTTACCAGCACTCATACTAAACTTTCAAAATATTAGTACTTGAAGTGGCGCTGTGCCTCAAATGATAGGGTGCTAGCCTTGAGCAAAATAAGCTCAGGGATAGTGCCCAGGCCCAGAATGTCAAATCTCAGAACTATCAAAAAACCAGCAACCAAAATTATCAACTAACTAATTATTAACTAATTATTAACTAACATGTGGTAATAATTATTAACTAACATGTGGTAAAAATTGCCTCTTGGGAAAATATTTTCTTGGTCTTGAGTGTCCATTTATGCTTAATTTTTCATTATTATTGTATATTCTTTTTATAAAATACAACTCTACCATAATAGATTTTTAATAATATCCACCTCCAATCTAATGCTTTCTCTTATAATAACTGGGTCCAGTTAATAGTAAGCAACTTCATAAATCAATAAAAATCTATCATATAATATTTTGTTAATTTGTAGGCTATATTGATGCATATGGAATAGTTTTGCTTATACTCTAAGATCCATCAATTCCAGGAAAGGTTATAGTTCACCAACCAATTTTTGGCTGGTCCTCAAACCAGCAGTACAAAAATTATGCCTTTATTTCTATTTAAATCATGAGTCCCCATGCCTTCTGAATATCAATCAGTGCTTATTTCCCTTCTCTTCTCCACCCTGCCCTCTACAGTCTTCAGAGACAATATAACACATAGCTGAGGTTGTTTATTTCTGTGGAGTTATTCCTGTGTTGTTTATTCCTGTGGAGTTTTAACATTAGACTTGTTCTCTGAGACAATCAGCTTCACCCACTCTCACTCTAATCTTAGCCTTATTTCTGTTTGACTGGTCCCTCAGGGAGTCCTATGTATTCACAAAACACCCTTTGAAGTACAAGAATGCTTCCCTCTTTACTGGTACACAATGCCAAAAAAGAATAGGTTCCTCCCAAACTGAACATAGGGGCTGTGTCTTCTGTATGTTTGTCAGGATCCTCATTTCTCTATTTCTTCTGGAACCTGCATGGTGCCAGTCCCCTGTGGCTACTCCTTAAATGTTGTAAAAATGAATGAATGAAACCCAATGTGAAACCATGAGAAGAAAACCCCATAAAACTAAAAGTTAAGCACAAAAGCATTTGGATTTTCCAGTGATTTCAAAAGTAGACTGTTTTTGATCAAACATGGAGGCATTTAGCAAAAAGAAGTCATTACAGATGGAAACAGTAAGTGATCCCAGGAGATCAAAAGCCTTCAAACAAAAAGTTTGGTCCAGTTCTCCCACATCCATAATGCAAAAAAAAAAAAAAAAAAAAAAGAAAAAGAAAAAGAAAAAGAAAAAGAAAAAAGAAAAGAAAAGAAAGAAAAAAGCAATTCTTCTGAAACATTTTACATTCTACAAATCAACAACAACTATATATATACATATATACTATATATACAGTATACTGTATATACTGTATATACACTATATATATACATATATATAGTGAAAAAGATACAAGAACCCTGAAAACAAGAACAACAACAACAACAACAGAAAAAAACAGGTGTATAAAGTGAAGTACTGAAGAATTACAGGAGCAGAATTAACACCTGCCAACTGGCACACTATTTTCACATTTTTGTAGCCACAGTAAATAACATTTTGTATGTTCACAAGGCAAGTATTAAGAAACAGGTTCCAGACATAAGAAGTATTTCAACAAGACTATTCAGGAAATGAAGGCTAGGGAAAAAAAATGAATTGGAAATAATGTGAGAAACAAAAATGAGCCATGGAACAGACAGCTAATATGAAGATACCACTTGAAGAACAGTGGCTCTATTTGGCAAGTTGACAATTGGCAACATCATGACTGAAATACTTGAGACCACCTAGCCTTGGAGAGTAGGATAAAAGATGATGCCATTGTCAAATCAAAATGCTAAACTTTTACAACAGCATGATGAAAGATAAAATGATTTACCAAAAGCACAAGGAGCAAACCAATAAGTGAAGCAGGGAGTAAAATGTGTAGGTGGTGGTTAACACTTGGTACACAAAGTAACAGTATCCCACCTTCTAGAATCTACTTTTCTCACCAATCTTTGACACACTGACTGAAGTTTATTTTGAGAACAAAAGAAGCAACAAACAGCAGTTATTCTAATGGTTAATACTAGCAAATTTCAAATGCTTATTTCTCAAAACTGAAAAAAATACAACAAAGCAAAAAAATAAAATGTTTATTTCCCAATGTACATCATGGGAAAGACTATGCTAGACATGTTCATGGATGAGAACTGAGAAAAGTGTCAGCTTTCCCTGTTTTTTTTATAATTTGATTTAATTTTTATTTTCACTCATTTTTTTGGGAAACTCATTCAAGTCATTTCATGTATATTCTCCCAGAAAGATTGGAATTTCTGCAGCTCTGGCATGTGTATTCCCTTACAGAACCCCTCAGCAATGATCTCTATCTAATCCCTACTTAGGCCATTTTCCAAAGAACAAACTTATCTACCTTTTTTATGGTGGTATTGGGGTTTGAACTAAAAAAGAAGAAAAAAGAAAACCTCACACCTGTTAGTCAGGTACTCTACCACTTGAGACACAATCCTATGTCAATTCCATTTTGCTTGAGTATAGTATATATTGGTTTAAGGTAAATCTTGTGAGCATTAGGTGATTGAACTTGACATAAAAAAATCATAGACAATAGAACAGATTGAAAGCCTTTTGAAGCTAAATCGGCATACATAAATTGAGATGGACACATGAGTTAGTCATTCTTTTATTTTTAAAGGAAATAGTCATTGTTTCTGACATAAATGATAGATATTACTAAGGTCAGTTTCAAGATTTCTTGGGAAACTCTTTTGAAGAACACTAAGATAACCAATCAATTCCCTAAAGTTTGTCAGCATCTCAATCAATGTTTCTTCCTTTTAAAGAGTGGTTAAAAATGTACAAGTGTCTAAAGACCTAAAGGATTCCAGTTGATAGGCTGTTCCTCTTGTCTCTGGAAGTAAGTGATTTTTCCTAGGACTTTATAGGTATTTTTGATGCAATGAGGTGTGAACTACAAGTTTCTATGGACCATGTAATCCTTTGCAGTTTCATAGACCTTGGCCACTTGACCTTCATTGAGCAGAAAATCTTTCCTTTGTGTTGTGCTTGTCTTGTCTTTTCTATTGTTATTTTAGGAAGTGAATGCAAAGAATTACTGAACCATGATTGTTATTTGATACTCTTAGATGATGCCTGAAAATCATTTCTTTTTCTCTAGATAACATCACACATTGTGTTTTTCCTTGGACTTTGGTTAAAAATAATTATTGTAAAAGATAAGATAAAGGAAGGACATGCCACCTGCCTTTAGGAAACTCTCAGTTGCATGTGTACATGTGTACATTTGTACTGCTAGTACTTGTGAGGCTCAATTATAAGGATCTGGAATTCCAGGCCAGTATACACTACACAGCAAGACTCTGGCAAAAACAAACACACTAAATAACCCAACCAATTAGCCAAGCAAACCAACAACACATCCAAAACCAGACATGAAAACAGAAAAACATCTATCTCATACAGGCCTATGAGTTCAGGGTTTCTTGCTTTCCGTCTTCCACTCAGCCATATGTTATTTTTGAGACTTGAACAATGAACCTAACATCAGCTCTATGGACTGTAAACACTTCTTGTTTAAATTTTGACCACTTTAACTGAAGCTAGCTCTCCAAATTTATCATTGAGTTAACTCTACAACAATACAAATACTTACTTAGGGAATCTATCTCTGTGCTTAAGACTCCTCACTACAAATGCATTGTCCTAAGGCCTTACACTTAGCGCTCCAAAAATAGTATTATGGGAGTAAGAAAAAGTAAAATTAAAGACTAAACATTGAATTAAGAATAAAAAATAAGAAATTAGAAAGAATATTCCACAGAGTAGAGAAGGAAGAAACAAAACATCAAGATCAGATGACACGTGAGTAGAAAGGGCAAAGACAAGTACCTCAGAGGCAACTAAGGGTGTGTTGCTGTGTGCTCTCTAGAAACCGGAGTTTAGGTATCCACTGTAATACAGAAACAAGTATTTATACCACTAGGGGATGCTTGTAATTTGTGAGAGCCGGCAAACTCAGCAAAGAGAGCATATGAAGTCACAGAACTCAAGTCATTTGCTACAGGATTGGTGTTTAAATTTTCAAATGCATTAACTATGATTAACTGAAGATTTGAGTAAGTCATAGCAGCAAAGATATGGACTTCTCTTTAGAACCATTTAACTAGGACTGAAGGAGAAAAGAAGGATGGTAGACTAATGTGAGAATCAGATCAAGATATGAATCACGTCTTTTTCTAGGAGGAGTAAAGGGAGGTTGGGTGACTACTATGTCTGAGCTCAGGTTGCTGAATATCTGCTACTACCACTTGCTGATAAAGAGGAAAGGTAGAATCAGAAGCTTCACTGTCAACATTACATTTTAAATGTCAAATAGATATTTATTAGAAATGTCAGGTAACCTGACAAATACAGCTCTAAGTAGAGGAGAGGGTGACATAGAGATTTGTCAATCATCAACAAAGAGACATAGAGTGCTGAGAAAGGACCAGCTCTTAGAAATTAGAGGACATAGATACTTCTCAGCATTTAAAAGTAAGACACAAAACAAAGAGCTATTAAAACAGGAAAGTGGATGAGAAGGAGAGAACATGACACCGTGGAAACAAATGATGGGGAATAAGCAACTATAGCAAACACTGATGAGATATGAAGATCATAGTGAACTAGATGCTTCAGTAGTTTTGGGAGGGAGAGTCAGATTGGAAAGTTAGGGGGGAAAATTGCTTTTTATTAAAAAACAGAAAAGGAAGCACACAAAATAACCCAATCAATTAGTCAAAGAACTGCAGTAAGCAGTTAGGATTACAATGCCATGGAAGGAGAGTAATTATACTAGACATGGGTGGCTTATATCTGTAGGCACAGTTATTCATGATGCAAAGATCACATGGAGGTTCCAAGCCAGCCTGTGAAAATTGACCACATATCATTCAGTAGCTGGGCACACTGGCTTGCATCTGCTAATGCTTCTATGGCAGAATATGTAAGTAGAAGGACTATACTTAAACAGGCAGGTTGAGCAAACCACAAGAACGTATCTCAAAAATAACCAGAGTAAAGCCAGGCACTAGTGACTCATACCTGTAATTCTACCTATTCAAAAGGCTGAGATCTGAGGATGGCTGGAAGCCAGCCTCAGCAGACAAGTCCTGAGAGTCATATCTTCAAGAAACTACTCAGAAACAGACAGATGTGGTACTGTGACTCATGTAGTAGAGCACTAGCTTTGAGACAAAGCAGCTCAGGGACAATGCTCTTGTTGAGTTCAAGTCCCAGGACACCTGCCACCCGCACCCACACAAACAGCCCCCCCATACACAAGTAATTAATTAACAATAAATTTAAAAAAACTTAAAGCTTAATTAAAAGTGGACTGGAGATGTATCTTAAGCAATAGAGCAGATACCTAACAAGTGTGGAAAGCCTGAGAACAAATATCATACACCAAATAAATGAAGTTTTACTATAAGGATTGTAAAAATGTACCAGTAAACGTAAGTAAATACAGAGTAAAGAAATGTTTGCAAATGGTGAACAATATTAAGTTATAAGATTACAGTGAAGATATAAGAAATCTATCCTGATGTTTTTTTGATTTTATGAAAAAGACAAAGTACCAGATAATGAGGATAACAACTCTAAACTGGGAAATCAGATGGTCAGCCTTGAAGACTAGACGTGATTTGCTGAAATTACTGTACATGAGCTCCACAGAGTCTACAACTCTTCCTACCCTTCTGCTAAAAGCTTGTCACCTTTCAAATGATTCTGTTTTATTAAATAAGTTGGAAAGTATTTCACTGGGATCACTGAATTAAGCAAAGATATTGTTATGTTCTTAAAATCCATAATATGTGCATTTACATTGTGAATCTGTAATAGAGGCAAACATACAGTGTCTCCTACCATATTTAACCAATAAATCATTTTGATGAAGAGTTCAGTAAAGGAGAAATCATATGATCAACAATTTACAATTTTATCCAAAGTTTGCTATTTTCTAACCTTACTTGGAGTTCCATAGTTTGCTTCTGGGTTTGTTTTATTCTTGTATTGGCTATATATTTATTTTCTTCACCTTATGCTTATTTCATGAAAATTCTTAGTATTGAGGTTGTTGTTGTTTTTTTCCCACTAAGTTTACCCCTGACTACTTCTGAAATTTTGGAAGACATTGGAAATGAATCATTAGTTTGAAATTTGAGATAAGAATTTTATTAGTCCCACACATCCAGTCATTTACATTTGGAAAATTGTCTAACAAGTTGTTTAAAAAATGTACTCACTGACTTATGTATGAAACTGTAACCCTTCTGTACATCATTTTGACAATAAACAAACAAATAAATGGCAGAGGACAAGCTGCTTGTGCTTGTGTCTAGTGTATTGAACTAATGGTCCCATGCTTTGAATTACCATCCACAATATACACTTCTGTATCAAACTAATGGATCCATTTCTCTCTTTCCTCAAAGAAAATATTTCTCATTAAAAGCCAAGCTTGTTAAATAGATTCATTGTTAAAAATCAAAAGAAAAAAAAACATGCCAGTCTGATGCAGGTGGCTCCAATCTATAATCCTAGCTACTCAAGAGGCTGAGATGACAGTTTGAAGTCAGTCCAGGCAGGAAATTCCTGGAGACTTTTATCTCCAGTTACCCAGCCCCAAAAATCTGAAAGTAGATTTGTGGATCAAATGGTAGAATTTTAGCCTTAAGCAAGAAAGCTTAGGGACAGTACCCAGGCTCTGAGTTCAAGCCCCAGGTTCAGTTCGTGTCCGGGCATGTGCACGCACACACTTAAACCAAATTCTGAACAGCTGTGTAACAGTAATATTTATATGTTCTGAGACATAAAACAATAGTGTGAAATGGATTAACTTTTACACCAATATTACCTTGACACAATTTTCTTGACACAATTAAATTGCATGTCCTCTTCTTCTTTTGTAGAGTCCCACTCTATGCTGGATTTGTTTTATTTTTTTTTATTTTTATAGCTTCCAAAGGCTTGGAATACTTGTAAATACAAATACTTGCCAAATGTTCATTTCTTTAAACCAGGGAGTATTTGGCTCTGTATTGTACAGTGACATGTTTCCTTTTTAATGATATATGGACTTTGCATCAGGGTTGAATTGCCTTTCAAACCCACAGCATTTAAAATCCACCTCCTTACCCATGACTCTCACTACAAGATCAAAGCATTAACATTCACAGTAAAAGAAAAACAATTAAGAACTTCCTTAAATATATGTTGTAGTATTTACATTTATAACCAACATGTGTTGCAATGACTTCTTTTTTTGCATTTCAAACCAGAAATGCTAGCTTACATAAACTTCCACAAATTTATAGCTGAATCAAAACAGAGCCTATTTGCTTTTCTAAAAGCAATTAAAGCACAGAAACTAGTCTAAATAACTGGTTCTACTTTATTATAGTTTGCCTCTGTGTGGAAAGGGCTGGTTTTAGGAGAAGGAACCATTATTTTGGCTCAGAGCTCTTGATCTCTCCAGGAAATAGAAAAGTGTCAATTTTGGAGTAGAGCGGGAAAGTAAAGCCCTGAGATTGGAGATGTGGAGAGAAAATAGAAGAAAACAAAACAGAAAACAAAAACCAAAACAAGTCTAGGAGCAGCAAAATATCATGCATGAAATAATCATCATGGAGTTACTACAATTCTACTCAAGAAACTAAACTGGTTAAAAGTGGGTCTTTAGTTTTATGGTATGGACAAGGAAAATATATAGATAAACAAGAGTGCACATGTTTACATACACACATACACAAAGTTTTTTCTCTATAGATATATGTGATTTTTTTTCCTTTAGAAAAAAGGGGAAGGGAATACCAAAATCGAGAGACAAACGATAAAGAGGCAAACCAATGCAACTGCAATACTTACAAAACAATACAGTGTAAACTAACAGCACAGCTCATGGGGGGAAAGGGAAATGTGGATGGAGGAGGCAGGAGAAAAATGGGGGAGGAGATAACACATTACTTAATACCTATTTCATATATACTTTCAAAATAGCTGTGTTAATTTTTCTTAATTAGAATTCAATTAAGTAAGTATTGATATGAAATAATATTGAAAGTATTAAAAAGCTTCAAGTTAAAACTGAGTTTTTAATCCTAAAAGAAAAAAAAAAAGTTTCGTGTGGGAAAATGAAGGATTAGAATTCCAAGATAAGGCTGGATTTAATCTTCAAAGGCAAGTTGTATATTTGTGGCATGAAGCATGCAAGAAAATGTGAATACCTTCTGGGGTGTGCTGGGTCTCTGATGAACCTTTAGTAGCCTTGTAAGCTGCTATTTATGACACAAATCAGGATTATGGATAAACTAATTTATTGGGTTTCAGCTAGTAGAATAGATATTAGAAAGAATGAAAATCTGAAAGTATAATAAAAATCTGAAATTGGAAAAACAATTATATTACAAGATACATTTATACTGCTTACATGATCTATTCTCACATATAATCACTACATTTCTGACCCATTTTTCTCTTCAAAACATAATATGCCTGAATTGTTTCCCAGTGTTTCTCTTCATCTGATTGAATTCATCATCAACACAGACAGGATTTGTGTGTGTGTGTGTGTGTGTGTGTGTGTGTGTGTGTGTGTGTAAGTGTATGTGTATGTGTGTTACTAGGAATTGCATTCAGGACCTTATTTTTGTTCAACAGATGCTCTACCCCTGGATCTGAGTCCTCAACCCCTTGTGGGATTGGATAGTTTCAAAGTAGGGTCTCACTTTATGCCCAAGTTGATCTGAACCATGATCCTGCTGTATATGTGTTTCTGAGGTTAAAAGGCACATACCACTGTGTTCGTAGGTGTTGTATTTTCCCAGGAATTGGAATAGGAAGAGAAAGTTCACTATGTGCAACCATGTTTATGTAAAATTGTGAAGGTCATTTTAGAGAGCAAAATGAAAGTGACACCTAGAATTTAGATATTCTCCTCGAGTCTGATGTTCCTGCAGAGGTCAGGAACTAAACCACTGCTTTAGTAACTGCCTGTTCTAATGTTTAATTTTGAATCCTTCAATTCTGTTTATATTTTAGTGAGGGTATTCCAATCTACAGCAAAATGTCTGCTGTTACTTTATGCTTCTATCTCCATTGGTATGTTTCATGTCCTGGATCAGTAAATACTTTGAAATACTTCTAAAAGGAAAGAATATGGAAAATCAATCTCTCTCTCTCTCTCTCTCTCTCTCTCTCTCTCTCTCTCTCTCTGTGTGTGTGGGGGGGCAGGGGTCTCTTCTCTGTCTTTGTCCCTGTCTCTCTTTTGCTCTCTGTTTTTCCTGTAGTATGTGCGACTGTGGAGGAGGGAGTGTTTTCTCATGGAGGTAATTAAATTCTTGAGCCTTGCTAAGCAAATATTCTACCACTAAGCTGTATCCACACCCTGAATTTTTTGTAAAGAAACAAAGCTCTCAACCAACCAGTTTCTCCGGAAGCTAGAATAGATTTCCACTCAAAGCAAATTACCAAACTCTGACCATGACTTACAGGAAACTAAAACCTTATGGTTTGATAATATTTTCCTTAGATTTGCTAAACAAATTTAATTCAATGTTCTTGAGCTAGAATTTGCTTGAATATATGCAACCGATAATGCCTATGAAGTTGTTGAAATGTCTACATGAATATATATCAAACGCAAGAAACCAATTTGTTGTTGTATTCCTAACTCTAGCTTCTATTTTCTACCTGTAATACTTACTACCCAATTCCATAGTTTAGATATCAGCAGGATTGCTCTCTGCCGTGTTTAAAATACATTTAAATAACAATATCTAGTAATATATTTATATATCAACAAAGAACAACTACAAAAATATATGCACTTTAGTTGAAAGCAAATTGAATTTGAAATCATAAACAGTTAAACAAATGTCTCCAAAATAATAATGGCTTTATGAAAATTCTAATGTCAATTCATTTTCCAAAATCAGGAATTTACAAATATTCAGCATTTGGGCCAAGCATTGGCAGGTTACCCTTACAATCCTAGCTACTTAGGAGCTTGGGATTTGAGAATTGTGGTTTCAAGCTGGCCCAGGCATGAAGGTCCATGAAACTTTTATCTCTAATTAACCACTAAAATGCCAAAATGAAAGTATGGGTCAAGTGGTAGAGTGCAAGCACAGTGCTCAGGCTCCAGGACTGCCCTCCCTGCCCCCCCCCCAAAGAAAAGCATTTGTAATTCTTCATCTGGATTAAAATATTCAACAAACCATAAGCAACACCTGCTCATAAAGCATCTTAGTAGGCACTGAGAACATGAAGAAATATTCTTATTTAAATTCTTACTAGCTATGGTCTCAAAATATTGGTTATTTCATATTATTAAAGTCATTTCACTAAGTTTTTTTGTTTTTGTTTTTGTTTTTGGATTTTACTTGCTTATTTATTTATTTGTTGCCAAAGTGATGTGCAGAGGAGTTACAGTTTCATATGTAAGGCAGTCATTTCTTATCAAACTTGTTACCTCCTCACTCATTTTTCTCCCACCTTTCCTCCTCTCTAATTCCCTCCCTCTACCCCAGTTGTACCACTTATTTCCAGCATATTGTCTTGTAAATATTGCTGTTTCATTGGTTTGCCTTTTACCCTTTGTCTCTCCATTTTGGTGTTCCCCTTCCCTTCCCTAGTTCCTATTTCACTACTTTTTTGTGTTCAACAAACCAGATACACATATACACTCAGGAAAAATTTTTAAAAAGGATTAATCTCTCTTACCTATGTCAGATATACTGAGTTCTGTTGTTCCTTGAAATAGCAATATACTCTTATACCAATGTTAGAATATTAACCATATTTAGTTTCATATTTCTTCAGATTTTCCTATTTGCCATTCTCTACCTGGAGCAATATTGTTTCTCTTTTTACCTGGTATGCTTTTCTCTTCTAAAATTCCAAGAAAAATTCTTAACAAATTACTGAAATTCTAGTTTACTTTAAATAGAGGGTTAAGTTTATTCTCTGGGTTTGGCTGTGTGTGGGTGGTTAGTAAGCTTTGAATCAGCAGTCAACATTATCCCAGAAATAAATATGGACTTTTAATATTGAATACAGAATAGAAAATAATTTCTCACCATTGTAGGGGACACATGTGGTCAGCAAGGATTTTGTTAACCTGATTTCAATTAACTATGGTTAAAAAAAAGAGAAAAGAACACAGCAATCTTACCATTCAAAAGTAGATGATGCTAATCATCCCATTTTATTCCAAGATCTGCTATTGTATTAAAATAACAGCATCCCATCTGATTTTAATTTTTCAATTAAAACAAGAGTAAAATGTCATGAGGTCCTTGTCAAGTTTTGAAACACTGTACAGAGCAGCTAAGAGGGGGTCTTGCAGGATAGCCCAAGAGGGGCGGGGAAACTGACATTTCTCTAATTTTCTCAGACAGAACTCCTGAGAGAATGAATCTCAAAAAAGACACAGTTCTCATACCACATGGTCAATCAGGGATTTCTTCCAACCTACCCTCCCATACACACCACCAATGCACACTACTACAAAATAGAATTGTGGTTGGGTTGCAAAATGGTTTAATGTCTAGATCCATAGATAGCAAATTGCAAAAGCAATCTTCCCTAATGGCCTTCAAACATGCCAAGTGGAAAGTTCTACCGAAAGATCTGTATGACAATGATTTTTAAGCATTTGTTTTCTGACAGAATTGTCTTTTATGAGTGCATACCCAATTTCTTCTAAAAGACTCATGAGGTTCCTCTTGAAGACTAGAGGAAAATGAACAAAGGCTTCTTGTGGCTTATTAGGGAAAGAGTATTATTTAAAGAATCTCAAATGAAGAGGGAGATTTGACAATGAAAGGATAGTATGGATAAAAAAAAAATAAAACCTATACCATGTGTATAGATTGTTCAAAGATTTCATTTTCTTCCAGAAAAAAGGACATACTTAAGATATAGAGGCAATATTTTCTTAGGCATAATAAAGTTATTTTTTTTTAATAATTTTCAATTGTCTTTGTTATATCTGTGCAGAAACATGAGCTATGGTTGTTCCTGTACTTATTTATAAAAATAGTTATTACAAAAGTACTTCATGTTCTGGAGAAATGTTATGATGTATCTCAATCCATGTAAATAAAGGATGAGCATATAAAGAAATGTTTGTTCTCTGTTCTTAAATAATTTGTTGGACACTCACTACCTATTGAAACTCCTGACAGGGACCATGTGCTGAGGGAATGTTAAGAGAATTTAAATCACAACTCAAATAGGTGTCAATACATTATTCAGGGAGACAGCAACAGGATAATCCCATGAGTAATCATGCTTGTTGTCATAAATAAATGAACAATGCTCTTATTATTTGTTGAGTCTTAGAATTTTTGTGGTGGAGGAGACTGCACAGAACTTCAGCTTCAAGATCATGTGAAACAGAAAACAAAACCACACCCTCCTTAGGTCATAACTGTTTTCTAAGCAGATTCATGATTAATATAAATAGGTTTCAGTTTATTAGCATCAGCAATGAAGTAATCATATTTATAATCCAAAATTAAATATGATATACATCTGGCTTTTAGGCAATGTTGAGAGAAAGGAAAACTCGACACATAACAGAAATGTTATGATAGGATGCTTCCACCATTATACCTTACACACAATAAATAAACTCTTCCAACAAAAAAAATATGAAAATAGATAAAGGATATAGTTAGGGGCTTCAAATAGGATGGGATAACATGAATTGAGGTGATTTGATGCCCTCTCCCCATACTTTAATATTCTAATTTTGTTTCAGTAAATCAACTAGGGAAGAAACACTGACATACCTAACACCACCATTAAAATCAAAGTCTATTACAGAATAGTCAGCTGTTTCCAACCATTTGATGGCACTAATACCACAAGAGAAAAGAGTGGGATTAAAAAAAAAAAAAAAACAATACCAGTCCTAGGGCTTGAATGCAGGGCCTAAGTACTGTTCCTGAGCCATTTTGTGCTCAAAGCTAGCACTCTACCATGAGAGCCACAGCACCACTTCCAGCTTTTCCTGAACAGTTCAATGGCCACAAGTGTCTCACATACTTTCGTGCCCAGGCTCGCTTAGAACCCTGATCCTCAGACCTCAGTCTCTTGAGTATGTTATTTTTTTTTTTCTTTTAAGGAGAAAGAGAAGTTTATTTTGGTCTAAAGTCAAGGAATTGTACTTGGTAGTAGAATTCTTGCTGGTAAAGTCCTGATATAATGCAGTGTGTTCCATAGCAAGAGAAGGGAAGAGCAGGACAAACCAAATGAACAACAAATCAACACTCACCATAGTTCATCACTTTAAGGTCCATCTCTGCCTATCTCAGAATAGGCATTAAATTTCAACATGAGTTTTGGAGCTAACTACAATGAGAATAAACTCCATTCTAATGTCAGCTCTAAATAAGTAAAAACAAACTACTGAAGGAAATGACAGTAAAAGAAGAGGAATGGCAGGAAGAGTAGCAACGTAGCCAGGGTTGTTCTCTCACAATCCCTATTGTTTCTGGTACACCCTAGGGTTTCTCATGTACCAACCCCTGGCAAAGGACTGCAATTAGTTGCTTTAAGCACTAATGTTCATGTTCAAGGAAGAAATTTTAAAGAAGCAGTTATATTGGTAGTATGTTTATATTATTTAATTTTATAGAGATTATGCAAATGTTGATATTCCTACTACTCATAGATTTAGGAATCAGATTATCTGCTAAAGCTCCAATCTCTGTAAAATAACTTAGTACGCTGTGATTTGAACAAGATCTTATCCAATATGCACAGCTTTATCAACAAGAAATCAACCCATATAGTTTGAAATAGCAACCTTTGTATGACAAGTTATTTTATAGCACATAGATTATGTCTTCTGACACAGATAAATTTGGAATGTGTAACATACTATAGAAATGATCCCTGAAAGTATAGTCTTATAAATTGGAATATGTAAAGATACAACTTTTGTATAATATAGAGTACATGTTCTACTTAATACTTTCCTTTATCTTATCAAAGGTAAAATATTTCTGTGAAGAATAACAGTTATAGATACTTATATCATCTTTTCAATTCTATAAAGGAATTTAATAACTGATTTGGTATCCATTTTAATCTTATGCTTTTATCTAGCCTTTACAGTACTAGTAACATTTTGAAAACTTCAGAGAAACCTAAGTACTAGGCCAATAAAACATAATCTTCCCTTTCTTTCCTTCTGGGGTTGATATTAAGCTCTTAATCTTTGAGGATGAACGTTAGGAAGTTTATCAAACAGTACTGACTCATAATAAGGGGAGGGGCATGTATTTGTAAATCATACATTTTCCCTACTAAATAAAAATCTAATATCAGTCCCTGCTACGGATGTCATTCATCCTATTCAGCATGTGGTCACATCACAACTCATTGGCAGGTAGCTAATTGTGAACCATGACCCCTTCTGGTCTCAGGTGGGACTATTTTACCTAGGAATACTGCTGTCTTCACATGCTGTGTCTGCATGATGGGAAACTCCAAACAATTGTATCTGATCCTTTCCCTTTAGATCTGTTCCTCTTCAGATATTCTGTGACAATCTTTGTATCTGGGATGATAACACCACTTCTTTCTCTGTCACCTCCTTCAGTAACCTATCATTACTATTTCATTTTGTTGGTTCAATGATATGAATATAATTTGTCCCCACTGAAACACTGAAATTTAATCCCTGCTTATGAGATATTAAGAGATGGAACAGGTGTGACTTTAAAGTGGTGATTCTGACTCTTCTGACTCTTCCCTTCCTTCCCATTAGGAAATGGGAACACAGGTTGTTGAATATTCTGATTCTTACATTTAAGGATGATAAGATATAATAGTATTCTCTCAACCAGACTTAACTTGCAGATGATGGTGAAGGTGGCTGTTGGGAAGAGAAATAGAAGATCTGCTCTAAGCTGTAGAATATCCCAGTTTCTCCCTTTCCCTAACAAGAAAGTGTTCTATGTCTTATGGCGAAAGTGTTCTGTCTTACATCAAGAAGTGAGATGTACTCGACTGTGCTGAGTCAGGCCTTTGGTCTTAAGGATGGAAGAACAAATGGGGTATTTGGAAAAAAGTTACATTTCTATTACCATTTATCTCTAGAAACTGGATGCTTGTATTCAATTGATATTGCAGACATTCATAAGTTTTAAACATACTCATTATAAAAACAAAACAACAACCAAAAAAAATCCCAAAACTCTGAGAGAGCTAAGAAAGAAATGTCACTGTCCAAAAAGAAACATAATCATTACCTGATTTATGAAATGGTAAAAGCTCTGTACATCACCTTTATAAAAAATTACAATGACAAAACTTTTAAATGAAATGCTATATTACAGGGCCTTGGATAGAAAGTAAAAAATGTGGTTATTTGTGCAGATGTTCTAGATATGTAATAGTCTATACATAGTAAAAATGGTTGAGTTTGGTTCTATCCTGGAGACAAGAGAAACTATGCATATCAATTACATAGAAAATATTATTTTGGTGTGAGAATGATAAAAGAAGTGCCATTGATAAAGACATTTTGTATTCATAAACTGCTTTGATGAATGGCAACTCCTTGTACAACTACTTAAGTATGATTAAAATGAAAATATTGTTTTAAATTTTGAAACTAGTATAGATAGAAGCAATTTATTCTTTATTCTTATTCTTATTATTATTATTATTTGTTGTTGTTGTTGTTGTTCAGGTCTTAAAGCTGCTCTGTCCCTGAGCTTTTTGCTCAAGGCTAGCACTCTACTGCTTGAGCCACAGCCCCACCTCCAGCTTTACCAGTGCTTAAGTGAAGATAAGAGTCTCACAGTCTTTCATGCTTGGGCTGGCTTTGAACCATGATCTTTATATCTCAGCCAGGATTTCAGCTGAGATAATAGGTATAAGCCACCAGCACTGGGCTTATAAGCAACATCTTTAAGGAACCGGGAAGATATGAAACAAAAAATGTAATTTGTGGGAAATCTGCAAATATAAGTAACATATACTCTTGTTCTCTTTCACTGTTCATCCTACCTCAAAACCAGCTGCATTTCTAACTGGACAGTGTCAATTACTTAACTATAGTAATCTTCTAAAGACCCATTATAATTCTAGAGTTTTTGCTGTGAATTATAGGTATTTTTACATGCTTATGGTCTTATGATTATTCACTTTCTATGTAAAAAAAGAAACAATTTTCACAATGCACAAATTTTCAATCTGCTCATTTATTATTTACTATTTAATTTTATTTAAGTAAATTCTTCTAAACAATCTAATACTAAGACTCATAGTCTAAAATAAGTCATAGGTGAGAGAAAGTCCATGATGACTGGGTGATTTATTCATTTGTATCCTTAAAGTCTTTCTGAATTCTTGAGTAATAAATATTTTGGAGGCTAGTGATATGGCCTAGTGGTATAGTGCTTGCCTTGTATACGTGAAGCCCTGGGTTCAATTCCTCAGCACCACATATATAGGAAAAGCCAGAAGTGGTTCTGTGGCTCAAATGGTAGAGTGCTAGCCTTGAGCAAACAGAAGCCAGGGACAGTGCTCAGGCCCTGAGTTCAAGTCACAGGACTGGCAAAAAATAATGTTGTAAAGCTAGAACATGAAATGTGTTATAATTTCATCAAACAATTAAACCAACAGGAAAAAAGGTATTTAAAAAGAATTATTCAACAGCAATATCAAAAATCAAGAGACAAAGGATAAAAAGACGAAAGACTTCAAAAGCAATACTTACAAAACCATTTGGTGTAAACCAACTGAACAACTCATGGGGGGGAAAGAGAAAAGGGGAGGGGGGAGGGGGAAATGAGTGAGGAGGTAACAAATTGTACAAGAAATGTACCCATTGCCTTATGTTTGAAACTGTAACCCCTCTTAAACCCCCTTAAAATATACCTTTTAAAATATAACTGTGGCAAAATAAAACCAGGGATAATGCTCAGGCCCTGAGTTCAAGCTTCAGGACTAGCAAAAAAATAAAAATAAAATCAATAAATATTTTGGCAAACAGTCTTTCTTTTGTTTTATGAGATCTTTCATCTTTGTTAGAGGACACAGAAAATTTTAAATGCAAAAAAGTGGTTTACACCATAATCAATTTATGTTCAGCTCTTAGATGGTTATTTATGAATTGATTAACCTAGTTACCTTATTTAATGGTTATTTTCATTATTTATTCAATTAATGTTGCAAATACAGTATTGATTCAGAGGGCACAAGGCTTTTCATAAAACGTATCTGCTCTTAAAACTACATAGTAAAAGATGGAATATAAATATACATACTAAACCCATTTCACCACAACTTTAGAAATGTTCAGAAGTATCAGTATTTCTGTGTAACAGACATACAAGAGAATAAACTTAAATATTACTTGCACAGACTCTTAGATGTCATTTTTACTAGGAGAAATTATCATATGAACATACCATAACTGTGTACTTTTTAAATAAGTATTTTAATTTAAAAATTCATTCTGCTAAGCAAAATACTGTTCATATAGAAGTAACAGACATATTAAATTCCAAATTTGAGATGTCTTTATTACCAACCGTGTTCAAATTTTCACATGCTGAGGCCCAGAAAAATCGATAAACTTGCATAAACTTTAATGAACTAATTTATATTGTTTCCACTTTACTGACAACCTGATATCCCTGCCCTATACACATACACACACAACACACACACACACACACACACACACACACACACCAATCAGTTAAAAAACGCTCATTTAGTGCTGAGTTATCATCCTCTATTTCTTCTTGAAATTAGTTTCATTCCTAATATAGTTTTTTTCTATTTAAGTCACCAAAAAGTATCCTAATGAACATACCTGTATTTGTTTGGGCTATAAGGGATTTATGATTATTTATAACACTTAAGTCATTTCTGTGATATTTATTGAATGAATTTCTTTCTGTTCCCACTGCTACCTTAGTTCTGACCCTTTTAACACCTCTTCTGTGTACTTCACTGATCTCGTTATTGGTCTCCCTCTCCAATCAATACTTTACACTATTGCTAAACTTATTGCCATTCCCTTGTTGTAAAACACTCATTTCCTACTACTTGGAATAAATGCCAATAACTTAGCCTAGCATTTAAAAGCTCCCCATTATAATTTCAACCTTCTCCCTTTTTCTCCATCCTCATATACCCTCATTCCTCAGTGACATTCAGCTGTCTTTGTTATTCCTTGTGTTTTCCTGATGTATTTTACCTATTATCTTGACTCAAGCTTTAATTCATAATTCATGCAAAAAGCTTGCCTCCATATAACAAGTTACAGATGATACCATCCAGAATTTATCTTTTCTCCTTTACAGTAATCTTCTTGTTTAAATGTTTCTTTACTCACATATAATTCTCAATCTCATGTGTAAGTCTACATCACTGTCTCTAGCAAATGGATACAAGAGATAGATCCTGTCTCTCTTAATCTACAGGTCCATCAACTAAAAATGTTTATATTTAATTGATTTGATTAAAAATGTGGATTTTTAAAATATATCAGGAATATTCTTGCCCTATTACAATTGTATTCTATATATTTTTTCCTTCCTTGAAGATTCAGCAAAAGATCTTTTGCTAGCATTATTGCATGAGGTTGTAAGATCTTCAAGGTCCATTGCCTTGAAGGATAAGAGGGTAAAACTGTAGAGATTTGAGACAAGAAGTTCTGCATCTTAGAGATTCTTATGCCTTTGCTATTTTTTTTCATTTATTTATTGTCAAAGTGATGTACAGAGGGGTTACAGTTTCATACATAAGGCAGTGAGCACATTTTTTTAATCGACTAGAGATAGACTTGTAGGTGTTATTCTATCTTGTAGCAAACATATCAAAGTAATTGTAGCTACTCTTGGTGTCTAACACCTACTACCCTGTCTTGTTACTGAATGTTCCTGACCTGATAATAGTTTTGTTTTTTTTCCTTTGGAAACAAGAAGGAACTTTTCTAGATTTGGGCATAAACTGGTAGAAATTGTGGAAAGTGGTTTTAGATAGCATCTTTTCATTGTATGTATGATCTCATTTTCAGAGTAGGGAGACAGAACTGAGACCTAGTGTTCTCAAGAGTGAAGGACAAGCAAACCCCTGTATAGTCCACGGCCTTGCCCTACCTTCCTGTCCACAGATACAGAACAGAACTTCTGGTTGAAACCCATAGCTCAGCAACCTGGCTGTTATTGCTTCCCTCTTGATACAAACGGAAATTGTTTCACTACTGTTTTGTTGGATGAAAGGTCATGGGGCATTAGGTCACTGAAACCCGCAAGGGATGTAAAATATAGTAAGGGCAAAAAATCTAGTGCCAGCTAAGAGAACAGGGATTTGATTTCCTTTGGGAGTTTCCAGTTATGTTCCATTCTTCCAATTATGTTCCCTGCCCTCCTCAAAGTTATAATTTCTCCTGGATTCAATAATAGCTCCTGTTCATTTCCTTTTGGCTTTTCCTTCATGTACTTTTCCAAGCAGCTGTGTGTGTGTGTGTGTGTGTGTGTGTGTGTGTGTGTTTTCCAAGTACATGACTTTTTCACCCTTGAAACTTAATAAGTGTATTGATTTCATCTGAGCCATCAAAGTCATATAACAGTAATATTTTTACTTTAGGTTTTTCCACAAAAATTATATTTTTTCACCATTCTTTTCATGAACAACAACACAAAATGTATGCAAGATGGCATTTGGGGACATGTAAACCATTTCCACAAAGAAAAAGCAAGGAGAGTGGTTTTCCTTCTTCTTCTTTTCTTTTTGGACTTTCTGTTAGTGTGTTTGGTTGCAAAAAGTAAATGTTTTTCCAAAGCAGTTTTTATGTGGTTATAGATTGAGGTCAGGCACTGCCTTTCTGCTTCCTCAAAAAAATACTCTCTTTATAAATGATTACAAGCACAGAAATCTAAAAATCTGTTCTTTGTCTATACTTGTTGCCAAACTCTTGGTGACCTGGAATATGTAGCCGATATTTGAACCTCAGTTTCCTTTTTTGCCAAATAGATAATCTCTGACCTGTTGACTCATGAGACTGATGTGAAGGTCAAATGAGACTGTCAAAGACAAACATGGAAAGACATAAAATGTTAAATGTAGTAATGAGATAGTTTTTGTAACATACTTAGAAAACTATGAAGAGAGCAATTATTCTTACTGATTATAATTGTCCTCCACGAGTCTTGAGAATACTGGCTAATGTGCAGGGACAAGAATAGCAACATGTATTATTACTAATTTTCCGTCTCTAATGGATAACGCTCAGCTTCAGTAAGCCTTTTTAGAAGACTTTCTCCTCAGATACCCAGCCTGCTTCCTGCCTAAAAGCCTTCAAATTGGGTTTGTTTTAAATGTAAATACTTAAGTTCGGTAAATATAGGAACACTCCTGGAAATTCATCTCAAATACCTTTCCTGTCTCCATCTTCTAGGCCCCACTGGACCTCAAATTATTTTAACATCTATGTTCTAGGAAGATTATAGAGTTTTTAAATCTTCCTAAGGCATGGAGTTTAGTAGGGGAGGGGAAAGAAGTCATTTCTTATACTTCCCTAATTGGTGTATTTTCTCTTAGAAAAATATGTGAAAAAGTAGCAGAGCTTGAGATATATCCCATACTTTGCATATAAAGAAGCCTCCAATCTTCAGAGAACCCGATATTTAGGTTGCTAATTTTGCACTTGAAGAGATCTGATGTACTCATTACCATATGGTTGTACCTAAGTCATAGTAGCAGACCTTAGCATATTTAAACTTTGAGGGGAATACAACCTGTGTCATTACAACACACCCACATCAAAATGGTTCAAAGATCTATAGAATATTTGTAGTTGACCTGAGAGTAAATAACTCCAAAACTATTGATATTAATATTATTACTTCCTCCACTCAGAGAACTTCAAATATTTGCCTTATGGTTTCAGGACTGTTTTGTTTTTATTTAATAATAACAGCAATATGCCAAGACAGTGGGGTATATATAATATCACTATGATTATTATAGTATAGCTTCTCATTTAAATACATACAAAGAAACACCAATCATCAACACAACACAGAAACAAAAACAAAAGGAATCTACCACAATTTATTTTTCACATAGATGTAATTTTAAGTAAATCAAGGCTCTAAACTAGGAGATGTTCTTAGGAGTTAGAGTTAATGTGAGTTAAGACCAGCAGATAAAGCCCATGCATTTTCCACAATATCATAGTTTGTCTCTTATCTGGTCTATACATACTTTTCATGAATAGCATTTACTCAATTTGTTTCAATGAAATAATGACTGGGCTACATCACTGGTGCACTTAATGCTATTCAGCAATTTTTTTCCTCCAAGTTTGCTTATATTTCATCTATACTTTGAATCACAATGAAAACATAGACACTGGTGGTTCATACTTGAAATCCTAGCTACTCAGGAGGCTGAGATCTGAGGATCGCAGTTAGAATCCAGCCAGGGCAGAAAAATCTTTGAGAATCTTATCTCAAATTAACCACTAGAAAGCTAGAGGTGGCAATGTGGTTTCAAGTGGTAAAGCACTAGCCCTGAGTGAAAAAGCTCAGTGCCTGAGTTCAAGCTCCTGGCCTGACAAAAGAAAGGAAGGAAGGAAGGAAGGAAGGAAGGAAGGAAGGGAGGGAGGGAGGGAGGGAGGGAGGGAGGGAGGGAAGGAAGGAAGGAAGGAAGGAAGGAAGGAAGGAAGGAAGGAAGGAAGGAAGGAAGGAAGGAAGGAGAGGAAGGAAGGAAGGAAGGAAGGAGAGGAAGGAAGGAAGGGAGGAATGAAAAGTACGAGGTAAATATAGACCCCCTCATGGAGGATTACAAACACTAAAAGATATAGACTAGGCTGTGTCTGTGAATAGTGAGCAATATCTTATTATTTTTTTCATGAGTTCATACTGCAGACAGTATCAGAGGATTTTGAAAATAATAAGAGTATAATTTCTAATTTGAGAATGATTAGTCTCATATAAATGACATAAAACTGGAGGGGCAAAATCTGGTCAGAAAAATCAACTAGGCAGTGGTTGAGGAAAATTAAGGACAAAGAGAAAGCCCTCAAGGTGACAGCACCTGGATCTCCACAGTTACAATATCCATGTATCAAAAAATTTGCTTCGTGTTCTTTTCTTTTTATTTGAACTCTCCTATGTAAGCTTCAAGTACTGTCCACATATTATATTTCTTAACCTCAACATGTGTTAAGTCCTTGTTTGATCTAGCAATGCTGATTTTTCCATACTTGAAAGCATAGGTCCCAGCCATCCCAGAGGACCATGCAGAGATAATCACAGACAGGAGAAGAAGTTTCATAAGGAGGTTTATTAGTGGGGCCATAGTTCCCACGGGAGAGGGAGCTACGTGGCATCTGCTCCTTATCCAGGTGGCAGCTTCTCTCTCTGGGGGTAGAGGGGAAGTACTTAGGTAGTGAGTAGGAGTGGCTCATTAGGTATGGGTGGATCTAGGGGCTAGTGGGAGAAGCTGAGGACCTGAGGTTAGGGAAATGCTAACAATACTGACTTCCATTTCTTAGCTGAGACCATTCTAGATTGAGGGATTCATAGTCATGCATGTGTTAATCTCTATGTTAGCAGCTTGTTTTTCTTCTTCTGTGGTTTCCTTGTTTAGATGCTGTATATAATAAACAGGAGGAAAGTAATTATTTCTCTCACAATAACACCTAATTATAATTTGTCTCCAAATGTCCTTAATTTATTCATTGCTTTGGCAAAATTTTATTAAATACATACTATGTTGCACACATTGTCCTGATGATGAAATGCAGAAGTCAGTGATACATATAATCTGCATTTTCACAAAGGACGTCCTATCTATTAGGAAGTTTGTCAAGTATTTTCTTATCCAAATTATTTGTAGAAATGTCACATTTGTTATGGAAATGCTCTTGAATACCTTAGTCTCAACTTTATGTATTTAGTTTCCCATTTGCTTTGTTTCCTAGTAGTAAGAATTTTGCTGAAAAAAATATATTCTCACTACCATCTTTTATTATACCACAGATACTTACATTTTAGCTGTGTAAAGAAAATAGTAATTAGGGAAATAGTAATAATTATTGGTTCTTCTTTACAAACATGTATATTAGATATATGGAGATAGTCTGTATCCTAGCAGGTGAAATCACATCAATGACTTTATCATCAATAAGAGTGAATTTAGCTGAGTAAACTCACTAAATTACAATCCCAGAAATCTGCACTATTATTCACAGAAATTGTGACTTTAAACAAATGACTAAGTACACATTCTCATACCTTAGTCTTCTTACTAAAATTAGAAAATAAATATCAAACCCAGATTGCTACCAGATGATTAAATTATGCAATTTATAGAACATATTTTCTAGAGTGTCTTGTACTTAATGGGCACAAAGCTAATTTTCTTCCTAGTATCTCAATTCTTAAGACCAGTTTAGTTGAAGATATTAAGCATTGAAAGGGAGGGTTGTTTTCATTGTTGTAATTCTCAATTATGAAAGATAAAGAATTCAACTGACTGCTGAATAATGTAATACACAGTATAGTATACTTACTATACTCTGTTGTAAAAATTTTTAAACTTAAGGAAGATTCATGTAAAATGGTTTTTCCATGAAAAAACAACGAAGAAAGTGAGGACAGTTTAGAAAATGATGAATATGTTTACTACTTACTTGTTGTGATGGCTTCATGGAGATATTGAATATGTTGAAACTCATCAAATTAAATGCATTCAATATTTTCATATTTTGGGTATATCAATTTTACCTCAACAAAGTACGTTTTGAAAAAAGCAGTAATATGTCCTAATCTTTACATCAAAGCATATAACAAAGGTAAATGAGCTTGAAATTCATACGTCTAACAGAAAAGCAGGCTTCAAAACTCTATCTTGGGGCTGGGGATATAGCCTAGTGGCAAGAGTGCCTGCCTCGGATACACGAGGCCCTAGGTTCGATTCCCCAGCACCACATATACAGAAAACGGCCAGAAGCGGCGCTGTGGCTCAAGTGGCAGAGTGCTAGCCTTGAGCGGGAAGAAGCCAGGGACAGTGCTCAGGCCCTGAGTCCAAGGCCCGGGACTAGCCAAAAAAAAAAAAAAAAAACTCTATCTTGAGTCCTTCAGAAATAAATAATATTTGTTTTTTATGCTGATATTTGGGATTGTCACACTGTCCAGAAACAAAATTATGAACTAAACAAAGGAAGGGGAAAAAAGCGCAAACCCAAATTTTCTTAAAATATTCACTAAAATGTAGGAAAATATAAAATCCTATATGCATAAGGATCAACTAAGAAACCAACTGGTAATCTATACATGAATAAAACAGTACATTCACATTGACCTGATTTGCTGATTTGTTAGATTCCAACTTAATGCATGAAAGGAACTTAGTTCTTTTCTACTAAGAACTGCTAAGAAATTAAGATTTTGCCCTACTTGCAAAGTAATAAATTGGTCTGAGAAATTTTCTACATGATAGCAAAATACACAAGCCTCCTAGACAAAGATGAAGGAAAGAGTTTTATTCACATCAAAAGCAGTAGTCAAAGCATCAGTCAGGAATTATGTCAGTTACCTGAGTCCAAATGCTCACAGATAAGCACAAAGAAGGCCACACAAGCAATGGGAGCTACACTGCAGGAAAAAAATGCTGGTTTTAGAAAACTGGAAATTTGAGATGGGCATGGAGCATGCCTTTTCTCTTTTTCTCTGGAGGAAGGCTTTGTATCTTCAGAGACATTCAGTAAAAATACCATTTTCTCCAGAGGAAATCGCAGCATTCTTTTACAAAGCTGTGCACCCTACTTATTACACCATACATCCTTCACTTTAGAAAGACACGTAGGCAAAAACCATCAATGACTCTGCCTAGCAATACTGCAGAAATGTGAAAGATCTAGGTAGAACTGTCTCTCAGCAGTCCCTTTTGTTTCTATCATAAATTCTTGTGAAGCACATAAAACAATTTTAATTTCCATCATTAAGGAAAGGCAGCCCATTAATCTGCCTGCCCAGAGAGGCACATCTATCAGAATCTAATGAAACCTAAACTTCTGAGATTCCTACATTTTCTAAGCCACTACACTGAATTTCACACTAATTATTTTATTTATTCTTTTTAAAAAGGCTCCTCCTCATAAAACACAGTTATCCAAAACTTGAACAAACAAAATGTAAACAATCCTTCTACACTTCATATAGTCTGGGAACCATGTGTGGTCACTCATACCAGTAATGCTACTACTTAGGAGGCTGAGATCTGAGGGTCACAGTTCAAAGTCAGCTCAGGTAGGAAAGTCCAGGAGACCCATCTCAAATTAACCACCAGAAAATTAAAAGTGATGGTGTCACTCAAAGTGATAGAGCCCTATCCTTGAGCAAAAGAGCTCAGGACAGCACTCAGGCCCAGAGTTTCTGGAGCAATAGGTATTACCTGTTTGAAATAATGACACTGAAAGGATGTCACAAGAAAACTGTAAGCTGAAGCTATAACTCAGCGGTGAGCTGGTTCAATCTCCAGCACCAAATTGAAACCAATCCAAACCAAAGCAAGAATACAATAGAAAACAGTAGAACCGTGAAACCCATTAATGTGCTTTTTTTTTTAAGTTACAAAATGAGCTGGGAATATGGCCTAGTGCTAGAATGCTTGCTTGGTATACACGAAGGCCTGGGTTCGATTCCTCAGCACCACATATATAGAAAAAGCCAAAAGTGGGTCTGTGGCTCAAGTGGTAGAGTTCTAGCCTTGAGAAAAAAGAAGCCAGGGACAGTGCTCAGGCCCTGAGTTCTAGTCCTAGGACTGCCAAAAAAAAATGTTGTAAAGTTAGATCATGAAATATGTTATAATTTCATCAAAAAACTAAACCAACATGAAAAGAGGTATTTTAAAATAATAATTCAACAGCAATATCCCTTTTAAAATATAAATGTGGAGTATAAACTAACTTATTTAATCCATATTTCACTGCTAAGTTCCAAATGTCGTTTTTATAAAAGCACTGTTACAAAGAAATCACCATTAGGTGATAAATCATTATTCAAGAATTTAAAACTATGCACTCTAATACCTGCATATTTTTTTTACCACAATATGGACACTGGACTACTGATAAACAGGGGCCTTTTCATAGTCAATATTAGGATACAGTTTTAATTTACAAATGCATCCCCTGCTAGTATTTTAAAGCTGCATCTATTCAATAATATCCCTCTCTTACTAATTTCTCTTTGTATTTTCTTTCTTTCCTTCTTTTTCTCTTTGTATTTTGTGCCAGTTGCAGGGCTTAAACTTAAAGCCTGGGTGTCCCTTAACTTTTGTGCTAAGTGATCACTTGAGCCACAGGTCCACAGAGTTTTGGTGATTAATTGGAGATCAAAGTCTTATGGACTTTCTTGCCTGATCTTTGAACTGTGATCTTCGATCTCACTTTCTAGAGTAGGTAGGTCACAGACGTGAACCACCACAGTTTCTTCTGCTTGTATATAGCTGTAGTTTTTCTCAAGCCATTTATCTTTGAATTTAAAAGATGAGTGTTTAACACGCAAGACAATAGTAGTGATTATTTCATTTCTGCAGTTCCATTAAGCTGAAAAAATGCTATCAAGTAGAATATTCATATGCTTCATAGTACTTACTATTTTAGGCCTAATTTATGTTTTAATTAGAAAGTCCATCAGTCAGTAATATGAATGGGTTATCTACTAGCCCAAGGTAAACATGCTATGATTTCAATAAATCTAGCAGGTAACTTTGAAAACACAGTTCTGTGAGTTTAGTCTATTTTCTTGAAAATTATTCTGACATAAATGTTAGGTTGAAGAATGAATGTCATTTTGAAGACATGTATGTCAGTTGAAGAAGTACTCAAATTTTTTTTAATACCTACTTTTCTAAATGTTATCTTAGTGCTTTTATATATTCTCTTCAAGTGTAAATAAAATTTTCATGACAAAAACTAGGTTAACACCCTGATCTATCTAATGCCATTCTCCAATGAAAGAAGAAATGTTTGATTCTAGGTTTAAGGAAGAAATAGACAGGATAAACCCACAGCTCTATAGTATGAGAAATTAGGCAAATGCTCTGCACAAATGCAATGCACAAAGATATATACTCATATACACACATACACACACATACACAGATCTCCACATGCATGCATACATGCATGCATATACAATGAAACACACAGACATCCATGCATGCATCATATACACACATGCACACACTGACACACATACAACATGGAAGTATATCATATGCAAAGGTGAAAAAAGCAATAGCTCCCATGGTCACAAAACTAAAATTATTTGAGCATCAAATACATTAGATGAAGGGAGGAGTGTTATGACTCTACCACATTTAGTGTAAAATAAATACGTAAGGAAGTAGAATTTTACTTCCTACTTCTTTAGTCTAGGCTGGACATAATGACTTTTTCCCAAGAATTCAACTTAGAAGGGAAGTAAGGGAAAGTAATTTTGCAGTGGAGAGGCTTATAGACCTTGCCATATCCTCATGGTCAGACTTATCATCCACAGTGACAAGTCATGTTGACAGCTGCACTTTAATATGCTGACAAAGATACTTTACCAGTGAGCCTTTCTGCTCCCTCTCCTAAACCCACAACACTGCTGTTTTTTAAAACATGAAAGAAAAATTTTAAAAAATCAATTCTGCTTATGGGATATCTTGCAAAGTAACTGGTACTCCTCAAAACTGTTAAGATAATCAAAGAAATGCTGGAAAACTCTCACAGACAAAGGAGAAAATATGATTTGATAAATGTAATTTAGAACCCTGGAGGGGGTCCTGCAACAGGAATATAATATTAGCTAAAAACTAAGTAAAAGTGAAAATTTAGCTGGGTATAGGTGGTTCACACCTGTAATCCTAATATTCAGGAAGCTGAGATTCAAAGCCAGCCAGGACATGAACGTCCATGAGATATCAATTTCCATAAGCTACTCAGAAAAAGCCAGAAGTGGTAGTATCCCTCCCCCCAAAGGGAAAGGAGGCTCAGCTGTTCCCTCAACAACTTATGCAGACAGGAAGTTAGGCTGCAGAGGAACCGTCTACAAAAGTCCTTGACTTGATCACAGCTATTTTTGCAAGGAGGCAGGAGCCATTATCTTTAGTGGGAAAGCCAGTCTATTCAGTAAACAGTGGCAGACCAGACACACAATAATGTGAATCAAGTTCGGAGTCCCCTGTTGGAGGAAGCAGAATAAACTATTACCCCACCATATTGTGTGACTTCTCATTTTCCCACTGCAGGGTCCAGGTTTTTAAAGTAGGAATTTTCAACCCCCTGTGCTTGTCTAATATCTGCTTTATACCTGCTCCTGTTTTAAAATGCATGCATGTTACAATGAATCTCCAATCTGAGGAAAAAATTAAACTCAAAAAGCTTTGGTTAAAAAAAAAGAAGCCAGAAGTGGTGCTGTGGCACAAGTGGTAGAGCACTAGCCTTGAGCTAAAGAAGCCCAGGGACAGAAGACAGGCCCAAAGTTCAAGCCACAGGATTGGCAAAACAAAACAAAACAAAACAAAAAAAAACCCTGAAAATTAGTATTAGTTTCCTGAAAAATAACTTTCCTAAAAATTAGTACTAATTTTCAGTTAGTACTCATAATATCCCAACATTGAGTCTCCAATAGTGACTGATGTAGCATAATAAGTACATGTAAATTTTATACTATCATTGCAAATTTTTGGTAAACCTAAAATTATTATAAAATAAAACTTTTACTAAAACACAGTGAGTTTTCAAAAAAAAATAGAATGCCTTTAGAATTATACAGAATTCAAGCAAAACACGATCACTGTTCTTTAACAATAAACTAGTTCATTATTAAATGCTTCTCGAAAATCTTAAATTATATTTTAAGTAAAATTATATCTTTATTAAATCTGTCACATTCTGCCTCTTGTTTTGGAATTTCCTTCTCTTTGTGTGGTTTATGGTTCACTTCATTTCAAGTTATGTTTAAATTGCAAAAAGATCATCCATGTGAATATTATTAGATAACTGGGAGGAACCAAGACCTGAGATTTGAATAATTACAGATAAAAATAGTTTCTTAAAATAGTATTCAAAGGAAAAAAAATCTCTTCATGTTATGAACATAGGGAAAAAAAAGAACAATAAAGAGAATATGACCTCCAACACTATCATTTTCCCAAGATACTACAATTCAATAAGGCCAATCAATGCATAATAATTGTTATATTTTATTATAAATCACAAAATTGTTAAATATAAAGCAAAATCTGGTTCTAGAGTAGCAGAAGAGGGAAAATAACATGGAAAATCAACTCATGGAAGAACATGGAACAATGAAAATTCTCCTACATGGCTAGTATGGGTTGAAATTTTACAGCTATTTTAGAAGACTCTCAATCTCTTAAAGACAAAACAATGTATTTTTTTTTTTATAATTGAGAAATTCCACTCTGAGATGTACATCTGTGATTTTTGGAACCACATGTTCACTTAAATATTTGATCTAAAATGTTCAAATATTACCATTTCTATTAAATAAAATCTGGAAGAATGAATAAATCATTCATTCAATAAATATGTACCAAGAATGTACTATCACAGTATGCAAAATATGCATCAGTCACACAAACGTGTTGAATAAAGGAGAGCCCTACCAGATAAAGTACCTTATGATTCCACTAATAGACGTTACAAAAGTAGTGAAAGTAATCTGTACAGTAAGGACCAGTGTCGGGAAGCATAATACAGAAATATACTCAATATACAGTTATGTTCATGGAGTTTTATATTACAATGGATACACTATTATTTCTATATGTCTATGAAATTTTAAAATCCTATTGTGAAGCCTCAGGGCTTGATTGATACGCCTGTCTCACAATACTATATTTCCACCTATACTCCCGATATATGTTCCTATTTTACACATCTCTGCATCTAGATAACTTTGTTAGGTGAATCAATAAAAACCATTATAGAACTATTATATGCGTGTATCTATATTAACAAAAGAAAATTTATGTTTCATTGTCTTATCTTTCCCTAAGTAACTTATTTCCACATAGCTACACTATTCACTCATTCATAAATCCCGTACAGATGTTACAGTCATTCAAATAGGATAATTTTCAGAACGTTTCTCTTTTTCAGATTTCTACTGCATGATAATGGATTCCTGCTTGACAGTTAAAGATTTGTTTTGTATTTCGGTAACTGCAACCATCTAGAAATGACCCCCGTAGAACAAGATCCCAAATTGAATTGAGGAGAGGTAGCATTTAACACTGATAAGAGATGAGAAACTTATGTTTAACACCTCTACATTTCAGGTAACTTGTATTTTAATCCCTGGCCTCAATTACAATAAGTATTTTCTTAGTAATAAAACTAATCACATATAAAAGAATAAACACTATACTTAAAGTGACCATAGTATTTCCTTACAAAATATGTCAGTGAAAAGGTTATTAGTGTATCTTAATAATCAACAATTATAATTATATTCCTTGCTTATCAAATAACAGAAATCTTGCCAATTACTTTACATGCATTATTTCATTTAAATCTCATAAATATTTGTGAAAATATATTATCACTTGTTCTAGATTATAAGGATGTTGTTTCGATGAATAAATAGAATGCTCTTGTATTTAAACAATCTTGTGCTTCAGATAACTCATGAAGCCTATGTCCTATATCAACTAATATATATCTATTTTATATATTCATTTCCCTCAAAACTTATTATCACCATAACCAAAATAGAAATGCTTTGTATTCTTTCTAAAGTAATATCTAAGTTCTAATAGAATTGTTAATTTGAATAGTTAATCATAAATCCAAACATGGGTCTCATCAAATAAATTCAAGACAGTATTCAGTGGAATTTCTTTTTTTCCCCTTGGTGTGGGGCTTGAACTCAGGGCCTGGGAACTCTTCTTGACCTTTTTCACTCATGCTAGTGCATTACCATTTTGAGCCACAGCTTCACTTTCACTTTTCTAGTGGTTAATTGGAGATAAGAGTCCTGCAGACTTTCCTTTTCAGGCTGGTTTTAAGCTGAGTTACTCAGATCTCAGACTCCTGAGTAGCTAGGATTATAGGCATAAGCCATGGGCACCTGATTCCACTGTAATTTATTAAATTTTAATCACCCTAGAAATACACTTGCTTTTCTCCATGACTATAAAATACACATGTTTCTGCTGTCTCAATTAAAAATGAATTTGTATGTTTGTAACCATTCGCTAAAAATAAAGAAGCAAAACAAATTAAAGGTTATATTAAAACTTACTATAAATCTCAACTTTTATATATACCTCTGGTAAACAGTTTGGCAGACTTCCTTCTCAATGTCTCTTGATAGTTTTTTTAAAATTTTTATTAGTTTGTTTCATGCAGTGTTGGGAATAAAATTGATGGCTTCATACTTGCAGAACAAGTGCTCTATTACATAGAGCTTCATCCTGAACCCTAAGGACTTGTTAATTTCACCAGTATGTTTAATGAATGTTAAATTGTCCATCATACTGACCTATCAAAATTTATTTAAATAGATACCTCAGTAAATATAGCATACATTTTTGCAAAGTAAATATCTTTATGAAATATTTGCTTTATATCTTTGTATCACATTTTAAGATATCCTAACAAAGTCCATGAAAAAAGTAGGATCTGTAGTTCTAATAAAAAAAAGTCACAACTTTTCACACCTTCAAATGAACTATATTCCTTTTCCCTAGATTTTCCTTTTCTAGCAGTCCCTGATCAATGGAGAACTAGCCCCAATTTTTCTGCACAGAAGTTCTACAGACAGATTTTAGCTAGCACATCCAATCAGGTTGACCTGAATTTATCACCTCATACATAAAGTTGTCCCTGAACAAAGAAGTCATATTTGGTTCTGAACTACCCATTGGTGAGCCTTTTTAAATTAGGAAACTAAGCTTGGAGCTTGTGGCTCCTCCTGGTAATTCTACTCAGGAGGCTGAGGCCTGCCCACCTGGAAAGGAATGTCCACGGGGACTCTTATTTCCAATTAGCCATCAGCCAAAAGTGGAGCTGTGACTCAAATGGTAGCACATTAGCTTTTAGCAAACTAAGCTTAGAAACAGAGCCCAAGCCCTGAATTCAATACCAGAAACACCAAAACAAGAAAACAAACAAAAAGAAAACAAATCACATGTTCAAATCTCAGTCTTTAGCCTAAAGTCAGTTATTTTGTAGCTAGAATTAATTGTTTTGCATATAATGTAAATAATGATTGTCTTATTTATGGAAAAGAATCAATCAATGGGAGAAAAAAATTACAAAATTGTTGATAATAGCAGAACTCAGAATGGGGGTGGGGAGGGAGGGGAAGGATAGTTGCTCAGAATCCCTACTGAAGCACCCTTTATGTGCATTACTGCAATACTGAAATGGCATTTTAAGTGTCTTAGCTTTGCCTGTGATAGGAAAAAGGAAATAAACCAACTAGTATTTTTGTACTTACTCAAATACTTCTCCATGCTTTGCCTTTCCTTCTGTTCCTCTTGGAACCTGTGCTCTTAGGAATTTGCTTGACTCTATAAGTATATGAAACTGTATGTGTGTATGTGCACATGAAAATGCGTGCACATGTTTGTCACATCAGAATGTGTATGTTGTTTAATCATTAATGTCATGCCAAATACTAATGTCAAAATAATATTGTATATATACCCAGCACAGCATTTAGATTCAAACATACACTTTCTCACCATCAGTTACTTGTACACATTTTGAACTGATTCCATATTGGCTCATTTTTTTTCTCTTTCCTCCTACAGGAGGCAAAAACAATGTTTTCAACATAATGGTTCTGTTATTTCAGTTTGTGTTACAAGAATATCCACATTTTTCGTTTCCATGGCCTTTTTCTGCTAGTATCATTTCTATCTCAGTTGCATGTCTCTTTCTTAAGGTCTTGCATTGGTCCAGAAGCCTCCACTTCTCATTGTAGAACTTGTACTTGACCTTTGTGGCAATCCCACTTTTTATCTTGTCTATGTAATGCCTTTTAGGCTTCAAATTTGAAAGTTTTCCTATTATCCTCTCCTTCCACTTTCGAGTTCAATCAGGATTCTCCGTTTATTATTACATCTTCACAGTTGCAATTGATGTAATTTAATATATTCTATATCCCAAACTTACACATTTTGATAGATTGAATATTTTAAGCTGAAGGGATTTATGGCAGGATAGACTCTGAACTTCCCTATCTTTATCCCCTCAAGCAAACCATTAAGAACCTCACTGAAAGGTGTCTTCCCAATATGGTGGAAGGCTCTATCATTGTCTATAAAGACTAAAGAACACAGACAAAACTCTGAACAAACAGATCTTGCTAAATTCCCTAGTACATTATCCTTAGTTCACAACATCATTTTTTTCTATCACATTGTTCAGGCTTTCTACTCTTCATTAAATCGAATATAAAAACACTCTGGTTTAACTGTTCTTTTAGGTCTTCATTTCCTTTGAGAGCTTGCCTGTCAAATAAAAGTTGTATTAAGTAGATTTGTGTGCTTTTCTCTTGTTGATCTGTTTGTTGAGAGTGAATTCTGTCAAAATACTTTATGTATATGGATGAAAATGCAACAATAAAGCTTTTTGAAATTGGTTTGGGATGACAGGAAGAAGGAGAGGGACAGAAGTGTGGAGACATACCCTTGTATATTGCATGCATATGTGGACCTGTGAAAATGAAGCCTTCCTGTACAAGTGATTGATGCAAAAAAAAAAAAAAAAAAAAACCCTACAGGAATACAATGTGGCATTGGCATAGAGAGCAGAAGAAAGAAACATTTTTCCTCCTCTATACATGGAAGTCTTTCTTCCTGATTTCGGTTAGTCTTAAGTATTCTATGCTAGTCACTATATTTCATCTATTTCACACTCATACTCCTCAATTTATTGTCTCTTAACACAACTCAAAAAAATGGAAAATGATCAAAACTAACTCATACACACATAGATGTTTAAAGTAGATATTTATAAATCACAAGTACCACATTTATGTATTAGTACGGTCAGCTTCTTCAGAAAGCTCTATGATAAAGCCAAGATTTACCCAAGCTGAGAAAAACCTTAGTATAATATATAAGAAAGAAGAGTGATTCTAAAGCCTGAATATTTCTATTTTCTAATGATATATAATCATTTCAATATAAGTAGAAATATATTTTTAAAAGTCTATTTCCATCACACAGAAGAAAATGTAATTTTCTTTTATCTTCAGGGAAAAAGATATTTATATCCATTTGTTTACTAAGGCTGTCATAAAAAATACTTCTGACCAGGTGACTTACAGAGAATTTTATTTTAACAAAGATCACATAATTAGATGTCCAAGACCAAGGTGCTCACATATTTCATTTTCGGGGGGGGGGGGGCTCTTTCATTGGCATGTAGACTGCTACCTTCTTTTTATGTCCTTGCATCTCTTTTTCTTGCCTGTGTATGTATCTGGCATTTCTTCCTATAAGTAACATAATCATACTGGATTAGGTTTTCACCCTTATGAATTTATTTGAACCTAATTACTTCTTTAAGGGTCCTATCTCAAACTTCACTTTGAAGTTTAAGTATTCCACATGAATTCAAGGAGTAGATAATTCAGGATCTTAATAGAAGCTAAATTCTGTTATTTTACATATTACTATAAACAGAAAAAAAAATACCTCCCTGGAGTATCAAAGCTGTGCTATCAGTTACCATGAGTGTGCGTTGTCATATCCTATAGTATTGATAAGGCCCAGGAGAATTTATTTTTGCAGTTGTTCAATTGCAATGATAAACTTCCCTCATTGTTGTAATACCTGGCTTTCTGTTTCATTTTTATTAACAAACCCAGCAGATCAATATTGTCAATAATTATTACTGTTCCTGTGTGCTTACTCTTTCCTAGAGCCACACAAACAATGTGTGATTTTTTTTTTCCTCTCTGCTGTCACCCTCTTTTGACCCTTGGAGCTATGTTGTCCTTTGGGTGTTTGATCTGAAGCCTGATGAGGTATGAAGGTCTGAATTAAGTTTTACCTTGTGTTTGAGTTCCTCTCCCATATAGAAAGTCATCATTTCTAGTTGAAATTAAAGGTCTATTTTTTGTGAAATTTTACAGTAATTTCATAGTTTCAAAAATTAAACATATTTCTCTAATTGCCATTTACAAGTCTCCTGATAACTACCATATATGTCACATCACAATTTAATAGCTATTTACTTAATGATATATTATCTTTTCATAAAAAAGTATTCCTATATACTCATACTACTATTTTATAACCTCTTACAGTTTTTCCAGTCAAATTTCCAGTCCTTACTTTTAGAAATCTTAATTAGGCTCATTTCTGTTCTGTATTCTGAATGTAAATAGCTCATTTTGAAACACAAAAATATAATAATATAGATGTTTTATCGATTTCTAACCATTTTTTTTTATTTTCAAAAGTACTTTCTTCTACCTGTAATCTAAGTTCAGGTTTTATTTCCACCAAGATAAGGAAATGTGCACACACACCTCCTGCTTGAGACTGTGTAACATCCCCAGTCTCTTTTTATGTATATATGTAATATTTATTTATTACATTTCTCCAAGGCACCTTAAAATGTAAGTACAACCAGTCACAAGTGGATTAGCCACAGCACTGGTTTACAAGTGTGCACAAGGCTTTGTTTGCGTTCCAGTTTGGAATGCAGTGTCAAACCGACACAGCCATCTCCAGTCTTACAACACTGAGCAAGAAGGCTTTCCCTAACTTGATTATTTCACTCCCTTATGGTGATACCCATTATCTATTAAATCTATAATTTTGCATCTTTTAAAATGTCATTTTCTGTCATTGCTGTAGAAGAAAGTCTACTATTATACTTCTCCAGGAATAAGAATCCAAATGGCTACTCAAACGCCAGCAAGATTGTTGCTTAGTAAAGTATTGCTTTTAGTACAGTTCCTTACTAAGTGTTCTATTTTATTCTCTTGCTTTCAAAAATATACTTAAAAAAATAAATGTCTCTGCTTCTCCTTTCTGGAAGTTTTTAATATCTTAAATCATCTGAACTTACTGTTTCCTACTAAGTACCTAGGAAAGTGGTAAGGAGTAAGATCAAATGGCACCATAGGATCTGCAACAGAATTCCTAGTTTTAAAATTAGTTGTGATAGTATAGGTATTAGACAATATATGTATATACTTGTGTGTGTTTATACTATTACTGGGGCATGAACTCAGGGCCTTGCACTCTCACTTGGCTTCCTTGCACAAGGATGGCACTTGAGCCATGTTTCCACTTCTGGCCTTTTGCTAGTTCATTGCAGATAAGATTTTCATGGATTTATTTTTGCCAGAGCAGGCTTCTAACTGATATCTTCAGATCTTAGCCTCTTGAGGAGCCAGGATTACAGGCCTGAGACACCAATGTCCACCTCAATACTTCTTTTTGATATCAAGGAATAGTGCTGGGGATTCTATCCATGTAACTTATGAAAATCTTTAAAGTACAAAAGAAAAACAGGAGTCCAAATCATGCCTGAATATTTAAGATGTGTTTGTAAAATATGTATAACAAAAATTGTTACATACATTCATCTTAAATGAAATTGTATTTCATCAGACAATTAATCTACCCATTTTAGTAATGAGTGCACATATGAGAGAATACACATGGACTTCATCTTTGATCAACTAGGTCCACCTCCTCTATCTGGAGTCCTGTGGTTGTACTTAAGTGATTTAGTTTCTGTCCTAACTTATGCCCCCAATTTGAAAGTCACCATGTGGAATCCAATGGGAGAGGCAAGAGTATTGAACTTTCTGCTCCCCTGTGGCTGAAGAGTCCATGGCAAAGTACTTGCCCTCTTAGGTCTTTGCGATTTGTGATGCTTGGAATAAGATAATGTGCATAAAAGCTCTCTACTCACTGTCAAGCAGGATATAAATGCAAAGTATGATTATCTCAAAGGAGAAAAGGAACAGGTCTAGATGGGAAATGCATGTGATATTATCATGAAGGTCTACAAATCTGTGGCAGCCTCTTTGCAGAAATACTTAGGAGGGAAGATTTTATCAGACATACTTCCTGGATTCCTCCTATTGTGACAATTGACAGCTGAGTTGAGCAGCCACTCACAAGCATCACAGTGCTTCCCATAATACCACAGAAGTTTAGTCATATGCTTGTTTAATGCCTTCCAAGAAGAACTCTTATCCTGGTTTTCTACAGAAAGTCACTTTGCCTAAAAGGAACAAAAACCTAAACAGTATTATATACTCCAAACCATACACATTTTCTTTGAAATAACATGGGGGGGTGTAAAGATTTTAGAACAGGTTCTTTGTATTGCTATGCAGTTTTCCAATTTTAAGATCACATCACACATTGAAATAAATATGTAAATCCAACACTATAGTGCTGAATAATAGATGTTTGAAACATATCAAGGTACTTTATATGAAGTTTGTTTGTTTGTTTATTTTGCCAGTGCTGGGGTTTGAACTCAGGGCCTGGGCACTGTCCCTGAGCTTCTTTTGCTCAAGGCTAGCACTCTTCTACTTTTGCCACAGCATCACTTCTGGCTTTTTCTGTGTATGTGGTACTGAGAAATCGAACCCAGAGCCTCAAGCATGCTAGGCAAACATATTACCACTAAGCTACCTTCTGAGCCCTGAAGTTTAATTTTTAATTTTGGCAGTTTTGTATTTTGGTACTGAGGGTACACACCCAAACACTGAATGTTTACATTAGTGGCTTGAAAAAAAATCAGATCATACATTAGACTGATGACTGTGTAGTTTATCTCTTCCATAAATAGAGTCAATTTAATGGAATAAACTAACAAATGCTTCATTCAGTGCCAGTGTGATCAAGGGTATGTCATGCATGGCATGACATGAGTTGTCACTGGAGCCCTTGTGTGCAACCAGAGTGCCACCATGTTTACTGACTCATTTGCTGAGAACATCCACTGGTAATGATTTCCAATCATGGCTGATCTAAGCCAGATTTGAACTGCTGACCTAGAGGTGTGAGCTTCCATATCCGGCTTCTCATTGCTTGTGGCTAAGATTGTTCCATGGCAAACAGTCTTGATAAAGAAACTATTTAGAAAGGGGAAATAAATCAAATCAGTGACTTCAAAAGACTTTCTTAAAACACTGTTTCAAAATGTGTCTGCCTTATTAATTTGCTTCAGTGATTTATTCCCATTATTAATATTCAGATTCTAAAAATGAAGCATGTTATATGCTAAGAAGGGATTAGGAGATTGAATCAATCACCTGCTGTGTAATATAATAACAGTTTCTTTATGATTTAAATATTTCTAAAGACTGATGGAGGGGAGTAATTTGTGACAAGAGCTATTTCTAGGGAGTCAGCTAAAATTTACAATCTATTATCTACTCTATCTCTCCCAAATTCAGCAACTATAAACTAACTGAACAAAAGAACATTTTATGACAGTGAAAAATTGAAGATTAGATATCTCATACAAACAGCTACAGGAAAACAAGGGTTTGTGTAGATAGCAGGGAAAATACATATATTACATATACCCATCCATGTAGCACCTTCTACCCAGCAGGTTTCTTATAACATTGCCCTGGAATCATAATTAATTACATACAGAAGTTATGGCAATATTAATAGCTACATAGCTTTAAGAAAGTGGTTTTACATGCATTTAATTACCATGATAAGTTATAAAATTCTTTTCCAATATGTAACAATCTTCTCACATTTTATAAATTATTTCTTACCTGTCTTTGCAAATACATTAATACTCTTCCTACTAGTAGTGTAGCTTAAACTCTACATAAATTCCTGTCTCTGTGGTTGTTGTGATGTAAGAGGTGTTCACTTATAGAATTCACTTATAGAATTCACTTATAGGTAGTCAAGTACTTGCAAAATTGTTCCTCATGTGTTCTATTATAAATCAGATATCAAATTTAAGTGACTCAGTTCTAAAGAAATTCTTTATAAGTATCATTTTGAAATTTGTAAAAAGTTTAGATCTTAATAATAGCAGCCAGCTCATTAAAATACTCCTATTCTGATGATGGGCACCTTAATCACAGAAATCATTACATTTCTCATTATATTACATTACCAACTTATTCTAACTTCAACCCATCTCAAGCCTACCATCTTATTTTTTAAATCATATTTTTTGTCCACTCTTTGTCTTTCCATCTGCTAAGAATCTGGTAAGTAATGTCTCCTTCAGTTTTGTGTCCTCTTCTAAAAATGCAGATCATCCACTGACATTATTTTTTTTAAAGAATGACAAAGGAGCATTCTCTTGGTACTTTTTAGAAAATGGGAATGTGTTGGCTAGAAAAAACAGTGTGTGGGCAGAGATAGGTTATGGCAGTATTGCAATCTGTTATGTCCAGTATATGTAACTAAAAGTCAAATTAAAAGAAACATTCTATTTTATGCAGCAAATCCAAATGGTGATTATATGAACTGGAACTTTGTGAGTAAATTGGTATGCAGGTGCGTGTGTGTGTGTGTGTGTGTGTGTGTGTGTGTGTGTGTGTGTGTGTTTGCTAATGTGTTCTGTTATTGGTTGTCTATCACTGTACTTGATTTTGGTAGCCTTGGAATTGTATCTATGTTTGTCTGAATCCAGGAAGGGAAGGAGAATATTAAAATGGTGAGACAATGAGTAAAAGCTTAATCAATTCAACAGCAATACTTACAATAAATATGTAGTAAACCAATTGTACAATTTGGGGGGTAGGGGGTTGGGGAGGAGGGTGAGTGGTAGGAAAATGAGGGAGGAGGTAACAAGTTTGAGAAGAATATAATCACTACCTTATGGATGTAACTGTAACCCCTCTGAACATCACCTTGACAATAAAAATTAAAAAGCAAGGAAAATATTAGTAACTCTCATCACAATTACTTATATGCAATCAAATGCCTGTATATGATACAAAGTAATTTCCTAATTAAAGCTTATTTAATTCACACACAATGCCTATCAAATGAGTAAAATATCAGACTTTATAGATAAAATTGGAGTTGATAACATACACAAAACTAGCTAGTATATGAAATAAAAGATTCACAGATTTTGTGTAGAATTGAAATATACTGTCCTGTCTCTTGTGGCTATGCCACAGGAAGAATCCCATATTATCTCTCAAAGTGGAGGAAATTTTTTGGACATAATAATCCTTTAAGAACTTGTTCAAATGGGGACTCCATCTTTTCCTTTGCCTTTTCAACTTCATCTTTAATTTGCAGAAATGAAACACATTCATCTTTGCAATGTGACATAGACTCTCACTCATGAACTCATTGGAAGAATAAAGTCTTACCGAATTCTAAAATACAAAGATTTGTGTTCAATAATGATTATGTACTCTGCCTCAACATGTTCAGTAAGAATCCAAAGCAAGATAAATACCTGAAACAAATCTGCACAACTTTTCACTGGTATAAATGGGAAACAATGGTTCAGTGATCAAGGACGAGAAAAGAAAATGAATTAGGGAAGAGTGTCAAAGTATAATAATTGATGGCAAGAATTGGCATAATGTCAACAATTCCCCACCATGAGCTATGATATTTGACAATAGTAACTAAATTGTAAGCTAAATTATAGTTAAGAGACTTGATTTTGCTGCTAGTCTCAACTTGACACCACAGGCAAATGCCTGTCTTGTCTTTAGCAAAAGAAAACTTGACCTGGCATAAAATAGTGCAGATTAGGCTATATTTCTGAAGCGGATGCTAAACAAATCTGATTAAATGTCCTGTGGAAATGACAATGACAGCTGATAAGAAGACTGAATGATATAATCTATGTTGACTTTACCAAAACTGTTCATCCTTTACAGTAAAATAGGTTTGGAGAAAGCATCATACTATTATGGGAAGAGAGAAACAAAATAAAAGCAAACTTATCAATTTTATTTACTACCCAGAGTAATTAAAGATAAATGAATAAAAACTAGATTTAAAAAAAACATCAAAACTCTAGCTTTTCCAAATACCCCACAATATACTTGAAAAAATTAACTGTATGTCCCCTTTATCTATTTTGCAACTGGCAGCTGTACAGTAACTATATGAGGGTGAAATAAGAATTTACTTACCTTTCACATTTTAAATCTGTGAAACAACCCAAAATAATGTTAAATAGTGAAATGATATGACTATGCTTCCTTTCCCTTCCATCTTCAATACCTCTTGTAATTGTGAGAATGATTTAGTTCAATTTCAGTTCAATTCTATAAAAGCATAAATTAAAAACAGAGGAAACCATTAAGTTTGAGTCTCCTTGGTTTAAGATGGGGGTGATCCAGGACATTCATGCTATTTAAACATATTTCTTTTGGTATTGAAGATTGCAATATGCTATCTTCAGGCAATGTAATGATGAAAAACAAGATTTTAATGATAAAATAGAGGAACAAAGACAAGCTACTCTTGTAAGTGTCAGTAGGTAAATAGCACTAATCTGTCTTCATTATTGCTGTGTGCACTGTAATATCAGGTGGGAAGATGTGTAATACCTTTTACCATTATCCAAGAGCAAAGTACCATGCAGAAACTTAAAGGCATAATTATCTTTGATCAACCAAAATGTGGCAATCACATCAATCTGAAATTTCTTTCATAGGATTTTGACATCTTTCTGTTAAAATGCCAGGACATTTCACTTTCCCTTTAATTGACATTATTTCTCTAGATTATAAATTTCTTTCAGACATATATTCATTGTGAGTATGAGCTTCTTTCCAAAGAAAGAGGAAAAACAACAAAACACCTTGATAAATATTTACTAACTTTATTACACTCTTAAGGAGATAAAAACGAAATTAATTTTATAATGCAAAATTAGAAGTTAAAAGTTTAAGTATCTGAAGTCAAGTATGAATCTATCATTGTAATATTCAATCTTAAGTGAACAACTTTATCTCTGGCCCCTATGATCTTGATTCTGCTTTTTACAAAATGGATTATTCCTTCACTTTTGTATTCATATAAAAATTTGCTAGAACCTAATTAATCATAATTGGTCACTTGTAGAAGTATTAAATGTATAATCTTTGAGTTCTTTTTATAAATTTCCCTTCCACTTGTTTGTAGGGCACACGCATTAAGTGACACATATTTCAGAATTACTTATCTGTGTGTCTCTTTCTTTTCACCTACACAATCCTGAAGAAAAAGAGACATGGTTAAGCCAGGTGTTGGTGGCTTATGACTCTAATCCTGGCTACTCAGGTGGCTGAGATCCGGATCATAAAGGTAACTCAGGGAACCAAAGTGCATGAGACCCGACCTACCTCCAGTCAATCAGCAGTAAGTCAGAGTGGAGATCTGGCTTAAATACTTGCCATGAACAAGAAAACTGGGCATGTACATGAGTCCTTGAGTTCAATTCCTAATATTGGAACCACAAAAAAAAAAGATATTATCTTTGACTTTACTGGCTAGGAATTTCTCTGGCCAAAATAACTACAATTTCATGTGAGGGGAGTGAAGTTACATCACTCTTAAATATGACCCTTTGGTATAATCAGTATTTTACACCGACAGAATTTGAGAAAACCATAGAAGTAGAAGACTCCTTTTTATATTCTTCCTAAAGCAAGTTAATAAAACCTTTTGTTAAGGAATATATGACCTTCACAAGCAGACAAAACCAAGGAAGGGCTAATAAATTATCAAAAAGGTACCCCTACTATGTTAGAAGAAAGGAATAAATTCACCTCTGAAGAAGGAACATCAATGAAGAATCTAAACAACATTCCTTGATACATTTCTTCTACTCTATCACTATTTAGACCTTTTCTGGCCTATCATCCTTCTCCTTGATTAGGAACTCTTCATGAGTTCTTTCATAAAAATAAATAGATTTAACTATTTTGTTGTGTCTTTATTTATTTATAAAATCTCCATGTTACAAAAACTTAATTTATCTCTTGTCAATTGACTTTGTGTTTTAGGGAACTAAAATGAGTAGAGAAAAAAGACACAGTCTTCACTAATATATATCTTCTATGAGACATAGAGATAAGCAGATTGGCTTGTTAAACATAATCTGATTATCTCACTCTTTATATATTATTCAATGATACACAAAGTCACATTCTTTCATGTCATCCTATTTACATCTTCAGCCTCACATTTCACTTTTTAGTTCTTTCAAGGTTTTTGTTTTTTTTGTAAGTCTTCTCAGTAAATAAATGTGGTCAACAAAATTATACATACACAGAACAAATTGAAATGTGAAGGATAATTGTAATGTTATTGTATCTAATGTGGAAAGAAGATCCGAACGTTTGATGAATCAATTACAATAAATGAACAGGAAGATATAAATGACAGAAAAATGTGGCTTAATTCGGAAAGCAATGAGAATACTTTCAGGATTTTTTTTCCCTAAGAAAAGTTATGATTAGAAAAGTACTTCAAGAAAAATTAATCTTAAAGCACAAGTCCAAAGTAAGTCATGAAGCTATAGGAAGAAATTGGAAGAAAAGTGATAAGAAATTTTAATATGGTAGACATTATGAGAATAGAAAGAAGGACACAATGTGAGAGTTTTTTGTGAGTAAAATCTATTGTTCCTGGTAAGTATTTGCTGAGGGAGACAAAGGGAAGCGAATAGTCAGTAAGACTGAGGACTTGGCATCCTAACTAGCATGAAAATGGCACCATTGACAATCATGGCATCTTGGTGAAAGAGGAATTGTGTCAAGAATCAGATATATTGGATCAGATGAATAGTGAACAGTTTGATATGTCATTACAGTAATGTTCATTCCAAGAAAATGAAGTTTTGAAATTAACTTCTGTAAGTTAAGTCGGAGATATATTTTTGACTTGATGGGGTTGTTTTATTTATTCATTTTTTGAAACACATATTTAGTGTGGCTGATGGGACAAAAATTTATGCACCCTAATATTTATAATTCTATAAGCGAATATTACTCAAATCATAGCTGGAGAACTATAGTACAATGTTTTCTACATTGTTTATAGAGATGTGTGCAAAATGAAAATATAGACTCCTTTGTTCAAATATTATTAAAAGTTTCAAGATAACAAAACCAAATATTTAACTAAGTTCTGGGCCTTAAGTGCGATGTGATTACCTAGCCATCTCTATGGAAGAAAAAAAGGATTTAGGTCCTTTACAACCATGATTACTAAGAAACAGTATTTCAGGGGTTCATTTTTGTCCTTTTGAAACTCACTTAGAATTTTAATCAGTTCCATTAAAAAAATGCAGTTGATGGAATTAGTCCTACTATATTTTCTTTGAGAGAACTCTTGATGTATTTATCATGTGAGAGCAAAGATAAAGAAATTAGAAAGATAAAACAAAGAGAGAAAATGAGAGGCATAAACCAAGATGACAAAATAGAAGCAGCAGCCACTTTTACACTATTAATTAGAACAGTCTGGTGTCAGAGCTGGGACCAGATCTTAAAGCTAGAAAGACAGAGAATTAGAAACAAAAATATAACTGACAGGGAACAAGAAGACTGCAGGGGAACAAACAAACAAACAAGCAGGTGCAGAATTGCAGCTTACACCAGCTCCTGCAATTACAGGAGAAGGATTAGGGCCCTGCAGGATAATACCACAATGATACATCCCATGTCTACATTTGCTGAAAGATAGCAGAGTAATCTGGGTGACTACTCTTCAATAAGATTGCCTGAACAGGAAGTTGAGGCTTATCAACAGCAATATCTTTTGAGGTTAAAATTCCACATCCTGAGTACAGAGGAATACTGCATATAGACTTATGAACACTGAAACAATTTGACAGTTCTGAGTACTGAGGTTTTTTTTTTGTTTTTTTTTTTTTTGTTTTTTAACTGTATTTTTTTGTCTTTTCTTTTTTTTTTTTTTTGGCCAGTCCTGGGCCTTGGACTCAGGGCCTGAGCACTGTCCCTGGCTTCTTCCCGCTCAAGGCTAGCACTCTGCCACTTGAGCCACAGCGCCGCTTCTGGCCGTTTTCTGTATATGTGGTGCTGGGGAATCGAACCTAGGGCCTCTCGTGTATCCGAGGCAGGCACTCTTGCCACTAGGCTATATCCCCAGCCCCGTCTTTTCTTTTTTGGTACTGGGGATCGAATCCAGGATGTTGCACTTGCTAGGCAAACGTTTTGCCACTGAGCTACATCCCAGCCCCTGAGTACTGAGTTTTGACATCCACTTCCCCAAACAACTAACAGGGAAACACATCATAGCCTAACCATTAATCAGTCAACCAGTCCTAAACAATGTACTATAAGTTACCAACGAAAGGAATACAGGAAGCTAAAATCTCTATAGATTCTTATAATCCATCTCTACCCTCTGTAAAATCAAGTTGAATTTGAAATTATCAAAAATAATAAAGTATGTTTCTTTAATTGATTACAATTGAGGCAGAAAAAAACCAAGCAGGCTAATAGTCAATTTTATGACATTATAGAGACTATTTCAAAAGGAAAATTTCAGGGTATTGAATACCAAGGATACTTTCTCATCAGACGAGAACATCCCAAGTAATAAAAATGAAAACAAAACAAAAGAAAACCAGGAAATGCATCTTGTTCAACCACCATCAAAACTAAAAAAAAAAAAAAGAAGAAGAAGCAGAATGATACCAGAGGGGAGGAAAATCCAAGCACCAACTGAAAAGGCATGTTCATAAAAATATTCTATAATTTAAAAGAGGACAGGTATAAGAAACTCAAGAAAACCACAAATGAAAAATAAATAAACAGGTCCAATGACAATGTACATAAAAAGCTAAGGGAATGCCAAGAAAATACCAACAAACAAATACATATGCTCAAAGAGAACACAATTAAATACTTAAAGAAGCTCAAAGAAAATACATGTAAACAATAAGTAAGGAAATCCATGAAGAACCTAGAAAAGGATCTCTATAAAGAGAAATATTTCTAAATGAAATCCAGATATAAAACTTAAAATGAAATCCTCTCCAGCAAAATGAACAATATGGAGGTGAGAATTTTAGCAACAAAAGATAGACTAGAAATATGAGAAAAAGAAAAAGGAAATATACAAAAAAGAACCAAAGCTTGAAAAGAATTTATTACAACTTTAGAAAAAAAAACTAGGAAAAATATTCACAAGTAACAGAAGATTTTTGAGTCATGCAGAAGAAAACTCATTAAGGTAAAGAACACCAACACACCAGAACAGAATATAGCCACTTTTTCATAACACATTATAGTTAAAACAAATACAGAAAAAAAAACAAAGAAAGATACTATAGCCTGTAAGAGAAAAGAAGGCAGATCATTTATATGAAAAAACTAATAGAATAACAAGTTCCTCAACAAAAAAGGCATAAAAAGAAAAATAAAAAGCTTAAAATGATGTATTTCAAGAACTGAAAGAAAATGAGAGTTCTCAATTTTGATCTATTCGTTCATGCATTATATTCAATGTGAGGAACCAAAAAATACACTCTTTTTCTAAAAACAGAATAAAAATTGAGATTAGTATTTTAGCCAGGGTTCCTCTGCCTCAAAACATAATACAATCAAGTCTACATATGTTGACATAAAAGAGGATATTGGAATCGGTACATTTTCTTTTGGAGATCCACCAGTCATACAATCTACCATCTGCAATTTGGAAGACAAGAAAACCCAGAGTTGTACTTTAGCTCACTTCAAAGGCCTGAGAATCTGAAGGAAACACCGTGCCATTTTTGGAGTAGAAAGCCAGAGGAGACTGAGACTTTAAAGTTGAAATAGAAAGGAATGGTGATGCCAAGTTTGAAGACAGGGAGAATCTTTCTTCCTTTTTTTCCCCCTCCATACAACTCAAAAAATGCCTCTCTAATATGATGCATTTTAGGACATTGCCTGCTATAATCATATACTGTTATAATAGCTTCATGATAAAGCAGCTTGGTGTCCTTTCATAAAAGGATATATTCCCTTTCTGGGATTAGGGTCAATTCTATATATAAACAATTCTCTATTTGTGAGAAAATCACTCATAAACAAAAGCATAATCCATAAAACAATTTAGAGAAACTAAATATGATAGGTAGTTTATGGTACAGGATATGTACAAGAAGCTTTGTGTAGAGATGGATTGTCTTAACATAGGAATTTACCTAAAGAATGTTGGCCCTTTGTGTTAGAGCAGTGTTTCCTTTTCACAATGTCAGATAAACACTGAGGATTTAGTTTTTTTGTTATTGTTTTTTTTTTGAGTGCCCACAGTATCATCATGTCAAGTCAAGCAAGGTAGTACACAACTGAATAGCCTGAGGTTTTCTTTTGCAACAATCACATTCCAGGCATGACTACTTGAGGCTACACCCTGGTCACCCTGATTAGATATCTCAAGCTCTGATATCAACTCATTCATTAATCTTCTCTTTGATGATGAGCTGCAAACTTCAGCTTTTTGGTCCTTTTAATAATTGTAAATTGCTTCATTATTTTCTACTAACCTTAGTTCTATTTATAATAAATACTATGTTGAAAACACAATTTCAAGTAAATCTTACTTCAGTGCTTAAACATATTCTATCCTTGAGTAATTAATCATTTTCTGGAGGAGGATAGGAAATCTAGCCTCTATCATATACATAGACTTAATTTTTTTACACAAAAAGAAAATGTTTTCTTGCCCTCCCCTCCCCCCAAAGCATTAAAAGGCTAGAATCACTGGTGTAAATGAACTGAACAATTCATGGGGGGTAAAGGGAAAGGGGGAGGGGGAGGGGGAAATGAGGGACGAGGTAACAAATAGTACAAAAAAGTATCCAATGTCTAACGTATGAAACTGTAACCTCTCTGTACATCAGTTTGATAATAATTTTTTTAAAAAAGGCTAGAATCATTCACAGCAATAAATTATGAAAGTGTGCAATCTTGAGAGAAGTTAGAAAATTCCCGTGTCTCTAAGTGGCAGAGTAAATTTCTGCAATGGGACAAAATAGCAAAATTGGCCTGACCTGGTCTTACCAGGCAGATGTGATTTACAGCTAAAGTTTTGTTTGATGTACTGGCACTCTCAACTTCACACAATAAAATGCACACCTAGACACCTGTTTGAGTAAAATGGAATTTTATCCTTATGCAGAATAAATGGCTAGAAGACATGACAAAAAAAAATCAAACTGACCTATGCTCTTAGGTTTCATGTGAATACTAGGATATATATGTAGGTGGTATATATATATATATATATATGTATATATGTGTATGTGTATATACATATACATATATACAAACATATGTGTGTGTGAGTGATCTGATTATACAAATTATGTATACATAGAAATTCCAGTTTGGTCATAAGGAGAATAAAACCCTCTTCAAAAGCTTTGCATACTTCATAAAAGTTGTTTTAAAATTGATCAGATTCCAAAGACAAAATATTAAGTCTACATTGTAAATTCAGAAAGTAGGTGAATTTTTTCATGGAATGTACGAAGCAAACACAAAACCTGTAGGCATGATTGTGAATCCTCCTTTCCCTATGCCTCCATCTTACAAACAAAATCCTTAGGAAATGAATCTCTTATGTGCCTATGTCTGCAGAGGTAAGAGTAAATCATTATGGCTTTATGGGTTTATGGCTTGATGTGGGTTCTGAGACCTGGACTTTATTACTTTCTTAGAAAAGCATGGATACTAGTTTTTATGACCTGCTAAGGGAGGAGGAAGTAGATCAGAAATGACTTAGAGAACTTCTTGACTTTAAACACTTTCATTTCCCTTTACCTAAAGAATGTCATGTACTGAGCCCCAATATTTCCATAGTGCTAGTATATTATAATAAACAGCCCTCCTAGTTAATGCTTGCCATCATGACCTCTTTTGCCAAACCCTTTCCATATTATTCTCCTTCCTTATGTCTTTTCCCAAGAAGGATTAAAGTCTGGTTTTGGTGGGTTTTTTTTTTTTTTAATAAGCTCTCTATAAGAAAAGTATGTGTTTTCAAAATAACTTGGCATACAAGATGAGTTTCAGTGAAAACAATTTGCTACCAGAGCCTTCAGCAAAATTGCAAAATAGGTTCCATTCCTTTCACCTGCCCTTTGCCCACCCTTCCTTTCTGGATTTACATGTAATACTTTTTAAACTCTTATCTCTTTTTTCTACTTGCTCTGACTTTTGACACTGTTTTTCTGTTGAATATTCTATATACTTATCTGTGCAGCAAAACTGCTTATCAGTCCTCTCATTTCAGAAATTGATATCATTTAAAAAGAAAATAATTTTAATTCATTCATATGGAAGAATGACTGCCTGATAGGCTCAACTTCCCCTATAATTATTTTTATTTTAAAACAAGGAGATTATTAACCCAAATTGCACTCATTAGAGAAGCAGCTGGCATATAGGACCAAGTTTTCATCTAAGCACTGTCTGCATGTACGACACTGACCCTGCCACCATTTTAAGTGACTCACTTTTCTCAACTATGGAAAGACCAATTGGAATTAGAAAATTATAATAACTTCTACAAAAACATGAATACTTATGGCTCTTTACAAAAAGAAAGATAATTTTGAGTTATGGGATACCATTATTTATTTTGCATTGTCTAGAACACAATCTGGTCATCTGGTTCTATAAATTTCCTTTGACCAAAAAGATAATACTCAAAAACTAAAATAAATAAATAAATAAATATATATATATATAAATACATTTTTTCCAGGCAAGTTTTTTTCTGCTTGAAAATTAACTTCCCCCAAAGAATTTTTCAGTTTTTGCCACATTGAAAATGAAGAAAGATTTATGTGAGGGGATGACATTTGAACATTAACTTCATTTCTACTGTAAGGCTAACCCAAGCATAACCAGAACCATTTGACAGGTATGAAAGACGAGCAGCTGCAGAAATAAAGGTCTCTGCAAGAAGCTTCATGCTGGTAATGCAAAAGGTATTAGTCCTCATGGAAAACTTGAAACTTGCACCATAATCTATGATTTTCATTTTAAATTTGACTTGCCACTGTGTCCTACGTAAACAAAGTCAGTAATTAATGTTAGTATACCTCCTTCAAGCAAAGTAAGCTTCAGTCATAAAGGGTAAAAACTGTTTTCTCAACATTAATTGGCTGCATTTCCATCTACTGTCTGTGATGAAAGGTTAGCAAATGAGGAAAAGCTGCAGTAACTTTGGGTTAATGCTCAGGAAATTGCTGTAGCACTTAGTTTTAAATGCAACTCAAAGTGGAAAGCTACTAATAAAAAGGCTTGGGACATGATAAGTTTACTTTACAATGGTATAATGCAATTTGGGGTGATGCTGGGATTTCAGTGTGGGATGTTTATCTGCAGAACAGGAAATGACCTACATTAGGGAAAACTTGAACAAAACTGACATCAGTAAAGAAGTGGGGATGATGAGGGTACAGTGTTTTGAGAAAGCATCATATCTACCTTAGGATGGTCCTGACTAGCTGGGGGAAAAAAAGCTTTAAGACATCATTTACATCATGATGGGTAGATTCCAGGCACACAACATTTCAATTTAACCCAAAAAAAGGCAAAATATTAGTATGTAGTAAATATATTTTTGACAAAATAGTTTAAAAATTTGGAACCATAATACTTTGTACCTAAAACAGAACAATTGAAACTTATCTTGGCAAAGATTTCCAGTGTGGATTACACATTATTCAAACAACTTCTAGAAGTATCCTGTGGCATAACTTTAGGCACTATATTATAATGCCAGGTTTTCAAGCAATTTCCTAAGATGTCATTTGCATGCAGGAAACATTAGAACAACCAAAATCTTGGTCCAGTACTTGTTACAGTCAGTATCCTGATCCAGTTTTCTGTTGCACAGATTTAAGTTTATCTGCTCATTTCAGCATATAAAATTAGTGGATATGTATGCTAGATGATGGATACTTGATATCTACAAGAGTGGGGAAACATAAAGGAAAAACAAACTCATTCTATTTCTGTATAGAAATGATTTCTTTGGATTAAAGCTATAGCTTTCTTTGTGACAGGCTCCCCTCAGTAAGTTCCACCATCCTCAAAATTAAATTGTATAGATAAAAGTGGAGGGGATAATTTTAGTTGTATGTACTCAATAGAATACAGTAAAACTAATCTCAAATTTTCAGGAAATTTGTTCATTACTGTGGGTATGCCAGGAGGCACTGCCTTTCTTGTTAACAGGAAGGTCTGTTACCATTTCCGTCCCAGGAGACTCATCTACATGCTACCTTCTCTCATCATGCTGTGATTTTTCTCCTGGGCCTCAGCATGCTCCCAATAGCCTATTTACTGTCAAGACTTTGTGTAACTACACACAGACAAAAGAGAAATGTCCGGAGGAAATTCATTTTCTCTGCTTGGCTCACCTGATTTGGCTATGTTTTAGGAATTCAGTTCACTGTAACAGTTGGCAGTAAGGGCAGATATAAAGGAAATATAATCATCTACTTAAGAAGTACAAGCAATTACTATCCTAAATTCAAAATATAGGTAGGCATTGCTATTGTATAATTATTTTAATCCTATTGTTGGCACAGTAAGGGCTCTGTACTCGTCTCCCTTCCAGCAGGTAGTTGTGTTAACATTTTGGATTTCCCTTTATTACCCATCAAGTCACAGAGAGTCTTTTGTTTAAAGAACAGAGATTCATAGCAACTCTCATGTTTGCTTAACTAATTAGACAAAGACATGCAAGTTCTACTGTTAAATATTGAGCTAGGTTACAGTAACCCATTCTTTCAAAATTTTGCAAAGCATATGTTAAATCCTCCTCTCTCATTGATGATCTTCAAAGCCACTGAATTTCTATTCTCACTTCATATATGGAAAGTAAAATGTAGTGAATAAAGAAGACTTGCCTACTGATATATCAGAGTGAGTAGGATCACTGTGTTCTCAATTGTTTAAAAAAAAAAGTGTGTGTGATTAAGCACTACCTATCAGAGCTAGTTAACATTTGATCTTCAGAGGATGTTAAATTTATCTGACCCTATATATTAGTTCAAAATTTTATGTACATCTTCCTCAGTGCCATTCATGAGACAAGTTTCTTGCCAATATATGGTGGTTGCTGGCTCTTTTTTACATAGGCTTCTTAGTACAATTACAGTCTAGAGATCCAAGAGTTTCCAAAGGCTGGAATTCTTACTGAAATGAGTTACCCAGTTCCTATTTTGCACATAGCTGCATGAAATTAAAAGGAAATAGGAGAGATTGGCGTCCTTCATTTTATTTCAATTCAGATCTACAAGCAGCTTTGCAATGAGTGCCTTCTAAGTGTCAGACACTGGGTTATATGTTCTTAGATGTGATTTTTTTTTAAATACTGAATTCCATATTGATTTTAGCTGCCTCCACACTCCCCTTTGACCTACCCTCAGAGAATGCCTATCTTCAGAAATTTTCTCAAAAGCAGGTTTCCAGAAGGTTCAGGTTTACTGATGCTGAATGCTTTATAAATTCAATAAATACAGTTCAGAAGTTTTGATGTTGATCTTCTTATTCTTCTCTTATCTGCCAGGCTGCAGAGACGCAAGTACTGTGGCATAGGGTGGAGGCAGCCCTCCTGTCAGTGCCTGCATGGTTGATGATGCAGTCTGAAGTTCAAAGAAAAACTGTCTCAAGTTTTTTCACTAACACAGATACAGGAATCTAATGCCTGAGGGTCGTTTTTCCCCCACTTATTTCTTATGAAAATATTGATCAAATGGATATGAATACATGTCTATAGGTTTAAAAATGCATAATCTCCATAGTATCTTTAAGGCTTGTGATAGATTTATGCATCTTTCAGGATTATGGTAGATTGTATATATTCATTAAGTATATTTGGATGGTAAAGTGGGAAGCTCTGAATTGAAGGGATATAAAGATATGTAAAGACTTATCAAAAGAACAATGCCTCCAGAAGCTCAAAAAATCACTAGAATTTTTAGTTACAACTAAGAGTTAAGTAAAAGTTTAAATAATTTTAAAGTTACTAAGAAACGTAATCAAAAATTATGTTACGTTTCATGAAAAATATTAGAAGAAAGTTCAGAACAGAGAGCAAATGCAGTTAGTTCCAAGATGGCTCGGGATATTTGAAAACATAAAAATATTGAGTGATTGTGGGAAACAGAGGCTTCAAGAAAAGGAAAGGAAAATGAATAATATTTAGACCTGAAAAAGAAACAAAAACATAGGCAAGGAGAAAAATAAGAGTAGGCTATACACCAGGAATGGAAAACTGAATGAAAATATTTAAAATATATAGGGCAGGGACTGGGAATATAGCTCAGTTGTAATAGCAGACTTAACATGAACAGGAGGTTATGTTTGAGCCCTAGCACCATGAAGCCAGTATAACCCTCATCCCAAAACCAGGCAGAGACTCATCACGGAAAGAGGACTACAGACCGATTTCCCTGATGAACATAGATGCAAAAATTCTCAACAAAATTCTGGCCAATCGACTTCAACAGGTTATCAAAAAAATCATACACCACGATCAAACTAGATTCATTCCAGGGATGCAAAGTTGGTTTAATATACGCAAGTCAATTAATGTAATCCACCACATCAACCGGAGCAAGGTAAAGAACCACATGGTTTTATCGCTGGATGCGGAAAAAGCGTTCGATAAAATCCAGCACCCATTTATGCTTAAAGCCCTGGAAAAATTGGGATTCCAGGGAACATTCCTGAATATAATCAAGGCAGTTTATGACAAACCAACAGCAAGCATAACTCTAAATGGTGAAAAACTAAAGCCATTCCCTTTAAAATCAGGAACAAGGCAGGGATGTCCACTCTCTCCCCTGCTCTTCAACATAGTACTAGAATTCCTAGACAGAGCAATTAGGCAAGAAGAAAATATAAAGGGGATCCAAATAGGAAAAGATGAAGTTAAACTTTCTCTCTTCGCAGATGACATGATCCTATACCTAAAGAATCCCATAGACTCTACCCCCAAGCTACTAGAGCTTATCCAAAACTTTGGCAAAGTTGCAGGATTTAAAATAAACCTTCAAAAATCAAAGGCCTTTCTCCATGCTAATGACCCAAAGACCGAGGCTGAAATCAGGAAAACAACTCCTTTTGCAATAGCCCCCCAAAACCTAAAACACCTAGGAATAACCTTAACTAAAGAAGTGAAAGACCTCTTTGATGAGAACTTTAAAAGCTTGAAAAATGACATTAAGTCAGAACTAAGGAAATGGAAAAACCTCCCATGCTCCTGGATTGAGAAGATTAATATAATCAAAATGGCAATATTGCCAAAGGCTATCTACAAATTCAATGCAATACCCATTAATATCCCAACACCATTTTTTAATGAAATAGAGGAAGCAATCCAGAAATTCATATGGAACAATAAAAGACCCAGAATAGCAAAAACAATCCTAAGCAGAAAGAACAGTGCTGGAGGAATTGCAATACCCAACTTCAAGCTGTATTATAAACCTATAGTAATAAAAACAGCTTGGTATTGGCACCGGAAAAGGCCTGAAGACCAATGGAACAGAATTGAAGACCCAGAAATTAACCCACAGAACTGTGCCTACTTAATCTTTGATAAAGGAGCTAAAACAATAGTATGGAAGAAAGATAGCCTTTTTAACAAATGGTGCTGGCAAAACTCGCTCAACACATGCAACAAACTAAAACTAGATCCTTATATATCACCCTGCACCAAAATCAATTCCAAATGGATTAAAGACCTCGAAATCAAAACAGACACCCTGAAAACACTAAAGGAAAGAGTAGGAGAAACACTTGGGGTCCTTGGCACAGGATGGAACTTCCTTAACAAATACCCTGAAAGGCTACAAATCAAAGAAAGCTTGGACAAATGGGACTGCATCAAACTGCAGAGCTTCTGCAAGGCAAAGGACATAGCTCGCAAGATAAACAGAAAGCCCACAGACTGGGAGAAGATCTTTACTGGCCATTAAACGGACAAAGGCCTCATCTCTAAAATATATGCAGAACTAAAAAAATTACCCTCTTCCAAAACAAAACCGCAAAGAACCAATAGCCCCCTCGTCAAGTGGGCTAAAGACTTACAAAGAGACTTCTCTGATGAGGAAATGAGAATGGCCAGGAGACATATGAAAAAATGCTCTACATCACTGGCCATAAATGAAATGCAAATCAAAACAACATTGAGATTCCATCTCACCCCAGTAAGAATGTCCTATATCCAGAAAACTAACAATAACAATTGTTGGAGGGGATGTGGCCAAAAGGGAACCCTACTTCATTGTTGGTGGGAATGTAACCTGGTTCAGCCACTCTGGCAAGCAGTATGGAGATTCCTCAGAAGGCTCAATATAGAACTCCCCTATGACCCAGCAGCCCCACTTTTGGGTATCTATCCAAAAGACCACAAACAAAATCACAATAATGCCACCAGCACAACAATGTTCATCGCAGCACAATTTGTCATAGCTAGAATCTGGAACCAACCCAGATGGCCCTCAGTAGACGAATGGATCAGGAAAATGTGGTACATATACACAATGGAATTTTATGCCTCTATCAGAAATAATGACATTGTCCCATTTGTTAAGGAAATGGAAGGACTTGGAAAAAATTATACTAAGTGAAGTGAGCCAGACCCAAAGAAACATGGACTCTATGGTCTCCCTTATTGGGAATAATTAATACAGGTTTAGGCAAGTCATAGCAGAGCATCACAAGGCCCAATAGCTATACCCTTATGAACACCTAAGATGATGCTAAATGAAATGAACTCCATGTTATGGAGACAATTGTTATATCACAGTTGTAACTACTTTCAACATCCCATGGGTATCTGTAGCTTCTATTATTGATGATGTTCTTGTATCACCTTCCTGTGGTTGTACCTACACTATCTCTGTAATCTTATCTGAGTATATTGGAAACCGTGTATACTGGTATTGGAACTAGGAAATTGAAAGGGAATACCAAAATTGAGAGACACAGGGTAAAAAAAGTCAAACAACTACAAAAGCAGTACTTGCAAAACTGTTTGGTGTAAGTGAACTGAACACCTCAGGGGGTAAGGGGGATGGGGGAGGGGGTATGAGGGACAAGGTAACAAACAGTACAAGAAATGTATCCAATGCCTAATGTATGAAACTGTAACCTCTCTGTACATCAGTTTTATAATAAAAATTTGAAGAAAAAAAAGAAAAGAATGGAAAAAGAGAGTAGGGAAATTGAAACAGGAGCATTATGACAGGTAGGAGGAGAACATGAACACTGCTAGAAAAGGAAGCTGAAAGGGGATATTCTCTCTTTTTTTAATGTCAAAATTTGCCAAATTCTGTTAAGGAAAATCACTAGTAAACAAACTGTGGACATATTTAAACAGGTTTCCCCAGGCATCATGAAGAGTGTTTTACTTAGAGGAAAGGAAATAGAAGGCAGATTGTAGAGCCTGAAGGAAAAGATGGAGGACCTGGAAATGGCAGCAGCTCTCAACAAAGAGAGCTCATCGGAGAAACAGATAATAGGAAATAAATTTTAAATCTGAACAGCTAAAGGAGGAGAACTCTTGTTGCCATGACATAAAATACAAGATTATTTACAATGAAATATAAAACAATTTGTAATTATCAAAACAACTGATTATATTTTCACTTTATATTTTCCATAAACATGAATTCTATGGGAGCTTGATTTCTAAAAGAAATCCCACAGCATGGGAGAAACCAGAGTCCCAAAATCTGAGTATAGATCTTTGTAAAATTAAACTTATTTAGGAAAAGTAAGAAATTAGAATTAAAGTGAAAGCATTACAAATACTATTCTCATTGTCTTTGAAAAACTGGTAAATGTGAAAATCCTGATAATATGATATGAAAGTAGATCTATCAAAATATGGTAAAATAAGCTAAAATCAGTGTGGCATGATTTTATTATTTAGAATCATCCTATTATAATTGTTTATTTTATTTATTATTTTGTATTGGTTATATATACTTTATACACAGAACCCTAGGGCATAAGCAATTACTTGTGAGACATTTGCATTTATTGCTTTTGTTTTGTGGAAATGGACTACAATTAGGGCTTTGCACTTTCACAGTAGATGCTGTAGCTCTTAAGCTATACCTCCAATCCCTTATTGTCTGGTTATTTTTCAGATAGGATTTCTTTTTTTTTTTTTTTTTTTTTGCCCTGGCAAACCTGAACATTGATCCTCCTGAACCTGGCATTAAGCCAGATTCTTTGACACTCTAGACTCCCAAGTATCCCATGACTTCATTTCCTTCAATAAGTGAATTTTTACAAATTCCTGCTTTATCCTTCTATTCTTGTCAGTCCTCTCAGATAAAAAAAAAATTTGTGCCTGTAATCTTTCTTTGTATACTTTGACATATATGTTTTGTAAAGTGCATTAATTTTAATTGGATAATTATAACAAACTGTATATATATATATATATATATATATCCTTCTATAAGTCAGCTCATAGAAAATTTCCATTACTCCTGAAGTTTCATTATACATTGTTTCCTTCCATATTTTTGTATGAACCATCAATTATTTTGCCTCCTTACTTTTTGTGAATTTTTTTATCCAGTCTTCTATTTGACGAGAATCTATATGAAGAGAATTTAATATATTTAAGACTACATAGAAAGAGTTACTATAAATATCTTTGTTAAAATTTTAATATAGACATATGGCTCCTCTTTTCTCAAGCAAATATCTACAAGAGCTTTTCTGAGGGAAATTATATTTGGCCATATTATAGAATCAATCAGAACAATTTCCAAAGTTGTTATACCACTTTATATTCCTACAGAAATGTTCATAAGACCAGACTTACACAGCTTATATGAAAATAAATTTCTAGGGATGGAAAAGCAAGATTGGTCCGGAATGGATCCAGGATTTCCTACTACCATTGACCTACTTATCCAACTCTCACTCTTCTACAATGAAATGTACTGTGAACTATTGATATATACATAATGGGTTCAAATTTTCCAATGTTCTCTCCAAGGAGATACATCAGTTGTATGGACTATGGTATAATAAAACAGACTATAAACCAATCTAATATATTTTAAATTTTCATTCTGAAATTACCATGTAATGCATTTTTTTCATCCTGATTTAAAAAAAAATTCTTCATATGTCTACTTCAATTAGGGTAGATGAGTATTAAATTCTGTTTTGGATATATTTATTTTTCTTGCTTCCCCTCAACTACCTATAGATTATATCTACATTTCTGGACTATTACATGTTTGCATAATGCTAAACATATGCTCAAATATTTAGTAATACTGCTAAATAAAACTTCACTAATACTTAAAGTATTGTTTTAAATCAATAAGATATGAATTACAATTAACAATTATAAGTAGTCTGTTACCTATTTTTATACAACACAGAATAGTTTATATACTATTGTTAAAAATCCCACAGGGGAAAAAAGTGCTAATTCTTCTCTTAAAAATTAAGAAATATCTGACTCTGACTCTCAAAATACAGACACCTGATTTGGCTCTACTTTAGGCCATCGTCCTGATTTTGTAAAGCCTACCCCATTAGCACTTACTGAATCTCTATCTAAAGGTTCGCAGATATGTCACTTCAGCTGGAATATGGTCTTTCATCATGAACAAATACAAAAATGTGTCAACTACATCAGGCTTCATCATGGCACTTCCTTATTCACAGATCTTAAGCTTTGGCTGACTTTAATACTTGTTCTTTGACCCAAAGATTGAACTTATTATCACTTTTTAGTTACAAAGTAAGCTTCTCATACATATTACTATGATGAGAACAAATCAGTGTTCTCCACACATACCATTTTTTTTCTTTGTTTCTGTTTGTTTGCTTGTGCTAGTACTGGGTCTTGAACTCAGGGCCTGGGCACTAAATCTGAGCTTCTTTTATTCAATGCTAGTACTCTCACTTGAGCCACAGCTTTAATTCTGTTTTGTTTTGTTTTGTTTTTTTGGAGGGGGGGCATTGTAGATAACAGTCTCACAGACTCTCTTTCACCTGTGATCTTTCAACTGAGATCTAAGGATCACAGTTGAAAGAGAGTAGATCTCAGTCTCCTGAGTAGCTAGGATTACAAGCGTGCACCAATGACACCTGGCTCCTCATATAAGATTTTTAATTTAAAAAATCACCTTGGATCTGAGTAGCCACTACATGAAAGAGAGGTCTCACCATTTTTTCCTGTACTTCTGAGGTTATCCTACAGACCTTGTTATTTTGGAACCTCCAAATATAGGTTAAAGTAAATTATACATACTACCTACTGCTTTAAATTGTGCTTATATAATAACCTTGTCCATCTACTGTAAGCAAAACCCTCCAAGATCTTGTGATTCCACTACTGAGTATAACAATAAAATAAAAATTAAATCAGTATGTTGTAGTGACATCTGCACTTAGTAATATTTAGCCACAGAAAAGAATGGCACCCTATAAATTGTGACCTTGTAAAATGAAATGGAGATAATTATGTTTATTGAGGAAGATACTGAACAATCTCTTACGAGAGGTTATAAAGAAGTTGCCCTTTTAATAGGGAAAAATAGCACAGCTAGGCAAGGAAGTGTTGGGTGGGGAAAATTTGTCAAAAGGTACTAAGTTACAGTAATATAGCAAGATGTCTGGGGTACAATTGCACATTAGAATGAATACTTCAAAAACAGAGGAATTGATTTTTGACATTTTTCACTACAAGGAAATGATCTTTGAGATGAATTAGAAATGTGTAACTTGATTTAAACGTTATAAAGTGGACACATGTATCTAAACATTATGTAATAATCAATATTTTCAATTTTGTCTTTTTTTTGTGTGGCTTAAAGTGCAATTGGGAAATGAACAGGATCATACCCACATACTTATTCCAAAAATGGAGGGAGAAAAAGGATCATGAGGGAATTTGGACATCTTAGAAAGAGCAAATAAGATAACTTTTATGTTTAGTCTTCTGAGGAATCTCCATACCGCTTTCCAGAGTGGCTGAACCAGTTTACATTCCCACCAACAATGAAGTAGGGTTCTCTTTTGGCCACATCTCCTCCAACATTTGTTATTGTAAGTTTTCTTGATATATGACATTCTTACTGGGGTGAGATGGAATCTCAATGTTGTTTTGATTTGTATTTCTTTTATGGCCAGTGATGTAAAGCATTTTTTCATATGTCTCTTGGCCATTCTCTTTTCCTCATCAGAGAAGTCTCTTCTTTAAGTCTTTAGCCCACTTGTTGAAGGGGATATTGGTTCTTTGCGGTTTTGTTTTGGAGGAATGTACTTTTTTTAGTTCTGCATTTATTTTAGATATGAGCCTTTGTCTGTTGTATGGCCGGTAAACATCTTCTCCCAGTCTGTGGGCTTTCTGCTTATCTTGCGAGCTATGTCCTTTGCCTTGCAGAAGCTCTGCAGTTTGATGCAGTCCCATTTGTCCAACCTTTCTTTGATTTGTAGCCTTTCTGCGTCTTTGTTAAGGAAGTTCCGTCCTGTGCCAAGGACCCCAAGTGTTTCTCCTACTCCTTCTTTTAGTGTTTTCAGGGTGTTTGTTTTCATTTTGAGGTCTTTGATCCATTTGGAATTGATTTTGGTGTAGGATGATATATAAGGATCTAGTTTTAGTTTGTTTCATGCCTGTTCCGGTGCCAATACCAAGCTGTTTTTATTACTATAGGTTTATAATACAGCTTGAAGTTGCGTATTGTAATTCCTCCAGCACTTTCTGCTTAGGATTGTTTTTGCTATTCTGGGTCTATTATTGTCCCATATGAATTTCTGTATTGCTTCCTCTATTTCATTAAAAAATGGTGTTGGAATATTAATGGGTATTGCATTGAATTTGTAGAGAGCCTTTGGCAATATTGCCATTTTGATTATATTAATCCTCCCAATCCAGGAGCATGAGAGGTTTTTCCATTTCCTTAGTTCTGCCTTAATTTCATTTTTCATGTTTTTAAAGTTCTCATCATAGAGGTCTTTCACTTCTTTGGTTAAGGTTACTCCTAGGTATTTTATGTTTTTTGACGCTATTGCAGAAGGCTAAACATAGAGCTACCCTATGACTTAGCAGCCCCACTTTTGGGCATCTAGCCAAAAGACACAACAAGAACACACTAAAGCCACCAGCACAACAACGTTCATCGCAGCACAATTTGTCATAGCTAGAATTTGGAACCAACCCAGATGCCCCTCCGTAGACGAATGGATCAGGAAAATGTGGTACATATACACAATAGAATTTTATGACTCTATCAGAAAGAATGCCATTGCCCCATTTGTAAGGAAATGGAAGGACTTAGAAAATAATATTAAGTGAAGAGAGCCAGACCCAAAGAAACATGGACTCTATGGTCTCCCTTATTGGGAATAATTAGCACAGGTTTAGGCAAGTCACAGCAGAGGATCACAAGAGCCCAATAGCTATACCCTTATGAACACATAAGATGATGCTAAGTGAAATGAACTCCATGTTATAGAAGCGATTGTTATATCACTGTTGTAACTACTTTCAACATCCCATGTGTATCTGTAGCTTCTACTATTGATGATGTTCTTGTATCACCTTCCTGTGGTTGTACCTACACTATCTCTGTATCTTATCTGAATATATTGGAAACTGTGTATACTGGTATTAGAGCTAGGAAATTGAAAGGGAATACCAAAATCGAGAGACACAGGGTAAAAAAAGACAAACAACTACAAAAGCAATACTTGCAAAACTGTATGGTGTAATGAACTGAACAACTCATGGGGGGAAAGGGAAAGGGGAAAGAGGGAGAGGGGAATGAGAGATGAGGTAACAAACAGTACAAGAAATGTATCCAATGCCTAACATATGAAACTGTAACCTCTCTGTACATCGGTTTGATAATAAAAATTTAAGAAAAAGGATAACTTTAATTAGGTTTAATCTTTTATTACATTGTTTGGGCAGAATGTTTTAGAATGTGTTTATTTTTATTTGGATGCAATGGTGAAGGATGATTTTAACAAATCTTATCCAGGAAAAAGGAGAAAGAGAAGCAAAATGATTATTAGAAAAGCTCACCACTAATTATATTAACTATGATAAGAAAGATTGTTAATTACTGTCATGATTTAACTATGATACTCACAACTTAGTGTGTAGACATGGCTACAGAGTACTTTGGTGTTTGTAAAATGCCATCTTAGAGTAGTCCTGTGTTTCCTGTTGATATCCTGAGATACTGTTTATATTAAACAAGATCCCCCCCGCCCCACCCACAAAAAAAAAAAAAAAACAGAAAAAGTTGATCTGGTATTCAACTATGCGCACCAGATCAGTTGTTTGACTTTTATAGTAGCTATTATACATTTGTATTGATTTTCTTCTTTTGCTAATATGAACAGAATAATTATTACTAGCCCAGTGGCATAAAAATCGCTATCTTCCATTTAGGTAGGTCAGAAATCTATGTTGATTTATTCTACTGTCTAGAGGTCAGATGTGTCTTGAGTTCATGGTCTCTTCCTTTTATTTTTTGAACCAATAATAGCAGGTCAGTTACTTCTTATGTCCTATCATTGCTAACTTCTCTTCTGCTTTCTTCTTTTGTTGTTGTTTTTTTTCTTTTGTACAAGTCCCGGGGATTCAATTTATGTTCTGGGTGCTGTCACTGAGCTATTTTTGCTCAAGGTTAGTACACTACCACTTGAGTCATAGCTCCATTTCCACATTTCTTGTGCTTTATTGGAATTAAGATTCTCATGGACTTTCTTTCCCTGGCTGACTTTGAGTCATGATTTTCAAATTTTGGCCTTCTGAGTAACTAGGATTACAGGCATTAGCCATGGTCTCCTGACTTCTTCTTTTACATTTGAGGACACTTGTGATGATACTGGGCTTCCCTAGATAAGGATTATATCCCTATTTGAGGTTTTCATATTGGCAAAGTCTCTTTCCACGTAGAATACTATGGTCATGGGCACTGGGGATATACATATATATGGGAAGCTCTGAAGAACAGTAGTTATAATGAAAGGAGAAGGAAGGAAGGAAGGAAGGAAGGAAGGAAGGAAGGAAGGAAGGAAGGAAGGAAGGAAGGAAGGAAGGAAAGAAGGAAGGAAGGAAGGAAGGAAGAAGGAAGGAAGGAAGGAAGGAAGGAAGGAAGGAAGGAAGAAGGGAGGGAGGGAGGGAGGGAGGGAGGGAGGGAGGGAGGGAGAGAAGGAAAGAAGAAAGAAAGAAAGCAAGAAAGAGAGAAAGAAAGAAAGAAAGAAAGAAAGAAGGAAGGAAGGAAGGAAGGAAGGAAGGAAGGAAGGGGGAGGGAGGGAAAGGAGGCAGAGGCAAGGCGAAGGCAAAGAAATTTGAAAACACAGTAGGAATAATGGCTATGATTCATTTAAAACTCTATAACATTTCATCAATAGCCATTAGCCTTCAGCAGTATCAGCCTCATTCTGTACAGAGGCTTATTTTTTATCCACCAATACTTTTCTAGCAGCAATGCATGTTCATACTCTTTCTAGATCAAAGAAGCATATGATGAGATATGGCCTTAAGTTGACCAAAGGTAACAGATTCACACAAAATTCAAGGTTACATGAATATATTGAACCAACTTTTAGTGGGAGAGTCTGACTGGTTAACTGACCCTAAAGCATGCCATCCAACTTTCTAGCTCATAGCATACAACAACTATCAATTATAGTCTAGAAAAGAGCTACATTTATGTGCTAATGTTAGTATCTAAGTGATATGAGGCTGAATCACAGGTTCTGTTCACATTCTTAGATTTTCCTTAGATTCAGGCAGGCCAGAGAAACTGCTAAGACTAAAGGGGATGGGAGTCACATATATTCAAAGCTCTCTGTTCATAGACTCTTTAGCAGCAACAAAACATGTTTAGAGGCTCACATTCTATCCATCAGTATATCTCTATCTCCCTGTTCCCCAATAGCAGGAATTCAATGCACTCGGTCTACTTGTGGGAGCATTGCATCATCACACCTGTACCACAGTGGTAGCACATTTCCCACACTTTCACTCCCTTGCACCACCTTCAGTGATACCTATTTATATACTCTCTAGACAAAAGTGCCATATGTTCAAGAACAGTCACACAGGCAGTGTCTTACATAAGGTTATCTTAGGTATAAGGTTACTTAGATATAATGAACCAGCAGAATCCTAATCCTTTAGAATTATTGGTCCAACACCCTCCAAGAATACAGTGAGAGATGCTTGACTTCCTCCATTTACCCTTTAGAACTAAACAAAAACAAATAATTGCTGATTAGAATGTTTGATTCAAGAACTAATTGTGTGAAAAATTAAAGGGATGATTATAAATACCGAACTTGGTATAAGCAATGCATCAACAATCAATAGCATTTTAAGAACTGGAAGTCACAGGATAGCTAACTCATATATAATTGCAAGAATCAGAAAGGAAAAAGAAAGGCTTTGACACCAAGAACTCAGAACAACTTCCTTCCTAGTCCAGTGCCTTCATAGCCCAGAATTCAAAACAATGTTCTCCAATGTAATAAAATCCAACATATTTTAAAGAAAAAATTATGCTGATTCTTGTCATGCTGGATTAATAACTATGACATTTAGGGCTATTGAGCATATTCTAAAAAGCCAGAATGTAAGTAAGACAGCATGTGACATTAAATATAATGATAATTTTTCTCAAATTCAATAAAAATAAGAGATGTTTGTTACTGATTACTTTTATTTAGACTCTATTTTTACTTTTCACTTTTTATTCCTCCTGAAAAGAAATTATAATCAAAAATAAAACTACATCAAATAGATGTCTGTTTTCTTGCTTAGCATATGGACTACACTTGTCTATTATCACAATAAATAATGTAGCAATGTAGCAATATTTCTCTTCAGAGAAATGGAGGCAGGCTGCTCTCAAAGCTGAGAAGTAGACACAATGAACCCAAACTTTCTTGAGCAGAAACAGCCGTGAAAACTAGCGCTCTGGTAGCAAATCCTGAAGTGCAACTGCCCAGTTTACTGGAGGCTCAGGGTGCACAAATCTAAGAATTGAAAAACCCAGGCTGATCCCAGTCATCATTGGGTCCCACAATGATGAGAGTTTTTATCTATGAGACTTCTATCAGGCTCTCAGTAGATGTTTTGGAAAAACCCTGCTCAGTACTGGCATCCATTACAAATGTTAAAAAGTTACTTGAGTTTAATCCATCTGTAGGCCTGAGTGTAAACAGCTCCCTCTAATAATATTATACGGGAGTAGGAAGACAGAAACTGAGATCCATGTGTGAAATCCATAAGCCATGGCTGTTGAACAACTGTCCCCTGCCCACACCTCATCACCACAGCAGATCTATTCATTCCTCTAAACCAATGCATCATGTCCACCTTTCAACAAAGAAAAATCACATGGTATACTAAAAGTATGTTTAAGAGATATAGCAAGCTTTAGAACAAGATTCAGGTACTGCAAGGATGTTGGAATTCCTACTGTGAATTTATAATTGCTATGTTTAGTATACCTTTAATAATACCAAAAACTAAAACATGTTAAATGCAACTGGATAAACAGAGAAATGAAAATTCTTTGAAAGACTTAAAAAGAATTATTAAAAGGTGAACAATAAGGAACAACATATCAGAGCATTTAAGAATATTATCAATGGGCTGAGGAAAGAATCTCTATGCTTGAAGGTATGGCCATAAATGGTCCTAAGTAAAAAAGCCACATATTTTCTTAATAAGATCTTAACAAATGAAAATGTCAAGAGTTGTTACGCATTTATATAAGGTACAATATGTATAACAGCCATATTAGAAGAAAAATAGAAATACATGCAATATTTGATGAAATAATGCCTGAGAACTTTCACCAAATTAATTTCCATCACCAAATCACAGATCCAAGATCCAGTAAGCAAGATAAATGTCAAATTTTACACTCATGCATACCCTATTGATAATTCAGGATAACCAAATAAAAAGATACATTAAGAAGATAATTCAACATTGGTTTTAGATCAAATATATCACTAGTCTCAATATATCTCTCGCTGCCATAGCAGTTGTGAAAAACTGTTTTTTAACTGTCATGTATCATGTTATTCTTACTGTTAGGAAATAAGTGAATTACAAACTAATAATTGACATTCTCAAAATAAATCTGAGTTTAATATGTTGCTGACCAACTAACTACATGTTGGACATTCTTCAACCAACTACCTAATTTCATTAAGCCTTGTGGCTTTTTGTTTTGTTTTGTTTTGTTTTTGGAGCATGGAGGTTTGAACCAGCTTGGGAGGCTGGATTCACATGTCCAGCCTGTTTTATTTGTTATTTTTCAAATTGGGTCTCACTTTTGCCTGGGCCAATCACAGCACACAATTCTCTTATTTACACTTTCTGTGTAGCTGAGATTGTAGGTGTATGCAATCACATGCAGCTTTTTGTTGAGATAGTCTCTAACTTTTTGCTGAGTCTGGCCTACAGTAGTAATGCTCTAGATTTCTGCTGCCCTATATTTGTGATTCAAGGTATAAATCACCAACTTCAAATTCTTGAGGCTTAGTGTAGACACCATGAAAAATGATATTATTTATCAGAGTTCTTATTAATATTAAAGATTATGTCTGGAAAAAAGTAGTTGTTGTTTAGTTAAAAAAAAAACTACCTTTAATAATAACAGGTTACAGAAATTATCAGACAAGGCACAACTAGTCATGAAATGCTTCCTTTGTGTATTTTCCCCTTAATCATCTTATCATGCGTTCAGTTACATGAAATCTACTTTAGTGCAGAATCTAGTCATTGTAGGCAATGTAACAACAGCTCTTCTTTCTTTCCTTCCCTACTTCCCTTCCCTTCCCTTCCCCCTCCCCTTTCCTTCCTTCCTTCCTTCCTTCCTACCTTCCTTCCTTCCTTCCTTCCTTCCTTCCTTCCTTCCTTCCTTCCTTCCTTCCCTCCTTCCTTCCCTTCTTCCTTCCTTCCCTCCTTCCCTTCTTTCCTTTTCCTTCCCTTTCCTTTTGCCATTTCAGAAAAATCTTCAAGGTAAGCATCCTTAAGACAAGGTTTCACAGTTCTGATTGTAGTTGATAACCATCTGGAGTATTTTCAAATAGACTGCTGCCTGGCATCTGTCATTTTAATTGGTATCTAGAGAATGTAGGAACACTGTTGCTTTTTAATACAAGGTGGTATTTATGAGCTTTAAGGAATGAAACCCACTGTTACATCACAATTGTTTGTGTGCTCTGCTCTTCTCCCATTCCCTATGCTTAAGTCTGAGGTCATCTTATGCTATAGTTGTTGCTCCCCTCTACCTCCCTTACTCCTTGGGATGCACTCTGATTCCCTAGTTCTCATTTATTTACTAGTGATTACTAATAATAACAGTTTCTCTTTTGGTGGTGATTTGGCTGCTACTGCTTCTGATTAATGAATGTGTCTATGTTCCTTAACTATTCAGATTCCTGGAATGTTGGAAATTGTAGGCTTTGCTGTAAAGGAGTCAAACATACATTTTAAATTTAGTCTTTTTCCTGAACAGAGATGAGCTGGCTCTGAAGTACTGTGTCTCCTCACTCAAAGAAGATAATATACATCAAGCACTGTGCACAGGGAAGACCCTGGGAAAAGGATGCTTTGGGAGATAAGTTGTTTTCCTTGCCTGTATTTTCACTACGGGTTGAATCTTGAGTACCATAAAAATGGTCTTCCCCCCACATTCTTCACAGCCCTGTCTATACTTCAGATATTCGATGTCATCATATTTGCTTACTTATTCGTTATAGATTAAATCTCTTTACAATGAAAATGCCCAAGATCCCTTACTCACATACCAAATTCCTTTATTATTAAGAATTGATCTTTTGGGGCCCTTGTGAATGTCATGGCAATCAGGCTCCTTGTACATAAGTACTTAATGTGATTTACCCAATGAAAAATAAAATAGCCAATAAAATAAAAGTAATGAATCTTATTTAAGACCTTTTCTCATATTGAATAGCAAATGTGTCATCTCACCATGTCTGGATTAGCCCTTTCTTAGTATACTATAACAATAATATTCATAAGAGCTTAATATTTTCTGTTCTATCAATCATAGTATTGTGAGATTTCTCTCTTATTATTTTGTTTTCAAGTTTACAGTAACATAAACACAAGTTTAGGAAAAATTGTGTCTAAAAATCCCAAGAGTCACTAAAGATCGTAATTTTGGTCTCCAGTGTATACTTACTTAGTGTTATACCTATGAATAAATTTTTCAGCCATTTTTCCCAAGATGGTATAGAGTTTCTCTTGTGCAATATCAGATTTTTCAAGAAGAGGACAGTCCATAAAGAAATATGCTTACTATAAAACTATGCTGTTCATACCAGGATTGAATGTGACAACAGGAAAGGAATTTTTAGTATCATTTTCAGTATGTCTCCTTCATTCAATATCATAATCTCAGTGGTTAGATTTCTGTTCATGTATTCTCCTAATTTTAAAGCTAGCTGTAACTCCAGGTTTCAGTGATATTAAGTTGTCTTAACAATACATATCATGTCATAAGCCTTTGTGTTACAGGAGACTATAAGGAGAATTATTATTAACCAATGTGATATTGCAATAAACATTTAAATATATTTTGGCACAAAAGTTCTGAAAAAACCTTTTTTCCACACAAGAAGTCAACTTTAAAAAGCTTTAGAGGGAGGTTACAATTCCAATCTGGCCAGGGGCTATGTAGAAGAAATGGGGAATAAAAATAGATGAAAAATGAAAGTGTTCTGACAATGAAAATAACATCTTTGAAGCATTCTGTGAGCACTTTTCAGGGATATGGATTTGGATGATGATGTTATTTATATTAGCAAATGCAATGAGAGTAGCTATCACCTTCTAATGTAAGGCTTCCTAATCTCACGTATGATAGGCTCAAGCCTAGGCTAATGTTTCACATACTCTGTCCCATTTTATTTTTATAAAGGTTCTAGAAGTTTGTTTTTCTCATCTCCATTTTGTATTTGATGATAGGCACACACAAATCTACTTACTATGTTGCCTTGAGTCTCATCACCTACAAATGGCAGAGGTGTGTTCCAAACTCTGCATTGTGTTTTAACAGAGCAAATATTTCTTTCATTGTCTAGGGTGGTAAATAAAACATGTGCTTTTAACAAATGCAGTTATTTCTCAAGTGAAGTATCTGTTGTAGTTTTTCACTTCTTATTTTCAAGACTCCTTTCGAAAAGTCACAAGATTACTCCAGCTAAATAAAGAGGAGAAAAGTTGTTTTCCTCATTAAATACCCTGGGGTGTTCATAGTCCTGTGAATGTCTACACGGTGTGACTTGGGTGAAATGTGTTATTGAAGCAGCCCAAATGTTTCATGTGTATGTCGGCCCAAATATTTCATGTGTGTGTGTTGATGGGTTTGGCCCTGGGATCTCAGAAATTCAGGTTGTTTCCTATCCTGAAATTCTTGAGAGTTATCTGGCTCAGAACTGTGAGGTTTCAGGGAAATTGGCACTGAAGGAAAGGTGAAAACCCAGTTGGGGAAACTGTGGGAAACCATAAACGTGATCTCCTCCTAATATCAGTTTTCCTTCACAGTTGGTACTCATTTTTGATTCAAACACTCAGATCCCAAGGGATGGAGTGTTACATAAACAGTATCAGTAGCCATTCTGGCCTATACCTCACAAAGAGAAGGGGGCATAAGTACATAAATAAATAATGTAATATGGGACTTGGACAATTTTCTGGCCTTTTGGAGACCACTAAACTGGTTTGGACCACACAGGACTCTAAGGGCTGTAGAACAGCACACCACAACATGGTGTCCACTTAAATCCGCTCACTGCAGTGTAGTTTGCCAGGAGATGGCTAACAGGAATGCTCACAGTGTTCAGCACAGTCTGATAAGTCACTGGAAACTCTAGCCCCCCTCTCCACTCCAGGGTGGGCTGAGGATTTATTTGAGTCTTAGGATTCCTGAAGTCTAGTGTGAGGACTTCATTTACCAATGTCAGTGGGCTAACACATTAGCCATTAGATGCAAAAATGTGCAAAACAAGAGCCAGCATATTTTAGAAAATAATAGTAAACTTAATTAACTTAAAGCATTATAATGTCCTTTGTGAAATTATACTGATTATAAGTAGTATATTTTATGTATTCTTTTTATGTTTATATGGATTTTAAACATTTTTATATTCCTAGTAAATGTATAACAAATTCCAGACACAGTATATCTTTGAGTCATGGAAGGAGGGACGAAGCTTTTGGTATTCTATAACACAATAAAGGAAGTAAAGTTTAAATGAGATAGAAGAACTTCAACCCCCATCCCTCTGTAAGAATAAAGATTTTGATCATCTGCCTTAAGTCCATATTATTTGTTTTGTTTTGTTATTGTTAGTGTATATTAACTGTGTGTGAAAAAATTGGGTGTTATTAAGATAGGTCCAATTTATGGATCTCATTTTATGTCAACTGTTCAACTGTGATTCCACAGACTTAGAGAAAACTCAACTTGCTAATGCTAAACAAATCTTTTTAGTAGTCCAAGATTTTGAGGCAATTGGCTTAATTGTGTATCCATTGTAAAATAGAATGGTATTATTTTCTGGTTTCTTTTCTTTCTGAAGAATGGCCTCACTGGTACAATTAAATTTTGCTTAATTCTATTTATGGTAAGGATAGACTACAAAGTCAATGATAACCAAGCTACCAATTTCTGAGTAAACTTTATGTAAACACAAAAATTAGGTCCATTTCTCCTAAACTCTCACAGCCATTTTGATTTGAAAAGTTAGGAAACTGCTACTTCAACAAGTAACATAAAATGATAAAAATAACAGTACTATATACAATAAATTTAAATATTAATTCTAGTCATATGGATTTGTACTTTTTCCTTTTTTATAAAATGATTAAACAATAGTAATCTATGTGGGTATGATGAGAAATATATAGTACAATTGGTGTCAAAAATTTAATCTTTAGTATAAAGGAACGCCTCAATATTTAACCAGATAACTTACCAAATTTATGATTCCTATAAGTAATAGTTCTGAGATTTCCAGTGACTGGTTTACCATCTGTGATCCTGGCAATATAGCAAGACTATATGGTTCACTGAATAGTCTGAACTCAGAGAGGCATAAATATTATAGTTGTATTTTTCTCTATTCATTACCTTTAAATGCTGTATGAAACCTCTCTCTATTTTTCTCTCTCCCATCACCCCTTAAAGTTACCTTCAAGATGATCTACAGTATTAGACCCAAATACATTAAAATATAATTTTGTGTTATCAGCTTGAGCTACTAATATACCCCTTTTCAGCCCTGACTTCTCTATTTTTCATCAGCATGTCAATATTTATTATACTCCCTTTTATAGCTACATTGTAAAATACCTTTTCTATGACTTGTTTGTTGTCTAAGTGTGCAGACATTTGTAAAACTCAATCAAGATGAAGAGTGGAGAGATGAGTAATTTAGAAAACTCCACAATATTTCTCCTGACTTCGCATAATTTCTGGCCATGTTCACTTATCTCTCTCTTATTTAAAGCTGAAAATGATACCCATATTAATTATCCAGTTCTGGGCAGCAAATTATGACAAATGTGGAGAATAAAGCAAATCGTATTCATTGTCTTATTCAGTAGTTGATGTAGATGATCTCTCTGATAGATTATTGGAGCTATATTCAAGGAGTGAGATGAGTGCAGTGTTATGTCAGGCTTAGCTGGAATGGCATATACTTTTGCTGGCCCACTTGACTTCCTTGTGAGTCAGAGAGAAGGCCAGATGCCACTCAGTAGACGAATGGATCAGGAAAATGTGGTACATATACACAGTGGAATTTTATCCCTCTGTCAGAAAGAATGACATTGTCCCATTTGTAAGGAAATGGAAGGACTTGGAAAAAATTATACTAAGTGAAATGAGCCAGACCCAAAGAAACATGGACTCTATGGTCTCCCTTATTGGGAATAATTAATACAGGTTTAGGCAAGTCATAGCAGAGCATCACAAGGCCCAATAGCTATACCCTTATGAACACATAGGATGATGCTAAGTGAAATGAACTCCATGTTATGGAGACAATTGTTATATCACAGTTGTAACTACTTTCAACGTCCCATGGGTATCTGTAGCTTCTATTATTAATGATGGTCTTGTATCACCTTCCTGTGGTTGTACCTACACTATCTCTGTAATCTTATCTGAGTATATTGGAAACCATGTATACTGGTATTAGAACTAGGAAATTGAAAGGGAATACCAAAATTGAGAGACACAGGGTAAAAAAAGTCAAACAACTACAAAAGCAATACTTGCAAAACTGTTTGGTGTAAGTGAACTGAACACCTCAGGGGGGGAAAGGATAAGGGGGAGGGGGGTATGAGGGACAAGGTAACAAACAGTACAAGAAATGTATCCAGGGGCTGGGGATATGGCCTAGTGGCAAGAGAGCTTGCCTCGTATACATGAGGCCCTGGGTTCGATTTCCCAGCACCACATATACAGAAAACGGCCAGAAGTGGCTCTATGGCTCAAGCGGCAGAGTGCTAGCCTTGAGCAAAAAGAAGCCTGGGACAGTGCTCAGGCCCTGAGTCCAAGGCCCAGGACTGGCCAAAAAAAAAAAAAAAAAAAAAAAAAAAAAAAAAGAAATGTATCCAACGCCTAACGTATGAAACTGTAACCTCTCTATACATCAGTTTGATAATAAAAATTGGAAAAAAAGTAATAAAATAATCCACATATCTAAGAATAAAAAAATTTAAAAAAGAAGGCTTCAGTTTCTTGTTGCCTGTCAAAAGCTCTCCTCATTTCCTAGAGGAGCTCCTATCCATTCAAGTGCCCTATAAAGCATCTTTTTCTTCAAGCCATCAAAGATACATGATTCCAGAAATACAATTGTTACAGTGCTTTATGTTGTGTTATTCCATCCATGTATGCTTTTTCCTAACTTAGTCATATTGCTTATAAACAATGTAGCAAATTATAAAATAGAAGCAAGTCACACTCAAAAAAGAAAAAAATACAAAAAAAAGACTTATTCATCTGAATATGGGGCTCAAGAGGAATATTCTAGAATATGCAGGATAAAAAACTACATTATTAAAATATAAGTAGTCATTAATCCTTAGTGAATGTTGTTAGACTTAAAAAAAAAAAACAGAGCTTCACTGTGTTCTAACAGAACTACTCAAAACAACTTTTGGAGGTACAAGAAATCAGAGAACTTTGAAGAAACTAATGATTTACTACAAGTCAGTTTACATTATTGCTTTATCTTGTCCCCATTCCTACTTATACTTTCTTATGGGAAAATATTTTTTTCTGCCCTAAAGACACTGTAAAATCTATAAGGACTTCCACTAGAAGTGGTCATAATTTGACAGAATTAGCACTGTAGATTTGATTAATTGAATAACTTGAATTTTACAATTGAAATTCAGAGAAGTAATGAATATTCATGAGCATTTGAAGGACAAAAAGGGAATTGATAGTGGGTTTTTTTTTTTTTGTTGTTGTTGTTTTTTTTGCCAGTCCCAGGCTGTGAACTCAGGGCCTGAGCACTGTCCCTGGCTTCTTTTTTGCTCAAGGCTAGCACTCTGCCACTTGAGCCACAGCGCCACTTCTGGCCATTTTCTGTATATGTGGTGCTGGGGAATTGAACCCAGGGACTCATGTATATGAGGCAGGCACTCTTGCCACTAGGCCATATCCCCAGCCCGATAGTGGTTTTTTTTTTTTAATATGGGGTTTCATACATATGAACTATAACATAGAGATGTTCAACCTTTCCAGAAAAAGTAAACTTTCTATGCCAGTCTCATTTTTCTCTTTGCTACTATATGCCAAATATTTGCATCTTCATCTTATATCCTTTCCACCTATTCCATCCGTCTATGCTATATATGGACTTGATATTCCTTAGATATATTTCAGTTATACAAAATACTAATGCTATGACAATATTTGGATATGTAGAGGTTATCTGGACTCGGAATACTGTACATGCTTCTGCCTCTTAAAGTTTCTTAAATTTTCCTTCAGAGCATTGCATTTTGTCAATAAATGTAGGTATGTAAATGGAAATATAAAGTTAATTTTTGTTCACTTAAAGCCCTCTTCTGTAAAAAAAAAAAAGACATAAATCAGAATAACTTTGGCCAAATACTGTACCCATTTTTGTACCTCTAAATGGGTTGTTTACAATGAATGATGCATTGCTTTGTCTAAATTCAAATGTGTTTTTATTTTTCACTTTTTCATATTACTTGTACATTTTAACTACCAATATTAAAATAGAGAGGAGGAGCCTCTAAGTACTAAATTCAAATTATCTACCTCATGTACCCATTAATTAATATGAAATGTATGTATTTTATGTGCTAAAATTTTGCATAAATATCATTAGCATAATGATTATAACCTTTTATCAGAATAAATTCTTTGAAACATCTGATATTTAAAGGACAAAAAAAACAGTAACAAAACATAAGAATACAACATGGGAGGATCAAAAAAATCAGAATTCTTTTCCATTTTAGTTTTTCTTTTCATTTAATATAAAAAGTTTGATGTGATATGTTTTCAATTTGTGATACTTCAGATTCCATATTTAGTAGCTCAGTTGTGACCTCTATTTGAAATCTGAATACTTTGTTTTCCAATGCTAAAAGGACATAGGAAATAGGCACTTGAAAGAAGACAGAAGCTACACAAGCATGTGGTTCACTTTAGAGCTCCCCTATACTCCAGTTACCCCTATACTCCAGTCTCAGAACACATGTGCTTAAGGCTTCTGAGAAAGAATCTTTAAATAGAACCTCAATTCCAATATTCTGTAGTCATGAAATAAAGTTGTTTAAATTAACACTAACTTTCTGTGCAACTACAGTTCTACTGGGGTAGAATGTTGACTTTGTGTATAACTCCCTTCTTACTGTGGCAGAATCCTTTGGACACTGACTAGTAAAGGATATCTAATTTTGGACCTGAAAGGCAGTAATTGTATCAGATTTGGTTTTCATCCAAATCCAATTCTCTCCTATATTGTATATAATCGCTATAAAGCAAAAGGTCAATCACAAGCCCCTACATTCTGTGAATAGTTTCAGAGTTAGGGACAAAATGGAAAGAATAAAAAAAAATGACTGTAGAATCAAATAACTAGCTATCTCCAGAAAAAAGCAAGTAAAACATAGATAGAAAGCTAAAATAAAATAAAATAAAATAGTATGGTAGATGTAGAAAGGAAAACATGGAAAGAAAAAGCAAGTGTAAGTGTGTGTGTGTGTGTGTGTGTGTGTGTGTGTGTGTGTGCAGGCATCAGTAAAACCATTCAGAAATTGAAAATTGAGTGTAGTCTTTTCTGTGGTACTCAATTGCAAATGTAGCTATAGAGTTAGATAGATAGATAGATAGATAGATAGATAGATAGATAGATAGATAGAATGATACAACAGGAACACACATACAAATAATTTTGTACATATATTTGTGTATATTTGTTTGTGTGGATATATAGGGATATATTTTCCTATTGGTGAATGTAGTCTGCAAAGCATATTTTTATTAAAAATGAAAATTCATAAAATATACAAGGTATAGCTCTAGTTTATATTTTAAAGGCATTCTATAGAAATAAGCCTTAATATATGTACATGTTTACATTTTTATATAATTTATATATCCTAGCACCTATATTTCTGTATAGAGGTGTACACATGTGTATACATGTGTATGTATGTAAGACAGATATGTGTTAAGAATGAAATAAACATATGTTATATATACATATTCTATTGTTATTCATATCCATATTGCACTGAAACAGTAAATAGAGTCACAGTTATGCATGAGATATTATCATAAATTATTTCTAGTCAAAAGTCAAATAATAAACATCTATATTACTGCCATCCCAAGTCTATTTCCCTAAGGAACTGAATTTCTCTCCACTAACCTCCTCATGATTACTACAGGAGCTTTAAAATCCTCACATGATCCCAACACATTCTATCCACAGCCTATTCATTTAAGGATGAAAAACAGACACTAGTTTAATCAATTCATTTATCTTCAGATTTTAAAACTTTAAGTCCATAGCCAAAGTCAAGTGAGGGTTTCACTGCCATTTAAAATAAAATTCAGTCTGCAGTAAATGAGAATAAAGCTACTGAACATAAAGAAGAAAGAAGTAAAAATCATTGTTTCTGGGGCATCATTTCTTAGACACAACTGTATCCGTGCACCTTTATCTAAAGCTTAGTGGCTTAACTCTATCAGGAAAACACATTTTCCTTTTGCCAAAACATATTTAAGTTAACTTTGTCATTTTCTTTTAAATAAACAGTGAAGGAGAGTGATTGTTGGAGGGGATGTGGCCAAAAGGGAACCCTACTTCATCGTTGAAAGGAATGTAAAATGGTTCGGCCATTCTGGCAAGTGGTATGGAGATTCCTCAGAAGGCTAAACATAGAGCTCCCATATGACCCAGCAGCCCCTTTTGGGCATCTACCCAAAAGACCACAAACAAGAACACACTAAAGCCACCAGCACAACAATGTTCATCACAGCACAATTTGTCATAGCTAAAATATGGAACCAACCCAGATGCCCCTCAGTAGATGAATGGATCAGGAAAATGTGGTACATATACACAATGGAATTTTATCCCTCTATCAGAAAGAATGCCATTGCCCCATTTGTAAGGAAATGGAAGGACTTGGAAAAAATCATACTAAGTGAAGAGAGCCAGACCCAAAGAACCATGGACTCTGTGGTCTCCCTTATTGGGAATAATTAGCACAGGTTTAGGCAAGTCATAGCAGAGGATCACAAGAGCCTAATAGCTATGCCCTTATGAATGCATAAAATAATACCAAGTGAAATGAACGATTGTTATATTACTGTGGTAATTACTTTCCCCATGCCATGTGAAACCATAGCTTCTATTGTTGATGATCCTCTTGTATCTCCTTCCTATGGTTGTACCCACACTATCACTATATCTTACCTGAGTACATTGGAAACTGTATATACTGGTATTAGAACTAGGAAAGTGAAAGGGAATATCAAAATCAAGAGACAAAGGATAAAGACAAACGACTTCAAAAGAAATACTTGCAAAACTGTTTGGTGTAAACCAACTGAACAACTCATGGGGGGAGAGGGAATGGGGGAGGGGGAGGGGGAATGAGGGAGGAGGTAACAAACAGTAGGAGAAATGTACCCAAAGCCTAACGATGAAACTGTCTCTTCTTGCAAAGTTTTTCCACGGCATTTTGTCATTGCAGATTCCCTTTATCTTTTTAATATCAATTCAGTGGTCATTCATTTATGAAATCTTCTAAATTGCAAAGCATAACTTTCTGTGTGCCAGACTCTGTGCTTTCCTATAATTTCTATTGCTGCTCACTGTTATAATTCCCTGTTGGTTTTCATTTCCTCATCTTTTTGTATTAAGACAGGAAACATATAGTTTGCATTCACTGTCATTTCTCCAACACAGACTTTGCTTTCAGGCACTCAAACTACAATAATTAATTGAATTCAAGAAAACTTTATAAGCAAACATAGTAAATGTTTGAATTTTTCTTTATTTTGTTCCAATCATAATTTTAAGTTATGCATAGTAATTTCAATTTGCTTGGTGTAATATAAATGGATATATATCACATTATTAATAGAGTCCATTTTACAAATAAAAAAATAGTATGGTAACTTTATAGACAATTATGCTTAATGTTATATACATTTAACAAAAGGTGTCATGGAAAATTCTAGGATTTTACAAAATGAATTCATTAAATCCCCAAAGCAATTCTATACAATGATAGTTATATAGTAAATATTCACTTTTTTAATTTTTTTGGCTTAAATTTAATTAGTCTGACAACCAAGATATAATTTGTACTTCTCAAATGTCATGAGACTGACTAGCTTTTAGTTGCTTTGTTTTCCAAGAAAAACAACACTTTTTTTATGAATTGAAAAAGAAAATCACATTCAGTTCACATGAGATGAACAGTTGTTTTAAACAACCAGGAGGAAGTGCCCTTCAGTGAACAGTTTGTCTTGATCACAAGCCAAGGAAAACAATTGCTCTTAAAACCCTTCCCTCAAATATTTCATGTTTTAGAATCTTTTGGGGAGTCTTGAATAATGTATTGAATATTAAAGTGGGATTCTTTTTTTATGATGACTCTTGGAAGGTATCTTTTTGAAAAGGACTATAAAAACTCTGCTGTCAATGGTACAATGTAAATAAATGTCCAAGGTTTGTTGTATGTTTATATATTATCATACATATGTTTATGTACAAAGCAACTTAATTTTACCCTTCCTTTCTTCACTATTTTTTACATATAAAGCATAATTAGTTATTCATGTTTAGATAAAGAATAGTAGCCTGTTATAAGGTTTCTATTGTGGCATTCTATATTAAGCATACCAACATGTGAGTTAAAAAACAGACTATGAATATTTACTCTCAAAAACTAAACAGTAAGGCTCTCACATTAGTTACCCTGGCACAAGGTCTTAAATATATATTACTTGTCTCCTGCCAATTTCCATGGGGATACAATAAAAATGTTAATTCAACCTACAAATCACATTAACATGTTGGGAATAGTGAACTGTATATGTCAAAGTAATGTAGACCTGTGTGGCCTATTTCCCAAGGATAGATTTAAAACATAATGCTAAAGCAATAGTAAGGAGAGGTATCCTGCTTATTTATACATTTAGCTTTTCTTTTTTCCCCATATAATATTGTTTTGTACACCACTATAAAACCACTGGGCAAAAAGGATTTTTTGACCCAAGTAAGACCCTTTTCCTTTAGGATATGGATTCAGACCAAGAACTTCCTGGTAATATTCCATACATCCCAACATCTGTCCATCATACCATGACAAGGGACCATCTCAATTTTATAAAGCCCTTGGTCCTGGCATAACAAACACTGCGCAAAGACCAAGACTAGTCCATTGCATTCTAATCTAAGTGGGACTCTGTTCATTTCTTCATAGGGTTACATCTCCCAGACTTCCCTGGTTACTTAAAGCAGATTTCTTTGTAGGCTTCCTGGAACTCAAGACAAAATCTCAACAAAACCCCTATACATTCACATTCTCTAAATGCTTCCTTTCCTTGCTTGCTGAAGGTAAAAACATTCATTCCTACTGAACAGCACTGGTTTCCTAGCACTTCTCTCAAGCTGTGGTCCTGTCTCATCAGTGTCTTCTGTACCATGAGGCACAAAGGTAGTAGAAGTGTCCTCAGCCTATACCCTGTCTTGGTGCAAACATGCCCCACATATACTTTGAACATAACCAGTTGTCTTGCATCTCATTGTCACCCCATCATAACTCAATAAATTTCAATTCCAAGAGTTTTATTATTATTTTCTTTCTTTCTTTCCTTCTTTCCATTTTTCTTTCTTTATCTCCCCTTCCTTCCTTCCTTCCTTCCTTCCTTCCTTCCTTCCTTCCTTTCTCTCTTTCTCTCTTTCTTTCTTTCTTTCTTTCTTTCTTTCTTTCTTTCTTTCTTTCTTTCTTTCTTTCTTTCTTTCTTTCCTTCTTTCTTTCTTGTTGCCAGTTCTGGCTCTTGGACTCAGGACCCTGAGCACTGTCTCTGGCTTCTTTGTGCTCAAGACTAGCACTCTACCTCTTGAGCCACAGTGCCACTCTGGTTTTTTTTTTCTGTTTATGTGGTACTGGGGAATCGAACTCAGGGCTTTGTGTATGCTAGGCAAGCACTCTACTTCCAAGCCACATTTTCAGCCCCCTTATTATTTTTTCTTTTTCTTTATTGTCAAAGTGAAGTACAGAGGGGTTACAGTTTCTTATGTAAGGCAGTGAGTACATTTATTATCCAACTTGTTACCTCTTCTCTCATTTTCCCCCACCTCCCCCCTCCCCATTTCCTTCTCCCTGCCATGAGTTGTTCAGTTGGTTTACTCCAAATGGTTTCATAAGTATTGCTTTTGGAATGGTTTGTTTTTATTCATTTTCTCTCAATTTTGGTATTCCCTTTACCTTCCTTAGTTCCAGTACACTTATATACAGTATCCAGCGTTCTAAGATCTTCTGCTATGACTATCCTAAGTATGTACTAATTATTTCCTATGAGTGAAAGCATAGAATCCATGTTTCTTTGGGTCTGTCTCACTTTACTTAGTATGATTTTTTCCAAGTCCTTCCGTTTCTTTACTAATGGGGCAATGTCATTCTTTCTGATAGATGCATAGAATTTCATTGTGTATATGTACCACATTTTCCGGATCCACTCATCTACTGAGGGGCATCTGGGTTGGTTCCATATTTTAGCTATGACAAATTGTGCTGTGATGAACATTGTTGTGCTGGTGGCTTTAGTGTGGTCTTTCTTGTATTCTTTTGGGTAGATGACCAAAAGTGGGACAGCCACCTTATCTTTAGCTCTTAGTTCCTTGACATTTTTCTCCCTAATGGTCTTCACTCAGCCTTTATGAAATGGTAATTTCATTGCCATTACTAGTAAATGTTACCACTGCCTAATGTGAATCTTGAAGAGTCCTAATGTAACTAATCTCCTCAAAGTAGGTTTCATGCATGGCTTAACTTGTACTACAAAGAGCTTATAAAAAAGAAGAGGGAAGTGGTCATATGAATTCCATTCTAAGACCACGGCCAGAAGAAGCCTAACAAGTTCTTAGATTGTCAGACACACTGAAAATTTTTTCTTAGCCTTTTATTCTATTAGCCCTTCAATAGATGGAATGAGGTTTTACCATACTAGAAAGGCAAATCCATATTGTTTTTCAGTCTACCAATACAAGTGTTACTCTGATCCAGAAATAGCTTTCCAAACACATTCAAGATCAATGTTTAGACAAATATTTGAACACCTTGTGAACCAGTAAAACTGGCATATAATACTATACAGCATATATTGTTACTTCTTTATTGATATAAAAAGAAACATTCAGAAAAGAAGCAAGAGAACTTCTACAAACTTCCTCCATACAACCACTAACCAGCCTTTGATGTAAAACTACCTTATACCTACTACATTTGAATGTTATACACACTCAAAAACAAAGCCATCTTCTTCAATTGTGCAATACATCATATCTATCTTTGTCTTTGAAATAATCTTTTTGACAATTTACTATCTGCTTGGCCATATCTCACATTAGGCATAGCCACCTCTACTTATGGATACAATTATTTTTCTCTTTAACTGATCAAACTTTTATAACTGTACTTCCTCTTGACTACTTGTGTTTCTACTTCACATCTCTTCTTTAAGACAAAACTTGTTTTGTACCATGGTCTTAATATTCTTTTCTCCCATTGTCTCCTAAACCTATTCTAATTGATATTTGTCCCAAATACTTTACAGATTATACTCTGCAAAACTAAATCCAGTAGTTCAGTTTTCATTCCTGTTCCAGTGAATTCTTTTACTCTTCTTAAGTTTATTCTAAGTACTTGTGACCATCTCACATTCTACAGACATGTGATATTTAACCATATGTCTGTATCCTAAGAGGTCAGCAGTAGACAACTTTGTCATTGTTCAGATGGCACAGACCATGCTTACACAAACTTAAGTGATACAGGGCAACAAATCCAGGTGTTCTTTTAATACCATCAGACACAGTCAACACATGTTGCTTGGATTTGTTTTTGACAAACATGACACAGTCATAGCAAATGTTTTATAAATAAGAGAGTCCTCTAAAATAACAATAAAAGTGTAGTACAATAAAACATAAACCAATAAAGTATTCACTTATTATTATGATAAAGGAATGTAAGTAAACATAATATTGCTGAACTTTTATACGTCTTAAACCTCAGTAGGTTCCTTCAAACTCTCAACCCCACAAACACATGACTAATGTACTCTACTGTGCTGTTAATAGGCCACTATATCACTAGGCACAGGAAAGTTTCATCTCCATTACAACCTTACAGAACTATTATAATATATGTGGTCTCTCACTGAGCAAATATCATAACACATTGTATTGCTGGGTATGTACTTATTGAGTAAGTACTTACTTATTGCGCTTCTCTCTTTCTCACTGGAAGTATAGTCTGCAGGAAGATGAGGAAAAAAATCTTTCAGTTATTTTTTACTATGTTTCCCTTAAAATCTGCAAACAGACAGTAACTGGCCAATGAATAATTTATTAAGAGATAAATAAGTAATGTTAAATTACACCTGATATTTATTTCAGGAAGCCAATGGAAAGAGAAGGAAGATATCCATTTTCCTCCACTCACCTCCCTTATATAACTCAAATCATTTAGGAAACCCCAAATTCTAAAAAAAACCTGCTGTTTGTGTTTTGCAAATATTTATGAGTAAAAACAAAGTCACTACTTGTGAAAAACTTGCATTTTCTTGACCCACCTTGATTCTGATACAGTAGGACTATGAAAGACCAATTACAATCTGCATTTTTAATAAATCTTTACTTTTATTCATGTCTTTGAGGCAGTTTAGAAGTGATTCAAATGGAGTGACTTGCATAAATACAAAGCAGGGAAAAATTTATCATTATAGCTAACATGCTGAGATAAAGGGAATGTGTCTGGTCTGAATTTTTGATAGACATTCTTCTCAGGAGAGTTCAAAGTATAACAGTGATTTTCAAAACATACTACAAAAACTCAGTTTGCTATCACCCTCAGGGGATATGAAGACTTGGATTTTAACAGTAAGATTTTGGCAAATCTTCATCCAAAAGCAATTGTTTCTTTACAACATTTCTTTATGATCACTGTGGAGAACTTCAGCTTACTGACTTAAGAAGAAAAAGCTTTCTTGGTTCCTGGTACCTAACAAGAGCTAATACTAGTCAGATGTTTAGCATTCTATTCTTATATTCTTTATCATGGATCAATAAAGAACTAGATATTGAAGTTTTCATCAGAATTTTGATACTTTGTTCCTCCCATGGCCACTTGATATTTCATAGATATCTGCCTCTACAAAGATATTTTGTGTATTTTTCTCTGTGAGTTAATTACTTAAGAACAGTAGCTGCATCATAATAAATGCTGTCTCATCTGCATTCAAAACTATTCTCTAGCTTGCAGACAGTAAAGGAAAGACTTCTTAATTACACCGTTAGTTCTCACTCACTAACTGACCTATTTTCAAATAACCATAAACCAACAAACACTGTATTGTATATAACTTAACATGTCTATTCAAATCAGTGTGCCTATCAACAGGAATGTATCCATTTGTAATCAATTCTATCAGCAACATTTGACAGCTCCTATTAATATTACAAAAAATAAAAAGGTGAATTTGTAGTATTTTTTTCTTATAATCCCGTAAAATTCTAAGGTCAACAGCTAGTTGTCAAAAGAAGTATTTTTTTTCTCACTATGGATTATTTCAATGAAAGAAAAAAAGCAATTGAAGATAAGTTATAATGTGCCCTACATTATGCCGTTTCTAAAACAAAAGCAGCTTTGATATTACAAAATCTATAATCTGGCTTCAGATAGGTTATAGCAGAAATGCAAGATCACACAATCTGCTTTTAATTTTTTTTTTTTTTTTTTGGCCAGTCCTGGGGCTTGGACTCAGGGCCTGAGCACTGTCCCTGGCTTCTTTTTTTTTTTTTTGCTCAAGGCTAGCACTCTGCCACTTGATCCACAGCGCCACTTCTGGCCGTTTTCTGTATATGTGGTGCTGGGGAATTGAACCCAGGGCTTCATGTATACAAGCCAAGCACTCTTGCCACTAGGCCATATCCCCAGCCCCTTAATATTTAATTTTATTACAAGAGTGACATTACAAAGAAAATCTCTTTAGATTAAATATTAAGGGGCTGGGGATATGGCCTAGTGGCAAGAGTGCCTGCCTCATATGCATGAGGCCCTGGGTTCTATTCCCCAGCACCACATATACAGAAAATGGCCAGAAGTGGCGCTGTGGCTCAAGTGGCAGAGTGCTAGCCTTGAGCAAAAAGAAGCCAGGGACAGTGCTCAGGCCCTGAGTCCAAGCCCCAGCACTGGCCAAAAAAAAAAAAAAAAAAAAAAAAAAAAAAAAAAAAGCGAGGAAAAAACAGAAGTTTTAAAGAGTGATGGAACTGGTAGAGAGAACTTTTCTAGTATATCTGAGACTGACTACAAAACCCCACGGGCACTAAAAGAAAACATATACCATTATTATTCTAGATATAAGGGGGCTCATTATTCACAATTTCTTCTTTTACAGAGTTTTTTTTTTTTTTTTTTTTTTTAATTAAAACCATGCAAGAGAACTAAGCTAAGCCAGTAGTACTAAGATCACAATCACCATTTAGGTCTAAGAGGATTTTACTTTGAGGAGCTGACTTAAGTGGTCATTCCCCTGAGGGAAAGGATTTTATTCTACATGAGTGTTCCTGAATGGCTTTTGATACTCTATTTACTTAGAGAAGATGTGTTGTTTTCCTGGTTGCATTCCATGATGGGGCCAAGATTTGTTTCCAAGAAATGGTTTTATATACAATAATTCTTGGTCATGCTAAGCTTTAATGTCATTGAACATATTTATTGGAAGATTGATTTTTACTAGATAAACAATACTATCCCCTGATTCTTCACACATTTTCATTTTATAAAATTACTTTAAAATTTTCTAATCTATTCACCTAATTAAGTCTCTCTCTTGTATTCTTCTATGAATAAAAATGAGATATAGTATACCAATTTCAAATAATACACTTCAATTTTAAATAATAACTTGTCTATAGAGCATTATAAAACAGTCTTATTATATATACATATGACATATATGATATTTTACATATATTTATATGTATGCATATATACGTAAAGAGAGTAAAAGCTAGTGCTCATTTCCTATGGTCAAAAAAATAGAAATTAAAAATAAAGCTACCATATAATCCATCAATCCTACTCTTGGACATTTTTCCAACAGAGCACAAATAACACCACACCAAAGCTACTAGCACAGCCATGTTCAGTGCAGAATTGTTTACCATAGCCAAGATATGTAATCCACCCAGATGCCCCTCAGTGGACAAATGGATCAATACATACACACACACACACACACACACACACACACACACATATGCAATGGAAGTCTACTCAACCATCAGAAATGATTATATTGTATCATTTATAAGGAAATGGAAAGAGTTGGGAAAGAATTATATTAAAGAAAGCAAGCAGGATGCAAAGAAACAAAGGTTGCACAGTTTTCCTCATAGTTTCCCTAAACATACCTATAAATCTACCAGTATACACACACACACACACACACACACACACACACACACAGAGTTACAATAAATTATATACTTCTCTAGACATTCACATAATGAAGCCAAAGGAAGATATGCAAAGAAGGGGATTACAAAATCTCAATAGGCATATGATTATATAAAATACTATTTTATGAAATTCACTCCAAGAAAAGAAAACAAGAGTCATTTTAGTTGCTTTGTTTGTTTTCTATTCCCTTTATTTTTTGTTAGTTTGTTTATCTTTGGGAGTGTAAAGCAAGTACAGAAAAGGCAGAACAATAAGTAAACAAATACAACACTGGTATTCATTAGACACTGGAATATGAACTGTATGGAATATGAACTGTACATCCTATGGGAGGAAAAGGGAGGGAAAAGCCAGGATAGAGTGATGGAAGGGAAGACATGGTTCAAAAAAATTGTACCTCTGTAAATCACCTGTACAATAACAATAAAAATTTAAAAATCCATATTCATATTTATACAAATCCATAATTACCCAATGTAGTATATATTAGAGCTACATTATTGTTTGGAAAATGTGCAATGGATTTCCAAGCATGAAAAATTCAAGTTAAAGTCAACTTGCTAGACCAAATTCATGACAATGACCATGCTGGTATTCCCACATGTATGACAAGCATACAAAACACTGATTCTATATTGATCTCAACATAAACACTAAACTTATTCCCTAACCAGGAGTTAACTTTTGTAAACTGTTAATCAGAGAATAATGGACTTGTAATAAAGATAAGACCTCCAGAATAATTCAATATTTCATTCAAGAGATATTTTTAGAGTAGGCCTATCTTCAAAGATATAAAGTAATAGCACACATATTCCTGATAGATTGACTAGAATAGGACAATTCAGTGATAGGACAGTTAAGGTTGAGACCAATTAATCTCTCACCAAGGGGGGAAATAATTTGTCTGAGTTAATTTACAGCCATAAATATGCTACAGTTTAACATCAAGAACTATATGAACTTAATGATTGTTCAGAGGTTTTCCCAAAAATACCTTTAAAATTTGTAATACTATTTTTATTTCTCTTATCAAGAAGGAAAATATCTGTCACTGTGGATCTGATATTCATTATTGTCTTCACCATCTACATACATATGTGTGTGTATTTGTGTGTCAAAATTTTTTTAAAAAATCAACTATATTACAAAAATACATTGGGAGAATAAATATCCCTGAACCAAAATAATCAGTGATTTTTATTATAAGTAGCATATGTCAAAGCTAATGCGTGCTTTTAAAATATTGTCATAAAAGATCTTAAGAGCAAATACTCTGATAATTTCTACTTACCAATTCATACCCATGCAAATATTCCTACCCATAAGTACTTAGAATGATTTTTTCCTACCTAATCTTTTCATGTCTATAAGCAATTAAGATTGCAATTGGGAGATTAAATGAAATGAGCAAATATTTATTAAAAATGTGGGTTACTGATGATGTCTAAGTTTGAAGTCCACTACATTTTGCAATAACCGATTATAGTCATACTGCTGTTCACAGTTAACATTTGCCACTAGTTCCAGGCTTCAAAAGGTTTATAACTCAACATTAAATGTATGTTTAGGTTGAAGAAGTGAGCCTTAGAGAAATTGCTTTTGTGAAACTGAATTAAAAGGAAAAATCAAATTTTGTTATATCTTTGTAAGATAAAAATGTTTGACTTAAAACATTTTATTTCACAACCATTATACCACTCTGATAATACTGCATGAGAAAAATGGTGTAAATATAGGAATTACTTTCTTTTTTATGATCTCAGCATAGTTTTCCTTAGTACTTCAGTGTAAGGTATAAGAGTACATTAAATTAAAGATACAGTATCCCTCAAGTCATTTGAGATTTTCAGGTACCTTGCATTAAATTTGACAAAATAGTTTCCCTTATGAATTGCATATTGACTCTCCAAACAAATTTCATACATGGATACACACACACACACACACACACACACACACACACACACACACACACCCCTACATGAAGAGGCCCAAATGATATGTTTGGCCCAGCTGATTGAACAATAGCTACCCAATAGAGTCTTGTACTTGCGTTTAGGTATTTTATATTAAAAAACACTACTCCCAGTTCATTTCTGTCAGTGCAAATTTTCAACTGAAAATGGTCTGCACAGCATTGGAGTTTCAGGTACAGACTATAGAAAAGCCATACTCATTAATGCTATTTCCCAATAGTCTCTGTTTTCTTTACTTCCTGGCACACAATAGAAGTTTACTTCCTGGCAACCCTGTGGTTCAATGGCACCATGTGATTAATTGCATCCAACGATTCAGAGCTAGAGTGTTTCATTATCAATGCAAGCCTGTCAATGCTATATGGACTTAAGATCTACAATACAGAGTCACATTGATTTCACTACCTTAGACATAATAAGTAGAAACTGACTAGAAAATGGGGCTTCCAAATAAGTTATTTATTATAGGGTTATTGGACATAATAAAAAGCCATTGAATGCAAAAATCAATCTCATCAACCAGAATAAATTGTTTAGTGCACTCACACACATACAAAAACAAGCATGTTTTTGGGGCTTGGAGTAATGGGAATGAAGAGTTTTAACTTCAAAGCTTTGTGCCCAAGGGGCCCACAACCAGTAGTACATAGTTCTCTGGTAACTATAGCTGCTCTCTTATTTGGTAGTGGACTGAATTCAAATGAGGATTTTCATCTCAGTGACACCCAAGCGCTTCTTTCAAATGTCAGGAGGAGTGGGGGGCATAATTTTGTAGACTTTGTGAGCAAAAGGCATCCAGGCATAGAAGCACATGGTTTATATTATTTACAACAAGAAATTTCATTTCTGTTATTGGTTCCCCTAGAATTGGTTTGCTATGGTCAGTTTTATGCAAATTAATTATGATAGGTTAGTCCTACATGCTACCTTTGCCACTCTACCCTTTAAATGTATTTAGAAATGTGTGTGTATGTGTGTGTGTGTGTGTACTTTTGTGTGTTTAACAGACAATCAGGTGAGACAATGCATACATGTAGATAAAAAAATCTGCCACTTAGTCTCATATTTTATCTTTTCTTTTCTTTTTTTTTTTTTTTTTTTGGTACTGGGGATTGAACCCAGGACGTTGCACTTGCTAGGCAAGCGCTTTGCCACTGAGCTACATCCCAGCCCTAGTCTCACATTTTGAATACTTCTATACTCCTAAATACTTCCACAACTATCTTTTTTATTTGGCAGGAGAATGATTTTCAAGAATTAAGGCTGTGGCAATTTCACCAGTCTTATTACTTAAGTCACTACAGTGAAAGACTTATTCCAGTAATATTCAACAAGTTATATACAAGAAAAGACTACCTTAGCTGATATTACTAGTATTAATGTGCTCTTGGATATGTCTTATATAAACCATAAGAAAACAAGTCATCCTCTCTAAGTAATGACTCCTAATCTTTAAAATAAGGCTAATCATGGCAACTACTAATTTATGAAGAAGTGAGAGAAATAAAATGCAGATGAAATATTCATATTATGAGAGGCAGCACATGTGATAATTTCTGGGGATACATTTCTAGATATTCTTGTAAAATATTTACATATAATTGCTATTTGAATTGTGCTAAAATCAATGAAGAGATTTTGGAATGAGAAGACTGGGTTCAGTTGGTGTCTCAGGAAATAGAGTAACTGATTGGCATTACTATTTCAGAAAAAAAAAGTGAGATATAAGGATTCTTTCTGTCGAGAGCCCTCACAAATAGCATTTCCCAAAGGCACCTTAGGTATTTGACTCATGTCATTTTCATTCCTTAATATTAACTGGCAATATGAATTTCGTGCACATCTGTAACTAATACACTGCACACTCCGAACTTTTAACCTATTCTCCCAAGTTTTCTTGGAATTGCTCAACACCTACTCCTACTACCAATGCATGTTGGAGGTAGGTTACCAGGATCAAGTGCATTTTGCCATGGATTTCTTTTGTCTTGCTCAAGTTCATGTAGCAAAAATAAACACATTTGCTCAAACCTGCTCTATTTACTGTTTTTTTTTTTCTTCTTCAACCACTAGATTCATATCTTCATTTTTTTTTCTTGAGTTTGGGCAGAGATCAGCCCTTTAACCAATACTCCCTTTCTGTCTGTGTGTTCATGGTTTTGGGTATTTTTCTTGGTCAGTCTATTTCACCTCTTGCAATATTCTTATTCCTAGCAGTACCACTGTTTCTGAAGTTGGAGTAGCTCATAGTCTGTAGTCGGTCAATAGTTTGGATTTTTAACTCTGTGAAGTAACATTTTAATTTGCATTTAAATAAAGTCTGTATTTCATCAACAATAAGAAGGCATTCAATTCATTTTCCTAAGGGATTTTTATACATTCATCCACCTAACAACTAAGTTTACTTACTAAATACCTAAGAGTAAAGGAAACATCCATGGAGAAATAATATATATAAAAGTATCCTTCAGTTAATTTGTGGTCCGATTGAAGAAATAGAAATAAATCTATTAACCATTTTTGTTATTTTATTAAAATACCATCCTTTTGCTTTCACTTTTAGATTAAACAGATTTGGCAATAGCCAATACATTTTCACTATGTAGAAAGTCTGAAAATAAAATATTCATCTATGAGCTTTTAAATAACAATTTTAATGTTTAAAAAACCTGATAATTTTCTCTTATCTTCATTTGATTGTGTGGATAGTTGTTTAATATTGAATTTCAATATAATTTATAGTTAAATAAAACTTAGTCTTCTAACTCCTTACTTTCAATATCCCAGTAGGTGTGAATAAAGAATTCACAAAGAACTTTAAGAAAAAATAATCACTTGCAACTACTAATTATACTTTCATCCAAAAGTTACTATAGTTCTCAGCTGTATTGTCCCAGGTGTATGCATACTTTACAGATTTCACATACCTGACACCACAATTATGCACACCATGAACAGCCAAGACTTTAATGTAATTCAGTAGGAAGCTGTTATTCACCAAGAGTTTTGTTTTGTTTTCATACCTTCATAACCACCCTCAGATCTATTTCCCTGAAGTCCTATTTGCCCCCAGCTCCATCCTAAAGAAAGCCTCTCTTTGTGATTTGAAACATTTCACAGTGTCTATCACAGTGGCTAATTTTTCTTACTGTTAATACCAATAACATGACATATTCCAGAGCTCTGAAGTGTTTAGATAAGATTCTGTGGGGGTCTAGAATTTTCCAGCTTTGTAAAAAAAAAAAAAAAAAAAAAATTGTAATGAATCATAAGGGCAAAAACACATGCCCTGCTGACCATTTGTATCAAATGAGATTAGAACTCATATTCAAAGGCTATTTTCTAGAAGTATTTTCTGAAGAAAAGAGTCATGCAGAGGGCTTCATTAATGCCCCATCAGTTCAAAATAAAAAAAACGGGGAGCAAGTATCTTTGAACATACTAAAGAACAAGACACAACACAAACAGCAGCATGTACATATAAAAACGAAGTGTGATATTTGACTTTGAGTATTGATTCACTTTAATTACCATTTTAATAAAACAGAAAGTAATGGTAAGTTGATTTTATCAGACTTTAATCAGTTGTGCTAACTTACCTGTGCTGTTTACAACGTTTTACATGACAAAGAAAGGAGGAAACATCATCAGCTTACTAGTATAACAAAGAAATAAGAGAACTAATATAATTATATCTAAATATTTCAGAAAAAAAGTCATTGGCTATAAGAATTTAAGCAAACTATCTTTTCCAAATATGATTTCTATAACAAAATTTTATTTAATAAATCTTCAGACATATATGGAAATTAAGACATTGTAATTTTGAGAATGTATTTTAATATATCCTGAGAAATTTAGCAATTATCTTTCCTTTTTTATGCCAGTTATGGAGAATGATCAAAGTTATCCCTCTACCACTTGAACCACAGCTGCATAGCCAGTTTTCCTGGCAGTTAGTTGGAGATAGGAGTCTCACAGCCTTTTGTGCCTGGGCTAGCTTCAAACCCAGATCTCAGCCTCCTGAGTTACTAGGATTGCAAGTGTGAGCCACCTGAATCCAAAAATTTAGGAATTCTTTTTTTTTTTCTCTTTCTTTATTTCTTGAACTCAGGGCCTGAGCACTGTCCCTGGGTTTGTTAAGCTCAGGATTAGCACTCTACCACTTGAGCCACAACACCATTTCTGGCTTTTTCTATTTATGTGGTGCTGAGGAATCGAACCCAGGGCTTCATGCATGCGAAGCAAGCACTCTACCACTAAGCCACATTTCCAGCCCCAAATTAGCAATGCTTCATGCTAAATTTCTAGTTCATTGTTGGAGATCATGCTCTCCACTATTGAAATAAGTTTTTCAGAGGTTTTGGGAAATATTAGCTCATCAATTAATAACTTTTAACATTTTAACTCAGGGGAATAATATTCCAATCTGAAATATGCTCTACTCTATGTCATAAAGTACTTTAAAACTAATTAGCTAGAAATCCTTTCAGATGAGGCATTTCCAGGGATCTGAGTTCCTATGTAAACAAACCAAAGTCCAGTTCAAAGGAACAGTCAAACTCTAGGCCAATCAGTAATCTCCAACTAACCCCTAACCAAAGACTTTCCTCTACTTAAGCATAACTAATCATAGCCATCAACTAACCTCTAACTACCAACTTTCCACGGAGAAAATACAAGTAAGGATACAGATCCACATTGACCAAATATTTTCTTTAATTTTTCAACACAGAACCCATAACAGCCCTCTTCTTATGACCCTGTGTTAGAGACTCCAACCATATGGGTCAGATGCTCTCTGCTTCAAATAAATAATTTAATTTTTATTTCAATTAATCAGGATAATTTCCCCTTAAAAAGTATTATGAAATACTTTTTGTAAGAATTATTTAAATGTCAGTTATTCATGTCATGTTTTAGTGACGTCTTATACTAATCAAAGTAAATAAAAGAGAATGCTCCAAATAGCAATTTTTTAAGTAAAAATCAAAACAAAATTTTAAAATCCTTAGGGAAAAATATATGGGATATCAGAAAAAAAGAAAAGTTTGCTATTATTTTAAAGTAAAATGCTAAATTTTGTCTGCCTCATTTTTCAATTTATGACAAATCATTTGAAAGTGATAGAATAGCTTTGATTATTATCCCAACTGTCCATAGGTATGGATGCTCTTGTATTTAAGTCTTCTGTATGTACCAGAATATATACATCAGAGATTTTATGACACAAGTTTAGGCACATAAAAGGAATCAACATTGTTTCCTTTCTTATTATCAGTAAAAATTAATGACAACATAAATTAATGTAATCTAAATTCTAAATCCTATGCTTTCTTAATAAAGGGAAATTGTTTCTTTAAAAACAAAGTTTAAATAGATTTGCTTCATTAAAATGGAAAACAGTATAAAGGAGGATAAAGTGACCTTGAATGGAGCTAAAATAAACTTGAAGTTACACAATATATTAGGTGCATTTGACAAAGAAGAAATTCAAACTTGCAGTTTATTAACTTGAAATATTAATGGCAATGGGCTAATTTAAAGCACAATATAGCTAAAATTTCTCTGAAATCTACTTATGAAATTATAACACAAATACAATCATGATATTCTTGTAATCTTAAAATCCTAGGAATATTAAGATTAAAATAATTTGGGTCTCAAAAGTTTCATATTTATTTGCAGTAATAACACCTTTACCCCCTTAGCTATTGAAAACCACCATGGGGATCCATAAGAAAAAGTGTAGAAGCCACATTCAGTTTACTGCATTTGCTTCAACTTGCCAAATCAGTAATTAAAAGAAAACATAAGAAGTTGTAGGAAATTATATTTCTGATGAGATACCAAAGAGTAATGAGTTAAGGTGTCTGTGTGTGTCTGTGTGTGTGTATGTGTGTGTGTGCATGTGTGTGAACAAAAACGTAATATTAGGAAGACATGGCATTTACCCGTCATTATATCACACTTGAAATACAATTTATGGAAAAACTATACACAATGGAAAGTAAATCAATTAGTCATTATCCATTGAGCTTTAGGACTATATAAATCTGGAAATAATCATTTAAAAATATTGTGAGGCAAAACTTGAGTTCGCTATCAAGATCACACCGTGTTTTAAATTGTAGAATCATCTTGACAGATGTTTCACTTGAACTACTGAGTTACTTTTTGTTACAAGTATTCCCCAAAGATGAATTACTATTCTGTGAAGCTGTGCTTTAGATAAAAACCTTCTGAAATAGCCTATGAGTTCAATGTACGTTAAGACTTCATAGTCTCTGACTAAATCTAAAAAGCAAAATGAAGTGAAGAAGTAAATCAATTATTCTGACTAACCAAGCAAAAAGTAATCTCCTGTAAGTCAAAGCAGATACCCGTAAAGGCACTAATAGTTCAGATTAAATATACTTTCCATGTTTGTTGAATACAGTAAATAGCATTATTATAGCTTATTATGTTATGTCTACAGACAATATAAAAGACACCTAACTCTGAACACTAATTTTGCCTAGAGATTTCCCATTTTTATATGTTGTCGAAGTATAGGTATTTCTTCTAGGTGATCAAGAACATATTAGAAGAAAATGAAAATGAAAAAAATAATCCTCCAAAATCCTGAGTTTAAATTTTTGTAGCCATAATTACCTATAATGACCAAGACTCCTCCATAAGGACCCAAGGCAATTAAATGCAAAATATAGGCTTGCTCAATATAGAAGCTATTGATAAACTCCTGAAATATATACTTTATTTTATTTTTTATTTTTATTTTTTTTTTCGGCCAGTCCTGGGCCTTGGACTCAGGGCCTGAGCACTGTCCCTGGCTTCCTTTTGCTCAAGGCTAGCACTCTACCACTTGAGCCACAGCGCCACTTCTGGCCGTTTTCTGTATATGTGGTGCTGGGGAATCGAACCCAGGGCCTCATGTATACGAGGCAAGCTCTCTTGCCACTAGGCCATATCCCCAGCCCTATATACTTTATTTTAATATTAGAAAATTTATACTTATATGAGGAAACCTGACCATATAAACTGTTCAGAGAAAAATTTGTAAAATCACGTCATTTTTAATATGTTATGCCATGACAAGATAAATGCTTGAGTTAGAGAAAGGTCTACTTTAGAGTACTTAATAAATTTCTCCTGAGACAATGTATTAGGTGTCTACTTTTGAATGACAAAGTAGCACAAGTGTAGTGGCATAGTATAACATACAAACTTATTATCACACAGTTTCTTTGAGTCAAAAATCTAAGGCTAGCTTAGTTTGATGATTCTGCCCCAAAATCTGTCATGGGACTTCAAGAAAATAATCAGCAAAGGTGAAGGTCTCATCTGGAAGTTTGACTTAGGAACCTATACTCTTCCAACTTCACTTATGCATTCTTGACGGGATTCATTTCCATTTATGTTACTAGGCTGAAGACTTCAATTGATGGTTCTTTGCCTGGGACTGCTGCCATTTCCTTGTTATATGAACTTGTCCAGAGAGCACTTTGCTTTTTGGAAACTAGAAAGAGGAGCATCTACTAGTAAGACAGGATTTTTATCAGCTAGTCAGAGAAGCAAGGTACTTGACTAGTCAAAGAAAGTTAATAAGAGGAAGAGTGTAACACAGAAGCAGGAATCCCATAAAGTTCAGATCATTTGAGACCATATTAAATATGAACTACTACAGAGTAGGCCCCCAAATTCTAACAGAAAGGTAAGAGCAAGAGTTTCCCAAGCAGAATTTCCAAGGATTGATGTAGAAAGTGGCTATGAAATTGAAATAAGACTGAATAACTACAAATTATGAATGATGGGGGAAATATTATAGATTAGTTTGTATCCACAAATGGCTGTAGCCAGGCCATATAACTCATAGACTGGGATGAAGACCTTGATTTTTATGTATAAAGAAACCTCTTAATTATACTTCAGTAGACGAGTTATATAGTTGTACTTACTTTCTATTTGGGTAACTGAGCCTGTTGTGTGGAGAACAGAAGGATGACCCCATATTGATGGTAGTGAGATGGTAATTAAAAACTGTTTGGGATTGAGATATCCATGGCAGTAGAGTAGAAATGGCACATTCATGACCTGCCTTAAAAGATCATGGATGTGGCTGGTCAGGAAAATTGTGAATGCAATTTCTGCTAAGTTTATGGCTTAGAAAATGTGATTGTATCATCAACTGAAATGGAGTGAGTGTAAACTATGAAGTAAACATAAGAAAACCATTTTAATAGGACAAAGTATAAGTTCAATGTGGGGCATGTTAAATTTGAGATACCTGGAGAGCTTTAAGTGGAAACATGAAGTAGGTGGTTGACAAGTCTGGAGCTCAGAAAAAAAGATCATCCAGTATATTTCATCATATTAAATTAATGACATTTGGACAGAAACACTTTGGAAGACAACAGAATAGTCCTGATGAGTTGTAAGTCATTAGACAAGTGACATTATCATTTAAGGGTTTTGTTTTAAATATATGAATGATAAGCTAGAGTTATGGCTCAAGTGGTACAATACCAGCCAGCTTGCCAGCAAGCTAATTTATGTCAGGTCCTGCATTCTATCCCCAGTACTGGCAAATAAATAAAAATAACCAAATAAACATTTTCAAATTTATGACATTCATGACATATTAACCTCAGAACATTACTATTGAATTTCATGGTACGAATTTCATCAAGTCACTGAGCCACAATGAGCTTCCTGTGAATATCTGAGGTCTATTTTCAAATTTTTCCATTTATAGCTTAAACACATTGTATAACTGCACAAATAATGTATTTTCTGAAAAATATTCAAAATGGTCAAGGATTAAATAATTTCTATCATTCAAAATTAATACTCAATTTAACATCTAATTGGTATATTGAAGATAAAAAGCCTATATTTGTGAATAGTTTAATTATCATTTTATAAAAAGGAAAAATGACTAAAATAAATGCAATTTATAAATGTTTTGTTACATTTTTAGGAAAATAAATCTGATACTGACCAGATAACAACCATGTGTTTTCAAGATTCCTTTAACATATTCATGCCTAATAATGGACAATCAAAATGCATTTTAATAATTTCTCAAAATAAGGTAAATGAAAAGAAATCATCCCTTTTTCATGTTACACCAGGCCAGAAGAATCCAACACTTCTATTTAGAAACAAAAACATTGCATTGGCCTAAATTATCTAAATTGCCTATTTTTTTCTTTAACATTTACCTTTGTTGCTTTAAAAACCAGCCTTGATTAGCCCTATTATGATTATAGAGTTAATGTGCCTTTTACCAAAATTAACCTTATTGTAAAATAGACAATCATCTTAACAATATTTGCATATCTGTTTAGTGTGAGAATTTGTGAGTTGAAATGCTCATGACTTTTTAAAAAGCAACAAATTCATTATCTAAGCATTATAATTCATATCGTAATATACAAACATGAGCAACTGCTTAAGCTATTAAGCAAATACTCCAATTTGAATTTAATTTTGCTTTGTTTCCTTCATCACAATGATTCATTTTCCACAGCAGATTTTAAATATGTAGTTGACTTATTTTCCTTAGACAATTAAAGAGAAGCTATTTTTAGGAAAATAACTACAAAATTTCCACAGTGGAATTCCACACTTGGCCTTTCTTGGTAACTCCTTAATTATTTTTTGCTTACATTTTTCAGGATAACAAACATGGTACTATCTAAATGATCATTCTGTTTCTCCTTTAGCTGCCCCTTCCCCAGTGGCAATTTACTATGCTCACTGGGTGAAAAGATGAAAATTACTAACTGGACAAGATGGAACTAACTTCCCCTTCCATACAGAAAAATATATAGGTGATGCCATAAAGACTAGCCAGAGTGGAAAAGTGGATTAACACAAATTGTCCATCTATGTTAGCCTTGCAACAATAAGACCATCCTATAAAGTTTAGAGAGTTTACAATTTTATTTAATTTTGGCCAAACTATGGCAAGAAAACAGACATTCATTTCATATTTTTTCAGATACTTGTTGGCATTATAAACTGTACAAAACTTGAACATATTTTTATTTTCTCTAAGTAGTTCTACAAAGATATTTCAACTCAACATGCCAGTTTCTGAGTACAATTTCCCTCCTGTCATAATATTATGTTGTTGTTTTTTTTAACTTAACACAGGCTCTAAGAATACCGTGTGTGTGTGTGTGTGTGTGTGTGTGTGTGTGTGTGTGTGTGTGTGAAAACTCCATGTGTTCTATGGCTCCATTATTAAAAGCCAGAACATTAAGAAATATTTTAACCTATCAAATTTTTCTGTCAACTAATCAAGCATTTGGCAGCCTGTAACTATCACTTCTTCTCACCACAACCTTATTTGGTATAAAACTAAAAACAATCAGGTGCCAGTGGCTAACATCCATAATCCTAGATAGTCAGGAACATGAGACCTTGTGGTTCAAAGCCAGCATAGGCAGAAAACATCTATGAGACTCCATCTCCAAATAGCCAGAATAGTTCCAGAGTAAAGATCTGGCAAAGTAGTAGAGCACCAGTGATGAGAAAGGAAGAAGAATAGGACTATGAAGTGAACTCAAGCCAAGGTACTGGCACAGAGAAACCAACTAAAAGTTTAGCAAATTTCATTACCTCTGATTACTCTATAAATTATATGCTTTATGAAAACGAATGTAAAAAGTAATGTGACTTCTTTGTACAATAATTTAATAATAAATATAATATGTTTCTTGACTATGAAATGTGTTATCTCTTATTTATCATATTTAATACTTTTGTCATTACTTTGGTTATTTTATTGTATTTATACAAAATCTGAATTGTTGTAATATCTTAAATACTTGAAAATTATATTGGAATATAATTCATTATAAATCACACACTAGCATACAATGAAGTCAAATCCTGACTCTAATTGAAACCAAATTGATGTTATGAAGTACCGTTAAACAGTATATATATTGACAGAAGGCTTAGATTGTCATTCTGAATATATTTAAGTAGGTTCACATGATAAACTCTTTACATAATGGGAAATTGAAAACACAGTTACAAATATAGCTCCTTAGAGATTCTAGTTTTGAAATTCCATTGCAAAACCTAACCCTTAAATGTCCACATTGATGCAATCTGATGAAAGCTAACATGTTATTTTCCAGTTTAAAAAAAAAAGTAGGTAAAGTAATTTTACTGGTCTAAAAGTAATGTGTGTCCATGAGGCAAAAAAAAAAATATCTTTTTTCAAAGCTGTGTTCAGGGAACAGAAAGAGATTAAATTTAAAACTCCTCTTAAATACTTCATGGAATGACATTAATAGCAAGTCCAAAAGGACTTACACTAATCTACCCTTTTAGCTAAACTAAGGATTTAATGAAAATGGTTCCTGTAATGGAGGAATAAAAAGGTTTACCCCTTCAATGTTGTTTTGTAGGAAATAGCACCAGAGGTGATGTTGTGTGCTGTTATGTAAGACTGCGTACATTGTATTATCAGCAGAGATGGAATGAAATAAATTTGCATAGCATGGTAAGGAAGTCAGCTCTGTTTGCAAAAAGATATTTCATGATTCCTTCTATCTTATCAAGAGGTGTATGGGAACTATAAGTCCGAGAATATTCTTTGTATGTCTTAGCATAAGCTACAAACCAAGTTAAAAAAATAAAAAACTAGAATGAAGGAACCTCCTGCTATCTGCTTCACGTCATTAACCCTATTCAATACCTCATTTAGTCTCATGAATTCTGCACTACAACAAAATAAGTTTTAGAAAGTTTTCTGATCCCTGTGATTAAGGCAAAAAAGTCTTTCTGTCTAACTTAGTCAATTGGAAAATGAATTTCCCACTTCACGCTACAAATTTATTATAAATAACATTTGCATTGTGCTTTTCAGTAATGTTATTATGATTATGATGTGATGCCACTCGAAGGTCTATGAGCAGGTTCCTTGCAGTTTTGAAGCAAGAATGTCTTTTTGTTTTCAAAATGAGGGTATGGTCATACTGGTGTATCTAAAAATGATATAGAATAATTAATAACTAGTAGATGGTATATTAAACATGACATCTTTGTCAAGACCTATACAGTACAATAGGGCAATTTAATGAATCAGTAGGTAACATTGTATGATAAACAATTCTCAACTTCAAACGAAATTTAATAAAATGGGACTGAAATAATTTCCTAACCAGTACTAATTTGTGCTGGAAACTTGTGGCCAGCCACGTGTAATCTTAACCATTCTGGAGCCAGGAACTGGTAGCTGGAAGTTTGAAGGAAGTTGGAGCAGTAAAGCTCATGTGACTCCATCTCCCAAATCACCAGCAAAATGTTGGGCTGGAGGCATGGCTTAAATGGCATACTACCAGCCAAGCAATCAAGCTGAACAAGTAGTAGGTCCGGACTTCAAATCTTGGTACCAGAAAAGGGGAAAAAACAAGTCCAATTTTAAAACTTTAAATCTGCAAGTGAAAAATGAAGTAAAAAATACTCAAATACTATAATTACTTTCTAATGTCTTGATGGCTGTACTAATGTCATCCCTAAGAAACAGAAGACAGAGGGCCTAAAATATCAAGGAGTCACAGAATGGGCCCTGGAGAGCCTAATAAAATTTCTCTATCTCCTAAAATTTCTTCTGTCTCTTGCTGCCAAGAATACTACCAGTACTCCCCAACATAGCCTCAAGAAACTGGGCATCTTTTCTTAAATGTAATTTTTTTTCTTATTTATTGTCAAAGTTATGTACAGAGAGGTTACAGTTTCATACATTAGGGCCTTGGGTACATTTCTTGTATTGTTTGTTACCTCCTCCATTATTCCCCCCTTCCTCCTCCCCCTTCCCTCTCCCCCAAGAGTTGTTCAGTTGGTTTACACCAAATGGTTTTGCAAATATTGCTATTGGAATCATTTGTCTTTTTATCCTTTGTCTCTTGATTTTGATATTCCCTTTCACTTCCCTAGTTCTAATACCAGTATATACAGTATCTAGTGTACTCAGATGAGATACAGTGATAGTGCAGGTAATTTTTAAATAATTAAGTTCATTCCTGTTAAATGATATGTATATAAAAACAGACTTACACTTCATAAATTTTTTCTTTGATTAGAACTTAGATAGACATGAAAATTATGGCACCAATTGTGATGGATTTATCTGTAGAGAAATTTGTCAGATCCAGATAGATAGTTTTGACTTCTTCATAGCAATGGTCTATGTATATAAAGCTGAAAACAAATAACCTTACCCTGAAGAAAATGATAATTTCCCCCATAGTTGTACTAACATCAATGTTTGCTCTAAAACAGCAAGACTACAGGTAGTATGAATGACTCCATTTTTCATTAAAAAATTTTATGCATCTTAAAGGAACCAGGTTTCTACCTTTTCATTAATTTCTTAGGGCCTCTTCTGTTCTTTAATGGAAACATACAAACAAAAGCATATGAGTATACAGACACACATACATACATACACACACGCATACACACACACATACACACAACTTCTTTCATGCACACTATTTTAAAAGTAGATGAAGGTACAACAATTTAATACTAACAATAAAATTAAATTGTGTTTCAAATAACCTACCTCAGTAGAGTAATAAAAGATGTGCTCCTTTTTCAATTTAGCACATCACAATTTTTTTTAAAGATTGCTGGTAACCTTTACTCTGGTTTTATTCTTCTTGTCCAAGCAATGTATTCCTTTTTTATTTCTACACAGCACTGAGCCCTTCTGTCCTTTTTATGTTCACGCAAATTTTTTATGTTCACCAAATTTTATGTTCACCCAACCTGGGCAGGTACAATAAATACTTCTCCCACTGATTTCAGTTACTTTCCTGACAACAAAAAAGCAACAAGTAAAACGAAAAAAGTAACTGATCATATTTATGGCTCCTAAACTAACCTCCTGATTTTCATTTGAGCTACTCTATGGGTCTTATTAAGTATGTCCTAAGCCCTAATCACATTATTCGTACAGTTTTTCTACAAAGTGGGCATGTGAAATCCTAAACCCTCATTCTTTCCTATGTTACTGAACAACAATTCTCTTCAGGATAAGATTTCATTTAAGAAGTCATTTCCTTTTTGGGTTTTTTTAAGTCTACTGGAAGCCTCTATGGTTATCAGCTGTGTATAAGTGAGGACCACTGTCCACAAGAACAAACCTGAGATTACTAATTCATTTCACATGGATCACCTAACCGCTATCAAAAAGCATTTGCTCTAGTTTATAGAGAGCTAATATCTGAATGAAATTGGGTACTCAAAGTTAAAGGCTTAAACACCAGCCCCTTAACTCCTCTGATCTGTATGTGGAACACTTTTCATTAATGACAGAGTGAAAAGGGTTATGAATTCCAGATTTCCCACACACAATCCAAGGTGTATGCCCAATTTACTGAAAGCTAAGAGCCATCTCCATTCACATGAATTTGTTCATTTGCTAGTTCCTGCAAAAACCAAATGAAGTGGATATATGAGGAGGCAATCATATTGAAATTTCAGGCTAAATTACAACTAGATCTACTGTGTTTGGGGAATGTAGCGCTTTGTTTGAAATTGGAAAACAGTGTTAGATGATGTCTCTATAGTAACATGAGTTAATGCCAAAGAGCAAAGAGTAGATGCTCATGTGATTATACAATGATTAAAATCTAACCATCCAATGGAAAAATGGAGACGTCCTTAAGCAATGAAGAGATTTGTTGAAGGAGCTCATCAAAATCTGATATTTCTTTATTTCTAAGGGTATGATATAGAATGTTTGTCTCTCTCCCAGGTACTTGGAATTGACAGCAGCCGTTGGCATTTTTTGTCACCACTTATTTCTGCCTCCATTTTGACATGTTATATTCTTCCTTGATCTCTGTGCTTGTGTCTAAATATTCCTCTGAATTGGAAGGCACCACAATTGTAAGAGAACAAATTTGTATTATTTTATCCTACTTAGCTTATGATATTTATTAATACAGATCTAGGAAACTAGTGTGAAAATTATGGGATAGAGACTGAAATATTTACAAAAGAAAAAAGTATTCATGGTTTAGAAAGGGAACCATATGAAGTTATTCTCAAAATTCTGACCAGTAATTCCCTTACTCAGAAGAACAAACAGGAGGGATTGGGGAGGGGGGGGAAAAGGGGAGAAAAATGTGGGAGCAGTAACAAGTTTGACAAGAACTGTAACCTCTCTGTATATCACCTTGATAATAAAAAGAAATGAAGAATAAACAACAAAAAATTTCCAGCAAAGGGAGATTATTCCAAAATCCACTGAATGTCTAATTTCCAGGCTGATAGTAGCTTTTATAAAGTATAACATAAAAATTGTAATTTGAAATATGAAATTTCCCTCTTTTTCAAATTTTCTAGGCCCTTCTCCTGTAAAAGTACAGTCCTGCTCTTCTGTGTTGATGGCTATTTTCCTAAACATGCTTTGTGTTTCCTCATTTCTTCTAGCCATGCTGGAATTTCATCTTTCTCTCACAAGCCCAACAACATATTTAAATCCTAGTTAGCATGAAAACTCTTTGATAAACAAGCTACTGTCCTAACTATCAACTATATGAAATTTGCTTTTGTTATTCTGCCCTACAGTTTTGTTTGTTTTTTTGGTAATTTTCCTATTGCTTTTCCAGTGCTGTGTTTTACCATGTGGTAATATGAATGTTTATTTAATCTTCATCACTACATTAGAAAGCTCTAGGAGCAGGTGGTGTTCCCACCCATCTTTTATGCCCTGCTATTATCTCCAGAACCTAGTTTTAAAGCCTTCATATACTTGGTCTTCAATAAATATTTGCTGAATTGATTCTAAGTTTGAATTAAACAAGCATGTGATCCATTGAGTTGAAAAATCACATTGCAGATGGTGAGGTTGCATTGTTTGCTATCACTACACCAGTAGAGCAAGGCATGTGCTCCAAATTCTCCACTTATGGTAAGCACAAGAGAGAGAAAGGATTTTCATAAAAAGATTATCTACATAGTAAAAGCAACAGAGAAACTGGAAATTGCTCTTTTTTGGGCGGGGGTATTCTACCTATCTCGTGATAATTTATTTGTCTAAACTGCATATCTTCTAGATTCCAATGTTAGATGCAAAATAAGCTAATTTGGATTTGCAAAGTGACTTAACTCACTAGTGTATTATTACTATGTAAGCAGGTGTACATGCAACTACAAATAAATGCTTGCTGATAGAATCCCAGCAGGGTTTCTGATGACTTTTCATTTTGTTGAACCTTACCCAGGAAATTGCTGTGTAAAAGCTTTTCTATTAGTTCTTTGCCTGAAATGTCATTTAGCTACACCTGGCCAAATCCATAGCCATTATACTAACTATACCAAGAGGACATTCCAAATGTCACATTAGTCCTAAATATTCATTTCATCGAATGTATTATTGAAAATAAAGAAATATACATACATACATACACACAAATTTCAAAAGACCCATGTTAAGGAAAAGTTAGTATCAACAAAACTTGTAACAACAAGGTGAGAGTTGTCAATATTTCCATAGAAAAGAATCCACACTATGAAATATCAACTCCAAAATTCAAGCTATTATGTAATAATATGTATGTTTGTGTACAGCTAGAAATTGTACTTATTCTTAAATTTTGTATTAATTATAAGCCTTAATATATTTGCATGGGAATAATTCAAACTTTTAAAATATATTATATTATACTAAAAAGCTAAGAATGAAAACAGAAGTATGAATGTCATACTTTTGTGATCACATCTATCCATTTTTACCATAGTAAGCTATGTCATGTGATCAACCCCACTATGTATTCACCACATATAATAATAATGTTTATAATAATTAAAATTCATAATCAACTTGGTGTTTAAGAAAATTTCCATCAACAAATGTTCATTCTCTCTCTCTCTCTCTCTCTCTCTTTCTCTTTTTCTGTCTGTCTGTCTGTCTGTCTCTCTCTCTCTCTCTCTCTCTCTGCTTGTCTAATCCTGTTGACTGGAACTCTGGGTCTGGGCAGTGTCCCCCAGCCTCATTTGTTCAAGGCTAGCACTTAACCACTAGAGCTACAGCACCACTTCTGACTTTTTCTGAGTCATTTAGTGGAGATAAAAGTCTCTTGGACTTTCAGGCTGGCTTCAAACTGTGATCCTCAGATATCAGCCTCCTGATTAGTTAAGAGTACAGGTGTGGGCCACTGATATCTATGTGTCTAATTAATCCATAGTGAGAAAAAATGCAGTAAGTAGAGAATGTAAGATAGTATTTGATTTCAAATTCTTCACACTATTTTGAAGTGAGAAATGAAAAAAATATGTATGAAAGGACATAATCAGAAAAATTGAGGCAATACATGCCAAAAGCCAGAATGCTTTCTCTACAACCTCAGTGCCATAAATAATGAAAGGAAGAGTGATACTGCCAAGGGCTGAAGGGGTCAAGGAAGTGCCCAAGGTAAGATGAACAGATATCCTGACTATAGAATTTGTTCCTATCTGCCTGGCAACATGATAAATATAGCTCACTTCCATCTTCAAAATTGTTCTCATCTAAATAATTGTTATGTGTTCATTCTATCATAGGGGCAAATGCACAAAGGTGACTTTCAAAGAAACCTGGAATTTGGACAAGGTAAAGAATTCTAGAAAATTAAGACAGGTAAATAGCATATGCGAGGAAATAAAGAAAAATCACAGAAGTCATTAAGCTGGGAGAAAGCAGCTTGGTGCAATGAGCCCTTGTTTATATTGTGAACTGTAAACATTTTCATTGAGGCCTAGACTCCCCCAGTTTGATCCAGCTTTGTCCTAAAAGAACAATACAACTTTTTCCACAGCATGTTTTTAGGACTTTTACTGTATTTTGAACACACACCATAGGAATAATTCTTTAGAAACAAAAACTACAACAAACGATCATGCAGTGAGACTTAAATTCCTGTAAGCAATATTATTTTAGAGCTCTAATCCCTCGTGTCACTACTCTACTTTCAGCTTTTTAACAGTTAGTTGGAGATGACAGATTCACAGACATTCTTCTCTCGGTTAGCTTTGAATCAGGATCCTCAGATCTCAGCCTCTTGCGTAGCTAGTATTACAGGTGTGAGTCACTGAAACTTGGCACAGTGAATACATTTTTAAATTATTTTTTTTCCAAAATATTTAAGGGGGGATAATACATAGATTTTTTTTGTTTTATAAGTGTTTTGTGTTTTTTTTTTTTTACCAACATTACATGGAACATACCAAAATGTACTTTTCTGCTAGGCTAAAATTCAAATTTAACTGAATATTCTGTTTATGCCTGCATTCTTCCAGCCTTTGGAGACTTTCCTTGACTACTTTTGAGGAAAACAAAACTCTCCCAGTCTTGGCTCTCAATCTTCAGTTTTAAAAGTAGTTCCTTTTTTGGTACAGATAGTTTTATGACAATTTTTACAATACTTTAGTTGATTTGAGGAAATATTTTCTTATATCCAAGCCATAATAATTTTATAGTTTGAATTGAAAGTCGAAGTCCTATGTTTAATTTTTAATATTATAAAATAACAATAAAGGTACTCAATAATTTCTTTTTTTAATTAAATTTTATTGACAAGGTGATGTACAAAGGGGGTACAGTTACATAATAAGGTAGTGAGTACATTTTTTGTCATATTTGTTATATCTTGATCATTTTTCTTTCCCTTCCCTAGTTCAGATAAGCATATATAAAATATCCAGTGTACCAAAATCATATACAGTGACACAGGGGGTACGTCAAAGGAAATTCACCTAGTACATTAAACATAATGACAACAATAAAATCCTCCTGTTTCCATCTCCTCGAGTTCATTTTGCTAAGCCTCATCATATATAATCATATGTACATAGCTGTTGGGCTATTGTGATTCTCTGACAAGTCTATCCTAGACATTTTTATGTTTATTTAGTAATTGTTTGGTTTTAGAGACAAAATGTAGAGTCATTGACCAAAACATGTGGAATACCATTTGAAAATAAGCTTGTTATTTTACAGACATGATCTCTACTGTTCTCCGTCCCCCACTCCTCCCAACAACCACATATCAGGGAGACCATGTGCCTTTGTTCTTTGTGTTCTAGGCTTGCCTCACTCAATGTTATTTGTTCAAGATCTGACCATTTCCCTGCAAATGCTGTTATTTTATCATTTCTAATCACTGTGTGGTATCCCATTGTTTACAGGTACCACATTTTTTTAATCCATTCATCTGTAGTGGGCATCCGGATTGTATCCATATTTAGGCTATTGTGAACTGTGCAGTGATAAACATGGATGTACAGGTGTCTTTGTGGTATCCTGGAACCCGTTGTTCTGGATAGATGCCTAGGAATGGTATGGCTGGGTGATAGGGTATGTCTATGCTGAGTTTTTTGAGGAACCTCCATACTGCTCTCCAGAGTGCTTGTACTAGTTTACACTCCCACCAACAGTGGAAAAGCGTTCCTCTTTCCCTGCATCCCCTGCAGCATTTGTTGTTGCCTGAGTTCAGAGTATAGGCCATTCTAACTGGAGTGAGGTGGTATCTCAGGGTTGTATTTATTTGCATTTCCTTTACTGCCAGGGATGTTGAACATTTCCTCATATGTTTTTTTTGCCATTTTTATTTCTCCTCCTGTGAATTCTCTTTTAGCTCCTTTGCCCATTTAGTAATTGGTATACTGGGTTTGGAGGGGGTCACTTTCTTGAGTTCTCTGTAAATGATGGATATTAGGCCTTTGTCTGTTGATTTGCTGGTGAAAATCTTTTCGCAAATGGTTGGCTTTCTTTCTAGTTTAGCGGGTATGTCTTTAGCTGTGAAGAAACTTTTTATTTTGTAGTAGTCCCATTTGTCGAGTCTCTCCCCTATCTGTTGTGCCCCTGGGACTATATTCAGGAAGTTTTTTCCTATGCCTATAAGTTCTAGTATCCCTTCTACTCTGTCCTTCAGTAGTTTCAGTGTTTCAGGTCTGATATTGAGGTCTTTAATCCATTCTGAGTTGAACTTGGTACATGGTGATAGGCTAGGGTCCACTTTGAGGTTTCTAAATTTGGCTGCCCAGTTTTCCCAGCACCAGTAGTTGAAGAGACTATGTTTTTTTCCATTGTATGTCTTTATCTCCTTTGTCAAACATCAGGTGACTGTAAGTATGTGGAATGATTTCTGGGTCTTCTTTCCTACTCCATTGATCTTTAGGTCTGTTTTTGTTATGGTGGCTCTATAATAAAGCTTAAAGTCTGGTATTGTGATATCTCCTGTGCTGCTTCTTTTGCCTAGAATTGCTTTGCCTATTCTAGGTCTTTTGATGTTCCATATTAATTCATGGGTTGTTTTCTCTCTTTCAGTGAAGAATTTAGCTGGGACTTTGATGGGGATTGCGTTGAATTTGTATAACATTTTGGGCAATATGGCCATTTTCACTATATTCATTCTGCCTACCCATGAGCGTAGGAGGTCTTTCCATCTTCTGGTGTCCTCTTTGATTTCTCTTTTTAGATTTTTATAGTTCTCATTAAATAGGTCACTCACATTTTTGTTTAGGTTAATCCCTAGGTATTTTATTCTTCTTTTTTTTTTAGCTATTGCAAATGGTATGGTTTCCATAACTTCCTCTTCTGCTTGGACATTGCTGGTATACAGAAAGGGTGCTGATTTTTGTGAATTGATTTTGTAACCTGCTACTTTGCCAAAATGGTTTATTAGTTCTAGAAGTTTGGGGGCTGAGTTTTTTGGTTCTTCAGGTGTAAGATCATGTCATATGTGAATAGGGATAGTTTGGTTTCTTCTTTTCCAATGTGGATCCCATTAATGCCCTTTTCTTGCACCTAATAATTTCTTAACACAATCTTTTCTGCTCATCTGCAGCAAATCTAAATTTTAAGGCAAGATGTACCAAGAGAGTAAATCATGTAATTTTACCCAGAAAACCTTAATTAGTTCAATTCACAGTCACAATCTTATGAAGATATAATTCATCAACATTATATAAAATGAAATATATAACTAGGTATTAAACAATTTGGGGACACACTTCAAAGCCCACTTGATACTTTACAATAGTGACATAGTTGTGGATTTCCAATCTGGATATCCAACCAACCTCAAATTGAGGTTTGTTTGAAAAACAAATATTTGAACATGAACAGATTTTTTTTCTCCCATCAAGATTTTCTAAGCTATTAAAGTACAACAATTATTTACAGTGCCAGTATTGTATAAGAGGACATGCATAGGTTATATTAAAATACTATGCCACTTTAGGTATGAAACTTGAACATCTTCAGATGTTCTTCCAGCGTATGTCTTAAATCAGTCTCCCTAAACACACTGATGAATGACTATGCTAACTTTTGTCCTCATGAAACTTGGCTGTAAAGTTAGCCAGATTATTTATGCTATAATAGTTGTCTCCCTAACAGAAAAGGGAATTTCCATTTCATTATTGTAAAATAGGTTTTATATTTTCCTGAAATGCAAATAAGAATAGGCTGTTGCTTTCTACATATGTCTTTTCTTTTTGGTTTTAAAAACATACTAAATATAAAGGTGACAATATGTTGCAATCATCCCAGCAATACGCTCAGAATATTACATGTTAAATTTTACTCAGTCCTAACAACATATCATTTAATGACTTCATTCAATAATGAGGAACTCCTTACATCATTGAGGCTTTGGGAAATCACACCAATTTAGTCTTCTGACACACAGACATAACCTTTGAAACATTCTACAAGAGACACACTCTCACAACTCATTGTTACATAGTTGACGGACATATTGTGCCTCATCAAGGAATAGACTTTTAAACCTGTTAGGATATTTCAGTGAAAAAAGAAAGGTGTTTATTCTCAACAATGGAAAAGAAAAACAATGTTTATTCTCAATGAGTAAAAAAAATCACAGTAAAAATATTAAAATACTGAATTATCAAGAATTTAGTTCATAATAGCTATGGACATTTTAAGAATACTTTTTTATGCTTTAGTTATTAGAAGTTCTGGAAACTTAAAGAGAAAAATCAGAAATGGCAGTGAATTCTAGAAATTTCTAAAATCTTATAGCCTTGTTTTCAAACATTTTAAGGTTTTGAAACAACATCAGTTGCCCTTTATGGCTGAAAGTCTGTTATAACATCATAGATATCTTTCTTGGCTTTCTTCCCTTCTGATGGTCTTACTATCTGCAGAGAATAGGAGATATTTCCCCAGGCTGAACTATCCTTTGGTTTCCCCCTTTCTTTTGTGATTCACTCTGTACCCCCCAAAATGTTCATTTCAAAGCTCATTTTTGGCTAAAATCTTTAGTCTGAATGCTAACTTTAATCAAATGTAATAGATTGTTGGCAAAATTTGATGGCCAAAAAGTATCTCAATTTCCAGGTTAGACTCACCTCATAGGTATTTGAGTGTGTGGGTGTGTGTGAGTGTGTGGGTGTGTCTGTGTGGCAGTTTAGTAATAATAATACACGGGTGCTGCTTCCTTTCTCATGTTAACAAACATAATATAATGCATTACCCACACAATGTCACATACCTTGAACAATTATATGCATATATAGGAACAGAAATAGCTCCCATATTTACAATAAAATAAAAATTAGAAAAAAAGAGATATTTTCTATTACAGAAAGTGAATCTAAAGTTGAGAAGCAATATAAGAATTAATGATGTACTTTAATATATTAATGATTCACTTAATAGGATGGCCCAAATAAATAGGAACGCAGATGGGGGAGGGGGACAAACAAACAGAAAAGCCAAGTATATAAGCCCCATTACTGAATTGTGAATTTGTAAGTTACAGTAGCATTTCATTGTATAAAAAGTAAAGTAGTGGTAATGTCAACCAAACGGTGACATTGAATTTCCTCTATATCAATCCTCTCATTTCCTCTCTTTCCATGTAATAGTTGTATGCAAGATTTTCAAGATTTTCCCAAGTACACTCCAGGTGTTTTTTCCTGTCCCAGAAAGTGACCATAGAGAAACAGGATAATTAGATACTGGGAATGTTGTTAAGCAGGTTTCTGACTTGTTTTGAGTTGGGTTGTAGAATTTTTATGTTAATTTCAAACATCAAAAGTCTATAATTTCATTAAGATTTTCATTTTGATAATGGATTTGTTTTGTCAAAGCCTATTCATACTGTGACTAAATAATACAAATTAGTTAACGAATTATTTCAGCTGCCAGAGTAATAGCCTAGTAGAATTTTTATTTATTATAAAGAATCATAATCTTGGCTCCTTCCAAAAGCATGAATTTGACATTCTCAAATAGGACCTTTAGCCTATACTTTTAACACTAGCATCATATTACAGTCCCAGGCATAGGCTAGCTTAATTTTGGGTAATAGTGTCTTCTCCATGAAATTCTTCTAGAAACGCATCAAATCCAGACTGAAATGCTTTTCTGGTCTACATACCCTTTAAGCATGTAGCAGATGTGAATTTTGGTCCAGGGATTCAAATGTTTAATGTCTATTTGATTTTTTTTACAATTTTTATTGTCAATGTTATGTACAGAGTGGTTACAGTTATATGTAACGTAGTGAGTACATTTCTTCTCAAACTTGTTACCTCCTCCCTAATTTTTCTCCAACGTTCCCTCATCCCCAATACACCCCCTCTGAATTTTAAAGTTAGTTTACTATGTATTGTCTTGGAAGTATTGCTGTTGCATTGGTTTGCCTTTTACCCTTTGTCTCACCATTTTGATGTTCCCCTTCCCTTCTCAGATTCAGACAATCATATATTAAAATACCCAGGGTACCAAAATTAAATACAGTGACAACAAAGCTAACCCAAAGGGAAAATGAACAAAAGAAAAAATAATAATTTTCCATAGTATATTGCATTAGAAATAACAACAAGACAGGTATGATACCCCATTTTAAAGCCTGGTAGTCATGGCTCACTCCTGTAACTAGTAACTCTGTAATCTTAGTAACTCTTGAGGCTGAAATCTGAGGACTGTGGTTTGAAGCCAGCCCAGGCAGGAAAGTCTGTGAGATGCTCATCTCTGATTCACTACCACAAAGCTCAAAGTGGAGCTATGACTCAAATAGAGTGAAAAGGCTAAGAGTGGGCAGATCCTAGTATCAGTGTGTGGTCATGTGAGTGCGTGCATACGCACCCATGCGCACACACACCTATTTTAGTTCATCTTAACAGTCCCTCTCCCCATCATCTTCTATGGAGCCACACATAGTAAAAAAGAAACCATCCTTCCACCCTAGTGACAACCCATCTGTCTATGTAATGTCAATGGCATACTTGCATCCCTGTGACCTCTTCTGAAGATTTTGTTGCTGCTCTGCTTGTCTCTGCAGGAATGTTTTCATAATGAGGGTAATGGCTGTGTCTAGGATTCTGTCTACAGACACACCCTACACTTCATGACACAGAACATGTCCATCTAAAGATTTGCAATCATATCCAATCACTGTTGTCAATTGGGACACGAATCTTGGCTTCTGGGGGAATTATTTGAATGCTAACTTCATTTTACTTTCCCAGAAGCATGTCTAGAGCTCCCAGCCTTGAGAACTGGCTCCAAATCTAAACACTTTCCCAGTACTGGGAGAAAATATCATAGTACAGAGAGAAATGGAATAATGAATATATTTGCAGTTTGGGCCACAACCTGGGAGTCTCATTCCTCCTCTACTTTGTTCCTTTGAGCATCATGGTTTATAGAAAAAGTGAAACCAAATCTATTAAATGGAGGTAGTGTGCTTTCTGGCCTCAGGGCTTAACCTCATCCCCAGCATGAAATTTTCTGGAGGAATTGTAACTCATAAATTCCATTACACTTTTCTAACCATGTTTTTATGTTCCTCTTTAGTTTTGGTAAACCTCAAAATTCTTGCTTATTTGCTTTCATGAAGAAAAAAAATAGAGTAAACATGGCCTAATAGTTTAAGAAATCATTCTTCACTAATGCCACCAAGCCATTTTTACTTAATGAGCACTTGCTACTTCCCTGTGAATAATAAATCATCCTCTCGATACAATGTTCTATTCCATGTTCTCACCACCTGTATTAACTCATACAAGGTTCCCTATTGCAATGTTCATGGTATAAATCACCCTTCAATCCTTAGTCTTGGAACTGTGCATTGGGGGTGAGGGGGGTCTTAATGCTTATATAGCATCTCATTCTATTAAGCCGGTAAGCTAGCAATGGTTCCTTAAGCCATTCCGCTGATAATTTCTTCTATTAAAGGATGAAGAAAAGAAAAGAAAATGCTTGTCATCACAACTTCTCATTGCCCAAGTGCGTTTTAATCTTTCTTAATTATAGCTATATTGTCGACTATGTTTTAATCTGAGATTCCTCAAAAGATCTTTGTAAAGTGATCAACTCTCTCAAAATGTGTACAAATCTATTATGAATATTCAACAGCACTTCTCTCCTCAGAACAATCAAAATATTAAGCTACATTTTCAAATCAAAATGGGCACATTACTTGTATATTAAGTTTTTTTTCTAGTCCCAAGGGAGACAAAAGTGATACAGAAAAAAAGGAAATAAAAGCCTTGTGGTACGGAATAATATGAATAGCAATATTATTTAATGTTTGTCTCACCAGCTACATTCATTAGCATCATTTTAAATATAGCCCTATACTAAACATATTGAGAAAATTTCATCATTTATGAACTTAAACTCTAAACTGGAATTTGGGGGTAAAATATTATTGCTTACTTTTCACTAATAATACTATGGATATTACTAATAAAAATAATTATTTATCCTGGAACCTATGAAAAATATATGAACATGAAATTTTTCTAAAGGTTATTGTGAAACTAACCATATATTTTTTAAAGTACTTTGCATATGAAGGGATAGTCTGAAATAATACACAAAAGTCCACTGGATGATGAGGGATGAGGGACAGGAAGAGTGGAGAAGATGAAATTCCACCATCTCAAAGATGTTCAGTTTATTGGTTCTACATTTTGTCAGGCAACAATATTTTTAAAGTATTAAAACTGTTCAGCATAAATGTAATGAGTATATGCTGCAAGTGAACAAAATAACTTTAAGGAAATTTTACAAAGGACTTGGCTTTAAACAAAGCAGTTACTGATGACAATGCATCTTGATCAGTGCTGCCCCTTTCAATATGCGCATCCAATCCTTCCAACTGACCTCTTCCCTCACTTTTCTTAAGTTTGTGGAGTATACATTGGTTTTTAACTTCATTCTCTCCCTCTTCTCTTCATTCAACTGCCCCTCTCCCCTTGACTCCATTCTACCCTTTTCAAGTAGCCATTCCCTATTGTATATTTTGTTTTACTTTGCCTCTGCCTTTCTAAGGAATTATATTGTTTAAGTTCTCCCTTGAGGCTACCATATTTCAGTTAATATATTTCTATACAATTACATACCCAATATATATACTTATAAGCTAATTCTTGCTTATATTGAAATTTTTAATAGGTATACTGGAAAGAAAAAGAGCAGAAAAAGAATGGAGAGATATTCAACAACATCTGATCGACTATGTGATTCACTTAAAATTCTGGAGTTTAAATTCATCACTAATCCAAATGAGTTTAAGTCATAGCTGTGAGAGTGTGTGTGTGTGTGTGTGTGTGTGTGTGTGTGTGTGATAGTTATGCTGATATATATACACAAACAATATGTTTTAGTTTGAGAAATATATCATGTAAGTATGCTTATAACAGTTATGTATTTCTTGTCTGCATATATATTTATAAAATGAATTTAAGGGGAGAAGGTGCTACAAAATACTAAAGTGCCATTGAATTGCCAGTTTCAATACAACAAAATTGCATTCCTAGTTCATTTTTTAAGGTGTACTGACGTATTTCTTTTTTAACACATTAAGTGAGAAAATATAAGGATAAAACTAGATAGTATTATGAGCCTGAAGTATATCAACAAAAACATAAGAGAATTAGTATATGAGGTATGTTTTAAACAGAAGCAAGTACAGACCCCATTTGGCAGAGCAAAATCCAGATCCACTGTAATAACGTATTCAAAACCAGAGCTAGAAAGGACATGTAAGATATTCTGTCTAAGCTTTCTACTGAAAGAAAGAAATTAAGCTCAAGATGAATTAGGTACCTTATTCAAATTCCATGGTTACTTCTGATAGAATCAGAACTGCTGCTTTTATTAGACAAATTGCAATGTTGCCTGAACTACAGGAGAGACGAACTTAATAATCTATATCATAGCAAAGTAGTACCTTGCACATAATAGACGCTTATGAACATTAAATGTATGCATTAAAATTAATTTTCTGGGAACTATATATAAAAGAAAAAGAAAAAGGTGTCATCATTTACTGAAAGTGGTAGCATTTTATAGCCATAACTTGAGACTAGTGAATTCCAAATCAAAATTTCTCTTTTCAGTCTTGTCATTCCCATTATTCATGGTCTCATAACTTCATCTTTAAAGTGAATTACTTACTTTTATATTCTTGTCTCTTTTTCCTCACTCAATTAGAAAAACAAGAGGTAATTCAAATTCTTAAGGTGAACATTGTTTCATTTTCCTTTGTTCAAAAACCACTTATACTGACACCTTTCACAGTCAATTCCTCTTATTTAAGACTCCCCTGTGCTCCTTCTTTGTCTTTTATGAGGAAATTTCCTGAGATTTACTCTGTGCTGGGGAACAAAGCCCAGGCAGCTGTGTCTATGCCACAGCAATCTAAACAGCAGAAGCTGTCTCTCTCTCCAAGTCTGGCTCTTGTTTGTTTATTTGTATTGGAATGGTCAGACAGGACCTAACAGGAGCCCACCTGCATTGCCTAAACCCTCGAGTCCGTTTCCAGCATGAGCTTAGAAGCAGAGCCCTGCACGCTCTACTCTGAGTCTACACAAGTTCCATCCACTCCTGCAATGCAACTCTGAACAATTTTAAATATTCCTTTCAGATGCATTTTATGCAAAACTACCACAATATATGGAATATATTTGGACATCTCTGAGGTGAGGGAAATTGACACCATGATGTGGAAATAGAAACAGTTACATATACCAGCTGCCTAGAACTACTCTTAGTGAGATTAGAAATCTAAAGAAAAGAATAATAACAACAAAAGCTTAATTAGTAGCTCAATCAGCCAGTCTTCGATGCGGATCATTGTGAAGAAAATGAGGCTATTTTGTCAAAATAATAATCATGCTTTCTGAGAGCTGTCCTGCTAAAAATATAGCTTCTGCACAGAGGCTACTACATACTCCCTTTAAATATCTCCATTTGGCGTGCACCACTGCTTGTCCTTAAATGAGTAGGAACTGACTAATATCCCTCTAAATAAAAGTAATTTTTGGATTCAAGTCACAGTGCAAATTTAACAATCCTTTCCAGACGAGATTATATAGAATTGCTGCATGTACTTACAAAGTGGACAAAGGAAGTTTGAAGAAGTTAGAAAAAATTTGCTTTTTCTAGCCCTTCATATATTGACATAGAAGAGTGATCCATATGACACTGCACGTAGGTGAGTTGCATGCTGTGCTTTGAAAAGAAAACCTTCTCCTGGGCTGTGAATAGGAGTGCTGCCTTCCCCTTTGAGGCTAACCGATATCCTGTGATGAAAACTATGGTATAAATGCAATCCGCTTTTGTTCACAGCACCGGCAGGTGTTGTTAAAGCCTTCTATCCTAGCTCTGACAATGTTCCAGAAACCTGACCTCCGACAATAGGACAAAGCTGAACAGAATTGTAATTGTGACAGGCTGTACAAACCCTTGTGTTACCTAATAGACAGAAAAGAGATTTTTATGATTTGATTTTATATTGATAATCAGAGCAGAAAATTAGGTATCTTGATATATACATTTACATGTATATATACTTATGTATTAATGATATAATGCATATATACATGTGGTTATACATTTACAATATGTTCTCCAGGAATGTGTATACATATGTACATATACATGCATATTTGTATATATATATATATATATACGCATGCATATATGTACACATACACACAATCCACATAATAATGGAAGGCTCTGGTATCATTTCCTAAATCCAGTGGCTCTTGAAATGCCTTTATGTGATTGCAGTAAAATTTAATATAGAACAGCTAAGAAAATATTGTCATTCCATTTGACCATTCACAACTGAGCAAGAAAAATTGCTAAAAGCAAAGGAAAGGTGAATGGCGAAAGAGTACTTACTTTAGATGGAATATGTATCAGCTTCTCACTACTGCATACTTAGTGGTCTGAAATTATAACCACTTATTTAGCTCACTGTTCTATACTGGTACTTCAACTCTATTCTGACCAGGGATTTTAGCATGTCCTGGTGGGACTTGTTTTTGGATCTGTGATCTTCTGCAGGGTTTTAAAGGTGCACAGGTTAGCTGTCCACTGAAAACCTTCAGTTCTCTTCTGCCTTCTACAAGGCTAGATTTATAAGTTAGACTGTTGACTGTGCAAAGTTTTTGAGGCCCAAACTCAAACTGATCAGTGGCACTACTGCTACACTCTATTCACCAAAGCAAATCACAATAACAGCACTGTGTTAAAAGGTGGGGCAATGTGATGCTAGATCTAAAATACAGCAGCACATGATAAAGTATACAGGATTCTAAGCACAAAGGTGCAATGTGTATGTGCCCCTGATCATATAAAATAATATTTATTAAAATAAACTACAGGAAATTGAAATGAGAGGCTTTTTTCTTTGTTATTGTTTCTGATTCTCTTTTTTTTTCTTTCTATCTTGTTCATTTACCTGTCTTTGGAAGGTAAAGTGGTACACGGAAAGGACACAAAAGGATAAAGAGTTAACAAATGTGGCAATGGTACTCACTAGAAATTATGTTGAAAATGAACTATACAACATGTGGGTGAGGATGGGAGGTAATTGGGAAAGAGCAAGTGAAGGGGTGACATTGTCCAAAAAGAAATGTATTCATTACCTGACTTATGAAACTGCAACCCCAGGGGCTGGGAATCTGGCTCAGTGGAAGAACGCCTGCCTGGCTAGTGCAAAGCCCAGAGTTCGGTCCTCAGCTCTGGGGGAAAAAAAAGAAAGAAAAAAAAAAACACACACACAAAAAAAAAAAACCAAACTATGAAACTGCAACCCCAAAGCAGATAATTAGGATGAACCTCATAGAACAGAAAAATCTTGTGAACCAGAACCTTGTTCTTAAGAAAGCTACTTTCTAAATGTTTGATACTATTTCCAAATGTAAAATGAGAAATAAAACTGCAAACTCTGTGCATCATCTTTACACAATAATATTAATAAATAAAAATAAAATGGGGCAATGAATTCCACCTGTTGATTGCAGTATATTGATAGGAGCAAATTAATTAAGGAGAAATTTTGCCTAAATTTTTGTTAGCAGCCATATAAGGAAATCAAATTGCTGTTGTTATTTTTATCTTTGTTGTCATAAGCATGTATAAAAGCACTCTTGTTATGAAGTGTGATGTATGTGGTGTTAATTATAGACTCCTGAAGTTAGCGACAGGTGATGCATACAAGTTAGTCACTAAGTGAAAAAGCTACACATAGTTATGAACATATGTATAACCTTGCATGATATTTAGATCTGCTTTAAAACTTCTATACTATATGCTGTACATTACGAGCCAAATGATCCCTGCTTTGTTGGCTGTAAACTCACAGTGAAGTGGGGGAAAGAAGAAAAGAAAATCCTGTGTACGGTGAAAAAAAAGATTAGATAATCTTATGGACAGGCAAACATTACAAAGTAGTGGCAAGAAAATTGGGTGGTTGGTTATCAGAACTAAAACATTCTAGTTTGACAACACCTCCAATTTGGATGACTTTCATGTATTTGCTTCACATGTTTAGGCTCATTTTTCTTCAAGTAATTCAAAATTTTGGCTAAACTTGCTCTAATATCTGGTCCTGATTTCCTAAGGTTTATCCATCATAAGGACTAAAAAAAGAGATTTGATCATGCAAGTAACTACAAGATGATGAAAATTTGAACGAAAATACCAAGATTCAGGATATATAATATATTTCAAATACTAAGATTCACAAAAGTCTCTGGAGCCTACATAGGTTCTGTATGTAGGAACTATAACTCTCGAAATATATGTGTTTGCAAGCTAGACAGTTTTCTTCAATAAATTGTCAATTTATATATGGCAAATAATCCCATCATAACTATAATTAAACTTCAAATATATTTGCACTAAATATGAGATTAAAATATTTTCAAATGCATTTGTTTTACAAAAAGTAATCATTGAGGTCAAAGTATTATTCCTCTTCTTTTATATTTGCAAGATACACGAACTGTGGGCTGGGAATGTGGCCTAGTGGTAGAGTGCTTGCTTTGCATACATGAAGCCCTGGGTTCAATTCCTCAGCACCACATATATGGAAAAAGCCAGAAGTGGCGCTGTGGCTCAAGTGGTAGTGTTAGCCTTATGCAAAAAGAAGCCAGGGACAGTGCTCAGGTCCTGAGCCCAAGCCCCAGAACTCCCCACCCCCCCCAAAAAAAAAAAGATACACAAACTGTGATACTGTGATAAGAATTTATTGTATCTTTTGAGTCACAGAATCTGAGAAACCACTTACTTATATTTCCTCAAAACAAATACCATAATAAAAATAATTTCTCATTTTAACAAATGTTAAAACATCCAAGAGGATGAGGGTAACATGCATGACATTTAAACACATATTTTATAACTATATAAGTGAAGAGTGTGGACAAACCCTTAAAATTTATTAAAAATTGCCCATTCCAGTGGTTGTCAAAATCACAGGAACCTAAAAATATACCATTAATACTCTAGAAACTTGTCCAAAATGAGAACATCTAACCTCTCAGACACACCGAGTCACAAACTTTTGTACATCATTAGTGTTTTTATAAGTCTTATCTGATACATGTTAAAGTTTGAGCACAGTGAATTAGCCAGTATTACTTAGTAACACACTTCAACAATAAACCTGAACACATCTGGTTAGAACAAACTCCTTCAGCTGCCGTCCAATCCTTGATAGTTTTTTCCCTTAAATAATTAACAGGTTAGTTCTGAATCTCTGTGTACATTATGGTTCTCTGAGAAATGTATGTGACTTTAGTTTATCAGGAAGAATTTGATCCATGTGTATAATATACAGAATTTAATATTTTCTGAGTATTACATATTAGTAAAAAGCAGTGCCTTATTAGACATTTCTATGTAAAGATGTTTCTCTATATAAAATATATGTTCTGATTTTTAAAAAGGTTGATGCAGAGACTTACACTGTTTTATAATTGGGAGTAATCACATAGTTTAACCTCATTATAAGAAAGAAAGCATTTATAATTCACACATGATCTTGCAAAGCCAGACTGGTTTTTAGTTACAAAATTTAGATGATGATTGTTGTTTCTAACTACCAATTTAGTCTTTGCTTCTTTAAAATCTCTTCTGCCTTATGAATTAAAGATCTTAAAAATCATCTCACTGTTTAAAATAAGAAAAAAAATCAAGTGTTAAAATTAAATGCTTTTTTACTCAAAACAATGGCTGTGTATACACAGCCATTGTATGGAAGAAACAAAAATTTAGATTCTTCAAAGGCCTTCACTCCTTCATATAATTTTTTAAATAAAAAGAGATATCAACTTTTTCATTTTAAATCTTAAATAAAACATGACATTCTGGAATGCAAAAGCTTTGACTAAAAGCTTTTTTTTTTTTCATTTCTTAAAAATCCCCTAAGCATAAAGAAATCAAACTCCTTACCTGAGAAAACTCTTTTTATAACATCACAAAAAGATAAATCCACAAAAGAGAGAGGAAAGAAAGCTGTTGAAGGAGATTGTCATAGCAACCAGATAAGAACAAACTTGGCATAGAAAGCAACCTGATTATTTCTCCTTTTTAATCAAAATTATATATCATCAAGTTCTAACATAAAAACAATTGGAAAAACAGAAAGAGAATTTCAAACTATACCACATGCACTTTAATGTTTATTAACTCTCTCAGCACTTGAAGAAATTGTGTGTTTTTTAAGGCTTTCCAGCCCAATTCTTTCCTTATATTTATACATGTTAAACCAGCAAATGTTGCCAATCACTATATTTTAATGTTATAATTTTCCTGAATAATTATTTATTTTATTACATTTTATTATTTTTAAAATTCATTTTTGTCTTTGAAGTTCATAAACTCTGTTCTAAACTCATTTTCATAATACTCCTCAGCCACAATCAATGCCTTATAGACAATTACTATTTACACATATTTTTCAAAAGTATTCATACTGACTCAGTTTTTGGAAAACTTCTTGATTCATTTGTCTCTGGTCTTAACCTACTCTATGTGAACAATTTACAACAATACATAGGGCAGAAAGCTTTATGAATCAGGCCTTAGTCAGGTTACCTTTGGTTCCCTTTCCTGTATTCTCATGTGTCTAGAGAAGGAGCTGCATTGTACCTGCAATGTACAATGGCCTTGACAAAACTGTTGTTGCACATTTCCATGAGGCCAAGACATATCAATCTTATTTCTTCGGTTAGAAAATCCCTCTGTCCTCTTCAACTTTGTTAAAGTGAGAAAGATGGAGGTTATACTAGTGGCCCTGTGTAAATAGTTCCAAATTCTCAGAAATGAAATTCTGCAGTTGCAGAAACTAACATTACTTCTTTCACAAAACAAAACAATATTTAGGGGCCTGAATGCACAGTACTACTCATAACTTCAGACAAAAGAAATTACCTTGAAGACATACTTCTGACCTTTCTATTGCTATATACAAAACCAGTTATTTCAGACACATAAAATCAAAATTTCCTGATCATTTCAATTCCTAATTGGAACCTGCTGCAAACAATAGGTCATAGCTAGGGAAGGTATAATCATGAAGTGATAGGTCAGAAAAAAACTGAAATTTTATTATCCAATTCCTTAGTGTACAATGAAAGGTACTGCTGAATAGGCAGGTAGTTTATCCTCCACAAAGCAAAGTAGCAGCTAGCCAGTGAGAAGTAGTTAGGTGGCTACATGAATGAGTCTTGTCATTTTAACTGGAATTCTGAGAGCCTATATTTCTTACTGGAAAGAATCAATAGTGACATAAATAAAAATGCATAATTGCACAAAATAACAACACTACATTTATATACACATGTATATATGTGTGTATATGGTATTCTTATTTTATATATGTATATATATATTAAAATGACATATATATGTTTATACATTAAAGGATTATGGGTCGAGTTTTTTACAAGCAAAGACTGAAATTTGATTCTATAGAAGAGGCTCCAGACTTGATCATGCTTCTTTCAAAAGCTAATAAAGTAAATAGGAAAAATATCAAAGGGTATATACCTTAAATGAAAAAAAAAGTTGATAACAATTTATATGACAAAGTAAGTCTTAATAAAAACAGAAATAAATTGAAGTGTTCTGACTCATAGGCACAATCCAATAAATAACAAAATTATTAGGCAAATAAAATTATTTTACAATTGCCAAATATATCTAAATTTTTTATTTTATAGAAAGTTGAGGGTTAATATTACAATCTCTAATATAATGAATAAAGTATGAGTGAAAGACAGAACAGCTAACTTGTACCTCTAGAGCTCGCCTAGGAGGCAACACTTAAAAATAGAACCTGAATAGAAATTTGTGAAAAAGTGATCCTTTGAGGAAACAATTGAAAGTAAACATGTGAGCTATTAGAAACCTGAGGAAGAGAAATCACAGCAAAGGTGGAGTTTCATGAGAGCTCTAACTCCAACTTAAATCTATTATATACTCTCTAGAAGAATAGTGAAAATAGTATCCTAATTTTCAGTAAGAGGTACAGATTTATGTATCCTTCAATTTCAGGAAATCATTGATTACATCAGGTACACAGAGTAGCCTATCTCTATCAGCACAGTGTAGTAGCTTTGAGAAGTGAGTAGTTTTAAACCTACTTACATTACAGATGAGAAATCCACATTCATAGAGGATGGGAATTTGCTACACTTGGCAAGAATAGATAACCAGCAAGGCAGCAACAGGATTACTACAGACAGAAAACTGAAATAATAGTGGAGATAGGGACAATATATTCCAAATTTTATTTCAAAATAATTCAGAAAGGATTTTCTCAAATTTAATATCTACCGCGAATAAAAAAGAAATATGTTTTGTACATGTGTGAAAATGGAACCATGAGCATTGTTAATATTGGTTTGGGAAGGGGGAGAGAGGATGAGAGAGAGAGAGTAATAGAGAGAGCAAGTCTAATCAATCAAGGTACACTGTATTCATATACGGATATGTCAGAATCTACCTACCTTGTCTAATTATTTGATATAATAAAATATGGAGGTAATAGAAAAATAGTAAATGTTGGGAACTGTTGGCTGGTGCCTGTAATCCTAGCAACTCAGGAGGCTCTATTTTGAGGATCACAGTTCAAAACCAACCTGGCAAGGGGCATCCAAGAGACTCTTATCTTCTAATAAATTACTATTTAAAAACATAACAACAACTAGAAATGGAACTGTAATTGGAGTGGTAGAGCACTAGATTTGAACAAAATGAAGTTCATGGTCAAGGCCCAGCCTCTGAGTTCAAGCCCAAGGACCAGCACAAAAAAAGAATGAAATAGTGGTCTTGCTTGTAGTCTTTTGGGTAAATGCCTAAAGGTGGAGCTGCTGTGGTTCATAGGGGAGCTTTATGTTTAGCCTGTTGAGGAACCTCCATACAGCTTTCCAGAGTGGTTGAAGAAGTTTACACTCCCACCAACAATGTCATAGGGTTCCCTTTTGACCACATCCCCTCCAGCATAGATTATAAGCCAGACCACACTAAAACCACAAGCACAACTATGTTCATTGCAGCACAATCTGCATTAGTCATAATATAGAACCAACCTAAATGCCCCTCAGTAGATAAATGGATCAAGAAAAGGTAGTACATATACACAATTGATTCTATGTCTCTATCAGAAAGAATGGCCTTGCCCAATTCATAAGGAAATGGCACAATGTACCATGTGAAATTATACACTTTTTTTTTGTCTTTCTTCCCCATGGTTTTGCCTCTGCTGTCACTGTAACTGATTTTGGTACTCTGGGTATTGTATATATGTTTATCAGAAGTAGGGAAAGGAAGGAGAACATCAAAATGGAGAGACAAAGTATAAAAGGTGAACCAATGCAACAGCAACACTTACACAATTATGTGCTGTAAACCAACTGCAAAACTTGGGAGGGTGACATTGGAGAAGGGGGAAAGGTGGGAGTAAAAGGAGGGAGGAGGAAACAAGTTTGATAGGAAATGTACTCACTGCCTTACCTATGAAAGTGTCACCCCTCTGTACATCACTCTGACAATAATAAGTAAATAATTTTTAAGAAACAATGAAAGGAAGGAAGGAAGAAAGGAAGGAAGAAAGCAAGCAAGCAAGCAAGAAAATATTACAAGTCAGATAATACAAGTCAGATAATAAAACAAACTGTACCAAAACCAACCTTGATGCTATAATGTTAAATATGTTATCAGGAAAAAGACAAGCATCCTTCCTAGTATATGTACATTGTGTGAGAAATTCTTTATCATGTGATTGTACAAGGGAAATTCATAAGTACTGCAAGAAAAATAATCTCACATAACTTGCTAGTAATGCAACCTGAAGCCATATAGACTAGTGAAAATGAGGTATGGTCAGCTTACAGCAAATACAGGAGATATTCCTTCATCTACTTCCCTTGGGATTAAGGGACCAAAGTCATTTAGGGAAATTTTGAGAAAAGTGAAGCCTGGTGAAGGCAACTCAGAAGTATGGCATTTGGAAACATACATTTGCCATCTTTGTTTCAAAGAGGTAATAGGATGCATTCCTCCATGAGGGATGCATTCCTCACCCCAAGAATTAACATTTGTCTGACAGGAGTTATGCTTTCCTGAGAAAAATGCTTCTCCAAACTTAAGGAACTTCCTACCAAAATGCAGATAAAAGGGGCCCTAAGTGAAAAGTCCCTACTTGGAAAACTTTAATAACCCACACCTGCATCAGGTGACAAACCAAAGATGTTAAATACCCCAAAATATCACACTATTAGGATAAAATTAATTTATCAATGGCATTAGATAAAAAATTATTGTGTAAAACTTGACTATGTTTCTCTGTGTGTGTAACAAATTTCAAGCTAAATAATAAGACATACAATTTTAATGATGCCATAAATGAACAAATATTTAGAAATAAATTTAAGAAACTGTGGGGTTTCTACTAAGAAAACTCCAAATACTACTGAGAAATTAAAGAATATTTTATTTAGTAGTATTAAATATTACTTAGTAAAATGTTAAACGTTGTCCATGGACTTAAAAAAAATAGCACTATAAAAGATGTCAACGTTTCCTAAAGCTGACCTCTATATTTAATGTACAATTAAAGGAAAAATTTTTTAAAGTAAACTAGAAGACAAACAACTGAATTTGAAACTATTTTTAATCTTAACTAAATCTAGATTTACACCTTCATTATATGTTTTCTTATTGCTCTTCCTTATGCATTCTGGTCTTATTTTATGTGTAATTTGTTAATATTTTAAACACATTAAATGATTAAAAATTGTAAGGTCCGCCCCAGAGGGCTCCATTCAGATGCATCCCCATCTCATTAAGTCTCCACCCAGTTACCTGCTTAACCTGCGGACCTGGAGGCAATTACCTCACCCTTTCCTGAGGTCACATCTTAGTCCACCTGGCCCTGCCCCTGCCCTAGATAAGGTAGGGCTGGGTGGGGAGCTCCCCTAGTCTCCCTTCTCTCCCTTTTCTCTGGCCATGCATCACCTTGGTCACAGGCTACCAGATGGGTAATAAACTTTTCTTTCCTGAATGAATACCACGTGGTGTTCTCCTTTACCGGCTACCTACTTTAATAACCTAACAAAAATCTCTTATAAATTTAACTATATATTCTCTAAATATTCATAATACCATATGCACCTAATGAAAATATGCAGAAACAAAATATTTCAAGATCTTTAAATATAGTTTTCTTAAAAATCTTAAATAAGCCTTAAGTATAATTTTATCAAGCTCTGTTAAATGATCTAGTCATTTTAGAGACACAGAAAATATGCATAATATCTCACACATTACTCATTTACTAGTAAATACTTTCACATAAACACTGCATTTAAACATGGAACATTAAAACACTTTTTCATACTTTCTTGAGATTGCCTCACTAGACTACAGCAATAGCTGCTTTTTCTTCTAATAGGAAAAAAAAGAAACCAAAAATAAACAAACAAACAAAAAAACACCACCTGTCTTTCGCATTCACTTGAGCCCAGGAGATGCTGTTAGGTAAATAAGGGAGTAGGAGTAACTTATCCAATTTAGTGTTATGAAACTCATAAGGAAATCCCGCTGGTCAAAAGTGGGCTTGAGGAGAGGGGTGACAAAAGAATAGCAGAGCTCTAATATACTTATTTGATGATTTACAAATCCCAAAGAGAGCTCTGCTCACTGAAAAAGCATTTCTATTTAACATTCTGTACAGTCATTTTCAAAGATATAATGTCATTCTTCCTAATTTGTCCTTACAAAGTACAAACACCATAGTACCTTTTGAATGTTTCATTTTATTTAGCTATAAATAGAGATAAAACATTCCTTAGATAATTACTGGAGGCCAACATACAGTTTGGCTTGAAAATAAATGGTTTGGTATATATATGTAAACATTATGTTTGTGTTATTTATTGTCATTATTACCATCTCTAAAGAAAAATGCTAAGATGGTTGAAAACAGTCTCTTTATCAGCCTCTTTAATTTATGTTCAAATCCTGTCTCTACTGACAGTTGCCTAGGGCAGGTTATTTTACTTCCCTTAGTTTTCAATAACTAATAAAGTAAAAGTGTTAGTGCAATGTTTCTCCTAGTGCTATGGGGAAAATACAGTGAGCTAGTAGAGTATGAGCACTTAGGAACTGTTAACAAGTTATGGCAGTATGTTAGTATTCACAGTATTCAGTTAAAATTCTTTAATCTAGGCCCATTCAACCTTCCTGTGATAAGTGCCAAAGGGCAAATAGACGAAACCATGTGCAACTAGTGCCCTTTTCTATGGAAGAAAAGAATCACATCTGCTCTTGAAAACCACTAAGGAACTGGAAAGAGATCAGAGGTAAGTGGGAACATTCTTCCCACAAGACCTGTTTATCATAGACCCCTCTGGAGAAGCAGGAGGTTTAGAAGATCAGTGAGCCACTTAGACTAAGTTCAAAGTCCTGCATTGGTTTAAGAAAATAAATCATCTGAATAGATTCCTATTGTGGTTTTTTACCAGGATGGGAAAGGTTGATTTGAGTAGTAGTAGGAAAATGAAGCCAAAAATTTACAACCACAAAAACATGTGTAAAAAACTGAGAATTGGCATGAGGAAACCAAGAATTTTATAAATGTTTCACAATTCAGTTTCATTAATATAACTTAATCCAGCAAGATCTATAACAGATAAAAATCCATTTTCTCATTCTTGTCTCATACTCTCTTCTCCCCTCTCTCCTTCCTGTACATCTCTCTTTTATTGCTTCTCCTTCGCATCACCCATTTTTCATTCTGAACAGCAAACTAGCTACTACTTGATACTTAAGCCTAAAATCTAATGGAAATATTTTCTTCTTATCAGTATTCGGGTGTAATGTTCAAGCTATTTTATTCTTTTATTTTTTATTTTATTTTATTTTTTTGGCCAGTTCTAGGCCGTGAACTCAGGGCCTGAGCACTATCCTTGGCTTCTTTTTTGCTCAAGGCTAGCACTCTGCCACTTGAGCCACAGCGCCACTTCTGGCCATTTTCTGTATATGTGGTGCTGAGGAATCGAACCCAGGGCCTCATGTATACAAGGCAAGCACTCTTGCCACTAGGCCATATACCCAGCCCCAAGTTATTTTATTCTTAATGAAATGTTTTGTTTAAACTTAGTCTTGTTGAACTCAGTGAAAAATTATATCATGAAAGAAAAATATATCTTTCCTCATGCTTTCCTCCTCTTTCAGTGACCATAATTTTAAAGTACTGTCTTAAATTATTTTGAATTTTTCCCTACAGGAATTGACCTCTGTCTAATAGATTTATATAGTGTTTACATAAGGCCCAGAGCACCTCACCAACAAAATGATTCAATACATTTACATTGTAATTGTTGGAATGTAACATGACAGGCTACTTTTTTTTTTCTTATTTTAAGTAGGTTTCATGAAAGTATTTTTGGAATTTGAGAACTTTGCTCTGCAAATATTCATGTTCTATGGCTTAACTGTACATAAAGCACAGAAGACAGAGAAAATACAAACATTTACATAATATGTACATATGTACTCTGTGCACGTGTACATATGCATATGCATATCTTGAAAATGCAAGAAATAAAATCTCTTGAGTTTAAAATAAAATCACAATGCAGTTTTCATATGGATTATAAATGAGCATCCCAGATTTAAAAACTAATATATTAGAAAAATAGGAAAAACAACTTGAGGCCCACTGGAGTTATTGCTGTACATTTGGTATGAACTATAAACATCTCTTTCTCTTAAGTATTTGCCTAATTTATCTTTTATTTGTTAAAGTTCGAGTTTGCCAAGTCAAAAACACATATATTTCCATCTTTTTTACTCTGCGGATGTTGAATTATTAATTAAATTGCATCACAGAAATCAGTTCAGAAAATTTCTCCCAATTAAAATATATTTTGAGATCATAAACATTATTTTAGTGTCAAGACTTGTTATTATTTCCCTAGCCTCAGGTCCTCAGCTCTTCCCACTAGACCCCAGACCCACCCATACCTAATGAGCCACTCCTACTCACTACCTAACTACTTGTGCTTTACCCCCAGAGAGAAGCTGCCACCTGGATAAGGTGCAGATGCCATGTAGCTCCCCCTCCCGTGGGAACGATGGCCCCACTAATAAACTTCCTTATGAACCTTCTTCTCCTGCCTGTGATTATCTCCGCATGGTCCTCCGGGATGGCTGATACCTATGCTTTCATTGGTGCCGAACTGGGATAGATTCCCCCGTGAATTTGCTCCCCCATTTCTGGGGGGTCCAAGCTGCCTCCAGGACCTATTCTGCTGTCCTAAGCCCACCCAGACGACCACCAAGGTAACTTCTCCTGACTTCTACTTCCAACCACCACGACAATCTACAAATTTGCCCTCACACCCAGGGTAAGTGATAATCTAACCGAGGGCTCTGATCCGATTTTCCGATTTACCATAGGGCCACAGGGCCGTGGTTTCAGAGCCACACCAAAAATCTTGGCACCAAGTTCCGAGCCCCACTCAATCATAGCATAGGGCCACAGGGCTACGGCCACAGGGCCACACTCAGCGCTCAGTCTGAGTAACAGTGATTGGGGTGACGATTCCATTGCTGATTGTCTCTCACATTCCAGCTGACCAGAGTAATACCGAGGACACTTGGTATTTAACTTCTCAGCTCCACTAATCACTTACCATGGGAGGGGCACAATCATCCACCACAACAGGGTGAGTGACCATTAGCCGGGAGCTTGCATTTTCTCTATTTCAGCTCTACTGGTCACTTATGAAGTGGGGAACAATCTAAAGCTGCTCACAATTTCACAAATTTGGACTTACCTAACTTCTATGAGTGCTTAGGAGGATGGAGTTCTCTCTCTCTCTCTCTCTATCTGTCTCTCTCTAAACTCTGCCTGCCTGCCTGTGATGGGCTGGTACTAGCTTCCACAGGTACCAATATTTGTTTAACATCTGCTTTGATTGATGTTTGTTAAGCTTGGAGATTCGGTTAAGTTCTGCTTGTTGGCTAAATCCTGTTTTCTCTAGCATTGACCACGTGGACAATAGAATTAATTTTAGCAAGTGCCATCTTGGTTCCATCAAAGTTACAAAAACTCTTGGAGGTGGAGTCCCACCCATCCCCCAGGTAATGAGCATGCAAAATTCCTCAAATTCCTGGAGACAGGGCAGGGACTTGGGAGACTCAAGCTCCTGGTAACTCTGCCCCCCCCCCCCCCAAATTCTGTAACTGTGGCCTTGCAATTCAAATGTGCCTTGCAATTCAAATGCTAAACTGGTTTCTCAAAAAGTGGCTTCTTCCTTGCCAGATATTCTGTAAAAATTTTTGTTTCTTAGGAACTAGGTTTTTTTTTTGTTTTCTAACGACCACGTGGTTCTAAAATATGGGCAAAATAATATAATTTTGCCACTGGAATTCCACAAAACTTACATGGCCAATTTAAAAAAAATCTAAGCATGCCTCAAAGCTTGTGCACAAGTGTCTGTCTGTCTGTCTGTCTGTTGGCAAAACATTTAAAAATCTGGCATCATGGTTTCAAAATTACTTGCTTTTTGACTACTATTTTAACTTAGTTTAATTCTTGTGTTAAACTGATCTTTGCAGCCTGTGGGTGGAGTCACAGTGAACAGCCTGGAGGCAATCCTGACTCTTATCACCAGACTCCAAGCCAAAAGAAAAAAAAAAAAACACGTTTTAAACCCAAACTGATACAAGCAAACGGGTGCAAGCAAATGTGTCTAAGATGTAAAACCAGTGTGTTATTCTTTATGTCCATCTACGCTAAAAGTCAAGTGTACATCTGATCCTGACAATTCTTTGGTATAGACTAAGATTTTGATTCTCCATTTTTCTCTCCTGTGGTCTCATAAACTCTTTAAGGTCAAGGGACCAGAGTGCTAACCTCGATTTTCCTGACCCAGGATTAATATTTTGCCTTATAGCCTGGTACCCCTCCTCTGTTATTAATAAACAACAAATGGGGGAATGTTAACATTTACCTAGCCTCAGGTCCTCAGCTCCTCCCACTAGACCCCAGACCCACCCATACCTAATGAGCCTCTCCTACTCACTACCTAACTACTTCCCCTTTACCCCCAGAGAGAAGCTGCCACCTGGATAAGGTGCAGACGCCATGTAGCTCCCTCTCTCATGGGAACTATGGCCCCACTAATAAACCTCCTTATGAACCTTCTTCTCCTGCCTGTGATTATCTCTGCATGGTCCTCTGGGATGGCCGATACCTATGCTTTCAAGACTAGTAATAATGAACATGAATGTTAATTCTCTATTCTAGCCTCTGTGGTCTTGTTTCCAAGCTGTTGTATATTCCTCATTTTGAGTAACCAGTGTAGCCATTAGGAAGCCTCACTTCATTCCCAGCCTCATCTCCCCTTTGAAGTGTTAAGGGCTCAAGGACAAACACCACAAAGACAGCCATATCCTACAAACACAATAAGCATGGCCTTCCCCACTGACATTATCTGCCTCCTACTAAGTAACAATTCACAATATTATGTTCTCTCAATTACAAAGCATCTCCTTTGCAAGAATACAGACTCACACAGCCACTGGTCTCTGGTTCATGCTTCCATTTGATGTTGCTATGTTAATAAATATGTGCTGAATTTATGTGTATCTATCTTGTGCTTAATCTGTGAAATCGCTGAAGTTGGGGCCCATTGAAGTAAGGGCCATCTCATCCTTCAATCCATACCCCAGAATAGTATATCAATTCAATATGTAATGAATGATAACCAACAGGCTGAAATGTGTAGGTTTCAAGTAAGAGCTTCAAGCTTGGTGGATTTTGTTATATTTGCTCCAAAGCACCTATGGAGAGCAAAGAGAGCCAGAGTCCTATAAAGAATTCACTGAATTGGAGGGAAAATTGTCCACAAAGAAAAAAAAAAAAAAGAATAAATCTTCTCATCTGAAACTTACTCAAGGCCTGTTCTTCCACTTCTCTCTTCTAAGAGTGGACATAGGCTAGTTGTTGAATCTCAGTTTACCTATATCATATGGTTTGAATTTATATATCCCCTAAAGTCCATATAATTATATTAAAAAGCAGGACTTGGGATGCTGATTAAGGCATCCAGGTGGAGTCTTCATGACTGAGATCAGAAATAGGGAACAATACAAGGAGGTAGATCATCTGATTTCTCCTTTTTCCCTTCCACTGTGTGAAGATATAGTATTGGCCCCTTCTGCTAGGAATGGATGTAGCAAGAAGTCTTTACAAACTTTCGGTGATGGCACCTCAATCTTGGAGCCCACTTCAGAATTATTAAAAATAACAACAACAAAACAAATTTCTATAACTTAAACAAATAGTCTCATGTATTTGGCTATAGCAGAAGAGCAACAAAGACATCTATCCTGCCTAGCCACCTGTTTCACCGAAGTCTTAGGGCATCTTAGCAGATTTCAGGGAGTACATGTGTTTGTATCCTGTAATTTTATGAGGTATTTTTTCCTTAATGCTTTTTCTCTGTGTCTGAAAAAAAATGTACTCCTATAATTACATCCTTAATCTTATTTTGTAAGTCAGGAAAATATCCCAATAATAAATTTAAAAAATAATCCTACAGTCATGAAATTCTGTTACCAGATAAATCATTGGGATTAAAATAGGAATTCAACTTCTCCGTTTGGATGAAGATGATAAAAGTAGATGTATTGACAGCGAGGACAAAATCGAGGAGATATGCATAGAGCAAACTTATAGATGAAATTTGAGAAGGGCATGTGAAGCAAATAACTGTGATTCCAAAAATCTTCTTGGGAATTCTGGGTATGTCCATGGGACTATATATATACTTGATCATCTATAGTATAGATGGCTTTAGAATCTGATTATCATAGGTGCAGCCATGTGACCAGAGCCAACTCAGTGCATATATTTATTTGACGATTTTCTCATGAATTTTCGAATATTCCCTACCAAATAGAATTGCATAATCAAACATGTCTTTTAAAAATTTAAGGAAAGTGTTTATTACATGGAAATACAGCAGATTCTGGAACGGAGAGCAGAGCTTCATCTTTCTTTAAGAGGCATTGGAGTAAGGTAGAAAAGCAAGAACTTGAGCACTGGCGAGCTGGAGTCAACACATCCTGATCAAAAAAGCAAACTGTTAAATTCTGAGGAATTCTTTGCCCCAAGTCTCAAATCATGTTGATTGAGTTCTTGGAATATATTACAGCAAGAATATCTAAACCAGAGGAATCAGTTGGCTCTAAAAATAAACTCTTTTCTTAGGAAGCCCTCTTACTAGCTCAACACTGGCCTGATGTTGTATAGTTCAGACCTTGCTAAGTTATATAACAAATTGTGTATGTGTAGTGGATGGGGTGGATTACTCAAGTTACCTGGTTTTTAATTTTAAAAGGAAGGCCAAATATGCTTCACAGTGAATTATCCTCAATATCCATGGGGGTGCAGGGTCCAGAACCATTCAGATTAAAAAAAACATATACAATTGAGCAGTACTTACACATAATATAGCCCCCTGTATAAATTAAATCATCTAAATAAGATTCCCTATAATACTTAGTAGTAAATTGTTAATATATTGTTATCATTCAAGGAGAAATAATAAGAAAGAATGGACACATGTTCAGTCCAGGAACAACTATTTTCAGATATTTTTAATCTTCTATTGGTTGAATTTGTGAATATAGACCACAAAATATGTAGAGCCAACTACTACTGGGAAAATAAATTAAATATATGACAAAAATTTGATGTTTCATATATTTTCTGCAAAATCCTTTACATGCAGGTTTCTCTGATCTTCTATTTCTACAAAATACATTTAGTTTCATGGGAGGCAGTAGCGCTTACCTAATCAATTACATTGATAATGAAACTACAATCAAATACGAACAACATTTTGAAGGAATAACTACACTCTCACATATTTCTGAAATCATAGCCCATAATTCTCTGTATGCAGATGATAGCTTTAAATTTGAACATATGAAATTGAAGAGGCTAATATATCATCTACTTAGATATTAATGGCTTACAATTAGAATGGTATATAAACATATGAAATGTGAAGTCCCAACTACAATTTGAATTATATTTGGTATGAGACATGTATGGAAGGAAAGCCTTGGATTCTGTCTTCCTAAAGCTTGAGAGAGTAATGAGAATTCTCCAGTGGTGTTCTTGTTACTGCATATTTCCACTTTATTTACAGATAAAGGATTTAGTTGATAAGCTGTAAGTAACAGAAATAAAAATATCTCTAATGTCTACTTGTGAACTCTTTTTTTCCATGTGGGAATGGAACCTGGAAATCTGCATATACTAACTTACAAGCTTGCCTTAAAGACTAAATCAGAAAACATCTCTATAATTATATCATCTATGCATGTATTACAACTTAATATCAGTAATACAGTAAAATTATAATTTTAAAAAACCTATTGGTTTAGAATTTGCTCTAAATAGAAATATAAGGAAAACAAAATGGTTTTTAAGATATTTCTTAGTTTTAAAATTGTAAAATATTTGAATTCCCATTTTTAATTATATACCACCAGAATATTAGAATAAGGAGATTGATTCATGGGACATTGGACCAGATATAAATAATTGAGATTTTCAAGTAAATCACACGGTGTGTCAAATAAATTAAGAGCAATTAACTTCTTAGCTTTTTCAGAAACAAGAGTGCTCATATTCCAATGGAAAGATGTTTATATCCTAAGGGAGTATCTTAATTGGTGGTGGTGAGGTAGCTCTAATTAATTCTGAAATCCATCTTAATCTGCTGGCCAAGAAACCCACAAGTGTTAAAGAAAAAGCTAATATAGTTAAATTAATGATGTTACCATAGTCACAAAGACAGTTCATATACTTAGATAAATACCCTTAAATGGAAACTGTTCTCAGGTAGTAATTTTAACTTGAATAATAGTTTTAAATGGTGGTTTAAAGCACATCATCAGATTCTAAAAACAAACTTTCCAGGTTCTAATCACAGCTCAGCCTATTGTCTTTGGCAACATGTATAGTCTATCTGTACCTAGTCTTTTATCTATAGAAGGAGGATACCAACTTCATTTAACTCACTTGAACTAGTCTTAATATCTAAATGAGCTCAATTATGTAAAGCAATTAAGACAAAGGATAACATAAGTGTTGTTATTGCTTGTTATTATAATGAGATGCTATATCTAGCTCCTATTCCAACCTGCTCCTCCTCTTCACTAAAAGGCACACATCCCCATAGTCTCCTATTTCACACTTGCATACTCTATCTTATCCCTTTTTCTCCCTTAGTCTAAAATGCATAATTTCCTATACAGAACATACCCACAAAACACTCCACTGATAATGTTAATGTATGACTTAATTTAATCTTCTTTGGTATTTTATTGTCCTTGTTATAATATAGGAGAAAAGAAGGCAGAGATTCTAAGTAACCTAATTATGATCAAATACCCTTTATGAGAACAGCCAAACTTTGAGTTCAGGTATTATTATTCCAGAAACAAGATCTTCTTCAGCTTTTATGATGAAATCTTAATAGTTTTGGCCTTCATGAGACAGTGGCCAGGGCAGGATTAGTTTGAAAGTGGTAGGAGAAAACTCACTGGATTGATGAATAATATTCTGCATTTGAATTGAGGGTGGAAATAGGGCATATGGCTTTGAATCTTTCAAATTGCACACATGTAAGGTTGTGCCCTTGTTTGTCAAACTATACACTATATATACATCTTTCCCAATCACACTAAGGAAAGATTATATCTGTGATAAAGATGGGAAATGTAATGCTTGGATTATAGCCAAATAAATGTATTAATATACAATCATGTTACACTTTGATATTTGGTTTGTTTGAATAAAAATAAATGGTATTTTGATCACTAAGTGACAGTAACACAAATATAAGAAGAGACTGCTATGCAATGGATTAGTCATTAGAACTGCCCTTCTGTAGTGAGATGTAGTGCCTTGCGCTCTAAAAAGGTATGTATGCAGTCTATTTGTGCAGAAATTGGGCTCATGCTATAGCACTTATTCAAAACACAGAGTGTCAGGATTGCCACCGTTTTATTTTTATGGCATGTCATCTGACAAGAAAATCACATCCCTTCAATTCCCTGATGAATGAGCATTTGAGCCATGCAAATGTATTTTGCATTTGAACTTTATATTCCTTTATTATTTCAAGTGAAATTGGTTTTGCTGCCCTCAATATAGAGTATATAGCTTTCATCCAAGGGGTGGGAAATTTCACATATTCAACATCAAATTATATTTTAAAGGAATCAATAAATCCCTAAAGGCCTATTATGTTAAAAAATAAGACTGTTTGTGTAAGGCACTGAATATGTCTCCTCTGAATCTGCCTATAATCTAGTTAGAAAGACAAGGAATAATAAGATAAACAATGTATTTATTTAGCTGTGATAAAACATTTCAAGGAAATGTCTTTCTCTTCAACCGTGTATAAGAAGTATGCTAGTCAAGCCCAAGATGGTGGTACATAGCTGTAATCTGAGCCACTTGGTAGGCAGAGGCAAGAGGATGCTCAGTTTAAAACCAACCTTGAAACAGACATCAGTCTGCCTTGAAAACCAGATATAGCCAGGCACCAGTGGCTCACACCTGTAACTGTAGCTACTCATAAGACTGAGATCTGAGGGTTGTGGTTTGAAGCCAGAACAGGCTAGAAAGTCCATTAGACTCTTATCTCCAATTAGCCACTGAAAGAGCCAAAAGTAGACTTATAGTTATAGTGCTGGCATACTAACTTTGAACAAAAAAGCTCAGGGAGAGTGCACAGGCTCCAAGTTCAAGCCCCAGACCCAGCACTACAAAAGAAACAGGTAAAAGAAAGATGTCACTCAAGTGGTTATCTGTTATCCTTAGTTCATGTCATGTTGAATTCAGTTTCCAGAAAAAGGAAAAAATATTCTGTGAATCAATGACAATAAAAGGTTTCGTGTTTTTCTTTCCTTTCTTTTTTTTTTTTTGAAATGGTACAGTAGCATGGTTACTATTTTGTGAGGAAAGTCATAAAGAATTTAAGTTTGAACTGACTTAGGGAAATACGGAATAGAGTAACCTTCTTGCTTACCTACAGTTAAAGGTAGAAAAAAAAAGAACTATTAGTGTATGAGTTGACTCTTTCACGGAAGTAAAATCATATTCACATAGCATATTACAGTATATTGTTATCAGTGTTCATTTTTATTGCTAAATAATTTTATGAAACTTATTATTTTAATGCATACACTAAGTTGAAAGCAATAGGTATGCATATATAGGAAAAAACAAAAACAAGACCCTGTAGGATTCCTGTCTATGTATGTTTCACTATCTATGATTTCAGAAATACACTGGATAGGAAACAATTATAAGATAAGCACATATTTGAGTCTGCAGTGATCAATATTTCGTGTCCTAGTAAGATAGTTGTTTATCACATTTTGAGTTTCAAAATGCACACGTAGAAAAATCATGATAGATTGAACTATGATATCAGAATAGCCAGAGCTGTCAGATGTAAAAGGCTGAGAAGATGTATGAAGACAGCATCCCTGATACCTTCCGTTGTTGGTGAAGAATGAATATTGCAGTGTGCTTCATGAAGCTTCAGAGAAAGTGCACTGATGGAATTAACTTAGAATAGGGATGTAATTGTTTGGTAGACAAAGGGAGAGAAGGATTGTGTGAGCAAACTAAGTCCTCACTAATTGTTCTAGAAAAACAATACAAAACACTGTCAAATGAATAAGCAAAGAAATAGTAGCACACATATATTATTTAGAAATATGTATTTGGCTACTAAAAGACCAAATACGGAAAGCTAAGTGAAACTTATTTGTTTGTGATAGAAACAGGGTATGAGTTGGAAGAAATTAGAAAATTCTTTACTACCTGCCCACCCCTACCATCACTTTTGTAATGATGATCAGCTGATTGTATGTGTCTTCTAGGTCTTCCATACCAAATAATCAGTGACTTAAATGGAAGAAATGCATTCACTCATAGATCTTAAAGCTGCGAGTCCACTATCAAGGGGTAATCAAGATTAGTTTCTCTTATGGGCCTCTCCCCTTCCAGTTTGTTGCCTTCTTGTGTGGTTTCACCAACTCTTTTCTCTGAGTATACTCATGCTACTGTCTCTACTTATAAGACCAACTCTTTCACGTTCCTTTCAGTCATTTTAGGCCTCACACTGATACCTCATTTAAATGTTACCTATTTCTTACAAGGTTAATATTACAGATTAGGATTTTAATATGGTATTTGGTAGGAGGACAACTTGGCTTATAACAATATGGATATAAATTGTACTCATAATCAGTAAATTCTTTACTGTAATTAAAAATAAAAGATTCTTCTGGAGTATAAGACTGGCTGTTCTGATGATGTATGGAATTATTTCCACTTAAGTCTCTGCACATATTTAACTATTTAATCCAGTGTAAAGTTTTGTATGTGTTATCTACATGCACCTTATGGAGAGAAGCATATGACTATTAAGGTCAGTGCCCTCTCCTGACACAGATCACCAAAGGCAGCCCCCACTCCTCCAAGGCCCTGCAGCGGTAATAGATATGGTGGTTATTCCTAAATTCCACCAACTCATAGCAAACCTGTTCAACCTTTGTCCTCTGCCCATTCCATTCCCCTCTCTTCTTTTTTCGAGTGACATCTTAGTATGGATTTTATGAGAATATCTAATTCCACCCCCCCCCACAACACCAAACAGTACAAATTCCTTGCACAAAGAAATGCTAGCAGTTCTCTTAGAGTCCTTCCATAGATTAATGATCTTCACAAAGGAGAATTTCACAATTGAGTAATGAAGAGAAATCAGAAAGGAAAAATGACAGAGATGATTGTTACAGGGTCGGGGGCCAGGGGAGCAGGGGAGGTTGCATATCCCCCCAAGAGTCCACCACTCAGAGACAGTTTCAAGCAAAAAGATGGGTTTATTAGGGAAGCAAAAAGCGAACTAACCAGCCAGGGACACAGCACAGACGCGAGAGCTGAAACTACGCCCCTGAAAAGCGGGCTGACTGGCCAGGGACACAGCGCAGACTCCGGAGCTGCCACCATGAACCCCCCCGCCCCAAGCAGTCCTCAAATTGGGGTTTATAAAGGTAAAAGCATAGCACAGATGTAGGCTTGACGCGGGGGTAGAGCAAGCAACATTGCCATCAATCATGGCACAGATGTAGGAGGTTGACGCAGGGGGTAGAGCAAGCAACTATCAAGTTAAGCAAGCCATTTACAGTAGCAGAATTTGGGGGTCAGGTTGACCTAATGATCAAGATGGAGTCAGCTCTATTCTCCCCAACATTTCCTACCATGTTTCCCTAATCAAGATGGAATCAGCTTTGCAACAATTATGAAGGAATCAATCTAGGGCATAATCCCATTTTCCAATTGCCTTCCCATGTTCCAAAGAAAGCACGGAAATCTGAAATAGCCCCTGCTAGACAACTGAATTTTTGGAGGGAGCACTGAAGAATACATTGCAAGGATTATCTAGAGGAACAAATAATAACGCTGTAGTTTTAAATCAAAAATCAATCCTTCAACATTCAGCTGATACAAACAAATAAGCAGAGGGGAGGTAAAGGAAAGAAACTGGATCAATGCTAATAAAATGCAAAATGAAATCAGCAATAAGCCCTAGGGTCTAGTTAGACTCAAAACAAATCTTATGTACATTTGGCCCATGTTCAGATGATTCAGAGGGAAGAGTGATCGTTTTAAGAGTCCTGAGAAGAAGCATAGAAAGATCAAAGGTCTGAACCTTTCCAGTCAAGGGAAATGACTCTATTACATTTGATGTCCTAGTTATGGTGTACAAATGTCAATTCCATTGTGTAGTCAATGCTGGATGTGTCTGCAATATTTGCATTCAAGTAATACCCAGCACTGTGACTATGGTTGTTGTTGATATCTATTTAATTTTCATTCAAAATTTATAGCCATCAAAGATGAATGCATACTTTATAAAGATGAAGCTTTGTCTCTAATTTAAATATTTATAGGGTTGATCTGACTTCAAAGTCAAGCACAGAAATTGAACTACCTGCTGAGAACATATATAATTGTTTAAACCCTTTCTGATTATTAACTGTATTAATTTTATCTGAGTCCACACCAAAACAGTTATTGCAACTCCAAGGTAGTAAAAAAATACTCAAGGGCTTTTTGTTGTTGTTGTTGGTTGTGGGGATTGAACTTGGGTCCTAGCACAATCCCTGAGGGTTCTGTTTTTTTTCTTCTTTCTCAAGGCGGGCACTCAACCATTCTGAGCTAAAGCGTCACTTCTAGTTTTCTAGTGATTAATTGGAGATGAGTCTTGCAGACTTTTCTGCCTGGGCTCCCTTTGAACCAAGATGCTCAGATCTCAGCCTCCTGTTTAGCTAGGATTACAGATGTGAGCCACTTCTACTTGGCCTTAGGGCCATTTTTAAAATGTATCAATAAATAGATACGTATTGAAATCAGATATGGGAGATAAGAGCAAGAAGTCCTTCCCTCAGAAAGCTTGTGATCTATAGTCATTTTAAATTATATAACAATACCAAGATCACTAAAAGCTAGTTAGTTTAAGAGAAAGTACCGGGGCTGGGGATATAGCCTAGTGGCAAGAGTGCCTGCCTCGGATACACGAGGCCCTAGGTTCGATTCCCCAGCACTACATATACAGAAAACGGACAGAAGCGGCGCTGTGGCGCAAGTGGCAGAGTGCTAGCCTTGAGCGGGAAGAAGCCAGGGACAGTGCTCAGGCCCTGAGTCCAAGGCCCAGGACTGGCAAAAAAAAAAAAAAGAGAAAGTACCAGTCAATCCACCATCATGTCTCCTTCACAACATTCATGTTTATTGTAATATACAAATATATAAAGAATAATATACCAAAAAGAGAACAGAAAACTGGCAAATTCAAACATACAATTCAAATTGTATGACTCTGAATCATAGATGAATCAAATCAAACTAGATTTTCCAGTTGAGCTGATAATCATTTGAGTATTGATTTTATCTCACTGTTTAACTGCTTTTTGTTTTGTTTTTTGGTAATAAAATAATAATTGTTAAGCACTGGTAAAGATGCAGATTTGGGGGGAATGAGTGAGGGAAATACCACCTCACCAACTACAGTGCATTTCCTTTTGAACCCTCCATGAACTCTGATTTTTAGCGTATTTGAGGCTGAGTTGGAAATTAACTAAGGTTTTAAAGTAACCTTTTTGTTCTTTGTAAATATTTCTGTGAAAACTAACATATGGGAATTAGAATGGGAGAGTACTTTTCTGAATCCAGTCCTATTTCTATGCTATTACTCAGCTGTGATCTTTGGAAAAAAAATCTAATGGCAGTAAAAAGTACTTTGTACAAATTTCATGATGTGTGTCTTTGGAAAATTTTAACTCAAATAAAATAGCTACTTTGAATACAAAAAAAGTGCACATAGAGTGACAGAAAAGTATTTGCTCCTTCACCCTGATTCTTTCTCTCTCTCTCCTTTCTCTTTGTGCATAGGTTTCTCTCTCCCTCACCTTCTTTCCCCCTCTCTATTTCTGTATGTGCATTTGTGTATTATGTATGTGTGCATGTTCCTGTGTGTTGGTCATGATCTATCTACAAGCTTTGTTAGTGCCATGAGCTCATGTAACAAGACTAAATAAAAAAGCATATAACAACAAATCTATACGCCCTGATTAATGCTTTCTAAAATAGTATTGAGGCAAAAAAAAAAAAAATCTATGTATAACACTAAAGTTCCCCTATCAATTGTTGTAAAACTCTTCTAGTCTAAAGATCAAGCGTTTGACATCTAACCCCAAGATTTCAAGGTCTTGAGTTTTCTAACATTCACAACTGAGTTGCTTTTCTTTTGTCCCATAGAAGGTCGCAACCCCCTGAATTACCAGTCCAGTCAGCAACATAGCTTTCCTGGTCTGGTATCCTGCACAGCCTTGGGACTTCTGAAGGAAGATCTTTCCCCTCTCTTTGGGTCTAGTTGTTAGATATAAGAACTTCTCAGTTGATATGTCTAAGATTAACCAGGGTCTTCCATATACAAGATAAGCTCTGCTCTTGGGTCAGATGATGGAGAAATAGTCACAATCAGCTGGATACTAGATGAAAATATTAAGCTCAACTGTGTTTTTGTATTGGAAAATTTATGAATAATCTCTCAATCCTAATTTTTTATTGTTGTGTCAGTAATCTAATGTGCCCTGGAAATTCCTGGTTTGGCGTTTGTTTCCTGGTATAGTCAATAATGTCTAATTTCACTGTCAAAACATCCTGATTTGGATGCTAATTGAATGGCTGCTTTACCAAGTTAGCACCGTTACAGAATTGATGAATCTTCTCATCCTCTGAATACTTTGTTCATTTTTATGTTCATTCTTCTGGTTTTCCCTAGCCAGTCTTTATTTGCTAATCCCTTTGTATTCTGTATAAACTCTTGATATGGTGACTTACTCTCAGTACTTTTTTTTCCTCTTCCAGTAGATAATTACTATTGTAAACTATAATGGAATTACACTGAAGATGAAATGATAAAGGATTTGTCCATAGGAAGTCATTTCTCCATGCTAATCACAAAGTATGTTCACTTTGTAAATGAGACTGAAATAAAGGCAATTAAAAAAAACTACATTAAAGTTTTTACTAAAACATTTAAAATTATTTTGGCATTCTTTCCTATCTTTCCTGATGGCCCATCTCTCAATCCCTTCTCACAAAAATAAAATACTCTAAGGGTTACTGTGTTTTAAAAAAATAAATCCGGAAAAGACATACAGTGTTTACTTAAAGGAACATGTAAGATATAAGATTAACTTAATTAACCCCCCTAAACTCCTCTGCAAGTATTTTTCCATATAATAATCGGCAAGCAAAGAGCTTAAAGGAAGAATAAAAAATATGTATGCATATGTAAAATGCTGGTTGGTGTGTGGAATATTATGTATAATCTGTAACTTCATTTTCTCTCTCCAAAGCCTTTCATGTGATGAATAGAAAACTGGTTGAACATTGATTGCTACAATTCTAAAACAAGTACTTTTTTCTTTTGTTTATTTTACTGGTGAAAGGGTAAAGGAGCCTTTAAGAGAGAGGCATATTGGAAAAGCAACCCTTGAATATAAATGTAAATTACAACATTCCCACAAATTGTAACATATCATTATGTTGCCCATTCTTTAAAGAAAGAAAAACAAGGCTAATAATCATCCTGTTATATATTGCAATAGAATAGTTTCAGTTTTTCATTTAAATTAAACTATTATGTTCACTCATTTATAAATCGAGATGTTTGGAGTTTGTGAAATCCTTTCTGACCTCTGGTACATCCTAATGTGAAGGTTGATTTTCACTAGGGGACAACTAGCTTCAAAGCCCACAACATTGCCATCTCTAGTTCTCTATGTTTAAATAATATTAGTCTTCCTCCATTTCTTTACTGCCTGGGGTCAGTGTATTCTCTTCAGTTGCCAAATAATTTTCTCCCTTTCTAATTCAATGGCAAATTGAAACATGAAGTCCAATGTTCATTTCTTCCATAAATGTCTTCAGTCACAGATCAGGATATCATATGGATTAGATACTTAACTCACAACTGTGCTCCATTAGTGCCAGGTCTGGAATCACTTTATGTACATTAAATCTTTCTCCTTCAGTAGTACGTGATGTTTAGCTGATCTGTCAAAGTTTTTCTTTTATCACATTCTTGGTATTTTTCTTGTACAAGGCTTCGTTGTTGAGCTGCATTTTATTGATGCAAAGAAGTCTTATAGGCAATTTCCATCACATTAACTGTTTCAAGGAGATAATCCACATGCTAATGCACTGAACAGTAAACCACAGCCAGTTCTTAGCTGCTGCCTTTTCTTTTGTGCAGTTCTCATTTGACCCACTCTGACATTTTAGCCATCTTTCTCATTAAGGCTTTTACTATTTACCTAGGGAGATATTTTGCTGGTTGAAACTTGTGAGAAACTATGTTTCAAAGTATTTGTTGTAAAAAAAAAAAAAAAGAAGTATTTTCAAATAATATTCTACTAGCAACTCAAATGTTAAGAATGTGGAATATGTTCTTCTTATCAAACTTGTTTGAAAGACTATATAGATGCCATTAAAAAAAAGGGAATATGGTTAATGCTTAGTTTCTAAGCATTGAAATTAGAGAGCTCTCGGTTAGTAACTTAGATCTTCAAAGATATATGTAAAACTATGAGGGAAAAAGGAGTTACTGTGTCTCAGGTCACTTGTCAGCTTAGACTGACACAAGAGGGTTGTGAGAAGAGAAATTTAGGATACATAAAGCTAAATGCTTACTATGCTATAAAAACTATCAAGTGACATTGTATTTATTATCATAACTAAAAATCTAGGACATCCACCCTTAATACTGTCCTTCAGAAGTGCAGTGTAGACAGCATTCTAAATGCTGAAGGTATTATTTCTCATCATTGCCCTTACTGTTTGATGAGTTTTTATTAGGGCATTGATTTATCCCAGGATGAATGGTATTACTAACATGAAGATGTAGTCCACATAGGCTGTGACTTTGCCAGTGACTTTCTCCAAGTGGGGCCTTGTTGTTTCTACTGTAATCCTCTCCATGTGGTTTTCTGCTCATGACTTCTGAGGAATGTGCATATATATGTAGCCAGCATTTAATATTGCCTAAGTAACCTTCTAGTTATATCATAGTACACTGTCTCAAATACACAATATTCTTGATCATTCAAGTTTATTTTTTCCATTTCAAAGTAGAACTCAAATTGTATAATATAAAAAGCTCATATAGGCAGAGAGAATATTCTTCTGACTTTGATTGCCACGATGAAATATAAGAATCTACAAGGTACATTGTCTTTGTTTTTTAACATATAGTAAAGTGCAGGCTAAATGAATCCACTCCAATGTAAATATATGTTGCAGTTTTAGATCTCAGATCACCTACCAAATATTAGTTTAGCAATGGGGAACGCATTCAAAGTATATTTGAGAATTAGTTCTTTCTTTGTATTGCTGCCAAAATTCCAGCTTGAAGCTCATGACATCACTAACACGTAAAACTGTGCAGTACATATGGAGCCAGGATGTGGTTACAAAGAACAGAAGCAAAATAAACTAAGTACAAAAGCATTGCTGAGCTCCATATACATTTGAAAAAATATATTTCTTACTAACATACTTTAGAAATTACCAAGTAACTTTGTAGAACAAAAGCTTCCCAAAAAGCAAATAAGAAGCAAAGTGAAAGCATACAATAAAAAGAAATCTCTACATAGACCTAAAAGATCAACACACATAAGATACATATACAATGCATATTAATACATAGAGTATAATACGATGATAATTTCATTATATGTACACTATAGAGAGAGTCAAAAAGAGAGATATAAAGACAAACAAAGGTAGTGGACAGACAAGGAAACAGAGGCAGACACAATGTATTTGCAACTGTGGGAGCATTTGAGGGGCTTGAGTAGTAGAAAGAAAGGAAAAGAGTGTTAGAGAGTGATCAATAATGTAATGCTCTGCATCTGTGAAGAAACAGAGCAAAACAAGACTCACAGGATGCCATTGAGGCTATGCCCCAGAAAACAGTTTAAAAAATGATCCCAATTTGGTTAAACGTGAAGGATATTTAGAAAGAAATAAGCCAGAAGTCTTTGAAGAAATATGTCCTCAACCACTCTTTACACAGCTCAGACCTCACTTGGAGAGAACACATGTATTTGTTCATGGACATTGTACTTGACATTGACATTAAAGACATGCAGTGAATAAAGTAGACATAATAGAGTCCTCATATAATAAACATGCTTTTTATTTTGAAAATAATGACTCTACATTTTGTGGAATAGATTGCAAAAAGAGAAAAAGAAAAACAAGACAAGAAGAGAAATCAATTAGGGGCTATAATAATACTACAGAAGAGAGAAGACTCTGTTTTAGACTAGGTTGATAAGAGTAGAATTTAAGAAAATACTTGGGAAAGTAGAACCAAAAAGATTCACTGAATAATGCATATGGGGTATGAGTTTAAAAAAAAAGTAAACATGAAAAAAATAGTAAAGCTGAAACCAAGATATTTTTATTGTAATTAAAAGTTCCAAAGAGTTTCTAACCATTAATACCAGATACTGAAGACAAATCGTAAAGTTGGTATAATATAGTGAATAGAATTTATCGATGACATGCCTGAGATGGTGACAGAAATAGAGGAGATATTTTGAAGGTATTTTGAGTAAGCATGTGGGAAGGCAAATTTAAAGTTGTATGGAGTGGGTTAGGCTGGGTGTGTACATTTGTGAGTTCTTACTCTATAAACAATATACAATGTCTGAAGGAGACCTTCAGGAAGTAATTGTCAAGATGAACAGTGGAAAGATTGATAGAGAAAACAAAGGGAGAGGAAGGAATTAAAATAGTCAATAAAGCTGACTGCTACCTTCAGGGAATAACAAATGAAAGCACTGAGTAAAAATAAAGTACAGGTCATTCGATTAAATTTGAATTTCAAATAAACATATATGTTTTTACATTCTTATATTTAAAAACTTGGGCATTTGAAATTCAAATTTAACTGAATGCCACATTTATCTTCAGTTCATCAGGCAAAATTAACTGTATGGCATAATTTGATGATGTAAGATTTAAATGTGAGGTAAGGTTTATAAGAATGAAAAAGACTAAATGATATGTAAGCAATGGAGACCAGAATCTGCCACTCCAATATATGCTTTTGGAGTCTGATGATTATTGTAAATTGAATGTTTTGAGAAACTGTAGATATAGAAGCTCTGAAAACAGAGTAGAAGTTATCCTTTCTTGAGAGAAAATTTAATCTCTCCAATGAATTTTATTTTGTAAGGGTGTTTCCCCTCACTGTATCAGAAAGAGAAGCAAGACTCTTAATCCCCAAACCCTTATAAATAAAGGAATCGCCTACTTAAATCTACAAAAGCAATTCTACCTTTGTTTACCTTTACTTTTTTTCTTTTTTATTATTTCCTTATTACTAGCCTCTCAATATGATTTTCTTTTGAGTTGAGAATTTGCTTGGGCATAAAGCCACCACTTTCAGCTCTGCTAATTCCAGATATATATATATATATATATATATATATATATATATATATATATATATATATCCTACAGAAGTCCACCTCTGGCACAACGATACAATGCATGTGGAAGAGAGAACAATGAGTCACATTTTCTTTTTTATTTATATTTATTTCTTGTGATGTCTTGCTGTGTATAGCTCAGGTTTCCCTACAACTAATTATGTATCTCAGGGTTGCACAGAACACTTCCTGCTTTATACTCCCAAGAGCTGAGAGTATAAAGGTAATACTGATGAAATGGACTTCCAAGAGACTGTTTTAACTATGGTAAGGAAGAGAATCTTGAGAGTATTTCATGAAGTGGGATAGTTAGAGAATGACAAGTTTGGAATTTAGACATCAGAGTGGAAGGCTTGAAAGGGTTTAAAGGAGGTGAAAAATGAGTTATTAATACAAAGGATGACTTGAACAAAACGGAAATTTAAATCTGAATTTCTCTTATGAGGTTACAGATCACAGTGGTTTGATTGTATGGATCCTGAATAGCTAATGATGTTGAGAGTTTTGAAATTGGAGAGGGAGGATCTTTCCAGGAGTATTCAGTGTTTGGGGGGTGGGGGGGGGGAGCTTTCCTTGTTTCTACCCACGAGGATTAGGAAACAGTAAAATCTGGAGCTCATAAACTTTATTCACTCTTGTCAAGAAAGATGAGCAGATGAAGCAGTCCACTAGTGGCTCACGCTTGTAAAGCTAGCTACTCCAGCTGGTGGTAAGAAAAGTCCATGAGATTCTGATCTCCAACTAACCACCAGAAAACCAGAAGTGGAGCTGTGGCTCAACATAGTAGAGCACTAGCCTTGAGTGAAAAAGGTCAATGACAGTGCCCAGGCCCTGAGTTCAAGCCTGATAATGGAGAAGAAGTGGGGGGGGGGGGGGAAGGGAGGAAGGGGAAGGAAGGGGAGAGGAAAGAAAGAAAGAAAGAAAGAAAGAAAGAAAGAAAGAAAGAAAGAAAGAAAGAAAGAAAGAAAGAAAGAAAGAAGAAAGAAAGAAAGAAAGAAAGAAAGAAAGAAAGAAAGAAAGAAAGAAAGAAAGAGAAAGAAAGAAAGGAAGAAAGAAAGAAAAAGGAAGGGAGGGAAGGAAAGAAAAAAGGAAACAAATGTGAGGACATAGAGAAAGAGATGTCTCAAAGCAATTATAAAGTAGAAAAGCAAGATGGGACATTAAAAATGCCAATGTTGTCTAATATTGGTAATATTGGTAATATTTCTGAATTATCAATATAATATTGTTGTGTACATGATGTCAAAAATTATTATCCATTTCTAATTTGACATTTTTTAATTGGGTCAATCAGCATGACACAGAGCCCCAACACATTCTTTTCAGTGATACAGTTCCTTTGATTATATTTGTTTGGGCTTCAGCAAAATACATGAGAATAATATTAAGAGATAATATAGATATTCAGACCCATACTGCCTAGGGGCAAGAGACTACTTTCAGGACATATGAAAATGCACAACGTACTCAGTACAAAAGTTTTAGGTCTCAGAACTTAACTATATGGTATAGAGTAGGCTTTAAGATGGTTAGAGCTGACTAGTGCCTTAAAAATAACATTCACCTTCTAGCTTGTAAAACAAAGCAAAGGGAGACAGCATGTTAATTGAAATATCTAGTTTCCAGCCTCATAGATCCCAGGTAGATAGGGCTCTCCAACAGTCCAAAAGTCTGTTGAGGCAATTAAAACAAATGTCCGTGAAGGAACTATCACAACTATCACAACACTAATAGTTACAATTATCTTCTTGAGCATCACTGTCATATTTTTAGAACTAATCATATTATTTACAAAAATGAATTTTGCTATCAATAATTTACAAACCAAACATAATTTTCCCTTCACTATTCTCTGTTGTATTATTCTTTCACTTTCTCCCTGAATTATCTTTACTCCATGTAACATTCTATCTTGTTTAAAACAGGTAGACTCAATAATTTCTCCCTGGTGTTTATAGGGGCATTTATTTCTAGCATTGTCTCAATAATGTCTCAAAGGCTCAGTAAATGTTGATCAATATGACTGGGTTAAGCTTTATTTGTTCAATATTTATAGATTTGAGACATCAATACTATTATCAGGTGTTCCTTAAGGACCTAGTGATTGGCTAAAACCAAATTAAGAAAAAGTGAACAAGTTTTCTCTATAGTTACCTTATATTATTTTCATACTTACGCTTTGCAGCATGCTGTATATTTCTAATGGCAGTTTTGTTACAATGAATTACAATAACTATGGTAGTCTTTGTTGTGTGTTAATTAATACATATATATGCTGAATTTAGTAGATTTCTCATAAAATAAATTGACTTATTGAATAATTAAGTAAATCAGTGAAGTTTAACTGCCTGTGATAGGAATCAGCAAATTTTTTTCTTGAAAAAAGTTGGGTACAAGGATTAGTAGTCCCTGACACTGGTTAATATGAATGAATTTGTTTAAAAGAGTTAGTAGTTTCTGACTTTTTGTAGGGGCTATGATGGGCCAACATAAAAACCTCATGGTCATAAGCTTCTCCTTCTGCATTCTTCTTCCTTCCTGTGGCTTGGGACTCAGGGCCTAAAACTGTCCCTGTCTTCTTTATGCTGAAGGCTAGCACTCCTATTGAGCCACAGCACCACTCTGGCTTTTTCTCTTTAGGTGGTGCTAAGGAACCGAACCCAAGGGCTTCATGCATGCTAGGCAATTAGTCTTCCAATGAGCCAAATTCCCAGCCCAAGGTTCTTCTTGATGGAAGATTATGCATACTAACAAACACTGAGTCCAGGTATTCTAATCACTTTCATGGTTTATTTGTAACTTTTTTTTTTGTAGGTCATAGGGCTTGAACTCAGGGCCTGGACCCTGTCCCTGAGCTTTTTCACTCAAGGCTAGCATTCTATACTTTGAACCACAGCACTACTTCCAGTTTTCTGGCGTTTAATTGGAGATAAGAGTCTCACTAAATTTCCTGCTTCAGCTGGCTTTGAATTGAAATCCTCAGATCTCAAAATCCTGAGTATCTAGGATTACAGGCATGAGCCACTGGTGCCCCACTTGTAATAGTTCTTCCGAAGGTATTCATTCTAATAAGGTTTTGATCACTTGTGTCAGGTCTCTGTTAAAATGTGTCCTGACATTTTCCCGATCTCCCAAAGCAAACTGCCATATGCCTAGACATTCTTTCTCTCTTTGCTTGGCTCTATGTTTTGTTTTTACCATGTTACTTATTATACAAGCAATATGGGAGGTGTCTCCTCCAACTTCAATAAAAAGAAAATGTTTTATCTTTTACGTATTGTCATATCTTCCATACTGCATTTTCATCTCAAGCATTACAGTCTTTTCATTAATATTGTCACATTAATAAATTAATGTTCACTGATAAATATGCTAATACAACTCAGATATAGTTTTGCAAAGTATCTGAAGAGAGCATATCTGGATGAAAGAAAAATTAGATTTATATTTTAGGATACATCTCCTCTTAAAGACATCATACTTTTTTCAAGTATAAAATGAGGATGTGAGACAAGATTAGTTCAAGGTTTTCTTTTACATTGGTTTTTGTTACATTGGATAGCTCTCCCAACTGGGTAAAATTCAGAGTTGTTAATGTTACATTATGGAAATTAAAAAAAAAAGATTCAGTCCCTTATTTCTGTCTATCAACTCTAAGATTATTCCAATATTCTGGTACAGGAAGTCCAGAGAAAGGAAGAAAAAAAGAAAGAAAGAAAGAGAGAGAGAGAGAGAGAGAGAGGAAGGGAGGGAGGGAGGGAGGGAGGGAGAGAGAGAGAGAGAGAGAAAGAAAGAAAGAAAGAAAGAAAGAAAGAAAGAAAGAAAGAAAGAAAGAAAGAAAGAAAGAAAGAAAGAAGAAAGAGAGAGAGAGAGAGGAAAGAGGAGGGAGGGAGGAAGGGAGGGAGAAAGGAAGGAAGGAAGAAAGGAAGGAAGGAAGGAAAGAAGGAAGGAAGGAAGGGTAAAACAAGGTAGTTTAGATAGTTTCTCCATTCATTCCTGCATTGAATACAGCTAAAAGACCTAAGAATAAGTTAACCAACAATCATAAAATACTGACAGCAAGCAAGAAAATAATATCATAAGGACTTGATGATGGATGCAGTGGTGAGTTCCATGCGTTTTATTTACATCCCTCACATATTTTCATTCTTTGGCTGAATATTGGGAAAGAGAAAGGCCAGCCAAGACACAGTATGAATATCCATGTCCAGAGGAGGAGAGGTCCAATGTCTCTGGAATAGCACAGATAGTGCATTTTAACCTGGGTAGTTCAACCCACACCCCATACTCACAGCAACTGCAGTCGGCAGGTCCCAGTTTGTACAGTGATGGACATAAACGTCCATTCTCTTCCAGCCCTCCACCAAGCAACAGAAAGTAGACTACACCTGAGTTCTTTCAACTGTGCATCCATTGGCAGTGCACCACCTATACACTGCTTCTTCCACTGGCAGAAGGTGGGCAGAAACCATTACAGATACACTGTAACACTCAATAGTACTGAGTGATCCAAGAACAAGCCATAAAATGTATTTTCCATCCTCCATGTCTGGGTGTCCCACAAATAATCTAACACTGGACAGCCTACAGGCACATTCACCCCTCAAAGATAGAAATGACAATAATTTTATGATCATTAAAATGAATAAACTAGAATAAACTAGAAGTGTATTGAGGGGTCTCAGAAAACTGAATTATTGCTAGAACACACACAAAAGTAGAGTAGATAATGAACATTAATGAAAACAGGATGATTGACTAATAACATACAAGATTTAAATATGATCAAGAATATCCTAACATTTAGGATAGCACTGAAAATCACAAGGCATTCCAAGATCTATGAAGTTCACAATATAAATGACAACACAAAATCAATACCAAAATTGAGACAAATTAGAGGTAGATCTATGTGACCAAGACATTACAATAGATCAGCGAGCAATATCAACTACCTTATAACAATCTAAAAAGTGGAAGACCTAAAAAATGAATGTAACCCCAAAACAAACCAAATGGGAAATATATAAACAAAAAAATGCAATGACTTTCTTATTTCTTTTCTTTTTTTTTTTTTTTTGGTCTGAGATAGGGTCTCAAACTTGATATCTGACAATTGTGCTAATTGGCTGACTTTCTATGGACAAAGCTGCACCTCCAACCCCAACATAAAATTTGAAATTGCAGTATTAACTCAATACAAGAATGGAAGGCAGAAGAGGAATCAGTGAACTTGAGAGATCAACACAATTTACTCAATCTGAAAGCCAAAAAGAAAATAATCCATGAAAAAAAATTACAGAGTATCATGACCTGTTGAGCCAAAAGTAATCAAACATTCATACCACTAAAATTTTAGAAATGCAAAAGAATATGAGACTGATAGACATTATTTTTAAAAATAGCAGCTTGAACTTAGTGATTGATAATTCAACAGACTAAAGCAGCTGACAGAATTCCAAGTAAAATCAACACAAAGCAATCTCTGGCAAGACATATTTGAATCTAACTTTTGAAAAGTGAACACAAAAGAATAGAAAAGTACCAGAGGAAAACAATGCACAACACGTAAAGAAACAACATACTGATGGCAGCGGATTTTTCTTACCAGGCCAGAAGTAACTAGCAAACTGTTTGCAAATGATTAAAAAATAATGCCTACAAATTTTACCTTTAGCAAAACTATCTCATAAAGGTGAAATTAATACATTTTACCAAGCAAACTGAAGAGAAGTTTTTTTACCAGAAGTAGATAGTAGAGGTTCTTCTAACACACACACACAAAAAATAACAACAGGAGAATACACATAACTACAGCACAGAAAATAAGACACAGATTAAGTAAAAGTATAGGTAATATATTAAATTAACATTTTTCTTCTGAGTTTATAAATTCATAATTGAGGCTTAAAGCAAAAAACACACACATACATGCATATATAAATATATACATATATACATATATTAATGACATAGAATTTACTCACTCTGAATGCCCAAAAGAAAATAACCCATGATACATATGAATGTAAATGTCATTTATTTCATATATGTGTATGAATGTATATGTATGTTTTGAGGGTGCCAGTGGCTCATGACTCTAATCCTAGCTACTCCAGGGACTAAGATCTGAGGATCACAGTTCAAAGCAAGCTGGGACAGTAAAGACCAAGAGACTCTTATCTACAAGTAACCACCAAAAAAAAAAAAAAAAAAAAAAAGGCTGTAAGTAGAGCCGTAGACCAAGCCTTGTACACAAAATCTCAGGGACAGTGCCCATTTCTGATTTCAAGCTCCAGAATTGGCACATGCTCACACACACAAATATACACATTGTTGAAATCAATGAAAATAGCAAAAATAATTTGAAATAATTATATGTTAAAAGTAGAAAACAGCTAATGACCAAGGTGGAGGTAAAATTTTAATATTCCTTTCACTTTATTATTTGATATTATTTGAACATTCCCTTCACATTATTATTTATTTATTCAATAATAGCTAATTTTTAATCTATGACAAATTGCACACTTGTATTTCCATGAACGCAACCAGTATAGAAAATATAAAAAGAGATACACTGAAAAGTAGCATTGAATAAACAAGATAGAAAACTAAGAGTTATTCCTAGGAAGACAGGGAAGGAGAAAGGGGGGGGAGGGGCAAAGAGAAAACAAATGCAATTCTATACTTAAAGTATGATATAACAGTACTTACTATACACATCAATTCCTTGTATGTAGATGTCGCTAGAAATGCAGTGGAATTATGTCCAATTCAACTCATTATAAATTAAAACAATATGAAACAATAAATCTGGATTCCTGTGTTTATCACAGCACAAGAATTATTCACAAAAGTCAAGAAACCAGCTGTCAACTGAGGAGAGTAATACAATGTGGGAAATATATACAAGTGGATAGTACTCAGCTACTGAAAAGCAGAAGCCACCTCATTTACCTGTAGATCACAAGGTTAAACAAATAAGTCAGGCACACAGTGACAAGTATTACAAAATTGCATTTATAAATAAAATACACAAAAGTCAATTTCAGGACATGTGAGAACAGAATGTTACCTGTTGCAGGGAACAATGATGTGGGAAACAGGCATAAGAAAAAAGGTTTGTTGCTTTTAGTTACTTTTAGATAGCAGTTAGAATCAATGGAAATCTATTGCATAGGCAAGTGACTAGAGATAACAATAATTTACTGTGTATCTCAAAAGCTAGCCAACAGGATTTCAAATGTTTCTACTAAAAAAAGAATGTAAATATTTGGAAGAAAGATATGTTTATCTCAATTTAAACATTACATAATATATACATGTATTAAAACATCATATGGCACCACATAATTACGTGCAATTTTTGCTTTAATGTTCTTCTTTTATGTGATCAGTATCAAGTTCTTTCTCTGTGCTTTAAAAACTGCATTTTATTTGCTAAACTGACCAAAAATCAAAGCTTAGCCTCACCCTATATTGTACAGTATTCTTTGCTTACTTAAGATCTGCTGGCTGACTGAGGGTGTGGTTTGCTTCTATAGTCCAACATCATGAGGTAATGTATGCCACACATCACGGGCACAGAAAAGACTAAAATACAGAAGAATTCAAATTGAAAGACTAATTCTTACTATGTGTATATCACTTTCATGCTGCTGTAAAATCAAGAAATTGAAACATGAAACTATCTTTAATTAAGACCAATTGTGCAGCAATTAAAGAAACTGGCAAAGGGATTGAATTATGACTTAACTTTATATCATCTATAAGAAACTTTCTTTGACTATAAAGACACAGAAAGTACCCAGTGAGGAGTCTGGGAAAAAAAATTAGACTGCTAGTATTCATCATGAATATGCAGATGTGATTAAAAATTCAATGAAATAAAATCTTCCTCTTTAAAAAGTCAGTATAATTGACAAAGCTGTACCAAGACTGACAAAAATTACAGAGCACAAATAAAAAATATCATGAAATATATAGGGAACATGATTATAAATCTTGTGTCCACAATAAGAATAAAAGTGGGAAATAGTTCTCCTATTTATGAGTTCTACTTAGAAGAAATGAACTGATTGCTTGAAAGCCAAAGACTATAAATACTTAATGAGGACAAAATTATACAAAAAAGACATCATAACCATTAAAAAGTTAAATTTAGTTCTAAAATACTCCCAAAATAAGTCTCCATCCTAGACACTACTACTTGATTATTCATCAAGATTTAAAGAATTAACACAAATTAGATATATAGATATAGATATATTAAATATACATAGCATTATATAATATAAATATATATTATATACACTGACATGCAAATGCACATATATTATACATTTATTTTACGTGCATATTTATATGTTAATATATTTTATAATTTTTATACGTACACACATGTATATATGCATAGAGAGAGAGAAAGAGCAAAGAGAGCTAATATAGTAAAAGATTGAGTACATTTCTTATAAGGTTAGAAACAAGGCAAGAATTTCTTCATTCAACACTGTTACTGAATTTAGTATTTGTCCTATAAAATTTAAATAAGGTACATAAAAGAAACAAGACATCCAAGAAACAAATAAAACTAGCCCTTTTTGTAGATGCCATGAATGTTATAAAATCCCAAAGATTATATACAAGTATATGCAATAACTCCATCTATAGGACATAAGATCAACAAACCAAATATTTTCATTTTATACTTAAACAATAAACTTGGAGGAGCAAAAATTACAAGAAAAAAATGACTGTGTATATTCACTTCCAAGGAAGGAAAACCATCAGATCAAAATTTGGAAACATATTTTTGGATTCTTGTGAAAAAACCACAAAATTCAACATAATAAATGACAAAAGACCCATGTTTATGTAGTGGGAGACAGCAAAATTAAGATGTTAATTTTCCACAAAGTAAGCTAGAGGTGGGATGTACTTTCTATAAAAATCAAACCATATTTTTATAAATGTAAGCATACTTGTTATGCAATTTATATGCACAATCACATAGCCTAGAGTAACAACAATAATCTTGGGAGAGTTGGGTGAAAATGCTGTAAGGGGTGACATTGATCAAGATATATAGCATTCATACATGGCTGTGTTAAATGTAAATTTCTTTGTACAGCTAATTAAAGATAATAATAAAACAATTAAAATATTGAAATGAAAGACTAGGGAGACTCATTCTATCTAATATTAAGGTGTACTGTAAGGCTACAGTAATCAAGATAATTTGATATTGGCAGAAGAATTGACTTAGAGATAAGCAAACATAGCAATCACTGAATTAAAAGATCTGTGAATTGATATGGCTCACAGAATAGAGAATCTATGAATTGACATACACAGATGCAACCTACTGATTTTTGGAAAATATTCAAAAAATATTCAGTGAAGTAAGCATAAGTGTAACATATATGCAAAACTTGAATATCCAATGTAATACTATATATACATTATATATAAATTAACTTGGTATCACTCGTAGACTTAAATATAAAATTCTTTAAAAATGTGGAAATAAACCAAATATCTTCAATATCAGGGCTTAGCAAAGTCCTTATAGAATTTAACCCAAAGTGTAATAACAAGAAAATTGACGGATTCGATTTTTTTTCAAACATTAAAACACATGTTCATTTAAAGAGTAGTTAAAATAATGAAAACACAGACTAAGAGGAAACATATGCATAATATAGGTCCAACAAAGATTAGTACTTAATATATGTAAAAATTCTCAAAATCTAGTAATAAAAATGTTAAATGTTAAGTGCAATTCAGCTAGCAAGTGTGCAAAAGATATTAACAGATATTTCACCAAACCAAAAAAAAAAAAAAAAGATATACAGAGGCAAATAGGCCATGGTAAGAAATGCAAAATCCTGAGCTGTTAGTGAAATGCAAATTAAAACTATTAAAATGATATGCTGATTGTCATTAGGCACAAGTTAGATTGGATCAGTTAAAGCAGAATGAAAAAAATGAAGATATGGAGAAAATGTGAAAATGAAATATATGTTATATACATTATAGCAACTCAGGAAGTAATATGTCACCTTTGTATGCAGTACTAAATAATAAATTAGCATGTCACCCAGCAATTACGTTTTTGGATACTTATCACAGAGAAATGGAAATGTGATTCACATGGAAATCTTGTCATTGTTAATTAGTATCCTCAAACCAGAAACTACAGATTTTCAATCAGTGAATAGTTAAAATGTGGTACATTGCTAGGCACTAATGGTTCATTCCTGTAATCCTTGCTGCTCAGTAAGTTAAGACCTGAGGATCAGAGTTCAAAGCCAGCCCAGTAAGTGAGGTGAGACTCTCATTTCCAATTAAACTATCAAAAAGCTGGAAGACGCACCACTACTACTACTACTATGACTACTCTTCCTCCTCTAGTAGTACAGCTCTAGCCTTGAGAGGGGGGAAAAAAAGCTCAAGGACAGCATCTAGTCCTTGAAATCAAACCCCAGGTTTACCATGCATATACCCCCACACACCCACACACAGAGTATCACATACATACTACCATTTAGCAATTAAAAAGATCATCTTAGCTAAAAGTTTGTGTAAATTGTAATTATATTCTTATTATATTTTTGAGATGACAAAAATCACAGAAATAGAAAGTAGTTCTCCTCTCACAGCTTAGCAAACATCAATTCTACCAATTCTAAAATAGAATCTTACAATCACTAATTTATGCCCAGACCACAATCCTCTTATTTACTCTTCCCATGTAGTTGAAAGTACAAGTGGAAGGTACCACACCTAGCTTTTATTGATTGAAATGGAGTCTTGAACATTGTTTACTTAGTCTAGCCAAGAACCACAATCTTCCTAATCTCCACCTCCCAAGTAGCTATGGTTGTAGGCATGGATCACCACACCTGGCTTCAGGTATTTACAAGACTAACAGTAGGAATCATCCTAATTTATGGTGGTAGATACATGAACTTACACATGTGGCAAAATTACTAAGAGCGAGATACACATAATCATGAACACACATGAATACAAGTAAAATTAAAGAAATCTGAAAAAGGTCCGTGGAACAGGTCATAGTTGGTATTGTATTTCACTGTACAGTTGTAAGATGATATTATTGGAGACAATTAAATAAGAGGTACACAGAGTCTCCCTATATAACTGCTTATATTCACATGTACATTTGCACTTATCTCTAGAAAAAGTGTTTGTAAAAACACACATTGCCATAATCATTTTAGTTGCATAACTTCAAGTTGCCAGCTCTAGGGGTATATTATGGCCATGATTTTAGGTGACTCAAAATATATCCTTCTATCACTCAGGTCTATACAACAGTGAAATCACTTGGAATATACTTAAAAGAGTCAGAGTGATGCTCTTGATACACTAAAAGACACTAGGGGAAATTTTAGAGCTTTTGAGAAAATCTGTACAAACCCAGGAAATAAAATACTCAGTCAAGTGTGCCACTGTTGATATTAAAATAGAATTGATACTAGAGAAATTAAAATTAACTGAATTTTCTAGTGATTATACAAAAATAAAGACTATCTTGTGAGTTATAAACAAGCCATTGGGTCCTCACTTTCAATTCACAAGCTAAAGTGGTTCCAATACCAAAGTTTCTCTTTTCATTACCAGTATCGCGCTCCAAAACAATTGGTCAATATATTTTTTCCTAAGTCCACAACCACATTCCAGAGACAGTAATAGTTACATATTTATTTGATTATAACTGTTAAGTAAACGGGTCTGTTGGTCATTGGTCATATTGGTGCTCATATGAACTATGAAACTGACCAGGGAACTGGTCTAGTTTCAGCACACATTGACAGATTTCCAGGTACTCTGAGACTATGTCTACTAATTTATTTTACAATCACAGCAGGTCAAAATGTTTACAAGATGTCTATCTTCATTTAGATCAGTGAAGAAAATTTACATGAAATGTGATTTTAATTATGTATTGTGGAAGGATTTAAAAGTATGATCAGCTTAGTCTTGTTTCATGACAGAAAGGGAAATTTCATTTGTAGTTATTTCCTGTATTTTAAATTACCTATTCTTTGTTCTGACTTTCAATCACTTATAAATAAAATGCTTAGCAGATTTATCTTAAAAATGACATAGTTTATTTTTTATAAAATTCTTACATAATTTTCAGTTCAGTAGGCTAATAATCACTTATAAAAAACAGTTATTTTCAGTTTTTGCATCCATATTTTCAAATAGCCAATTTCTATGTGAATTTTAATAATGAGAACTAAGTACAGAAATACTTAATTGTAGAATTTCTGCTATATTCTATATATTTCTTATCAACTACTATTTTTAATCTGATATCATGCAAATGTCTTCCTTTAAAATATGAAAGATTTTACTCTCTTGAAAATTTGCATTGTTAGGAATATATAGCATAAAAAGAATCCAAATGCTATTAAGGTTTTTAAGCTGTCAACTCAATTCTGCACACTAAATTTATTCCGTTCCCATTTGCCACCAAGGAAAAGTGCAAAGTCAAACATGTTCTTACAAAAAGCACTATAAGATGCATGTAAATGAGACCACTTTTCCTGAGGGTCTATCTTCAATTTGATAGTGCGTTTAAGTGCTTGCTTTCACTGAGAATAGACTGAAACATACAAATAGATATTGAGAGCAGTGAAAATGTCATTTATCTATGATATTCCCTAAGAATAGAAGAATCAAACAGAATATGGTTGTCTCTTTAAAGCAAACTTTGATTAATTAAATAGTTATTTTCTATCGAGAAATACAAATATTAAATGCAGAAAGAAATGCTGTAGGCCATTACTAACCAAAAAAAATTGCATCAATTACATTGCATATTATTGCTTTTAAGTGACTGGTGTCTTCTTTTCCACTTTCCATCTCTTCTCTTTTCTTTTCTTTTTTTGAAGAAGCTTGTTTATGGGTTTATTGAAATAAGCACAATTTAAAATCAGAATCAGAATTCATCAGTGACAAAAGTATTTCTAAGAGTATCTAACCCAAAATACTTGGCTCTAAAAATCAAGAAGGAAACAACTATAGTTAAGAGGACAAATTGTTAATTCTGCATCTTTTCTCTCTTAGCTCTATCTTCTGATTTCTTTTCCTTCCCAAGTAGGAAAGCTTAAAATGCGGGTTGTCAGCTGGATCTGGTTCAAAATTTGTGTAACGTTTTACTCAAAAAAAGACATGTTAATTTTTTTTATAGTTCTCTCTTCTCTAAAGTTATTGATAATTCTAAAAGAGGAACTATTAGAAAAACTGGGAAAATGAAGTCCACTTAGACTGACTGGATTATCTATCAAGGTGTGGGAAACACTTCTGCTTTTTGTTACTTTGCATTTGTTTGGGTTTTTTTATTTTAATTTTATTTTTTTAAATTTTATTGTCAAGGTGATGTTGTGGTTTTTGTAGAAGATGATGGTACTAGAGTTTAGACTGGGAACCTAAGGTCTGTTACATTGAGTTTTAGAAGAAAATGATAGAGCACCATTTTAATATTTGTCTATATTGTGGAAAAGTCCAGCTTTACTGTAACATGAATGCAAATCAAAATTCTCTCATGCAAACCACAGAGGTTTGCAGCACATTGCTACCAATTGAAGTCAATATGGTTGCCTTGCAATTATCAAAGATACACACACACAAACACACACCCATATCCTACAGTTTGAACGTAGAGACTCACACTCACTTTACATGCTTGCTTGGCTGGTACTTGAGACACATCTTTTAAGAACAGATTCTATCAGATTTTTTTACCCAAGCTGCCTTTGAACCAGATCCTTCAGATCTCAGCCTCTTAGGGAGCCAGCATTGACACTGGGATCAATTTTTTAAAAATTTAATTTTATTGTCAAGGTGATGTACAGAGGGATTACAGTTACATACATAAAATAGTGAATACATTTCTTGTCAAACTTGTTTAATTGGAAATTTTCTTTATTTAGGAATTGCTAAACTTCGGAAAGAATGAAGTGGCTTTCTCAAAAGCAAAGCGTTGGCTTTCTTATTCGAAGGAATTCATTAAGCTCATTCAACAGCCCAAATGAGTAGAAAATATTGGCTTCCTTTCCAAAGCTTAAATACTGATCTATGCCTTTAGTCATTGAAGTTTTAGAAATTTCAGTGCTTAGTTTTGGAGACTTATCCTATCATCTAATTTTGGCTCCGTTTACAGATTGAGTATTCTTTTTGAAATATTTTTATAATCATTAGTTGTACACTGAAGCAGTTTATGAATACAGCACATCTTGATCAATGTCACTGAATGTTTTGGTATGTAACAAAGCAGTTTATGTGTACAATGCATCTTGATCTGTGTCACCACTTCAACTGCTTCTCCCCACTCAACCTATCCCTTCCCTTCTATTCTCACTTCTATGATATACACAATGAATTATTGCCTACATTCTTCCTTCTTCCCCCTTCATTATTGTTCCCTTCTCCCCTTAATCCACCCTCCCCTCTTGCAGTTATCCATTTCCTGGTACTTATTTTGTTGGACTTTGTTTTAATCTTTTAAAATAATTATTCTATTTGTGCTCTCCATAGTCTATTACACTTCAGTTAAAATATTTTCAATCCCTTGCTTACCACCCAATGTGTTTATTTATAGATTTATGGGGACATTCTAGCTACCACAAATGAGGGAAATCATGCAACCTATGTTTCTCTGGGTCTGGCTTACTTCATCAAATATAGTTTTCCAAGTCTTTCTATTTGCTTATAATTGGTGAAATATCAGTCTTTTTGATGGGCAAGTACAATTTAATTATGTATATATACCACATTTTCTTAATCCATGTGTCACCTGAGGGGCATCTGGGCTGATTCCACAGTCATGGGCTGATCTGTATATTGGCTAACTGAACACAGTTGTGCTAGTAAATTTAGTGCAGCCTGGTTTGTATTTTATTGAATAAATGCCCAAGAGTAGAATTACTGTATCATAGAGTAGCTGTGGTTTTGTTTTGTTTTGTTTGTTTTGTTTTGTTTGTTGAGGTCAAGATGAAGTACAGGGGTTACAGTTATATACATTAGGTAATGAGTACTTTTCTTGTCCAATTTGTTACCTCCTCCCTCATTTTTCTACCACCTTCTCTTTTCCCCAACCCCTTCCCACCAGAGTTTTTATACAGTTCACAACATTTTGTCTTGTAAGTATTGCTGTTGCTTTTGTGTTTGCCTTTTATCCTTTGTCTCAATGTTGTAATTCCCCTTCCCTTCCCTAATTCAGGCAGACATATATAAAATATCTGGGGTACCAGAATCAAATACAGTGATGACCCTCCACACTGCTTTCCAGAGTGGTTGAAGAAGTTTACATTCCCACCAACAGTGTTGTAGCTTTTCCTTTTGGCTACATTCCCACCACCATTTGTTCTTGATAGTTTTTTGGATAATGGCCATTCTAACTTGGGTATGGTGGATTCTCAGTGTTGTTTGGATTTGCATTTCCTTTATGGCGAGAGATGCTGAACATTACTTCATGTATCTATTGGATATTTTTAATTCTTCTTTTAAGAAGTCTCTTTTTGGGCTGGGGATATGGCCTAGTGGCAAGAGAGCTTGCCTCGTATACATGAGGCCCTGGGTTCGATTCCCCAGCACCACATATATAGAAAATGGCCAGAAGTGGCGCTGTGGCTCAAGGGGCAGAGTGCTAGCCTTGAGCAAAAGGAAGCCAGGGACAGTGCCCAGGCCCTGAGTCCAAGGCCCAGGACTGGCCAAAAAAAAAAAAAAAAAAAAAGTTAAAAAAAAAAAAAAAAAAGAAGTCTCTTTTTAAGTCATTATCCCATTTATTAATTGTGATTATGTTTCTTTGAAGGTTTTTTTTTTGAGGGCTTAATATTTTGAGCTACAAGCATATTTTTGATATTGGGCCTTTGTCTGAAGCACAGCTGGTAAAAAATCTTCTCCCATTCTGTGGGCTTTCTCTATTTAGCTTAATAGCTATGTCCTTGGCCATGCAGAAACTTTTAAGCTTGATGCAATCCCATTTATCAAGCCTTTCTTTGATTCACTGTAATTCTTGATCTTTACTTAGAAAGTTTTGACCTGTTCTGAGGAACCTTAGTGTTTTCACTACTGCTTCCTATAATGTTTTCTTGTTTCTGGCCTTACATGGAGGTCTTCAGATTGAGTACTCTTAATCTAATCCAAAACCTTAAAATCTAAATGGTTCAAGATTAAACTCTCTCTCTCTCTGTCTCTCTCTCTGTCTCTGTCTCTCTCTCTCTCTGTCTCTCTCTCTCTCTTCACACACACGTACACACACATATATGTTCAGTCATGGGGCTTGAAATCTGGGCCTCTGGCCACTGTCCCTGAGCTCTTCAGCTCAAGGCTAGTGCTCTACCACTTTGAGCCACAGCACCACACCCAGGATTAAAATATTTTTGAGTACAAAATGACTACAACTGAAACATTCTACATATGACCTCATATGGCACATTGCAACCAAATGTAATAACACTAAGAATATTGCATAAAATTGTGTTATTTATATAGTAAAAGTTCTGAATAGTTTAGCATGAAGCTTAGTGCTGTTTAATTGTCCTAGCATGTATAAGGCACTAAAGATTAATATCTAATGAAAGAAGGAAAAGTAAGAGAAAGAGAAAGGAGGGAAGAATAGATGAAAGGAAGGGGAGACAAAGAGTTAAAAGAGTTAAAGTTGAGTCCCATATCCAAGATTTCTCAATATGTATTTGGAAATATTACAGAAAAATCTGATAAGATTTGGGAATAAGAGGAAATCAGTCTATAACAGTATCTTTGCTAATTTAAATATATAATGTCTTTAATAATTTAAAGAATAGAATGTAAACACTATATTCACATTCTGTGTATGAAGAAAGAAATACACATCTGAGCAATTTTCCTGAAACCACAATCCGGTGATAAGGGGAGTCAGAAGTCCTGGCTCTGCCTCCTAATAAAGCAATAAAGCTAAGGCTTATTCCATTAATATAAATTGATTCAGTGTTGTGTTTTCATACGTGCCACTGTGCAATGACAAAAGTCACAGGAACAATCGTTTTAAAGGCCCATTTTAAAGTATAAGTATACTTACTTATATCTTAAATACTTATATCTTAAATAATTGCATATGGACTAAAGCTGAACTAGTTGATATAATCTTGTCTTTCTTCATTATTGGATAAGCTGATTGAAGCTATATGAGGTCATAATAGAGCAATCATGAGATGGGTTTTGATTGTAAGATCCTTCAGGGGAAAAAAAAAAAAAACTTCCTAGAAACAATCTCTGACCTAAAAAATACTTTCAATGGATGTCTAATAGATGTCTAATGGATCTACATAAAATGTGCATTCCTGAAAAACTCATTCAACCTTCATATTATTCATTTAATAAAATGTAAACTACTCAGATGGTCTCATGATGTACTCTTATCATATTTTTTCTCTCTAAACTCAAATCATTCCATTTTCTCTTTTACCAAGCCTAGTCACATTGGATTATTTTTTCCTCCTTTGTCCTTCAGATGCATAGAACTCATTCCTACCTCAGGACTTTTACTCTTTGGCCAATACTATTTTCCCAAAGACACTTCTCATCTTTCATTCTATGTGAACATTTATGACTTTAATTCAAATGTCACCTTCTCAAAAAGTGTTTTCCAACAAATTTTCATGCTTTAAACCATTACTTCTTTTAAATTTTCTATTATTTAATCTTACACACACACACACACACACACAAAACATTTGCTAATTGTTTTGGTTCCTTTAAAGTAGCTAAAATGCAAGCTTTATCAAGATAGAATCTATGCTTTCACAAATGACAGAAATACTTTTGACTGAAATTCTTCTAACAGAAATAAATACTTTGATAAATTATCAAATGTCATAATGCAAAAAATGATGACATAATCATTCCCTGGACATTTCAGTTTTCTTTTATTAATTTTATCAATAAACTCAGATGTTTCGGAAATGATTGATATTGGTCATTCTTGTTAAGAATGACAGGATATCTGTAGAATTGTTGCCTACAAATTTAATTGGTGAGAAAGAAAACAGCCAAAATGTGGTGAAAATGTAGCATATATTAATTTCTTTGCTAAAGATATGCATATTTAATTCAGTCAATTCTAGTAATTCTGCTTCACTTAGTATTCAATAAATATTCCAAGTAATAAAAATATGCTTGCAGTTTTGTTGCTTAATCTATAAAAATAGAATCACTTATCATAATGTTAATCTACTTTGAATGGAAGATGAGGACTGGAAAATTCCATATAATAAATTTGCTAATACATACCTTTAACAAAAACTATTCAGACAAACTCACAAAAGCAAAGCATTAAAGATAGAATACTAATGAAAAATACATAAAATTATATAATTTTTCTAAAAGTACAAATTATATATGGTGAATAAATTATGATGAAAATATTTTGCTTAATAAAAGATTTTTTTTGCTTTTTCCCTGTAATATATTAGTTGTACAAAGGGGTTTTCCTTTGAAGTTTCCATAGATGCATATAATTTATCTCAGTAAACACATCTACTCTCTTCACACACACACACACACACACACACACACACACACTTCTTGGATCAACTTCAACATAGGTGCATAGAACACTTGGAATGTATTCACCTCCCCACATACCATTTCTTTTTTCCTTCTTCACTCCCTCTAATACTCATATCTATACAGAACTTATTTCACATTCCTGTTCATCATTTTTAAGAACCGGATTCTGCCTATGAGTGAGACCATGGGATATTTTTCTGTTTTCATCAAAATCATTTCATTTAACATGACATTCCATCCATTTTCCTACAAACGACCATTTCATTATTCCTTATGGCTGAATAAAACACCTTTGTGTATATGTACCACATTTTTTCTATTATTCAGTTGATGGACACCTAATTTGATAATATATTTTGCCTATATCTTAACTATATGTTTATTAACCTTCCTTTGTACATATGCCCAAGAATGTTATAGCAGAATCATAATGCAAAAACAAAATTAAAAAAAAAACTGCCATAGTTGCTTACTTAGTAGCTGCACTAATTTACATCTCTACCAATAAAGTATGACTGTCTCTTTTCCTAACACCCTTGCCATAAAGAAGATTTTTAATTTACTACAGTCTTCTATTTCAATTCTTGTTTTTGTTTTTGTTTTTCCTGAACATTTAAGGGTTCTATTCATTAAAGTGTTGCCCACGCCTGTGTCTTTGAGGGTTTTCTTCTAGTAGTTTCACAATTTCTTGTCTTATGATCTTTGATCTACATATATTTAAATTTTTATAGGGTGAGAGAAGTGAGTCTTTCATGAAAAAATGATTTAACACGTTTTCATTTCATATATACAAAGCATTTCTTTCTTTGAGGTAACTTTTGGTTTGCTGTTATCAGATCAACTATTCTATACTTTTAATTAACTGAATAATTTCATGTGATTAGCCACCTAGGAGATCCTTTCTACTCTTTCTCTAAGAAATTATATCCATCTATTCATGACCTGATAAATTCCATGCTGTAGAATTAAAGTCAATGTCTCTTTATACCTGCACAATTTCATATACTGAAAATGTAATCAAATGTGAAAGAATATGTGAACATGAAAACTTAGGTTGGTGAATAGGTCATGAGAGTTGATTATTCCTGAATGATATAAGTAACCATGAAAGGGACCTCAGAGACTTCTCTTCTATGTGGAATTGACAGAAAGAAAAGATAGCTTTCTGAATCAGAGAACATATCAGTGACAAATTTAATCTTAGACATGTCATCTTCCAGAAATTAATGCATATTTACATGTCACTCAAATTATAGGCATTTTCTACAGCATCTAAATGGACTAAGACACCCACCTTTAAGTTTCTAGAATGTCTTCAATTCAGTGCATTACCTACCCCTCTACTTCAGTCACCTACTCTTGAGCAAATTTCAGCTAGAAAGTTCTATTAATTCTAAATATGAAATTCTATCAGCCTACCCACTAATCACTGTTCATTTGTCCTCCTTAGTCTCCCCAACTCTTTTTAGTTTCTCCACATAAGCTCTGACCTCACAGAGTATTTTATTGTTTTGACTTTTCCATTTTGTCATCTTCTGTGTGCCTTCTATCACTTTATTTTATTACTCTCCATTCTATTCTCAATCTAGTCTGAATGTAAGGTTGGTCACAAAAACTCTAAGTCATAATATAAAAATACGAAGTGCGTATAACTTCTTGTTTTGTTTGCTTTAGTTTTTATATCCTATGTTTATGGCTCCTTTCTCCTCTTCCCCCAAGTTTTCTCTGCCCTCACCTTGCTCTTTTTTTTCTTTTTAATATCCTCTATGAAAATGGTTAAAAGTTGCTGGAGAAACCACATAGTTCTGGAAATTGAGATCTGATCAGGGGCTGTATGTACCCTGTATCTTTGAGCTCCAACGTCAAGAGTACTAACAGGGTTTTCTAATCATTAATGCTAGAGCACTGTACCAGTCTTCACTTACTAAGTCTCCCTTCATCATTTCACTACTTTTCGCTTTCATTCTATTCAAATATTCTATTCTATGGCCTTTTGACATTACATTCTTTGGATTTTTATGGAACTTCTAGTTCTTCCTTTCTTTATTTCTTCTTTACTTTTCATTCTCACTTTGTATTTTTGGGATACTAGCTTTGGAATTCAACTTTGTGCTTGCCACTCAGGTGCTCAAGTTAGCCAGTGTCATACATTTAACCATTTTTATCTCTGATCATTTTCTTTTACATAGGCCTTTTTGTCGGGGAGTAAATGCTGGGCAGCCTGGATCCTCATCCTCCTGACTATGCTTCCCACCATATCTGGATCATAGACATGTCACCTTCCTTCAAGAAAATGTATGACTTACAAACAGAGAAGAGGAAAGATCTATAGAAAGTCTATTTTTTTCCTATGGAAAAGCACATAAAACAAACTGAATACTCAAAAGAAAATTTGATTGCTTAGAATAGACAAATGATAGGTTGACAGATTACAATTATAATTCATACAGAAAGACAAGTAATGAATACTTACTGAATTAATAAACAAAACATGTTATCACCACTTCAAGATAGCTTACTTATGTCAGGATGGCAGGACACAGAGATGTGTCATATAAATCCAAGTAATACCTCATCATGAGTTATTATTTCAGGAGAGAATATTCTTGGCTACATTTAGTTCTTTTGGGAAAAACAAACAAGTTACAATGAATAATTTATCTTTAATAACCTTGCTATATTTACAGTTCAAGACACAGATATCTTCATAAAAGTCACATAACCAGATTACTTTAGTGAATAACCCTTTGTACATATGCTAGATCAAGAATAGTTGTTCAGATTGAATTGTATTTATGAAAGTTTTCCCTACATAATTAAAATAAACTAGTGCCCTTACACAAAATGTACAGTACATAGGTTATATAATGACAGGATTCTACAGCTACAGGGGTGGAAATGTTAGCTGGTGCATTTGCTTGGGTCAAAAGTAAATTGATAACTTTCTCTCTCCCATTTCTAATCTCATTTTTCTTACTCATTTCCAACTGAGTATACCATAGAGGTGAACTGGAGATGATCCAGATTGATTATGAGGCAGAATGATATCATCCATGATTATTATGTGACCTGTACACATATACATATTCATTACAGTGGCTTACATATGATGGTCTTCAAGAACTTTTGAAATAATCATCCTACTTTCCTTGAATTTCCCACACATACTAAAATATTTTCATTCAGTTATCTACAAATATTTCCTTCCTGCTTGCCAGGTACTGGTAGACTACATCCTGATACCTAGCTACCCAAAAGGCTGAAATCCAGAGGATCATGGTTATTATTTTAACAGAAACTTAACTTTGGGGGAAAAACCAAAACAAATGAATAATTTATATGTGGATAACCTTGTTATTTTCTAACTCTGAAGACACAGCTTCATTAAAATCAAATAATCATATTCCCCAAGGTGTGAAACTCTGGGCATATGCTAGGTCAAAGCTAGTCCTCATAAGTGGGCTTCATTGGAAGTTTTGTTTATATAACAGAAATAAAACATTTTCAGGTAGAACCGTCTCAGTGACTCCATCTTCAAGAATCTGGATGGGGGCTTAGCTCATATGGTAGCATACCAGCCAAAGAACAAGGCCCTGAGTTCAAACCCCAGTACTAGCAAAAAATATTTTTCAGTGTATTTCTAGTGACTGCATACATCATAAAAGTTTAGAGGAAGAATATTTATTTTCTTTAAATTCTCAAAAATTCTTTGTGGCAATAGAATTGTGTTTTAAGATAATGATTAAAAAAGACGAACATAAGGCTCTTTGCAATATATTTTATGCATAAATGGGTAATAGACAGAAGATTATTTCTCAAAGAGATAATTTTGAATTCCAGCTTCTGAAATATCTTCAACCAGAACCTAAGGAGAGTTTACAGGAACATCACAGAGACCATTGTGATTATAATGGTGTGAAGGAAGGACTGTGGTAGGAAATAGCCTCCAATAGAATGTTTAATGGAACAGCTATTAAAATATCATAGCCAATAATTCATGATTATACTTCAATATTTATGGATTAGAAACTCTTAATGCTATGTTTTCCCCCCATTTCTCTTCATATATATACTCTCTCATATTTGAGTTTTCCCCATTCTATCACTACTCACTTTTACCTTTTTAATCTGTTCTTTTTTTGCCTAATTCTAATCTGCATTCTAAATTTCATTTGCAGGTGGGTATTAAACATGCTATTTATGGAGTAATCAATATTATATTTACTGGGAGAATGCTAAGCACATTTTGTTCTACCACTGAAATTAGAATGAAAATGCTTGCTCCATCCTATTTGGAAAAGAGGAAGATGATTTTAGGCTATACAAGGGTTAACTCTGTGGTATGTGTGTGTGTACTTGTGTGTGGGGGGGTGTGAGTATAACTATGTGTGTGTGAAATAGAGGATAATAATTTTGGCCTGCTGAGTAAACAAAGAGAAGGAGAAAGCTCTGTTCTCTTATTGTAATTGCAAATTTATTTTTTATAGTTTCTACAGTTTCTATTTTCCTTTAAACTGCCTTAATCTGTCTTCCTGCTGTGACCTATTTCCAGAAATGCATATTCAGTATAAAAATAGTAGATCAAATCATATCAGAACTCGAGTTACTCCTTGTCAAGCAGAAACACATACTTTTATACAACAGTGAAATCAATTCCTCTCATCCTAATTATGTAATTTCCATAATATACTGAAAGTATTCCACCATCAAATATTCACATTTAAAACTTGTTCTGTAATACTCTAATAGTTATTTCTTTAAACAACATTGTAAGGAAATTCAGTTGTTAGTTTATAAATCAAGAAATTGAGCAGGTGGAAAGTTAAAATATTGATCCAAGACCATACAATGAAGTTCTGTTTATGCTTGTAGCCAGAGACAAGTTTGATTTAACTGATCTTTCAGATCAAATGAGTTGGCTGAATGAAAAATTAATTATAATTGATCAATCTTAACTGACATATGACCAAATTGATCAATTGTTAAGTGGATGTCTCTTGAACTATGGCTCACAAATCATAACATTGGAATCTTTGTGATGCCGATTAAAGCTATAGTTTGTGCTCTTCTTCTCAAACCTACCAAACAATAATTTCTCAGAAGAGAAAGCTTAACATTCTGCATTTTAATCATGTAACTCAGATCACTTTTATGCCTTCCAAAGTTTGAAAAATATAGTTGTCAGTAATCAGTGTTAACAAAATGTGATTTATTCCTTGTGCTACACATTTTGAGGACAGACAGTATAATAAGACCTTAGGATTACAGGACACAAGATGTCCCAGATGTCAACTGGGCCCTAAAGGAATGGAGTGAAACTTCCTAAATTTTGATGATTCCAGATGCTACCTATAGCATTAAGAGAAGCCCTTTATGCTCCCAGAATATATGACAATGTTCTCTGTTCGAATTTTTCATGTATGCAAGGACTTTAACTTCAGAATCTTTGAGTGACTTTAACTTCAGAATCTGTATATCTACATGACTAGGTAAATAAAAACATGCAAACTTTGACTTATTGTGATCCAAGTACTGAATAACCATGTAAGATATAAAAATCAAATTATTTTCTGTTTTCTGTAACTTATATTCAATCTCATTTTGCCAGTGATTAAATAATACATGTGGCCACATTTTATTTTAACATCTAGCTAATGTCTATAACATCTGAAGCATCAATGTATATAGTGGTGATGTAAGAAAAGTGCATATGTTATCGCGCTGCCTCTGTTGTGATTTGCAGTTTGAATTCTTAAAAAATGCTTTGCTATGTTTGGGTAAATATGGTTGCTTTTGATTTTCATGCTAAATGGAAAGTGCTATTTTTTTAATCAACTCTCAGATTGCCTATTTCCATCATAGAGTCATCTCTGACTAATTTCCCAACAATGCTCATCAAAATCCAGGAATTATACTAATGACTCTAGTTCCCACCAGTGGATACTAGAGCTCTAACTGATTCGAATTAAGGTGGAGATAAGACCTAGATAAGACCTTCTCTCTCTGTCTTTCTCTCTCTCCGTGTGTCTCTCTCTGACTGTCTCTGTATCTCTCTCTGTCTCTGTATGTGTTTCTCTCACTGAGTCTATTCCTTTTTCTGTCCAGACTAGGCCACTTGGTATACAGTTCTTCCTCTTGTTAGAATATTTCTAATTACCCACCTCAAATCATTTCAGCCATCATCCTTCTAGCATAAGCAAGCAACAGATGCCAGGTCAACATTAAAATTCTAACTGATGCAAAAATTGCTCCAATTACAATTCAATATAGAAACTACATTGTTTATTCATTTATTCACTCATTCAATGAATGTTGAGTATCCATTGTACTTTACACAACATTCATATATTCTCAGGTTATTCTGAGCAATAGTTTCATTTTCAGTAAATGTGCTATTTTTCAACCAAGAATATCAATAAATAACTTTTCCTAATTCTCTTCACCACTCATTTCCTATCATACATTTTAGTATTATTATTTTGGATTTAAAAATGAGAAGATGTGCTTGGCACAGGTGGATCATAGTTGTTATCCTAGCTACTTGAGAAACAGAAATCTGAAGGATTGAGATTTTAATCCACTCCCAGGAGAAAAATATTCACAAGACCCTATCTCAAACAATACTGGTTGTGGTGTTTCACAATTAAATAAAAAAGGAAGAACAATATTCTAACTTAGTAGTATAGTTTTTTTAACCTATTAATTGATTACACATGTATAAGTAAATAGTAATAGGAAATGTGACAAATTACAATGAAAACATGGAAGTTTACTTATGAAATGGGTGTCAGGAGGGTTTCAGCTTATGAATTACTATATAAGAATAACCAAAGCTAGTTAAAATTGGTTAAAAAGCTACAATATTAAGTGAGTGAGTGTGCTTCATCACACATGGAAAACAGATGTATCTGGTAAGTGTTAAAGTGTCTGTAGGAGTACATTTCTATGCAGATTAAACCTGGTGCAGCTTTCTGAATTTATCCAGTATTTCTCCTTGTTGAAATTATGTGCTAGCAAACATAAAATTAATGTTATTTTTTTCATGTTATATAAATTGTGTTAGATAAATTTGGTCTCTTTTGTGGTATTAGGGTTTGAACCTGGAAACTTGTATTCTACTAGTTAGACAACACCAACAGCCCTGTTGACTTTTTTTTCCTTTGAAGTTCTGATGTTACTATTGGCAGTGAGCTAGCTTGGACAGCAATTCTCAAAACTTCTGTTTCTTGCCCTGAGAGGACTTTCAGGAATGTGCAACCATACCCAGTTTCAATTCACATGGAAGATGTTTCTTTCTTTTTTTTTTTTTAACCTAAGTCAGCCTAGACCCATGGTATCCTATCTCAATCTTCCACATTGTTCAATTAATCAACACATGTCACCACCACACATGTGCTTAACAAAACAAAAAGATATGTAGAAGAAGTGGCCTATGTAACATCAGGAGAAGGGGCAAAGAACTACCTAAACCACTCAGCTAGCTAGGGGCTGCAAAACAGGGAGCAGGATCCTTGACACTGAAGAACACATCCTGAAAGCTAGCTTAGTCTTGTATCCAATGATAGCCCTTCCATGGTTGAGTCTAAATACCTGCTAGAACATGAACATTACATATAAAGACCAGAGCTCACAGACAAAATGTTTAGACTTTCAGCAGTACATGTAAATTGGATGAACTCATGCTTTCCCCTGAATTATCATGAGCTGTGGTATAGGGCTTAGCATGTCTGGAAGAGCAGTAATACTACTGAGTATATAACCAAAAGAAATGAAATACTATATCAAATCACCATTTGCATGCCCAAATTCATTGTCACATTATTTCAAATAGGTCAGAATTTGAAATAACCCAAATATCTATCAACTGTTAAAAACATAATCGAATATGTATAGTCATATATACACACATATATATAAAGTCATACGTGTTTGTGTGTGTATACACAGAATGGAATATGATTCAACTGTTTAAAGTAGGAGGGAGATAGAAATGGGAAACATTGATAAATGGATACATTGATAAACGTACAGTTAGAATTAAGGAGTTGGGAGTACTATTGCTGCTTAATTGGAGATAAGAATCTCAAGGCCTTTCTTGTCCAGGCTGGTTTTAAACTTTGATTCTCAGTTTTCAGCCTCCTGAGTTGCTAGATTATAGAGGTGAGCTACCAGCATGTGATTGGATCCAGATTTTAAAAATAATATTGAAGACATACTAAATAATAACTAGAGTCTGAGTATTTCCTACGTGGCTGAGACTGTCCCAAAACCATCATGTGGTCATTATATTTATCCATATAATATTCAAGGAGATAGAGTATCAGTTAATAACATTAAAATACTGTAAATAACATACCTAAGGGGACAAAACTGTTGAACAGTGAAATTAGGAATTCAATTCAGGATTGTTGACTCCAGCTTTAAACTACAACTCTAGACCTCAACTAATGCTAACATTGAACTACACTTATGGAAGAGCTTTCATTGAGTCACTCTAAATACATTTTTACATTAATTTATCCTAATAAAATAAAAGGCTTTGCCTTTTAGGTTAGTTTAATGAAGCAATGGCCTCTTGAAAATCCTCTAGGAGTTTGAAATAACTCTAGGTCACAAGAAGATAAATTTGCATAATTTTCACAGTAATGTCTCAAAATGGTTTAGAAAAAAAGTCATTCACTTGGAAATTATTCAATACCTTGTCCATCCATTTCCTTCAATAAGGCTCTACTTATTCATTGTAGTAATAAATCTTAGAAATAAATAGATCAGTATATATACTGGTCTTTTCTTCAGTGTTTCTCTCATAACAGAATGGCCTTGAATAAAGACTTGAATGAGACAATCGGGATTATTTGCAGTAAGTGCAAGTATATATGGTTCTTGAATCACACCATATGACAACCTTCATAATAATAGTCCCTGGGTTTATCTTGCTACTGCTAGAATTAAAAGATAGCTGAACAGACAATAATAGTCACTTCAATGTTTTCCAGTAAATCAACAGATATATAAGATAAAGAGACACATTCAAGTTTAACAAGTTATTTAAAGAAGAAATATAGAATCAATGGATTAAACCCACCAGATCCACAGTAAATTGCCCAGTAATCCTGTAGAATTTGTGATCATTTGTCTTAAAACTGCATTTAGGTATTCAATATAATATAACACCTTAATTATGAAATTGTAATATGGAGGTCAGATCTGGCCAGCTCCATCATTGGCTATTGAGGGGTGTCAGTTAAAGAGAGAAGAAGCCGACTCTATCTTTACTAAGCTCTCCCCTGTCCCTGAGCCTCAGGGTTGGGAGTGTGCCCTGTCTGCTCAGAATCCAGGGAAGTTCTCCTTCACTGTGATAAGATTATGTAGTCAAGCGACTACCAGAGTAGTGGAAGGTTCAAGGAACATTCAAGGTTAAAGCTGTGCTCTCCCCTGAGTAGGCATATCCACCTGCATCATGTGAGCCCCTCCAAATCTGTGCACCAAGTCTAACTAAAAAGATAGGTTGGTTCAAACAGTTGCTATGGGGCAGACTGTGACTCCATTGGCCAACTGTGTGTGACCTGGCATGCTCTGTAAGTGTTGTAACCTCATTGGCCACCTGCGTGTGGCAAGCTTTACCATGTAATAGTTGCTTTTATAACCCGACCCCCGGAGTGTGGCCCAGGGCACATGGTTCCACCTCCAGAGTCTGGGCCCGTTACCCGGCTGGTCAGTATACTTTTTACTACCCCAATAAATCCATCTTTTTACTTGAGACTGTCTCTGAGTGGTGGATTCTTGGAGGGATGGGGAATTCTGGCCCCTCGGACCCCATTACATTGTTGTCCCTTCTCTTGGGGGGACCCCATTACAAAATGAATACAGAAAACTTCAATTATTTATGGATATGAGAAGAAAATATATGGATATATTTTGGAAACTGTGCGAGAGTGTCATTGGCCCAAATACTACCCGCCCCCCCCCAAGGTAGTCTGAGGTTGCAGGTGCTCAGGAGGCTAGCTTAAACTTTATACTCTTGTAGTTAGTAGTACATGTACATATTTTGTATGTTACATGAATAAATAAATAAATATATTTTCCCAGTAAAAATGCACAAAAAATGTTTAGCTCCAAGTAATCAAGATCTAGTAAGAAACTAGAACAAATTTTGTGTGATTTTTAGTGTGCTTGAGAGCAGTCTATGATGCCACTTCTTCTGAATCACTGTTTCCAGGAGTAGATCATCCTACAGACTCAACTCATTGACCCTACCATTATCAGAGTCAGTAGTTTCTAATAATTGCTAGCAAATTCTTAACTGAACATAGTATTTCCAATCTTCTATTTTCATATAACGAATATTCTAGCACATTATATTATGGGAAAAGACAAACTATCTTCAAATGAGTCTCAACTATAATGTAATTTAGAAAGCAAAGGAGATCAATAAAACTCTGGAAAACCCAACTCAGGCCTGGAGTAACTGTAGTTTGAGACACATTTGGAAGAACAAACCTGTGCTGGGCTACAGTTGCTTCTCTATCACCTTCTCACGGAGTAACTCAGAGAACTTACCCATCATTTTTTGGACTCAGCCACTTGGAACATCTATCTATCTATCTATCTATCTATAGCTATATTTGTCTATATATCTATATCTTTCTATCTATCTATCTATCTATCTATATATATCTGACACACACAATAATGACAGTTTGTATTTCTAAAATGATGTCAGTTCAAACAAGGAAGACGCAGGGCCAAATTAAGTTTAACCCTGAGTCCTTGTCAGATTCACATTCATAAAAAATGACAGGATAGGTTGTTAAATATGTCTCCTTTTTCTTCTAAATGGTAGAAAAATGGGGAAGAACTGTCCCTACAAAATTATAATATTGCAACATTATTTTTGGATTAAAAATAAACCTGTAAGGGGAGATCCATGCTCCTTTATAGATGAAAAAAACTGTAATTAATAAAAATCCACAAATGTGCAAGGTTAATTGAAGGACAAAACCAAGAGCATTTCTTGGTATTGAAAATTCATGTTCATATGCACTTTCTATCTCTAAACAGGTAGCAGTTGTTTAGACAGATTTCTCACAACCTGTGTGTTCACAAGATGTTGCAGAAATAGAAAGTTTAAAATGAGAGCTAGATAAAAACATCAATATAGGTCAAGTTTCCTGACTTCCAGAAAGATAGGATACCTGAAGCAAACAATGTATAACTGAAATTGGCAACAGAACAATTTGGTGTACGATGTTATCCTCTGGAAAGTGTTCTTGCACGTACATATCATGTCTATTTTGTAGTTGTGAAAAGCAGTTTAGGCCTTAGTCACATCAGTGTTAGTTTCTGACTTACTATCTCTAAAGACCTTCTCTCACCTTCCACTCCTACTACTGAATGTCATGGTAAATTTTATGTGTCAATTTATCTGGACTATAAGATGCCCAGATTTAGTCAAGCATTATTATGGATGTGTCTGTGAACGTTTCTATTTGTTTGTTTTTCCCCATTGTTTACTGTTTTGTTTGTTTGATTGTTTGGTAGGCTCCTTTTGTTCTATTTTGTATTTGATGAGATTAACATTTCAAATGATGGGCTAGTAGGCAATGTTAAGCAGGTTGACTGCTCTAATTTGTGTAGGCCTTATTAATTGAAAGCCAAACCACAAGACTGACCTCACCTCTTGCCTGCTGATTTGGGAAAAGACTCACTTTCTGCTTTGGGATTTCAGTGAAACTATCAGCTCTTTGAGGGTCTTTAGAGAGTTGAGTTTGAAATTATAATTTCAGATTGTACTAAAAGCTCTTCTGGTTTGACTCATTACCTTGCCACCTGGTAATCTTATAGTTTCTCAGCCTCCATATTAACATAAGCTAATTCTGCAATAGAAACATAATGAAAAGATAATTCAGGTGGTTCTGTCTCTGTTGCGAACCATAACTAATACAGTTAAGATGCATTTAAACTAATACATGTAATAAGTCCAGCTATAGGACTAATAAACTTCTTTTCATCAAAAACATGAGGTAAACTGGGTGCTGGTGGTTGACACTTACAATTTTAATTACTTAGGATGTTCAGAACTAGGAATTGTAGTTCAAATCCATCCCCCTGGCAAGAAAGTCTGTGAAATTCTTCTGCTTTTTTTTGTTTTGTTTTGTTTTTGTTTTGTTTTTTCCAGTCCTGGGGTTTGAACTCAGGGTCTGAGCACTGTCCCTGACTTCTTTTTGCTCAAGGCTAGCACTCTGCCACATGAGCCACAGCACCACTTCTGGCTTTTTCTATATATGTGGTGCTGAGGAATCAAACTCAGAGCTTCATGTACGTGAGACAAGCATTTTATCCCTAGGTCATAGTCCCAGCTCAATTCTGTGAAATTCTTATCCCCAATAAACCACCAGAAAACCAAAGTGGCACTGTGGCTCTAGTGGTAGAGCACTAGTCTTGAATAAAAATGCTCAGGGACCACCGATAGGTCCTGAGTTCAAGCCCCACCACCAAGAAAAATGTGTGTGTGTGTGTGTGTGTGTGTGTGTGTGTGTGTGTGTGTAAGTTTCCTGTCTTCAAGCTGAGCTTAGTTCTTTTTCTTTTCTTTTAGCTAGGCTTGAATTTGGGGCTTGGGCTATGTCCCTGAGCTTCTTCTGTTCAGCTAGCCCTCTACCTCCTGAGCCACTTCTGGTTTTCTGAGTAGTTTTTTGGAGATAAGAGTCTCATGGACTTTCCTGCTCTGACTGGCTTGGAATTGGGATCCTCAGGTATCAGCTTTCTGAGTTGCTAAGGTTGCATGCAAGAACCCCGAGTGACCTTTTCACTTTTTATGCAACTGTTTTTATGCAGTAATCAGAAATTGAGAAAAACACGTTATGTTTTAGAAAATATTAATCCACAAATGATTATTTACTTTTTGTCTAGTATGTTTACATAAATTTTAACTTATTGAAAGCCACATCTATCAGCATCTCTCTATATCAAACCATATCAAAGTATTCCGGGGCCACATAGTTCCTGTTATTATCACAAAGAAAACCGTGTGAGCTTTTTTCTCATGTAAGGAAGTTTCTGGAGCTGCTGGCTATTTTATTACTTCTCTGCCTTTCCCTTGTTATTTTAGATTAATATCTATAGTTTAATAAATGAGCCCTCCCTTCAAGCTTTCTGCTATGCTGGGAAGTAGGGAAATAAAGGAAAATGAGGAAGAATCTCTATAATCAATGACTTGAGTAATTTATTCCATATCTCTCCTCTCTGTTCTTCTTTTTTTAATTAATCTACTTTTCTTTACTTAATTCCAATAAGTATTGGAATATAGTGGGTTCACTAGACACAATTCACAAGTAAAAAGATGGTCCTCAACATCAACAATAAATATGACCTGATTTATGTAGTTAGAAGCAGAGTCAAGACTTTGTCTTATGAGTTGGCCTTGAGGTTTGCCGAAGGTAGACTGGGGAGCGGAAAGGTATCTGCATCTTTTGTTTGTTTTAATCAGTAGACTTAGGGAAGAGGAAAAACAGAGAAGGGTCTGAGCAGACTTGGTCTTTCAAACTTCAAGATGTATTACCTTTCTTTCATTATCTTGTTTTGTTTATTTACTCTTAGTTTTTATCTGGTTGTGTTGAAGCCAGATGGATTGTTTTATTTCTTACCACATAAATGGTAAAGTTTTAGATTTCCAAGGATATGGTGGATTGGTTAGGTTCTTTTTCTAGTCAAATGGGTAGAGATAGATAGGCAATTCTACTTTTTTTTTTACTGGAACTTTTTGTTGTTGTAATTGTTGTTGTTTTTTTCTGACTTTTTAGTGGTTAATCAGAGATATGAGTCTAGAGTCTAGAGGACTTTCCATCCAAGTCTGGCTTTGAAACATGATTCCCAGATTTCAATTTCCCGAGTACCTAGTATAACCGGCATGAACTGATTTTTTTTTTTTTTTGCCAGTCCTGGGGCTTGAACTCAAGACCTAAGCACTGCCCCTAGCTTCTTTTTGCTCAATTTACTATATATGTGGTGCTGAGGAATCAAACCCAGGGCATCATGTATTAAAGGTAAGCAATCTACCACTAGGTCATATTCCTAGCCCCATGAGCCAATTTTTTAATGTTCTTATGCTCAGGTTTTCAAAGTTTATAAGTGAATGAAAATAATATTTATCTGTTATAATTATGGTAAGAACTCTGTTCAATAAAAAATAAAATAAAACGAGCAACTATACGCCAGTCATACCCTTCTCATCTCACAGAGGGTTCAGAAGATAGGAGATACAATCAATTTGCCTGTACCTCAATATTGCCTTTTCTCCTTTTGAGATTTCATGCTTTAGACTCTTATGTATAAGTACTATCAAGACAAATGTGATGATCAGAAAACATCAGAACTAAATAAAGGTCACCTTTTCGATAAGACCAAAAATTAATTTAGAGTAAAATTAGCCTTTCAAAATAATGAAATGACTTGGTTAGCATTTATTAGATTCATTAACTTTAAATAATCTCTGAGGTTCATTAGTATTTGAAAACAAAACTGTTAAGTGTTCCCCCAAATCACTATTTTGCATAAGAGAAATAATAATAGAAGGTATCTTCCACTTTACAATTTATAAGAAAACCAGAATCAATTACTGCAGAAGAAGGAAAAGAAAGAATGTAAGATAAGAACCTCACACCATCTCTGCCCAAATCACAGATGGAAAGATGAATGGAAAGATGGGGAGGAGTGAGCAGTAGGAGGAATGGCAAGACCATTTCCTAAGATCCAAATTTGACTCCCAGGATGCCATTGACTATGCATAATTCATTTGACATATGACTGAGAGTTTATTGATACCACATTAAAATTTTCTAGCTCTGGGCTGTGGGTGGGGCTATTCAATGTTTGGGGAAAAAATGAGAAAGAATTCACTTCAAAAAAATGACTTGTTTCTGAGAGTGCCACCAAGATTTCTAGGTGCTGTATTATAATGTACAAAAGAAATTTTACACCACCTGAACTTTCTTACCATCCACAGAAGAATTGGGATTTATGTATGCTAGGCTAACACTCTATTACTTGAAGCATACAATCAGCTCTTTCATTTTTATTTTTGCATTGGAGATAAGGTGATACTAACTTTTCCCTCAGCTCTATCCTAACCCACTAACTTTGAATATATGATCCTCCTGTCTTCACTTTCCAATTAGCTGAGAACACAAGATTTAAAAAAAAAATTCTATAGAACAGCTAAGGTAGATATAAATAGAAAGCACAGGGAGTAAAACAGATCAGGCAGCTGAATGAAAACCAAACAAGACAGGCTCATACAAAGACAAAGACTATGTATTTTTAAGATTCAGAAAACTGGTCTTCCTAGTTATAATTTATGCAAGTATAACTAAAATAACCTAATATAGGTTTTCCTATTCCTTCTTTAGATGTGCCATACGCTCCCTCATTGCAATGACATTGTGGAAGTTTAGGCATAAAAAGTGGAAATAAATGGATATACCACTATTCTACACAAACAGAATCTGCTCTGGGAAATACACACACACACACACACACACACACACACACACACACACGAATTCTTGAGGTATATCCTTCAGCATAAAAGAAATTAATTAACAAACAAGAGCAAGACTTATATGATTGATGATCTCAGTGACCTTTCAAAACCTGACGATTTGTTCTTTTCTGGGCATTTCCAATGGTGCTACACTATTAGTAACCTATTAGAGTCATGTTTTATACTTTGATCCTACTCTCAGGATCTGACATATTTCTTTTTAATTTCTCACCAAGAGAAGGCCCATAAAGAACGTCATGAGAAAGACAGCTCTCCTTTGAGGCTTGATATTACGGAGGCAAAAAAAGTCTATTTTCAGGTCAGCTGCACAGGTGGAATTACTCTCCAAGGGCAGCTATGTTCTCTGAGGGAAAGTAGATCTTCCCCCTTGTTGTCCTTCATGGGAGTAATGAGATACACAGGTCTGCAGCATTGGTCACCTCCTGGACTCACCACCTAGTTTATCAAGGAGAATTCGAGTGTGGGAGCAGACACAAAAAGAAAACCTCTCTGATTTAGATGGTGCAGAAACACAGACCAGGGCTTCTCCCTCCGGTCTTTGTTTCATTTGATCATTTTTCATGTTTTGCCTATAAACTGACTCTCTCTCCCTCCCTCTCCTCTCTCTCTCTCTCTCTCTCTCTCTCTCTCTCTCTCTCTCTCTCTGACTGTCTTCTGGGCTTTAAATTTTTCCAGTTCTAACTAAAACCTTTTTTTTTTTAAATCCCTTCTCTCTTGTTTTCTTCCTTTTTTGTTTGTTAATTCCCTCCCTGGCTCTGGCCACTTTTCTCTTGATAATATGTATGTGGCATGTATTTTTACCTCCCTGTAATTTGGATTATTCTTTTATCCAGAAATGTGTAGTATAATCAGAAGGGCAGTGATGGGGCTGGAAACAATCTGGCCTTGTGATAGGAAGCATGTCTATTAATTTCCTGTAAACAACAGGATACTTCCCTTTAAGCTACAAGTATTAGATTCCGTTAGTGGTACATTTCAGTGCTAATTTCTGATTCATTATTTATTATTATTATTATTATTGTTGTTGTTGTTGTTGTTGTTGTTGTTGTTATTTTGCCAGTCCTGGGGCTTGGACTCAGAGCCTGCACACTGTCCCTGGCTTCTTTTTTGGTCAAGGCTAGCACTCTACCTATTGAGCCACAGCACCACTTCTGGATCTTTCTGTTTACATGGTGCTGAGGAATTGAACCCAGGGCTTCATGCATGCAAGGAAAGCACTCTACTGCTAAGCCACATTCCCAGCCCTGATATTTTTTATTTTTCACAGTACTTATCCTATGTAAGTTTAGTATACCTGTAGCCATTTCCTATTGTTGCTATAGCAAACTACGAAAAACTTAAAAGAGGACATTTATCATATCATATTTCTAGTTTTACTGAACTAAGTGCAAGGCTGATATCAGAGAAGAATTCTGTCCAGAATTCAGGAAAGAATTATTTTCTCATATTTTCCAGTTCTTATGGGGGCTTGCATTCTTTGATTGATGGGCTCTTTCTCAATTTTCAAAGTCTACAGTGGCAGATCAATTCCTTCTCTTTGCATTTTTTTGAGCAACCATAACCAGAAACCTTTCTTCCATTTTAAGGACTCATGATTAAATAGAATGCATGCAGATAATTTCAGATAATCTTCTGTCCTCTACTTCTGTAAATTTCTGGACATCATAAAAGTAACATGGCTGCACTATTCATTCCACGCATGTGTGTGGGGGGGGTGCATCTTGGGAAAGAGGAAAGCAGTATTCTGCCAGCCACATGTAATGCACTAATGCAAGCATTCTGTATACGGTAACAGTAAATCAAGCCAAAGTAATCAGATCCTTTGTCCATTTTTCAACTTTTCTTATCTTGGAAGGCATCATGAAATGATGTAGCTCAACCTTGAACTGTCTAGGATATAGAGCTTTAAACATTCCTACATTATCACTCAGCTGAGTTTTTCCAGGAACTTCCATTTTTGTCTGACGCGATCCTGAATATCTACCATCCCTGCTTAGACTTAGAGTTTGCCATTAAATGTATTCTAAGGGCTGTTCCTTCTACATTGGTTTGTCAATATCCTAGTTTAGCTTTGCATTATTGCTCTCCTGTCCATTTGTGTTCATTTTAAGTGACTGCTGCTCTATAGTCATTTGCTTTGTGTCTCTAATGGGGGTAAACTTTGGCTCTAGACATCTTGGCTTCCTGCTGTGGTTTCTAGAAACTTCGATGAAAAGTCATTTCCTAACTGACCCTTTCCTCTCTGGAGATTCTGGTACCAGCTACAAAGTCTTTTCTTGAATTCAAGCTCTCAAAAGATACTTGGAGTACAGTATTGTATTGCTGCCTTCTTGCTATTTTTAGTCATTCTCTTTGAATTTATTATTTGTTTGTGAAGTCTGATGGCACTACTGAAGCTGGTGCTGGACTGGAGCTTCCGCTCATTGGCTCATTGCTATGCCTGTTGATTCCTACTCTCCTGAGATAGATTCTTGGCCATTTGCTTACTCCCTCCCTGTCTCTTTCCAGTGACTGCTATCATCCTTCTTCCTGGGAGAGCCTGAAAGTCATCAAGTAATAGTCACAGTCAGTGCCAAGTTTCAGGGGAGAACCAAGGGTGCCTGGAAACTCTGTAGGTTCTCAACCAGTATTTCTGTGCCAAGGAAATCTAGGGATAATTAGGAAATAAAAGATAGCATGACTGGTAGGACAAAAGAAAAATGTATATTTCCCTATGCCATGAGCATTTGAGCTTTGCATTTTTATTGTGTATTGGATCCTCAAAATATGTAGTAGGCCCAACTACATAATGCAGTTTAATTTAAAGTTTCCCAACATTTTAGTGCACTCAAGGTTTTGGTCCAAAGTGTTCTTTGTTATAGGGGCTGTGGCTCAATTGTAGGACATGTATACACACATATCTATCCTCCACTATCTGGGTGCTAACGGACTCTATTTTACCAAGTTAAAATACCACCAGACATTGCTAATATCCATAGAATACAGGAAAAATTGTCACAATCACTGGTTTGGTTTCTCCATTCTTGCTTAACTTTTGACCTTTCTATTTGACAAAAGCACTAACATACAATCTAAACCTTAAATCCAATTACTCTAATTGTCTAGCATTGAATAGATAATGCAGAATATTGATTGTAGATCCTATCTTGAATTTAATACTTGTTTTTGGCATTTATTAATAGTATTACTATTGAGGAAAATAAACTCTTCAAGTTTACTTTTCCTACTTCAAAGGGAAAATACATTGGTTTACGTTCTTAAATTCTTGGTGTCTATAATAACAACAAAAATAATGAAAGAAAAATTATATATTTTTTATTTTGTCTTGCATTTGTGATAGGGTCTCAGTATATATCACAAATTGACTTGGAACTCATGATCTTCCTATCTCAGCCTCCTGAGTGCTGGGAGTACAGGTGTGCAGCACTATGTTGGGTCTCAAATGTATTTAAATATAAAATTTTGCATGACATGAGAGCCTTTATAAGTAAATGAAGATTCAAATAAATGTTTAACCATTAAGGTTTTATAGCAGGTTTGAATAACACTGGAAGGTTTTGTAGTAATCTGGTAGGACAGAAAGACTATGACCTAAAATGATAAATGGGTGATATTTAGCAAGACCTGGTTATTCAAATTCTTCTTTAAGTCTCTGAGCCTTACAGAACAGGGGTACTCATTTCTTCCAGGCACAGGAAGAAAAACATCCACATGAGGATCCTCTGATTGGTTTCATGGAGAGATTACAAAACCCTAACTAGGATTTATTCCTTGTTTTAGGGATCTCAGAACCTTGAGCTGAAACTACTTAATATGCCAAAATACCATATTAGAGTGTAGAGTCTCCATAGCCCAGTTATCACTTTTAACTGAAAATAAGAGTAATGACAATATCTATAATAAAAAAATTCCTGTGCATCAATAAAATGTGGTATACATACACAATGAAATTTTACTCACCAGTCAGAAAGAATGACCTTGTACCATTAACAGAGAAATGGAAAAACATTTACGTGAAGTAAACCAGGTCCAGAGAGACAAAGGATTCATATTTTATTTAGCTACTAATAAGTAAATATGTTAGGTGGCATGCAATGTATACAAATATATTAACTAAATTACACTGGGAGATTCAAAGGAGAACTCAAATTGTTTAATTCCTTAGAAAGACAAAGGCAAATTTCAACAACATAAACGCCAGGAAATTGGTACTCAACAGGGCTGGGGTGAGGTCGAGAGGAAAGGGTTAGATGAATGAAGAAGAGAAGAGAGGGAAAATGCAGACAAAAACCCAATGTATATCCTACAAGATTAAAAAGAGTGAGAGAAAAGGTGGTTAGGGAAGAGATGGATGAGAGTGTTGAAAGAGGTAACATTGATCAAGATATAGTGTATTCATAAACTGATTTGTTAAATGGCAACTGTTGTTCAACTATTTAAAGATAATGATAATAAACGAGGAAAATGCAAAACAATAGGTGCTATCTAATTCAAATTACCACACTTTACTTAAAAAGAATTTTATTTTAAAATCATAGTGTCATCATAATCAAGTTAAAGTTATTGCCATTTTCCGTAAATTTAAATATTCACTTTTAGTAAGTAATTGTAAATAACTAACAAATTATTTTCATTGCATTTTACAAAGTTCCTATGAAAATTAAATGACATGCTATACATAGTATTTTACTGGAATGTCTTATTTGGGCTGACTAATTTAATGGTACTACTACTAGTAGTACTAAATTATTGCTATAACTACAATTAGAACAAACTTCATTACTCCTAGAAAATTATATAGTTCCCGTTTCTAAAAAGTTAACATCTTCCTTTTACTAGTTTCTTTAACTTTCTCATTGGTAGCATAATCACCAGTAGTTTTTCCCTTGGAGTTTTGGTATTATTCATCTATTATTCAAAGTTAGCATCAGAGTTTTTCCTAGAGATCATGGGGTCCAAGCTGATATGATTGTACCTTTCTTTCCCTTTAGAGAACTCAAATTCTCTCGCTTCATTTTTTACTTGTGTACCTTCTGCAGAGTTGGTGTTTACAGTCTGACTCCTGTTCTCAGGTCATTCATTTACAGATCTAGCTGGAGTCTAGTCTGGTAAAGATTTTTCCAACTCATCTATCAGCCTCTTGTAGTCCTCCCATAGGGTTCATTTAAATGTCCCAAGTCCCAAGAACAACATCCGCGAAAAGATAATAGTTCAATTCATATAGAAAGCAAGACATAAAAATAGAAAGCAGAACATGTTAATTTCCCCATATGAGTAAGAACAAATTACTAACAAAAAGTATGATTACAAAGCTTATATGATTTGAGGATGTTTTCACATGAAAAATAATTTTATAAACTATACCGCCTATAGATGGGTAAAAAGTCCAAACTAACAATAAATCAAAATAGCATTTCTCAGACCTGGCTGCAAACACACATGCCTTTAAGAGACACTATTTGGATTATGAGACTGACACGCTACCTACTGCTCTAACAAGGCTCTTCACACTATTTGGATTAAATATAGATATTTCATCTTGAAACACACATGCAGTTTTTTCAATCTACAAAGTAAACACACTAGTATTTAGAATAAAGTAATAAAAGCTTCACATGTATCCAGCCAGAAAATATTCAGACTGACAAAACATTAAGTCATTTAAGAGAATAACTTGAATTAATTGCTCACTTTAAAGTTCTTGACACATCCATTCAATAAATTGCACCCTGGTTTTGATTTTCTAATTTTCAGTTAAATAAAAAAAATGCTTTGACTAGTCACTATATTGACTGAATGGTTTATTCTTGCGTTCACAGAATGAGAAGAATATTTTGAACATAGTAGCCAGTTTAATTTAACTGAAATATGTTTCTGTGCCGAATCTCTATACCCTATTTATTACTCTATTCCCTGGAGTCTATTATACTGGACTGTACTACTTAGTTTGAGCTATAATCATAATATATAATATGTAAACCATTTTATATATGTAAATGTAATATGTAATATATAATCATATGCAATACATAATCATAACATATAATATATAAATATATGCAAATATAATATCTAAATCATTTTATATATACATATAGGTATATACATATATATATATATACATACTAAAACATATGAACTATATCATTGCCAGCCAGTGCCTGACTCAGGCTTCAAAACATGGTCAATAATTTACCTGTACTACAAGTATTCCACTTTGTTAAATATTTTTTAGAGTATTGACATAAATACTTAAAAATGGACATATCAAAAGAGAGTATATAAGATGTTGGCTGGTTACTTTAAAATGCTTATAAGCTTCTTTTAATTGAGGGTATTTGAATCGATTAATGAATAGTAATTCTACAATTCAGAACTATATTTCTATCATGAGATAAAAAGAAAAATTAACCATAAGCTAAGAAATGTTGAACAGAAATAAAATACGCTATTCATATTACGTGAAAGAATGAATGTAAATATTAAAATTAGAACATAAAATTGAAAGCCCCTTATTTTTAAAAAATAACAATCTTGGTTACATTTTGGGTAAGCATTTCATGTTTTAGAATGGATGATATACCTTTCAGAACTTAAAAGTGTGTCATGCATATTCATTTAAAGTCTAAAGAGGATTTCATTATCTCATCCCCAAAAGAATTAATGATCCTTAATAGTTTCTAATGACATTTGGTCTTTGTCCCTTTCTTATCTCTGCAGATAACTTTAAGCATACAAATGTTTCTTTCATTATTTGACCTCTAAAATGTCTTACATAAGTATAGGATTTGAAAAAAAGAATCTTATTATACTTTGCTAAGAGTTCTCTATTTGGGCTGGGAATGTGGCTTATGGGTAGAGTGCTTGCTTGCATGCATGAAGCCATGAGTTGGATTCCTCAGCACCACATAAACAGAAAAAGCCAGAAGTGGCACGATGGCCCAAGTGGTAGAGTGCTAGCATAGAGCAAAAGGAAACCAAGGACAGTGCTCAGGCCCTGAGTCCAAGCCCCAGGACTGGCAACAACAACAACAAAAATCTATTCCTCTTTTATATATGTCAAAGAAATAGGTTCTTTTCCTATATACGTACCATATTTTTGGAATTAAAACAAATGAGTAAAATAAGAACTGGATCACAGAGAAAACTTGTTGATATTGAAAGACCATACATCCTTCTATGGTTTGAGGCCTTTTTCTAACAGCAGAGAATCAAGAAAATGTCATTAGTGATGAGAAAGGCATCAGACCTAGATTCAGATCTGACTTCATCCCCATTAAATTTCCTTAAAACATGATAGATATAAAACTAATAATTACCTTATTAGGTTATGATTAAAGAATGAAGTGAATGCAAATTGCTTATTGTGGTGTTCACCCCTAAGATATACTGACACATGTTCAATTTCAATAGTTTATCAAGGTGACATTAATCAAGATGCATTTTACTCATAAACAGCTTTGTTGAATGGCAAAATGAATGCCGTAAAAATAAACTACTTTTGCCAGGTCCTGGTGGTTTGCCTATCATCCTAGCTACTAGGGAGTCTGAGGTCTGAGAATCACAGTTCAAAGCCAGCCACAGCAGGAAAGTCTGTAAGACTTTGATTTCCAATAAGCCACCAGAAAACCATAAGCAGAGCTTTGACTCAAAGTGGCTAAGTGCTAGCCTTGACCAAAAGAGCTCAGAACATATTGTCAATTCTTCATTTCTTATATTTAACAACATTTTAGAATCCCTAGCTCACTAGTCACTCTATGTTGATCTTGATGCTTTAGTACTATTGGTTTCTTTGTTTTGCTGAATTACCTCTTCGGTGGCCTCTGGATTGATGGCTTAACAGAATTTGGAGCAGGCAGAGAGGAGTGCTGGTTTTATTCTTTCTCCAATGCCATTGCATTACAGTAGCCAGCCTGTCCTGGTTATGAGAGACAATTTTTGTTTTGTTTTGTTTGTTCAGAAGACTACATGTTGTTATTGTTGTTGTTTTTATTGTGGGATAATATTATAATATAAGTCCAGTCTCCTTGCTGGAATTCCTAATCTCTATTGGCTCTTTCTGAGCCAAAATTTCCCCAATTGGTAAAGAATAGCGTTTGTTGGATTTAGATATGTTCACTGCCCTCAAAGCAGACCTCCTCGGACTGAGTCTTCTACTCTTATCACCATTTCCAAGTGTTCTCTTGGAGGGCAGGGCAGTAAGGAGAATAGAACCATAGCTACTCCTTTCTGATGACCCCATGGAAAATTCCTCCTAGTCATCTTGAGATAGTTAGACTGCTTTCTTACATAGGAATGAAATAATCTAGCATGCATAGCAAAGCTGTGATTTGGGCAGTGAAGGGACTGCAAAGGAGTATGAATGTTTTCATATAAAGCAATGGCTCACATTACAATTAGCATAACAAAGAAGCAAAGGACAGGAAGACGGTATCAGCTAAGAATCTACCTCATCATTTTGTCTGGTAATGCCTATTTTTTCCAAGATTATCTCATTATGTGAACAATAGAACTAGTAATTATGTTTAAGACATCATGGAATGTCACCAAGAACCATATAACATGCTGTATTTCTTTTCACATCACAAAAACATGAATTTCGTATCATTGAGAAGACTTTCTCCATCACTTCATTGGCTTTTTTGAGGACTCCTGCTGGTTCCTCATTTAATTGTTGGCATGGCTCCTGCTGAATGCTAGAGTTTTTGTGGTGACAGACTTATACAAGGTTTTCTGCTACAATTGCTTTGTTGTTAGGAATGCAAGCAAATTAAGTTCCAATTTTTAACATAATACATATACAAGCCTCTCCTCTTTGTCATTATTATTTGAGACTTTTATTCACTGGTATCTCAATTTGATAACTGGTGGCAAATTGTGTATTAAGATTTGCAAGTAGAAAAAAACTAGTATTTTTGTCTTATCCTTAGGCATTATGAATTCCTGAGTGTTATGCAAAGTATTACTAGTATGATGCACACAACAGGGGGTTCAGTTTTTAATAAAAGTGACTCTTATTTTTAATTATAGCAATTAAGATCTTCTTATTGGCAGGAAGTCTACTGCTCGGCAGTCTTGAGGCTTTGCTCCTCACATTCACAGGGCTGAAAAACATACCTTACTCTTTTGGTTATGGTTATTTCCAAGTTTCATGAGTATTAAACTCAGATAAGCAATTTACCGAAGGAAACATTTTTGAAAATAAGTCTGAGGAATCACTTTTAACCTAGACAGGCTCAGAATCACGTAAGATCTCAGAAAAGGAGAAGAGAAGTAATTCATAAAGAACAAACATGTATCTCTGGGGAAAACTTGGTTGGAAATATTTTGTCACTATAACATATTGTAAATGCATATTACACTTCAGCTTGAGTATATATGTGAACAATATGTTTTAAACAAATGACATGTTCATTTTCTCACTCTTTATATGAGATCTTTTTAAAGAAGAAAAGGCACACAGAAATTAAGACTGCCAAAATGCAAAGCCTTGTGACAGTTCTATTTCTGTGGTAGACCTAATTAAACCTGGAATTTTCCAATATTTTCACTGACATCATTTATGTTGTAATTAACACTTTTTACTGGTGAAGACGGTTGTTTTCAGATAAAGTCTTTCATCTTGTTGTGGTTACAACCATGAAACTGAAATAATACAACCATAATTATGAAAATTTCCTTGCCACAAGTTTGCACACGAGACTGCTCTACATGTGAGCAAAAATAAAAGGTAATTAAATGCAGATGGGTCTAAGATTGCAGAATCATAGCACACTGCCTATTATTTCTATCTTTCTGGTTTATTTTAACATTATTTGCAATTTGGCAAGCTATTTGGGTGATGGCATTATTATAATCCTATAAAAATGTATATTTTGAGCAGATGGAGCAGCAAGCTACAACAGTGTAAATGAGGAGGCAGAACCGTATATAAGTATTATGGTGACATCTGGAAGTCAGTATGATTTATATAAAGTAGTGTTACATTGGAATCCCATGAATCTGTTGTCTGAAATATATATATATATATACATATGCACATAATACATTGATGATTATATTATATCAACATATATACTTATATGCGTGCATATGTGTCACATATACAAATATGTGTCCTACAGATGCATACATAATACATGTATATTATACATATATAAGTATATATGCATACACATATATAGATGTAAATATAGATATATACTTGCTTCTGTATATTCTTGGACACAAAGTAGTAGATTAGATAATAAGTATCCAATTAAGCATATGTATGTAATCCTTAATATTACTTCACTATTTATAATTTGTCTTTAATTTCAATATTTTACCCAGGTTTATTTCAATTATAGATATTACAGAAAAGTAGAGCTCCAGGCGTAGTAGCTTTATTTTAATTGTAACAAGATTAAAATAAAAGAGAAAAACTGGCACTATAAGTTATTGGTCATCATGAAAAAAAGAAGAGAAAGAAAAACAATAATGTTGTAGAATGATTTGATCAATTGTATTGATGGGCTGAGACAAAAGTGCTGAGAACCATAACTCAAGTTGGCACAGTTCTCTGAAAGCAAATTTGCTGTGAAAGATGATAATTTGTACAGAAAGAAATTAGTGTCAATTTCATTAGGAATTACCCTTTGTTCAAATTCCAATGGTTAATAATATTCTGTCATAGTTACAACTTTATCTAAGATGTAGGAGTTCACCAAAAAGTTCAGAAAAGAAAAGTCATGATTAAAGAAACATCCTATGCATTTGATGTGTTGCTGTTTTAGAATTAAGTGAAGAATGCAAAACAGATTATGTAATCATATTTTTAAATCACAAAAAGTATAGATTTTCTGCACTTTTTCAATATTATCTACATTTCACTAGTCCATTTTTTTAATCTGCTTATCATGTCTCTATTAGTATGTAATTTCCATAAAAGCATCCACTTTATTTTGGATCTAGTTCATGGGTGGCAAATATTACACTTAATAACTAACACGTGAAGAATCTGTATCATCATTCATTGGTTCCATGTACCTATTAAATAGACTGTACTATCTTCTTCATTTGAGGTATGAGAATCTGAAGCATAGACAAGTAATTTATATAACATTTCACAAGAAGAAATAATAGAGCTGAGATCTTACTCAGGAACTACAACTCAAGATTTACACCTTAACTACAATGTTATACATTTTTAAGTCATATGTTTATATTGATTGATAGAATCAGGAGACTTTATTACTAGTTAAGGCTTACTTAAGTCTTAAAATTAGACTTCATAGAAACAACATCTTCTTAGAATTCTGAGCCTTCAAATCATACTAATTTAGATTCTAAAAAAATATTTATTCTAAATGTAGTTTTTAATTTTCTAAACCATTCTGTAAATGCTGAGATTTAACATTTTGTTTCTTTCATGACTAACCTAAATCTTTTATAGTTAGGGTCAATCTCACTCTACTAGAAAAACAAAGTATTTAAAGTTATTACTGTCCCTATAGTTTCAAGATGGGGCAACTCTCAGCTAGGTTTCAGTCATCATTCTATTAACCAGTCAGGGTAGAAACTGAGACTTTGTATTAATCACTATTATTCTTTTTGTCATGAATCAAAATGATAGGTTTTATAATAGAACTACAATCAGCCACTATTAGCCTGGAGTTCATGATTTAGTACAAGCAAGTGTGTGACATACATACTATCTACACAGACATACATTTTTAAATACATACAGTTTGTTGTAAGTATCTATAAGAAAATGTGGTGTTTCTTTGTTAACAATACACAGTTGATAAACATGCTCTGATTTCTGATCTAAAATCTACACTTTAAGATGAATCTGAGCTCTTATATGAATCTCATTTCAGAGAGCTGCTTATCTTTTCTGGCACAGTCTGATCCCTCTGAAGTCACCTTCTGTCAAGTATACTTTTCTAGGATTCCAATCTGATCTGCTCCATAGCTTGGAACAAGATGAAAATGAACTATAGTCAGGGAGTTTCTGGGCTACATGGAGTTTTATTTATTCAATTTATAGTCAGAACCCAAAAGAAGGCCTTAAGAGCTAAAGCAATAAATTTAATAAAAAATAAATAGAATATGCCACATTGTTTGGTCAAAAGCCTTACTCTGCCCATTAGCTCAGTAACAGGGGTCTCTAGAATGTTCATGTTTTACTATTTAGAGTGTACAGCCTTTAGGACACCTTGTAGGTTAGCAAAATAAAATGAGAATTTAATATTTAATGTGAAATTATTTATTTATTTTGTAGCAGTATTTTCACTGACTGTGTCTGCAGATAAACAGAACATGATATGTTTATTTTCTATATGAATAACTCATAGGCACCCAATTTATACCAGCAACAATACAACTATACTGCAAGCTACATCCATGGAAGAAAAACAAGCATTTTGTTAAGTGATAAGAATAATCTTCTCATCTCAACTTGTTCTTTTTATTTATTTTTTTTTCCAAGTCCTGGGCCTTAAACTCGGGGCCTGAGTACTATCCCTGGCTTCTTTTTGGTCAAGGCTAGCCTTCTGCCACTTGAGCCACAGCACCACTTCTGGCCGTTTTCTCTGTATATGTGGTGCTGGGGAATTGAACCCAGCGCTTCAGGTATAAGATGCAAGCACTCTTGCCTCTAGGCCATATCCCTAGCCTCAACTTGTTCTTTATTGAGCTATTTAATTTTTTTTAAAAGGTAACATCATGGGGCTCAAGCCATGACATTTTACAGAAATCTAAAGATATATTTGTGAATTGAAATGAAATGGCTGTAAAGACAAACTACTAAAAGACTTTAAAATTATAGCTTATTGTTTATCACTAAAATAAGGAATACTACGAACAATTACTCTAGGGAAAAGTTCCTTTAATAAATTCTTCTTTGCATTGTACAAAAACTATCTATTATGATGATAAAAGCATATAAAACACACTCAAACACAGAGAGGAAATAATGGAAAAGTAAGTAGAAAATCATTGAAATGACTTAAATAACATAGGTTTACTCTGTGTGTGTATGAGTTTGTGTGTTTTAAAGAGACCACTCAGGATAAAACATTGCTGAGCATATATCATTTCAGAGCATATATCATTTCTGATATATGTGACACATATATGTGTCACTATGTGACACATAGTGAATAGTTCACTCCTAAGCCAGGGGACTTCAGAAATCTAAACTATCTTAAACCATCCTACCATCTCAAACCAAATTTTCCTAACCACAGAAGAAGCATGTCATAGAGTTGATACACATGAACTTAGTAATTCCATCCCCAATTTAAAAAAGTCTATCCCAGAAATCCATAGCTCCCAAAAGAAATTTAAAAAATTGTTTATGTTTTTCATACAACTTATGTTTTGTTTTCCATGTAAGATCAGAACAATTTTTCTCCTTTTGTATTTCCTACATGATGCACCTATGTTAAATTCATGTACATTTTTCACTTGGATTTCTTCCATCAAAGAAATTACTAAATTCTGTGTGTGTGTGTATGTGTGTGTGTATGTGTGTGTGTGTTGTCTTCCCTCACTAAGCTACAATGCAGGAGGCATTGATTTTGCTAGCTGAAAGATTCTATGCCCTCACCAGCAATGATAACTTGCCATTTTTATGAAATCTGACCTCTGTGGTACAGCAACAAAACTTTTGAAAAAGATCAATGTGCTATCTTGAAGAAGGAGGAGGGGAAAAAAATCACCATTTAAAACCAAAGTTGATGAAGGTCATTTCATCTTATGATACTCTCGTGTTCCATTTCCAGTCACTAGTGGAAAAGTTAAAAAGGGAAAACCAGTACTAGTATTTCTTCTATGAGAGACAGTGACCTTGGATGAGACCTTTTCATTTAGCAGAACGCTACAATGAGTTTTTGGTCTATACACAAGGGATAAGGAAAAATGCATAATTAAAATGAGTTAGAACTCAGTGAAAAAAGCCTTGAGAAATGTGAGAAAGAGGCCAAGTATTTGAGCAGAAATCAAAGCAAAGCTAATTTATATCATCTGTATCCATGCATCTTTAAAGAAGTGAGACTATAATAATTAAATTAAAATGTACTGGACTAGAAGTCAAAACCTAGACAGAATAAGCTATGTAGCTCTTATAACACTAGAAATTACAGATATTTGAGGAAGAACTTACTGCACTCTCAGGCTAGTGTGCCCAGGCTGTTTTATTCACATGTTTTAGAACACAAGAACTTCAATGGATAAATATAAATGATTTGACAGTGCATTATATATTGTGCTATTTAAAATATATATATATATATATGCTGTTCTTTTTCAGTCCCTAGACTATATGTCAAAAATGAAAGTGTTTATGGACCTCATCTCCAAGTGGATATTCTACTTGGATGTTCCAAAAGTAGATGTTCCATCAGTCTATTTTTTATTACTATAAGAAATATCCAAGGTTAGGGATTTAGCTCAGCCATAATGAAGGTCCTCATGGCTATGTTACATCATAGTTTCTTGTTTTGTAGTAGGAGTATGAGGAAGGGATAGGATCATCATACAAGAAGCAAAGGTGGACAGAGGCCAGGTTTGCTTCTTTTATAAAAGTATTCTCCAGGGCTGGGGATATAGCCTAGTGGCAAGAGTGCCTGCCTCAGATACACGAGGCCCTAGGTTCGATTCCCCAGCACCACATATACAGAAAACGGCCAGAAGCGGCGCTGTGGCTCAAGTGGCAGAGTGCTAGCTTTGAGCGGGAAGAAGCCAGGGACAGTGCTTAGGCCCTGAGTCCAAGGCCCAGGACTGGCAAAAAAAAAAAGTATTCTCCAAAAATAACACAGGTATCCCACAAGAACTACCTTATTGTAGATCAAAACATGCCCCACACCATCTAGCAACCTGCCACTAGGCTCCACCACCCAACATTGCCAACCAATGACTAAACCCCCAACACATGAAACAGTAAAGATGTTGTTACAAATAACATTGAAACCATAGAAGTCTTCAATTCTATTTTAATCCACATGGTCTATATCATGAATTTCATTACAATATCTATCAAGTGTTCATTGTCAGTGTTCATTACATCGTTTGACAGATACTTTAAGTGCCTTTTACAAGGAGCCTTCAACAGATTTAGTGTTGATATTAGAACGTGTTGGAGAAAAGACATATTACATAAGGAACAAAACCTGTACAAAAGCATCCATTAACATGTTTATCTAAGTATATTTGTCTTGCACTGATAGAAACATTAAACAAATAAAATGCATTTGTTTAGTGATCTAAAAGGAATAATTGTTTTAGATTTTTTTCTGAAAAATTATTTATTTATTGTCAAATTGATGTACAGAGGGTTACAGTTTCATATGTAACGCAGTGGGTACATTTCCTGTACAATTCGTTACCTCCTTCCTCATTCCCCCTCCCCCTTTCCCTCTCCCCCCATGATTTGTTCAGTTAGTTTACACCAAATGGTTTTGTAAGTATTGCTTTGGGAGTCACTTGTCTTCTTATCCTTTGTCTCTCAACTTGATATTCCCTTTCTCTTCCCTACTTCTAATACCAGTATATACAGTATCAAGAGTAATCAGATGAGATATAGTGATAGTGCAGGGACAACGACAGGGAGGGGATACAATTTTTGAATTATCAATATTGTGACAAAGTATGACAGATGATTTCCCCTATTTTCCTTACTTTTTTTGCATTATTATGATCCTTTTAACCTGATAAAAGTCATATGTATTTATCTTCTATGTTCAGTTGAAGAATGTAAGTTCAGCCAGATATGATGGTAGAAACTTTCAATCTAGCACCTACAATTTCAGAACAAGATCTCAATTTCAACATGAGTCTGGGTTACGTAGTGAAATCTTATTTCCAAAACCCTCAAAACAGAACAGAACAAAACAAAACAAAAAGAATGATACTTAAGTGCAAAAACATAAACCCTGATAGTGAAGGTTTTTTAAATACTATTTAAACCATAATAACTTTTTTCTTTAACAAATCCTTCTAAAGCATGGCACCTCATTTTACTTCATAGTTGAATTAGATTTTAGTTGTAGCCTCCTATTTTCAAAGTTGTGGATTTAATGGAGAAATACTGTTTGAAATCTCCCGGTGAATAATCTTAAGTCCCATGACTAAATTAAGTATTTGAGATAAGGCATCAAAATGTTAAGATCATAGTTCTGCTTAGGGTATAAAACTTCAATGCAGCAAATGGTATCCTAGGGTTTCCTAATTTTCTGAACACATGCATGCATATAAAGAATCCATGAAGAAGACAAAATAAAACCATTCTATAACTATTGATTTAGGAGAAATTAATTCCTTTTTGAGGTGAAAATGAAGTCTTATACTGATAAAGGCAGACAAAGGCATTAAGTCAATATTTGAAGTGGAGGATGAATAGCAACTGCCAATTTGCTAATCAGCTCACATCAATGTCCAAGATGACTTTCTTTCAGTGAGAATGCATTTTGGTCTCTGTTTATTAAATTTCAAATGCTTTACTAAAACTGCCAACAAGGGAACTAATTGATGCCAATTATAGGGCCATTCTCAGAGGACTTGGAATGAGTCCACCACATGCATTTTGCACACATGACTCATCCTCCCTCAATTTAATAATGATGATTAGCCACCTTGATACCACTCAGATAAAAACGTAATCCTTGATTATGTGAATATTTGGTCTGAATTTGTATCAAGTTACAAAATACCTGGCACATATTTCTCAGAATTTGATTTTTAATTTTCTAAATTTTGCCATGTCTGAAGAAATACAATACCAGGTTCATAAGAAAAGAGAATATTATTTTTAAAATATTTTAAAATGCTACACTTGAAAGTCCCATTTTAGAAACCATAAAAACAGCACAAGCTGTATACTATGGCATATGTGTCTGAATTGACAATGCAAAATAAAAAAAAGAGAGAGAGAGACTTCATTTTAGTATAATTTCAGATGACTGGTGCTATTTATAATGAGGATTTTTAAGAAAATAACTAATCACATCTCCAAAGGTTAATGTTCTACTTCACCAAACTCCATTGAAATAATACTGTTTACTTAAAAGCTTCTATATATGTATAAAAGCTATTATGTATGTAATATATATATACATATATACACCATATACTGTGTATACATTATTTAATGTAATCCTTGGAGTAATTTAGTGTTTTAGATATGATGACCTCACTTCATGAGGAACCTAATCCTTTGTTTTTTGTTGTTTTTTTTATTACTGTTTGTTACCTTGTCCCTCATGCCCCCTCCCTCCCCCCTTTCCCTCTCCCCCCGCCCCTAGATGTTCAGTTCACTTACACCAAACAGTTTTGCAAGTATTGCTTTTGTAGTTATTTCTCCTTTTTTACCCTGTGTCTCTCAAATTTGGTATTCCCTTTGAATTTCCTACTTCCAATACCAGTAAACACGGTTTCCAATATACTCAGATAAGATTACAGAGATAGTGTAGGTACAACCATAGGAAGGTGATACAAGAAAAACATCAATAATAGAAACTACACATACACATAGGACGTTGAAAGTAGTTACAACTGTGATATAACAATTGTTTCCATAACATGGAGTTCATTTCACTTAGCATCATCTTATGTGTTCATAAGGGTATAGCTATTGGGCCTTGTGATGCTCTGCTATGGCTTGCCTAAACCTGTACTAATTATTCCGAATAAGGGAGACCATAGAGTCCATGTTTCTTTGGGTCTGGCTCACTTCACTTAGTATAACTTTTTCCAAGTCCTTCCATTTCCTTACAAATGGAACAATGTCATTCTTTCTGATAGAGGCATAAAATTCCATTGTGTATATGTACCACATTTTCCTGATCCATTCATCTATGGAGGGGCATCTGGGTTGGGAACCTAATCCTTTTGTAGCAGCATTATACAAAAGAGGACATAGGAGAAAATGAAAGGTGGCCTGTTTGGGAGAAGTAGACACTGCCGAGTGACCCATGCATTTGTTCTGAGTTCATGGGCCTTCTATATGAATTAACATAATTGCAGACATGTTCACGTAAGTCTAATAAGTAAATTGAACTTTTTCTTTACATAAAATATATGTAGATAAACCAGATTATCTTTAGTTTGCACATGCAAACATTCAAGACATCTCTGTCAGTGGAAAGATGGTGGCTTGTACCTATCCTAGCTACCAGAAAGTCTAGCAGAAAAAATCTCATGCAGGGCAGGAAACAAGACCCTATTTCAAAATTAAGCAGCAAACATCAGTGCTGGAAGCGTGGCTAGATAGTAAGAGCAGCTGCCAGGTAAAGAAAAGAAACTGACTTCAAATGATTATTACACATTAGTAAACTTGACTGATAAAACCATTTTTCATGAGAATAGAATATTTTTTTAGATTAAGAATGTTGGAAATGTCCTTAAATAATTTGAGTTTGTTCTGGAGAATGTTGAGTAAATTTTAGTTTATACTTGTCTGCTTGCATCATCTGTGTTATAGGAACTGTAAAATATATTAATAATGAAGCAAGTGATATAACTAATAAGCTCAATTACAGAAAAGTGGAGTAGAACACAAGCCAGCTAAGCAAAAATAATACAGACAATCACCTTTTCCCTAATCACAACACATCACAAAAACCCAGTGAACAATAATTAAGTGTACATTTAAAAATTCATGTTTAGCTATTGTTTGAGAATTCACTCATTCCTCTAGTTTTATAATTTTAACTTAGTTACACTGACAATAAAAGGATAAAACCAAAATAGTTGGAATGTGAAATTTAAATACAATTTTGCTAATTCAATTCAAAGAAATTCATTTCTACTCTTTGTAGGGTATTTGTGGTTCTAGTCTGTGCACACTTTCCTATACATTTCTGTTTTTAAAGAAGGCAATTTCTTTGGCACAGAACATTGACTTAAAGAGAGCTCACTTGAAGGAACTCAGGAATACAAAAAGGATTTATTTAATAAGAGCCTAGTGAAATCTGATAAACCTTTCTAGGAATTTGAGGATAATTTTCTCATTAATTAAGATTGAATATGGAAAATATTAAGGGATTTCAGAGTATGTTAATAAAGCCATGGAAATTTCTTATTTTTCCTTACATAGAGAGCATAATTTTATGGTATAGAGAATTGTTTATGTCATTACACAACTCTGAACAGATGAATTAACCGAAGATTGGAATTAAGTTTATGCTTAACTTGGAAACTAGAATTTAATTATGGAAAAGGTTTTGTAAAATGTCTAACTTCTATCAGAGCTGAATACTATGATGCTATCCTGAGTTTATGTTCTGAAAAGGCAATAGCTATCAGACATTGCCCATTGTAAAATGCATTTCTTTTTCAGTGTTACAAAATGTCAGTAGAGAATTGAACACTAACATATTAGAGAGCTCATTTTCTGATGTGTAATTTATACACTGGGAATTTGATATAAAGAAAAAGATTTCAGAACATACTTTTGAATGTCAAAAAACCCTCAGAAGATTTGGTAACAAGAGCCATTGAGTACAAACTATTCCATGTATAGTGATACACTGAAAATTGTGCACTAATGAGAGGCAGAAAAGGGAAAGAAATGAGTGGAGGTGCTTAGTGCATTTGCTGGTATTGTCAGAGGGATAAGGGCTAACTCTGGACCATATGGTAGGAAAATGAATAAAAATGCTTATCTACAAGTTTTCTATTAGAGTTATCTGAATATTAAATTATTCAACAATTCTGATAGTGTTACATTAGAGCCAGATGTCTCACAGAAAGGCTTGTTTTGAAACAACCACAACAGAAAGTCATGTGCGTGCTAATAAATATCTAAGGCCTAGGATAATATATCTTATGCCACTAACTCTTAAAAAAGAACTATCAGTTTACAATGGCAAGTGTACGATATACTATAGCTGTTAATGATTTAAATACCAATCACTCAGGACATAACTCATACAGTAGCATGCTTGCCAAGCAAGTATAAAGTTGCTAGTTCAAATCCCAGTAGTGCCAGAAATAAGTGAGTGAATAAGTATCAAACAATATCACTCATTTAGTGAATTAGGTGATTACTGAACACACAACCCTCACAACATAATTCATTTCACAGAAGTAGAATATAGTTTGCAGACAATTTAGAGCAAATTAAACTAAATTACTTCATGTCAGTTAAATGGAAAATATTGAAGTGGGATTTTGTTGGGTGTTATCAGCAGATCCTTAGGTCTTTTCACATCAATTACTTCTCACAGTGACTTATTACTCTACAGTATTATGCTTTATCTAGTATAAATCAGGCATTGTGTGCTAGGCACAAGGTAGGTGCTTAGAGTTGAGAAGGGCATGCTATTTTGCATATGCTTTGCCTGTAGACTAATTGAATATAGTTCAATTAGGTTCTACTCAATTAGGTTCACTAAATATAAATTAGGCTCTATCCAATTAGGTTCTTTAAATATAAACTGACTATAAGCTAGATACATATAGTCAGTTTCTCCTGCAAGAATGCAAATGACAGTAGGACTTCCTTCACGGTGTTGCTACTTAGATTATTGTGAGCATAAAGCCCCTGTCTAGCACAGTTGACATCATTGGTCTCACACACACACACACACACACACACATACACACACAAACACACACTCCTATCTGGTATTATTGATGAAGTAGAACCTCATGGAGTTCTTTTGCACACAATATGAGTAGACATTATCAGATTCTTGGCACATCAAAAATATTGGTTTTGATCTTTCCTACTTTTATGGTGAAAGACCTAATGCATACTTATTGGTTCAAACAGTTCTGCTTTTCTATAATGCTGCAACCCACAGATAATTAAGAGGAAATTATAGGCTTAGCTGTCTGAAGGCATAATTTTTATTGATCAAACTACATATAAATCCAGTCTGAGTTTTGAAGGTTATATGAAAATTAATAAATAGGAAGTTATATCCACCAGAGGCCCTTCTGTTCATGAAAAATAAAAAAGTTGCTGTTTTACCCCACACCATAAAGAGTTTATCATGTTAATACAATGAACAATAAATATTAATGAAATGAATATATGATTTTCGTGTTTGTGTGTACATGCATGATTTTCAAATTACACCAATTTGTAAGGAATACCTGTAAGAGAAAAATCACAGATAAAAAAGGGGAAGAAATGTACCAGATTTTGTCATGCCACACGTCTGCAATTTAAATTATTTTGACTCAAAGGCCCCTGAGAAGCACCACACTTACAAAGAGCTCTGAAAGCAGGGTACAACTTTTCCTTTTAAAAACAAAGTTTTTTTCATAAAAGCTGTCTCTCTTTCCTGCCCCAGACTCAATTTCTTCAGTGGAGAAAGCACCAATCAATGTACATATGCATGAGATGCCTCAACAAATAGTTTTATCTTCATTTTCCTTTACTTCTTCTTATCAATGTTCCTTAAATTCTCCCCATCACCAAGAATCCCAAATCACTTTTGCCTATATTTGGCCTAAGATGGTTTATAAACCTATACTGTAAACATTTCTTTGTGTTGATTTTTATCAGATTCTCCAATTTGTAGTTGCAAAAAAAATTTGTTTGACTTTCTTTTATTAACCTGTCTTTTATTGGCCTAATTTTCAGGTTCACCACCACAGAACTTAAAATGGGAAAAGGAAGACCTTTTGCTCTCCTTTGCACTTTGCAATTGGCCGTTCCTTTTAGAGTTGACTTTTGAAGAGCTATCACTCTTTGCTCCACATTCTAAATTCTAAAGAAAACTTCCTCTAAATGGATAGGATACTTACTTCAAAGTTACTTTCACATTTGCAGAAACTAGAATATCTGGTGATATTACACATGAGGAAATGTAATACCTGCCCTTTTTTTTTTTTCTTAAGTCCCATGTATCAATTAACTCAAGGATGGTGAGGATTTGATCACCTAAGGAATAGGTAGAGATGAACAAGAATGAGGAAAACACTCTGGGAATACAAGATTTCATTGCACTGATAATTAAGATGATGTCTCTGTATCATCCCCATAAAGCACCTTCCTTATAAAATCAAGACCAGACATGAGCCTTAAGCGTATATTGCTTTCTACTGGCAGCTAAAGCAGGAAGGGCACAAGTGCCTGCCCTGACATTCTCAAAAGCACAGGCCTGATTTCTATACCTAAAGAAGCTACTGCATAGTCCTCAACGCTTTTAAGAGGGCCTACAAAGGGAGAACTTTAGTTGTGTACTCTTGGTAATCCAAACTGCCTGCATAATGAAACCCAAGCCTTGAAAACTTGGAGGCAATCCATCCTTACCCACATCTATTCAGTTCTCATAAAAATCTCTTTCTTTTCACACACACAGAAAGTTGCTTACTGTACTGTACTTTCTTATTTCCTGACAGTGGGAACATGTTCTAATTTTAGACATCATGCCTAAAGACCAAGAAAGATCTGGATCAACCAATTCACTTTGAAAAAAAAAAAAATCTGGGGCTGGGGATATGGCCTAGTGGCAAGAGTGCCTGCCTCATATACATGAGGCCCTGGGTTCCATTCCCCAGCACCACATATACAGAAAATGGCCAGAAGTGGCGCTGTGGCTCAAGTGGCAGAGTGCTAGCCTTGAGCAAAAAGAAGCCAGGGACAGTGCTCAGGCCCGGAGCCCAAGGCCCAGGACAGGCAAAAAAAAAAAAAAAAAAAAAAAAAAAAAAAAAAAAAAAAAAAAAAAAAAATCTGGTAATAGAAAAGTAATATCAATGTCCCCAAACCAAAAACTACAGGAACTTGCCCTAGGAGACTAGGTTAATTGTAATGTCCCAGCTTTGTATAATAGAAAGATATATGGCCTAAATAAGGAAGTCATACCCAGCACATAGCTCCTATGTGTACTGCTACCAGCAGCTTCTTTTCCTTCACTATAATCACCCTTTTTCATACCTGAGTTTTCCAGGAGGGCTTATTTGGATGGAATAATAGCTTCTGTCTTCTGAAAATGCTTGTCCTGGAATAAACTTGGTTTCCTTCCTACCAACAATCACTTTCCAAACACTGACTTTTGAGTGGCAGGTAGATGGAGGCATACTAAGAGTCCGACAGGAGAAAGGAATATGTACATCATGGGAAAATTCTATCAGTAAGAGTTGTTTGGTTCTGAATGTTTGTGATCCTGGAGTAATAAGAAGCTTCAGGAAAAGTGCTCCAAAACTGAGTATAAACTGTTTTTCACTATTAAATATCTTCCATTCTCTTGTTCCTTTCAGTGTAAATTGTAATCTCTGTTTATTCCAAAATTACTTCAAGCCAATCCATTTACAACTCAAGCAATTTAACCCTCCAAATAATGAATGGATATTATGTTTTATCCCATATTACAGAGCTAGGCCCAGTGCCACTGGAATATTTTTTGTTTTTTTTTTTTAATACTCTGGGATGAAGCCAGTTTGTACTGGAAGCTTGATTAAAACACAGAGCTGAACAACACAGTCTCAATTTCAGCTATAGAAGAAATATTCTATCCCTCTAGCTTTCTGTAGTCTATGGGTTAAATCAATATCAGACAGATAAGTAGAATAAAACAACTTGAGTGCAGATTTATGTATTCATGGAGGGGTCCCAGAATAAGGTATGTATAAGCTTCAAAGGAGATGAGAGATTAATGTGGTTTATATGTCATTCTAAATAAGAGAATTGAAAGGTGTCTTGGATTTTTAGGAGACACGTAGAGGAAAATTATGAGATGGAAAGAAAGGCCAGATTAAGACACAATGTCCAGGAGAAAAACTATAAAATGTGTAAGGTTAGTCTTTGATTAAGAAATCATTGATTTGCTAATGATTTCCTAATGATTTGCTAGTCATCCCTCTCTTACTGGTAGAGACTGCTTTACAAATGTTTTTTTTTTTTTTTAACAAATGGACTTAATATTATAGACTTAAATTTCTTACAGAAGGACAACTTTCTACTCCCTTTCTTTCTACTCCTACTGACAGGTATGGAATTTCACAGAATAACTAATGTATTGAAAAGATATATTCTTGGTATTATATCCTTCCTCGATCCCTCCATCTCTTCCTTCCTTCCTTCTTCCCTCATTCCTTATTCCTTCCATCTTGCTCTTTCCACTCTAAGATAGAATCTTACCTTGTACCCTAGAATGACTTTAAATTTGAGTTGATCCTCCTATTTAGTCTGGCAGGTGCTAAGATTACAGATCTATGCCACTATTCCCTAGTAGGATCATATGTTATTGTGTGCAGTCATACCTGCTGTGCCTTGAATTCCATATTAACATACTATGTGTAAAATAGAAATGACTAGCCTACATTGTTTTAAAAGACATCTTTGGACACTAACATTATTAAAATTTATTGAAGTGTTAAAAAGATGTTAGCCCACAAATATAAGAATATTTTAGCTTGAATCCATAATAATTTCACAAATCCTATATTCTGCTTTTATAGTGGGATAAAGACAGAATCTCTTACTCTTAAGAATTTTTTTTTTAATGCTAAGCATGTTAGATGGGAAAGATCAAGTGGACATGTAATATGGAGGTCAGATCTGGCCAGCGCCATCATTGGCTGTTGAGGCATGTCAGATTGACTCCATCTCAGATTAAATAAAGTGCAGAAGCCGACTCCATCTTCACTAAGATCTCCCCAACCCTATCCAGGCAAGTTCCCCTTCACTGTGATAAGATTGTGTAAACTGCTTGACCACCTGAGGCATGGAAGGTTCAGGAACGTTCAAAGTTAAGCCTGTACCCTCCCATGAGTAGGCGTATCCACCTGCATCATGTGAGCCCTGCCAAATCCATGAGCCAATTCTAACTAGAATGATAGGTTGGTTCAAACAGTTACTGTGAGACAGAGTGTAACTCCATTGGCCACCTACATGTGGCAGGCTTGACCATGTGGTATTTGCCTTTATAACCGGACCCTGAGCATGGCCCCAGGCACCGAGGTCCCAGCTCCCAAGTCTGGGCTGTGACTCTGGCCAGTAAGTATACCTTTTATTTCCCCAATAAATTCATTTTTTTACTTGAGACTGTCTCTGAGTGGTGGACTCTTGGAAGGATGGGGGATCTCCCCACCCTCAGACCCCATTACATTGTGGTGCCCTCTTTTGGGGGGACACTATTACAGACAAAAGGATAGAAAGAAAGCAGAGATCACAAAACATCAGCTTTTAATCATCACTGAAGAGGTGTCCAGGTACTCCTGAGTAGAGTCAGAGATACAAGGAGCACAGAAAACAGTGGTCCAGGGTTTAAGTATAGCCAAACAAAGAAGTCAGATCAGGCAAAAGGGTCTCCATGAAAATGTCTGTCCCAGCAATGCACACTTTCATACAGGTAAGGTTTTTCTGAAAACTGCTTCAAGATAGGGACTTTCAAGAATGGCCTTGGGGGATGTACAGAGGAGTCAAGTGCCATGACCACAGGTTTGGGCTTTGAGAACAATGCAGATTCCTATGAGGGAATGAAACTAACCTTATACATACTAGCAAATACTCAATCACTGATACACATCTCAGCTCCAAGAGTAATGTTCAAATGATATTTTTGTTTGACATTCATAAAATGAACTCTCTATCTCTGTTCCTAAAAAATATTTTTGTTCTTCTAGTAGAATTTCACTGGGAAATAATTTCTCTTCTGTAATGTCCCCCAACTCAAATTAGCTTAACCTACTCCATTTTGTAGAAAACTCCATTTTTTTCCAGAAGGAATTCTATTTTGTTTTATTCTGCAAAAGGCATTCTTGGAACTCAGGAAGAACATTACTCTGGAAACCAAATGAAAGGTGTAGGGGAACCCCCTTTTTTTGAGTCCCTAGAAACAGCAGGCTTAGACAAGGTTGTAAGCCTAGGGAAGGGCAAATCTAAGCCAAATAACAGAAGCCAAATTAGCTTGACCTAGAGCTGCTTGACCTTGGCAAAAGAAAGGAATGAGGAAGACCACTCACTTTAGGGAAAGTTCCAACAAGACAAAGATTTAAGGCTAATTAAGACCAGTCACACCCAGAACCAAGAATTGTATTGCTTTGAATTGCTCTGCTGGAGTTTACTGGAATTGTAATCAGTAACAGCAATTCTGCTTCTGTATGTCTGCTCGATTGCTTTGCCTAACTTTCCAGACCACCTGGGTGTGGTACATGTGATTCTTACCCCATGACCACCTGCAAGTGGTACATGTGATGACTGCCTTTAAAAGCGCAGCACTAGTTGGCCACCCACTGTTTGTCACCATCCCAGTGGTGGCAAGCAGATGCTGTGCACAGCTAAATGAAGACTCCTAGCCCAAATGACTGAGTGCTGATGACTACTGTCATAGGTTCGATGCCCACCTGGGTATCCAGTATGCAATAATTACCCTTGTTCTGTTTGGACAAGGTAGTCCCAGAAATATGTACACATAGACAATCACTTTGGCAAAAACACTGAGAAACTGACTATACCAACATCTTTCTGGAACAGCTAGCTGCATTAAAAGTACAAAACACCAACATCTTTTTTTTTTTCAAATTTTTATTATCAAACTGATGTACAGAGAGGTTACAGTTTCATACGTTAGGCATTGGATACATTTCTTGTACTGTTTGTTACCTTGTCCCTCATTCTCCCCACCCTCCTCCCCCTTTCCATTTCCCCCCATGGGGTGTTCAATTCACTTACACCAAACAGTTTTGCAAGTATTGCTTTTGTAGTTGTTTGTCATTTTTTACCCTGTGTCTCTCGATTTTGGTATTCCCTTTCAATTTCCTAGTTCTAATACCAGTATACACGGTTTCCAATATACTCAAATAAGATTACAGAGGTAGTGTAGGTACAACCACAGGAAGGTGATACAAGAACATCATCAATAATAGAAGCTACAGATACACATGGGACATTGAAAGTAGTTACAACTGTGAAATAACAATCGTTTCCATAACATGGAGTTCATTTCACTAAGCATCATCTTATGTGTTCCTAAGGGTATAGCTATTGGGCTCTTGTGATCCTCTGCTGTGACTTGCCTAAACCTGTACTAATTATTCCCAATAAGGGAGACCATAGAGTCCATGTTTCTTTGGGTCTGGCTCACTTCACTTAGTATAATTTTTTCCAAGTCCTTCCATTTTCTTACAAATGGAGCAATGTCATTCATTCTGATAGAGTCATAAAATTCCATTGTGTATATGTACCACATTTTCCTGATCCATTCGTCTACTGAGGGGCATCTGGGTTGGTTCCAGATTCTAGCTATGACAAATTGCGCTGCGATGAACATTGTTGTGCTGGTGGCATTACAGTGATTTTGTTTGTGGTTTTTTGGATAGATACCCAAAAGTGGGGATGCTGGGTCATAGGGGAGTTCTATATTTAGCCTTCTGAGGAATCTCCATACTGCTTGCCAGAGTGGCTGAACCAGTTTACATTCCCACCAACAATGAAGTAGGGTTCCCTTTTGGCCACATCCCCACCAACAATTGTTATTGTAAGTTTTCTTGATATATGACATTCTTACTGGGGTGATATGGAATCTCAATGTTGTTTTGATTTGCATTTATTTTATGGCCAGTGATGTAGAGCACTTTTTCATATGTCTCTTGGCCATTCTCATTTCCTCATCAGAGAAGTCTCTTTGTAAGTCTTTAGCCCACTTGATGAGGGGGCTATTGGTTCTTTGCAGTTTTGTTTTGGAGGAAGGTAATTTTTTTTAGTTCTGCATATATTTTAGATATGAGGCCTTTGTCCGTTGAATGTCCGGTAAAGATCTTCTCCCAGTCTGTGGGCTTTCTGTTTATCTTGAGAGCTATGTCCTTTGCCGTGCAGAAGCTCTGCAGTTTGATGCAGTCCCATTTGTCCAACCTTTCTTTGATTTGTAGCCTTTCAGGGTCTTTGTTAAGGAAGTTCTGTCCTGCGCCAAGGAACCCAAGTGTTTCTCCTACTCCTTCCTTTAGTGTTTTCAGGGTGTCTGTTTTGATTTTGAGGTCTTTAATCCATTTGGAATTGATTTTGGTGCAGGGTGATATATAAGGATCTAGTTTTAGTTTGTTGCATGTGTTGAGCCAGCAAAACACCAACATCTTAAATGGCCATAAACTGCACTTATTCCCATCACCAGCTATCATGTCTGTCTCTTTCCTTTCTTAGAAAACTTCTTTCTTTTGCTCCAATGCAAATCTTGGTTAATTCTTTCACACCCTGAACCTGCTGAAAACCCTAGATCTAATACTTTATCACCAAAGTTTCTTTCTTTGTTGTCAATATATATTTTTTGCTATTGGTTTAAAATATTTCATTGTAATTTTGAATTATTTTGTTGGTTTTTAGCTCCTGGTAATATTTATATGACTGAGAGAAAAATAAGGTTTCTAGTACTATAGTTTATTATTTGAACACCATTAATGTTGTCTTTTCTTTCTCTCATTCTGTCTTCTCATATTTCCTGTTTCTCTGTTTGTCTGTCTGTCTACCTGCCTTTATATTTTTCTTTCTCTCTGAAAGCATAGATATTAGCCATCCCAGGCAAGAGAAGAAGGTTCATAAGGAGGTTTATTAGTGGGGCCATCGTTACCACGGGAGGGGGAGCTACATGGCGTCTGCACCTTATCCAAGTGGCAGCTTCTCTCTCTGGGGTAAAGGGGAAGTAGTTAGGTAGTGAGTAGGAGTGGCTCATTAGGTATGGGTGGATCTGGGGGCTAGTGGGAGGAGCTGAGGACCTGAGGCTAGGGAAATGCTAACTCTCTCTCTCTCTCTCTCTCTCTCTCTCTCTCTCTCACACACACACACACACACACACACACACACACATATACACACAAGCTGATAAAAGAATCAATCCAGAGTTTTAGACTATTTGCCAATATTGATAATTCTGACCATATTCCTGAGAGTTGGGCTATTGCTCTGATATTCATTTTTCACATGTATCCTACTAAATGCATTATGTTATTGAAACCTGTATTTTAAAAGGAAATTAAAAGGGTAGCCTATTCACTCTCTCTATGTGTATGCAAACCATTTGAAACCAATTAGGTGTCAAAGGAAATGTTAATTATCTTGGGGTCACCACCTTTTGTGAAGCCTTTCAAAGTAAAAGGGGGTGTGGCTTAACTCACAGCAGGTTCCACCAGCCCTTTAATTGACAAATTTCATACCCAGCAGTTGCCTTGGCTAAGAAGATTAAATAACATTTACTCTTCTTCCTAGAAGAAAATGGATAGACCATTACATCCATCCATCATCCATCCATCCATTCATTCATTCATTTATGAAACAAAAATCTATTGATTCTCTGCTTTGAATGTGCAATCCAGTGTCAAATCAGGGAAGCAGCCACTGCCTTAGGAAGATCATATTCTCTTTTGATGTAGGGGGACTTTTCCTTCCCAAGTTACAGGTGCAGGAGAGGAACAAACTGTAGCTTTTGTCTCCTGTCTTGAAACTTAGAAAGCCTAAACCAACAGGTCTATTTTACAATTCTGAACATCTTGTCAATAGAGACCCCACAATTGTACTTAAACTAAAACACCAACTCCTTATAAGTACAATTAAAACCCATCCCTAAAAATCAATACTTGAAAGTGCATGGACAGTATGGCAAATAAACATGAAACATTTGTTATATGCTGAGAAGTGTCATGCCAGTAGAAAGGGACACACATAAAAACAAAGCAATGAAAAGCCATAGGTAATAGAGGATGTGATGAAGCTGGATATAGTATAGAAACTACTTAAGGTAGCAGTGCAGACTTCATACCCACAATTATAAAATAATAAAAACTATTGGCCAGAATTGAGATTAACATAAATGTACATACTGTACTTTTCAGTCTATTGTTTTGACCAAATTAATTGAGAAAATAAATGAATGGAAATGCACCTTAACTTGAATAATACAAGCAGTTACAGTAGAAACAGTATTTCTAGAATAGGTGTTTATTTGATTACAAAATTAAAATACTATTTCTCTAGAAATACTGCACTTTTCCTGGTGAGTGATACAATCACCTTTCTCACTATACTACCTTTCTTTCCTTCCTTCCTTCCTTCCTTCCTTCTTCATTCTTTTTTCCTTCCATCCTTCTTCCCTCCCTTCCTTGCTCCCTCTTTTCCTTCTTTTTTGATTTTTTCCTTTCCAAAGTAAGTATATATTATCACATTATAAATGGAAGGCTAATGCACATCTAATTAAAATAGAAGTAGCACTGCAAGTGATTGAAATTGTTTAATTAAAGACAGGCATTTTTTTAAGGTGAGAAAAATGGAGAAGCCATATTTTGAGAGGTCAGATATTGGAGTCATTATTAAAAAGCCATCAACTGCATGGTGGACTCCTGTTTCAAAAACCAGCAGCCTGACAATACACTTAAGTCCATTAGGAAACAAGCCAGAGAGGAAAGAAAGGACAAAAACAATACCAACAAATCAATCCACTACAATGGAGAGCTGAATTGGGATGTGACTGGAGAAGAGTGAGGAGACAAAAGATAGGAAACAAAACAAGGAGAAATGTGGCATGGTGTAATGGTACCTGAGCTGGTCTGGGCCTAAATAGGGTCAGGTCAGGGGGCACAGTCACAGGAAACTCCCAGTTTTAGTAACCTGACAGTTTTAGTAACCGATCAGCCATGTGCTTGCCTCTACCTCCAGGGACTCAGGCACATCCCACACATGGGAGGAAGGGAACCCACCTTCCCCAAACATGAAGGCAAGATGCCAGACCTTACCATAAGCCATGTGGCCAAGAAGGCACAGGCCAGACCTGACCTCCTTACTTCAATATCAAGATCTACTATTAATTATAGTTTATCCCCTTGTACAAAAAAGACTTGCCTCATAAGAGATGAGACACCACTTCAGTCTTTTCCAAGAATTATAAACACTTTATCTTTTAATGAATTTTTTCATCATTAGGATAAACTACAATCTTGACATAAAAAAATCACTTTTTAGCAATTAAAAATAATGAGAAACAATTCTTAATAACCATAGCAATCAACCAGACAGACAGATAAATAGCTAGATGCCTTTTTTTCTGTGAAATGTTACAATTTTAATGTCCTTTTTTCTGTGGATGGTAGGAAAATGTTTTCATATGATATAGCTGACATATGTGTTGGACCCTAACACCTCTGAGAATAATGGAAAAATTCACAGAGTTCTTGATGTCTACATTGAGAAGATTGATGCAGGGAAAGTGGACAGACTTTGTTTCCTACATGAGGTAATCCAGTGCTTCTTGTTTGCCTGATCACAATCAAGTCATTCATTCTCTCTGAATTATGGCTTTTTCTCTGTTAAACTAGATTAATAGTTGTATCAACCTGTTGAGGTTGATGTAGGTATTAGGAAAGAATGTGTGGAATATTTTGAACAATGTTATCAACATCAATTAAAATGGCAGTGATAACTATTATCTATAAGATGGTACTAAAGCTAGCACTATTTCAAAGAAAGCTAAAGAAAGGGACAAAATGTAAAATATACAGTTGTTCACAGTAAATGCTCAGTATACATTAGAAATTGTAATCACTATGATTTTGTTTCATTTTCCTAATATGAACTTGGGAAAATGAATGTTCAGTTTCCTTGTATAAAACAAGGAATCGCCATAATAAAGCTAATAGGGCTCTACAAGCCACCTTAGGTTTCTTGAAACACAGAACGTTTTCAAGCTGAATGTGCTTATGAATATTTTTCAGACAGTTATAAATGTAACTATCATTCAAATACATGATGAACAGTTTTCAAAAGTGTTATCCACATAAATGAGGAAATCAGTCAGATCCTAAAATCCTTTAAACAGAGTTTTAAGTGTAAAGATGCAGCCAAGTGTGTTGACATTTCTTAGAACTGCAAGATGGATTGATAGCCTAAAGAACAATGTAATATAATAATCAGTGCTATATTTTCTAATGAGCAAAAAGTAATTATAGATTTTTCCAGACAAAACTGACTTGCCTGGTTCCAACTAGAATCACTTTCACCAGAATCCATTTTCTACCATTTAACTTCTTTCTCTGCCAGTTAATAGATAGAAGTTGTCTGGTCTATTTTCCTACCCCTCACATCATAGTACCATCAGTATAGTACTTCCTGTCTTTCAAAATTCTGTTCAGGGTGATATTTTTTCATTACAATCAATAAACCTTCTGATTTCCATCAGGTTTTACCCTTTGTGTTCTTACCAATTTGTGATGATATTTGTTTCTCCTCACAGTTCCAGTTACATGGTGATCATGGCCAAAGACCAGCCAGTGTATCAATCATATCCAAAAGAAACTACAAGCGAAAAAAACCTCAGGGTATGGCTCTAGTGGCAGAGTACCCACCTAGCAAGCTCGAGCCCCTCAGTTGAAACCCCAATAACACTAAAAACTAAAGAAAGACAGGTTTTTCTGCTTGCTGTACATTAAAATGGTTTCTTTTCTCGATCTTTTGGTATAACATAAAGATATTTTTCTCTGATACTTATTATAAAGACCAAGTGGAGCTCCTAAAAGTAAACTTACAAAAAAAATGTGCTCTTTTCTCTCTGACTGGGTCTCCTTGAGCTTTTAACTCTGACTTGCTCACATTGAACTTTGAGTAATTTTAGTTTCTCTGGTTCCCATGGACATTTTTGATTATGAGTCTCTGCCCTTCAATTCCTTCAGTTTTGAATCTGGTAACTTCATTCACTGACAAATTTAAGAACAATGGTTAATATTGGGGTTATTCTGTTTTTACTTAGTGCTAAGAGAAAGGCCTCTGGCTTCTTTCATGCTGAATGAGAATTCTCCTATGGTTTATATAGGAGTTTTCACTGTAGATTTGTGATCAACATTATCACATAGATACAACCCATATTTTGTCCAGATTAACCCCAAATTATCATTGCCACTACAAGAACTAGCAATAGTAGTAGTAGATAGTATTAGTAATAATAACAAAGGAACATTCTGTCTTTCTGGTTGTAGTAAATAAAACAAGTATATTATGATTAGTAGAAAAATGCTAACAGTATTGCATGTAATTTTTTCTAAAGAAAATTTTGAATGTGAGGGGAAATAGCCTATTTAAAATGAAAACAGAAACATTTCTCCTCTTCATAAACACTAAAGGCTCAGCTCTTCAAATGTAATTCTGGCCTATGAGCCCCATGAGAAAGTTAATTCTATTCACAACAATTTTGGAAAGCAGCTTGATAAACAGAGGAAAACCATGTGAAATTAAAACTTCTAATGTGACACAGGGGACATATAGACTTTTATGCAGATAGTATAGCATATTAATGAACTTAAATTTCACTGTTCTTGTCACTGAAAATATTTTTATTGTGATATGGTATCTAATTGGAGTCACTTTAACAAAATGATTTGCCTTCTGACTTTGTATGTTTCTCCTTTAATTATTCTTCTACACATAGACATCATCTTCTGTTTCAGAATGTTCAGACATCTGTAATAACATAGTCATAGATCTCTTTGATCAAGTTAGCCATCCTCAGCTTCTTTCCATTATTACTATATTACAATATGTTCAGCCCCATCCTTGCCATAGTAATTAATGAAACTATTCTTGCTAATAAATGCACTGCATAAATCTCATGAATTAGGAGATGTCAAAGATTGTAGGTAAGGCTGTGCTATTATTTTTTTTTAATTCCCACTATTTCATACTTGCTGCAACTGAGAAAAAAATGCTGATGCAACAATTAATGAAAATTGTACAAAGCTTCTGTAATTTGAGCTTAAAATGCCAGATCCAACTACAGAGCTTTGTATTATCACAAGCTGCAACTTAAAATACTGGGTTCACTTTTCATTTACCTAATGTTCCCCAGTAATAAGACATGTCTATTGAGGACATCTGTTACAATTTGGAAACCTCTAATTTTAATGGGAAATAATAGAGTTCATGTCTGTAAGATTAGAGGTTAGGGACTAGGTCTTTACACTGGTTTGGCGTCCTTGATGTAATATTCTGCCAGCCAATCTAACATATTCACAAATGGCCAAAGTCTATATTCTGTAGGCCCATGGTGGGAGTGGGGGAGTGGGGAGGGAAAAAAGAAAAGAGAAAAGAAAAAAAGAAAGAAAACAACTTTTCTATCTTGTCACTTTGATCATTGCCTAGTCAAAAACCTGTCACCACCTGCTTGAAAATAATATTTTGTTTCTCTTTAAAAGAACATAAAGAGACAAGAAACCACTGAATAATTACAAACCAAAATATAATCTGCCAAATTCCTACCAGGGAGAGAAAGAGGGCTATAGGCTGTAAACTAGGCACAGAAGGCAGAGTAGACCTGAAAGTACTCTGAGAAGTCCCCACAACCTCCAGGAAAGCCCATGGCTTTGCAGTGATGTTTCAGTATTTTTCTCTTGGTAGTGGTTAAAGCTGAGAGGGAAGAGACAAAACCTTCGCTCTTCTTTGCTCTCCTACACTGACAACCTGCAGATAGTACAGAAAACACATCTGAGAAAACAATTACAACTGCCAACTTGCACAATTGTAACAAATGAAATCCTGGGTGCTTTTTTTCACTCTTAATTTCAAGAGAAATTCAAATGTTCCTTTTTGAATCCACCTCCTTAATGGCATTTATGATTCTCACGGGTATTTATTTTAGCTGAATATCTTGCATTTACTATGTGGAGAATAATCTTGAGTAAAAAAAGATTCCTGTCACTTTCTTCAGGCTTCAACAAAAAAGCACCCATGCCAGCAAATCACTAAATGGAACTACCAACTTCCTGTGACATGCATGAATAATGCCTTCACAGTCTGCTCACCAGAAAAATTAGAAGGGGGAAAAAAATAAAACCTTGTAAAGTACGCATTCACAGACTAAAGCCAGAATGCTATTACTCTCGTTTGACATCTGAGTATTTTGAAATAACAGAATCAAATTTCTTCCCAACTTGTTTTCTTCTTAAAGGAAGAATTATGATCAAATTTACCAGGTGTTAAGTATCAACCAATGTGCAACAATAGTTTGAGAGAAGAAAAACAAAGGTGAAGGCTAACATACAATGTTGAGCCCCTTGACTGACATAAAATGGAGGTAGTCATGTTTTACACCAATAGTTGTTTTTTTTCTTATTACTAGTGAAAAATTGAAAATCGCCTTGGTCAAGCCTTAAGTTGGAGTATATGAGGGGAAAGTAAATTGTCTATGCAGATAACCCAAAATAAAATAGAAATGCAACTATTATTATTATGTGTATAAAATTGGTGAATATGTTTTATTACAGTCAATTCCTTAATATTCCTCGTTTAGAAGCTCATTCAAAAACACTGGAAGAAAACCCACCTCCCTGATATGCTTTATGTTTACCTTGTTAAAGAAGGATGTCAAAAGTCATCAAAAAGCATCAATTTTGTTACATTTCTCTTTCAGTAACTGTGCTTTTCATTCCATCCCCTCTCTAAATATAGTAAGCTCAGATTTTTATCTATAAATGACTACCTCTCATAGTTTCAACTAAAAATCCCAATCCATGCTTTATTTTCTTCAAAGAATATTTCATTTCTAATTACCAATGTGACAAAGAAAAGTTCAACTCCAGAGAGAGAGAGAGAGAGAGAGAGAGAGAAAGAAAGAAAGAAAGAAAGAAAGAAAGAAAGAAAGAAAGAAAGAAAGAAAAGCAAAAGGTAAGCAATCATTTATTTCAGATCCATATGATGCTTTTGATAATTTCCTGATTTGTCAGCCATCAAAAGAATTAATTAAAGGCCATCTATAAGAACACATTGTTTATGGATACAGATATTGAGTTTTGAGATTTAATGGAAAGAACTATAAGTTGACAATCTTTGACATATAAATCAGTTTTACTGAGAAGTAATTAGCTATGTCCAATTTTTTTACACAATATTGTTTAGCTTATTATTTTTCTTGGTCAAACAAATCTACTTTTATACTGAGTGAAGGAATATGCCTTTCCAGTACTTTGTACTAAAATTAAGGGTGTGTATGTGGGTTTATTTTGCTTTGTTTTCATTTATACAGATGTTTTGTGGTACAAGAATGCTGTCTTGTTCTGTGACAATTTGGAGTTCTTTCTAAATTTTATTTTTAATTTCTCTTCCTTACCGTCTTGCTATGATCTGAATTTGTCACTTCCCAAGGTGATAGGATTTGGAGGTAAGAGTATCAGAAATGTATGAAATAAATCTCTATTATTTGCAAGCTACTAGCTTGTATTTTATTATAGTAACTTACCACTGACGAAGATCACTATAGCAAAAACATATGGCATACCACCTTTTTTCCAGCTTTTTTTTTTTTTTTTGGTCATTCCTGGAGCTTGAACTCAGGGCATGAGCACTGCCTCTGGCTTCTTTTTGCTGAAGGCCTGCACTCTAGCACATGAGCCACAGCATCACTTCCGGCCTTTTCTGTGTATGTGGTGCTGAGGAATCAAACACAGGGCTTCATGAATGCTAGGCAAGCAGTCTACCACTAAGCCACTTTCCCAGCCCTCTTTTCCAACTTGTTATCTTACTAATATCCTAAATATATGATCTACTAAATACTAATTATTTTACTAAATATATAATGTACTTCCAAGGATAGAGAAATCTCACAAAAGTACATTTGCTATGCATATTTACACTGAAAGATCACGTAGGGGCTCACAAAATATAACTTGAAGTTTGGTCCCTTGACCATTGATTATACTGACTTAAACACTGGAAGACTTCAGAAGCAACCTCAGGCCCACCATCTGTCTAAACCTCTGTTGTCAACTTATTTCTTCTCTCTCATTCTCCAAAAGAAGTCATGAAAACGAGCATTTCTGTATTCCACAGCATATCATAGAAACCAGAACTGTTTTCCCCAAGCCAAATAAAACATGAAGCCATTACTCATGTCCTTCCCTGTTTTTATGTGAACAGGTAACAGGAATTTCTTTCCTATGAATAAATTATTTGATTTACCCTTGTCAGATAAGAGGTCACAAGATTTTGTTCCAGCCAGGTGGGTCCGGCCCCAGCGCCAGGAGAAACAAATAAGGAAGTAGAGGCTAAGATGAATCTGAACAAACAGGCCTTCATGCAGTTCTTCACTCACCCAATTTCTGTGAGATTTTACTCTTCCTTTCCAGTCACTTTTCTGCATATTTTCTACTTTATTCAAACAGAACATCAAGTAAACACTCCTTCTATGGATCTGGGTGCTTAATATGAAGGATTGTCTGGTACTTGTCTTTTAAAATAAATTTGTTATATTATGTTCCCTGATGACCTAACTTTCGTTGTAAAGGTTTTGCTCATGCTCCTCCCTCAGAGATAGTAGGGCCCTACAATGCTTTTTGTGGTAATCCGCTATTATTAACAGGCAGGAAAGTATTTATTGTTTAAAAATGTGCTTATAACTTATGTTATAAATTAGTAACTGATTTGTGAAAATCCCCAGGATTCAGGTTTGAGTTCTAAACTACTATATCATTCTCCCTCACACTTGCCTCTTTCTATCCAAAGTTAAGTACTAGAGAAACCTATTAATCATTTCATACTTGATTAATTTTATCATACTTTTTGATACAACAGCAAATAGAGAGGTGCGTATGAGGGTTTGTTCATGAGAATGTCCTCTAGTGGAATCCTGTTACTGAAACTAAGTAGTGAGTGAAATGATTAATAGGTGTCTATGGTACTAACATAACACATATACACGCACACACAAATATATATGTATGTATATACATACATATATATATATACACACATACACATACAGAGAGAAAGAAAAACAAAGAAAGATTAATGATGCTTTGGGAGTAAAATTATGATTTTTTGTTACCCTATCATAGTGTTTACAGTGTATATACCTATAAGAAAAGAAAGATTTACAAATGAGAAAAACAACACATTTATTTAATTGAAATTCTATTGTTCATGATAGGGGAGGCCTTAGAAAGAAATATTCAAGCCAGGTACTGGGTAGCTCATGCCTGTAATTCTAGCTACTCAGGAGGCTATGATGTGAAGATCACAGTTTGAAGTCAATCTAGGGAGGAAAGTCCACAAGTCTTGTATCTCCAATAAACTACAAAAATAAAGCTCAACATGGAGCTAAGGCTCAAGTGGTAAAGAGCTAGCCTTGAGTAAAAGAACTGAGGGACAGCACTTACACCCTAAGTTCAAGCTCCAGGACTGGCACGCGCATGTGCACGCACACACACAAAGTTTTCTGGCCTCTTTCTGTGACGTTTCTCCTTCTGGATGAATGAACAATGGAGGATGGAGGTAACATTCTGGAATGAGGGAGTCAAGGGAAAAGAAAGAAAAGAGTGGACATTCTAGATGTTAAGGCATACTTTGGGGATGTGACTTCCTGGAGTAATGAGAGAAGGTCAGAGAGACTCTTCCGAGTCTGTCCCATTTCCTTCAGTGTAATATATTCAGCATGCTGAAGGAACGTAGGACTGGTAAATAACTTTTCAGCCAAGGGCCAGTTGGATATGTACACCATTATTTGTTAGACAAACAGAATTATCAATAGAGGCAGATGAAATTCCAGAAGCAGACAGGAAGCATGCATGTCTTTTTTTTATCTTTATTTGCCTACTTCTGAACCAATCTCCTATCCCATTTCCTACTCACTATTAAGGTAGTGTTTAGAGACTGTAAAATTTACATTGTCAACACTGTATGGAAGACCCCAGACATTTAGTTTTGGATTATCACATCGAACTGAGAGCAGCTCATTAATCTTCTATTTTCTCCCTAAGATTCCAAATCGACACACTTAGGCAATTTAGCAGTAACTGAAATGATTAATAGGTTTCTCTAGTACTAACCTAATTGCTATGACACTAAAGACAAGAACATTACAAAAGATAAAGCATTGAAACAAAAATTACCTCCCTTCGAGGTGGCAATCATCTGTAAAGCAATTCTGGGGCTCCTTTAAGCAACAAACAAATTACTGTTGCCAAGTGTGGTTTTATGTTGCTGGATTCTATTAGAGGACATTCTTATAAACACATCCTATGGCCAGCTGACTACTTCCTGTTGTACCAAAGAGTAGGATGTCAAATTTTAATCAAAATTTGACATTTTTTTCCATATTGCAAGAATAATCCCATGTGTCATAATTTTAATTATGACTACCTTAACACCAAATGAATGTGTAGGTAAGTTTAACAAATGAGATGTGAAATGGAGTACAGACAATAATCTGACAGATCTAAGCTTAAGTGCCATTTTTACATTCATTCTATTTCCAAGAAACATACTTACCAGATTAGCTAGATTGTTGTTTGATTTTCTGTTTGGCTTTGTCTGAATCATGAGTTATTTTTTCATCACAAGCCTAAGACCTCTACTAAGCTATTTTATATCAAATATAGGGCATTTGTTGATACTCATTTTATTCTAATCTCCCACAGACCAAAATTGTGCAAATAGCTACTTCTAAATTTAAAATATATGAAAATGTCAACTTTATTAGTTACTTATCCAATCCCATCATCTTAATATAATCCATGGTAAGTGTAATTTCCTCTTCTAGTAGAGTTTGTCAGTAAAAAGAAAAATATTTTCTCTCCTTTTGTACTTTGTGATTTTGATACTTTATTAAGCTGTTTAAAAAAAGACATTTCTAGCTTTCTTTAGGTTCTTTACTTGGTGGCATTACCACCACTGAGTTTTTATTATGTAAATTATTGCAATCTGGTTAGCTCCTTCCGTCTTTTTTTTTTTCTTTAACAAAAGGGGTCTGGAAGTGCTAATCAAAATGTTGCAATTTACATATTAATGAAGGTTTTTTAATGACATTTCCTTCATACACTGGGTGAGCAAAAAGGGAGACTTTTTTTTGCTTTTCAAAAGGCATCCCCTAAACATTGATCATAGGTAGCATTTTTGAAACTTTCCAAAGTCAATTTGGATGGCATTTATATATTTTATTCAGATAGAGGAAGTATAAGGTATGAGCTCTAAGCTATTGTGATCCTCATGAGTGTTAGTTCTCATACATGTTTATGTGCTTGCAATTACATAGAATACTAAAGATACATTTGTCAGTGAGGATGCTGTGTACAATCAAGTCCTAATCACTTTCAGAATATGAAAAAGCATTCCACTAAAAATGAAGAAAAAACAAGGAGTATTCAAAACTATGTTAAAAGTGTCCAGCTGTTTAAATAGAATATACATGATTCCCTGGTGCTAGTAAAATTTAGAAGAAACATAATACCTAGAAATGTTTATAATTGCATTGAAGTCCAAGTAGAAGGATTCATAAAAATAGAGCAAGTAGATAAAATTGCTTAAGACCATTGTCTTTACAAGAAGAAATCTGAATACAAAGTATTTTGACTGTTTAGAATGTATCACTGAATAGCAAACTGAAAAAATAAATGTCAATAAGCTTGACTTCCCACAGCCAATATGCTCATAAATGAAAAGTCAGAGACTCCAATATCCATTAATATTCAATCAATGGGATTCTGTGAAGACTCAGGCAATGAAAAGATTTTTGTCATATTTTCTTTATCAGCAGAACATTTCGGCACAATATTTGTCATGGGAGTTACTATTTAATCAAATGCAATCTGAGATACTATGTATCTACATTAACGGATGGGGGAGGTAGGAGAGAAAGTGATCCAAACCTTTTTGGGTGAATTTCTACTTGTATTATGTAAAATATTCTATGCAAAAATTCTGTCACTGCTAACCTGAAATTTGTCAGTATTTTTCCAAATCCTATTCAAGTGTTTTCTAGGCAAGTGGCATGAAAATTATTAACTGTTTCTATTCCTAAGAATAGTCCGTATAAGAGTTGATAAGATTCCTTAAAATGATCTCATATTATACAAATATTTAAGTCTTTAAGACCAGCAAAATACTTTGTGTTAAATAATTTTAAATAATTAATATTAAAGTGATTGAATGTATCAACAACTCGTTTTTAAATCTGAAAAAAGTGGTTGTGATGATGAATACAGATCATCTTAGCTTGCCTTACACATAAACTAGATGTATATTTCAAAACAGCAGTCAATAAAAACAGAAAAATCCCTGTTGTGAATTCATAGAAAGTCAACCCAACTAGTGATATAATCAACCAGGTCTTACTTGGCTTCACAGCAGGACAAGCACACCCATTCAATTGGATTTAGATGACATCATGCCAAGAGCCATTAGGCCAATCACTGATTTGTGCCAGCAAGTGCTACCATTTAGACACATGGAAACACTTCCACTTGCATCTGGCCACTTGGGCATGCAAGTTGGCACAAGCTTTTTATAGAAAGAATGAATACCCCTGGCCAAGCTATTCACCCAAATCCTTTTTATATTAGAGGGCTATTTCTCTTATCAAAGAAGAATCCTTAAAATGCTGGTAGTCTCAGCTGTGTATTTATGATACACTGAAAAGTTGATTTTTCTTCCTTCCCTTCACTTGAGTGGTTTGGTTTCTGAATAGCTTCAATCTAGCTTTAGGCCTTTGAACTGTTGATTGCTCATGTTTAGGTATTGAGTTTAGGTTGTGTCAATTCATTGAAATTTTACTTAATTTCAGAGGATTTCCATCATTTTCTGGAAGACCAGGTTACTTGGATGTGGACAAATGACTTCCCTCTGGGAAACCTGACCTCTTGTAGCCACAGGTGTACTCAGGCCTTCCAATGACATAGAGTAATTGTTCTAATCTTTTTTGCCATTGCATGGGGATCACCATTGTTTGTCTCTAAAATGAAAAAAAAAAAAAAATATATATATATATATTGCTTAATTTTGTTTGCTTTTTTCCCTGTCCTCCATTCAGAATGAATCATGCTAAACAGAGATAACTCTATTTATCTGTATTATTTAAAAAGAATTGGACTATTAATTTTAGACAAATGAATTATATACAATTATTTGTGACCCATCACCATCCAGAATTGAAGCATTCACATAAACATATGCACACACACACACACACACACACACACACACTTCAGAAACTCAGCATGGCACAGATGCTGTAGTTTTGATTGTTTTCTATTTCTTCTTCATAATCATCAAATCCTGTGCCAGTTTTCATTTGCTTGCTTGGCTCTAGAAACCTCACTGTACCTACTCAGTTTATCTCAACATTGTGTGTGGTGATATTTTTCTAGCAATATTTGATTAGTACACACAACAGCTGTAACATGTCAACTTAATATATTTTTTTCCTAAGGAGTATGCTATGTTTGGCTTTTTATAAACTTAATTAAAAAAAGCAAAAGCATGGCTTGACTTTCTTTTTCTCATCTCTAGAGACCAGAAAGTAGAAGGCTTTTCTATTTGGGCCCTTTTATTCCAAAATTAGCACCCGATACTTTTTTTTTTTTCCATTTCCCCAGCTCAATGCTTTTATTGGTATATTTCAAGGTATGAGAAGAGAAACAAAAAGCAATTAATTAATTTGGACTTTTGCTGCAGGGAAACAAATCTTGTTAGGTCAATCCTACTGGAAAATAACTTTTAGCAATTCCTCCAGTGCTTCAGAATGACCTTATTCAGGTTGAAGGAAGCAAAGATTTTTTTTTTGTTCATCCATTTCAAGACTCAGTGCTGAGCCATGTAGAACAAAAGAAATTAATAAGAGGAAAGCCTACAAATTTATTTAATATAAGATGTAGGTGACATGGGAGCATCCTAAATGAAGACCCAAAGAAACAGAGAAGGCAATGGATTTAGAGTTTGATGAAAAAATTGTGAAGAATGATTGGACAAAGTGGATGCATTTTACTATTAATAAACTAGGCTTGTTCATCACAGCCCATTGATTCATATTATCTTCACAGACATTCCTTTCATTTCTGATAAGTTGGGCACCTCTCCAGGAGGGTCTAAAACAGGAAGGTTTGAAAATTCTCTCAAGACGGTCTTCAATGGAGAAGAATAGGGTAATATAAGACAGACAATTCTAATGTTCTTGTGTTCTCAAAGGCCAAGGTGCCATATTTTGAAGTAGCAAATCCTGAAACTCATCCACATTCCATTTACGAAGTTACCTTTGTGTCTTTCAAGAAAACCACAGTTAAAATATCTTGTATGGTAGATTAATAGACTTCCTAGTGTCACTGGAAAGTTATATTTCACTTTTAAAAGTCATGTAACAGCTTATCAAACAATGGTCAACAGGCAAATATATAAATGATCTTCCAAAAAGGAGAATTCAGGATTCTATAATAACAGTAACTTACCAGAAAACAATGAAGAGTCAGACATATTTTAACACTGAACTACCTCTGGCTCGTCAACTTCTTTTTAATCTGTTTCGTTGCTTGCTTTTCACTCTTTGTTACTTTGCATTTTGGGGGGCCCTTCTACAGTACACTAAATAAATAATAGTTCTCTAATTTCCTCTTCCTCACTCTTCTTCACTGGTCCTGGGGATGACAACTAAGGAAATCTAAAGGGCTTTCAGGGACCTTGAGTTGTAATAATTTGCAATTACTCTTCCTATAGCACTTTGTTTCATGGGAAGTTCTCAAGAACACTGATTTGTTTCAGTTGTTTCAAAAAGCCACCATTATAAGGCTTCTTTCAGTAGGAAACCGGCACAGAATCTTGGAAGGGGATCGCACACTAAAAATATAAATACTTAAAGTTTTCACTGGAAGTTTTTCTGTTTATAATTAAAATGCTAATTTTTGTATATCACATAAAATAAAAATACACATATTTTTGCAGCACTACTTACGGGTTTGTGATTTTTTTAAATTTAGGAGCATAACACTCATATGTCAAATAGTTTATTAAATTAATATATTTGGATTGTACTTTCTAGCCAAAATATCCCTTCTTAACCTACTTTTTGGCAATGACAGTGACATAATCACCTTCTGACCTGGCTGATCCCTTCTCCTGGTGTTTGTGAAATTTTCAAGTAGAATTTACATGTTTGATTTGGACACGTAGAGCACAAGCATGTACAAAATCCTTATGTCTTTCAAATGGAAGAGAAAATAAAACTTACAATGGAGTGTATCTTTAAGTGCTCCTTTTAATAATCCAGAGAAAAATTACTCACTTGAACACTTCAGAGCATCAGCTAAGAAGTCCCACCCACCACCACACTGACAACAGCACCCTAGCATTCAGGATTTGGAGACTGTTTCTCACTGGTCTGCTCTGCCCCACCACAGCTTAAGGACCAGACTCTATCATTTCAATTGCCCACTATCTTATTGTCTAACACTCCTTACATTTCCACTCATTATTTTTCCTGACAAGTTTAAAAATCTCACTGAAAGCTAAAGAGGGGATGGGGAAAGTGAGAGTAAAACAGGTATGAACGATAGGAAATAACATGGCAAATATCCTTTGAACACACAACATTTGTGAAAACAGAAAAATAAAGCTTTTGAGGTCGGTAAGTAAAGTAGGAGAGGAGGGAGTTTTATAGGCAAAGGGGGTGAGTCTGATCAAGGTATGTAGTGTGCATATATGGAACTATCAAAATAAAATTTACTTGTACAACTTAGTAGTGGTATTGAAAAATATAAAAAAAAAGTCTTATTTCAAATAAATAACGATAATAATCCTTTCTAAATATCCCACCCTTATTCTGTATATTATAGTATCTCCTTTATTTAAAGACCAGTCTACCAAATATTTACAAATGAGTATGCATGGTAGGATCACCTGGGATTTTGTAGAAAATGCTGATACAGAGAGATGAAAGGGAATAACAAAATGGGTAATACTGATAAAAATACATTGCACTCATAAACTGCCATGTTGAGTTGCAACCCCTTTGTATAACTACTTAAAGATAATAAAATATAGTTTTAAATAAAGAAACAAAGTTGTTAGTATTAAGGTCACCACACCAGATTGATAGTATCTTCAATGTAAATAGTTGGCAAAATGTTTTTTTTTTTCTTTTTTTTTTTTTTTTTTTTTTTTTGCCTTTCCAGGAGCTTGAACTCAAGGCCTGAGCACTGTAACTTGCTTCTTTTTGCTCAAGGCTAGCAGTCTGCCACTTGAGCTACAGCGCCACCTCTGGCCACTTCTATATATGTGGTGCTGAGGAACCAAGGCCTTCATGTATATGAGGCAAGCACTCTTGCCACTAGACCATATTCCCAGCCCCCAATTTTTTTTTGAAAGACCAGTTCTACTACCTCCTCATTATATCCATTCACTTTCACTGTTCATTTTTATGTTCAAGATCTTTTTCTAGTTTGTCAACCACAAAGAACAATTAACTTTCCTTTATTTCTCTGTTTAAATCTCCTATAATGTACAGTTGTATGTTCCTGAATTCTTGTTGAGATGCTTTGTTTTGTAAGGTGTTCATATACAGTCCATGTAAAATATATAGTAACAGTATTTTTCCTTTGATATATCCAAGAAAGCTATTATGCTACAGTTGACTTTAGGAAATGTCATTTTAACTTAGAGAGAACCCTAAAACTTGAAGTAGAGAGCTCCTTTCATGAATATGTGCCCAATCTGTGACTGATGATAGAGACAGCAATATCCTATTAATTGTCAAATATTGCATTTTCTCTTTGAGTACAGCTGGCTGCATTATGTATCTTAATATTTGAAAAATATTTAGTATTTAAGTTTGTCTATAAAAGCATATGATTCAACTACTTTTTATTCCTCAAAGCAAGTAATTACTTCCAATGACCATTTTTTGTTTTTGTGTACTGTAATCCAAACATGTGTATTATTCCATATGTTGGTTTCCATCCAATATGTTATGAAATGTTTGAAGAGATTTCCATGTTGAAATGAGTTTTGCACTGTTGTCTTACCATATGGAATCCAAAGATTTTCCATTCTGTTTGCCTCCCTGCAAAATCAGGCTTCTCACTCACACTTTACATTTACATAGATTTCAAGCCTCTGTGAGAATTATTGCATAACTTTTGTGCAGGAATAAATAATATGAAAAGTATAAGAACAACAGTAGAGGAAACAATAGAAATAAATGTGAAGAGGTGGGAGTTAATGGGTACAAGCAATTTCACTATGATTATTCAACATGATCCTAAAGAGGGACATGCTTTCTAATCTGACTGAACACCACCTTATCATGCCATCATAACCTATGTTTCCATTCCTGTTAGCCAAGAGTAAATAAGCAGAAACTATAAATGTAACTAGGATTAAAATCCTTCTCATTTCCTAATGATTTCATTTTTATTTTTAATTGTATACATAAACTAAACCATACAGAAATATTCAGGAGTAATTTATTTCAAATAAACGTATAGGATGATTTACCTTAAATTATAAAAATTATGAAAAGAGTATGACAACACTGACCACACATAATACATGTAGGAAACCTACACTAAAGTGCATACCAGTTGGATGAATAGGTCCAGTTTTCTTGTTTTCATTGACTTTCCTCATCCTTAAAGTCAGGTTGAGAAACCAGTTTATAAAGAAATGGATAGATAGATAGATAGATAGATATGAAAGTTATAATTACTAGTCAGAAGAACTATGTACAATGTATAACTTTTCTTCTTTTTGTTTAATTTCTTTCTCTCCTTTCTTTTTTCCTTCCTTCCTGCCTGCCTTCCTTCCTTCCTTCCTTCCTTCCTTCCTTCCTTCCTTCCTTCCTTCCTTGCTCCCTCCCTTTCTTTCTCTCTCTCTCTCACTCTCTTTCTCTCTCTCTCTCTCTCTCTCTCTCTCTCTCTCTCTCTCTCTCTCTCTCTCTCTCTCCTTATTACTTTCTTACTTTTTTTGTTCTGTGGTGTTAGGGTTTAAGCCCTAGGCTTTTTTGTGAGGCAATTGGATTTTCTACATTGAGCTGCATTATTTAAATGGATTACTTTCATGTGTAATGTTTGGTGTAAAACTATTTTTCCTAAATAAAATAGATGTGAAATTTTCAGAAATAATATTAATAATAATGCATACTTTTTATGTTTGAGTAAATCCAATTTGGGTCCAAGTAGAGTGGTGCGCACTTGTTGAGGAGAAGAAGAGGTGCAAACCTAACCCAGGAAAAATGTTCCTAGATCTTATCTGAAAAACATACTAAGAGCAAATGAATTGGAAGTGTGGCCCAAGTTGTAGAATAGTTTGTGCAGCAAGAGTGAGACTATGAATTCAAGACCTAACTATTAAAATAAGAATGAAAGGGAGTGAGAGGTTGAAATGTAACTGAATAAAGAAAAATGATGGTTCTGAGTTGATAGTATTGAAAGTTTATTTGGATATTTAGGTTCATGTATATTAGCCTTTTGTTTTTCAAATTTTTATTATCAAACTGATGTACAGAGAGGTTACAGTTTCATATGTTAGGCTTTGGATACATTTCTTGTACTGTTTGTTACCTCGTCCCTCATTCCCCCCTCCCTCTTCCCCCTTTCCCTTTCCCCCCATGAAGTATTCAGTTCACTTACACCAAACAGTTTTGCAAGCATTGCTTTTGTAGTTGTTTGTCATTTTTTTACCCTGTGTCTCTCGATTTTGGTATTCCCTTTCAATTTCCTAGCTCTAATACCAGTACAGATGGTTTCCAATATTCTCAGATAAGACGTTGAAAGTAGTTACAACTGTGATATAACAATCGTTTCCATAACATGGAGTTAATTTCACTTAGCATCATCTTATGTGATCATAAGGGTATAGCTATTGGGATCTTGTGATCCTCTGCTGTGACTTGCCTAAACCTGTGCTAATTATTCCCAATAAGGGAGACCATAGAGTCCATGTTTCTTTGGGTCTGGCTCACTTCACTTAGTATAATTTTTTCCAAGTCCTTCCATTTCCTTACAAATGGGGCAATATCATTCAAAGAGGCATAAAATTCCATTGTGTATACGTACCACATTTTCCTGATCCATTCTTCTACTGGGGGGATCTGGGTTGATTCCAGATTCTAGCTATGACAAATTGTGCTGCGATGAACGTTGTTGTGCTGGTGGCTTTACTGTGATTTTGTTTGTGTTTTTTTTGGATATATACCCAAAAGTGGGGTTGCTGGGTCATAGGGGAGTTCTAAATTTAGCCTTCTGAGGAATCTCCATACTGCTTGCCAGAGTGGCTGAACCAGTTTACATTCCCACCAACAATGAAGTAGGGTTCCCTTTTGGCCACATCCCCTCCAACAACTGTTATTGTTAGTTTTCTTGATATATGACATTCTTACTGGAGTGAGATGGAATCTCAATGTTGTTTTGATTTGCATTTCCTTTATGTCCAGTGATGTAGAATACTTTTTCATATGTCTCTTGGCCATTCTCAATTCCTCATCAGAGAAGTCTCTTTGTAGGTCTTTAGCCCACTTGATGCGGGGGCTATTGGTTCTTTGTGGTTTTGTTTTGGAAGAAGGTAATTTTTTTAGTTCTGCATATATTTTAGATAAGAGGCCTTTGTCCATTGAATGGCCGGTACGCTAGCTACTTGATTTCGAATCTCTTTTCCTTCTGACTGGTCTTTCCTGATGATTTCCATGTCATCTCCTAGGTCTTTCATGGACTTCTTTACTTCATTAATTTGGTTTTGAGTGCTGTCTCTCAAATCTTTTACCTGGGTAGCTATCTTTTCATTTGACTCTTGAATTTCATTTATCTTTCTATTTGTTGAAGCCATGAAATCATCTATTACTTTATGGAAGGATTGCTTTATTGATTCAAACTTTTCATTTAACATGTTTATCAGTAGACTTTGTAGAGCATTTTGAGGGTTCTCTTCTATGTCTTTGGTTGACTGCTCTGTTTTCTGCTTGTTTTGAGTGGGAGAAAAGACTCCATTGTTTGCCATCTTTATTGTGTTTCTTCTGCCCATTTGGATTGGGAATACCAATCTACAAGCACCTGTGAGCACCATTTAAGACCCAAAGCAGCCCTTACCAAGCACTATTGTGTAAATCTTATAAGTTCACAATTATATACAGATACCTCATATACCTGTCTATAAAATTAGATTTGGTGTTCCTAAAGAATACAATTTCAATATAACCACCAATCCTGGGCCCTGTACTCAGTAGTTACTTTTTTACTATTGCAACCCTATGAGCAATTCTTGTTCTTATATTAAGTTCTTTTAGGACTGGCTTTCTCTATGAACCCCTTTGATTCACTCGGATTAAGCAGGGATACCATATATCCAATAATCAGGAGCCAATGGAACCTGGAGGTCCTGGCAGTAAGTCAGGAGGGAAAGTTAGAGGTAGTAAAGAGAATAGAGTAAAATGTATTGGAGGGGGGTGATGATTTTGGTTTAGTTTCAGTGATGTGGAAATGTGGAGAAGAGTAGAATCAGTAGAAAGAAGAAGGTTAAAATGGTAGACAATGGTAAGTTAGCAGAAAAGAGTGGAGGTATTATTCATAGGAAAGTAATTTTTAAAGAAAGAGAACACAAAGAGAGAAATAAAGAAAAAATACTGGAAGACAGATGCACAAAACAGAGAAAAATTATTTTAAAAAATAAAAGAAAAAATAAAAAGAAAAAACAGAAAAAAGAACAACAACAACAAAAAAAAAACTTGATAAAACACACAGGTAAAAACGGAAAACAAAAAAACCAATGACATTTCAGAAGTGAAAAAATTTAAAAAAAATAATAAAAAAAATTTTAAAAATGTTTGAAATAAAAAAGGAGTCCTCCTTGTTTGGGTGGTCTTTCCCCAGTCTCTGGTTTTCTTGCAATGGTCTGCAGTCTATTTTCCTGATTGGCTGGTTTGACTTGCTTTCAGTTTGCATGGGGTGGATCTGTTCTGACCCTTCTTCCTTGTTGGTGCAATCCTGATTCTCTGTGGTTCGCACAGCTTGCAGGTAAGGCCTGGGTATCCTCTGTATATGGGGACGTGAGCAGTCTCGGGAACTGTGGCTCCTCTGTCTGCTGTGGGGCCGCAGCCTTTAATGCCTGGCCTTGAATAGGCTGTTACTCAGCAGGGCGGGGTGCCTCTGGCCTGGTTTACCTGGCTGAGAGTTACTTGCCTAGGGAAGGTTCCTCCCTTCTGGGCGGGGCGGCCGCCTGGCAGAGCTGGCTATGGAATTCAGCTCCGTTTCGGGCTGGGAATTGGACTTCCTCTGTGACAGGACCGTTTAACTGTCTCAGGAACTATTTGTTCCCCCGTCTGGTGTTTCCTTGCTGCTAGTAGCTGCTCACCGCTTTAGCTTTAAATTTAGAAATTCTGGCAGGCAGGGCGGGGCACCTCTGGCTAAGCCCGCCTGGGCAGGGGGCGTTCTCCTGGGCGGAGCTGGTTCTCACTGGTCGGTCCCTCTTGCCCTTTTCAAAGATGGCTCCTTTGTCCTCGCTTTCCCCAGGCCTGCTTTAGTTCCAGTCTGGTCTGACCCTATGCCAGTGTCAAAGATGGTGCCTTGCTCTGGTGGTGGGGGAAGGGTTATCTTCCAGGAGTTGCTCTGTGGGCGCAAGTGAGAATATCTTTCGTGGGGTACTCACACTTTCTCTGCGATTTTAGCCCATTCGTGCTCAGCCGGCATCTGGAAGATTTCTCCCTGGTCTATGCTGTGTGCTTTAGCTACGCACTGTGTGTGGGTCACTGTGCTGGGTGCTGTGCCAGTGCCCGAGCTGGCGCAGCTGCAGGACGCCGCCCGGAGCTCAAATCTGTGTTTTCAGATGAGCAAAGTGGATTTTTCCTTCCTGGCCAGAATCCCTGTACTGTTAGAACTTACTTTGGCTGTCTTTCTAGGAGTAAAAGTTTCTATGGGGTGAGAAAACTGCGATGTTGGAGGGAGCTCAGCTAGGGCTCTGCTGCTCCTCTGCCTTCTTCCCGGAAGTCTATATTAGCCATTTGTAGGAGAAAAGGAAATAAATTGAATAAACAATTCAAGGTGAAACATAATTTATTACATATATCTTCTGCTTTTCAAGGAAGTGTGTCTCGTTCCCTTGAATGCACATCTCACAAAATTTGAAAGAGCTTACAATTAGTTCTATCTTGATTAATTCTCTGAAAAGAGAGATTTTCTGTCCATTGCTTTCATGGCTTTTAATTCCTTAGCAAAAAAATATTTTGAAGGCAACTTTGAATAAATGGTGGAACTATTTATTAATAGTTTTATGAACTTGCAGTAAGTTCATAAATTTGATTGAAGAAATCATATCTATATCTATCTATCTATCTTTTTTTTGCCAGTCTCGGGGCTTGAACTCAGGGCCCAAGCTCTGTCCCTGGCTTCTTTTTGCTCAAGGCTAGCACTCTGCCAACTTGAGCCACAGCGCCACTTATGGCCTTTTCTATATATGTAGTGCTGAGGAATTGAACCTAGGGATTCATGTGTATGAGACAAGCACTCTTGCCACTAGGCCATATTCCTAGCCCCTCTATATATCTTTGCAAGACCGTGTGTGTGTGTGTGTGTGTGTGTGTGTGTGTGTGTGTGTGTGTACAAAAAGCAAGAGGAGGAAGAGGAATTGGGGGAGGGGAGGAAGAAGAGGAAATCCATGTTGGTGTAGGTAATGAAGTTTGCTTGTGCAGTCACGGGCACGCGCATGCGTGTGTGCACACACATAGAATTTGTGTTGTGTGTCTCACTCATCTTTACAAAGAATCCAAAAACTGTCAATAGTAATAATACAATAAAATTGAATACAAAATAAACTTAATAGCATATGAAATAATGGAAAAATGATGCAAAGCCAATGCATATAGACTAACTCATTCCTTCTCTGCATATCAGCTCATTGCTCTTAGAATATGCCTTTTAAAATTTTTATGTCATTATTATTAGATCTAATTTTTTAGTATATTAAAATAGCTTATGTTCAGAAAGAAGAGTGCTGGGGGAATTACAATACCCAACTTCAAGTTGTATTATAAAGCTATAGTAATAAAAACAGCTTGGTATTGGCACCGGAACAGGCCTGAAGACCAATGGAACAGAATTGAAGACCCGGGAATGAACCCACAGAACTACGCCTACTTAATATTTGATAAAGGGGCTAAAACAATAGTTTGGAAGAAAGATAGCCTCTTTAACAAATTGTGCTGGAAAAACTGGCTCAACACATGCAAGAAACTAAAACTAGATCCATATATATCACCCTGCACCAAAATCAATTCCAAATGGATTAAAGACCTTGAAATCAAAACAGACACCCTGAAAACAATAAAGGAAGAAGTAGGAGAAACACTTGGGCTCCTTGGCGCAGGACGGAACTTCCTTAACAAAGACCCTGAAAGGCTACAAATCAAAGAAAGGTTGGACAAATGGGACTGCATCAAACTGCAGAGCTTCTGCATGGCAAAGGACATAGCTCGCAAGATAAACAGAAATCCCACAGACTGGGAGAAGATCTTTACTAGCCATTCAACGGACAAAGACCTCATATCTAAAATATATGCAGAACTAAAAAAATTACCTTCCTCCAAAACAAAACTGCAAAGAACTAATAGCCCGCTCATCAAGTGGGCTAAAGACCTACAAAGAGACTTCTCTGATGAGGAAATGAGAATGGCCAAGAGACATATGAAAAAGTGCTCTACAACACTGGACATAAAAGAAATGCAAATCAAAACAACATTGAGATTCCATATCACCCCAGTAAGAATGTCATATATCAAGAAAACTAACAATAACAGTTGTTGGAGGGGATGTGGCCAAAAGGGAACCCTACTTCATTGTTGGTGGGAATGTAAACTGGTTCAGTCACTCTGGCAAGCAGTATGGAGATTCCTCAGAAGGCTAAATATAGAACTCCCCTATGACCCAGCAACCCCACTTTTGAGTATTTATCCAAAAAACCACAAACAAAATCACAGTAAAGCCACCAGCACAACAATGTTTATCGCAGCGCAGTTTGTCATAGCGAGAATCTGGAACCAACCCAGATGCCCCTCCATAGACTAATGGATCAGGAAAATGTGGTACATATACACAATGGAATTTTATGCCTCTATCAGAAAGAATGACATTGCCCCATTTGTAAGGAAATGGAAGGACTTGGAAAAAATTATACTAAGTGAAGTGAGCCAGACCCAAAGAAACATGGACTCTATGGTCTCCCTTATTGGGAATAATTAGCACAGGATTAGGCAAGCTACAGCAGAGGATCACAAGAGCCCAATAGCTATACCTTTATGATCACATAAGATGATGCTAAGTCAAATGAACTCCATTTTATGGAAATGATTGTTATATCACAGTTGTAACTACTTTCAACATCCCATGTGTATCTGTAGTTTATACTGTTGATGATGTTCTTGTATCACCTTCTTGGATTGTATCTACACTATCTCTGTAATCTTATCTGAGTATATTGGAAACCGTGTATACTGGTATTAGAATTAGGAAATTGAGAGGGAATACCAAAATTGAGAGAAAAAGGGTAAATTAAGAGAAACAACTACAAAAGCAATACTTGCAAAATTGTATGGTGTAAGCGAACTGAACACCTCAGGGGGGGAAGGGGGAGGGGGGAGGGGGGTATGAGGGACAAGGTAACAAACAGTACGAGAAATGTATCCAATGCCTAATGTATGAAACTGTAACCTCTCTGTACATCAGTTTTATAATAAAAAATTTTAAAAAATAGCTTATATTACCCAAAGTTTGTGCATATGTATAAAAACATAAAAATATCTTTGGAGATAACTGAAAACAAAAATTGTTATTGTTGTTGTTGTTTTATCAAAGCTTCAATCAGAGAGTATTATGTTCCCAATGTATATCCCCAGTGCACAACATAACAACTGTTGTTCTTTAGTGCCCACATGTAATTAGTGATTTTCCTTCCAGTATGCCAAGCAAGGTGAATTAGCTTCCAGGGTCACCTTCCATTCAACAACCATCTTGGCTGCATATTTGCTAAAGCTATTTACTCATACCCAGCAGACACTGTGCTTTGTATAAATGCACAAAGCCCTGAAAAAGCTTTTAGTTTTGGACAGTCACAATTGAGTTATTTGTATAGGTATAAACATTCATCAAAGACCACCCATCTCTCTCCATAGCACAATGCCAACCAGTATAATGTTTGTTAAATCTGAGTAACAAAAATGTTATTAGCAACTCTCATGGTTTCACTTTCTTTATTGTTTGCCAGAAATGTGCTCAGAATTAAGTAGGATGATAATTATGATCTGAGATTGTGATAAACAGATTGTGAATGAGGTACTTTAAATAACAGAAAGAGAGAAAGTGTGTGGATATTTGGCAAGGTTAATGAAAAACATTCTTTTCTCAAATTTTCACACTACCCCATATGTTTATTGACCAGTAATTTTGCATTAAAAATAACATTAATTCTAAATCCCTCACTTTTCTCTAATCAAAGTAACAAAATCATTTTGCTTCCTCTCTCTTTTTCACAATTCCCCTTGCATTTGACTGGGCTAAGGAAAAAATGAAATTTTGTATTGTGGAGAAAAACAAAAATAATCCAACTTGTTTCCCAATCTAAAGCAACAGTGAAGGTTATTTTACATAAAATTTAAAGTTATCCACATTGGCTTAATTTGAGGCTCCCCATGGCTTCAGTCTATGTCTGTAACTAGTATTTTGCTAGTAATCAATACCTAACCTCTTGCTACTGAAAGATATCTCAGCAGTTTACCCTTTCATCCTGGAAGTTATTGGAAGAGCAATTGGATAGTAACTTCAAACTGACAATGAGAGGTCAAGTCCAGTATCAGTGAAATTTTTTCTCTAAAAATTAGATAACAGGCAGAAATAAATCTATCAAGACTACAAAACATAATTAGAATTGCCAGCATCATGGACTATAGATCTGGATATGATACAAATCTGATTACCACTTTTATTTCGAAACTATCTGTTCTGAAGCATCACTGCTTAGCTACATCCATAGGTCCAGCAGTTGGTCTCTAACAATTACAAGGCAATTGAATAATATTGTCAGTGCCAGTCAAAGTGAAGTAGTATCAAAACCAACAATATATGATACACATGATTCTAGAATAGTAAACTGCCAGGTTTGAATCTTGGCTATCCATTTTATAACCTATGACTTTGAACAAAATGTTTGAATGCCCATGGGTTGCACACTTAATGAGAGCCAGACTAACATCTGGGTTTGGGTGTACTTTGTAGGAACTTTGTGATAGCTTTCACAGTTATCATTCCGTGATCCAAATCCCTTTTGGAGCACCTCATACCTTTGTCATCACTTAGAGATAAAGTTCATTGAACAGTGATCAATCTCTTTTTCATTCCCTTCCTCCCTTTACAACCAAATCATTTCAGTTTGTTTCCCACAAATACTATGATACCAGAACTGCCTTACTTCAGCTTCCAAATCCGCAGTCATTGGTTGGCTCTTAACATCTCACTGATGTTCCACAGGCTGCTTTTTCATTAACTCTTTGAAACTTCCTCAGAAACTATTCTGGTTCAGTCACATTTACCTCTTCCTTCCCAATAACCAAATATTGGAATTCAAGAAGATGGATGGTAAATTTCCTTCTCCATATATTGCCATCTTCAAGGTATTCTCATATGAATTTACGGTTTTTTTTTTTTTTTTTTTTTTTTTTTTTTGGCCAGTCCTGGGCCTTGGACTCAGGGCCTGAGCACTGTCCCTGGCTTCTTCCCGCTCAAGGCTAGCACTCCGCCACTTGAGCCACAGCGCCGCTTCTGGCCGTTTTCTGTATATGTGGTGCTGGGGAATCGATCCTAGGGCCTCGTGTATCCGAGGCAGGCACTCTTGCCACTAGGCTATATCCCCAGCCCGAATTTACGGTTTTAAAAGGCATCTATAAGTAACAACTTCTCAAAGCACCTCCAGCCTTACCATTCAAACATCTACCTGCCTAATGATACCACCACTTGCAAGCAAAATAGAAATCACAAACTTAGAAAAAAGTATCAACAAACAAATGTTCCCTACCTGCCATCCCTGATCTCTCCAGAAAGAACTTAATTACTTCAAGAACTTAATTACTTTCCTATGATTCATATGTTAAAGGCTTAATCATAACTACATTAATGTAAAGTCAAGGAAACATATTTACTCTATTGCTGTTGGATCCTAAGTTCTGAATATAGAAGATCATACATTACTAGCCATTACATCCACTTACAAATTCAAGGCAATATGATACATACTGGAAGGAAAAGAAGGAAAGAATGGCTTGTGAAAGACAACTAGTAGTTTTTGCTATAGGAGTTGATTGATTTTTTTTTATTTTTTTTTATTTTTTTTGCCAGTCCTGGGCCTTGGACTCAGGGCCTGAGCACTGTCCCTGGCTTCTTCTTCTTTTTTTTTTTTTTTGCTCAAGGCTAGCGCTCTGCCACTTGAGCCACAGCGCCACTTCTGGCCGTTTTCTGTATATGTGGTGCTGGGGAATTGAACCCAGATCCTCATGGATACAAGGCAAGCACTCTTGCCACTAGGCCATATTCCCAGCCCTGAAAAATATTTTATGGAAATAATAATTTGGTATTTCCAGTTTAGAACATAACAATTAGTCCATCACTGTTAATATGGATAAATTTTACTTTAATTAGAATGCCATATCTATCTATCTATCTATCTATCTATCTATCTATCTATCTATCTATCATCTATCCATCCACCTATCTGTTTATTTGTTGTTGGTTGTGGGGCTTGAACTCAGGGCTTGGGCCCTTTCCCTAAGCTTCTTTGTGTTCAAGGCTAGTGATCAACCTCTGGAGCCACAGCATCACTCTTGTTTTTTTTTTTTGGAGATAAGATAAAAAAGGTTTTTTTGGTTCTTATCGAAAATAAGAGTCTCAATGGGAATTTTATGCCTGGGCTGGTTTTGAACCACAATCCTTGGATCTCAGGCTCCTGAGTAACTAGGATTATAGGTTTGAGCCACCTGTGCTCACCTAAAGACCTATTAGTAAGATAAAATTTCTTATCCAGATCATAATATATCAAACCTGACTTACATCTCCACTGTCACTTTATAGGGGTAGTAATTCCTATCTCTCATATGGGAGAAAACCAAATTAAATATATCCATTAAATATAGTAACTATAATATATTTTTGATAGTTGTACTAGTTAAAAGGTGTCAGATTATAACAGTTGGAAAACCACATGAATTGTGTACTTGTTTTTCTTCCTCAGTGACTTTGTAAAGCTATCCAAAATAAGATTATCGCCATCTTCAACTTCACAAAAGTGACAGAGACAGAGAGAGAAAGAGATAGATACTGCAGCACCGAGCAGTCGCTGGAGTCTGCAAAGGCCAAACTCGATTTATAAGGTACAAATGCTCTGGATTTAGAACCAGCACTTATTTCAGTCAAATTAAATTTCTAATATGCTCTATCGCTGATGTTTGTTCACCCCAGAATTATGATTTATTTACATTTGGAGTCAAATAAAGCATAAATATAATAGAAGCTGGAACAACAAGGTATCCAGTCTCAGGAATCAAATAGAAGTTTGAATTTAGTTTTGACTCAAGATCCTTTGATTGACATTTCCATTGCTAGAATTAGTCTATCATTTCAATATCCAACTAAATTTCATTTGCCTTATCTGCACGTTATCATTCCTGTAAGAATCATCTCATCCTGGCAGAATCTTGATTTAAGGCTTGAAAACTAAGTGAGGTTCAAAGAGATTTTGCAAGGTTGAAAACTATGCTAGTTTGTTTGGTAATATACAATTAGAAGATGGAATACCAGCTCATGAAAGGTCTCTGGGCTGTTTAGATATGTTATATACTGCATTCTCATCAAATCAGAATGACTTTTAAAGCTGTCTGGTTCACAGTTTTCTTCTTTACTCTGATTTTAATATTACATCCAGGTAAACAGGTATTAGAAAATAGCCACTCTTCCTATCTGACACTTCAAAATAATCTTGTCTCAAAGTACTCTGATGGTGTATTCTGAAGATTTATTTTCTTTATGACTGTTGTACCTAATCACATAAGTTCTATCTTATGCAAAGTAGATTTCAGTCTAATAAATCATACATCATATAAAAGCATCTATAGATGTGTAATTAGATATTATAGATATAAGAGCGGTTTAGATTCAATTCATGTTAATCAGTGGTAGTATCATATGCCAACAGTAGTGAGATTGGTAATAAGTTATTTGTTATTTATGTTTACAAAAGAGGCTTCAAATGGAGGGCATGCTATATAGAAGAGAATTATATTGATCAGGAAAGAAGTATTAAAAAATCTCACTGTAATATAGAGTTGGGAATACACATATGGAAGTGACATGTTGGCTATTGCTTATAGAGAACCAAGTTTCTTGCATGTACATGGTTATGACTTCTAGTAATTTTTGCTACTGTTTTGTATAATACATTGGGTACAATAATTACTTCCTTCAATTTCAAGATGGGTGATTTGATACAGTGTAATTAAATCTGATTGAAGTCTTGTTATAAAGGTATGAGATATAATGGTTAACCTTCTTTGATCAATTAACATACTCTAACAAAAAGTATCTCTAGGGAGTTGAAATGGGTCCTGTCTGGTATATAGGTAGTAGTAGAAGGGGTCAAATAAACAGAGAGGAAGAAAGAGGGTCAAAACAATTTATGTACAAATATAATAATTAAATAATGAAGCTTGCTGACACTAGAATGGGCAGGGCAAGGAGGGCTAATGAAGAGGACTATGATCAAGATGCATAAATAGATGTGTTAAAAATGAAATCTCCTTGTACAACTAATTGGTGCTAATGATGCAACTTATATTGCCTATTCATGTTGAAGACTTAAGAATATTTTATTATAATGCTGTCAATATTTTATAATAAAGAGTATTAATTACACATAAATGTATAGACATATAGCTTAATTTTGTTGATGTACTTTAGGCATAATAACAAGGGGGAAAAACAAAACAAAACATCTGAAGTCAGAATCAGTTTCAGTTTGACTCTGGCCTTTGTTTTTTTACTGATAAAATGGGGATGATAAAACTTACCTCATAAGATTATTGTAAAGCTAACATAAGTTAGCAATATGAATAAATCTCTAGACACTTAATGAATATCCATACAGCATGTGTGTGTATGTGTGTGTGCATGTGTGTGTGTGTGTGTGTGTTTCTAATAAGGGTTGGTAATTGGGAAGGGTATAGATTAGTACAATCCAATAGTAGTGGGATGGGATAACTATTAATGTTAGCAAAAGTTCTGATGTACATAAATGTGGAGAATGGAAAAAAGGTGAGAAAGGAGGCCATGAACTCCATTACAGACTTGAGTTGCCATTCAAGAGTTTAACATTACAGCCACATATTACTGAGCTTAAGTTTGATGTGATGAGAGACGTTGTTGTTACTATTGTTCTATAACCTCAAAATATTTTGTAATATGTCTGCATAACTTACAAGTGTGTATCTGACTATAAAGGCAATTACAGAAGACCCATAGCTGTCCTTATTGCTGGAAAAGACTCCATAGCCACTCCGTTACTTGAATCATGCATTTTGTACAACATGATTCCACCATGTTTCCTGAAAATATTTCAGCAAAGTGTAAGTAATAAGATTAGGGAAATCTCAGCAATTAGAAATTTAGAGCTGACTTAGCACTCAAAACACCCCTGATCTAATTATACTCTTATGGACCAACAAAATGAAAGAGTGTAGAAAAGAGGAAGAGGGAGAGAGAACAAAGAGTCCTTACCAAAAGTTGTCCCTAACCCTTCAATTTTTCCAAAATTTGTAACAGTTATCTTTTAATATAACAACTGTTTGTACCTTTTCCCTGTCTTAAACATTTATGATGATTTCCATTCCATATATTCCTGAATTTTTGAACATGTTATTTTATGGTCAGACTCATCTTAATTCTCCAGCCTCATCTCCTACTTCAATACTCATCTTTGCCCTTCAGCAATACTGAACATCTTTTCATTCTTTAAACATATCATGTAAATTCACTCATTTCTCCCTTTTGAATTTTCTGTACCTTTTGTCTGGATTGTTCTTTCTCACTTACTCCCTATCAACCTATTAAGCACTGTTATTCTTCAAATTGAACTCAGATTTACTCAGGCCAGAAAAAATAGATATTAAACAGCATTTCTTTACAATTTCCTGTTTGAAATATTTTCCTATTTATTGCATTATTTTCTTCATCTTAGTCACTTGATAAATAATTAACGATAACTAATATCTTTAATTATTAAAAAATTCTAAGGTGGGGTATGAACTATTCTTCTGAACATCAAACATACATATCCAGTTACAACTTACACACAAAATAGACAGCTCAAGTTCTTTGTATGTAAAAATGAAATATCACACTCTGCTTGAATTGTTTTATATCCAAGATCATCTCTGCTTTAGAAAACCCTCAAAAATATTTTCCATAGAGACCCAAGAAATTACCTTTGACATTTCCTACACCATTATAGAGAATCATCTATCATTTTGCAAGATCCCAAAGACACCACAGCCATTTCACTGGCATTGCCAGGGTCTTCTTCCTTCCTAGTACCAGTCAGCAGTACTGCTGCCAATACTGTGGCTGGCATTTACATAGTGATGGCTGCCAATGTCATACCCCAACCAAGCTGCTAACACCATTCGTACCAGGACTGCTAATGCCTCATATTCTGTATGTCCCACAACCAATTACAGATTAATAACATAACTCTTTTAACTAGCTTTTTTTTTTTGTAGAGGAAGAGGTGTCTATGTTTTAGCACTTTTGTTCAACAATTTTCATATGAGATAATGAGATTTGGGGTACATGATGCTCTCAGGGACAGAAAGCATTCTCACAACCATGTCTCCATTCTGTGTTTAATATTTGCCAAGAGCCTTTCAACCAAATTTACCCATCTTGACCTTTCATTTCCCTTAGCATGAATTTTTATTTTTCTAGGAGTTTTTTTTTTTTTTTTTGATCCTCCATGTAAACACATTCCTGGCTCCTATTCACCAGCCCTCAAAATTATGCCTGAACACGTGTGATTCTGATGGTAAACACAGCTTTCATGTAATGACACTACTTCATGAGTATTTGAATGGCCTCTATTCTCTAGTTAGGTTTCTTTTTTCAAAAACTTTGTGTTCCAAACAAATTTTATTTATTTTTTAGTAAGTTCCTGAAGAATCATTCTGAGAGCTTAGGTACATATAATTATGATAGCCATTTTTAACTTGGAGCAAGTTGAAAATATAATTACCCCTTTGTATTCCAGGAATATGATTACTTTCATCATAATGAAACTCATTTGTTTGAAAGGAAAAGGATGGGACACCCAATCCTCTCAAGTGTAAGCAAGACTTTGAATATCAAAAGAAGCCTAGTACAATATTTGGTGTATTTTATTTTAGATCCTCAAACATACTTGTGAATGGAAGTTTATCTACTGAACTTTATTTTTCACAGCTTAGCTTTATTTGGAAAAAGAAGTCAAGTGTTATGACATGCATGTCCCTCAAACTCGTATGCTGAAAATTGACCGTCAGTATTAAGAGCTAGGGTCTTTTGGAAGTGAGGACAGAAATTCCAAGAATGCAGTTGTGAATACACAAGTTGTGAAGGAAGGTTTGCTACTTTAGCGTTTCTGTTCTTTTCATTACCTAAAGAACATGTTCAAGCTGTAATCTTGAAAGCAGAAACTGGGCCTTGATCACAAATTCACTGAACTTAGATATGCTTTGATCTTCAATTTTTCAAACTTAAGAATTGTGAGATATTGCAGTCATTAACAAATTACATAGTTTATGGTATTTTGTTATAACAACATTTTTTTTTTTGGGGGGGGGGATTGGAAGTTTGGCAATGTTGGAGATTGAAATTCAGGGTTGCTTCCATGGTAGGCAGGAACTTACCACTTGTTCCATGCCCACAGTTTTCTTTCCTTTCTTCTTTCTTCCTTCCCTTCTTCCCTCCCTTCTTTCTTTACTTCCTTTTCTTCCCTTCCCCCCTCCCTTCATTCCTTCCTTTATTTCTCTTCTCTCTTTTTCTCTTTCTTTCTTGGTTTCAGTAATTTTTCAGATAGAGTATCAAACTTTTTTATCCCTGGCTCTGCTTAAGATCTTCCCAATATCCTTCTTACAGTTTAGCTATGTTTATTAGATGCATTATTATGCCTGGAAAATAGTGCTATACTTTTTAATGGATCTTGTAGAATGTGATTGTGTCTTGCCATCATCATATTTAATTTTTTTTAAGTAAAGGTCTTACTATGTACCTCTATCAATCTATCTATCTATCTATCTATCTATCTATCTATCTATCTATCTATCTAGTCCTGAGGCTCTAATTCTGGGCTTGTGTGCTTTCTCTGAGGGACTTTTTTCTCAAGGCTAGCACTCTAAAAATTGAGTCATGGCACACTTTCAGCTTTTTCTGTGTTTAATTGGAGATAAGATTCTCAGGGACTTTCCTGGTAGGCTAGCTTTGAACTATGATTCTCAGATCTCAGCCTTCTGGATAGCTAGAGTTACAGCCTTGGGCAATCAGCAACTGGCTTTCACTATGTATCTTAAGATTACCTTGAATGTATGACCTCTCTACCTTCAGAGTGCTGGGATTACAGGAGTGTACAATCTGTAGCAGGTGCTTAACTACCATTGTTTAATATCTTAACTCCTTATTTTGTGCCCACAAGTTAACTATAGGCAGAATAAAAATTAATTAATTAAAACTGTGATTGATTGATAGATAATAGATATAAAACTACTCTTGTATATCTCTATGTTTCTTTTCACAAAAGGTGGATCTAAAAACACAATGTTCAGACCTTCTAGTGGAAACATAAATGCTGTTCAGGAAGAATGAATAGAATTAAGATTTTAATGGATGGTCCCTATGTGAAGTACCAACATCATGATTACCTGGAGCACTTATTAAACATGCAGAGCTTCAGGGGTACTGGGCCCCAGCAGTCTTGGTTTTAGCAGCATCTCAAGTAATTTGATGCTGCAGAGTTTAAAAGAAACTGATAAAAGGAACTGATACAGAGAACAAAGGTAGTACACAAACATTAAATGGTTACAGATATATTTATATTTGAAAGAGAACTTTAGAGTTAAATTAGCTGCCAGTAAAATGTAAAACATAGGTTAGAGAAAAGAATAATTTTGCTTAGTCATACTACTGCCTTTCATATATGTGTCTATCCATGCACTTTCATACCAGCTAAAACTTATTAAGATGTTGACAACTTTGCAGAGATAATACTAGTCAAAATTGACTAGTCAAGATAGACTCCTAGCAAAGCTGCATGATGGAGTCCAGGTAAGAGAGAATTATTTCTTAAATTCAAGAAAATACAAGCAATACAAGTTGTAGTCACCACTTTTTTTTTTGCTTTTTCCATAATGGTAGCTTTCTTTTCCTAGAAGGGCAGGGGAAAAGGGGATGTACTTTAAAAGACTGTAAGCAGACTTCCTTCTACACAGTATTCCCTTCACTCAGTGAAGCTGCCATTGCTTTGGGCTCTGCTTTTTGCATTTTTTGAGAAGCTTTAACATTTTTTTTTTAAACCTTCCTAATTGTGATAGAGGACACATAACATCTCACGCTTTCCAAGTATAAGAATTACACATCCAAAGAAAGAATAGTCCAGTTATGCGACTATTTTCCTTCTTTGTTGGATATCAGTGTAGGTTCTAATAAGCTTTATCTCCTGGGGAGCATTTTAATGGTTTTTCCTGCCTCCCTTGATGACCATGTTTATGCTAAGTTTTGATACAGTATATAGGACTTTTGTAGTAATTAGCATTCAAATGGACTGGTGATTTTCCTTTCCCTGAGTGGTTTGTCTATTTCCAGACTTCAAAATGGAAGCAAGTGAGTTAAAACTGGTAATAATCAAGACATATTAACAATTTAAATATTGAACCGTCAAGATAAAGAGTGCAAAGCATCATCCATGTCATAGACTGGGTGAAAAACCAAGATAAAACACAATAGTGAAGAGAGCAAACTGTTGTGGTTAATGGTCTATCAGCAAATGTGAGTAGCAAAAATACAAGGCTTATTATATATAATTATATATAATGCCAAATAAATACGAAATTATGCAATATGTTGCTATTTTAGGTCTTTAACCACAATTTATTTTGACCTGATAGAATTTAGTTATCAAATCCAGGCAAGAAAATGAAGTAGTATTTCAGGGAATTGAGTGCAATGTTGAAGAAGAGCAAGAAATTTTTCAAATATATATCACAATTATTAAATATATATCACAATTATTTTTACCCTCTCTTTAAAGCCTGTTAAGTAAAACCACTTTTCATATTACCATTTCATATGGTAATTTTTGAGACACAGATTCTTTGCAAAAATCTAATGAAATTTTTACACCTTAGCTTAAATAAATTCTCAAGTTCTCATTACAAAAAGCCTAATAATATGGAAATTTTAAAATAAATTTAAAACATAGAACAAATAGAATTGGAATAACTTTTTATGTTAAAGTTTTAGTGAGAAGTAGTCATATAATTTATATACATATTTTTGGTTTTGTTAGGCAGCAGCTATGGGAAACGATAAAAGAAATTTAAAATGAAGAAAGAGATGACAATGTCTCTGAGAGAGAATTTTTAGTTAAATTTGCTAACCTAAACATTTGCTAACTTTAAAATCAAAGTAGCCCACCACGATCAAGTCAGTCGGCTACCCATCAAAGGCTCCATTCCAGAGTACAGAGCAGGAACAAATAGTACATGGAACAAGAGACCTTTAACTTAGGAAGGCCAGTGAGTTCTGCTCAGTGGCTGGTCCAAGGAAGGACCTAACACTGTGAATGTCTTATATTTTGATTAAAACTTTGTGCTGAAGTAAAAATAATTATTATTATTACCCTAGAGATGATCCTTTTAATCTTTGAAAGTATGCTCTTTCTGGCCTTGCCTGTATTCTTCTCTCCATGAACCCAAGAACTAAGTTAGGTAACTCACATACTCTTCAGTGATAGTTTTACTGTGATTTTCTTTTTTTCTAAGTCTCTACCTACAGTAAATGGTTAAGATATAATAATGTAAAAATAGTAACAAAGATCCTAAATAATAAAGCAAAAATAACATTAGTTTACTAAATATATATTCTTCAAATGCTCATAAAATGATGAAAGTATTATAGCATGGTGAGAAATAATCTATTAGACATGTAAAAGATCAAAATAGTCATTATTGTTTTCATCCAAAAATGAATGGGAAAACAGAAGAAATTAAACTACTGTAAACTACCCGTATTTTATTTTAAAAAGTACTTTTGCTACTTTTATGCCCTACACAAATGGCATGCATATATTTTTAGCACAATTAAGCAAATACCCTCGAGTATACTTTTCTTTTCATGGATGTAAGCTGGTTAATGTGAAATTTAATTTGTGCTAATCGTCTTCAGGTTAGTAAAGTGTGAAACATATTGTACATTGGATTTACCTAACTTGCAGCAGCAGCATTAAATTAGTGTAAAATTTAAGATGATAAGGTCTTAGAGTTCTCTAATGAAAAAAAAAAAGGGAAGAAATGGTAAGGATTCATTGTCAAGGTTGGATTTTTAAAATAATTTATGTGGACCAAAAGAGATGGCAAATAAAGAACTCTAAATGAATAGGTAATTATGAAAGAATTCAATAGAGTCATGGGTATACATTATTAAAACAACAACAACAACAACCTGGAACCTTGGGGAAGAGATAAATTACCTGAATGTGGCCCATATCACAAAGTCTGTTCTGATTCCATAAATCATATCCTCAAATCGTTATGTTGTCCAGAATTGGGGGTAGGGGGCATTTGACGTATGCACTCTGTGTAGGGACTGACATACCACTCTTCAAACTAGAAAAATTGGGGAACTTACACTGAACATCACTGAAACCCTTTAAGTTGGCCAATCTGTTCCATCCCTGATTCATCTAAACAGATATTAGTGGCACACAGAAACAACCTTTAAAGCCCAGTAGGTGGTAAAGAAAATGGGTGTGGTGTATAATTTGTATTCTAAAAGTGCAAGGCTATTACATTGGAAGAAAATTCCACAAAACACTTAATGGATTAAACCTGAAAAGGAGTAATGATGTGAAAAAATATATAGGAGAAGAAGTAAATTGCATGCAATAAGGCAGAAAATAAAATTCAGTGAGATTTAGATCTGTACAAATAGTTATCCTTAAGAGACTGCTCAGTTTGCAGTCTCTTCTGGGAACTCAGAGCCACAGAAATGTAGTAAGGTTTGAAGAACTTGATCTTGCAAAATTAAAAATACATGTTTGTGTGCAAGTGTGCATTTCTGACAGATGTTAGCATGATGATATCATAAGGTATGTTTTAACTATATACCAACATTCAAAGGAAATGTGAAGCAAGTAAAGTAAAATTCATTTAAAACAATCCACAAGCTGTATTATTCTATAGCCTGAATTCAGGGAAGTAATACACAGGATTCTTGGACACCTAAAGTGCTCCACAAATATAAAGTGTTATGAAACACCATACTTTATATGGTAAGATAAAATTAATGTATTGTAAATGCAAATTTTTCTTTTATATAATAATGGATATACATTTGTGGGACAAATGAAGGTATTACTTTTTCTGTATGGAGATGATGGCCTCAAATCACTTTTTTACTATGATGAGCACTTTGAGTTATTCATTACAGAAGCTAGTCAACCTAGAAATAAAATGATTAAAGTGGGGAAAATTTTAGAGACCTTTACTTAGACTAGCTTTACCTGTATGAAAGTATTTTTCCTTTAAAGCAAAACTTGCTTTGACCCTAAGATGTAGCAAGGTACTTCTGGCTCATGCCTATAGCTCTAGCTAATCAAGAGGCTGAGATATGAGGATTGGGGTTCAAAACCAGCTCAGGTAGACATTTGTGAGGACTGTTATATAAACCAGCACAAAGCCAGAAATGCAGAAATGTAGCTTAAGTAATAAAGTTCCAGTCCTGAACAAAAAAGCCAACAGTGTGAGATTCCCAGTTTAAGCCTTAGTATGGCCATAAAATAAATGAATAAACAAAGATTTCATTCTTGATTATAAAACTAGCTCCATTTTTATTTTGTGATAGCTACAAAATTTTTCTCCATAACTTATATTAGTGCAGCCTAATCTGTCCAGAGATGACACTGAAAAACCACAATACTAGAACCATTTAAACATTTAAAATAAAAACAATTATACTTTTCAGTGTACTCTCAAAATTAATCACTAATGGGAATAACTTACCATATTGTTGATATTTTGAAAAACAGTGTATGATATCAATATGTTCAACCCATGACTATTACTCAGGAAAATCTTGTCTCAGTTTAGGATAGTAGGTCTCAGTTTCCTGAGACAGAAAAGAGGCAGATCTATTAATATACAATGGGTAACATACTGAGGACTTCACAACAGAAGTATATCACTGGGTATAGTATTACCATACAAATAGACACAATTATATTAATAGATGAGGACTTACAAAGGAGTCAGGGCTAAAGTAATTTCATCAACCCCCCCTCCCAAAAAAGGGGGATTTTATTTAAACTGATATATTTGGTTTATCTCAAGGTAAAGTTGTAAAATTCCACATACCACTCTATTGTTTGTCTTTATAATATGCTAAGAAACTATGGTGTGAAAATTAATCCGGCCTACTTGGGGGCAGTCATGGTAGTATAAGTCAAGTTTTGGCTGTAGTCAGCATTAGCTGAATCTGTAGTGCTGTGGCTGTATTTTTCACTATTGTCATAATTTTCTTTTATGTTTCAAAGAACCGATGTCTTATTTTTATATTTGTATAGTACCCACATAATTTGCTATCTTAATGAGTCTTTTAAAGCTTCAAACTATAACAAACAGTACAAGAAATGTATCCAATGCCTAACGTATAAAACTGTAACCGCTCTGTATATCAGTTTGACAATAAAATTTTTTAAAAAATAAAGCTTCAAACTATTCACTAGATAGAACTGCAGTGCTCAATCTATGTGTGTGTTTGTGTGTGTGTGTGTGTGTGTGTGTGTGTGTGTGTGTGTGTGTATGTATAAAGGTTTTCTCAGGAATATCTCCAGGTTAAAAACAAAACACTATATTTTTCTCCTAATTCATTTAAATCCTTTAAAGACCAACAATAGCCAGCATTGATTGTATCCATTTCTGATCCATCAGATTGCCTTTGTTCATAACTTGAAAGATTTTATTTTTGTAGAAATAGTAGGAGACGGTCTAGGGTTTATTTTCCCACCTAACAATAGAAAAAAAAGTTTAAATAAGAGAATTTTTTACTTGCTTTCTAAAGGTAATGATTGCTGATCTGACCAAGTATACCATGCTATTTAACGAAGACCAAAAGCCACAGTCCTCTTTTGAGCAGGAGTATAATGAAGTCCCTGGAGAACTGGATTTCTCTAGGAAATTGCCTTCTGGGAGTGAAGATGATCCACTGAAGAAAGTCCTGATGGCCAGAAGAAAGACTGGTCTTCTGTAGATAACAGAAGATCCCTGTACTCCTAGTTTGTAGCTTTTGTTTCATCTTTTTTATGAGTTACATCATTGCTATAAGCAATATGAAGAGAAATAGAGAATTTCATGTTCAGAGTTCTAGGTTGCAGGCTTAATCTCCAGGGTTTCCACATGTCAAGTCCAGAAATTCACCAATGTGCCAGAGATGGAGACAAGTAGTGAGTGGTAAAAGATAGAGAAAAAGAGTTATTATTACACCACAGGTGCAGAGTGGAGGAAGATTAAGTAAGCCTTTAAGTTCATCTTTGAGGAAACAGATATATGAGCTTCAGATTTAAATGTAGAAAGAGCTAGAGTAAAGGAGAATGATACACATAATTACTAAACAGTCCGGGTGATAGGTCTGGCCTGATTGATCAATAATACCTGGAGGTTCTGGAGACATTGTTCAGGGGAACAATCTGGTCATGAGAAAGTCATTGTTGCCTGGGTGGGGACTGGTCTTTTAGAGACTCCGGTGGCCCTTTCCTTGGACGTGATTTCTTCTGTCAAGATGGTGTGGGTCAGTCCTATCCTCCACAGATTCTAACATGATGGGAGTAGAAAAACTCAGTGAAATGGCAGGTGGAAAATGGAGGTAGGGATGACAACTTTTCTCTTTCTTTTATGTACTCTTTGGGTATTTGAAAGCCCACACAAAGTCAGCGATTTTTGGCAAAAGCAATTTCTAATTACCTGTTATAATTTGTCTTTCCCCAGATTTGTTCAACTTTTTCTATACATTATGTTATATTCTCTTAACTAAGGGAGGACATTCTGATCTAAAGCCAGGCTTTCCTGTCAGGAACTCTGGTAACAGGAGTAATGGAGTTCTTTGACAGTGGTGCATATAACCAATACCGATTAACTATCCGACCTTCCACTCTCCCCCCTCGGTAAAACACATGCCTATGGCAAAGTGCTTGAACTCCATTCATAAACTGGCCTGAAGCCATCTAAAGCCAGCTTCACTAGGGTAGAAGATTCTTCTTCCTTTTGACCTTTGCCTCCTGTCACTGAATCCACAAAGATTGAAAATGGTGAATTTATTTAAAAAAAAAAAAAACAAACACAGCTGGAAAAATACCCCTTCTCCCAAATTTTAAGTAGCTGGGCTTTTAGAAAACCAAAATTTTTAATTATTTCGTGTTTAAGGAATAAAACTTTACAATTAAAAGAAAAAGACATCAATCTACATTTCACAATTTCTCACTAAAGTATGATGGAGGAGACATAAAGGCTTTTTTTTTTTTTTTTTTTTTTTTTTTTTTGCCGGTCCTGGAGCTTGGAATCAGGGCCTGAGCACTGTCCCTGGCTTCCTTTTGTTCAAGGCTAGCACTCTACCTCTTGAGCCACAGCACCACTTCCAGCTTTTTCTGTTTATGTGGCACTAACGAATCGAACTCAGGGCTTTGTGCATGCTAGACAAGCGCTCTACTGCCAAGCCACATTCTCAGCCCCATAAAGCTTTTATAAATGTGTGTGGTTCTTTGATCTAAAACATATACTGGAGATTGCATCACTCACATTTAGTATTTGAAGTAGAAATGACATAAATTGGTTTTGGTATTTCCGTTGTCCAAGGAATAGCATCTAACCCCAGTGAACATGGGAACACAGACATCCATATGCACTTTCATTTTTGTGAATGGTCAAATTGTCAATTCATTTTTCATTCTCCAAAGAATGAAATACACACACACACACACACACACACACACACACACACACACACACACATATATATATATAGTGAGAGTTCTCCTGTAAATGGGAACTCAATTAATTCATTTTGATGTTTGATATTTCTTTCACATGCAGTTCAATGACAGGGAAGAGACGCATTTTTTTTCCTTTTATTTCAACTTTGAGAACTTTGGGTGATTGAAACTATTTTAGTTGAGTTTAGAAATATTACAAGTATAGATTTCCTTTTGAAAAATGTCTTTGAATGAAGGGAGGGTCATATAGTCCATTTATAGCATTGCTTTATGCTCTTTCTTCTGTTTCAAGACTTCCAAAGAATTAATTAAAAGTTAATAGGATTGCCCCTAAAACCAATTATCCTTTGACCTGAAATGCTGAGTACACATTATTGAGTTTTCAAATAAATTGGAAAATATTTCAGTCAGGCAACAACATTAACTTAATTTATAAACATTAATACAAGAAAATATCTGATTTTGCCAAATAATTCCTCCACTGTCTAGTCCCAGTATCACCTCTTTCTTTCTGTTTAGGTGTCTACCATAATAAATTCCCAATCTATAACAATGAACAATGACTAATAATTTCTCTGATATTGAGTAGACTGTTCTAGTTGAAGTGTTTCTGGAATTTAGACATGACATTTCAGCAAATTTATATTGTATTTCAATTTCTCAGTTGATGAATCCCTCTAACCTGTTTGCCGTTTCAATCTTGAAATCTGGAGGACTGAAGGCTTTGGAGACTTTTGCCCTCTAACCTTTAAATCCATTTTCTTATCATTGCAACATGACTTCCCCATTTTCTATAACCACATCTAACTCCCCCCCTCCACATATATGCATACACACATATGAAAACACATACACAGACAATATAAGCTTTGGAAGCCAGACGACAAAGCTTGCAATCACTTGCATTATAGGGTCCTTTTTTTTTCTAACACTGTCAAGAAACTAAGAGATGAGAAGGAAACAAACTGCTTAAAAATGGAAGCTGGCATACTGGTATCTTTGTTATGACACAGTGCTATGCTGAATGATACTCTAATTCTTTATCCTAAAAGAGAAGACTCTAATGCTCACAGTAACTTTCTCCATTCATATCAGTGAATGTGTTTTCAGGATAGGCTTTGATAGGCTTTGAATTCTGATTCTAAAAATATCTCACTATGTTTTAATGCCTTGGTCATTTAGTAAACACAATATGTGTCCAATTCAATGTTGATGGAAAAGGATGATATGACATCCTGCCTTGAAGATCTCTAGTTTCCAAGAAAAATGAGAGGCAATCAATCTTAGTTTCTAAAATAAATTGTGAATAGTTTGTCTCAATAGAAATTTCTGAGTCATTGAATAATTGGAGAAAAAAGAGAATAGATTAAATTCAATACTGTGTTATTTCAAGTTTGAATCCATGTATATATGAAGGCTTTATTTGTGGGTGTTGGGGTGATGACTTCAGAATTGGGAGTTGGTTCTTATACCATAACCATTGGTTTCAATGATGGTGAGAAAGTTCTCCACATAACTGAACTTTCTACAGATTATAACATAGTGTTTCTTTCTTTCCTTTTTTTCATGCTGAGCATCAAATCAAGGCCTTATGCATGCTAATCAGATGCTATACAATGAGCTATCCTCAGACCACAAAACCAAAAGAATGCAAGAAAGCATTATGTAACTGTCTGTATTTTCACATTCTAAAAGTTTTCCATTTTTATACAAAGTGGGGTCTTCTGAATTATTTACTTGATTTTGATATGGTTAGCACATCCTCTGACACCCCCACCACATACACAAGAATTGAATGAATGTCCTATTTCTGTTGACATAATGGAAAAATGCCAAAGGTCAGGCTTCAAAATGTTAAATAAAAGTGAGCCAATCACTCTCCCACTGTTGTTCAGTTTGAGAGGGCCTGCAGCTGAAAGACTGCTTTACTCCCTGTTGTTACTTCCTAGCTAAGCTTGTAATTGTCAGTAAACACTATCAAACAAGTTTGAGGATTTTCAATGTGAAATAGATGCTCTTGACTATGACCATGGAAACTATTCAAAAACAAGATAAAACAAATGTTACCAATTGAGAAGACTAACCATGGGAGGACACAAAACTACCAGTATTCAAATACCTGAATTGTCTTCTCAAAAGGGACAAAAATTTTCTTCAACATCCATTTTATTAAGCTTACATTATAGGAACTATCAGGAAAATAATAAAACTTAAGAATATATTTTCCTAATGAAAAGGATAAGAGTATTTCTTTAAAATCTTTACAATATTCAGGAAATAGATTTAGAAGAGATAACCATTGTTAAAGTAAAATATTTTTTCTAAGTATAATCATAAATATGAGATTAAACCAAAGATACAATTACATGTCTATATTTAGGATTTTTTTCTCTTTCTCTATGTGTATGTGTATATACATATATAAATATATACATATGTGTCTATATTTAGGGTTTTTCTCTCTATATATGTGTGTATATACATATACACACATATATTCTGAGATTATTCAGACACTTAAAATATTTAATACATAATACTTATATAACTCATGGTACTCAGAGTTTAGTACTTATTGAAGAAGTTCATTTTCTCTAATGTATGTTTTAGCACCTTTGGGAAACTGTTCCAGACACTGTTATAGGCAATGTTTTGGTTTTTTCCTACTTATATATACATAGGAGAAAAATATATCCTCTGAAGTAATGGCTAATGTAGAAATCTCACTATACAATTACCTGAGGATGACAAAGTCATTAGATGCTAATCCTATTTTGTGAGATGGTAGAATCCTTATTGGGGGTGAGGGGGGGGGGGTAACTGGAGGATGAAGTCCAGTGAGCACACTTTTGAAGATTATATTTGATCTTTTGGGCCCACTGTCCCTGTCCTGCTCCCCTTCCATCCTCCCTCTTTTCTTCCTATCTTCTCTCCCATCCTCCCCATTCCCCCTCTCTTTCCTGTCTTCTATGAAGTAAGAATCTTTTTCACATTTTCCCTCTACCATGATGTTCTGCCTCACCACAGGTGTACAATCAATATACCTAAACCCTATGAACTAAAGCCATGAGCCAAATGAGTCCTTCCTCCTTTAATTTTTATCAGGTGTACATTCTACAACAATAATAATTTAGCTAATCCAATGTCGATAAGAATTGTCAGGAAAACAGATCTGACATGTATCAACAAAACATTTTAAACAGTAGTTTATTCTGGGTCTTAAATAATATACTAGCATATCTTTTTAGTGATTTGGTCAAGATGTTTAAATTGTCATGAGGTTTGGTCAGCCCTCACATTCTCTCTGATGGATTCTAGGAAGAAACAACTATAACTATCTCTTAAATGGCTACAGGATTTACTTTTCAAAAATTAATCTGCAAGCCTATACTTCAAACAATACTCTCACCATTTGAATGGAAAGTAGAAAATTAAAGCAAAGTATGACCAAGCTCATGAGTACACGGGGTTCTTTATTAATCCCCTAGGAACTCAGGATAGACTTCAACTGATTTGTTTCTCAAGCATTTCAGCTACTAAAGCAATCATAAAGACAAGACAGTATTTTTATTTTTTTTAAAAAATCACAGTTTCTAAACATTCTTTTATTCCAAATGTACAAGGTAGGGTCATAGATCCCCAGGGAAAATAACAGTACACTGGGCACCTTGTCAAGAACTTATCACAGTCTGGTTAATGTTCCTGCCATGTCTTGTCATGTCACATCTTAGTTTATCTTTCAAGAAGAGAATTAAGAAACAGAGAGACCTATAGAAAATCCTTTGTTCATTTTATTTGTCTAGACTGTTGTGTGTATATAGAAAAATGTACACATACACACACAATGCTTCAAAGGACAAAAGGGAATACACTCTACTATTGCTATTCATTTGAATTAAGAGTACAATCTAAATTTACTCAAGCATTTCAGACATTTTTCCAATTAAGATTTTGTATAGGTTTTTTTTCTATAATATATTTGTTTCTTTCTCAACATCTCAAGAGTATTTTTAAATGAAGGTTATTGTGATTGCATTGTGAGATATCAACTTTCTTCTATTTCAGACTTATTTATCTTACTCAAAGCTCTTTCTAGGCTATCGTCCAAAATAGCCTCTAACCACCTAAGCTGTTCAATGAAGTGTATCAGAAAGCAGTTCTGAAATAGCTCTCAAAATATGTTCCCTTCCTTCATTTGAACATAGCTACATGCCAATCAACAGCAAAGCAATTAAAATCCTGCCAGGATCAAAAAATATGTCTTGGTACAGCCTTTGCCAATCTATAAAAACATTTCCTGGTTGCCTTTCGTTAAGGCCCTGCTGACCTACACTTCAGCAATAGCCAACAATCTGCCCGTACTCTTTATCGTTCCTATTTTTTTTCCCCAAAGACATACCAACAAATTTCTTGCTGCAAAAAACATCTTGCTACTTTCCAGTCTTCTCCATCTTCTATTTCTGTTACCTATCTCCCCACCTTCTGTACAGCACCTGTGTTAACCACTATAGTTCAACTTTTTAAATGCTTTTTGATTGTTTTGTTTTGTTTTTGTTGCCAGTTCTGGGGTGTGGACTCAGGGCCTGATCACTGTCCTTGGCTTCTTTTTGCTCAAAGCTAGCACTCTACCTCTCAAGTCACAGTGCCACTTCTGGCTTTTTTCTATATATGTGGTGCTGAGGAATGGAAGCCAGGGCTTCATGTATACCAGGCTGAGCACTTTACCACTAGGCCATATTCCCAGCCCCTTTAAATGCTTTTTATGAAAGCTACATGATTGAGGGACTTGTCATCTACCTCCAGCTATTGTAAACATCAATGTTATGCTAATAAGATAATCCTTTGGCAGATTTTTTTGCTGCAATCTATTGAATCCTAGCACATTTGAATACCAGCTTCTTTGCATTAATAAGAAAATACCGGCAAGTCATAGCAGAGCATCACAAGGCCCAATAGCTATACCCTTATGAACACATAAGATGATGCTAAGTGAAATGAACTCTATGTTATGGAAACAATTGTTATATCACAGTTGTAACTACTTTCAATGTCCCATGTGTATCTATAGCTTCTATTATTGATGATGTTCTTGTATCACCTTCCTGTGGTTGTACCTACACTATCTCTGTAATCTTATCTGAGTATATTGGAAACCGTGTTTACTGGTATTGGAAGTAGGAAATTGAAAGGGAATACCAAAATTGAGAGACACAGGGTAAAAAAAAGACAAACGACTACAAAAGCAACACTTGCAAAACTGTTTGGTGTAAGTGAACTGAACACCTCAGGTGGGGAAAGGCTAAGGAGGAGGGGGGTGGGGGTATGAGGGACAAGGTAACAAACAGTACAAGAAATGTATCCAATGCCTAAAGTATGAAACTGTAACCTCTCTGTACATCAGTTTGATAATAAAAATTTGAAAAAAAAGAAAAGAAAATACCTTGCTATAGGAAGTTAATGGTCCCTTTCTAGATTATTCTTCATTCTCATCTAGCTAAGCAATGTTCTATCCCATTCCCATAATACTTCTGCAACTTGTTTATATCATTCTAGTCAGGAACTGGGAAGTTTTTAGGGTACTCTCAGTGAAGCTCTGTGACAGAATGTCAAGATGCAAGAAGAAAAATCTCTATGACACAAAGTTGTCTGTGAATAAAAAGAGATGGGAGAATTACTGTAATCAATATGAATAACATAAGCCAAAAAACATGTAGTTAAAGCAACCTGTGTTTTGGGTTAAATTATATAAATGATTGCCTACACTTCCCACTTTATTTTCTTGAGAGTTCAATGCTATACTACTAGAGATTCTTTATTCTCAGAAATTCTAAGAACTGAACACCTTACATCATTGGATACATAAACAGTAGTTTAACCTTATCATAGACTAATAGTATAATTCTCTATATTTGTTTTCAATTTGACTATACATCTATTTGTCTAAAATACAGCCCCGTTTGCCCAATGGTAGAGCTAATTATACATAATACCACAAAATGTTCTTAATCCCTCACCGCTTTTATGAGATGAAGTATATATGACTTCACTTTGAGAAGAAAAAAGAGAGAGAGCTGGAGATGTAATTCAATGGAAGAGTGCTTGCCTAGCATGCACAAAGTCTTAACTTTGATTCCCAGAAAGGGGGGGTGGGGGTGTAGGGAAAGGCAGGGAAGGGAGGGACAAAGAAAGAGAAGGAAGAGCTACGGAGGAGGGTGGAGCCAGATTTATTCAATTAAATTAATTAATTTATTTAGACCTGTATTGGGGTTTGAACTCAATGCCTAGGTGCTGTCGCTCAGTCTCTTTTTGCTCAAGTGCAGTGCTCTACCACTTGAGCCACAGCACCATTTCCCATCCGTGAGTGGTTAAATAAAGACAAGAGTCTCACAGGGACTTTTTCTGCCTGGGCTGGCTTCAAACTGAGATCCTCAGATCTCAGCCTCCTGAGTGGCTAGGATTACAGGCATGAGCCACCAGTGCTGGCCTAGTTTGAAACATTTTTGTTTAAAAAATTTTATTACTATTTTTCCAGTCTGGTATACCCTACTTGCCCCTTCCCCGCCTTCCCAATTATCTGTTTCTTCAGGAACATAGACCAATCTTGACCTCATTTTTTTTTCTCATTATTCACCTGGGCCTAAATCAAATCTGATCATTCTGCATTTTCCTTGGAATTATACAAGGGAGGCATTTGACTGGTCCAATGCACTACTGAAAGGAGCACTTATTAGACAGGAACAGAGTAGTACATTTATTGCTAGTAATTGTAATTTTTTTGGTTTTAATGTAAATGAAAATAAATTCCCAGGCATTTGAGATTATTTAAACAGACACAGTTGTCTTATATTTAATGTCTTCAGTTTTCTCTGCCCACATGCCAAACCCTCATAGTTTATTCTCATCCATTTGTCCCTCAAATATTTCTAAAAACAATGTTTCTAAAAACAATATTTCTATAGATCAGCCCCTTTGTCAAACCCATTCTGAACTTGTGATTTTTAGAGTTGTTCCTCAGCTGCTGTCACTTCTTTAGAGGCTGAAAGAAGACACTACATGTCATGCCATCAACGACTCTTTCATGTCCCTTGTTATTTTTTTTCCTGAAAATACCAAACAGCCTCAAGAAACAAAGCTGAGAGTGCCCACACAGCTTTTGAAAACACTTAGAATTTCTTTAAAATAACAGCTGCTAGCTAGCATGCACTACCTTTCTTGTTAAATATTTTATGGTCCTAACACCTTACACTGTTAGGTACTATCTATCAATTCTTCTAAATTGTATACTGAAATAAACCAAAGCCATGGTCTTTTTGCTCTGCAGTTTAAAAATAAATATGATAAAGTACATTTTGTGCTTCATCAATTGTATTCCACTTGTCTTTATTTTTCATATGAGTTCACTAAAAACAACAACAACAAAAAGCCATAAGCCAGGGATAGAGTCATGTTTATAATGCCTGTACTTGAGAGGAAAGGAAGGTCATGAGGTTAAGGCTAGCCTGAGACCTTGGTATTTTTTAAAGCAAAATAATCAACAAAAAATTAGTTTCAACACCGTATAGTGTGTAGTATGAGTTAATAACAAGTAAATTCTGTTTTAATATAAATTTCAGATTTAACTAGTAGAATAAAGTGTATCTCATAAAAAACAAGGTGTATCTCATGACTGCTACTCCGGTATTTTCCATATAACACATATAACATTAGAAGTTGATAAGGTTTATATAATAAAACTAGAAATCTAACATAAAAGGCTAGATGACAGTCATACAAATAATAATTAAAGCCATATTTTTTGTGAGTACAGGGTATGCACACTATTCTATACTACAATGGATAGTAATTTCTGTCTCTCACCTTTTTATTGTGGAATCTGAATTTATGGTCTCAAATCACTTCCATCTACCTTTTTTAACAATTAAGTTCTTAGAGATTATTTTATCATATTACTCTCATGTTCAAAACCTATAAGTGGTGCTCCTGTCTACAAGCTGAACTTTAAATTATATAATGTCGCTACCCATAATCTGAATTTGCATTGCCCTTGGGTTTGGCAAACTTTATTCCAATCCCATTCTACCTAACTATAAAGCACAGTTCATTGTTGATTCATACAGTTGGTTTGGGGAAACCATTGCATGTTGTACACTAATCTCTAAGGACTAAATAAAGGAACTGAGAGCTCCATGAGGTCTACTGAGGTCTACTGTATGGAGTTTTGAAGTGGGGTAAGAACTTTGATAAACATAATACAGAGTGTATAGGCTCCAGAAATGAAAAGTTAATACTTTTGAGAATATGAAACACAGCAAGTTTAGTAGAATTGCAATCATTCATGGTAAAATTATAGAATAAAAAGCCAGAGAGTGTATAGGCCCATTTAGGCAATAATATCTACTCAAAATTTGGGTACAGGAAATGTTCATTGTGCCAAGAGGATCTGAAATTAATAATTTATCTATCCTTTGAATTGGCAACTTATTCTTGCAAGACATACTAGCATATATATGAATAGAGTTTTAACACTATATTTTCAATATAGTAGGAAAAAATAAAGGCCACTCAAATATTTATCCATCAGGGCCTTCTTGAAAAATTGAAAATACAGCATAGAGTTATGCATTTATAAGGAAATTTTAAGAATACAAAACTCTCCATGCTCTAATATTGGAATATAATATAATGGTGAATGTGAAATGTAAACTCTGTGAGAATGTGATTCTATTTGTGTTAAATAGAGGAAAACATGAGAACCTTCTATCCATTTTCTATTTCTTCCATAAGACCTATCACAAGCTCAACAGATTAAAATAACATAAATCTATCATTTCATGGTTTCTGTACATCATAAATCAGTGCTATCATAACTAGTTACTCTTGTTATAACCCTTCAAGGATGAAATAAAAAAGTTTTGGCTGACTGCTTTCTTATCTGGAGATTCTGAAAGAGAATACACTTCCAAGCTCTTTTGGGTCATTGACAGGTTTCAGTTCAATGTGGTAAGATAATTGATTTCCCTGCTGGATTTTGGGTCAAGGTAATTCTCAAAAACCATACACCAACCTTGCTATGGGTCTCAGTGTATCAAACTAACAATGGCAATTCACTTCTTAATTTCTCACTTTCCTATCTCCTTCTTTTTTCTGAGTTGAATTTTATACCTTATTCTCCTTTTACAGGGCTTTGTGATCTGTGGTCTAGCCTAATATCTTTGTTTTAAGATCAGCTGATTAATGATCTTAACTACATTGACAAAGGTCTTCATTACAGTACCTGGATCAGTGTTTGACTAAATAACCTGAGAACAGGAATCTTGGTGGGATCTTGTTAGAATTTTTTCTATGAGAAATAGATTCTTTCTTTCTTGCTGTCATAAATCTGAGAATGTAGGAAGAGTGCACATATCTGTGCATAGCATCAGAGAATAGGATTATTACATAAATGAGAGACAAGAGGGAAAAGGAAGTCACTATTGAGGACTGTCAGACACAAGAAAATTAAAACTTGACTGTATCTCTCACACCCTGAGAATTTGTTCAAAATCCTTAGAAAGCAGTGAAGCCTCATTTGTAGAGTCTTTATCTTAAATATATTAAACAAAAACACATGAATCTAAAGGCTAGATTCATGAGATTTGTCCAGATTTGTAATACATTCTGACCATGTCTGCCTTCAAACTTTTGCTTTGGAGATAGTATTCCATTGGCTTCTCAACAACTCTACCAGACCTTTCTACACCTCACATTTCTGTTTGTAGCCTCAAGGATGAGGTAATCTTTTCCACTGGGATAAATCTTGGTTCCTGCTCTAAAATGAAACATCCCCTTAGGCTACATGTTTCAGGCCCACAATTTTGTGCTGGCATCTAGCTACCTACATAATCCCTATGGGAACTGAAAGTTTCGGAACTGGCAGTACTACCGAGATTATGTGGCTACTGCTTTTGAGGTGAGGAATAAAACCTTTCATCTATGATCCAAGAAGTCTATGTCCTATTCCAGCATTCTGAGAATAGTGGAAGTTACTTTGCAAGTAAGTGCAAAAAGGTCAGGTTCCTCAAAGTTAGAGGTCTATCCTCTTAAAAATATATCAGTGAAAATGCTTTTTTTCTGTTTGTCTCTTTGACTGGACCTCTCATTTTATGTGAGTTTATTCAGCTAAACTTCTGTCCATGGTCTTGTTTGACTCTTATTTCATTCTTCTCCCTCCCTACCTCCATCCATTTTTTCTTTCAGCCTTCTTCCTTTCATCCTTTCTTGTCTCCTTTCCTCCTTCCTGTCTTTCCTTCTTTCCTTCCTCCCTTCTTTCCTCCCTCTCTACGTCCCTCTGTCCCTCCCTCCTTTCCTTCTTTTCTTCCTTTCTTCCTTTCCTTCCATCTGTCCCTATATCCATTCCTTCTTTAGGCAGCACTGTCATTTGAACTCAGAGCCTCATGAAAGCTAGGCAGGTAGTCTTACACTTAAGCTAGATCGTTAACTTGCCCTTTATTTTCTTCTTACTATTTTTGTTTTAATAAGGTTGTGTTTTCTCAAACTGGGATTATAGGCATGAGCCACCATGCTCAACTCTTGAAAGTCTTTGCTCTATCCGTAGTTTCTACTCTATAGTTTCTATTATTTAGTTAGTATTTATGCGTCTATTCCATTAGTTTCAAGCTTCTTGTTCCAACTCCTTAATAGCAATTTCCAATGTTATATGTGATAGACCATCAAAGTCAATTTCATTTAATGTAATCACCATTAAACTCATTCTCTTAAGTGGAAAATATTGGGCTCATCTTAAACCTCACTGACTATTTTATCAATCATAAGAGTTAAGCATTTTATGCTTCATATTTTTTTTTCATGGCCATCTCTCTCACCTAATGTATTACCTACTGACTTGTCTTTAATATTCACTACTCTAAGCTGCTGCCAAAATTCCTTTCTCACTCCCCCCCCCCTTTTTTTTTTAACTTTATGCTGGTCCTGGATTTAAAAACATAGTGTTAGGGCTCTAGCACTTGAGTCACACTTCTGCTTCTGATCTTTTTGCTAGTTATTTGGAGATAATGGAGCTTCCGGCCCAGATTAGCTTCGAACTATGATCCTCAGATCTCACTGTCCTACATAGCTAAGATTACAGGCATGAACCACTGACACCAAGTTCAAGATTACTTTGTTAAACACTGATCTGAATATATTGCCATGTCTCCTTTTGTTAATTAAGAAGACTTTGAATGGCAACACAAATGCTTCAAACATTCTCCATCACAATATTCCTGCTTTGATTCAAAGCACTTTGGCCATAAAAAAATTTAACAGCCAGGTGCCAGTGGATCATGCCAGTGATCCTAGATTCTCAGAAGGCTAAAATCTTGAAGCTAGCTCAGGCAGTAACGTCTATAAGATTCTTACCTCTAATCAACCAGCAAAAAAGCTAGATGTACAGCTGTGGTTCAAGTGGGAGAGTGCCAGTCTTGAGAAAAAAAGAAACAAACTCAGCTATAGTGTCCACATCCTGAATTCAAGCCCCAGAACCAGCATAAATAAATAAATACCAAAACATTAGAAAGGTAAGATAATCTAACTTGAGATATTAATTATTGGACATCACTTCTTTTATTATATAATAAAATAATTTTCTGTTATTATAATGGGATTACATAAAGTATGAAGATATCCTAACTTATAGAAACCTAAATTATAAAATTGATATAAAATCTTTTGACAGATTAATACCAGATATATGTTTGGCTTTCTGCACAAAACCTCTGGCAGCTTCTACTGTGTCTAAGCCAAGCCTTTTCACTATTTTCAACACATATGCATCCACCATGACAAACAACAATGAAGTTAAAGACAAAATTTGTGCCGACCTTGATAAACACTCATTGTAACAACCGCAGCCTCTTACAAATTGATTGCTGTGGGAAGCTTCAATGCACATGGCTGCAATGATTTTGAAATCTAGAGGTGTGTTATTAGCTGCCACTGCACTGACAAACATAATAGCAATGTACTGATTCTCTTCCCTGACTTTTCCAGAGAGTAGATAGTGATTGTCAGAATGGTATTTCTGTTGGTAGAACAATTTATTTTAATCTTGGAAGCATTTGATAAAAGCAAAAAAGAATTTTATTTACTACATTGCTTTTTCAACAAGCACTGAAGGACTCACATAAACATATACACATCTGTTGGGGGGGAAATAACAGCTATTGTCAGAGATAGGCAATCAACAGTGATGAGAGTGAAAGTATTATTGGAAAATTGACCTAGGAGTTGAAGAAATTGGATTCTAAAACTGGATGAACTATTATCAAACTCTACTGATATGGAACCATTCCATTTTTAGTCCAAACTGCACCTCTGTTTTCCTCCTGAAACACAAAATGTTTCAATCAATCTCTACCTCAATTGTACTTTACATTTCACATTTTATAAATTTCAAGAAAAGCCTGAAAAAATCTTATCTGTTCCCTATGCATTGAGTCCCATGCTATTTCTCTCCTATTTGAAAATAAATAAATAAACATGAAAGGAGAAGCAATCCAAGAATTTGTATGGAACAATAAAAGGCCCTGAATAACAAAAACAATCCTTAGCAGAAAGAACAGTGCTGGAGGAATATCAATACCAAACTTCAAACTCCATTACAAATCTATAGTAATAAAAACAACAACTTGGTATTGGCACAAGAACAGCCCTGAGGACCAAAGACCCAGAAATGAATCCACAGACCTACGGCCACTTAATATATGATAAAGGAGCTAAAAAAAAAATAGTTTGGAATAAAGACAGCCTCTTCAACAAATGGTGCTGGCAAAATTGGTTAAACATCTGTAACAAACTAAAGCTAGATCCTGAGAGATTACCCTGCACCAGAGTCAATTCCAAATGGATCAAGGACACTGAAGTAAAAGCAGATAGCCTGCAAATATTTCAGGAAGGAATAGGAGAAACACAGGTGCTCCTTGGCACAGGACAAAACTTTCCTAATAAAGGCCAAGAAACACAACAAATCAAGGAAATGTTAGACAAATGGGATTGTATGAAACTGCAGAGCTTCTTCAGGGCAAAGGACATAGTTTACAAGATAAACCAAAAGCACTCAGCTTGGAAGAAGGTCTTCACAGGCCATACAACAGACAAGGGCCTCATATCTAAAGTATACATAGAACTAAAAACATTAAACTCCCCCAAAACAAATCCTCAAAGAAACAACTGCCCCCTTAATAAATGGGCTAAAGACTTAAAGAGAGACTTCTCTGAAGAGGAAATGAGAATGGCCAAGAGGCACATGAAGGAGTGTTCAAAATCACTGGCCATAAAATAAATGCAAATCAAAACAACATTTAGATTCCACCTTACCCCAGTAAGAATGTCCATTATCTAGAAAACTAGGAACCACAGGGAAGAGGTTGGAGATCAAGCAGAGCCTTATTAGCAGCACCCTTGGAGAAAACAGCACGGCTCACTTTCATTTTGAGGGCTAGCATCAGTACCTCTATTTATTTCCCCGTGCAACACACCCCAGGGATGCTGGCATGGAAATCAGCCCTTTACCTGATCCCAAACCACTCCAGGCCTTCCACAGGTACACTAGCTCTTCACAAAATCTTACCCCATAGATGAGGCCCTTATGAAAGGATAACTTGTCTAAGCCTCTGGATTAGGAAGCAGGTGTGTCTGCAAAGTTTCCTATAATACCACAAGCAGAACCGGCAATGTCTCTAAATAGATTCCACAGTTCTTATCTGTTACTTAAAGGTAACTGAGAACTTGCTCTGCCTGGAGTAAGTGCTTCCATCTCAGAGCAGTGAGGATCTGTTAAATGACTTTAAAAACAATTTCATGGCAACACCACAAGCTGTCCAGCTGGAGCCAATACCTCTTCTTCTTTCTTTCTTTCTTTCTTTCTTTCTTTCTTTCTTTCTTTCTTTCTTTCTTTCTTTCTTCTTTTTTTTTTCTGGACATTTAGCTGATACCATTTTCCCACCTCCGTTGTTGGTATGTGTGGCCTCATGACTGAGTCTTAGCCAATGGGATTTGAAAAGGATGATAACAGCCTATAGTGTAGAAGAATGGTTGGCCTTCCAGAACATTCTTTCTTCTCCCAGAAGCTCACACAGAATATGACAAGGGTGTAGCAGAATGTGGCTGCACAAAACAAGAATCATGAGACAGAATGGAAACAAAATTTCCCCCAAAACCAAAACCAGTAACAGCTACTATAGATGGTGTTGCAAATATGAATAAACTCCTATCATGTTGAACCAGTATGCATGGATAATCTGTCTAATAAAAACTATAGGTAGCCATTGTTTTGAATCCTAAGCTCCAACCCTAGATCCAACAGACCAGGCTAAAATATCAGAGTCACTCACACTAAAGTTCCATCACTGGGCTGAAATGAAACAGTGTTTTGGATCTGTGAGAAATCAGGATTAAAGAAACAGCAGCTGGGCTGGGAATGTGGCTTAGCAATAGAGTGCTTGCCTAGCATGCATGAAGACCTGGTTCGATTCCTCAGCACTGCATAAACAGAAAAGGCCAGAAATGGTGCTGTGGCTCAAGAGGTAGAGTGCTAGCCTTGAGCAAAAAGAAGCCAGGGACAGTGCTCAGGCCCTGAGTCCAAGCCCCAGGACTGGGGAAAAAAGAAAGAAATAGCAGTGAAGTTTCCCAGAGGCCAGCTTCTGTTAACATGATCATGAAGCTCTGTCTGTACTGATCCCTATACCACATGGAAGTCACCTGGAATAATCTGGAGTGAACTATTTTCCTGCCATTCTGCTTCACTGTCTCTATCTGTCCAGGAATAACACTTTGGAATGAGTACTCTTGGTCTCCACCTTTCCTTTCTTCAAAACCACTTTTCTATCTACAAAAGCAACCTTTTGGTGGGTCTCATGGAATGAAGTATTGTCTGATTCTAGCATTGGGGCGGGGACAGGGGGAAAGCCAATTAAGATCTTAAAAGTTTAGACTACACTGCTATAATTGTGTCATCTGACACAAAGCATAATCTAATCTACATGAACACAGCGTGTGAGTGGCGCCTAACACTTCAAACACAGTTTTTGAAATACTTTTTGTATTACTGTTTTTCAAAATGCCCTACACAACCTACTATTCCCAAAATTTCCCTCCCCCAACAAAAAAGAAAAGTAATAACATGCTGGTGGGGATGTGTACAAAAAGGAACCCTACTACAGTGTTGGTGGGAGTGTAAACTTGTTCAACCACTTTGGAAAGCAGTATGGAGGTTCCACAAAAGGCTCAACATAGAGTTCCCTATGACCCAGTGACCCCACTTTTGGGCATTTACCTAAAGGATCACAAGCAAGAGCACACTGAATCTACCGGCACAACCATGTTCATCACAGCACAATTTACCATAGCTAAAATATGGAACCAACCCAGATGCCTCTCAGTAGATGAATGGATCAAGAAAGTGGTATATATACACAATGGGATTCTATGCTTCTATCAGAAAGAATGACATTGCCTCACTATTAAGGAAATGAAAGACTTGGAAAAAAAATCATACTAAGTGAAGTGATCCCGACCCAAAGAAACATAGAAACATAGATGCTATGGCTTCCCTCAATGGTAATAATTAGTATATATCTACAAAAGTCTTAGCAGAGGATCACCATAGCTCAATAGCTATGGACATGTGATCACATAAGATGATGCTAAGTGAAATGAATTCCAAGGGGCTGGAAAAATGGCCTAGTGATAAAATGCTTGCTTCATATACATGAAATCAACTCCAAGTTATGAAAATAAGTGGGTTATTATTCCTGTTATTTTCAATGTACTATGTGTAATTATGCCTTTTGCTTTTGTTTTTTTTTTCCCCCTATGGTTTTATCCCTATTGTCACTGTATCTGATTTGGTACCCTAGGTATTGTATACATTTATTTGAATCAGGGAAGGGAACATCGAAATTGTGAGACAATTGTTAAAAGTGAGCCAATGCAACAGCAATATTTACAAGACAAAATGCTGTCAAAAAACTGTACAACTTGGGGGGGGGCGGGTTGGGGAGGGGAGGACAAAGGAGAAAAATGAGTAAGGAGATAACAGGTATGACAAGAAATGTACTCACTGCCTTACGTATGAAACTGTAACCCCTCTGTACGTACATCCCCTTGATAATTAAAATAAAGATTAAAAAATCATATGAAGAAGGAAAATTGAAGAAGATAATGAAAAGAGAAGATACAATGAAAAGAAGATATAACATTATTAACATTTTGGAAAAATATTTAAATAATTGAAGACATTTTTATCATGTCATTAGATTTATGTAAAACTGATTCTATACTGATTTCCTTGCCTGGTGAAAAAGTTAGTAGCTTGGATGTAAACTGTGGCTGCGAACTGTGGCTGTGACTGCGATGAAGGGCTGGAAGGGAAAAGGGTAGTGTTGCAGAGATAGACACCTTTAGAAGGCCTTTGCAATTTGATGTATAAGGGCTACATTTAATTCAGTGAAACAAGATGGAAAATAAATGATTCATTACTGAACCGTTCAGCCATCATCAAACAGTAGCCATTTCACTAATATGTGCTGGATGAATACAGACACAACTCAGGACAAAAGCACATGGATAAGGAATGTAGCAGCTAGGTTCACAGAATCTTGGTAGGAACATATTATGATTATTTTACCAAATACGTCATAACTGTAACTTTCTGCTTTGTTACATTACATTATCTTGAAAATATTAAATCACATAAAATCACAAAACTTAGCAGTACAATTATGAAATTTTTACTTCAATCATGTAGTTTAGCACATAACTTAGGGTAAAGAAAACAGTTATTGCCAAATTCAGAATGGCAAAGAACAGATGAGTCATTGACAAGGAGAGAATTTGTGCAACAAGAATCTAATGAATTCCTCAGATCTCCCAAATAATGACAAGAAGGTAGAGTGTCAAATGAATTCTAGCTAAAATTTTGCTAACACTTAAATACAGTCAGGTATATATAAGAACTTTTAAGAAAATTATTTGAATACCCAAGGAACAGGAGCACTGCAGGATTCCTTATAATAAAATATTAGATGATGTGGAAGTTAAATCATATGTTGAACTGAAATTGACTAAGGTATACTATATTCAGGGGAGAAATCTAATGGTATGGCTCCTATAATCAACAAACTCGCAGTTTAACAAAGTGAATACCAGGAATATGGAACACATATTGTTGGGTGGGAGGTAAGGTAAAGGTGCAAGGAGCAGAGAAATGGAGTAAGAAGGGAGGTTGAAGACCATCATGATAGGGTACAAAAGTGAAAATGAAACTAGGCAATCTTAGAGGATGGGTAGATTGGGAGAAATGGTGGGGAATGATAATAAAAGAAGTAACATTGATTAAGGTACACTGAACTTATAAATTGATGTAGATTTGAAACCTCTTTGTACAATGACTTAAAAGTATTTTAAAACTTTAACTTATAAGAGGTATTTGGCAACAGTTGTACATGCTCTTTATTTTATCAATCTTTATTCCAGAATTTTTAAGCCAGTATTAAATTATATATACAATGTTGCGCAGAAAATACAATTCTTTCAATAAAAGATAGCCCATAACTTTGTTATTTGAGGTCTCAACTGGGTCAGAAGGACTCTTTTAGAGTAAACACAATATTTTTTCTGGTTGAACTCAGTAAGCTAAGAATGCCACTGTCATCAGAGACTTTCCATTTTTTTCCCCTTACTTAAAAAATGTTGTGATTTATTCATGGGCTTTTCTGAGATGATTAATGACAGGTGTGGTGTGGGGGCGGGGGAGCAGGTAATTATAGAGAATGCCTGGAAGTCTTAGATTTGGGGGATGAAAGTAAATGATATGAACATGAAAGTTTTAGTGATGAAGTCAACTTCTGACAGATACAACATGCTCATTATGGAAATTCTGAAACTGAATAAAGATCTGAAAAGTAAGTTTGAAATAGAAGAACATAATTTAATAATTAACCTCTTTGCTATGGAGACTAAAGGCATATCTTGTGTTGAAAGCATTTATGATTGGGAAGGCTAATTATTCATATCCTACAGTTTTATTCAATTTCATGCCTAAACTCCTTGTAATGCCTCATGGACCATGCAATTTTCTCTGGTATTGAGGCTAAGTGAAGGGTTATTTACGTAGTCTCGACATTTGAAATGAACCACTCAGGTCTGAAGTACTTGAGTACTTTTCAGGTATCAAATCTGATCATATGAAAAAGACCTAAACAGCAAGAAGGAACACTTCCAAGCATCTGTTGATTTCCTCCTGGCTAGTAATTTGGTATCATCAAAAGCACAGTTAAGTTGTTAACATTTGAAGGGAAGAGATAATATTTTACTGTATGAAGTAGCATCTAGCATTGAGCTTCACAAAAACATGTTTTTTCTTTTTTCTTTTTAAACAGTCCTGGGGCTTGAACTCAGGGTCTGAGCACTGCCCTTGGCTACTTTTTGCTCAAGGCTAGCACTCTACTACATGAGCTACAGTGTCACTTCAGGACTTCATGTATGTAAGACAAGCACTGTATACCACTAGGTCATATCTCCAGCCCCCAAATATGCTTTTAATTATGGGTATATAGAATAAATAACGGCAAAGTCAGAGTCCTTGACAGCCCATCTGAGCATAGACTTTACAAAATGCATTTTTCATTTCTTTATTGTCAAAGTGATGTACAGAGGGGTTACAGAATTCACTTTTAATGGGTTTTAATTCATTGACTTGGAAATCTCCAAGGCAAATTCTCATCTATTGTTGAGCTAAAATTGTTCAGTATAAAATATTTTGCCCTGGTACACATTAATAAAAACACAGGATGCCAATTTTATTCCTAAAAATAATTGACATTTAGAAACAAAAAAGTAGAGAAATAATACTGTAGTGTTATTCTGTGGGCAAAAATCAGATGATTCCTAGGTGTGAAAATGCTGGCATTAAGTTATATTTCTTCATGGTAAAACTCATCATATAGCTTCTATCCTGTGATTCTACTTTATCAGGCAATTCGATTGCTCTAAGTTTCTAGATAACTGTATGTACGTAACCAGCATCTATTTTATTTTACCATTTGTGTCAACCCCTGAATTTTTGGAAAGTACAGTTTTATAAAATTCCCAAACAAAATCAAGTTTACATCTCTCAGGGAGTTATTCAGAAAAGGTGTGTGTGTGTGTGTGTGTGTGTGTGTGTGTGTGTGTGTGTGTCTTTTAATGAAACCTAGGGTTGAAAACTGGGTAGGGGGTTGTCACTACCAGTAGGTAGTTTAATTCAAACTAAGAAATTATGGTCCTTGGCTGAGAGGTCCCAGCACCAAGTCTATTGCTAGAGATATAGAAGTCCTGGCAGGTATATCCTGGTAACTGAAATTGTGTCTGAAAGGGAGGTGGGAAATAGCCTGAGGTTATTAATGCTTGGAGCAAATATTACTTAAAAGAAAAATTGGAGGAGGGGAAGAATCAAGCTCAAGAGCAAGATAATCTAGAAGACTCGTTCATCCAAACACTAATCAGCAAGGTCAACATTAGGTATGGGAATACCAAAAAGCAAGAGGAAGCACCAGGGTGTGGACACCTGGTTTGGCAGCATTAGTAGAAAGCAGAACCTGTAGGCTCTTAAAGACAATCTAGAGACTATTTGATGGAGGATTTGAGACCACATCATTCTCTGGATTTATTTGTCAAGACTGTCTGATATTTTGAATTCTAGATCACTATTCCCTTGTTATTAGAATTATAGTCACAGAGATACGTTAATTCCCACCTTACATACATACACGAGTTAACTAAGGTATGCAACAAACACACATTATTTAATATATCAGTATATATTATAACATGTGTAAATATATTAATTATATATACAATATACATATATTATTAATTATACACATATGTGCATACACAAAAAAGTTTATCTACCAGAAAGGTAGAACTGTATGAGAACATGTTTTCCCTATAAAATGAGCCATCCAAATATTCTCTGAAAAGTTAACAGTAGAATCCCCATTATTACTGCTCACTGCACATTTGCTAATGTTGGTGATTGCTTTTAGACATATTTCATTTATGGCACTTGTTCATCAGCTCATGGCAATACAAAAAAATAATAGCAAAAATATCATAAAGATAAGTCTGTCCAATTAAAAAGAGACTCTAGAATTTGGGGAATATGTTCATCTTAAGATTTTGTTGCCAAAATGTGCTTTATTTTCTAGAATAGGAAATAGTAGTTATTGCCAAAATAAACTTTACTATATAAAATAAAAAGATATCTCTGTACTGATTTCTTTTTCTTCTTTTTTTTTTTCAGCGCTGACTGGTTTAATAGCAGCAATAAGCGGTTCTTTTACATGGGTCAGAGGGCAGCGGAACGGGAGGGGTACCTGCACCTACATAGGGGCTGGGATTGGATGCCTGAGCTGTCCATCGGGGTGGAGCTTCGAGGGACCTCCCGAAGGGGCAGCCTACATTTACGTCATGGCCCCCAGGACCGCCTCTGGGTTTTATCACCAGTGGCCATCTTGGCTCACATTCGGTCCGAGGCTGGGAAAAGAGGCAGGGCCAACTAGAACAGCCTTGTAATGATGCAAGGCATCCAGGCGGGCATGCCCCACATCTCCCCCTTTTGTTTTTCATTAATAGAGGAGGGCACCAGGCTGGGAGTATGGGCGGAGGTTGTTTCTTCTGGAACTACTTCCTGCCTAAAATGGGAAAGTAGTCAGGGGTCCCTGATTCATCATTTGGCCTGGTACCGTCCAGTTTGGTTGTTAAATGTCCTCATCATTTCCACGAGAATGGTTATCAGGGCCAATGGGTGTCATGGTCTCCTCTGGATACCTCCTGCAGCTTGGGCACATCAAGGAGTCCCTGGGGTCTTCAGGGTCCAGGTCTGCGCTGGGCACAACAGTGTAGTAAGAGGATGGCCTTGAACTGCAAGTTCCCAGGTGGCGACCTCGGTGAGGGATGTTATCCTGTTAAAAGAGACTTTTGAAAAGGTCAGGCAGAAGGCTGTCAAGTTTACAGGACCAGTTAACATGAACAACATGGGAGAACACACTCTTGGCATTAACCAGAAAAGTTCCATTTGGAGCATAAACCCAATTGTGGCCCATTACAAGGAAGGAGGAATAACTGGACTGGGGGCAGGAAGAAAGTGTTTAGGGGTAATGGACTGGTTGGGAGTAACCATTCAGAAGCTATATATATATATATATATATATATATATATATATATATATATATATATATATATATATAATAGCAAGTAACAAGGGCAAGAATGCAATTTCCTGTCCAGATGGAAAATGGACAGGTCTCTGTACTGATTTCTAACACACATACACACACTCTCTCTCTCTCCCTCTCTCTCTCCACATGAAAAGAAAAAACGTCTGTCTTAGGGTACTCAGTGATATCACAGGGACAAGGAAATATTCAAAATTGAATTATTTTATGTGAATTTAGAAATAGTACTATTTTTCAGTACAATCACAAGTCATCTACAAGGCCTGAAAGAATTATTTCAAATGTGTTCCTTCAAATCGAGTGAAATAAATCTCCACCAAACCTCAGATGATGACATAATAAGTACTGGAATCAGTGTTGCATAAAAAATACATTCAATTGGCATATTGTGAATACATTCACAAAGTTATTAATGACTTCTCATTATGATTTTCTGACTTTGCTTTGCTCTACCACTCCTGAGTTATAAGCTCATCAATAACTCATTGGGAAAAAAAAAGTGTATACAGAGTCCATGAAAAAAATGATGCATATCTTGTCAGCTTAGTCAGAAATAGAAAAACACCAAATGTATGCCCTTATAAAATATTTTCTTTTTTTTCAAATTTTTATTATCAAACTGATGTACAGAGAGGTTACAGTTTCATACGTTAGGCATTGGATACATTTCTTGTACTGTTTGTTACCTTGTCCCTCATACTCCTTTCCCTCCTTCCCCTTTCCCTTCCCCCCCCCCCCAGAGGTGTTCAGTTCACTTACACCAAACAGTTTTGCAAGTATTGGTTTTGTAGTTGTTTGTCTTTTTTTACCCTGTGTCTGTCGAATTTGGTATTCCCTTTTAATTTCCTACTTCCAATACCAGTATACACGGTTTCCAATATACTCAGATAAGATGACAGAGATAGTGTAGGTACAACCACAGGAAGGTGATACAAGAACATCATCAATAATAGAAGCTACAGATGGACATAGGACGTTGAAATTAGTTACAACTGTGATATAACAATCATTTCCATAACATGGAGTTCATTTCACTTACCATCATTTTATGTGTTCATAAGGGTATAGGCTATTGGGCCTTGTGATGCTCTGCTATGACTTGCCTAAACCTGTACTAATTATTCCGAATAAGGGAGACCATAGAGTCCATGTTTCTTTGGGTCTGGCTCACTTCACTTAGTATAATTTTTTCCAAGTCCTTCCATTTCCTTACAAATGGGACAATGTCATTCTTTCTGATAGAGGTATAAAATTCCATTGTGTATATGTACCATATTTTCCTGATCCATTCGTCTACTGAGGGGCATCTGGGTTGGTTCCAGATTCTTGCTATGACAAATTGTGCTGCAATGAACATTGTTGTGCTGGTGTCATTACTGTGATTTTGTTTGTGATCTTTTGGATAAATACCCAAAAGTGGGGATGCTGGGTCATAGGGGAGTTCTATATTTAGCCTTCTGAGGAATCTCCATACTGTTTGCGAGAGTGGCTGAACCAGTTTACATTCCCACCAACAATGAAGTAGGGTTCCCTTTTGGCCACATCCCCTCCAACAAATGTTATTGTTGGTTTTCTTGATATAGGACATTCTTACTGGGGTGAGATGTTGTTTTGATTTGCATTTCTTTTATGGCCAGTGATGTAGAGCACTTTTTCATATGTCTCTTGGCCATTCTCATTTCCTCATCAGAGAAGTCTCTTTGTAGGACTTTAGCCCACTTGATGAGGGGGCTATTGGTTCTTTGCGGTTTTGTTTTGGAAGAAGGTAATTTTTTTAGTTCTGCATATATTTTAGAGATGAGGCCTTTGTCCGTTGAATGGCCGGTAAAGATCTTCTCCCAGTCTGTGGGCTTTCTGTTTATCTTGCGAGCTATGTCCTTTGCCATGCAGAAGCTCTGCAGTTTGATGCAGTCCCATTTGTCCAACCTTTCTTTGATTTGTAGCCTTTCTGGGTCTTTGTTAAGGAAGTTCCGTCCTGCGCCAAGGAGCCCAAGTGTTTCTCCTACTCCTTCCTTTAATGTTTTCAGGGTGTCTGTTTTGATTTCAAGGTCTTTAATCCATTTGGAATTGATTTTGGTGCAGGGTGATATATAAGGATCTAATTTTAGTTTGTTGCATGTGTTGAGCCAGTTTTGCCAGCACCACTTGTTAAAGAGGCTATCTTTCTTCCATACTATTGTTTTAGCTCCTTTATCAAAGATTAAGTAGGCGTAGTTCTGTGGGTTCATTTCTCGGTCTTCAATTCTGTTCCATTGGTCTTCAGGCCTGTTCCGGTGCCAATACCAAGCTGTTTTTATTACTATAGCTTTATAATACAGCTTGAAGTTGGGAATTGTAATTCCTCCAGCACTGTTCTTTCTGCTTAGGATTGTTTTTGCTATTCTAGGTCTTTTATTGTTCCATATGGATTTCTGGATTGCTTCCTCTATTTCATTAAAAAATGGTGTTGGGATATTAATGGGTATTGCATTGAATTTGTAGATAGCCTTTGGCAATATTGCCATTTTGATTATATTAATCCTCCCAATGCAGGAGCATGGGAGGTTTTTCCATTTCCTTAGTTCTGACTTAATTTCATTTTTCAAGCTTTTAAATTTCTCATCAAAGAGGTCTTTCACTTCTTTGGTTAAGGTTATTCCTAGGTATTTTATGTTTCTGGGGGCTATTGCAAAAGGAGTTGCTTTTCTGTTTTCAGCCTCGGTCTTCGGGTCATTAGCATAGAGAAAGGCCATTGATTTTTGAAGGTTTATTTTATATCCTGCAACTTTGCCAAATTTTTGGATCAGCTCTAGTAGCTTGGGGGTAGAGTCTATGGGATTCTTTAGGTATAGGATCATGTCATCTGCGAAGAGAGAAAGTTTAACTTCATTTTTTTCCTATTTGGATCCCCTTTATATTTTCTTCTTGCCTTGCTCTGGCTAGGAATTCTAGTACTATGTTGAAGAGCAGGGGAGAGAGTGGACATCTCTGCCTTGTTCCTGATTTTAAAGGGAATGGCTTTAGTTTTTCACCATTTAGAGTTATGCTTGCTGTTGGTTTGTCATTAACTGCCTTGATTATATTCAGGAATGTTCCCTGGAATCCCAGTTTTTCCAGGGCTTTTAGCATAAATGGGTGCTGGATTTTATCAAACGCTTTTTCCGCATCCAGAGATAAAACCATGTGGTTCTTTACCTTGCTCCGGTTGATGTGGTGGATTACATTAATTGACCTGCGTATATTAAACCAACTTTGCATCCCTGGGATGAATCCAGTTTGATCATGGTGTATGATTTTTTTGATGACCTGTTGAAGTTGATTGGCCAGAATTTTGTTGAGAATTTTTGCATCTATGTTCATCAGGGAGATCAGTCTATAGTCCTCTTTCCGTGATGAGTCTCTGCCTGGTTTTGGGATGAGGGTTATACTGGCTTCATAGAATGAGTCTGGTAGTGAATGTTCTCTTTCAATTTCATTGAAGAGTTTGAGAAATATTGGTGTGAGTTCTGTTTTGAAGGCCTTGTAGAATTCTGCAGTGAATCCGTCTGGACCTGGGCTTTTCTTGGATGGGAGATCATTTATTGCTGTTTCTATTTCAATACTGGATATGGGGCTGTTTGGAAGGTTTAAATCTTCATATCTTCATGGTTGAGTTTGGGGGTATCAATTTTTTCTAGGAAATCATCCATTTCTTCCAAGTTCTTGAATTTGTTGGCATAAAGTTTTGCAAAATAGTCCCTTATTATTTTCTGAATTTCGGTTATTTCTGTGGTGATGTTACCTGTTTCATCTCTTATCTTGTTTATTTGAGTGTGCTGCCTTCGTTTTTTGGTCAGGTTTGCCAGGGATCTGTCTATCTTGTTGATTTTTTCAAAGAACCAACTGTTTGTTTTGTTGATTCTTTCAATTTTTTTCGTGTCTAATTGATTTAATTCTGATTTGATTTTAATTATTTGCTCCCATATATTGCCTTATAAAATATTTTCAATTACCAAAGGCAATTAGTAAGTGATATCAGCAGAAAATTTTCAATATAGCTGAGTTCTAAATGTGAAGTAGCAAAGGAAATTAATTAATTTCTCTAGGCATTTCTTTTTCCTGTAGATACAACTCATGCTCAGTGCTTATTATAGTTCGTGACTTTACTAATAGAATTTAAAACAAATAAATTTTTAATTTTTGTCTTCTTATAGTTCTAGAAAATAAAGATATATTCATAAAATAAGAATATTATTTCCAAAGGATATGGAGCCAGAGTAAAAGCATTCCCAGTAGCCAAATATGGAGAAATCTGAGTATGGCAAATACTGAAAATACAATTTAATAACCACAACTCTTAGAATAAAATAAATATCCTTGACTCAGAAAAATGGAAGGAATAATGAAAGAAAGGAAGGAGGAAAGAAATAGAGGGAGGAAGAAAGGAAGGAAGGAAAAAATGAATGAACAAGTGAATGAAAGAGAGAGACAGGGAAAAAAGAAGGGAGGATGGAGGATGAGGAAAGATAGGTGGAATGAGGGGGATGGAATAAGAAACTTCTGTAAAGGAGAATTTTATTAATAAATATACAAAAATCATACAATGGGAAAAGTCATTATTTGAATAAGGCATATTGCCCATTGGTGATTTTTAATTTATGATTTAGAATCTGCAAAAGATATGAAACATAGTAGGTATAAATGACATGAGAAATGAATATATGCATGGATCAAAATGATCACCTAATAAAATACAAATAATAATTACAGAAACAAAACACTACAAAAGAAATTCTTGAAGATACCACCTTCCCCAAGAGATCAAGGTTAGCATTGGCAGTAGTCAGCAGATGCTATAAGTGAACAAGATACAACACCATAAGGACTACATGTCACTTCAGCAATACTAGTCCCACAGATATATAACATAAAAACGTTCACACAATTGTGACTGAGGAGCATTCAACAAACTATTTCCAGGGCTCTTCACATCTAAAATGTTGATAAAGATAAAGATGATTGAAGGAATGTAAAAAAATAGTGTCCACTCAATGAAGACACACACATACAACGTGACGTAGTTTAGATCCTAACCTAGAAATCAGACTTTTATTTTTTAATAATTGATAAACTTTGGCTAAGGTTTATAGATTACTTAACAGTGTTATATTAATAGTAATTTCCTGTTTTTGATAACTATACCATGGCGACATAGGACACTATTTAGAGAAGTTGGCTAAAGTGTGCAGAGAAATTCCTTGTGTATTTCTTAGCTATTGTTACTCAATTGAAATAGAAAACAAAACAATAAAAGAAGCTTATCAAATTTTCCCCAAAGACAATATGGAAGAAAGTTAGTGGAAAATCCCACAGGAACATTGGAAAAGGAGGAGAGTTATGTGTATCTGGATCATGCCAAGTTCAGCCTACTTCTTGCCCTTTCCTCTTTGCTGCCTTGTTCTCAACACAGCTGAGGCCAATTAATTCCCTAAAAATTCCTTGAGGCCATGTCTTCAGAACAAAACCTTATATTAGGCAAGAGGCTGGTAGGAATATAAAGCCAGCACACATGGTTTAACTGTGAAGCCATGGTGCTGCTAATACAGCCCTGATCTTGACCCCCTTTTATGGTCAGAACAATCTGTCAGACTAAAGAATATCTTCAGACCTTTCATTACTATGGTCATACATTTTTCTTGTTTCTGTCACTTATTTCTTAATGTTAGAATTACAAGAAGCCAAATACTTCATCAGCATGCCTGGACAGACCTCATTCTTTTGCTGTCCCCATTACTTCACAACTCTTAGCACAAGTTAACTCCATGTCTGTGTTCCATGTTATTTCTTGTCTATCTTTTAGAATCTATGAATGTTTGCCATCATAAACTTCCTATAGCTACGTGTTGGCCCAACACATGTCTGATGCCAGGAAGACATTTGCTATGTATTACAGAAGTGCTCAGCTCAAGTTCAGTGTTTCCTTCATTGCCAATATTTCAGTGCCATACTTCCTTTTATACACTAACAAGCCATAAGGATCTAGCAATGCACCTACCAAAGACGGCAAAATTCACCACAACTGATAGTATCAGACAGGGAATTAGAGAATGACACCTTCAAACACTGCTTTTAATGACCACACCATGAAAAAAATGATAATTGTTCTCAATTGAATAAAAACTAGAAATTGATACTTCAGCAAGTGAGATCAGCAGCAAAAGGTGATAGTTACTTATACTGTATTCTAATATAGACCTATCTTTTTTTTTTTTTTTTTTTGGCCAGTCCTGGGGCTTGAACTCAGGGCCTGGTCACTGTTCCTGAGCTTCTTTTGCTCACATTTGAGCCACAGTTCCATTTTCAGTCCAGGATGGCTTTGAATACAATTGTCAAATATTAGCCTCCCTGAGTAGCTATAGATTATAGGCATGAGACATTAGCCCCCAGCAAGATCTATTCTTTAATTTTCCCATATGCAAAGTTTTATTCCCTAAGAGAGTATGAATCTGACCTTCTCTGTTCAGGGAAATTGTAACAACTTGAGGGACACAACACAGTTTACTTTGAACTTCTTAGGAATTGTAGACCAAATTGACAGTTTATCCACTGAATCTCAATGTGAATTGACTGTTTCTAATATGGAGAGTATGTAGACTGAAATCTTCATTAAGGATTTGGTGGGGTAATATGTTGTTTACAGGCACTTTACAGCAATTTAGAAACTCATATTTGTTATACTAGTTTTAATTTGGAAAGCAGAAATTTGAGATTTTTCTTATCACTCATGTATTGTGAATGGCAAGAGCATTATTACTTAGTGATTTGGTTTTGTCTAATTTCTAAGCAAAGACATTTTTGTAAAACAAATATACATTTTATTCAGGAATAAAAAGTAAAATTGCCAATAATCATGTAAGTAGATCATACTGCTACACTGCTTTATATAGTGGCCCAGATTGGCCTGTAGTACCTTTAATTTTAAACTAATTAAAATTACAAATTTATTTCCTTAGTATCACAAGTCACACTTCAAATACTCATGTGGCTAGTGGCTATATACAGTCAGAAAATTTCTATCATTGAAAAATTTCTCTTGGACATTTTGTAAAGTAGAAAGAACTCTGGAGATTGGATGACAGTCATATGCATGGAAAATCTAAGTGATGACACAATGAAATGGTTAACTTTCAAGAGGATTTGGCATGCACCAGGAGGCAAGACAGGTTATGGAATGTTAAATGCACATTTCTCTTTCATAAAAATACCCATGAAGTTGTGAAATGAATTATGTTAGGTTTCTATATAATGATACCTTACTGTGAAATTACGTTTTCTGACATGATACAAGTCAAAGAATAGTTCTTGGCAGAAGTTTTAAACATCCAATCACAATTTTCTCCTGACTTATTAGCAGCCTACAGTAGCTTGAAAATCAGAGATGCCTATCTTAACAAAAATCATGGTGTAACAAAATGTTTCATTTAGAAAAATATATCTGCATCCTTTTCCATACAAACAAGTGTAGGTCAATTTTCAAATCTTTTCAAGTGTCAAATCCTACAAATGATTGAATTAAATCATATTAAAATGTAAGAATTTTAAGAGTAATGATATCTATTTAGATGATCTCAATTTGTAGACAATTTGTTTTACACTTAAACTGTTTACACTTAAACTTAAATTTGTTTCACTTAAACTGTTAAACATATTTAGAAGTAGTTAAAATAGATGTAAATCTAAGAATTAAAAATATATACACATACTAAGATTACACTGGGGAAAAATCATTTAGGTAGTTTCTTACCATTTCTCAAGTAATTTTAGGGTTTGCAAAACAAATTTGCCAAACAACCTTGGGGGCTTAGAAACAGAGACAAGCAACACATGGAAATGTCTGCTGAGGGAAGGAGACAAGGACAAAAACTTGGTGTGTTTAATACAGTTTGGTCTGCTCAGTGATACAGGTTGACCATTTGCAAAATTTGATTGAGAAGTCTTATAGTTCATGATATTTTGACTAGTTAGGAAATTATGCTAAGGATTGGCCAGTTAGGCTTAATATTTCATGTCTCAATTTTACATACACAGTTGTTAGAGGAAAATGATAATACAAATTCTCATGTGCCTTGGTCTATCTATCTACATATCTATCTATCATCTTTATCTATCTACCTATTTATCTATCTATCTATATATTTATCTACCTATCTGTCATGTATTTTTGTTGTTGCAGTTCTGGAGATCAAAACCAAACACTTGGGCATTAGAGGAATTTTGGGATTTATTAATGATTATTTATTGTCAGAATAATTGGACATTCAAATGCAGACTGCTTGTTGATGAAAGAGGAAAAAAGTTAGATAAGGGATGCAGAAATAAATAAGAAGCACACAGCACAGAGACCAACCTGAAATTTAGGCTTGGTAGTTACCTACTCATAGTGTTATTTATTACCCATATAAGTGATTGCATCTAAAAAGAAGGTTGAAAGGACTAATACTAAGTACTTGGGTGAGAACTACACTTAAGGGAAGGGGGGAATGGAAAGAAAGAAGAAAGAGAGGGATGGAGGAAGGGATATATATATATCCAATGTTTAAAGAAGAATATGTTTTATTGTTGGGTGATGGTGGCTCACATCTACAATCTTAGCTACTCAAGAAGCTGAGACTTGGAGCGCTTACAAAGCGCTAATAAGCATAATAAATCACAGAGCTAGGTTTGAAATTAGTGGGTAGAAGAAAAAGTACAGTGGAATAAGGAAGAGGGTTAGGAAGGTAGGCTGTATAGGAGACACAGTCCACAGGAGGCCTATGAGGAAGGCAACTGGAGCCAAGCTTTTGAAGGAGGATAAACTGCAAGGACATCAATCAAGAGTGTTTTTTGGGAAGACAGATCCAAAAAAAATAAACAAAGGCTTTGTGAAAGGATGAAGAAGGCATTGTAGCAGAAGCGGAAAGCAAGGAGATCCTGGAAAGAGGACAGAAGTCAGGCAGGTATGGAGCAGAGCCATGACAGGAGTCTGAAGATGATAAGTTGGGTTTTGATCATAAAAGTAAAGAAACTTAGGATTCAAGAGCCCCTTCTTTCCCATGTCCTGCTCAAACTCTTGAAAGTTGAGTCAATTATATTAAAATTAGGTTTAATGAACAGATTTATGTATGGACCAGTCACTTCTGCATGTAAAAGTGCCATCAGACCTAAGAGAATCTTCTTCCATAACAAAATGAAGACATCAAGTTTAAGAAACTAAGTGACTTTTTCAGAGAATATTTGAAATCTGAGTAAAGTTGGCCACAAGTGTATATAATAATACTTGAGTTTCTATTATATAGTTAGAATTTCAACATTTGTGGGTTCTGAATTTGCTAGTCTGCCCTTACTAACTAAATGAGAGCCCAAAATTTATATGTGCAACACATTACATTTCTCTCTCTTTTTTCTTTTTTTTTTTTTTTGCCAGTCCTGGGCCTTGGACTCAGGTCCTGAGCACTGTCCCTGGCTTCTTTTTGCTCAAGGCTAGCACTCTGCCACTTGAATCACAGTGCCACTCCTGACCATTTTCTATATATGTGGTGCTGGGGAAGTGAACCCAAGGCTTCATGTATTGAGGCAAGCACTCTTGCCACTAGGCCGTATTCCCAGCCCCCACATTACATTTCTTGTGCACAAATGTGCACAGATGAAAAACTGACTTATTTGAAGTATTTTTCTGAGTTGCTTTGTTGTAATAGTTCTTATACTATATCTATCCTTATCTCTATCCAGCATAATTTCTTCTGCATTTTTTCTTCATTTTATCAATTTTGCTATTCAAAATGAGTCCTAAGTGTAGTGTTGCATGCTACATAGTATTTTTTAAGTTTAAAATGGCTAAGATGTTTCTTAAGAGGAAAAGATGTATCCTTGACCATGAGTTCAGTGCTCATGAATCAATGGTATGTTTAAAATAAAATGTTCTTAAATAGAAACAAATGTATGTATTACTCAGAATGTGTGACTAGAGGCACATAGGAACTTAATCTCTTTTTTTTTTCCTTGTAGAAGCCATTGTTCAGTATTTGCTTAATTATTTGTTATCAGTGACCTTAACAAACTCAACTGCTACACATAAACAAGGATCAATTGTATTTCATGTGTGGGTTGATACACATTCTTCTTCATTTGATTATGAATACCTGGTTTACAAAAAGAGAGAGATGGTATCTCATTTTATATCCTTGGCATACAATTGATGTTATTCTGGGAGCATGATTGCTGTTCAGTCAGTGAATGAGAACATTAAAGAAGAAAAACAGTAAAAATATTAAGCTTCCTAATTCAGCTGAAGGCCCATCCTACAAATATATCTTTTCCAGAAAAAATTCTCACTTACCAGTTTTAGAAGTCAGAAGCCACAAACTGTGCTCTGAACTACACCATCAACCAAACAGAAATGAAATCATGCTCTGTACCTACAGAGAGCCAACTATGCGAGTGCATAGCCAGATGTTAGGGACAGAGAAAAGGACATGGGTCAGGTAGACAGAAGTGGCCTATAGAAGATTGAAGATATACTTTAGTTTGAAGATACAAACCTTCTCTTCTCTAAAAGGGGAAAGTGATATTTAAAGAATTTAAAGGTCTAGCAGTAGAGCTACATTTTATTCAAAATTTTCCTTATTTTCTCCAGCTCCCATTGCTTACTCCTTTCAGGTTTTCCTCTCTAACCTGCCTCAGTGGCTGCACAGGTCATGTTTCAAGGTTGTCCATCGTACTTCTTTCTAAAATCAAAGGTCCTTTTTTGAACTTCAGTTTTAAACAGCATTTCAATTTCTAAATTCTAGATTAATTGAAAGAGAATCCTCTGAGTATGAAATTAATTTAAATCTTCATATGCAAATATGAATGCATTAAACTTATTGAAATATATTTTAATATTAATTTGTCTTCTCTTTGACTTCTTCAACTTCTTCAGTATTTGTGACTAGAATTGTATGTTATATCTTGCCCTAATTAGGGTGTGATTTAATGAAGAAATTCTTGGAGGGTAGGTCTTAGGTCTGTTCCTTATTTTTACATTCCGCAGTACAAATGATGACTATGCAGCCACTTCATTATGAGTCAGCTTTGTAGATATTATCTATGTGAGCCTAGAAGTTATTTAAGCTCTACACAGAGTATATGGCAAAACCTAACATCAAACTAGGACAATTATATGAGACATTGTGTGGATGGTAGATATTGTTATTAATTGCTCTAACCAAGCAAGCATATGTCCAGACCACCTAATGTGATTCAAGAACATATACTCTAATAATAGTTCCTAATATTAAATCAGAAAATACACAGAAAATACTTAAAACTATAGGTGCTTTAGACATGCTAGTATAAGCCTTGAACTGTTTTATTCCTTAGTACATGTTATGCTATTGAAACAATTAGGTCATGAAGGACAGAGTGATTGTTATTCTACTTTTACATTTTTTCTTGATAATACATACTAAAGTTAATTTCATCTCACTATGAGAACCTTTCCACAGCCTGGATACAGCAAATAATGTTATTTTGTTCTGTTAGTGGTGGGGCTTAGGCTTAGAGCCGGGGAGCTGACCATGAGCTCTGTTGTTCACAGGTAGTGCTCTACCACTTTGAGCCACAACTCCTCTTCCAGTTTTCTGATTAATTGCAGATAAGAGTCTCATAGACTTTCCTACCAGGCCAGGTTTTGAGCTATGATCTTCAATCTCAGCCTCCTGAGGAGCTAGGATTACAGGTGGAAGCCACCAGTGCCCAGAAGTCATTAAATTTTTTAATGCATCAAAACATTATTTGCATAGTTCTATTCACAGAAATTATTTCAAAAATCTACTTAATTTTTTTTGAGTGAACTCTGGTGAATTAGGTAAATCAGGCTCTGTCTCTCATTTTAAAAGCAGAACCATTTGCAAGCATTTAATTTCTTCTCCTTAGTTTCCAGCTCTTGTATTTATGTGGTCCACCAGTGCATCCTGAAAAAAGTTAATTCAACTACTTCAGGAGCCTCAAATGTCCTCTAATAACAATAAAATGTTGAGCATAGTAAAAAGATTGCATGGAAATTGTTAGGACTAATTTGGCATTCTATTGAAGCAGTTGTTGGTACATATTTAGTATCATCTTTGAATGGTTATTTTCTATAGAAATAAAAATAACTACTAGCTTGAGATGCTTATAATCATAAAATAAAAACTAAAAGTTTCTTTAGGATATTTAGGTCTTAACTATAGTGCATATACCAAACATTTCCACCTGAAATAATAATTTGTTTTTTATTGTTATTGTATTATAACTTTCTAACACAGCACTTGACATAGTCTAGTAGCTAATATTTGCTAAACTGAATGGACAAATGAATCTATGAACATAGACACAGAAGGGAAGATAAATATACTGAAGCATATCGTGCAGATATTAAAAAAATAGAAATACCAGACATTAAAATCTACTTGTTTTGAATTGCATTTCTTTTATGGCCAGTGATGTAGAGCACTTTTTCATATGTCTCTTGGCCATTCTCATTTCCTCATCAGAGAAGTCTCTTTGTAGGACTTTAGCCCACTTGATGAGGGGGCTATTGGTTCTTTGCGGTTTTGTTTTAGAGGAAGGTAATTTTTTTAGTTCTGCATATATTTTAGAGATGAGGCCTTTGTCCGTTGAATGGCCGGTAAAGATCTTCTCCCAGTCTGTGGGCTTTCTGTTTATCTTGCGAGCTATGTCCTTTGCCATGCAGAAGCTCTGCAGTTTGATGCAGTCCCATTTGTCCAACCTTTCTTTGATTTGTAGCCTTTCAGGGTCTTTGTTAAGGAAGTTCCGTCCTGCGCCAAGGAGCCCAAGTGTTTCTCCTACTCCTTCCTTTAGTGTTTTCAGGGTGTCTGTTTTGATTTCAAGGTCTTTAATCCATTTGGAATTGATTTTGGTGCAGGATGATATATAAGGATCTAGTTTTAGTTTGTTGCATGTGTTGAGCCAGTTTTTCCAGCACAATTTGTTAAAGAGGCTATCTTTCTTCCAAACTATTGTTTTAGCCCCTTTATCAAAGATTAAGTAGGCATAGTTCTGTGGGTTCATTCCCGGGTCTTCAATTCTGTTCCATTGGTCTTCAGGCCTGTTCCGGTGCCAATACCAAGCTGTTTTTATTACTATAGCTTTATAATACAGCTTGAAGATGGGTATTGTAATTCCTCCAGCACTGTTCTTTCTGCTTAGGATTGTTTTTGCTATTCTAGGTCTTTTATTGTTCCATATGAATTTCTGGATTGCTTCCTCTATTTCATCAAAAAATGGTGTTGGGATATTAATGGGTATTGCATTGAATTTGTAGATAGACTTTGGCAATATTGCCATTTTGATTATATTAATCCTCCCAATCCAGGAGCATGGGAGGTTTTTCCATTTCCTTAGTTCTGACTTAATTTTGTTTCACCCCAGTAAGAATGTCATATATCAAGAAAACGAACAGTAACAATTGTTGGAGGGGATGTGGCCAAAAGGGAACCCTACTTCATTGTTGGTTGGAATGTAAACTGGTTCAGCCACTCTGGCAAGCAGTATGGAGATTCCTCAGAAGGCTAAATGTAGAACTCCCCTATGACCCAGCATCCCCACTTTTGGGTATCTATCCAAAAAACCACAAACAAAATCACAGTAAAGCCACCAGCACAACAATGTTCATTGCAGCGCAATTTGTCATAGCAAGAATCTGGAACCAACCCAGATGCCCCTCAGTAGATAAATGGATCAGGAAAATGTGGTACATATACACAATGGAATTTTATGCCTCTATCAGAAAGAATGACATTGCCCCATTTGTAAGGAAATGGAAGGACTTGGAAAAAATTATACTAAGTGAAGTGAGCCAGACCCAAATAAACATGGACTCTATGGTCTCCCTTATTGGGAATAATTAGCACAGGTTTAGGCAAGTCACAGCAGAGAATCACAAGAGCCCAATAGCTATACCCTTATGAACACATAAGATGATGCTAAGTGAAATGAACTCCATGTTATGGAAATGATTGTTATATCACAGTTGTAACTACTTTCAACGTCCCATTGTATCTGTAGCTTCTACTATTGATGATGTTCTTGTATCACCTTCCTGTGATTGTATCTACACTATCTCTGTAATCTTATCTGAGTATATTGGAAACCGTGTATACTGCTATTAGAACTAGGAAGTTGAAAGGGAATACCAAAATTGAGAGACACAGGGTAAAAAAGAGAAACAACTACAAAAGCAATACTTGCAAAACTGTTTGGTGTAAATGAACTGAACACCTAAGGGGGGGGAAAAGGGTAAGGGGGAGGGGGGGTATGAGGGACAAGGTAACAAACAGTACAAGAAATGTATCCAATGCCTAATGTATGAAACTGTAACCTCTCTGTACATCAGTTTGATAATAAAATTTTTTTTAAAAAATCTACTTGTTACCAAATAAATATGTATTGAACCCCAATCTTGCTAAATATTAAAAATTATGGAGATGTAGTCAATGCTTATTTTAAAAACAGAAAAAATATTGTACATTAGATAAAACTACAGTAATTTGAATACATAATAAAATAATGAAACATGATAAAGTTTTCCTAAAAATGCAAAGGCAGCTAGAAAAAGTCAAGATTTAGAGCTTTATATTGCTAATTGAAAGTGAAAAATCACATTATCAGAGTTGTGATTGATTAAGACATTCAATAATTAAAAGGCATTCAAAATCTCTTTTCTGTGTCAGCAAATTGGATATAGCAGAAAATATTCCTTTCTTAAAGATAAGAACTTGGTAATTTATTCTGAAGCCTTTTAAGAGGTTAATTAAATATGGTTAATGAATTACATATAAACAATATTTAAATATCACTAAAAAGAATAAAAGTAGACAGGCAAATTTTGAAGTGGTTACTTTTGGTAGAGAAATATTCTTAACACTCAAATAATAGATATATTTGTGGAAGTGATTCTTAAAGGTGACTTACTAGATGGAGTCCTAGTCAATTCAGAAATGAGTCTCTTATGCACTAGCAGGCCAGACCTGGGATTTGAACTCAGGGCATGGGCCCTGGCCCTAAATTTTATTTTTGTGTTTTCTTTTGCTCAAGGCTATTACTCTAATACTTAAGCCACAGCGACAGTTCTCTGACATTTTAGTGGTTAAATTGCAGATAAAAGATTCATGGATTTTCCAGCCCAGAATGGCTTCAAACCAAGATCCTCAGATCTCAACCTCCTGAGCAGCTAGCTGATAGGCATGAGCTACCAGTGCCTGGCTGAAAGTTCTATTTTATTGCTTCTTTCAGTCCAGTCCAGAGTCTTTTTTTATTTTCAAGAATTTTCATAAATGTAATTTTACCAATAATTTTCATTTGGAAATTCATCTGAAAGATTTGCTGAAGTCAGATTTCTAGGTCCCATCTCAGTTTCAGAATATAGTAAACTGAGGTTGGAATTCTAAAATGTATGCTCTGAAAATTTCCAAATATTACTGATGCCTTTGGTTTGGGTGCTGGTGTTAGGATGTGAGAAGCATGACGCATAATGTGTATCACTTGTTCACATTTAGATTTTTAGTGTTCTTGAATTCCTTCCAACCAAATATCTTATTAATGTCCTAATTTTAATATTGTATCTAAGCCCCATTAGCCAAAGGTTAGCATTCCTTTCTTCTTAAAAATTATCCCTTATCTCTTATGTTATTTCCTCTTACAGCTTTTTTGAGATAGCCAGTGTTCCCTACACCATGAATAAAATTGTAGTTATATATCAAAGTTTGTATTATATATTTACTTAACTACTTGCTTCCAACCTTCTTCAAAAAAATATTGAGACAGATATTCTTCCTCATATGTAGGGGTTCACTCAGACTCCAATGGATGCTTCAAGCCAATAGCTCCAAACACTATATATCCAATATTTTTTTTTGTTTGAAGCCATTAATAACTAAAAGAGTGTTACTCAAAGGCAATCCTTGAAATACCAGTTATCAACAGAGATAACTGCTAATAGACTAATGAGCAGATAGGATATATAAAGCATAAGTACATCAGACAAAGGGATGATTAATATCCTGGGCAGGATAAAGTGGGTCAGCACACAATTTGATCATATTAATCAAAAGACTGTACATTCTAGCACTTACTGATTGTTTATTTCTGGAAGTTTTAGTTTAACCTTGTTGAGGTACACCTCACCATGAGTAACTGAAACCATGAAAAGCAAAACCACAGAAAAGGGGAACTACTGTTGTTCAGAGCAAAGCTTTTTAAACCACAGGGTCATTGAAATGAGACATGATTTCCTCAGTCCCAGCTTTTGGACTGAATCATCTTGGTTCTATTTACCTTATTACTACTCAAGAAACCATAGTGACCAAGAAAAGACTCATGATGATGAGGGTGAGATGACCCTAGACTCTGTTCTCATTTCTAACACATTTCAAACTCATCCTCTGTTGAGTGCCTTATTTACTATATTACACTCTGCAAGGAAGTCACCTTAATGCCTCCATCTATCTACCATACTACAGTTGCAGTGTATTTACTGTCAACAGAGAAACAAATCTATATTTATCCGGATGTGGAAGATGCTGAATTTACCGACAATTGACAAATTAGTCTGGGATAAGAATGCATATAGAAATAGCCTACAGTGTGCCATTATGTTGTGACATAAATATATGGTCTCTTCCCTCAATTTATGCCAGAAGCGAAGGAGCAATGTTTCTGTAACATGAGTAATTTCTCATCTACATTAGTCTGCTTTTATTTTATTTTTTCCCACTTACCTCTTTAAGTTCTTTACTCTGGTAAGATAAAATCACACTAACTAAAATGAAAATATCAGTAATTAGTAAAATCTTCAAGTGCTTCATATCAAATTAATTACTTAATAGAAATGGGTCTGTATATATACAGAAATGCACATAAATATATAGCTTTGTAGCAGCAATATAGTGTATATATTATAAGACTGATGAAGATTTTTCACTTAGTTGTTCCAAAAATTAAATCATTTTCATTGAAGCAATATAGTCTAGAAATGAAGGTTAGTTGGATTTTGTTACTCCATGATACTTTATAAATTACTCTATTATACCTTCCATTTCTTTACCTACAAATTGTATAAGAACTACAAAGCCTTAGTGTGCTCTATAGAATTTATTATACATCTATATAATGTAAATTCAAATTATAACACAAACACAAAACATTGTACCTACAACACTGTAAATACTGAATATTACTGTGTTATTAACAGAGTGAGTATGAATTATTTAGTACTATTAGTCTAATAATAAAATTTTATGGTCTTACTCAGTACTCTTTGCCCATCTTTCTGCACTGCCATCTCAATATAATATTGAATAATCTTTAGTTTTCTTTTCTTTTTTTTTTTCTTGCCAGTTGTGGAGCTTGAACTCAAGGCCAGAGGACTGTCCCTGGCTTATTTTTGCTCAAGGATAGTACTCTACCATTTGAGCCATAGCACCATTTCTGTCCTTTTCCATATATGTGGTGCTGAGGAATTGAACCCAGGGCTTCATGTATACGAGGCAAGTACTCTACCACTAGGCCATATTCCCAGCCCCTAGTTTTCTTTTCTTAAAGAACATTTAATCACTTCATGAAATATAAAACTATGTTCAAACATTTTTTAGATATTTCTAGAACTTTAATCAACACATATGTAAATTTAGTTACATTCCCAATTCCTACTGAGGCCAGGGTGAAATAACTATCCTTCTCCTCTCTTCAGTTGTCCAGCTCTATATAGCCTTACTTTCCATCAACTATATCACCAATAAAGATAAAAGGATACAAAAAGCATTTTACTCCTTGAGCCAAAGTACCGCTTCCAGTTTTGGAGTGGTTCATTGGAGATATGAGCCTCACAAGGACTTTTCTGCTTAGGTTGGAGATCTATCCTCAGATCTGTCCTTGAGATCTATCCTCAGATCTCAACCTCTTGAGTAGGTAGGACTACAGGCTTGATCCACTGCACACAGCAGAAATAAACACTTTTTTTTTTAACATACTGACGTATGTCAAAGTTATACACTGTTGAAATTGTAAATTACAGCTGCCACTATGTAAATCCTTATGGAGGTTCACAAAACAAACTAAAAATAGAATTACCATATGACCTAGTCAAACCATTTTTAAATATACAAAATTGGCAAAAAGTAGAGATCCTTGTGCACTCACGTTTATTCTGTCACTATTAATTATAGCCAAACTATTAAATCAACACACATATATACATATAAATGTACACATACATATCAATCTGTGTGTATGTTTGCATACATATAAATAGCCACTGTCAAAGTAGATTAGGCAATCTTTTCCAACTTCTATAGGGATTTGTCTTCAATTATCTTGAATTACATTTCTCCTGAAGTTGGAACACTGATTTAACCTATCTGAACTCAAGAATACGGAATTGCAACTTTAAGACTCCCCAGAAAGTTTATCTGTGGAGAAAAGCAATTATGTACCTATGTATACATATATATGCATATATGTATATGTACATACACGTGTATATATGTATATATATGTATATACATATATGTGTATACACATGCATATACCTATTTATATGTGTGCATAGATTGATCAATCTATATATAAAACCATTTTCCTGTGAAAAGCATTTCATTTATTTTTTAAAATTTGTACATGATTGCATTGATATTTTCAAGTTTTCTTATCTTCAGTAAGTATGCTTAGCACTGAGGTTTAGAGCTTCTTCTTGGAAAATACTCAGCTCCAGAAATAAATAGAATAAATAGTAACTAAATATATAACCAGAGGCTGAAAATCATATAACTTCAGTAAGTAAATAAGTACAAATAAAAAATAAGGAGTCCACAGTATGATATCTGTTACATGTATTTACAAATCCAACTAAGAGAGCTCCCAATATCTAAATCTAGAAAATTATCAACAAAATAAATTCATTAAGAACCAATATTGGATTTAAACCCAAAGTAGGAAATGGTACACAAGACCACACTAATATAAATAAATCAGTACTTCAATAAGTAAATGGACAGTGAGGACAAATTTCTCACTCAAGGAATTACGTGTGAACTATTTACACAGTGTGTCTGTAAATCAAAAATATTCTAAATTAAGAGATTGTGTTTTTAAAGATAAAGTTGAATTTTATTTTTAGCAATTTAGTATGAACATTATTACACTTCAAATTCAAGAAATTTGCTTCAAATTTTCTGTAGGAAATAAAAATTTTAGGTTAACTGCTATGTTACTAATGGTTGGTGCTTTTGAAGAATTTTCTAATGTTTTCTAAAATTACACACAAGAATAGCATTTTTTTCATATATTGATTCTATGACATAGATGTTAACCAATTATTTGAGTATCATTATAATTAAGTAGAAATCAGAAATATAATATTATGCATCACAAAGAAAATTGCAATTGATTTTCAGTAAGTCTCCTTCTGAGCAAAGTTGGATATGTATTTAAAATTTGCTCCGAGAAAACTAAAATCACATCTATTATTGTTATCACTGATATTTTTAGGGAAAACTTATAACCCCCAAATCACAAATAACTGAGTTTTCTTTCAGACTCACATTTTCCCCAATTATACAGAAGATAAATATTGAGAGTGTAACCAGACCTGTGTATAGATCTTTAAGAAGAGAATTTAAAATAATTTTCTTAACAGCAAGAATTCTTTTGTACATTATTCATTTTCCTGGAGCAATTTATGTCCATCTTTGGTTATACAATTAACTAAAATGATAGTGAATATTTTTCCTTTAAAACAAAACTAAATCAAATGCTAATTCTGTATGTAATCCATCATTTGCAATGGAGCTGGTGATGGAGCCAAAGGATTTAGTACAAAAATATTTTGGTGGATTAATAATATATTTAATGTGATGCACTCACCATTACAGCAGGAAATAAAATATTATTTTAGTTAATTTCTCACTGTCAGTGCCTGGAATTTTTTTAATAATCAAAGAGATTATTCTTTACCAATATATGAAAATAGAGCATGATGTTTGACAGCCTTATGAAAATATTTCAAATTCGAGATTTATAGCATCAGCAAGCAAAAGAAAAGGGCCATTTGAACCCAATTCCATTTATCAAAACAGCTATTTATGATCATATATATATATTATTAGCATTGCATTCATGATTGCTTTTTTCCTTTGCAGTGTTTGTAAAAAAAAATCTTTCAATGGTTTTAGTTTTGTATTTCTGTTTACATGTAATGAAATTCTAGTATGTTAAAGTATACCTCTATGAACATGCTGTGCCATTACATCTTGGCCTTAAATGTGTTTTAGCTTAACGCCACCAAAAATAATGAGACATTCATTGACGTTATTTTCCCCCACAAATAAAAATGATTTCATTTATGTCTTCTATTTCACCCAAACAATGATTATTTGATTTAAACTGTGTTGAGTAATTCTAAAACACAACACTGAGCTAAGTCAAGTCAAAACAATATCCCTGCTATTCTAGATTCCTGGGATTCTTCAGAGCTATAAATTGTCTTTAAAATAGCCTTTGTCCAGATCATTTCACACTTAGGGGAAGATTTTATTAGTTATGTTACATTTCCTCGAGAATTCAAATGGGGATACTTCAAATAGCAAACCATATGCTCTGCTCTACATTCAGGCATTTGTTACTTTTCATTCCTAGAGGATATTCTCTATACCCCAAAAATGTTCAAAAAATCTGGATATATTTAATGTACAAATGAAAGATGATTTTGGAAATTTTTACCCCTCCTTAGCAGTAATACTGTGGAATACAAATAAATTCAGGATAAAATGGATCAACTTAAGGTGTGTAAGCTTTATAACCAGCCTTGCATGCCCATCCCTCCACAAGAAAAGACCTGCGTTAGATATGATCGTCATATTTTTCCCCAGTGAACCCCAGTCACAAGTCACACTTATTATAATTCAAGGAAGGCCTTTTCATCCTTAAAGAAAGAACACTGGAGGAGAAAAGAGACACTAAAAAAATGACCACCACGTAAAGGAAGTTAAAATGATTTTATTGAACTGACTGCCATCCTAACCACCTACTATATAAAGTAATAACCATCAGTCACATTACAGCACATGATTAATACCTATAGCTCTTCCTAACTTCCACCAGAATTTATCTATCAGCATCTCAAGAAGCTACTGCTCATATCACTTCTCAGCATGGTCTTCTTCTATTGCAGTGTTGTCATTCCAACTTTCTTGTATCAAACACTACAAAATACAGCTTGGAAGGAAATTTAATATGCTAGAAAGAAGGGCTATTTTCAAATGGTAAATGTAACTTTTTAAGAGATCATGGTGTAATCAAGTCAAGTATAAATACAAATTATTTTAATGGGAAGTGAATATAGTATTTCCATGTGGCTGCTAATTATCACAAAAGAAGATATGAAGGGAAAATCAAGTTAAAATTTTAAATTTCTATTATCTGTCCTCATGGGATGTTTTGTTCTTGCCCTCATTTCAATAAATTCTCATTTTCAATGAAGTAGGAATTTAGACATACATTTTCACATACCTTCAGAGCTCAGGTTGAAGCATCCTTCAACATGCATTTAATATTTGGCCTAATAATGCCTTAAATGGTATGGAAGTAAAGATACCAGGTTTCATTTGTATAACAAAGTCCTACTGGATGTGCACAGATCCTATCTTATTTTTGAGGTAGACTTTATTTTTCCATTTAAAATATGAGTCAAATGACATTGAAAGATCACACAATTAGAAAACAATAGAGTTCTACTTAATCCAGTATCTTAATTTTAAGTTTTGTGTTATTTTCCTTTCTTAGTTTCCATGCACTGAGAGAACAGAATTAATTAGAATTCCATAGTTCTCTTCATTCAACAGAGAAAACTTTGTCATAAATGAATACTAAATAAGTACCAAAGCTGTGCTGGCATATGACATGTACATTTCCACAATAAGTGAACTAATTGGGGATAAACCCAATGATTCTTTAAGACAGGCCTTACCTAGTCCATTACCAGGAATAGGAGTCTTGCTTGTGAAAAGACAACAGAGCATCCATGTTTCTGTACTAGCAATCTATTTTCCTCTGCTTGGTAGGCACTTCTGCAAGCTTGAGAACAGCACCAAATCTTGCTGTCAGAGAGAGTGGTATACTATACTGACAGTGGTATACTGTTGGAAGAAAGAGTTGGTCATTTCTGTGAAGTGCGCAGCTAATGGTAACTCTCTCTGTACTCATGCAGTCTCTCCCATTTTTTGACAGTTCTCCCTTTCCTCTTTTACTCAACTATTTATTTTTCCTCCTCTTGTTTTAATTCTGTTTATTTCATTCTCCCCAGAGTTTCCTGTATAAAAATAACTCTGACATTCATTTATTTCCTCTTCCTCTTTCATGTGCATGTCTCTCACTTCACTCACTTCTCTTTCATTGACCCAACTCATGGATTTTAATTAGACGAAAAAAATTCAGCTTGACATTTTTTCTCTTAAGTCTAGAAACACTATTCTGAGCTGTCAATATTTCAATCAAGAAATGTTTAATCGCTTCCAAAATCATTTCTGCATATTTTTGAATTAACATGATAAAAACAAACGTAGATGAGCTCATATATGTTAGAAATATTTTTATACTATGAATTTTTCATCTGACAGGAAATTTAAGCTCTATCAAACAATTCATTAAACAGAATTCTCACAAAAAACTAGCAGATTGCTCTCACTTATGTTTTTAAATTTTTAGCATTTATATTAACTATTCATATGAGAAATTATTTTTAAAGTAGATTTATTTTATATGATGTTGAACTTAAATGTAAATTTATTCCAGTAGTAAGAGCCTAAGCTGTTTAGTTCATAGGAAATTAAATAATCTGTTGAATTTAGTATAAAATATGACTTTATATATTTGTTTTATCAGTTTATCATTTCAAAGAATAAATATGCAAATTTGCTATATGTTATATTTCTATAATATTCATGTTTACAACTCAAAATATTTACCCTTGAGAAGAAATAATGATTCCATTTTTCATTATGTACTGAAATTTATAATTAATATATTGGCACATAACAGATATTTACTTAACTAATGTATCACTGGAAAGACTCATATTTAGTGAATATATCTGTGAATGAATAATGATGATTGGCATATCACATTTTTATAAGTTTAAATATTATTTGGGTACTGAGTTACATATACCATCACTAAGTACTGTTAGCATGTACTGATATCATTCTTTAAACATCAGTATAAACCTCTGCTTTGCTTGGATTACTTTCTTTGCACATTGAGATATTTCAGAAGTTATAAATGCTACAATATCCAGACTCAGGAGTCAAGATTTAGAGTGATGTAAAGGTGGTAGAAGAAATGCATTATTTTCCCCCTACAGTTTGTGGATGAACTCAGGTATTTAAGCTTACTAGGTAAGTGCTTTACAACATGAGTCAAACCTCCAGTCATTTTGTTTTATTTTATTTTATTTTACTTTATGTTTTCCAGTTGGCCTTAAACAGCTGAAATTCTCCTACATCTGCCTCCAAAGTAGCTGTGATTACAGGTAAATGCCAGCCCATGAATTTATTCTTGAGAAGAGCAAATAACTGAAGATTTATTTACTTCTTTATGTTATTTCATTAATTGATTATAGAGATAATAGATATAATACATAATAGGTTATATCAACTATAACTCTTCTGACATATGATTATTCACCAATTAAAAAGTAAAGGACTAAACAACAGAGGAAACATGCTTAAGTTGTGATTGAGAGAATAGACTCCGAGAGGAATAGATTCCTCCTAGAAGTATGTTTCCAGTCCACAGCACATAAAACTTGATTTCAGTGAAGTTAAAAAACAAAGGATCACAACAAACTTGTAGGAGAAGAGGATGAATAAAAAGTATAATTTTATGAGGGACAAGGCAACAAACAGTACAAGAAATGTATCCAATGCCCAACGTATGATACTGTAACGTCTCTGTACATCAGTTTGATAATAAAAATTTGAGAAAAAAAAAGTATAATTTTATTTGTGTACATGCTAGTAGACCCAGCTACTTGGAATGGTAAGGCACATGATCACTCTGTAGGAATTGAAAATAAAAGCCTTGATTCAGAGGAGACCCAACCTCAAAAAAAAAGATGCAAGTTTGATATGATAAAACATTCATGTTGGAGTTGCTGAATTTGTTTAGCAAATCAAGTTTGTTGACACTTAACATGTGGTTGAGAAGCAAGTTAGACTGGTCAGTCCAGGCAATGTAACATCACCCGTAGGTTCTCTAGATAACTAGTACTATGTTCACCTTAACCACTTTTGTTTTGCTCTCTCTTTTTGCTAGCATTCCAGATTCAGTTGGAACTCCCAAAATCATTCATTTTAATTTGATAAGTTTCTGCATTTGGTATGCCTGACTTGCTTTATCTGCTTTCAATCTATCTTCTATTTGCTCTCATTGCCAATTTCTTAAAGTTCAATCCTTTATTCCAATCCCAGTTTAAAACCTACACTGTTGGGGCTGGGGATATAGCCTAGTTGCAAGAGTGCCTGCCACGGATACACGAGGCCCTAGGTTCGATTCCCCAGCACCACATATACAGAAAACGGCCAGAAGCGGCGCTGTGGCTCAAGTGGCAGAGTGCTAGCCTTGAGCCGGAAGAAGCCAGGGACAGTGCTCAGGCCCTGAGTCCAAGGCCCAGGACTGGCCAAAAAAAAAAAAAAAAAAAAAAAAAAAAAAAAAAAAAAACCTATACTGTTGTAGTAACAGGATAACCTCTAAGTTGGTTAACATACCATTTAAGACAATAAACAAACTCTTTTATTTTGTCCTATCAAGCTGAAGTCCTCTGAAGAGGCTATATCTGGATCCGAGATCCTACAGCCTAATGTTGGCTGAGTAGAATATCCTAGACACATGGAATGTTGTATGTTTAGAGTCAAAATTATTTCAGACTATTTATGCCTATTAGAAAAATAGTCACTTATTTTTAGCCTTTGTATCTAACCTAACAATCTCTTGACTATTATGCAAAACATTCAGAATGCATTGTAACATGTAGCAAACCATTAACTCCCACGAACCCCTAAATTAAGAATGCTAGAACATGTGAAACCTATACAAAAGAAAAAATAGTCCCGACTTAGCTGTAGCCCACCTCCTTATACATACCCACTGATGTATTTGTTTAATACATTGATTTATGACTCCCGTTGTTCTTTGCTCTGCAAGTTCCAGTAATCACTTTTACTTTGATACACAATATTCAAGGAAACAAATCATCTGTCCATGGCTCCTCATACTTGGCTCAGACTAAACAATTGTGTGTTTTTATTGTAAAATGGAATCAGTTTACATTGAAATTCTTCTCTAAAAATTGTACACACACACACATACACACACACACACACACATTTAGCAGAAGGTTGTGGCATTCTGCTTTCTATCTAGATTGTCTTCACTGTCTACTTTTCTGTCTTGGTAAATACCAAGTATTTACCACTTGTAAATTACTTGTGGGGCCTTATATGCCTGGAATATCTTTTCTCTTGCCATGTAAGAGTAGAGCACTGACAAGCATTTTCTTCTTGTAATATCCTATCATATTCCATAGTAATTCTCTTAGGGAATGTTTTGTAATAAGGTAGATAGGTGGATAGATAGGTAGATAGCTATCTGTCTATCTAGATAGATACATACATATAGAGAGAGATAGATAAACAGACAGACAGATACACAGATTAATATATATATACATACATATATACACATACACATATAAGATGCAGACATTGATATAGACATAGATAGGTATAGATAAAATTTCCCTAGTTTGGGCACTTGCTTCTAGATATTTAGGATACGTAACAGTTGACTTTGAGTGCCTAGCACAGTATATGACAAGTGATAAACACTCAGTAAATTTCCAAGGGATTCTTCAAATATTAGAAGACCAGGAAAAAAGTAATATGTTCAATTTAATATAGATTTGAGTTTTAAATTTTAAAAGATAGTAAATATTTGGGGTGAAATGTGGAAATTAAGGATGGTAGCTTTTTGAGAAGCACAACGTTTCAGAGCTGGCTGAGTATGGAAAAGAAGACACTCATACTATTGGGTGGTAGGGCTACAGGACACTATGTCGGAAATGAACTATGTAACTTGTGGGGAGAGGGAGGGTCAGAAGGGGGAAAACTAGGAGAAAGCAAGGAGGTGGCACTTCAAAAAGAAATGTACTCATTAGTTGTCTTATGTAACTGTAACTCCTCTGTATATCACCTTTATCATTAAAAAAAAAAAACCACAAACAGGCTATAATAGGTTCTCAGGGACAATCAAGGAAAGAGTAAGTAATTGAAAGCTGCATAAATCCATTTTTCTTGGACACACTGGCCTACATATAACAAGGAAAAGACTTACTCCTTCTAAATTTCAAGATCTTCCCAACCCCCTGAATTTCAAAATCTTACATCTGATTGTTGACTATTGAAGTGTCATAGCATGAATCTAACTGATAAAGTTTTTAGAGACAAAATATATCATTTTCATTACTTTTTTGTTAAAACCATGACATCTGAAATTCAAGAACTATCAGAGAATCTACAAAATGAATACATAAATACTATCAATTTAATCACCCTAGGTCACAGTTCTTATTCTTACCAGTAAAGTCTATTTGTAGGCCTGAGATAGCACTAATTAAGGAAGGCTTTGTTTGATAAACAGGCTTCCTGGGGAAAAGTGGGGTTTGGTTCAGAATCAGAGTTATTTCAGAACTTCCTAAGGACGCCAAGAACCAATGCTGTTGATAAACCTCTTTAACTTTATTATTGCAACTTTTTTTCAGATCGTATCTAGTAATATCCATAGAACAATTTTCTGAACAATTTATCGAATCACATTTATAAATTGGATATCAATTATTTTATCTTACATCTTCAGGAAATACCAGCCATATAACTAAAAATATTTTCTTTCTTTTCCTATTTAATGTTTGTTGTTAGTAGTTAACAGAAAGGAATGGATTTTCTGTCATTCCTCTATTGAAAACCTCATTTTTATAAAATGACCTTTCTCCTATTATAGAGAAAATGATTTAGATTTGAAGTACTTTGCAAAGTGCTGCTTGTACTGTAGCCTAGAGTGGCCTCTTTTCACATCTGCTGATGAGACAGAGAAAGAGAGGGAACTTTAAGTATTTAGAAAGGCAGTAGCCTGAATAATGAAACCTACTGAAGTTTTCTGTGAGGAAAGGAAATGTAATACAAAACAAAGCATGAATATAAAATATAGCAATACAAATGGCACGTGATTAACCTAATAAAATGAAAGACATTTAACAGCATCAGTCTTGAGAGGAAAAAATTACACTTGACAATTGCTAAGACAGTAGTTTTCAAATATTTCATCATAAAATGTAAGTAGGTGAGGAGATAGATATTTTATCTGGCTTGATTTAATAATTTCACAATGTCTACATAAACATGTCAACACACCATACTGTATATCAAAAATGTGTATACTTTTTGTCAATTACAAAACTTTAAAAGAACATTAGTCTTTTTAGAGTGGAGATGGTCACAAAGTGGTTTTACACATTTCCCTACAAAATGACACTAAAGAGCCTTTCTTCTGTCTAGGCTTAGGTTTTAGAATTAAAATTCATTACAAGGATGGGTGGGGTATGGTAGCAGAATACTTGCCTAGCCTACATAAGGCCATGTATTCCATCCCTAAGCCTACAAGTCATAATAGTAATAATAAGATAAATTTTACTTCAGAATTTTAATGGGAGGCTCGGCATCCATACATCCACAAAAATCTATGTTTGTTCTTTTCATAATTATTTTATTATATTATTTCCAGTAATTAAGGCTTACATCCAGGTAAGCAGCATGGCATGTTGAAAAGAACAGCACTTCCAGGAGTAAAGAATCTGGGCAATGCATTTGCTTTCTTTTCAACCTTAGTAGGTCAATTAACTTAGCAAAAAAATTTCTTCATTCGTGAAGAACAAAGAAATCTGATGGAGTATAAAAATACTTCTTAGTTAGCAGAACTTTTTTTCAAAAATGTATATGAGAAGGTAATGATTTTACTTTGAGAATGCTAAATGCAACATTAGTTATTATGGTTTTCTCTAGAGAAATGATTGCACAGGAAAGGTAATAGGTATTTAAAGCTGCTTTTCCCTAACAGCATTGACTCCTTACTTGGGCCAATGAGTGAATTATGCAGGAGAAACAGATTGGCATCTCTGCCTCCAGTTTTTGTCTTCTGGTTTGCTTGTTATTTGTTTTAGCTGTTCTCTCTGTAATCACTTGTAACTACCTTGGAAACCAAAAAGAACATAACAGGGATATCATCTTTACAAGGAGGGATGAAAGAAAGTGTACTCCAAAAGAAACAGAAAATTTATCTCCGGACATATCACCCACCTGCCAACAGTGACTTTTAAAATCTGACCTGATTGCAACTTCCAAGTGATGAACACAATAACAACTTTTCCAGAATCTGTTCACGGTGGTGAAGCCATAGTTTGCTCAGGACTACTAGTTATACATACATTTTGTCTTCTGCCCTAATACTCTATTTAAATCTGAGTCCTATATTCAAAAGATGGCTGAAGATGGGCTGAAGTGATTTATTTGCCTCTTCCTATGGCTGTCTATGCTGTTTAAAGACACCTCCATTCTTCATTATGTCTTTTTATTTGGAGTAGAGATTAAGTTGTTGGACCTGAAATGTGAAAGCCTGAAGTTTGAACATGGGACCTACTATAGCAATTTCAGAAACTGAATATAGTATTTGTAAGCAAAAATTTGCATTTGAGCTCTGTCTGTAGTTCTTACTAGTCCTGGGCTTCGTGGCTGCATTGTTCTGTCTGTGAGGATGGTACTAGCATTTTATAGGCTTTTTAAAAAGACAAATGAGATGCCCATACCAGTGGCTCACATCTATCATCTAGCTACTCAGGAGGCTGAGATCTGAGGATAATAGTCCAAAGCTAGCCTGGGCAGGAACATCCATGAGATTCTTATCTCTAGTTAACCACCAAAAAGCCAGAAATGGAGCTGTAGCTCAAGTGAGCAGTAGGCCTGAGCAAAAAAAAAAACCTCAGGGGTAGCTCCTATGCCTTGAATTTAAGCCCTAGTCTTGCACATAAATGCAAATGAGAAATTTGTTTCCATTTCATTATACTATTTACTGATGAGTCCTAGAACTAGGTATAACTAAATTTGGAAACACAGCTTAAAGACCATAGATTAAAAAAAAATCTAGGAAATCTTCAGCCCAGTTATTTTTAATCATTTGGAATTCTGTATTCACTAATAAAACGTGAAAATATTATACCCCCAAAACACAGCCCACAAATATGTTAGCTCAAGGAAATTTACAAAACATGTTTTATATACATTTTTAAATAGGTTAGCCATTTACTTTTACTTCTTTACACATTTACTTCTCTAAGTAGTATGCATGATCTCTCTCTCTCTCTCTCACACACACACACACACACACACACACATGCACGCATGCATACCATGAATGCATATTTTCTATTGTTTCTACATGGTGCCAGAAGTGGACTGCTCTGCAAAGACAAAGAACAAGACACAGGCTACCGTAGTTTCAACATAACACCCTTAAGATATTTTTATTTGCATTGAATTTTTATTCACAGTTATCAGGCGACTGAACAAGTGCATCTTCTTTGCAAGCACAATATGCTGGTACAGTGTCTTCTTTGTTCCTAATATAAATGTCTATTGTCTGTGTTTTCTACCTTGCCATTACATCAACCTAGCCTTTAGGCAACAATCCCAAGTCTTATCCTGTGACAGCTTTAGGTTTGTGATGGCTTGTCAGCTGCTCCTGCTTTTCTCATGAGTGAAACCTGAGTTGCTTTCTTTAAAGAACTAAGATCAAGAGAATAGTAAAACACTGTTTCAATTTTTCTGTTTACTTTCTACATGCATAGTCTTATTTTCCTGGAATTTGCCTTCCTCATAGATATTATTAAATGGAAAAATTTTAATGTATAATAGCAATAGTATTGATCATAAAGTACTAGTAATACTTGAAACTGAGAATATAGCTCAGTGGTAGGGTGCTTGAATTGCATTTGTGAGGCCCCCCACATTCAATTTCCAATATGTCAGAAAAAAGTCTGTTTTTATTGTATGTCACATTGTTATGATCAATGCTGCTAATCACAAATATGAATGTTAAGACAAATGCATAGCCTGTTGTTCATCTTTCTTTGGTGAGTTTAATCCCAGAAACTTTTCCTGGCTCTGGTATTTCTCTTGCAGCATAGGTAGTGGCTGTACACTTGAGTGAAAAAGGTTCAGGAGGTGGACTATCACCTCATCTTGCCTAGGAGTTTTGGTCACTGAAGGAATGACCCCTGCCCTATTATCCCAGGTATATATAGACGTCAGGCAAAACACTATGTATACAAAGACATGTGTGCTACACACAGGAAAATCTGGCCTAAGCCTGGTGGTAAACATTCCTAACCAAAAGTCCCTGCCTCCCTCAGCCCTAATAGCCTTTGGATAACCTCTGTCTCCTTGCTCAGACCATATAAAAGTGAACTCCAATGCTACCTCCTTGCAAAACCTATATTCCCTTCAGAAAGTTGTTACTCCCCACCCCCAACTCACTGTGCCTCAATAAAGTCCTCACATGTTGAGATTTAGTCCAGCCTGTTCCTTTCTCCTCCATTTTCTTTCTTTTTTTTTTTTTTTTTGGCCAGTCCTGGGGCTTGGACTCAGGGCCTGAGCACTGTCCCTGGCTTCTTCTTGCTCAAGGCTAGCACTCTGCCACTTGAGCCACAGCGCCACTTCTGGCCATTTTCTGTATATGTGGTGCTGGGGAATCGAACCCAGGGCCTCATGTATATGAGGCAAGCACTCTTGCCACTAGGCCATATCCCCAGCCCAACTCCTCCATTTTCTTAACAGCTACTGTACTTAGTTGGCAATAGGCCTTGAACTGCCCTATCAAAGCAATAGAATAAGTTTTCATGCCAGCTTGAGGCATTTTTAAAAAGATTTACTAAGGAATTTGAGTTTATGGTGGAACTAGGGTGGAGTTGAGGGGAGGCAAAATTGTATATATGCCCCCCCCCACACATATATGTATACATATGTATATAAACATATATATGTATACATGTGTGTATACACATATATGTATATGTGTGTAGACACAAACACAGACCACAGAGACATACAGTTCTGGTGGTATGTGAATAAAAATATTTGTGACCTGACATAAATATACAGTGAGAGCATAAGAAAAAAAATGCAAACAGGTCTGTATCTTTAACAATTTAGATTAAAAGGAAACTGATATTATTCTTAAAAACATTTCCAGGACCCTCAGTATAACAAAGTCATGGATATTAAGATGTAAAGGTAAACCTTAATAAATTTATTTCATGAAATATGGAAGAAAAAATAATATTTTAACTTATATATTGGAACATATGCAAAACTATCATTTTTAGTACTCATACAGGAATTTGAATGTGAGACACAGAGAAGCCACATTTTTTTTTTTTTTTTTTTGCCAGTCCTGGGCCTTGGACTCAGGGCCTAAGCACTGTCCCTGGCTTCTTCCCGCTCAAGGCTAGCACTCTGCCACTTGAGCCACAGCGCCGCTTCTGGCCGTTTTCTGTATATGTGGTGCTGGGGAATCGAACCTAGGGCCTCGTGTATCCGAGGCAGGCACTCTTGCCACTAGGCTATATCCCCAGCCCCGAGAAGCCACATTTTGAGAGATTGAATCAGGAGTCTTTATTAGAAAGCCAGTAACTGTGTGTGGATACCTATCCTTAAAACCTTGCAGCTTCAAATATACTTTCTATAGTTAAAATACAAACCTAATCAAGCTCTTAAAGAGAGCTGAAGAAAAGAGAGCTGGTAAAGAGCTATGATGATCTGAGAAGAGTCAGGAGACAGGAGGCATGGCACAGAATGGTGGCTAAGCTTCTGGGGGCCTAAACAGGGTCATGGTGAGGGGGCAGGGTGAACAAGAGCTAGAGAGTTCAAAATGTCTCACCAGTTCGTGGTACTGTTCTGGCAGGTCTAGTAACTATTATCCAAGTTCCTGCCTCTGCCTCTCGGAATTCAGACACACCCATCACCTAGTGATGGGATTTTACCTTCCACCATCAAGAAGAAAATATGGTGCCTGTTAGACCCAATCCCTTATTATCCACTACATTGCCAAAACAGTGCTAGCTTGAACCAGTATCCTTATTTTAATACTTGTAACTTTCATCCAATTTGGGACCTTTGGCCATTGCTCTTGCCATAAATGAGCTTCTTATAAGCAAGTCAAATTAGTAGTTAAGAAATTTCTTTTCTTGTGGGGGAGGAGGGTGGCGGGGGGGGGGGGGTCCGGGAGGTCTGCAGCTCAAGACTGTTGCTCAAGACTGCAGCCCCATTTATTCTTAACTTCCAGCTTATATGCAGTTTAGGAACCAGGGAATAGCATAGGGTTACTAAAGTTCAAGAACACAAAAAGGCTTGGAGTTGGCAATATCCGATGGCAACTGGTTGGTTAACATAAGAATGGACTCCTGTGGATATAGTAAAGCATTTCCGATTAGTGCTGTCTTTCCAGTAACCCATGTCCTTGAACAACCTTGAGAATACAACACAGCCAGAGGTCAGGATGAACTTTGCTGCCAGCTCGGCTCCCAACATCTCCCCTGTTTTTGTTTAAAAAAGGGAATCCACCTGTCTTAGGTTGGGTGGGTCATCTTGTCTGCCTTCCCCGTCATCGGGAACTTCTTCAGAGCAAAGCTGAAGGCCCTTAGGTTGGGAACTTCTTCAGAGCGAAGCTGAAGGCCCTGTCTTAGGTTAGTCAGACCAACACCCCCTCTTATCCATCTCTGGCTGCAGTTCCTCTCAGGGGAAATTCATTTACTTGAAGCTTGACCTTATGCAGCTGACTGGCTAAACTCATGAAAGAGTTTTGCAATATACGTTAAAATGGGAGATTTTGCAGCTATTGGCATTGGAACCCCTTTATGTTTTACAACTGACTCCAACAGTTATATTCCAGGCTGCACTGTAATGCAGTCCATAAATCATTGAATTTGGATTCCTGATAACAGTCAAGTGTATAATATATGCATGAATTCATGGCCTACTGGGTTCCCTGTACATGCTAATTCTACATCGTCCTTCCTGATACCTTGCTGCATCAATCTTTCTCAAATTGTAGAATCCACGGGAGAACTGCACCCCATAAAGTGTAGACATGAACATCCTTTCATAACCAATATTTCAGGAACTAATTATCAATTGATGGACTGGTCGGAAGCCAATCTCACCAACAAGTACAACCTAGGTCTGTGGTGGATGAATGGACACCCTCAATGTCATGTCTGGATGTTAGTGGCTGCCTAAATAATATCTCCTGGCCCACTTCTTCCTTTTTAAAAAATATTATGAGTTGTGTAGCACCTCCTTATGCCATTATGTATGGACCTTTTAGTATTTCTATAGGAGCCATGTATTTCAATGTTACTTGTACTAACTGTTCTTTTACAAATTGCTTGTACAGTGGTCTTACTGATTCTATAATTGTTATTAAGCAGCCTCCATTTGTCATGCTTCTTGTGAACATATCTGAAGCTTGGTATGAAGAAACAGGTATTCAAGTGTTAAAACATTTAAAAGAACTGTTTGAACAATTTCAACACTATATCCCTTCCTTGACTAATGTTAAGGGGCTACTATTGACATTGCTCGGCCCAGGGATACTTTTGCTGATGGTTCTCCTATGCCTTCCTTGCATTGTACGTATATTGCAAAACTCTTTCAAGAAAATTTTTTAGCATTGTTTAATGTCTAACATCAGAACTATTTAACTGACCCATTAGTTTTTAATGTAGTCACTTAATTTTCTAAAGCATTTGGAAGTATTATTTTACTAAACAAACAAAATAAAACACATTCTAGTGTTATTCTTTTACTTTTAATTCAATTTTCAAGTAAAAATTAGTTACCTTTACTACATCAAATCAGTCCTTGCAATCAAATTATAGTAATGACTTTTATGAGTAGTTATTATTTGTTTAATGTGGGTCTAGAACATAATATTTCTGTTTGAAGGAGCAATAAAAATATCTTATGCAAGTAAAAATCATACTTCATAAAATGTAATTGAAATATCTTCTGAATCTACTATTATAATTATATACTCTTTATTTAAAAAATGAGTTCTAATTTTAAATATCAGAAGAATTTTGCACTGATACAATAACCTCAATATTATATCAGTAAAAGACTGAAAAGAGATGTATATAATCAAGTAAATGTAAAATTTGTTGGACAACTATAGAATATAAATATCTTTGCACATAAAATGAGATATCCCATTAGCTTCTTACTAAACTCTAGCCATCCCATTCTTGTAGCTAATGAGCACAGACATAAAAGAAATGTATTTAACTAAGGAACATTTAGCAAAGATGCTATTTGCTGACAAAATGTAAAATTCAAGTGGGAAAAAATGACCCTTAGTGCCAACTACATACCAATGACTTTTTTTTATTGCTGACAAAATGTAAAATTCAAGTGGGAAAAAATAGCCCTTAATGCCAACTACATGCCAATGACTTTTTTTAAAAAGTTAATACTTTGTAACTAATTTTAGAAAAGACTGAAATTTTTAATTTGCTTCTTGCTCTAATTTTTAAGTTAGCATATGCTCATTGTGCAAACAGATTCAATGTTTTCATACATGAATTTATTGTATTTTAATGAAATCCATTCCATCTATTACTCTTTCTTATCTTCCTTTTTTATTTTTTTTACATTTTAATGGACTATTTACATTTTTAATGGATTTCATTTATTTTATATGTCATTTGAAGGAAAGTAGATGAAACTGTAAACAATCATGTTAAATGAAATAAGCCAGTCTCACAAAGATAAATGTTGCATATTTTCTTATATGCAGAATTTATATTAAACAAACATGGAATGAATATAAAACAGGGACCTTTTGCTGGGGGAAATATCTAGGGGACCAATGGGAGTTGGAAGAGATTGAAGAGAGGGTGATGGAAGAGAGATTAAGTAATGACAATGACAGCTACAATTTAGAATCACCTAGAGTAACAAAATTTTGTAAAATTATAACTTCACTGCAATTTCTTTTGCTCATGATGTTTTTATAGAAAAATGACAGTACATGGCAAATTATTTAATGTTGAAAATAAGTCAGGATTTTATTCAGATTTTTCTCTGACATTTCCCATTCCACCCACCTTTGTAAAGCAATGTTAATGTAAAAGATTCCTTTTCTGGGCCTGTGAATGAACAGAAAGTGTAATAGGGAGGTCAGATCTGGCCAGTGCCATCATTAACTGTGGAGGGGTGTCAGATTGACTCCAGGTCAGATTAGAGCAGAAGCCAACTCCATCTTCACTAAGATCTCCCCCACCCTATCCAGGGAAGTTCCCCTTCGCTGTGATAAGATTGTGTAAACTGCTTGACCACCCAACCAACGTTCAAGGTTAAACCCATGCCCTCCTATGAGTAGGCATATCCACCTGCATCATGTGAGCCCCACCAAACCCATGTGCCAATTCTAACTAGAATGAAAGGTTGGTTCAAATAGATACTATGAGACAAACTATAACTATATTTGCCACCTGTGTGCGGCCTAGCATGCTCCGTAAGTGTTGTGTCCTCATTGGCCACCTGCATGTGGCAAGTTTGATTGTGATGTTTGCCTTATAACCAGGCTGGAAGGCCACATGGGCATGCGGTTCCAGCTCCGGAGTCTGAGCTGCACATGTGCGGGCGGTTCCAGCTCCCAAGTCTGGGCCCTGATCCTGCACACATGGTCGGCAGTTTCGGCTCCCAAGTCTGGGCTGCAACCAAGGCCGGTGGGTTCACTTTTTGCTCACTTTTTGCTCCCCAATAAATCCGTCTTTTTGTCATCTTGTAGCTGGAGACTGTGTGGTGGACTCTTGGGGGAACCAGGAATTCCCTCCCTTGGGGGGGACCCCATTTCATTGTAGCGAACCCCCACTTTACTTCAAAAGCAAGAGAAAAGCTTTGAGTCAATGCCTTCATTTTATGTCTCTTCTCTAAGCTATTTTCTATATAATCACTGTGCAATTTCCTTGGAATCTCAGAATCTCAGAACGGACAACATTTACTACTACTTATTAACATCTTTACAGAACTGGAACTACCCTAAAGGGACAATAGAATTTCCTCAGGCTCTCTCCTTTTCTGAGAACCACCACTGTTGTGGCCATTTCCGTGTATAGACACATTCACCATCATATGTGAAGTATGCAACACTAGGTATTGTCTTTGTAGCCATGATTTTGTATACACTGGATTCTTCCTCAATCACTAAGTAAGTTGAAAGAGGAGCTTTCTTTTATGGTCTGCTCTATGTAAGCCATACTTCTTATTTCCTGAAAGATGACCAGCCCCTGATTCATTTGACTCTTTTAGTTATTATAAGTAGCAGTTTCAAAAGAAACCCTTTTATTTGTCTCTTTTTTGGGGGGTGGGGAGAGTGTAGAATAACAGGTCTCAAAGGGATTCAGTGAAAAACCTTGCAATGAACAGGAAGACAGTCACTCAAAGGAAAAAGAAAGGAATTATCCAGCACCAAATGTCAGTAGTTCAACATGTGAGCAAGTCTATGTGATAGCAATGAATTTAAGCTCTATCTGAATTTTAGAATGAAATAGGCAATTTCAAAATAGTTGCTAGATTTAAACAATCCTTCTTTTTCCCAGAGACTCTAAGCGTGCTTACACATATTGAGGTTCCTCAATAAACAGATAATTGAGCTACAATTAAGAAGTACTGAGATGAACAAAAATGCTTAATTCCAGAGAGATGGCTCCACATGGTGAGGAGAGGATAAAAAATACAAAAGATTGACTAAGAATCAGACCTTGAAAACAAAGGCTCCCTGTGACAAAACTGTATTTAAGATGAAAAATCAATCATTAAGATGTGTATCTGAGAATATGTCTAGATTTCTAGGCTTATGATTATACCTATTTGTCATTTGATCCCTGTTTATAAAGTTGATAGAGATGGGAAAAGGAAAGAAATTGTTAATGGACATCAAAAAATAAAAGTGGGTTAGAATTTGTGTTTATTTATTATTATTAAATATTGTATTAACTTAATATTCCTACTAAACTTTTAAATATTATAATGAAAGCATGGGGGTTTGTTAAAATATTCAAAAGCAAGGATACTTATGAATGAAGGTTGAAGCATATTTCATAGGTATATAAAGAGCATAATTAAACATTGTTTAGGAAAGTGAGGAGAGAGAGGGGATATAACAAAGAGGGTGCTGTTCACAGTACATCATATATATCAATAAAACTATCGCAATGAAATCCTCTCATATTAAAAATATATGCTAATCAGAAAAACAAACATATTAAAATAGAAGTTATACTAAAAAAAACCTTGAAGAAGCATAATCTGCATTTTAGGTTAATACAGCTTCCATTTTTTTGTGTGTGTTTTCTAATTAGTGTCATGTCCTAAGGACATAATGATATGCCACCCAAACCCTGCACCTATTTTCTGTTTTCATTTTCCTATCTGAGCTCTCAACAATGCCACCAGAAAACTCAAAATATCTGAAATTCAAAAATGAAATTAGCATGACTGATTCTATAACTTCTCTTTCTCTCCCTCTCCACTAAATCTGAGCTCATGTTACATTCTTTTAGAGTATTAAATAACTCTTTTGACACAAGTATGAGATTTTCAACAAGGAATACAGATGCTCTATTTACTTTTGTGATCCTTGGTGTTCAGGATCATTTGTATTTTCAAGTACACAGAAATGTAGTTCAGTTAAACACAGAGACTGTTTAGCTGCTTGGTTATATATGGCCAAACCCATCTTAATTTTGTAGCATCCATGGCTGGCATTACGTCTTTGACTTCTCTTTAGTTTCATAATTCATCTGAAATATGATTAGGAAATGAAAATGTGTGCTTGTAATATCCCAATGCTAATTAAGTAATAGTGGGCTTCTACAGAGGATGTGTTTCTTTGCCAACAATTGATACATAGATCTCTGACAGTAAAATGATTAAGTTTAACACTTCATTTCCATCCTTATAAGTCATTCATCAAGACCAGTGAAGTCTTGATTGCAGTACTGAAAGGGGTCACTTCATCATATTCATACTGTTACTAAACTATAGGAAACATATTGAAGTAAGGAGACTGGGTCTAATTGATGCCATCTTGGCTATGTGGTGGAGGATAGGGAATTAGGTTTAACTGGCACCATCTTGTCTTCATGGTAGAGTTATGGAAGTTCCACCCTAAGGTAATGGGTATGCCGGAATTCCTAGAAGTAGGGGTGGGGACTTGGACAACAGGTTACTGGACCTATCAGTCCTGTGCTTCTAACTCCAGAAACTTGAGTTTCCTGTGTCCCTGAACTCTGACCCTGATGCTATTTAGGCTGAGACCAGCTCAGGTGCCATTATGACATGCCTCCTATCTTGTGTCTTGTGTCTCCTGGCTCTCCTCTGGTCCCATTTCAGCTCTACATTGGAATTAATATAGTTTGTGGTATTGTTTTTTCTGGTTTTTCCTTTTCTGCTCTCAAGGCTCACTTTTCTAATAGTTTTAAGTGTATTCAAGAGGCTGCAGGTCTTTGTGACCAGAGTCCACCTGCGGTTGCTGGCTTTTCAATAAAGACTTTCTATTCAACCTCTAAAAATGTGGCTCCTCTTTCTTGTGATGGAGTTCCCATACAACTATATTGTATGTGAACTTATTTATATGTAGCAAGGGTAACAGTATTCTTACTCTTTATTTAAAAGGCCTGTGTTCTTTGACCCAAACAAATGGTTGAAACTTCAGATAACACAAAATCCTACATATCTGCTTTTCCCTATATGTATGTACCCAAATTAATGCTTCACTTTACTAATCACTTAGGCACTCTGGTCATTAACATACAGTTTTCAGAATAACAGTAAAAAAAATAGCTCAGATTTTATCCTTTTTATTTTACAGTTTTATAGATATATTTGTACTTAATGTACATCTTAGCCACTTCAGCAGTTTTATTTTTTCTTTCCTTATTAAGTAAACAACTTTTACTTTTCTCACACTAATAAACACTTTGTCATTTCAGTTTTGCACAGCTGAATTGTTAGTATACTACTCCTAGGTTTTCGGGTTACTAGTAAGTAAGCTGAAGTTTATTTAAAGATAGGTACTAGGGTACTGCCACAGGAAATCTGATAACAGTGTATGCCACTAAGAAACCAGTGGGTAGATAATATAGTATAGATACATTAAACAAAGGGATAATTTATATCTTGGCAAAACATAGGAAGATAGTAGAAGATTCTTTATACTTCTTGAAGGTTAGGGTTTATAGATAAGCATCTTGTGACATAAGGCAAACTGCACCTCTGATGGGCAATGCCTGCAGTCACAAAAGGAAAAATTATTCCAAAAGAGATATCTAAAAGCTCAGGACAGACCACACACCAGGCTACAATGACTAGGCAACAATGGCTGATTTGTTTCAGTTCTTTTTTAAAACAATGAATTAACTTTTCTGGAACCTCTCCATAGACACAAGATGATGGTCAAACAGTCCCAACCTATGAGTGGGATTCTTTATGGTATCTTTCACCCCTACATATAGCTCAGGTCTATACCCCAAAGATGAAAACAACAGGAATATACTGAAATACTGTCTTCCCATGCCATGGCCCTGACATGTAATAATCTTTTTCTGCCCTTCACCATGTCTCTGTTTGACAAATATGAGCAACTGGCTAGCTTCATTTCAAAGCAAAGAAAATCAATGAATGATGAAAGCAAGGATTACTGAGACTTAAAAATGCATGTAATAAATAATTTAATGTTATAAAATAATTATAATTTCTTAAAACTTTATGAGCATATTTTCAATATACAGAAATATTTTTCAGTCTCACATAGGATGAAGTGCTATGCCTGATCTTACATCTTAACATATAGTAAAATACTAAAATTAAATAATTACTAATATTTAAAAATATTTTATTATAAAGTAGTTGTATAAATGAGTTACCATTTAACAAAAGCAGTTTATGAATAAGTAATCTAATAATTAATATTTTCAGTGTAGTTGCATACAGTAATAAGATAAGTAATTATAAGTGAGTTATCACCATATAAGCAATTTAACACCGTAACTATAATTTTTTTCTGTTTAAATCTTCATAGTACCAGAGGTTATGTACATGCACATGTAGAAATATAGGAAAGGTCTACCCTTAGGAACTTCAGAACAAAATAACAATTAGTTTTATCAACAGTTTGTTTTTTTATCATTCATCTTTCCAATTAAGTCAGTCTTTTAGAAACTATATACTGCTGATTCTCTGCTTAGGAATGCTTTTTCTTAGCAGGATTCTGTATTGTCTTTGAAACTTCATGTGTTCCTATGGATTTATTTTCCTTCTGTTTGCATTTTCATTAAGCTTTCTCTACAGGGTGATGTAGGATCATTGTGATAAAACTTATCAAATTTTAAATTATGTTTTAAGAATTAGTGGTCTTTAATTACTGAGACAAATTAAAAGATGCTTTTCAGCAAATGTTAAAGTAATTACCCTTCTATTCTTTTGTTTAAAAGAAACTACTTTAAAACTTAAAAGCAGTTAAACACAGGAAACTATTTTTTTACTAGCCTCCTTTATTTTCTTTTGAAAATAACTGTAGCCCACTGGTTATTAACTTCCACATGTTTTCATGTTTCAAAATATATACTTAAATAATGCAAAAGGTAAAAGCTAGTAGCCATAGTGTAACTTCCATTGGCCCATAGGACTAATGGACTAATGACCAGAGGACTTTTGATTAGCCTCTGGCTCTCAACAATTCCCCATGGAAGAACACTCCAAATTGCCCTCTGCCATCAGTTACTCATTCACCAAAAGCTACTTTTGGCTCTCATCAGCTCTCACTGTGATTCCTCACTTCTCCTGGGAGTCAAGTAGAATTATGTAGCAACTTTAGGCTGTAACATCTGGACAGGGTATTTTATTTAAGTGAGAGACAACTGTGTTTGCCCCTAGAATTGTCTGGAATGGACCTAACACTCTTGATAAAAGATGAGGTCAGATGTTAAAATAATGAAAGATTTGTTTGGAGCTGATATTTCACTGATATTGAAGTTACTCTTCAACATGGGAGAAATTGATATTATTGAATCTTTACAAGAAATTAAATTTTGTAGGTTTCCCCCTTCATGTTAAACCATATGTACAACCTATCTTAAAATGTATGAGAACTAATTAATTTACTGAAAAAAGTTTTTTAAAAGGCTTATCCATGTCAAATTATAGAAATTGAGTAGTTCAAAAGGAATCAATTTGTGTCCATAAAAACAACAGTGGCTAATTTAATTTATAAACTTATCTTTGTCTGATTTAGCATCAATTTGCATGACATGATTTTAGTAACTATTTAATAACGCCCCTACATTTTAATAATTTAGTTACCTGCAAATAGAATACAACTATGGTTGAGAGAACTCTAGCTTTCAGTGACATATATCCATATTACTGAAGTTTTATATAAGATGTATAATTCCAATCATCTTCATGTTTTGAATATAGTGATTGTAATGGGCATAATCTGTACCTCTTCCACTGCTCTCTTCTTGATAACTTTCCCTTGATAACAACTGTTTTAACAATTTTGATGTCTTCCACAGCTTTTCATTTGCCATCATTCTATTATCCTTTATTGCATCTACATCATCCATCTGATATATTCCCTATCTTCTCTTTCTGCTAGAATATAAACCCAATGTGAACAATGATCCTTCTGGTGTTTGTTCATTAACAGATTTTCAATGCTTAAAACACACTCAGGAGTACTGTATAAATGAATAAAACACGTATTTACCAAAATGCTGTATGTGTGACTTTTAAGCATTGACCTAATAACACATTTGCTTGCCAATAATATTCTTTTATAAGAGTTTTTGGTCTCAAAGTAAGATATATTGAGTATATCTATCTACTATTTCTTAAAGATATACTATCTGGAAAGAATGTATGGAGCAGGTATTTGAAAAAGCAAATACTAGCAGGCAAACTTCAGCAGAATAGAATTTCCAAAAGCCAATAGAGTATGTACCATTTTTCCCCTTTCAGAATCTTCCATCATAGATCCAAGATAGCAAAACAACCCAGAAGCCAACAAAAATCCATACTGCTAGGAAGGATGTCTGATGCATGGAAAATGTACACTATTTTGCAGTGCATATAGTATAATCCAAAGTATTCATTAGTATTTGACACCACACCTGAAGCAATACATTAGAAACAGATTCATAAAACAAACTTGAAACCCCTGGCCTAAGAGTCAAAGAGGAAGTGTCAAGGGAAAATTGAAATTATTGAACTAAAACAATAAAAAAGAAAGTGTAAATGAAATATATTAGTATAGCAAGATGTAGTGATACATAATTTTGTTCATATCAGAAAAGAAGAAAAAGTAATAACTTAAGCTTCCATTCAGTTCAGTAGTAAAAGAAATTGGAAATAAACTGAAGCAAGCAACAATTAAATTAAAAAAAAAAAGCCTGTATGAAGAATTCCTTATCAATGCTTGTCTAGGACAAACCATATAAACAAAAAAATATTTATATGGTTTTCTCAAAAAGGCTAATTGTGAGATAGACAGACCAGTGATGGTGGCAGACTATGGATGTAAGGTGGTATAATACAGTTGGATTATTTCAGGAAATTGTAGGATGTAGTGAAGCTTTTCTATAATCTGAGCCAGTAGATGCACAGTTCAAAGATCAGTATAGCAAAAATTGTGGGTCTGCAGTATATTAGTTAATAAATAAATTCAGAAAATATTGCTTTAAAATTCCTTATTAATCTGTTAGATAGGCCAAATAATGAATATGATGATTTTATGAATACAAAATATACTCTTTGTGTATTCAAATGTTGGCTTTCGAGGTACTATGAAACCTTTATGAAACTTTGCCTTTCTTTTGTTTTTTCTATGATGGTAGAGACTGTCAACTTCCTTGTAGGCTGTAGTCAAATGGCTCTGCTGTAGTAGGAACCAAGTTTAATGTACTAATATCAAACAGTTTTCACAAATATTCTATTATTTTCCAAATTCCATGTAAACATATTTAAATCATGGCAAAACTAAATTCATGTACAGTTACTTTAGGTAAAAGTAAGATATAAATGTTTCACCAAGTGCTCATTTGTAAACTTAAGAGATAACTAAGAAGCCAATTTGAAGTTTGAATAGATCAATAAAATGTGAAATGTACTCTAAAATAAACACTCTCACATAGGTGTTTATTGGAGACATTAGATTTTTTTTTGCCAATTCTGGGCCTTGAACTCAGGGCCTGAGCACTGTCCCTGGCTTCTTTTTAGTCAAGGCTAGCACTCTACCACTTGAGCTGTGTCACAGCACCACTTCTAGCCATTTTCTGTATATGTGGTGCTGAGGAATCAAATCCAGGGCTTCATGTATTTGAGGCAAGCACTCTTGCCACTAGGCCATATTCCCAGCCTGAGACATTAGCTTTAACCATGATTACAGTATTGTAAATATGAGTCTGTGACCAAGAAGAGTTCCCATATAAATAAATTAACTACAACTGATATTCTTGGGTCTCCCTTTTTCAATAGTTTCAGAATAAGGTCATATGCTTTCTAGTTATTTATTACCACAGACTTCTTTCCATGACTTGGAAAAGCTTTTAATTTTCAATGACACTCATCATACAAAGGAGTAATCTTTGCTATGAAATCATCAGCCTTAACATGTGACTTCAACAGTTGAAAATTATGATAAAGAATTTAGGATCAAATCACTGGTATACTGGGAAGTATACCAGCTCAGTTTTTTCAAATAAGGACTGAAAAGCTATTTTACACAGCTGTTTCTATCCACAATGGAACTCAATTTAAAGTGTATTGGACAACATATGTAGAACAACACAAAAATAAGTTGGTGAAATTACAGGTTCAATGTTTACTTTCTCCTACCAAATAGTTCAACATAGAACTGTATAATCAATTACAGCGTTCTACAGATGAATATCAAAGCATTCAAGCAGAAAATGGACATCAAAGGATAGACTAAGAAAACTCTATATCAGAATAACTACCTCTAAATTTCTAGTGACGTGTCCATTATATTTTTAGAGGGAAAATACAGAACTGTATTTTACAAAAGAAGAGAAAGCAATTTCATACCCATATCATTTGGTTACTTTATATTACCAAGATAGAAATTCCAAGTGGACATAAAATATCATTGAATTAAACAGGAGTAAAATTCTAGATACTGCAAAAGTATGAACTCACAACTCAACACTATCACCATCAGCCAAATTCTCTCAGAACCCACAATTTGCTTTTCTTGGATTTTGCCTTATCTTTGGACTCTAACTCAAAATTATGATCACAATTTGATATGACTTTAAATGTTTGTTAAGAATGCCATACTCCATACCTTCTTTATATTCAAATGTATAAACCTCTTAGCAACTTCTAAGAACAGAAATAGATGTTTTCCCAATCTTCTCAGAACTCCTGTATTTTTAAAAAAAAATTCTGTGCTTATTTGTATTGTAAGACTGGTTTTATGGACAGAAAATCAGATTCTGGTATTTCTTATTGATTATAATCAATAATAACCCATGCTCAGTACTACCAGTAAGTTCAATTTAACCAAAAGTCCTACATTTTAATGGAGAAAAGAAAAAAATAGAAGGTTATACTGTATTTAAACAGTATATCAGAGGGTGGTAAAAATTGAGATATGTTTTATTTTCTTCTAAAATGAATGAGCATTATAAGAATATGACAAAATTATCCAATGTCATTTAAAGCAATACAAAAATTCATATTCCATTTTAACTTGCTCAAATAGTTTTTATCTAAACATTAATATGAAAATCTTAATTTTTTCAAGACAAAATCTTGTTTTGTAGGCAAAGATAGCCTCAAATGCTCAATCTTTGTGCCTCAGATTCTAGGATTGTAGGTGTGTACCACATACTTTGTGACTGAATATTTTGACTGCAGTCCCTTACTGATGTCAGAATAACACAGTCTACATTTTTCTTTAAACAATATATATTGGAAAACATTAACTCATTTATCAAGTAAATATTGAGGACCTACTATGTGACATACACAATTATGAGGCTACAATAATAACAAAACTAAACATCCCTATCCTTATTTTGCACAAGGTGATGATTTTGTTAATAAATCTTCCATTTTAAGCTCTGAATTTTATTCACTTATATGTTTGTTTGTTTGTTTTTTACTTTTAAAAAGTAGAATTTACATGAGAATAAACATAAACCCAATAAAATACATCCTAAGGAATTTTAACTAATACAACTTTTCATAATGACATGTATGTTTTACGTTAACAAGCATAAACAGTTAGACATATTAATGACAGGTGCATGAATATAAGCACAATGAGTTAGTAAGCCATGTTTATAAAGAAACAGCCAAGCAAGAGTTTGAGGTTCTGAATTCAAGCTTACAGCTCAGGAAAAAAAGAAAAAAAGAATATTCTAGATCCAAAAGTTGTCTATAATTTCATTAACTAAAAAATTAACCTTTAGTGTTTGGAATTAATAGAAAATCTAGAAAAAGTAAAATTGTCACCCTAAAATATAAACACACAAATAGATGTGGTATGTGCATCATTGCATATAACATTATGCATATACAGATGTAAAGCTTGTACTCAACTGCTGCATGATGATGATGCTTCAACAGTTCGCCAACCAGCTTCTCCCTCTACCCTTTTCACAAATCTCTGCATCTCCATATGTATTACATATGGCAACAGAGGTGTTAGGACAAACATTGGCAACCAAAATTCTTAGACAAATTTTCAATAGGAAAGTCTCTTAGATTGTTTTTAAGTGTGTACAATTATTGTTACTGACAGTTAAAGTCAGAAGGCTCATTTTTTTTTTTTAGAGTTTGCATGTGGAATGAATATTTTATTACTAGATTATAAAAATAAAATACAAAATAATTTTAAAACAAAACTTAAAACATTGTATAAAGGTTTAATATGATACAAATGGGAAAATTAAAAAAAATTACGCTTTTATGTACAGATGGCCTACACAATAGCACTCCATATCTCTTCCAATACTCTGTCCTTGGTTGCCTGAGCAAAAACCCATGGAAGGAGCTGCCCAGAGGGGAGAGGGATGCAAGGCCATACCTGTGGAGGTATGTCAAAGAGCATCCTTCTGACCTCATGAAGAGAAGACAGGGACAAGAGAAGTGGAATTACAAAAGTCACCCCTTTACATAAGACCTTGATAATAGAAAGAGAACATACTTTACACTTGGGTCCCACTGGTTGATATTATCAAATGGTAAAACTGATAAATCATATTCTTAGGTCGGATAATGGCCATAACGTGCCTTTATGAATTAAAAAGTTACTTGAGAGTTTACTATAATTTAAACAATTATATTCTGTCATAAAATGTAACATTGAAGAGCATATCTAGTCATATATATGTATGTTTGTGAGAGAGAGAAGATTTAAACTCATGTGTATATATACATATATGTACACATGTGTGAATATATATATGAGAAAGGAAAAAGAAGTCTTTAACTCATATATGTGTGTATGTACACACATACACACACACATACACATTTCCTGATAGAAGAGGAGCAGAGACCATAAATAGGCACGAGCCAATCTGTACAAGTTTCTATATAGAATGGTAAGGAATATAGACTTTATGATAAGGACAGCATAGTTTGCAAAAGATATTGGGGCACTTAATTTTACTATTTAAGGAATAATGGTAGTAATTCTACTTTCATGACACTGACTATGAGGTAATAAAGGACCACAGTCTTTCAAAAACGGAATGCAAGTTCCATATGTCCTAGCTTTATTACTGAATAATGAAGGCAGAAAGAAAGCAGGTAGACACAGATAGCTTTCTACATCATAATCAAATTGTTCAGAAACAGTGATGAAAATCATAAAATCAGAAGACATAATGACATACTGCACACATAGGAGGAAGTCAAGGATGATTTTTCAATAGCAATGATAATACTGAGAAGATAACAAAGCCACGATGCTCTGATAATAACAAAAAATGTCTATCCAGGAACCTATTTGCATGAAAAGCACCTCTTAACAATAAGCATTGCTGGAAAATTAAGATGCATAAAAGCAAAAAGAAATGTTCATTTTTGGTAGATTACTTCCACATTAAAGGCACAAGGAAAACAATCTCAGACAAATCTCCAGAATTAAGAATAAGTATGATATGAATAGCTATGTGGATAAATTTGTATGCTTTTTCTTATTTAAATACCTATAATGGTAACTAACTTAGAACACATAATCTAGTAGGAGATTCAAACACATACAGAACTAACCAGAAGTACTCTGTTATAAAGTTTTTATGCCATGAATCAAATGGTACAACTTAGAAACAGACTATAAGAAGTTAAAAATTCAGCCCATGTACTATCCACTGAAAAATCAAATAGAACAAAAAAAATACAAGGAATATAGACACATGCACACACATAAACATATAGGAAAATTAAAGATTTAAACTATGTTGAAAGTCAAAGTAAATGTCAATGTTTCTAACACCCTTATTTAAATGAAAAAATTTTCAAATGCTGCAAAAATGCTAGGCTGAAAATTACACTTTCAGTAAGATATACCTTAGCTAGGTGCAGTGGAAATCCTTTCTGACTTTAATCCTTAGGATTACATAAACTCAGGGCAGGGGGCAGGGGGGGAGGGTAGGGCGGGGAAATGGTTGAAAAACCCAATCTCAACCAATCAAAAGTTGGGCATGATGGTTTGAAACCATTATCCCAGCTAAACAGGAAGTATTATAAAAAGGATCATAACCCAGGCCAACCTGGGAAAGAAGAGATACCTTATTCACAAAGAACTAAAAAAGCCAAAGGACTGAGAACATATCTAAAGTAGGAGAATGCCTGCCTAGTAGACACAAATTCAAATATTGGAAAAAAAGAATAGGAAAAACAATTAAATAATGGATGTAAAAACACAAGAAAATTAAAAGATGTACAAAGAATGCTAGAGAGCTGAGAGCGTGGCTTGAGTGGTCAGTACTTGCGTAGCAAGTGTGAGGCCCTGGGCTCAGTCTCTCTGGAACTGAAAAGGAAAACAAATCAACCCACCAAAGAAAAATACATATGAATATTATGTTGATATTGAACAAAGACAACTGTAGATGTAAACCATTAAAAGGGATAAAAAAGGGCACTTCCATACAATTGAACCAATATGCCAAAAGTATACAACAATTCTAAGTATTCACATACTCTGTGAAGGAGCTTCTGTGTATATAAAGGAAAGGTTATAGACCTGCATGAGAAAAAACATGTACTAGTAAAGTCAGATATTGCAACATTACTCTCAATAACTAGTAGAATATGTAAACAGAATTACATCAAGGGTAGAGTAGAAAAAATACTCCAGATATTTGATCTAATTGGAATTTATGTAAAATTAAGACAGGAACAGAATGTGTATCCTTTCCAAGCATACTGTCAAGGCTTAACAATGAAAATGACATACTGAGCCAAATGCAATTGAAACAATGTAAATTATATTAACTTAAGTACCTAAGAATAAAACATCACTTCTACATATCCCATCCACAAGGAAATAAAATGGGAAATGATAAAATATTTTGAATCAAATGGAAACAAAAGTACAACAAATAAGAATTAAATGAGCAATTATTGTAAAAATTTGAATGAGAAGATAAGTTTATAGATTACTCATTAAAAAAGTATAAAAAGAATAAACAACCAAATGTGATAAAGAATAGAAAATAATGAAGATCCATAAAGTAATAAAATACAAAACAAAAAGCCTCATAGAAAAGAAGTGAAGTCTTAAAGTTTATCTAAGTGATTGAGATTTTGTGTTTGTGAGAGTGTGTGTGTGTGTGTGTGTGTGTGGTTTTGATTTTTTTGTTTATTTTCTTAGAATTCGGGAGATATTTAGTAAAGGAGAGTCATTAAAATCACAAAATGATATTAATTTTCTATATATGTTTGTAAAATTAATTTTGCATTGCACTAATACAATACATAATATAAAATACATAATACAATACATAATATAAAAAGCCTTTCATTTTGGGATGAATACCTGCAATCAACTTTTTGCAAAAGACTACAGGATTTAAAATTAAGTATTGAGATGGATTTTTTTTTTTACCAAGTGCTAACTTTATAAACCTAGAAATGCATTTATATCCTCAGTCTCAGATACTTGATCTCTGTGATGAATTAGGGCTACTTACCTCAGAGAGTTAACAGAAAGGATTACATAAGTATGGAGCTATAAAGTGTCTATGACAAGTGTTCAAGAAATGCTAGTTTCCTTGCTTTTAATGCCAAGAGGATACGACTTAATGTCCTCATTAAGTTTTCAAATAATTAGGGCCTTTCCTAAAGACCTGAATTACACTCTAGAGATGTGTGATCGCTGCACCAGAACTTCCCTACAACACCTTGCTTTCAGGCCAGACATGGAAATCACCTTACAAAGCTGCATTTCATTATTTCTAGAAAATGGAATCCAAAAAAGGTAGCCTTACACAGAATTCCAATTACACAACTGGTGTTAGCAGGGTTCCAACAGGAGGAGAATATTATTTGATTCTCATGAATTAAAGAACAATAAAGTTGGTGTTGAAATTAGGAAGATATATAAGGAAGAATGAATCAGTTTGTCTTTGTACTTTGCCACATGCCCTCTTCCTGCTGTTGCCTGTAAGCAGGCAACCCACGCTGGTACAGGTGGTCCTTTATAATTGTGTGCATAAAACAACTGAGTCATTTTCTGATTGGTAAATAATATGCCATGTCAGGCTCTCCACACCATCTGTGTCATTCACCACCACAGTTTTCTGCAACACTGCCAGCAGCACAAGGCCAACAGCACATTGTTGGAGAAGTCACAGGAAGAAGTACTTGGCATCCTTGGCAAAGCTTAAATCTGTTCACAGTATTGAACTTGACATATGCCCCACAGCAGAACGTGTATGGTGCCCTAACGATCTCTCCTGCTGTTCTATAATCAGAGACATAGATGGAGGGAGTGCTGACTCTCTTTTTCATTTGGCACTGACCAAACTCCTGGACTCTCTTTTTGGCTAAACAATGTAACCATCTTTAGTACAATTCATGTGCAGATCACTAAATACTAACACTTTTGCTATTTCTGTCACTTCCTAAATTTAAGATTTGATTATTTCTAATTCTTTATAACAACTTTGATCATTTTTTGTTTTTTGAAATCCTGCTTCTCTATCACTTGAAAGTAGAGTAGCAAGCTGTCAATCATTACCCCTGACAGTTTAGACAGACCCCTTGGAAAAGCCTTGATGGCCATTGTCTTGTCAACTTCTGTTTCCATCGAAGGAAAGGATCACTGAGTCAGAGGGCATATCTTGGCTTCATTCTCAAGACGGCTGGTACTGACAGAAGCTAAAGTCAGCCTCAGCATGCCCCATGCAGAGAAAGACCTGGAAAGACTTCTTCTCCCATCCCTCTTTTTTGTTGTTTCTTTTCATATTATTTGCCACAAGCCAAATCCATAAGGTGCTACGCCAGCTCCAGTAGTTATCTAGGCTTTGCCAAATCTTTTCTAGGCTAGGACTTTCACATTATCATTTGATAGGAACATTAACTGAAAAATTAACCTGCCTTTGTGGGACCCATGAATTCTATGGAAAATGTGCCATAAACAAATTTTAGTTCAATAGAGGAAAACTCTCAATTTTGACCATAATTTGTTTAGTAATCTACACAAAAGTAGTATAATTCTACATTGTGGGTAGATTCTGCAAGCAAACACATAAATGGAAGCTATGATCATGGATGCAGTAGAATACAAAAGCACACTAAGAAATGTAAAGCAAGGTGTTGAGATTGTTGAAGGGGATGACACAGATCAAATTGTATTCATTGCATTGTAGGCATTGTATTCATAAATTGCTTTGTTAAATGATACCTCCCATGGATATTTTGTTTTATTTTCATTTATTTATTTCTTGACCACTCCCAACGGTTAGAACTCTGGGCCTGGTTGCTCTCCCTGAGTTTCTGTGCTCAACCACTTGAGCCACAGCTCCACTTCTTCTACATTTCTGTGGTTATTTGGAGATAAGAATCTTACAGATTCTAGGCTGATTTTGAACTTCACTCCTCAGATCTCAGCCTCCCAAGTAGCTAGGCATGCGCCACCAGTGCCTGGCTTTGAACATAATTTTTATGAATGCAATCAGCTTTCATTATGTAAAGGCTTTATACCCAAAGATCCTACCAACATAGGCTCAAAATATACAGAAAAGCTTTGTTTCTTTACTGAATACACATGGACTTTTTCTCTTCTGTCAATATTTCCTAGACAGTATAACAAGGTTAGCACTTATATCTAGGTGTGATAAGTAATCTAAAGATGATTTAAAGTACCTGATTGAATATACAGAGGTTATAGGCAAATACTTTATTAGGGAACTTGAGCATCTGTGGATTTGGGATCTATCTTCTATGGATACAGAGGGATGAATATTTTCTCCTTTCACTGAATTAATGTCATTTTATTATTTTTATTATTATTATTTGATATGTATGCTTCTGAAGTAACTCTTCTCAGTGCTTTTTATGTAATAATTTTATATGCACTGATTCATTGAGGGTGAAGCATTAACCTGACTCAAGTTCTTCTAAATTGTCCACTTCTCTAGCAGGGTTTGTATAATGACCATTCCTCCAGGTCATGATCCCTTGATTTTTTTTCCTTGATGCAAGTATCTGAAGATCGAGACTGTATGCGACATAAAGAATATATTTTCCATACTTTATTGCATGTTGAGACAGCTCTTTCAGTATGGAGGTCATTAACTGAAACATCTTTGAAGGGGATAAGATTTACAGCTACATGTAAACTCTATGTGATTTGGAAAGGTTTAAAAAACATTTAAAATAGTTGTCAGAAAGGTTTCAACTCCTTCGATTACTTATAATAGCAGGTGAAGTCATTAGACCCCACAGTACCTGTTTGAAAACTAAACAGGTACAGCAACTCACCATTAGGATCAATCCATTACTGAATTAGAAATACGACTGAATTTAGCAACAAATTTGTGCCAACATTACTTCTAGCAGCAGTAGGTTTTCAGCAGCAGATTGGCACCGTGACAGAGTCCATAATTTTCACAGTATGTGTTTCATAATTTGTCATGCACACTCTGATTGCTTGGCATATTGGCAGAGTCCACAGTGCTCTCTAAATGTCACCAGACACATTTGAAGATTTGTCATGCACGGTCTGAGCAAGTGACACAACACAGCAGAGTGGCCAGGATCAGAACTGATTTTTGCACTCCGTGCTAGTGAGTGCTCTCAAGCTCAGCCACCAGTGACAAGAGCCCTGGTGGGGGCTGCACAGCCTTTCTCTTGGAGCTGCTGATTTTTAATTCTGTGTCAAGTGATCATACGGATGCTGCCAGGAGAAAATACTATTACACTGCAGGTGTGACATGCACGGTACAGAATTTCTTGCCTGATAATATTCTTTTCAAATCACTCCTTGTAGTATACTTAACATTTTTTTCATGCAAGCACAAAGAGCATTTCACAAATTAGAAGTGGGAAATAGGAGGGTAATAAATATGAATAGAAGGTGGAGAAGGCTATGCTACAGGAAATTACTCAGTTTAAGAGATCAAAAGATGAGATGCCTCTGCTGATTTTAACAGAAATGGAGAATTGTGTTGGGATGGGAGAATCCTTAGTTAATCATCTTAACACCTGGTTCCAGTAGGAACAGCTTCTGAGTTTAGTTAAACCAACCATATTTACTTGGCCTCAGTCAAAGAGAAAGTTGGATGAGACGGCCTCTAAGGGAGTTTACATGCCCATACATCCCATTGTTCTAAGACAGGAGCAGGAGTTTATTAATATTTTCAGTCATCTGACTCCTTTGCCTGCAATGATTGCATAATGCATCCCCACTTTTTAGTAAAAGCTTCAAGAGCTACATCTGCTGGAAGCTTTTAGTTGTGTAGAATCCCAGTCATTATCTTATCACTTTTAGTCACTGTCTTTTACAAGAAGAAAGAAAATTAGTCTCCATTTTTTTTCACACATTTGGGTCCCATGGATGCACCTGTTCCTATAAAATCTGTTTGATGATAAATAACTCACATATGCTCAAGAGTGTTGTCTTGACATGTGCAGGGAGAAACCTTCACAGACATATGTTGCAAAAAGCACTATGTGTGACTTTGTTTTTGTTCGTGGATCAGTGAAAATAGAGGCTAACAAAGACCAGGGAGGGAGAGAAGTTGAAGCTTGTACTGGGAACAATTCAAGAATTGAAAGATGTACCATCCGCCTCTCAGCTACATGAGATACCCTGAAAATAGATATGTGAAATGACACACATACAGACACACACACAAACACACATGCACACACAGAGTCATACACTTCTACAAAGCTGTAATATATAAAAATTATAGTGAGGCATATAGATTGCTCATTTAAAAATCCAGAAAAGGTAATATTTATTGGAGAACAAATAGTCATTTACCATAACAAAATTTATGACATAATTACTTTTATCTTCTATATTCAGTTTGATTGGGACAGGAAGATCACCAACGTTCTTTGCTGATTTCTAGTGAAAATACGTTTTTGTTTGTTTGTTTTTTTCACTAGCCTCTTCACCTGGGTAGTTTCAAAAAAATCATACAATGCTAATTCCTGCTCAAAAACAGATAGTCATTGAAACCACACCAGATTTCACCATTATACACATGAGCAAATGAGAATCCAGTTTGGTCCAATTTTTAGTGTCTGATAAAAATTAACTGTTACATTTCAAATTATTGTATTCATTTGTGTAACTATATAATATTTGTTAACTCTCAAAATGGATTTTCTCTGACCACTAATGATACAAGTTTGTTATGTTAGACTACATATACATTCAGAATTTCCAAATATTCCTTAAAATCATATCCCAAAGTAGAAAATGATGTATCATTAACATATAAATACAAATGTGTTTCGTACATAAGTAGTAACCTTTGTGTGAATAATATCGCCAAGTGTGCTAAGAAAAATAAGTTTAATGCATTTTATACAAAACAATACTTAATATCATTTCTTCTCTGAGATTTGATCCTCATAAAATACCTGTGAAGATATCTAAGTCAAACTAGCTTCTACATAACTAGCCATACAGTGACCATACCCATAAAGGTCTTTGTAAAAAGCACAGCTTTATGGAGTGATCATAAAGCTTTACTTATATGTCCTTAGGAAAGATGCACATATTTAATTGTCCATTAAACACACACACAAAGACACATAAAAAGTATGCCTGCCAATTGGTTTCTTCCATATAGTAAATTAGTTGCATGATTTGAAATATTTGCTTTCAGCTTTCCATTCAAGATGCTTAAAACAAAGATAGAAAACAAAATTATCAGTAATAAGCACATATTGAATAAAAATGAAGGAAGTATTACATTTTTAAACTGTGTATGTAATTACTTCTGAAAAGGATGTGAGTGTTTTTCCATAGCTTTAAATAACTATTTGGTAACAAATTGAAGGCCAGGTTGCTTTATTTTTTTGAGGAAAATTCTTCCAAGTATGTATTAATCTATCTTCAACTTTAGTTCCCCCCATTCCACTTATAATATTTTTGTTGTGTGTTCTATTCTCTCTGCTTTATAGCTTTTTTTTAGTGCTAAAGATTTAAATCAGTGCCTGAAACATGCTATGCAATATTCTTATTCCCCTTGAATTCTTAGCTTGCATATTGTTTTCTTTTTTACCTATTTTCCCATGATTCTTCCCATGAAGAACTGTGTGATTAGAGTATAATTTATTTATTGGGGACTGTTTACTCAACTAGAATTGTATGAGTTCTTTTTTTTTTTTTCATTATCTGTTTGTATCAAGGACTCATTAAAGATAACTGATTATCTTTTTGTATCAGTAACTCATTCCTTAGCTTAAAGAGCGAATAAAAATGTCTTTGTGAAAGGCATGCCATCTTCCATCACTAAAGAAATAAAAATAAAAATAAATTCATTCTAGAAGGATTCAAATACTTGTTTTGTATTGAGAAGTAGAGGAGAGCCATCATTTCCCAAATCACTCAGCAATAGTCATAAAACCATGCTTGTCTCTGCCTCAAGTGCCTTCCCACGGTAACATCCTCAGTTTTCAAATAGCACTTAGCCTAATCAAATAGGCTTTCTTGGTACGGAGTGATAACGTCTGTCAACTTTTCACACGAACAGCTCTTGTGCTGTCCAATTAGAATTCTGGGCCATTCTATTGTGAGTCGTACATTTAAGTTATACTATACATTTGTTGCAGTGATCAGGAAATAGCATCCCTTTTTCATGCAAATTAATAGAAAAACCAAGACGAAGAAGAAAAACAAACACATTTATGGTAGATTTTCAGAATTTATTGTACCCATTTACTCAATAACTACCTTCTTTTACTTTGCTTTGCTTATGTATACAAGGCTCTTTCTGCCATAGCTTTTACAGACTCATAGAGGAAGCAAGAAAGAAAGCAATGCTCAATTCGTGTCTGCAGGAGTATATGTATATGCGTAAATGCATATAAATACAGATGCACACACAGATACATTCAAAAGCATAAATTTGCATCATATGCACACATTATGTGGGTGTGTTTTAGTGTATTTACCATAGAACTGTAAATGGTCTACAAGGAAATTTAAAGCAGACAAGAGGAAATAAAATGTGTCTTTTTTCCCCCCTCTCATGTACCATATGATAGGGAGAATGAGAAAGTGTGGGTAAGGAAGAAGCTACCCATTGAGTCCCCCTGTGTTGTCCTTTATGCTTATCCATGTGTCAGATGTATATTGGAAATAAACAGAAAGGTTCACTTCGTATTTCTTTCTCCTTTCATTCTGCCTTTGAAGAGTAGTTCTTCCACCCTTCCTCATTACAAAAAACCCCCACATGTCTAGAGCTTACCTTTCTCATCTCTTCCTTTTTTAACAGTTTTGATGGCAAACTGAAGGAAGGTAAATTAGAAGCCATTGGCTAGCCATCGTCTTAAGTGAATCTATATTTTCTAATATATGTAGTAAAACCATTTGAGCAAACGACAAACTGCAAAGACACCTTATACATATCATTTGAGGCTGAATATTCCCCTAAATTATTCTCAACAGACAACTGGTGTAGACAAATGTTGTAAAATATTGTAAAAGCAATAATAGTTCAAGTGATACTTAAATTTAACTGAGGTAAACACATCGAGGAAGCCTCAGATGATAGTATATGTTGCACGGGAATAGTGAACACTGCTTTCTGATCTCTGAAGCACTTATCAATGGCACCTGTCAAAAAGGAAGAATCTGTCACTATTCAACATTCCTCTCTTCATAATTAGTATAAGTAGATTATAAATTTAAGCTATATGCAGTGTCCCAACTTGTGTTAGGAAGGGTAGAGGAATCTCATCTAGTTAGAGCTACAAATATCTTCACATTACTGATAACCCAAATAGCTGCTTTCCTGGATTGCCAAGTAATTGCTATCAATCTCTACCTTTCTTGAACACAGGTGTTTTTTATTTTTCATAGTGGGCCATTGAACTCATGGACATATTTTTTCAGGACAGATGCCCCTGTTTTCATTTGGTTATTTATTTGTTTGTTTGTTTTTGCTGATCCTGGGGCTAGAACTCTGGGCCTGGGTATTGCCCCTGTGATACTTTTGCTTAAAGCTAGCACTCTTACCACTTGAGCCACAGAACCACTTCTGGTTTTTCTGTGTAGTTTAATGAACATATGAGTCTGATGGACTTTCCTGCCTTGGTTCACTTCAAACTGTGATCCTCAGATCTCAGCCTCCAGAGTAGCTAGGATTGCAGGCTTGAGCCTCTAGCACCCAGATCATTTGATTATTTTTAAAGTAGGCTCTGTCTCGTTGCTCAGGTCAGCCAGGGCTTTAATTGTCCTATTTGTTCTTTCCTTCACAGTACGGATGATGGGTGTGTGCCATTTTGTCTGGTCATTGTGCATCTCCCATATGTAGAGTAGCCCTTTTGCTCTACCACACACAACTCTAGGTTGAGAAGGAGTCTTGCAAATTTCTTTTTGCCTGGTTTGGCTTCAAATTATTGCCACTAACCTTCCCCACTACCTGCCCTGAGTAGCTAGGGCTTGAATCACTAATGCCAGGGCCCAGGTGTCCACAGTTGTCTTGAACTTAAATGAGTCCATTAGCATGACCTTGTTAAGCATATGAATTTGGCTGGAGCAAATGATGCATAGAATCTTTAATTGTATGTAATTTTATTTCATTTAAATTTTAATAATTACACGTGACTAATAGCAACATCATTAGACTGGCAAGTAAGTGATAAGGGTGTTTCCTTATCACCCACCAATAATTCATGCAGAAATGGACATTTGACGGAAGTTTGGCTAATTACATATTATAAAGAGTCTGCCAGGAAACTTCTGGCAAACTTTGCCTTAAAAAGAGATAAAGACTGAGACAGTCTTTTGTCTTCTAGATGTTGTGCAAAGATCTAATACTGAAACATTTTGCAGCCAAGGCTCAAAGCAAATGCGGACATACCACGGGGGCCCAACGGAAAAAAAAAATAGGAACAATCTTAATGTTCTAAATAATGGTAGCACCTTCTTAATAGGAATCTAAAATAAGCTGCTGAATTAACAGCATTACAATGGAATATTTCTTGTGGCATTGTTGTGTGAAACAAATAAATCTCTGATGACATTTCTTGTTATGCAAAAGCTAAGCTTAGTGATTGGGAAACATCTTTAAATTATATACCTCACTTTTTTTTAAAAATTAATCAATGCAGTCACTTGCTTCCTGACTCCATTTTTTTTTTCCTAAGTCTGCCATTCAAATGTGTTTTAGAGTATTTATCCTTCGTAAGACTTACACAGTTTACAATTAGACATCTGGTGGTTTAGGAGTGTGCTTTTTGATTGTCCTCACAGTAGCTTTCAAGCTCTGGATGAGAGGCAACATGTTTCTTTGGCTCACCAAATTTATCATCATTCCTATCACAGTGTGTGGGTGCTGAGAAAATAGATACTGAATTAATTAGTTAATGACTTAATGTAAATGACAGTTCTCATCATAATTCTGCTGTTTAAAATGCTTCAGTTTTCCCACATAGATTATAGGATGGGTTACAACTTTCCTAATCTCAAATACAAAGACATTCTACAATCTGTCTACTTGTTTAGTTCATGTCACTACTGTCTCTACTCTTATGCTCTGCCTCAAAAACTGCTGCTACCCACCTTTCTCATAATGAACAAGAATAGCTCAAAGACCTTTAACAAATGAATCTAGTCTGTTTAGGAAATCTGTATGTAAGCAATCTACTCACCTTACAAGGGAAGGAATTTCTTGGTATATCAAGTTAAGGAAAAAATTGTAAAAATAAAATAATAATAATAATAATAATAATAAGAAGAAGAAGAAGAAGAAGAAGAAGAAGAAGAAGAAGAAAAATGGAAAAGGGTATTTGCATTTATAGTCTCAGACTAGTTAATCTAATTTACATATCATTTAATTCAAATAATTAGATCACAGAGAAAATAATATTGGTATTGAACCTTTCACTTTTATGACTAATGCTATAAGAAAAACATAGTGAGTTGCTGTTTTTTCTTTAAAATCTTTGAGAGTTCGGTTATTAGAAAGAAATTATGGGACAGGCTAGTGTGTAACATTAGCCAGGGTCTCATGGGTACCTCAAGTTAAATAAATCTGTATCAATTGCTTTCATTGGTCATGAATTTACTAAAAATGGCTAAGAGCTTGGCATCCACATATCCATTTTGTACATGTCTCTGCTCAAGCCAAATTTAACACTGATCAATAACATCATTATGGAGAACAACACTACCCCAAAGGAACAATAGAGTAATAAAAGACAGACCACCCAGTAGACAACAATGAGTTATGTTTCCTGAGGTATGGTGAAAATAAATTCTCTGGAGCCTTTACTCAAATCAGGCCCGATAATGTGCAACCAGGCCATACTTTAAACATTCTGAGTTCCTCTTTCCCATTCTCTTAGTTGTTGTTTTTTAATAAAACTAAGAAAAATATTTGTACCCCCAAATATGGCTTTAAATGTACTTGCATTCTGTTTTTCCTTCACTGTTATATAATAAATCTTTTTTCTGCCCTTTAGTGTGCCCATTATTTGGCACTTATGGCGAATGGGCTGGATTTGACATATTATACAATGCCTGGAGTTTTGTCTTGTGGTCTAAGCAATATCTAATTTTCAATACACATTTCCATCATTTCTCTAATCAGACTTTCTCAAGATTCACTCTTAATCTTCCCTTTGTATGGAAAAGAGAGATTCTGTCTTTTAAGTGCAGCCTTCTGCAACTCACAGATTTTCGATATTAGAAAAGTAGCCTATAAACATTTATGCCTTCCTGAATTTATTTCTTCTTAAAACATGTAGTGTGATTCAGCAAGCATTCAGTGAGCTATAAAATAAACCAAGAACTTTTTTGGGGGGGATGTGGGGGTTGTTGAGCAGTAGTAAACTTGACAAACTCAGGCACTTAACAATGCAATCAATTCAAAAGCTAACTTGAACTGAAGAAAAGCCACAGTCTCACATTGCTCTCTAATCTACTAGTTACAGGGATAGAGTGAAGTGCACTTAAATTCTCAGAAACAGCAATTAGCAGGAAAGCTTCAGTTTAGTTTTTAAAGTTTGAATGATAGTCTACTAAGAAGTTAATTCCAGATGTTAGATCTGTGGAGAAAAATGGCCCCTTCCCCATCGTCCTTGGCCCCTTCCCTAGGAGCCCCCTCCCAGGGTTCACATTTGTAACCCAGGTAACTGGTGCAACTGAGGGCAGTGGGAGGTCCCTCAGCTCTGGTGTCTTCAGCTGCAGCCATACATCCTCCCTGCCCTCTCCCTATTTATCAGTCTCCATTATTAGTTCCCACCCGTTTTGCCCTTGGCCTGCTTGCCACCATTCCCTTATCCCTTGCGCCTTTCCATCCTTCTCTTACCTTCCCCTTCCCCCACACCCCTTGCACCCCCTTCATGCCTCTATCTTGTGCAGGCAGGCAGTATGCTCTCCCCCTCAATAAACTCTTTTCTGCCTGAACTATATGATGGTCTCCTTTCCGTTGACCTTTACACCAGAGTTCAAGAAAGAAAAGGTACATCAGATAAAGTTGTCTCAAGTTCAGTTCCACATGGAAAGAGCAGCCACATCACTGAATGAGGTTCATGGATGAACTCAAAACTTGGGTCTTAATAAGTGATTTAGAAGCAGTCGTTTTTTATTCCCAAGTTTTGTTTTTTTTCTTTTTACATGTTGTGTTAACAGTCGTTTTTATTCCCTTTTTTTTTTTATACAAGTTGTGCCAGCAGTCGTTTTTATTCCCAACTTTTTTTTTTTTTTTTACAAGTTGTGCTAAGTGCAGGGCAAAAGGTAAATTTCAGTTGCTGCTAAATCTTCCATTGTGAGTTTATCAATCAACTCAATCCCATCTTAGATACACTTGTCTTTTTCAGAATGTCAGAAACTACTCAAACTTCACTCCTAGACATTTTTTGTGGGAATGAAGGAACGAGCTAGACGACCACCAACCCATTTCTGTTTGGCCTACATTCATACCAAGGTAGCAGGGAAATTCCTAGCTTCTAGCAAGGAATTCCTGCTGAATAAATAGAAGGAAATTCCTAGCAAAAGGTCCTGCTGAACAAACACCCTTAGGCTTAGCTAGGCAGGAGATAACAAGAAACAGCTATGGACTCAGGCTATCTCAAAGTACCCAAGATAAGCAGTTGTGACAAAAGCCAGATGCCCTAAGTCACATAGACAAACTGTGTAATAATCAATCAATCATGTGCTTGCAGACCCCCTAACTAGTGTCTTGCTATAAAAACCCTGCCGAAATGTAACTTAGGGCCTTTGCCATCTTGGCTGCGTCCTTGGTGTCGGAGGTCCGAACACGCGTTCGCTAATAAAACTGCTCCTTCCCTTTTTGCATTCGAGATCGGCTCCTGGTGGTCTTTTGGGGTTTCCAAACGTGGGCATTACAGGAAGTTGATTCCTTACCATTTTGTGGTAAGTAACAGTATTTGTACCTAATCATTTGTTTAATTTTAGATTTTGTCATACTTTCCTCTGCTTTTTTCTCTCAGTGGCTTTGGACCTAGCCATGCAAATGTGACCAAATGTGGATTAGATATATATAGTTTGAGAGAGGTAATTTTGTATCTACTTTTGTGGATCTGAGCTTCTGCTTTCTAAAAGAATAGTTGGTTAAAAAAATTAAAAAGAACAGAACCAGATTTTTCAGTTCTTCTACTTTGTGACCTGAAACTTGTTATTCACTGAACTCCATTTATTCTGAAGTGATGAAAATAATTAATCTGATGTTATGATAGCTTTCAACAACAAAGTATTGCTAATACTGTTCTGTAGTGTTCAATGTAAAACTTTTCTTTTTCTGTTCTGTATTGCTCAATACAAAACTTTTCTGAAGCTGCCTTCCCGCCCCCCCTCCCCCGCCCCGCTATAGTTATATAGTTGTATTTACCCAACTTGCTTTGAACTTGTTTTGCTCTGTATTGATCACACCTGTAACGGCCCCCTAGAGAGTTTCACCCTCTTTTTCCACCTGGTTGTTAGATGATTTCCAGTGAGTATCAAGATGCCCTCACCTGTTTGTTATGACTGACACCTCTTGGAAGTAAAACGCCCCTGTTGTTAAGCTAAAGGGAAAAATTGCTGTGGTTTGGGGGTTTATAAGCACCCTTCTGAGATGGCGAGGGGCTGCATCTTGAGATCCTGACCTGTGGTCCTGGCATGCCAGTCCTTTCTCATTCAATAAAATCTTTTTCTTATTTTTTCTAATCTGAGTCTCTCATTGCCTATCAATCAGTGGACCCCACAACACTCTCTCCTTACATCCTTGTGTTCTATATGTTTAAATTTACATTCACAGAACTCTTTCCTTGCTATGCTGAATTTTGAAGTTGCTTATTTCAAAAAAAAAAAAAACTAGCACAACCTTCTATTTTCTTATAGGTGCTAATCAAATGAGATCAACATTAGTTGAGTAGCATAATTCATTCAAAGCTATTTGCTTCATGCTAATTTCACATAGTTTGGGTTGGACAATAGTACAATACTTCTTTGCAAGGAAGCCCATTATAATCCTCCATTTTTATTATTTTTGAAACCTTCTAATAATCAAGGAGACAAAATTTGATTTATGAGCCTTTGAGAAAAAGTTAAATTCAAGCACACGATATTTTCTGATGTTTAACACAATGTAAATAAAGCAATCACACTGAATTCCTCGGTTTTATATATATATATATATATATATATATATATATATTAATGTGTTGTGCCAAGTTGCAAGACCACCCCCAAGAAGACCACCGAGATTCAGACACTCCGAAATGCAAAAGCAAGGCAAGGCTTTATTTAACGAGCTGCCAACTCGGGCCTCGTCCTACCCACCGACACAGCGGAGGTTAGGAGGAAGCCCCGAGCTGTGATTACACAGGGCTTATAAAGGCAAAGAACAAGGTTACAACAATCAGCTGTGCAAGCAAGATTAGAACACAGGTACAAATCTGATTGGCTCAGGGTTCGATTCTAAAATGGGGTTCACGTGGTGGGGCCTGACTTCAAAGTCTGGCACCTCATTTCCCCCTTTTTCTTTTTGGTACCTTGGGAGCCAATCATGGCTCCATTCTGTCCATTTCAATGGCTTGCATGTCTAGGGGATGATATAGAGGTAAGGCATGGGCCAGTAGGGCCCAATGTAGTAACCAAAGGGCCTGTCACCATTTCTTAAAAGAATAGTCTCTGTACCTCTGTTTTGCATGCCTCTAGTTTATCCTGCCTCATCTTCCCAAAAACAACTCTGGTCCCTTGATTTTAAAGGGGGGCTGATGGGTGAAGATCATCCATCTTCTGTAATTTCTTCAGGCTGACTCAGGGGCGTTGACCTTACCTAGCCAGGAACCTATAACCTTAGTCTACTTTTCCAAGGGACTGCAGGATTGCTGCAAACTGAAAATTAACTTTCAGCTATACAGACTTACCATTAGCTCTATAGTGTTTAGTATCCAAATGTAAGCAACAAAATAATACATAAACTTCTCAACTGTGCTCTAAGGGTCGGGTGGCTATACCCGTATTCCTGAGCAAGCTCAAAACTACCTAAAATAAGGGGGTCACCTCACTTTGGAGTGAGCTGCCAAAATGACATCAACACTAGCCAGGGTAGTAAGGAAAGAAGGCAAAAAGAAAATTATAACAATATTCAGTCTAACTTTCTTTTCTTGAGGCGAAGGCGAAGCGGCTGAGTTGGGTGCTTGGAGACCTCCCATGTTCCATCACGGTAGTTGTCATCCAGGGCAAAGGGGTCAGCTGGCCTGGCGTGGGAGCAATGGACCCAAGTGGTGACGCCATCTACTTTAAGGGCCGTGGGAGTAGTCAGTAGCACCACGTAGGGTCCCTTCCATCGTGGTTCTAAGGATTTGGAGTTATGCCTCCGGACGAACACCCAATCTCCTGGCCTGAATAAATGGGGGATAGGGACAGAAGCAGAATCATATAATGCCTTGAGTTGGGGCCACATTTTCTTGTGCACGAGCTGCAAATAATCAAGTTTACACAAAAATTCAATATCATCCAAATCAGTGAGCAATTCAGTCTGAAGGCTAGGGATAATGGGCGGAGGGTACCCGTACATTATTTCAAAAGGAGTAAAGCCAAGTTGATAGGGAGAATTTCTTACCCTAAGTAGAGCAAAAGGAAGGAGTGACACCCAGTCTGCGCCAGTCTCTAAGGCCAATTTAGTTAAGGTCTCTTTTAGAGTCCGATTCATTCTCTCTACCTGTCCTGAACTCTGGGGTCTACAAGCACAATGCAATTTCCAATCTGTCCCCAGTGCAGCGGCTATTCCCTGACTTACTTTTGAAACGAAAGCCGGTCCGTTGTCCGACCCAATGGTGGATGGGAAGCCATACCTGGGTAGGATTTCTTCCAGGATCTTCTTAGCCACTATATTCGCAGTTTCATGCTTTGTTGGATAGGCTTCCACCCATCCTGAAAAGGTGTCTACAAAAACTAGCAAATATTCTGTGAAATCTACTTCCCAATACACGCCTGGCCTATTCCCACAGAGGCGAGCTCCTTTAGTAATCTGTTGATTGGGGGCATTGGCAAGCTGACAGGCCTTTAACAGATCTCAATAAGGACACAACACAATCTCAGGTCTACAAGCTTTCTTTCCTAAACAGATGTATCAGCTTAAAATTCTTACTGCCAGTCAGGGCTTTGAGTAAATGTGGGGGGTGAGATTTTAATCTATCTCATTTGACAAACTTACCCTTACTAACCACTATCACAGATGACTGGCAAATTCCTGCCCAGTAGACAGACATGTGCATTGGAAAGGCATGCTTATGAACTATTCTTCTAGGACTTCCCGGCTTTGATTAACTTTTGAAAGGCCAAATAGGAGTGACTCTAGGATCTGACACCATCTCTGCCATCCAAGCAGTGGCTTACTGCCTCTGGATGCTCCATCACTTTTGTCCCAGGAGTGACTTTCAACTTGGGACTCAGGGCCTGAGTGCTGTCCCTCAGCTCTCCAGCTCAAGACTAGCACCCTACCACTTTTGAGCTCCACACCACTCCGTTCCCAGCACTCTGCTGGCTGATTAGAGACAAGTCTCTCACAGGGACCTTTCTTTGCCCGGGCTGGCTTCGAACCGCAGATTCAGATCAATGAGTCTTATAAGGGGCCACTTTACTCCAATTATAAGCAACAAGGTGGTCCACACAGTAGTTTTTAAGCATGCTCTCTTACCTGGAACTTATTAAGGGTCAGTATTAGATCTTGACAAACTTGTAGGAATCACCTGTGCTTCTCTGTGGGCCTGCTGGAAACTGTTACAAAAAACCTACAAAGAAGCTGGAATGGCAATTAAACATTTTGGTAGCCATAATTCTCCTTTTCTCGCTTTGCAATAATTATTTAGGACAATTTTACTTCCAAATTTCTTTCAAAAGGCTACAAAAACAAAACAATTAATACAAAAGGAGGAAAGCACACAGGCCTAAGAAAAGCTACGAGTTGGAGATCTCCCAAGCTGGGCCACAACCTCCTACAAGAGTGCAGAAGGAATGGACCCGAGTTGGCCCACAACCTCCTGTAAGAAGGAGTGGACCCGAGTTGGCCCACAACCTCCTGCAAGGGTGCAGAAGGAGTGGACCCGAGTTGGCCCACAACCTCCTGCAAGGGTACAGAAGGAGTGGACCCGAGTTATGAGTTGGAGATCTCCCAAGTTGGCCCACAACCTCCTGCCAGGGTACGGGAGGAGTGGACCCAAGTTGGCCCACAACCTCCTGCCAGATAAGCAGAAGGAGCAGACCCAAGTACAAGGTGGGCGGGTTGAGTCTCGTTTAGGAGGCCCTCCTGGTCAGTTCTGGCCAAAAACCAAACTGACTCGCGCCCTACAAGTATAAGCAAAAGCAAAACAGACAGACAAATTACAGGACAAGACAAATGCACAGTGCTGTTTTCTTACCTTCGGAGTCTGGGGTCTCGGGGGTCTCTGGGGCCATCCCGGACGAAACCCCAAATGTTGTGCCAAGTTGCAAGACCACCCCCAAGAAGACCACCGAGATTCAGACACTCCGAAATGCAAAAGCAAGGCAAGGCTTTATTTAACGAGCTGCCAACTCGGGCCTCGTCCTACCCACCGACACAGCGGAGGTTAGGAGGAAGCCCCGAGCTGTGATTACACAGGGCTTATAAAGGCAAAGAACAAGGTTACAACAATCAGCTGTGCAAGCAAGATTAGAACACAGGTACAAATCTGATTGGCTCAGGGTTCGATTCTAAAATGGGGTTCACGTGGTGGGGCCTGACTTCAAAGTCTGGCACCTCAATGTCCTTCCAAATATATGAGTCTTCTACTGCCTTATAAACCTTTCCATGGGACTGGTGATAATCCTTCAAATCTTAAGATCAGTTATCCCCCTCCAAAACTTCTTAAGTTTCTCTAGGAAATCATGAAATTGACCATTAAATATTTTCCGCTTCCTTATCTCCCTTAACCCCAGGAGAAAGGTAATACCTTTTAAGTGTTGACATAGGATTGAAGTATTGAGGTATTTCAGTAAGGTGATAGCTCAACAAAAGCCACACATCAAAATAGCCATGAAACAGAAGCCTCCTCATAATTAGTCATCAGACATAATAAATCGCCACCATGCCAGCCTTTACAATCTCAGCAGCACTGACCTGAAACATCCCCCTTCTCCTCTCCTCACTCCTTGTCCCCTGTGGCTGCCAATCAAAGGAAGACAGCTCCCTCCAGAGCTGGGCTGACTCAGCAGGCCTGAAAATAAGACCTGAAGCTACTGAACACTTATTCACATAAAATGTCTCAGAGAGAAACCATCAAATATGGAAAAAGTTACCCTACAACCAACAGAAATGGGACCCCTAACCATACAAAAATGTGAGTGTTGCTGTAGAGTCTAGAAAGTGGATCAAAGTACCTATTGCTTAGAGCACCATGCTGTTTATCTCTCCCCTTTGTTTCTCTCAAATCTACTCTCATCTTCCCTTATAAAACTTTCATGGGAAGGCTAGTCAATGACTTAGTGAACAAGTTCTCCAGCTATAAACAAATTACACACAATGTGAATGCAAATTTTATCCCTTCTACTGAGGCTTGGGTGGGGGGCACTGCCCCCAGGCAGTTCTGTCCTGTTAGCCTGGTGACTGCTGTGTGGAGGTTAAAACTGGCTTTGAAGTCTCACAAATGGCCTTAAAAATGTTTCCAGAGTCTACTACTTGAGTCTTAGAATTAGTCACTAATAGGGTTGGGACAAGCTGAAGTGCATGTGGACATTGTTAAATACACACTTCTTTGCTGTGGTTATTAGGGTTATTTTGAATGGATGAATCTTAGCAGCAGGGATTCTTAGGATGGGATACTTTAATGATTCTTTTGAGGAACTGAAATAGGATTTAAAAGCAGCTAGATCTAAAACTGACACTCCAGAGGGTGCATCAGATTTTGACCTTGACTTAGTTTGCACCCTTAGGCTAGTGACAAAACCTCTCCTCAGCAAGGGAGTTATAAAATTTTGATGAGATGCTAGTTTAAAGATATTCTGAAGCATTAACCCTTGCCTAAATTTTGCTATTTCCTATTCCAGATACCTAGCAATTCCACTAAAGACCAGCCCTCATCTTTACTCTCTGATGTTAACACACAGAGGTGCACACACACAAACTCACACTCAAAAGTACAAAGCAGCTAATAATAAAGTCCCCATATCACAATCTTTAAGATACAGACTTCCCTATCTCAGGCAGACAGAGTGGGTTTTTATACCACTCTCTTATGGGATTCAGGACATGAAAAATCTTGGTGTATGAGGAACAAACGTGTAAAAATCACTGAACTAGGAAGGTTAGACTCACTTTCCTCATATACTTTTCTCCTGAGGTACATTATTAACCCTAGCAAGGGTTTTCTGACCCTCCTCTGTAGCAGGTCATGGGACTCTCACTGGAGAAATGCCTCATTTCTGAAGGAAAAGAGCATCCTTATCTTTGAAGACACATGAAGGCAGAGAAGAAGCTTAATAGTCCTTGCTGTGTTCCTCTCAGCTTAGTGTTAGATCACACATAATGTGACCAGTTATACTGCTCCGTAACTGTCCAGTTCATCAAAGTAGCCCACCAAATACATAGATTTGCTCATGTCTTACTTTTGGATTTTCGTGTCACATAAAACATCTGTTAAATAAATGTATGTGATTATCCCTTGATGTTTCCAATGGTGAGAACAAGAACACTTCTTCCTTCACTCCAGAATCATTTGTCCATAGAAGTAGGACTGATGATCCTGAAACAACTTCGACCAACTTGATTCCTAGTGTCTTGTCATGCTCTTTCTTCTCCTCCTCCTCAACCTCTTCCTCTCCCCACCTCCCTTCCTCTTCTTTCTTTCTCAGGCATCAGATGCAAGGTCTGTGGATCTGTCCAATTTTATAGTTGTCTCATTTATAGCTATGTATCTGACTTGCTTTACCTTCCTTTCTCAGAGCCATGTGTCTTCATGGATATGCACATGGACTGAAATATTAAGCCTGTCTGTAATTCTAGTCTGCTCACTCACAAACTCTTTGATATTTTATTTCCCAGCCAAAAAGGGAACAGTGAAAATAGTGGTAGGTACCACATAGCACTATTAGGAGCTTAACTAAGTTAATGTTCAAAAGAACCCAGAACAATGCAAAACACAAGGCAAGCACTTCCCATGTGTTTGAAAAGTATTGCAAAGACCACAACATCAATTAGTCTGAATATCCACTGTCCACCTTGAAATCAATGGCTTTCTTTTCTCCTACAGTCTGTCAAGGAAGCTGAGTTAATTTTGCCTGTCCAAGCTTGCTGAAGATATGAGTACCATGCCTCACTTTCCCATCTTCCTACTACTATTGTACCTGACTCATCTTGTTGCAGAAAATTATCCAGTAAGAAGTAAAGGCACTTGGAGAGTTGAATAATTCAGTTTTATTACACTGGCAGGCCCAGAGGAATTCCTACTCCAGAGTCTGAGTCTTGACCAGCAGGAGTACAATATGTTTATACTTGGGTTCCAGGTTTAGCTTTGGGTACAGATGTATTAAGTTTTGGCTTACCCCAACAGTTATAGTTCTTTTTGAAAATTACTTGCAAGCTGGTTCTGGCAATATCAAGTTGAGTTTGCTCTGATAATGACAGGATTGAGTTAGTTCTGATAATGTCAGATTTTGATGATCATTCTGCCCTTTGATGCTCTCTCTATATATTTAGAGAGCATTACCCTTTAATAAATTCTGTTGATCCAAGGGCTTAGATCCTCATGAAGCAAGGACATGTACAATCATCTTCTTTTCTACTGTCAGCTCTATGACGCTAGAGAGTCAGTGAACTATGAGAGACAGTACACATGGAATGATTAAGCATCCTGCTGTTATAACTCAGACTAGACTTACTAGGGTTTGGAGCCTGCTTGTTCTTGACAATCATCCTCCAATCAGCTCCTGACAGTGTGGTCTGGGGAAATGCTACTAACAGAGGTCTCCCACTGCCCTTAATCCTCAGTTCAAACGATACTTTCTTGAGGGAATTTAAGGAGTCAAATATACAGTTTTATTTTTTAACTTACAGACTAAGTACCATCATTTGAATAGTATATACACAGTCCTGACACCCATGCTGACATATTCCTCAACCTTATACACAGTGGGTCTTTTCTTTGACTTTCCACTTTCTAGATCTTTGACTCTTCCTCCTTCAGAATGGCTGTTCTCTTATATTAGATATGATGAATGCACTAGGGGATACCAGCAACTTTTAAATATTGACTTATTTTGCAACATCAAGTTCTAGAGACCCGATTAAGGCCATTGGGCCATTGATCTCTAAGGAAAAGCCTTTGTCGCCAATATTTGGACGTCTGTCATGACTACATAAATTTCATCTGATACCCTCCCTTGACATAACTGCTCCCATCAGTAAAGAAGGTTAGATTGGGTGACCAGAGGGGGTTGCCAGTCAAGTCAGGTTTGCTTGATGACATTTCATCTATTAAGTCTTCACAGATACAGGTTTTGTGAGCAAGGGTCTAAGTCTGCTGGTAGGAAGGTGACTGGATTTAATACTCACAGCATTTCCAATTTGAGTCATGCATTTTCACAGGATAGCCCCTAGTAGTGTGTCATCTCAGCCCTAATCAACCTGTATCCATTCCTGCCTATTCAGGGTGGCTACAATGCGTGGTTACGTTCACAGCTTCTTGTACCAGACTCACGGTGGTGACTAGGGTCCAAAGGCACAGTGGCCATCCTGCTGCCACAGAGTCTAATAAGCCACCAATTGGTGCCAGGGCCCAAATTCCTGAGTAAGGATGACCAAGGCTATTAGTTTTTCTCTAAGACAAAGAGATTGAATTCCTGGTTTATATCAGGTTGTCCCAGTATGAGGGCAGATGCTAATCGGCACTTGATTTCCTAGAAGGCCTATTCATGCTCAGCTTCCCAATATAACGACTCTTGTTCTGCACCTTTTCCAGCGTCAGACAGAGGCTGAATGGATATGGAATATCTAATTGGCCATCCAGGACATGGTTTTGGAGCCATTTTCAGACCTCCATCAAAATGTGCCTCCTTTCTTTAATATGGATAATTAAGTAGGAGCTAGTGGCAATCACCACAAGTTGGCTGGTACGTCTGGAAGATGGACTCCAGGAGGTCTCTGAGGGCCAGAGGCTTCTCCAAGTAAGGAGGAGTATGATGTTTCCAGTTCAAGAGGTCAGCAGTACCGTAGGGTTAATAATAGAACACAGGCCACTCCTATTGGAGTATGCCAATTTGCTGAGAGCCCTGTATCTCTCTCAGGGGCCTTTGCAATGCTTGTGGCTAAGCCTCCTGTGTGGGTCTAAGATTCCAGTCCACAGGTTCAGGGTCTGGCTTCATTATTTAAAGCTAGACTGATGGAGACAGGCTTTCAGGCAATGGCCTATCCATCTTTACCAGGTGTGGAGGGGCAATTGAGGCAAATAAGGCCTCTACCTCTGGGTCTTCTTATCTTTCTGAGGCCCAGATCATTTTGCTCATAGAATTCTACAATGACCCTGTGCATTTGCATAGAATACACCTATGGAAGAAGTGTTAATAATGCAATCTGCAACTATGAATCTACATATGACAACTGGTCTGGGTGGCTGAGCTCCCCTGACACCAAATTGTAGATTTCTCTGATGGTGGGAACATGGAAGCCAAACTACACCAAAAGTCAGCCATTCGACAGAACAGAGGGTTTGAAGATGCCTGGAGGCCATCTTGACTCCATAATCTCCAGATTATGATCCTTGATCATTCAGTCAAAGGCCCTGTGTCTTGAATTCCTCATATCCATGTCCCATCTTACTTTGGTGTCCTATAGACAAGAGAATGTCACTGGTGGTGTCCCCTAGCCCAGCCCCTTCCAAGGGCTAAGATAGTTCTTTGTATCTGTACTTATGGGACGTGAATCACCATTATGCCATACAAAGTCACCATGGAACTGCAGGTTACAATTCATTAGGACTCTGTAGTTTTTGATCACAAATAATTTCACATTCATTCACACAGCCACAGGTTAAAACAGTTCCAAGTCCCCTTTGTGAGTGTCCTAAACTGGTGGCCTTTTCTAAAGAAAAGTCCTGAAGGGATGACTTCTTCTAAAAAAAAAAAAAAAAAGGTTACCATATGTCTCTCCTTAGAAAGGGTGGTGGGAGGTGGTCAGACTTCCCTTGGGTCCTACTGGACAGACCTCGCTGGGTCTGAGGGTCCTGAAACCTTACCTTATCCAAAAGCAGTTGTTCAGAGTTGGTCTGCCTGTCCACTGAATGCAGGGAGGCTCCCTCCTGGAACCGCAGGCCCCCAGGAGAAGGATGAATCAAGGAACAATAGGGTGATTCCACCTCCTATTTCAAAACCCAAGAGGGCCTTGTGTTCTAGCACTCAGTGGCCAGCATAGTTGTCACTTCCCGACACATGTAACAAAATGTTGCAGAAATTATTCAGGGAGGAAGCAAGTGTCACTCAGAGAGTTGGAGAACTCAGGTTGATCATGCCAGAAGGCTCAGAGGAGTTCCTGTTCCAAGGTTCCTACTGAGTTTCTGCTCCAAAGCCTCCACTGATGGGAGCATAAATCCTGTTCTGGGGTTTTGTTTCCGATAGAGCCCAGGTGTTTTCAGTTACTTTGTTTATCCCAACGGAGGCAATTCCTTGAAAATTACCTTCAACTTGGTTCTGGCAGTGTCAGCTTGAGCTAGTTCTGCTAATGGCTGGGGTTGAGTTAGTTTTGACAATGGCAGCTTGTCCTTGCCAGTTATTCTACCCCTTCCCAACTTAATGTAAGAGCCACAGAGGAGTAGGAAAGATCAGAGCAATAGCAGATTCAACATCAGTCAGTGCTGTACTCTGATCCATAGTTGGGACATTCTAGTTATGTGCTCACAATATGGAAGGGGTAAGCAAGAACCCTTGGGCCAGTGCTGTAAAAGCACCTGATCCCGTTTGTGAGGGTTCTGCCTTTATGAACTCATCATATCCTAAAGGGTCCACCTTCAAGCTGCATGCTCTCTCTCAGGTTAGAATTTCAATATATGAATCAAGCACTCTTGCCACTAGGCCATATAGGCCATATTCCCAGCCCCGAATTTCAATGTATGAATACAGCAGAGAAGGTACAAATATCCAGACCATGGCAGAAAAAAATGACCTGTTTGCTTTACCACTTATTAATAAAATAACTACATCACTATAAATTATTGATAAATCATATTAACCAATACTGAAAAAGTTTTTTCAACATATCATGGACCTTTTGTAAGGTAAACTTTTGAAAAATATTGTAATTAATCCTTACAATGATTGAGGCAGAAAACTAACATTATTTTTGTTTTACAAAAGAGGAAACTGGGGGCTGGGGATATGGCCTAGTGGCAAGAGCGTTTGCCTCCTATACATGAAGCCCTCGGTTCTATTCCCCAGCACCACATATACAGAAAATGGCCAGAAGTGGTGCTGTGGCTCAAGTGGCAGAGTGCTAGCCTTGAGCAAAAGGAGGAAGCCAGGGACAGTGCTCAGGCCCTGAGTCCAAGGCCCAGGACTGGCAAAAAAAAAAAAAAAGAATCACAACAACAACAAAAAAAAAAAGAAAGAGGAAACTGGGGCTGGGAATGTTACTTCTTGGTAGAGCACTTGCCTAGCATGCATGAAGACCTGGGTTTGATTCCTGAATACCACATAAACAGAAAAAGCCAGAAATGGTGCTGTGGCTCAAGTAGTAGAGTGCTAGCCTTGAGCAAAAAGAAGCTCAGGGACAGTGCCCAGGCCCTAAGTTCAAGCTCCAGGACTGGCCAAAAAGAAAAAAAGGAAACTGAGGCTCATAGAGGTAGTTATGTGAAAAGGGGGCATAATAACTTGCCTAAGATATACCATGGAATGTAGAAAAGCTGTAATCTGAACCTAGATAATTTATCTTTAAAGTTCCTTTATTAAGAACCACAATATAGTGTTTCTATGGATTTATCAAATTCCATGTACTAAAAAGGATAGTGGCATAAAAGACAAAACATTGAGAAACTGAAGCACATTCATTGATCAGCAATGCCCCATTCAAGGAGGTCTATTTTTCTGAGAATGTAGAAATATGATTTTTCATCCAAAAACTTGTGTGTGTGGTTATTCATATTCTGAAAAGTCTTCCTAGCCTGTGGGCTCTTTTCTCATTTGTGCTTCACTATTTTTTCCTCTGTCTTTCTCTTACCCTTTCCTCTCTCTCCTTCCTTCCTTTCTTCCTTCCCTTTCTCTCTTTTCCTTCCTTCTTTCCTTCCTTCCTTCCTTCCTTCCTTCCTTTCTTCCTTCCTTCCTTTTTTCCTTCCCTCCTTCCCTCTTGCCTTCCTGCCTGCCTGTCTTCCTTTCTTCCTTCCCCCTCTCTTCCCCTTCCTGCCTTCCTCCCTCTCTTCATTCCTCATGTCTTTTTCTTCTTTCTGTACTAGAATTGATCAATGGTCTCAAGAATGATATTGAAATACTCTTAACACTTGATGTATGCCCAGCCTTGGTTTTGTTTCAGAGATGAAAATTTTGCTATCTTTGCCAAGGATGGTCTAAATTATCTAGCAATCTATTTATGATGTAACTGGGATTATGCACAGATACCACCACACCTGATTCATCCACACTTTTCTAAGACATTTTGTTATATCTTCAAATTATTTCTCCATTTTATCTCCACAGAAATGTTTTGTAATCTCTTAGAACATCAGTATATTTAAAAACAAATCAAATAAGGCTTGCAGGTTGCCTCTGTTTTCACACGTGGCCTGTCTTACCTGCACCATGAAATACAAACCCATTTTCCCCACTGAATGAAGAGAAAGCATAGAAGAAATGAAGATGTTTAAATATAAACGAAAACCACAAGAAATTGATAGTGTTTCACACAGCATACATTTGTGATAATGTTATCTCAAGATTTTAAGCATATGAGAAAGACGATCATGTTTGGGTTGAGGCAGATAGGTAGAAGGGTAAATTAGAGATACATGTAAAAACAGGAAGGCAGCCAAGAAGGAATTTCATACAATGTTGTCAAGGATTATGACTAAAGTATGCATAATAGCATATTACTTTAGAGCATTAACTAATTCTTAATGAAGCTTACAATTTGTTTAGGGAGATAATAATTAGATATATATTTATAAAACTCTTAATATATTCTAGGTTTTGTAAATGCTTTATATGAAATAATTGTTTAAATATCATTATTTTTCCATTGGTATAAATATTGTCTTTATAATTATATCCCTGAACTGTTATTAAAATAATTGGTCTAGGCTTTATACTATGTATTTTTAACACAATCTGCTTAAACTTGATGTTAAATTATTTTCCGTTAAATGTAGAACATTTGCCATGGTCTAGTCCCATGTATATAAATATACTAACCCATTCATATATATAATTTTTGTTAGTGGGGCTTTAACTCCTTGCCTCAATGCTGTCCCTAAGCAATTTTGCTCACGGCTAGTGCCCTACCACTTTGAGCCATAACTTCATTTGCAGTTTTCTGGTGATTAATTGGAAATAAGTGTCTCATAGACTTTCCGGATCAGGCTGGCTTTGACCTTAAGAACTTTGAACTTAAAATCTTAAGATCTCAGCTTCCTGAGTAGCTTGGATTACAGGTATTATGCCACCAGCACCCAACCCATTCATGTATTTTTTTCAAGGAGTCATATGTGAGCTGATGGCTCACACATATATTCTTAGCTACTCAGGACACTGAGATCTGAAAATAGCAGCTCAAAAGCCAGCCTGAGCAGGAAAGTGTGTGAGACTCTTTCTTCCAGCTGACTACTAGAAAACCGGAAGTGGATCTGTGGTTCAAAGTAGTAGGGTGGTAGCTTTGAGCATAAAAGCTCTGGGACAGCACCCAGGCCCTGAATTCAAGCCCCACGACCAAGAAACAAACAAGAACAAAACAGTAAAAGAAAAATGTTATGCATATCTGTAATCTTTTTTTGTAATTGATGTGAATTTTAGTGCTTTTATTCTTGCTTCTATGTTCTTTTCTGTATAACCTATGTGTTTCATTGTCCTTCAACTTGAAGGTTATTCCTTAGTATTTCTTTTAGTGAGAATTTAAGTGTCATTATCAATTATCATACTGATTTTAGGTTGAAATGATAATATTTAACATATATTAGTTTAAATAAACCACACTATCAAAAATAATTTTACTGCTCCTTTTTGAATATAAACTTAAAAGTTACAAATACAACTTGAGGTTGTGTCTTTGATTTCTTCTTCTTTTTCGTTTTTATTTTTTTAGTCAGTCATGGGGCTTGAACGCTGGGCCTGGGTGCTATCCCTGAGCTCTTCAGCTCAAGGCTAGCACTGTACCATTTGAGCCACTGCACCACTTCTGGTTTTCTGATGGTTAATTGGAGATAAGAGTCTCATAGACTTTCCTGCCCAGACTGGCTTTGAACGGAGATCCTCAGATCTCAGCCTCCTGAGTAGCTAGGATTACAGACATAAGCCACAGATGCCTGGCTTGATTTCTATTAAGCAACACTATTGTAGTTGGAATCTGAATGTCTCCCAGAGGTTCATGTGTTGAAAGCTTGTTCAGTTGCAGTACTATTTTGAGAAGTTGTGGAACTTTAGGAAGTGTGATTTAGTTATAAGTAGATCCCTAGAGGCATACCTTGAAGAATGTGTCTTTTTCTTGGTTTTTTCTGTTTCCTAAAAGCCACAGGAAGTTGATAATTTTTTATACAGTGGATGGTATCACAAGAATTTAAGCATATGAGTAATATGATCATATTTGGATAAACAGCTGCTTTACCCCACCACATACTCTTTTCTAACGTGTTCTGCCTTGCTTCCAGATTATAACCACCCAGCCATTCAACCTTGGACTAAGGCTTCTGAAACTACCTAGCAAAGTAAACTGTGTCTCCCAAATAATGTTATGGTGATGAAAGATCTAAGTAACATACAAAGATCGGTGATGAAGAGGTAAAGTCATTGTTGTGATTCCGTGGCATGGTGATTCAGGTGATTTTGGAACTGACTTGTGGGTGCAATTTGGAAGCATTTCAAAGTGCTGTGCTACAGTATCACAGAATACTATCAACAGGGCTTCATGGATGATCGTGGTAGGACCCAAGAAAGCAGAATGCTTAGAGGAATGTGGACAGTCATGTTTAGCTCCTGAGGTTGCAGGTAGGAATTGAACTGTTACATTAAACTTCATGTTACATCACAACAAAGGACTAGTCTGCAGTTCATCTGTTTTGTGAGGTCTTATTGAAAAGTGAAATTTTAAAGTAGATGAGCTCATTAGTCTGATAGAGGAAATAACAAGGCAGCACCATGTTCAGGCTGTGGCATTGCTGGCTACTTTTAGCCAGTTTCATTATTAGACCTGGGAACAAAAAGGCACAGCAGAAGTGTTTGAAAAGCTGCAGTATAGTCAGGTTAAAAAAAAACATATATATATATATATATATATATATATATATATATATATTTATGTCTGCAGAGTTGGGGCCAAGAAGTCTGTGGTTGCTGAAAAGATTAGTCCTACTAAAGGAAACTAAGAACTTTGTCCCAGGACACTAGGAATGATAGGTATCCTGATGGCATTTCAAGAATTGAGGCTTCATCCTTCGGGCGGACCTCCTGTGCCACGGTTCCCGGCTCCAGGGAGCAGCAGAGGCTGACACTAGAATGACAAACCAGTGGAGGTGAAAACAGCCTTTTGGAAGATCTTGGGAAGAGTGCCCCTGCTTCCGCAGGATCAGACTTTAAGAAAAGAAGCATGGCAGTGGACCACACCTTTGCTCCAGGCTCAATGGAGTTTGCAAAAGCTCAGGAAGACCTCCAACCTGAGGCTAGCTGCCCCATCTGTCTGGAATGCTTCAAAAGCCCAGTGACCTTGCCCTGTGGGCATAACTTCTGCCTCCTCTGCATCAGGTCATCCTGGAAGGGTCAAGAGAAGAGTTTCCCCTGCCCTTCTTGCCAGCTTGACTGTCCAGAAAAGAAATTCTCAAGCAATCTGCAGCTGAGTAACTTGACTCAGATCACTAAGCTATTCCCCACTGGAAGACGCAAGAGAAGACTGCAAGGCAAGCTCATGTGTAAGAAGCACAAAGAAGCCACGGCCTTTTTCTGCCAGAAGGACCTGGAGGTTTTATGTCGCCGGTGCTGCTCCACCAGTCACCAGCATCACCGTATTTGGCCCATAAAGAAGGCTGCACACTTGCATAGGAAACAACTAGCATGTTCCATGGAGCTGTACAAAGACAGGGTGGAGCCAGTTAAGAAAGTGCTAGCCATGCAGACTAGAAGACCCCTAGAACTGAAGAGAAAGGTAGAGCGAAGGAGGAAAGATATAAACTTTGAATTTGAACAACTTAGGTTGTTTCTCAAAAAACCAACAGGAGATGCTTCTTAAGCAATGACAGGGACAAGAAATAGTTAATTCAGCAAAACTAAGTGAAAGCCTCGCCCAAACTTCAGAATATGCCTCCTTAGTGAGAATTCGATTAAAGGAAGTAGAAAAGAAATATGTACAGTCAGAAATGGAATTGCTGACAAACCTTAAGAGTGTCTATGACAGGTACAAAAGGCTTAAAGAGCCCAGAAGATTTTTCATTCACTTTCGAAGACTTTGGGAACTGGCTTCCTCCACAGTATTCAGGCCTCAACCCAATCATCAAGAGCTTCCAAGAAGATGTAGTTCTAGACCCTGAAACAGCACATTGTAGACTCAGGATCTCAGAAGTTGGGAAAACTGTGCAATATGGATGCATGCAAAAATATCCTTCCTTAGCAAGCAGACTTTATCTCTGCCCAGCTGTTTTGGGATCCAGGGCATATCATTCTGGAAGGCAGTACTGGGAGGTAGATGTGAAAGACAAGTGTGATTGGATCGTGGGTGTTTGTAAACAGTCTCTTCCCAGGAGGAAAAAGGATCAGAAACAACAACCCTTAAAACAGGATGGAATATGGGCAATAGGATGGCATTTCAAGTCTAATTATATTGCCTTGGGTTCTAAGAGAATCTACCTCTTGCCGAAAGTAACACCTACTAAGATTGGTGTGTTTTTAGACATTGAAATGGGTGAGATTTCCTTTTACAATTTGGATGATGGATCTCTTCTTCATACTTACAATAATGCTCATTTTAATGAAGCACTTCTGCCTTATTTCTACATTGGAACTGACAGTAAACCCCTTAAAATCTGTACAGTAACAGATTCTGAATGATGAATTATTGGAAGACTTTCTCTTTCTGTTATTTGATATATCTGTTATTTGACACCAGTAAGCCCAGCTATGCTGGGACTGAAGACACTCTGTCAAATACCCAGCAAAAGGGGAGGAAAACAATGAGGGCTGAAAGAGTGACTCAAGGGCAAGGCCTCAAGTTAGCCTATTTTATAGATAACTAAGGAATATGTGCTATGCACTGGCTTCCAATAAGACGTTATGGTTTGTTTGTTGTTGTAATCAATGTTTATGTATTTTCCCTTTTAGAAAAAATTAAGCCTTGAGCAGGGTATACTGGCTTCCACCTCTATTCCAGCACTTCAGAGGCTAAAGCAAAATCCTGGGTTCAAGGCTAAGCTGATCTGTATAGTGAGACCACTTCAAACAAGAAAAAGGTGGGAGGTTTGACACAAGGTGTAGAGCGATTGCCTAGCAAGCCCAGGGCCCAGAGTTTAAATCTCAGTACCACAGAAAACAAAGAGGCCTGGGAGAAATACTTCAGAGGTTGGCCACAGCCATTAATCTGTAAAGTAGCACTTTTTTTTGGGGGGGGGGAGTTTTGGGGCTTGAACTCTGGGCCTGGGTTCTGTCCCTGAGTTCTTCAGCTCAAGGCCAGTGTTCTAGCACTTGAGCCACAGCACCATCTCCAGTTATCTGGTCATTAACTGGAGATAAGAGTCTCACAAACTTTCCAGCCCTGCCCAGGCTGGCAGGATTAGGATTATAGGCGTGAGTCACTGGTGCCTGGAAAGTAGCTTTTATTTATTTATTTATTTATTTATTTATTTATTTATTTATTTATTTATTTAAACTAAGATCTTGGGACTGGGAATATGGCCTACTGGTAGAGTGCTTGCCTCACATACAAGAATACCTGGGTTTGATTCCTCAGGACCACATACACAGAAAACCAGAAGTGGTGCTGTGGTTCACGTGGTAGAGTGATAGCTTTGAGCAAAAAGAAGTCAGGAACAGTGCTCAGGCCCTGAGTTCAAACCCCAGGACTGGCAAATAAAAACAAAAAACAAAAGTTAAAAACTAAGGTCTTTGCTTTGTGGCCTCAAACTTTCAGTCTTCCTTTGAATGGTGCTTCTAGCACAACCTTTTCCTGGTTATTTTTGAATGGAGTTTCATGGAATTTTCTTGATCTCTTGAGCAAGGATTGATTATAAGTGTGAGCTGAGAGAGTCTGGACTTTGAACCAGGATTGTCAGATCTCAGCCCCCTGAGTAGCAAAGATTGCAAGCATGAGCCACCATTTCTTTGCTTTTTCCTGTGTATTGAGTCCTGAGGCTTGAACTCAAGGGCCTGGCACTGTCTCTGATCCTCTGTGTTCAAGGAGCCACAGCTCCACTTCCAGCTTTTTTTGTCCTTTTTATTTGGGGGGGGGGGGATGTTAATTGTAGATAAGAGTCTAGCAGGACTATTCCTGGTTGGGCTGGCTTCAGATCTTCATCTGGACATTACAAGCATGAACCACCTGCACCAGGCTAAGTTCTTTACTTTAAACCATACCATTGCCTGGGTGGAGCAAGTCTATTATCCCAACACTGGCCAAAAAAAAAAAATTGAGGACCTATCGCAAAAGCAAGGTACACACAAGCTAGTATCTCATGCCTATAATCTTAGCTACTCAGTAGGCTGAGACCTGAGAATTGTGGTTCAAAGCCAGCACAGGCACTAATGCTATCGAAAATCATTTGGGAAGCTGGTGCTGGCAGAAGAGTTGGCCTAAGATGCAAGAGTGACTGTATGAGTGTGGTACCAGTAGAGAGTTTGCAACAAAAGCGGTTGGAATTGTTTAGGGCAAGGAGATAATGGTGGGGGGGGGGGGGGGACAGGGAGAGACTGATGTAATACATTGTATATGGAATGCACTGTATATGTTTTCTGTGGAAATGTCCCAGTGAAATCCTCCTATACATTGGTTGAAATGTATGCTAATAAAAGAAATTAGGCCAGAAAAGCTCACACACACACACACACACACACACACACACACACACACACACACACGAATTGACAGCACCCATGGGTGCTCAAGGGTATAACATCTTTTAGAAGACAAGAGAAGAGAACGCTCTGGAGCCCTCACAGCACAAGGCCACAGAGGGAAATATTTCTCTTCTATGTCTAGTGTATTTTTTAGTCATTCAGGACACTAGTGGTCTCTAAAGCCAAGGTCCAAGGGGACCGAGCTAGTGTTGAAGATGGCAGAAGATCTTTTGAGACATTCCCATGATACTAGTTTTGTAGATATGTAGAATATAGGAGTATACACTCACAAACTTTCCACCAAGATTTCAAAGGTAGACTTATGAGACCAGAGAATTTGTGTATCTGTGTCAGGAACAGAGTCCTTGCAAACAGCCCCTGAGAGGGTAATGGGTGAATCTATGTGCATGAAACAGAAGCTACAATGGTGACTACAGGAATTTGGAGATGCCAGGACTATGGAACATCAACTGAGGAAAATCCCAAGAGCCACCCCAGAGACCCCATGGGCTACATATGGCAAGGACATAGAAGCAAGGATCCCTAAGCACTGTAGAACTCACATTAGACCACCGTGGACCTTTGAACTTGCATATGCAGCTGCAGGATATAGTTTGCAGACTTTCTTTTGATTTAAATCCCGCCCATCTCCCTCTTTCCTTCCCTTCCTCCCTCCCTCCCTCCCTTCCTCCCTTCTTTCCTTCTTCCTTTCCTTTCCTTTCCTTTCCTTTCCTTTCCTTTCCTTTTCTTTCCCTTCCTTGCTTCCCTTCTCCTCTCTCTTTCTTTCTGAATAGTAATATTTCCTCTGTGCCTTTCTGTCATGAAAATAAGTAAAGTGATTTTGATTTAGAAGCTAACAGCTAAGAATTTAACTTAAGTCCAAAAGAGATTTTGGACTTGAACTTTTGAACAGTGTTTGGTAGTGATAGGACTGTGGCCTCTTAAAAGTGAACTAAATACATTTTGCATTACAAGCTGGGCATGAGCCTTTGAAAACTAAATGTAGACTGTTATATTATATGCATATATATGCTATGTATGTATATGTATATGCCCTTTCTATTGCTTCTAATTCTCCTGAGAGTTATGACTAGCATAAATGATTAACTTTCAGTAAACATTTAATCTCTGATAAGTACTTTGCTAATTGTGTTACAAGTACTAATCATTTACTTTCCATATCACAAAAAACATAGGTAATGGCTAATGTTAGTTCCATTCCACAGAAGAGGGACTAGAGTCTTCCATGTTTATTTACTAGTTGACCCTGGTAAGCTATCATGTGTAAACTCCGGAATCTCATAGCAGAGCCCATGGATACAATCACCACTTCGTCACTTACCAAAGTACAGGGTGTTAGAAGAGACATATTATCAAATGTCCCAAAAGTGGGCACTAGGCAAGTAGAACAATTTTCCTATTAACATTAGGAAATGTCAATTTGGAGAAATATATATTTATGTTGCTAATTGAGTAATAGGAAAAAAAGAGGTTTTGTACTGTGTCTGCAATCAGTACCATTCAAGACTTGAAAGTTCAGAGCCTGAATGGAGTTGATTGCAGGCAAGTCTCACAGCGCTCATCAATCAAATCATCTGTTTCTTTTATATGTGTTCTCATTTAACTGAACCATAAGTGACATCTTCAGGGCAGATGATATTTCAAATTCTCATTTTTGCTCCTCCTAGAAATGCCTGCTTGACATTGTTGTAGCCCAGCAAATGGATGTCTACAACCTTGGAAAAATGAATGACCTTATTGTAAATTTTGACCTTGCCTGCAGTGTCTTCCCTGTTGATTTCTTAGTGGTGAGTGTGGTGTATTGTTTCAGTGGAGCAAGATCTTTGAAGCTCCACTGTTGGCTGCCCCCCATCTTTAATGATTTCAAGCTGTTCAAAGAACTGCTTTGAAACACAGGCAGGAGCAAATGTTTTATAGCAAAGCTGATTTAAAAGGAGCCTCAAATAATGCTTTTAGGAGTCTAAAGGAGCCTTGCATAAATGGGCAATGAACAGGTCTTCAAAATGTTCCTCTTCCTTGAGAGTTCAGAGATGGATTTATCTTACATTGTGTTAAGTTTGTAAAATTTAAAAGAAAGCAATGGAGATAATACTTGTTTTACTAACATATAACAGGAAAACATAAGAGATTTTATAATATGCAAATTATTCACAACAACTGTGAGGCGAGGAAAAGGAAGGAATTATTTGCACTGAATTTTCTTTTCAGGTAGAAGGGCCTAGAATATATTATGTGTGTTGCTTTAAACATGTAAAGAAGTAAGAATTTAATTTGTGTAGTGAGATTTAAATGTATTGGGCCACAGGGAAATTATTATCTTACTGCTTTCATTTAATACTTACTAAGTAACAACTTTATGTTTGAAAAATCTTCAAAATAGAATTTTCCATGCTTAGAATTTTTTATTCATTAGTTTCCATCAATTAGGTTCATATGTTTCAGGTAGATGATTTTTCTAACAGCTCTATAATCCAGATAGCAATTCATGTGTGTATATCTTGCCATTATTTAATAAGTACTAATACATTTAATTTATCTGTAGTAGTATATAACATTATGCCTTATATAACACATTCTTAAATCACTTTGACAATAAAATTAAATTTAGAAAAAAGAAAAATTTATTTGCTGAAAGTGTAGTATTGGACAAAATCAAGACCATAGTTTTAACTATAGAAAATAAATACAACAAATACCAGACAAATACTGGACAAATACAACATTGGAAGCAGAAAAATATTGTCTAGCGTTAATCACTAGAAGATAACTGTATGATTAGTAAGAATTACCTGCCTACAGGATCACAAATTCAATGTAACTAAGCAGATATAGTTATAACAGGTAAATTGACAAGAAATACTATTCATTTTTGTTCTTTATTTTCTGTTGTTGTTTTTGAGATAGAGTCTCATTACATAGCCTAGAATGGTATCAAACTTGCAATCTTGCCTTTGACATCCAAATGATATGATTACAGTTGTGTAGCACGATGGCTAGCTAAGATTTTTTTTTTTTTTGATGAGCTGTAAAGATGGAAAGAGAACATGAGAAGCAATGCAAGAATTAGTATAGATACAAAGGCTATAGCAAATGATAGACTATAGATGGTGGATTAATTTCCTATTGCTACTGAATGAATTAGTACAAATAATTCTTACAATACTATTATTTTACAGCTCAGTAGGAAAAAAATCTGAACGTGAAACTGCCGAGATAAAAGTGAGATTGCCTCTCTTTTCAAAGCTCTAAAGGAGAATCTGCCCTTGCTTTTTCCAGCTGTAAAGCTGTTCATGCATATGATTCCTTTCCATCTTTAAAGTCATCAAGAGCATGTGGAACACAACATAAAAAAGAAGATACATAATGCCTATTGATTGGAAGGACTATAGAAGAATGTCCGACAGCCACACAGAATTAAGTTTCTTGAAAAATGAAGAGGCCTTGAACACAGTTATATCTATCTGTTTTATCTGTTTGCTCTCTGTTTATTTCCCATAAAATGTAATCTTCCTAATAGGGACATAATCAGTATGCATTGGGTAGTCCTGGAAGGAATGACTTATTGAGGTGGAAGCAATTTCTTCGGGATCATAGAATAGATAGATGGAGCTTCACGGTTCCAGCTTCACCATATTGAGAGAGCTTATCTGCAAATAAGAAAGTTAAAACCAATCATGTTACACTATATGGGCTCCTATAACAAAATACCATAAACCAAATAACATGCAAACAGGAGAAATTAATTTCTAATGAATCTACAGAGATTGGAAAGTCCAAGATCAAAGCCATGTCATTTCAAGGTGCTCACTTCCTAGCTTCTAAGCAAAGTTTGTGTACTCTGTCCTGAAAAGGTAGAATATGTGAGGGATCTTTATGAACCCTCACTCAGTCCTCTTTCTTCAGGTGACTAATTCCATTCAGGAGAGCTCAACCTCCATAACTTTATCATTTGCCAAGGCCCTTATATCCTAACACTCCCACTTAGGGGTTAAGATTTTGGGGGAGGAAGCAGACACAAATATCAAGGTCATAGCAAGAACAGAACCACAGAACCCGAACAAAGATCTTTATCAAGAGAAAGATGTTTGCCTGGTCCTCTGTTTGATATATTCTCTAAGTGTGTGTCCCCCCAAATATGCACATTAACATCTTACTGCTCTCAGGTGGTAGATTTAAAAATGGGCCTTTGAGAATTGATTAGACCATTGGTGGAATTAGGGCTGTTATGAAGAAGCACTGAAAGAGCCTGTTCAGCCCTCTGCTATGTAAGGACACACACACACACACACACACACACACACACACGTCATAGATGGCATCATGAGAAACAGATTTTCTAAACATCAGATCTTCTGGAAACTTGCTCTTGTACTTGCCAATCTCAGAGCTGAAAAGCTATGTTGTTTGCAAATTACTCCAAATTGCTGTCATTTGTTATGGCCTGTGAATGGTTTAAAACACTGGAACTGAAGCTCTCTGAAGTTAGTTTTTTGTGTTTTTTTTTCTCAACTACCAAAATAAATGGACCAGTAAGCTTTATGTATGCCTACATTGAATTTGTAGGTTCTATAAAAAAAGAGTCATGCTACACATGTACTATTGTCCTATTAACTCTTTGTACCATTTAAAATTACCTATAGTTTTCTCTTTCATTAAAAGATATACTCCTTTGTCAGGAACAAACCTAGTTTTAATTTCTCTTGCAAAAAATTTAGTAAACATTAAATATAAGGGGAAAAAGTCTATGCCATTTTATTTCATCTGCACTAGTTTCACTGGGCTCTGAGACTATGCAAGAATGTGTTAATTTTTATGTCTTCTACTGCACTATATAATGGTGATTTAAAATGAGACAAGAAAAACCCTGGCTCAGATCCAAGTTCAAATTTCAGAAGAGGGACTGCTTGGAATTGAATCCCCCAAACTAAGTATCGTTGAATATTTATTTACATTACTCCATGAAAATCACCTGAATGTTTTCAGACCCAACTCAGGCTTAGTTGTAACAATGCACATGTGCATATGTGCACACACACACACACACACACACACACACACACACAACCAGATTAAATGTTTTTCTTGATGATAGTATTCATAGTATTCACACTTTATACTTTCTAAATCCTCCTGCAAATACTTCAGCACTGCAGCTGCTAGTCTTCTTTTTTTTTTTTTTTTTAATCCTCATGCACCAAGGTCAATAAAACATTTGGGCGAAATGAATATGCTGTACGTAGCCAAAGATATACTGTATGCATCCGAACAAAAGGCTTGTGGTACACCATCTTATTGAACTCTTATTTCATTTCAAAAGCTGAGAAGGAGAGAGGACCAGTACAGATCCATCAATTCTGTGGCTTTAATATTTACTTTAGTCATAAAGAGCAAGTGATATGATGAGGGTTCACTACTGTTGGAAAAACTCAGCTTGTCAGTACCAGAAAATGAAATTTTTATTTATTGAACTTGTAAGCTCAAGAAATGATATGTATTATTTTCTGCTCCTACTGATTTATAGATTAAATGAATTAGTAGTCACTAAGTTGCAGCTTCACATTTATTTTTCTCCTTAGAAACCAAGGTTTTAAAACTGTCTAGGTAGAAAGTATTTCAAGAGACAAGAGAAAAACTGGTTTCAATACTTAAGCTTTCTTGAAGAAAAAAAACAACTACAAAAATCACGAAGAATGCAATTGCTGAGAGGTATTGCTGTGTTTTGGTTTTCAGAAAAATGAACATTAATGGTAGGGTTTTTTTTTGTCAGTAAGATATATGAAAGTATTTTCTTTATAAAAATACATTCTCTGCATACACGTTCTAAGTCCCTTGAGCTCAAAGCAATGTTTGTAAGGTTAAATACCCATATTGTTTTATCCCCATTTTAATTATAATTTAAACTTCAAATTATCATGCAACCTATTTTAATACGACAATGTGAGAATAAGCAAGCACATGCCTTTGTTTCGTTATTTTGAAAGTCTTTTTATTAATCAATTTCAGTTTAATCTTATTTGTATAAAATAAAACTGCAGCACTGATTTATTAACTAACGTGCTAGCTGTTAAAAATCACAAGAAAAAAAAGCACTAAAAGAAAATATGTTCATACTTATGTAAGTTGTTCATTATTTAGCCTAAGTATTTTGAGGTTTGCTTAATGATTCTCAATAATGCAGTCAGAATGATTTGCTTTATTATATTGTATTCCCTAGGAGCAAGTAGAACAAAGAGCTTCTTCTAGACATTAAAAGTACTAGAGATGATCCTGCTTAAATGAAGTAGATTTTTGTTTTCTTGATACAGGGCATTAATTTGAGGAGGTAATACAAATTAAGTGAACATCTAAATAACATAGGTTATCTATTATAATAGAAACCATGATATAAATTATCTAGAAAACACACTGGTTGATAATTAGGTAAAATAAAAAAGGGAGGGGAATCATTAATTAGATGAATTTGTAAGAGAAATTTCCTTAGAGGAATTGACATTGAAATTTCTTCATGAATATTGTAAAAATTGATCAGATATGTGACAAAAATATGGGAGATATTTCCAGTAGAGAGAAAAATAATTACAAAATTTTAAGGTAGAATAAAAGTGTGCAGATTCACAAAGAAGGCAGACTAGTTTCAATAGTGAAGTAAATATAGACGGTATGATGAGAGAATCAGAGATTTGAATTTAGATGGATAACATCTGGCATTACAGGTTTTGACAATGTGCTTGTATATTATTTTAAGAAGAGATAAATAAAAACTGTTAAAAATTATCCATAAAAGAGTATTAGGTAAAAGATTTCTAGTCAGTGAGTGATTTAACTGTTACTCTAAGTATATGTTCCACAACAGTGAGAATGATCTTAGACTACTGGAGTATACACCTAAAAATATTAAGATAGTAAAAAATATATTTAATTTTTGCTTTTGTTTGGAAAGTTCACCTAATAAAGAAAATGCTTAACCACTGAAAACACTCAATATCTTTGATGTTTGATGTTGGGGGAAAAAATGAATGGGAGTAGATCTTACTGCAGGGACCCAGAGAAGTAACAGTGATGAAATTAGATGGTGACACTAAGAAGTGGACAGAACCATTTGAAGGAAAGATAAGTGAGATATTTGATAAATGGCTTGGTTTAAAAAAAGAAAAAGAAACTTCAGTTCAAAATGTCATTGTCACAAAAGTATTTTAGTGGATAATGAGACCTTTGGCATAGATCAAACAACAAAAGACCTGATGACTAGAGGTGCCATTAGCTGGGTGTTCGATCCAAAGCAAACGGAGGAATTTCCAGCAATGGCAAGAGGTTAGCAAATCTTTTCCTACAACAAGCTTACAAAATATTGTGAAAACCACTATTTCTGTGCTCCGATAATTGGGCCAAAACAAACAATTAATTCAGACACATCTATTCCTAAAACTAATGCTCAATTTAGAGAGAGAACAGTCGGAGCCCTTGGCTCGTCTTCCCAGGGTTGCTGACCCCCTCCTCCAGCCCAGGTGGTGCTGTGATTTTACAGGATGGGGCTGGCTATGAAAGCCAGCAGCTTTGCTGCTAGACAGGCTACTGTGATTTGGAACTGAGGGAGAAAATTTAGCACAGAGAAGCTTTGTCAGCAAAAGGGAATCATGCTAGCAAAATGGAGTTAAAACAAGCTGGAGGTTAAGGTCATTAGGAGACCAGTGCTCATGAAGAAATTGAACAGAAACATCCTGAAAATAAAGGAGTTAGAAGTTTATCACCAAATCCTTGACTTACTTTTTATACATGCTGAGGATATCTGAGAAAGGTCCATGATTTCCACCCAATCCTGGTGCATTGGGAATCTCTTCCTTAAGTGTAGGGGATATGTGAGTGATTCCAGGAACATAACATATATTTCATAGACACAGATTCATTGGTAGAGGTGGAAGACTAAATGGCTCAAGATGATTAAGCACACATTCTAATCAGAGCTCCTGTGAGGATATGTACATATTGAAGCCATTCTTACGAATAGAGATTTAAAAATTAACTTGATAAAATATAAATCTAAACAGATATTCTGGCACTGGGGATACTATAAGTGGAACTATTGTATAGGATAACTCCTGATGAATTAAGAAAACTGCAGGAAAATGGCAATTTAAATAATCCTTAGAGAAACCCTAGAATCCTGAGATGTCATAGTATATTAAGTAGAATGCCTACATCTCAACAAAAATTACAGTATATATAGAACAAGAAAATGTGTCCTATGTTTCCCATGAGGGAAAAATAAAGAAGTCAATAGAACCTTTGTGTGTTCAGATATTAGATTTAGCTGACAGAGGCTTCAAATAAGATTTTGTAAGTGTAAAGTATGTAAGAGAGAAAATATGATAACCATGATTTGCTCGGTTAGGGAATCTCAATTAAAGAAGGGAAATCACATAAACATACTAAGTGGCAATTCCAGAGATGAAACATACAATAAGCAAAAATAAAAGTTCATATATAAGCTCAACAATACCTGACATGACAAAAGAAATCAGTTAACTCCAAAATAGATCATTAGACCGAAGCATGATGGTGCACCATTAGAAAAGAGGAATACGCTCTATTCTATTACAAATGCCTAGTCTACTTTGATCATGTTAATGATCATAGACCGCTTTGATCATATCACAATGTACACATTATTGAAAAATACATCTATCAAATAAATATATTTCTTCAATGATTATGGTATGATATATAATCTATGTTTGTTTTTTTTAAAACAAAGGAAATTTGGGAACATTTGAGAAAGTTTGAGTCTGAATTGTATATTAGCTTATATTATTATTTCAATGATGATTTCCTTGTATTTTTGTAGGCAAATGTAATTATCACTGTGAATAGCTCTCATGGGTGAAATATTACAAATGGCTCCATTCAAATAAAAAGAAATACAAATATATAGAAAGCAAATGTTGTCAGTGTATAATAACATTTGAGGTTTACTAGAGTATTTTGAGACTGTTTCTCTAGTTTTAAGATTTTTCTATTTGCAAAGTTGAAAGTTAGAAAGTGGATACTGTAAGACCAGTAAGGGTTGGGTTTGGAGCGGGGAAAAAAAAATATCATTGTTTGAACAAATTTCAGAGGCTGCGAATCATCCAAAGTGCTCAGGAATGCAAGAGAGAAGGGGGGAGGGAGAGATGGAGAGATTTTGAATCCTTGAGTATGTAGGAGTACTTAAGTAGGGAGTATAGATGCATACAGAGGGGAGTAGCTGACTGTGCTAAATGCCACTGAGAGTCTGCATGTGATGAAGAGGGGGCTGGAGGATTTGACAACGTGAAGATTGTTAATGACATTAATTAGAGTCAATTCAATGACATGATTATGGCAGGAGCCATAAAGGAGTGAGCTTAAGAGTGATGACAGGAGATGAGGCCATGAGTCTACACACCCCAGAGCTAAACTAAGCTGAAAGGAAAGGTATCAATAAGGTGGAGAGGAAGAAAGATTTGAGATATAAAGGAGTTGTACAAATTTGGTTCTTGTGAGTGTATTTCTAGTTGATATAGTATAATGTGATTTTTAACATTATGAAATAAAAGAGAAAGAGAAAAGAGACAAAAAGGAAAGCAGAGAGAGAGAGATGGTAATAGAGAAAAGATGGCTGGAATCATCTCATCTATTAATGCATTGCTCTTGGTTCACTGATGGTTATATTATTCTACATGAACTATGAATAATAATTAAAAACTATGTCTACCAAAAGCCAAGTGAAAAGCAAAGTAAAACAGAGAACCTCTTTAAACACCATCTTATTTTCCCTGAAAATCTGAGTGTCTTGTAATATCTTCTAAAGGATAAGGATACTGTATGGAGAGAAACTAATTTTTCTCTTTCCTTTTGCCTTTTTTTTTTTTCACTAAGCTTATGGATCATTTTCCCTTCATGTATCCACTGCACTGTCTAAATCAAGAAAATGGGTCTGGGGGGTATGGTTAAAGTGGCTGTTAGCCCAACAAGCAAGCAAGCAAATATTGGTTCTTAAATTAAAACCACAGTACTGGATTAAAAAAAGTAAAAAGTAGCATTCATTTTTGCAATTATACCAACACACACCTACAAAAAATTCAGTAGCATTGCCACAAACTATTGAGAAGTTAACAATGATAATCTAACAACTTACAGTGTATCTTATTTCCTTTCTTTTCTTTAATTATAAATATGAAAGATACAGTTTAATTTTTATTCCATTCATTTAATTATCTCTTTCTCATCAATACTCATTTTACAATTTTAATTGATTTTCCATGGTCTTCAAATAAAAACAATTTCTTCCATAATTAAGTTGTGATCATTTCCAGCCTTCCACAAAAATCAGTATTCCCTTTTCTAGCAATATTTGGCATATCTTGTTACTTTCATGCAGTGTAATTAATGCTGTTTGTTTCTTCTTGTAAACCACTACAATAGTCTCTGTAAGAAGGATTTTTATTTAATAGCCCAAACCTTCATTTTGTGTAAAAATGCAGGTGTGTGTTAACAGCTATTATTATAAATTGGAACACCTGTTAAGAAGTCTGTATTCCATCTTTCTCTTCAAAACCAGATGCAATGTCTTCTCTGTCTAAATAATACAAAAAAATGGCATGAAAGGATTAACCATTATTCTCCTGTGTTTCTAGACAGTTTTTAAAACTGTGCTTTCCTCCAACTGTGCTTTTATAAAGAACTTCCAGAACTTAGCAAGTGGTGTTTGAAGATCTGATTAAGGAAACATATGGTAGTTTAATATTACTGTTAATATTTGTGCTTATATCTTCTATTCTTATTGGTATATCTCATAATTTGAATTGCTGAAAAATATATTCAATTAATGTAAACATTGTTTACTATAACATGTTATGTAAACATAAATTATGTTTTATTTTTTCTTGCAAGATTCCCATTCATTTTTTCTTCTCTATGAAAACTCCAAAAGAAGAGGATTGTGATGAAAATTGTCTTATGCTTTTCTTCAATTCACATTTTGCTTAAAACTAGACTAATTCACATATCTTCATAGGCAATAGGATAAGGTTATTAAAAGAAAATTGATTTTGAGTTTCACAAGTTCATGTTCAATTTTAAGTTTTCCCTAAAGAAAATAAAAAAGAACATTCATGAAAAAAAAATCCTCAATGAAGATGTTCTTTTTTTCTCTCTTTCTTTTTTTTTCCTTTCAAATTTTTATTATCAAACTGATGTACAGAAAGGTTACAGTTTCATATGTTAGGCACTGGATACACGAAGATGTTCTTGTTAGTAGAAAGTAAAAATTTGAAACACTTAATAATACACCAAAAATTGTTGAGCTTTTCTTAGAGCTACTCATGCTTTTGGGGTATTTGTTCTTAATATATATTAACTCTTGAAGCAAGAGGAAAGCTCAAAGTAAAATGCCCAATTTATGCTTAACAACTTATTTTTCTGATATAGAATTAAGATAGTACATCATTTGAAATATGTCTACAAACTAGTTGAAATATATATTTATTTCAATTTTATTGCTGTATACTTAGGAACATACACATTTATTATTTTAAATCCTCAACTAAATATGTGCTGTTCCTATGACAACTTGACCACAAATAAATATGCAGAGCTATATAAGCTAAAATTTGCAAATGATTATCAGCAGTACAAAAACAATCTAAAAGAGAAGATAGAGCTGTGACAATAAGAGTTGAAAGGCTAAATTAAGAGCTGATGAAATTAATGTGCATGCAACATAACAACTATTTGCAACAGAGATAATAAAAACTGAATGACAAATGGTATGAATGGTTAGAAGCCAAGAGAAAACATTAAGTTGTCTTTCATAGCCACTTGCAAATAGCCCCAAATACCCAAATAGTACAGGACCTAACACTTAAAGGTAAATGAAATCTCAGTAGCAACACAAGTGATGCAAGGCTGGTAACCATGCAAAGCATGCTATGGATTCATGGACAGAAAAGAGTGGTCTGATATGAGGCACAGTAACACAGTACTATCTAGGAAGGAGAGAAAGTCCTCACAAGACATCAAGAATACTAACACCATGGTCCAGACATCTCAGCTTCTGGAATTATGAGCAATAACCTCTTGTTTTTTATAAAATTACCAAATGTAAATTATTTTTTAAATATCTCAAATGTATATTGATGGAAGCAATGCTGCATGCGTTTAGAATCTAAGGCACAAAAAGGATAATGATTTGTATCGTTTTCTCAGAAATCTTGCTCCTGGAACACATTCTCTAACCTGTGAGGAAGCCCCTTCACAAGGTGTCCTTTGCCCCCAGCACTCTCCTGGCCAGCAGGAGAGGCAAGCGCCCTGACTAAGGCGGGCCAAGAAAAGGTGAAGGGTCAATGAACCGCCCACCCAGCCCTCCCTCGCTGGAGGACAATCAGACAGCCCGGGAGAGGATCTTGCACAATCTTGCTTTATTTGGGAGGAGCTTCGGCCTTTAAAGCAGCAGGAAGGGGAGAGGTGTAGGTGCACCTAGCTAGGGACTGAGGGGAAGCCTGAGCTGTCCATCAAGGGTGGAGGGCCGAGGGGCCAATCCTAAGAGGCGGCCTAATTCTACCTCACAGCCCACAGGCCGCCTTGGGGTTCACCACCAGATGCCATCTTGACCACACGTGGTCCCAAGGCTGGGAGGCAGGGCCAGCTAGAACCGCCTTTCGGGTTCTGCGTAAGAGCCACATGTGACCCGGGGACTGGAAGGCAGGCGGGGCCAGCCCGGGCGAGCCCCACAGCAAGGAAAGATCATTTACAGCTGTATGTTTTCCCCACTGCTGCACTTATTATTGGACAACCTAGTATGTCAAAATTTTGGAATGCAATTAACTGTCCTACGATAAAGTAATAAAAAAAAGTCTATATCCTTAGTTTGCTCTCTTGATTTTCCAGTTTTTAGAGAGTAGACAAAATGTTATATACCTTGGTCTCCCTCCTCCATCCTCAAATATATTAATATAATTCTTCTTTTTTTTAGCTTTTATCACTTAAAATTACCTGTCCTTTTTTTTTCCACATTAAGGACTGAAAAATAAAAGGAAAATACTTTGGCTCACATGACTAATAAAGAATAATCTTTTCTTTTGTTTTGAATTTAATTTTATTGTCAAGGTGATGTGCAGACGGGTTACAGTTATATATGTAAAGTAGTGAGTACATTGGTTGTCATATTTTTTTACCCTCTCCCTCCTATTCTCCCTCCTTTCTTTCCTCCAACACCCCGGGTTGTACAGTTAATTTCCAACATAAACTTCCTTTTTAATATCTTACTAGCAACCATAATTGCATCAATAGCCTTAATCTATGCAGCCTAACACATTTACAGCATCTCATGATGGGGATTATAATCTGGACATCTTTAGGGGCTGTATTAGTTTTTCTGTCAGACAGTGCTAGGTGAGCTTATAGCTAGCAACCAGCATATCCCATTTTTAAGGCAAGTGACACTTATTCTGAGTCTAAACCCAGCCTATTACCATTACGTTGACATTAAATTGAGCAAATACTCTGCCATCACTGACACATTTTGAAGAAATAATAGGCTGGAGATGCTGAATTATGGCAAGGCTGAGAAGGGGATGATTTATTCAACTTCCAAAGCTCCAAGACCTTCACCAATTATGTAAATAATTAAAGAAGGTGAAGGTTGCTTAAATAGGAGTTTTGGTCTTTGGTATATCCTCTGCACAGGGTAGCTACTCTGAAACTAACTTGTGAACGTAGTCATGCAGGTGAGTGGGATTTTACCACCTACGACTTAAACAAACATATAAACCATACTTCCTTCACTGAATTAATTTACCCAGGAATTAGGTAAGAATTAACTAACTTAATCTGGAAATATAAGTATGTCCTACCATGCCTGGAAATAATTTTTTTTTTTTTTTTTGGCCAGTTCTGGGCCTGGGACTCAGGGCCTGAGCACTGTCCCTGGCTTCTTCCCGCTCAAGGCTAGCACTCTGCCACTTGAGCCACAGCGCCGCTTCTGGCCGTTTTCTGTATATGTGGTGCTGGGGAATCGAACCTAGGGCCTCGTGTATCCGAGGCAGGCACTCTTGCCACTAGGCTATATCCCCAGCCCTGGAAATAATATTTTTAATGACCATGAATTAATTCCATATTTATAAAACACACTTTAGCAAATTTTCAGGCATTAGCCATTTGATACAAGAGAAAGAAGTTTAAAGACAGGGAAGTCTTCTTATTTAATCCCATCTAAAGCTAATGTCTCTTGGGAAGGTAGTATTTTAGATTCATGAATATGGGTAGGAGGAGGACTAGTTTTTACATATTGTATTTAAACCACAATAATAGTAATATTTATTATTCCATGCACTTTTCCAAGTCTTTGCCAGTTTCTTCTACATAAATAAGATGAGTCAAATTACTCCTCATTGAATGTGGGTGAATGCTCTGATAAGAATGTGGATTTACCCTAAAAATACTATGTGGGCACCTATTACCCAATGTCATGGTATTAAGTAGTGGCCTTCCTCCTGGAGGAAAGAGCTTGGGCAAGTCCAGTGAAACTACACTAAGAGAGTTTCTATGCGTGTTGTTTATACATAATTTCCTGAAGCCAAGGATTTCCACGTTATTGTTGACTTTATAACAGTAAAGATTCCATACATAATTTTTAAATGAAGAAGTCACAAGTCTGTACTACTTTTGTGTCCCTGACTTAGTATCTGATAAAATCTGCCTCTGATCATGTCCTCCGAAAGATGTATTTGAATTCTTTCAGAGAGTAATCCTTGGCGGCAGGGGGTGAGGGAAGGGGGAAGCATGAAAATAAACAAAAGTTCTTTCTTGCTTGCTTGGTTTCTTCCACTTGTTCTTTTGTTTGTTCATTCATTCATTTCTTTCATTCTCTCTATCTTTTTAAATTTTCTTCCTTCTTTTTTTTTCTCCTTCTTTTGAGACAGGGTCTTGCTATGTAGCTCAAGAATCACAAGTAGTCCAACATAGCCTCAAACTCCTGAGCCTTCTGCCTCATCTTATCAAATTCTATGAGTTTAGGTATATCCCACCATTCTGGGAAAAGAAAATTATCTTAAATGAGCATGTATTGACATTACTGTAATAAAACATAAATATTTTAGTTTATAATTTCAGTATACAGTAGGCCAGTCTATCATGAGATAAACTCACTGGAAAACAATCATGAGCACACTCTCTGCCCTGTGTTACCCTTTCATCAAAAGCAATGGACAAAGGCCTCATATCTAAAGCCTATGCAGAACTAAAAAAATTAAATTCCTCTAAAACAAAACCTCAAAGAACCAACAGCCCCCTCAACAAATGGGCTACAGACTTAAAAATAGACTTCTCTGATGAGGATATTAAAATGGCCAAGAGACATATGAAATGTGCTCTATATCACTGGCCATAAAAGAAATGTAAATCAAAACAACATTGAGATTCCACCTCACCCCAGTAAGAATGTCCTATATCAAGAAAACTAACAATAATCAATGTTGGAGGGGATGTAGCCAAAAGGGAACCCTACTTCATTGTTGGTGGGAATATAAACTGGTTCAGCCACTCTGGCAAGTGGTATGGAGATTCCTCAGAAGGCTAAACATAGAGCTCCCCTATGACCCAGGAGCCCCCCTTTTGGGCATCTACCCAAAAGACCACAAAAAAGAACACACTAATGTCTGGGTTTTAGCCCCACCCCCACCCCCGCGCTACCCTAACCCACGGGAAAGACGGGGAAGGCACGCTTCAACCGGAGGAGCCAAGAAAGGAAAGGGTAGACAGACTGCCCTCACTCAGCCCTCTCTCACCGGAGGACAATCAGACACATCTGGGAGACAAGTCAGTACAAAATCTCATTTATTGAGGGGAACACATGTAACTAATATTAAGGCACAGGAGCAATCAGATCAGAGATCGGCAGGAAGGGGAGGGGTGTACGTGCACCTATATAGGGACTTCAGGAGGAGGCATGAGCTTTCCGTAAAGGTGGAAATGCTGGGGACCAATTCTAGAGGCGGCCAGATTTTTCATCACGGTCCACAGAACTGCCTCCAGATTCACTGCCAGGCACCATCTTAGCCACACGTGGCCCCAGGACTGAGAAAAAGGGGCCAGCTAGTTGACTTCCTCTTTCTGATCCAGGTGTGTCCCACACACTAAAGCCACCAGCACAACAATGTTCATTGCAGCACAATTTGTCATAGCTAAAATATAGAACCAACCCAGATGCCCCTCAGAAGACAAATGGATCAGGAAAATGTGGTACATATATGCAATGGAATTTTATCCCTCTGTCAGAAAGAATGACATTGCCTCATTCATAAGGAAATGCAAGAATTTGGAAAAAAAAAATATACTAAGTGAAGTGAGCCACACCCAAAGAAACATGGACTCTATGGTTTCCCTCATAAGGAATAATTACCACAGGTTTAGACTAGTCACAGCAGAGGATCACAAGGGCCTAATAGTTATGCCCTTATGAACACATAAGATGATGCTAAGTGAAATGAACTCCATGTTATAGAAATGAGTGTTATATCACTGTTGTAATTACTTTCAATATTCCATGTGAAACCGTAGCTTCTTTTATTGATGATACTTTTGTATCCCCTTCCTGTGGTTGCACCCACACTATCACTATACCTCATCTGAGTCCCCTGGATACTGCATATCTGGTATTAGAACTAGGGAAGTGAAAGGGAATATAAAAATTGAGAGACAAAGGATAAAAAGAGAAATGACCCCAAAAGCAATACTTGCAAAACCATTAGGTGTAAACCAACTGAACAACTCATGGGGGGAGAGGGAGAAGGGGAAGGGGAAATGTGGGAGGAGGTAACAAACAGTACAAGAAATGTACCCATGGCCTAATGTATGTAACTGTAACCCCTCTGTACATCACTTTGACAACAAATAAGTAATTATTAAAAGAAAAAGCAGCCCATAGTTATTCCCTGCCTCATCTAAACTCAGATAATGTACCACCATTGGGACTTTGCTATTGTGTAGACATTTGTAAATTTTAGAATAAAGTTCTATCACTAAATATAGGATCATACATACTAAAAAAATGTTGGATGGGTCATTTGTTTTCATAATTAACACATTCATTTCCTAAAATTGGACAAACTTACACAATCCATATTATAATCTGTACTGGAGAACTATTAGCACACCCATGCATATTTCTGAAAGTGATATTATAATTCAAGTAGCCACATGGCATTAGAACTTTCTTTTTGCTCTACCAGTAGTTGATGCTACAATTTGCAGAAGAGTGAAAGGTCCAAAGTGTTTGTATCAAATGATTGTATTGTCTCGAGCAAAGTTTTGTTCCTTCTTTTTTTGTTCAATGGTTAATGCTTTTGAGAATCTTAGAAACTTAAAAACCAAACATCAGAGATGTTCAAAAGTCTGAGGCTTTGTTTATTACACCAGTAATCTTCCCTAATTTAGAGGCTAAGAATGAAAGGATCACTGTGTAGAACATAACCAGGGCTGAGGATGTGGTTCAAGTGGTAGAACTTGATACCATCTTCTTTGTAGATGGTAGCTCACTCTACCAAGTACAAAGCCCTGAGTTTAAACCTCAGCATGGCCAGAATAAAAATATAAGGGAATGACTTTTTATTCATTCAGTGTTTGTAAATTAGCGTGACATTCGAAACAATTAGAAATGCTAGCATACAAAACCTTTCATATATTGTTGTTTGTGATTTTTTTTTTTTTTCCCAATATTGGGTTTTGAACTTAGGGCTGTGCTCAATAAGTACTGGTGCCATGGCTCCACCCCTTTTTGCCTTACTTATTTTTCATATATGCACTCTCCATTTTTTATGAAGCTGTTATTGAATTATAATCCTCCTATCTCTACCTCCTATGTTTATATGATTACAAGCTACCATGCTAGGTTCACATTTTGCATTTTTTTACATAATTTTAAAAGGTTTTGTATATTTTGAATTAATACAACCTAGGAAAACTTGCCTTTTCTGCCTTCGTTATCCCCTGTTGAATACAAAATTACTCTCAACTGTGAAAATATAACGAGGACTACAATATAGAAATAGAAAACTAAGATTCACTTTTGAGATTTAATTTTAGCATTTCTAAAGAGACATGGGAAATCTTTGCAAATCTTAAAGAGGAGCATATCTTATTGTCATCCATTGGGAGTTTCTGAACTTAAAAAATATTGATTTTTTTCTGCTCTGCTTTTTTCACTAGAATAATTGTTTCATAAGGAGCTCAAGTCTTACCATATCAGAATTGATATTTGTTCTTCCTACTGTGATTTTGAGACTGTTATTTCATATTTGATATTACATACATTCCTCCTTCTTTTACTGATGGTAAGATATCTCCTTGGTTTACCTGCCCTGTACTATAGAACTGAAAGGACTCCTTTCTTTGTTTCTTATTTATCAACCAAGCACACTTGGAAGGTCAAAAGTAGGTACTATAATCAATTACCAGTATGATTAAGATCATGTGTTGCTAAACTATAGCTTGTAGAGCCAATTTTATGGCCTTCTAATCAGTAAAGTTTTTTTTCACATTTTTAAATAGTTGATATTTAAAAAAAAATGATATTATATGACACATGAAAATTCTGCCATATTCAGACTTCAGTATCCATTAATGGTGCTTATTGGAAGAAAGCCATGCATATATTTTGTATGTTAGCTACAACTGATTTCACAAAGAGAGAGTTGAGTACTTATCACAGAGACTTTGTGGCCTTGAGCCTAAAATTGTTAACATCTGTTGTAGACCAAATTATGTCCTTCCTATATTTCTGTTGAACTTCTAACCCCTAATGTGGCCCAATTCCAATATAAGGCCTGTAAGGAGGCAATTTATGTTAAATGTGATCAGGAGGGTGGAGATGTAGTCCAATAGGACTGATATGTGCAAGAAGAGTTCCAATACAAGAGTATGACTGCATAGGAAAAAAACAAAACCCCATACACAGACACAGTAAGGAGGCTACCTGCATGCTAAGAAAGAAGACTTAAGGAGAAAAGGAACCTCCAGGCAGATTTGACCTCAGACTTCCAGCCTCCAGAACTGTGAGAAAATAAATGTCCATGGTTTAAGCAATCCTGTTTGTGGTATTTTGATTACAGTAGCCTTAGCAACTTAAACATGCCTCTCTTTGTGCCAATCCCTGCCAAACTGAAATCTACCAAAGGTCTTACATAAGCTAAACATACAGTCCTGAGGACTTTGTCAGGTAGCATAACTAGATAGAGTTCCTTCAACCCAAACACATTTAAAAAATAAAAGTGGGTAAGTACAAAGAAAGTATCTTTTTGCCTGTACTCTATGCTGGAAAGAACAAAAATGGAGTAGGGGTTTTGGGGGCAGGGGAAATGGGGGATAAAAGGAGGGAGGAGGTATGACAAGAAATGTATTCACTAGCTTACATATGTAACTGTAACCCCTCTGTACATCACCTTGACAATAAAATTAAATAAAAATTTTAAAAAGAACAACAACAACAAAAAGGACAAAAATAGAATGGGGGAAGAAGCTTCTGTGACAAGTAGGTTATCATACCATTGTGAGTCTGCACCTTTCTGTGTACCCATTCTTGTGTGTGTGTGTGTGTGTGTGTGTGTGTTAACCACCTTGTTAGTTTTTTAAAGTATTTTTTATTAATTAGCATATTTAAATTGCTTTCTTAATTATTTTGCTGTTCTAAAACTTATATTTTTGAATACTGTTTGAATTTTTTTTGAAATGTTTGTGCTGATGTGATGTTTTGAAATAAAAATTGGATTGGATTACAGACAGTTTCATTTTATTTTTCACCACATGTCATATTTCACTTTTCCTTCCATCAGGAAATATATATATATATATATATATATATATATATATATATATATATATATATATATATATCAGTTCCAGATGGACATAGAAATATAGCCTAGACCTTCGTGATGACAAATCAAATCAAACCTAACAAGCTTCTTTTTAGAGAAAATCCTCAGCAGAAGACAGGATCTTAGAGTACTATAGTTTAATCAGAAAGCTTATCAGTGCCCCAGAACTCAGAAGGCTGAGGCATAGGATCAAGAGCTCTAGGCCAGCCTCAACTACTCAGTGATATCTTATTATTGATGATATTCCTGTGTCACCTTCCTGTGGTTGTACCTACACTATCTCTGTATCTTATCTGAGTATATTGGAAACCGGGTATACTGGTATTAGAACCAGAAAATTGGAAGGGAATACCAAAATCGAGAGACACAGGGTATAAAAAGAAAAACAACTACAAAAGCAATACTTGACAAAACTGTTTAGTGAAAATGAACTGAACAACTGAACAACTCACGGGGGGGGAGGGGGAAGGAAAGGAGGAGGGGAAAGGGGGAATGAGGGATGAGGTAACAAACAGTACAAAAATTGTATCCAGTGCCTAATGTATGAAATTGTAACCTCTCTGTAATTCAGTTTGATAATATATATATATATATATATATATATATATATATATATATATATAATAAAGGTACAGCGAAATGATTTCTACAGGAGGCTGAGGCAGGATGATCACTGGATCCTTAGTTAAGTGTTACCCCAGGGTTTTGGCATCTTTATTAAAGAGTATGGTGCCTGGAACAATTTTGTGTGAGAAATTTGCTTTCTGTTGAAGGTAAGTTGGAGAGTCCCTGTGTAATGGACAGTTTTGAGTGGCAGGTGGTGGTAATGAATCAGATTTTTAACTGTACATGCCCATTCCCACAATGAATTTTGTTAAGATGATGCTAATGATATGCAGTACATAAACATAAGGCGTCAGTCAATTAGACCTGTTGAAAGTTCACTTAAGAACAGGCAAGTGTAATGTCGTGTACATACTATCAAGAGAAATTTTGTCTGGCTAAGTAAAAGCCACTGATTTCAGGATACAGTACTTATCTCTCTGACTTGTTGAGACATTTATCTGTACTTTGTGTTGGTCATGAGATAGAGAATTAAGAGGGCTCTTCTTAGGCTGGAATCAAATCTATCAAGCAAATGCCCCCATAAGCAGGCTAGAGTTGCAATCCTAGTATCAGACAAAATTGACTTCAAATTAAAAAAGGTAAGAAGAGACAAAGAAGGTTACTACATACTAGTAAAGGGATCTCTCCTACAGGAAGATATAACCATTCTCAATATCTACACACCAAAAGCAGGAACACCCAACTTCATCAAACAAACACTACTGACTCTGAAAACACTCATAGACCCCAAAACATTGATAGTTGGGGACTTTAACACTCCACTATCACCTCTGGGCAGATCAACATGCCAAAAACTGAACAAAGAAATCAGAGAATTAATTGCATAGACCAACTAGACTTAACCGACATCTACAGAATATTCCACCCAGCAACAACAGAATACACATTCTTCTCCATAGCACATGGAACATTCTCCAAAATAGATCACATCTTAGGGCACGAAGAAAATCTGTACAAATTCAGAAGTATCAAAACCATTCTCTGCATTCTCTCAGACCACAATGGAATAAAATTAGAGCTCAACTCAAACAGCCACCACAGAAAATCCTACAATTCATGGAGACTAAACAACACACTGCTGAACCATCAGTGGATCATTGAAGAAATTAAAACGGAAATTCAAATGTTTATGGAATTCAACCAAGATGAGGACACAAAGTACTAGCTCCTTTGGGACAGAGCAAAGGCAGTACTCAGAGGAAAATTTATATCTATGAGTGCATACTCAACAAACTGGACAAACAGCAACTCACCTTAATTTCCTTGAAAGAGAACAACAAGCCAAACCCCAAGTCAATAGACGGAAGCAAATAATTAAAATCAAATCAGAGTTAAATCAATTAGAGATGGAAAAAAACGACTGAAAGAATCAACAAAACAAAGAGTTGGTTCTTTGAAAAAATCAACAAGATAGACAGACCCCTGGCAAACGTGACCAAAAAACGAAGGAAGCACACTCAAATAAACAAGATAAGAGATGAAACAGGTAACATCACCACAGAAATAACCAAAATTCAGAAAATAATAGGGGACTATTTTGCAAACCTTTATGCCAACAAATTCGAGAACGTGGAAGAAATGGATGATTTCCTAGAAAAAATTCATATCCCCAAACTCAACCATGAAGATGTAAACCTTCTAAACAGACCCATATCCAGCATTGAAATAGAAACGGCAATAAATGATCTCCCATCTAAGAAAAGCCCAGGTCCAGACAGATTTACTGCAGAATTCTACAAGGCCTTCAAAACAGACCTCACACCAATATTTCTCAAACTCTTCAATGAAATTGAAAGAGAACGTTCACTACCAGACACATTTTATGAAGCCAGTATAACCCTCATCCCAAAACCAGGCAGGGACTCATCATGGAAAGAGGACTATAAACCGATTACCCTGATGACATAGATGCAAAAATTCTCAATAAAATTCTGGCCAATCAACTTCAACAAGTCATCAAAAAAATCATACACCACGATCAAATTGGATTCATCCCAGGGATGCAAGTTGGTTTAATATATGCAAGTCAATTAATGTAATCCACCACATCAACCGGAGCAAGGTAAAGAACCACATGGTTTTATCCCTGGATGGAGAAAAATCATTCGATAAAATCCAGCACCCATTTATGCTTTTAAGCCCTGGAAAAACTGGGATTCCAGGGAACATTCCTGAATATAATCAAGGCAGTTTATGACAAACAAACAGCAAGCATAACTCTAAATGGTGAAAAACTAAAGCCATTCCCTTTAAAATCAGGAACAAGGCAGGGATGTCCACTCTCTCCCCTGCTCTTCAACATAGTACTAGAATTCCTAGCCAGAGCAATTAGGCAAGAAGAAAATATAAAGGGGATCCAAATAGGAAAAAATGAAGTTAAACTTTCTCTCTTTGCAGATGACATGATCCTATACCTAAAGAACCCCATAGACTCTACCCCCAAGCTACTAGAGCTGATCCAAAACTTTGGCAAAGTTGCAGGATATAAAATAAACCCTCAAAAATCAACGGCCTTTCTCTATGTAACAACCCGAAGACCGAGGCTGAAATCAGGAAAGCAACTCCTTTGGCAATTGCCCCCCAAAACATAAAATACCTAGGAATAACCTTAACCAAAGAAGTGAAAGACCTCTTTGATGAGAACTTTAAAAGCTTGAAAAACGAAATTAAGTCAGAACTAAGGAAATGGAAAAACCTCCCATGCTCCTGGATTGAGAGGATTAATATAATCAAAATGGAAATATTGCCAAAGGCTATCTACAAATTCAATGCAATACACATTAATATCCCAACACCATTTTTTAATGAAATAGAGGAAGCAATCCAGAAATTCATATGGAACAATAAAAGACCTAGAATAGCAAAAACAATCCTAAGCAGAAAGAACAGTGCTGGAGGAATTGCAATACCCAACTTCAAGCTGTATTATAAACCTATAGTAATAAAAATAGCTTGGTATTGGCATAGGAACAGGCCTGAAGACCAATGGAACAGAATTGAAGACCCAGAAATGAACCCACAGAACTATGCCTACTTAATCTTTGATAAAGGAGCTAAAATAATAGTTTGGAAGAAAGATAGCCTCTTTAACAAATTGTGCTGGCAAAACTGGTTCAACACATGCAACAAACTAAAACTAGATCCTATATATCACCCTGCACCAAAATCAATTCCAAATGGATTAAAGACCTTGAAATCAAAACAGACACCCTGAAAACACTAAAGGAAGGAGTAGGAGAAACACTTGGGCTCCTTGGCGCAGGACGGAACTTCCTTAACAAAGACGCAGAAAGGCTACAAATCAAAGAAAGGTTGGACAAATGGGACTGCATCAAACTGCAGAGCTTCTGCAAGGCAAAGGACATAGCTCTCAAGATAAACAGAAAGCCCACAGACTGGGAGAAGATCTTTACCGGCCATTCAATGGACAAAGGCCTCATATCTAAAATATATGCAGAACTAAAAAAATTACCTTCCTCCAAAACAAAACCGCAAAGAACCAATAGCCCCCTCATCAAGTGGGCTAAAGACTTACAAAGAGACTTCTCTGATGAGGAAATGAGAATGGCCAAGAGACATTTGAAAAAGTGCTCTACATCACTGGCCATAAAGGAAATGCAAATCAAAACAATATTGAGATTCCATCTCACCCCAGTAAGAATGTCACATATCAAGAAAACCAACAATAACAATTGTTGGAGGGGATGTGGCTAAAAGGGAACCCTACTTCATTGTTGGTGGGAATGTAAACTGGTTCAGCCACTCTGGCAAGCAGTATGGAGATTCCTCAGAAGGCTAAATATAGAACTCCCCTTGACCCAGTATCTATCTATTTGGGTATCTATCCAAAAAACCACAAACAAAATCACAGTAAAGCCACCAGCACAACAATGTTCATCACAGCGCAATTTGTCATAGCTGTAGTTAGGATCAGATAATCATCTCAACAGTAGAAAATAAACATATTCCTTAATAAAAAATGTTGGGATGAAAGGCATGGAAGAGTACCAAATTCAAATAAAAGAAATCAAAATATTAATATCTGTTATTTCCACCCTTAATTTTTAGTGTGAATCAATTATTTATCAAAAGGAACTAGGAAGCCATTGGTATGAAACTGAAGTATGTTGACTGAAAGAGAACTGAAGAAATGCTATTTGAATCTTAAAATATAACCTAACTTTTTCCTGTTATGAGGGTAAGGTACCATGCAATTCCAGTTATACTTTACGTTAGTAATGATCATGACAGAAGATTGCAGAATATCCTTGTGTCTACCTCTTTTTCCCCACCTCCCCTTTCTCATTTCCTATTTCTTGTATTTCTGGAGACTAAATGTTCTGATTTTTATGATGCTATTATTTTTTTTTCTCAAATTTTTATTATCAAACTGACGTACAGAGAGGTTACAGTATCATACGTTGGGCATTGGATACATTTCTTGTACTGTTTGTTGCCTTGTCCCTCATGCCCCCCTCCCTCCCCCCTTTCCCTCCCCCCCCCCCAGGTGTTCAGTTCACTTACACCAAACAGTTTTGCAAGTATTGCTTTTGTAGTTATTTCTCTTTTTTTACCCTGTGTCTCTCGAATATGGTATTCCCTTTGAATTTCCTACTTCCAATACCAGTAAACACGGTTTCCAGATGCTATTATTAAATTCACAAAATGTTGAATCCTTTTTACAGTAATGTGTACATGCTTAGAGTAAGATTCTAAATTTTAAATGGACAATTTAAGAGTAATTTCACCTCAGTTAAGTGTCAGCCTACCATCTGTGTAATGAAATGATATAATAATATTATGCATAATAATTATGATAGTGGTAAATATATATTAATAATTTTTAAAACAATTGATATAGTCAATGTAGAACAAAAATGCTCATGCTAATATGCTTTAAACAATAAGATAAAGGGATTTAAAAACTGTAGCTTCCAAACTAGAACCACAATCACATACATCTCAACCTGCAAATATCACACCCAATATAGTAGTATACTATATTGTTGACATATTGTAATGTTTAATGCATGCATCTTGGATATTAAAGTATATGTTATAATTATGTGATTATATAATTATGTAATTATATCTTATATTGAGTCTCTAATATGTGTATGCAACTACAAGACATTCATAAATACCAAAGGAGTCTTTCTCAGTAGGATTATTCCATTTTAACTACAGGCATTCATTAAAGATCCAATGTACGAACAGGTTGATTATATCTGAAAGCATTTAATTTGAAAGAGCTTGAGGAGGGAGAAGCCCTTTAGGAAGAAACTATAAATCAGTTCAGTCAAATACAATAAGCCTGTACTCTGGTAAAACAAGAAGAATCGTAAACATCTTTAATAAGAGGATTAAGCACAAAGAGGAAATTATTAAAGAATTCTTAATGATTCATGTTGATGGAATGCCTGAATAACAAAGCAGACAATTAATCAAATACAAATAAAAACTCTGTTTGTGATTTGTCGCCCAGAGTTGGAAGTCTAGAAAGAAAGACAGGTAAAATAGTCACAAAACAGAGAGAATGATAGGGGGTGGGAAGGAAAAGGAAAGAGAGAGAGAGAGAAAAGAGAGAGAGAGATGAAATAAATATTTGCACCTTTCCTTGAAACAAACAGTTGAAAGGTTGTAGAAAATACCAGCGTCAAAATAACTCACTACTAGATATTGAACCAAGGATAATTACTTAAAACTCTCTTCCTGCTAAAAAAAATCTGAATGCAAGGCAGGGCTACCTTTTCATTAATGTTGGTTATCTCCACTGGGCTTTCTTTTGAGTTGCAGTTTGGGTGGACTGAATGCTCTCCCCAAGCTCTGGAGTAGACTAGCTGGGGTCTGTTGAAAACAACTTTCCCAGGACCTACATTTAATATTTTCTGAACTACTTTTCCTAAAATGCTCCGTTTTATATATAAATATATTGTGAAGCTGGGTGCCAGTGATTCACTCCTATTCATCCATGCTACTTTGAATGCCAAAAAAGGACTGAGGTGTAGTACCACATTGGGCAGAAAAATCCAAAAAATTCTTATCTCTAAGCAACTAGAGAAAAGCCAGAATGGGAGGCATAACTGAAGTGGTAATGTACCAGCCTTGAGCAAAAGAAAAAAGCCAAGGAGATTGACATGCTCTGAGTTTAATCCCCAGAAAAAGTAAATATTAAACAAACAAATAAATAAATACCAGAAAAAAAGCTGGTGACCTTTATCAACTGCCAAGTCTTAGGTACTTCATTATAGCTACATAAAATATACAATATGAGCCAGGTATTAGTGGCTCATGCCTATAAACCTAGCTACTCAGGAGACGGAGATCTGAGGATCTTGGTTTGAAGCCAGCCCCAGGTAAGAAAATTCATGAGAGTTTTATCTCCAATTAACCACCAGACAACCAGAAATGGAACTGTGGCTCAAAGTGATTGAGCACTAACCTTGGGTTAAAAAGCTCTGGCACAGTGCCCAGGCCTTGAGTTCAAGCTCCAAGACCAACATAGAAAGGAAGAAGGAATAAAAGGGAGGAGGGGAAGAGGAAGGGAAGGAAGGAGGGAGGGAGGGAGGCAGGAAAGAAAGAACAGCATGGACACAGGCAATCACCTCTTTACGATTTTACCTTATTTGTAAAATTCAGACTATTGCCATGATGTCCTTTCTTGGACACAATTTTTTTGTTGAATATGAGCATACCATAGATTTCCAACTAACTTTGATCATTGGGAATGCTTATCTTGTCCTTTACCCATTAGATTTGACCTCCAAAGAGATGCCAAAACAAACAAACAAACAAACAAAAAACTTCCTCAAACAAATTCTGTCTCTCAGAAATCAAATTAACAACTTTTGTAGATTTATTACGTAAGGTCTGCTCTGTATCTTTCCTCAAAAAATGTACAACAAAGCTCAAAGCTCATTTCCAATATTACATTAATCTGCCTAGCTACTAGAGATGCCTTTCTTATATTGTAGGAGAAAACTGTGCCTTCTCCTCTCTGCTTCTACAATGCCTTGTGAAAGTCCTTGCTGCTGCATGAGTCACCTGAATTTTTATTCTTTATTTCTATTATGAATCACACTCTTTAACCAATGTTTGCATCTCCAAGAACAATTTGAAGTCTGAGGTGAGTTTTTTTTTTTTTTTTTTTTGGCCAGTCCTGGGCCTTGGACTCAGGGCCTGAGCACTGTCCCTGGCTTCTTTCCGCTCAAGGCTAGCACTCTGCCACTTGAGCCATAGCGCCGCTTCTGGCCGTTTTCTGTATATGTGGTGCTGGGGAATCGAACCTAGGGCCTCGTGTATCCGAGGCAGGCACTCTTGCCACTAGGCTATATCCCCAGCCCTGAGGTGAGTTTTATTCATTCTCCAAACTATATCCCGAAAGCTCATCCAGGTCAGAAAAAGGCTTTAGAAGATTAAGCAAAAGCTAGAGGTATATATTAACAATGATTAAGTGACTTAAACAGCAGCTAGTGCAGCCTAAGTTTTGTTTATTACTGTAGAGGGTCCCACTTCTAACTCAGTAGATTTTAGTTATCAACACAGTTGTGTGCCACAGTGCCTGGCTGCCTGCCTAACACTGTTTGAACAACTCAAAAAAGGGGACTGACATGGTGTAATCACCATGTTATCTGATGGTGGGGCAGAGCTTGGTTGTAGGTCTCAAAAGGAAGCTTGAAAACAAGACAAAACAAAACAAAAAAAACCTCCCAAATCCCCTTTAGTCTAATGAACAACAAATTATTTTTAAGAAAAGTACCTAAAATTCCTTACATTTCCAGTTTTGTATTCCCGTGAAGCCTTTGAATGTGAGCATGGCACACAAACATTATGAATGGTTTCTTGTATATTAAATGTTATTATGGCTTTTTGTTATTAAAAACAGCTTTATTTTGAATCTAGTAAATAAAAAGCTAATATATGTATTTGGCAAAATGGTTTCCTATTATATTTACCCATAGGATCACAAGCAAGACCACACTAAACCTACCTGCACAACTATGTTAATCGCAGCACAATTTACCATCACTAAATCCAGATGCCTCTCAGTAGACGAATGGATCAAGAAAATGTGGTACACATACACAATGCAGTTCTATGCTTTAGCAGAAAGAATGACTGCCCATTCATAAGGAAATTGAAACATTTGGGGAAAAAATCATGCTAAGTGAAGTGAGCCAGACCCAAAGAAGCATATACTCTATAGTTTCCCTCATTGGTAATAATTAGTATATGCCTAGGATAGTCCTAGCAGATGAGCACAATAGCTCCAAAATGATACTAAGTGAAATGAATTCCAAGTTATGGAAATAAGTGGTTTATCATTGTGGTTATTTTCAATGTATTATGTGAAATTATGTCTTTTTCTTTTATTTTTCCCCCTATGACTTACCCCTTATGTCACTATACCTGATTTTGATTCCCTGGGTATTGTATATATGTTTATCTGAACTAGGGAAGTAAAGGGGAACATCAAAATGGAGACACAAGGGGTAAAAAGTGAACCAATGCAACCGCAATACTTGCAAGACAATATGCGGTAAACCAACTGTATAACTGTGGGGTAGGAGGTGGGGGGGAGAGAAGGTGGAAGAAAAATGAGGGAGGAAGTAAGAAGTTTGATAAGAAATGTACTCACTGCCTTAGGTATGAAACTCTAGCACTCTGTACAATACTTTGACAATAAAAATAAAATAAAATAATAAGAAAAAGCCAGATGAAAATATACAAGACTGTGGCAGAGCATGCATAAAATCCCAGCTACGTGAGAGGCAGAGATAGCAGAATCAAAGTTCAAACCCTGACCAGACAAAGAGTTGGTAATCCTATTCAACAAAACAAGTCGGGCATCATGATGAACATCTGCAATCTTCCTGGCACAGGAGATTGTAGGTAGAAGGGGCAAGATCCAAGGCTCGCTAGCTCAAAGGCATGAGACTCTTTCTATAAAATAAACTAAAGTGAGCAAAGATTGGGGTATGGCTCAAGTAGGAGAGTACTTTCCATGTTCAAACCTCAGTACTGCTAAGAAAGAAATAAAATAGCATGGAGAATACATAGTTATGGGGCTGGGAATATGGCCTAGTGGCAAGAGTGTTTGCCTCGTATACATGAAGCCCTGGGTTCAATTCCCCAGCACCACATATATACAAAATTGCCAGAAGTGGCGCTGTGGCTCAAGTGGAAGAGTGCTAGCCTTGAGCAAAAAGAAGCCAGGGACAGTGCTCACGCCCTTAGTCCAAGGCCCAGGACTGGCAAAAATAAATAAATAAATAGAATACATAGTTATGTCGATGTGGTTGATCAGTGAGATCATGGGAAACTAGAGGAGACCTTGCATTTTAGCTACAGAGAATCTTTTCCTTTTGCAATTTAACCCATAGTATATGAGTAAAGTAGAATTCACCTAAGGCTCCAAAAGGGCTGATGTTTTTCTAGTCTATGCTTTCCATTACCTTAACCAGTGAATAGTTTAGTAAAAGAACATGACCCAAATTTTAATAATTAGACCAATGAGAGTCAATGTTGTATGTATTGTGTATGTGAACCTTCACAGTAGTAGATTCCCCTTTGGTGAACTGAACATTAAGATGTTGAGAAATAACATTTAAGAGTTACTGCTACCAAAAAAAGCTAGAAATGGATCAAACCAGAGAAAACAGGGTTGATAATGGTGATCTTTAAATCCTTAGATCTAGACACCTAACTAACTTTGGACTTAATGGGTTGCATAGATCTTATGGTTATAATCAGCATTACTGTTAGGTTTGTTTTACAAAGAAGGAACTGCAGCTCCTCACTTGACATTCGTGCTAAGCCCAGGTAACAATCAAAACTAGTATCAGAAAAACCAAATAAATGCTATGTTGAAGCAAAGAAGTACAAAGGTCACTAAAAAGTTGAAGGTAGACTTTGCTAATAGAGAGAATTTCTCCTTTGCTATCTTGATCACATGTAGCTTTTTATAATCATGCTGATCTGATACAAATACACTTTTTAGAAATTGCTTTAGCTGCCATTCATTGATTATTTAGAGGATGGAAAATTTGATTTCTGATTAGAAACACCTAAGATTGTAGTGTTTACTTTCAATCTAGTTTTGACCCCCAGTTATGAACTTCAGCATCAAGTTAAACAAGATCAGACATTACTATTTTAATCATTTTCAAGCATAGATTGGGATAACCTTCCACAAACATATAGGTATGAAATCTAAACATAATTTCAAAGACTTTGATGAATTAGTAGGAATGTCAGTAATTTCGTGGACTCTGGCTGTGATATTTTTTCTTTCCACATTCAGCTTTACAGCAGAAACCATGCTATAGACTGAAGATGCTGAATACACCAGAGTTTAACCTGGAAATACAGAAAATAAGAAAAAGATAACAGAAGAAAACATATATGAAGAATAGGGAAAAATATGCCAGCACTCAATATTATAATGTAGAATACCAAAAAAAAATCTCCATGTGATAGAAGCATATAGATACATTTACTTCAAGTGCTCCCACTTAATCTGAGTTTACTAGCTTTATTACACATTTTGAGTGTTGAGTAAAATATTTTTCCTTTCATTTTGGTGTCTGAAAATGGGACTGCTTGGTTCTGTGGCCCATAGAATGTAGGCAGGACTAAACATGCTTGGGAGGGTGGGGGGGAAGGTTGATTTTGGCAGAGTACCAGGAAATACAGTACCAATGTCTTGCAGTCTGAGTGTAATGATTAACATTTGGCTCATTCTTTCATTTACTTCTGGGGCTTTTTCAGCCTTTGATCATCTTTCTGTTTCAACCATTACTCTTTAGTTCACAAATTATTCACACATACAACATTTGATTCTTTGATCTTTCTCCACCATTGTTCCTTCTATCCACTACCTAATGTTTATTGAATTATTCAGTCATTTATATAGACCCCCTAAGGTATGATTCTATCCCGATCCTATTTTCTTCACAGAAGACCTTGTTGAGAACAGTAATATTTGATATAAAACACCTGGTCTTCCCATGTATTTAGGTATTCTGTGAGTTAATACTGAAACAATGAGGAATCATTGTTACTATATAAGGTAATCTGAAGATAAGTTACTTTTAAAATATTATAAAAACATTAATTGTGATCATTGCCCATAAAAATAATAGATGAAAAATGTAGTGAAATAATTGGAAATATCATTTTCATTTGTCCTAATAGAGACAATGTTAATTACCTTAAAGTGAATTCCAGGAAGAAAGTTTGAGAAGCTAAACAATATGGTCAACCAGAATGACATTTGTGTGTGTGTGTGTGTGTGTGTGTGTGTGTGTGTGTGTGACAGAGACAGAGAGAGAGAAAGAGAGAGAGAGAGAGAGGTCTCTTTACATAGCTCAAACTGCATGTAAACTTGCATCCAGTTTTCCTTGACCCTGACTTTTTAAAAAGGGCATTTTGTTGATTTTAATCATCAAATCATACACTAGATAGTCTGCTATATATTTAGCTGTTATGACATTAACATTCTACAACTTCTATGGTAAACTTTTTTCATTCCCTGCTTTATATGACTGGAAACTGCAAATCAGGAAACTTCAATAATAATCTTAATTGGTAATTAAGAAGAGCCAATGATAGCTATGTATCATAGCTTGCATAAACCATACATTTCCATCACATCATATTGCCCACCACCGCTGTATATTATCTAAGATACAATTTTACAAAAAAAGGAATTCCCCATCTCAAAATTACTTTTTAATGTCACAAAGTAAATATAATTTATTATATTTCCTATCTATATGGTATTCTCATATGTATGTAGGGAGGGAAAATTATTTTTCCTTACCCATCCCAGGCTTGTGGCAGAGTCCCCTATAACAAAAGGGAAAAGGAGACCAAAGTTTCCATTGACACATGAAACAAACATCATAAGGAAATGAAACCCAAAGAAATGGAGAACTTTAAGTTAAAAAAATTACCAGGTATGATGGTTATAGTCTTGTAGTAGGTAATAACCCTGGTTTTGGTGAAAAGCATTATCTCTTTGAATGCATGAATTAGTTAAAAGTAGCCTCTATTTTGTATTGTATTGTGAAAAACTTAACACTACATTTGCTGGGTGTTGAGTTAACCAAAAGCAGCATAAAAGATAACACCCAGACTTGCTGTCCCCTTTCCCTTGACCTTTTGATATGAGCCATTTATTCCTGCACTCACTTTGTAATCACCTCCAGGAAGAATAGGATTTACTATAAGCCACTTATGAGAAAAGGTTGCCCTTCAAACAGACAACATTTCTTTATCCTCTTGTGGTAAGAAGTGAAACTACTCCAATGGAAGAGAACAAGAAAAAGTTGCAGATTAATCAACATGCATCATCGATGGATTTATTCCTTGATGAAATGATAACTTCTTTGTAATTCCTCCAGAGACAAAGACTTAGATCATTTTTTTTTTTTTTTTTTTTTTTGGCCAGTCCTGGGCCTTGGACTCAGGGCCTGAGCACTGTCCCTGGCTTCTTCCCGCTCAAGGCTAGCACTCTGCCACTTGAGCCACAGCGCCGCTTCTGGCCGTTTTCTGTATATGTGGTGCTGGGGAATCGAACCTAGGGCCTCGTGTATATGAGGCAGGCACTCTTGCCACTAGGCTACATCCCCAGCCCAAGACTTAGATCATTTTAAAGCAGGAAACATCTGTGACTGGGAATGTTTGCTCATTTTGTATACGATATTAATCCTTGCTCTTATTTCTCACATTTAACCTAAGGAAAATATCCATATCTTCAAAAATGACTAAAGATAGAAGGGCTGTGACTACTATGTAATGAATCTTGTTCCTCTGTCCTCCACTATAGCTTTTCATTTTGCATATAGTGGTAAGTAGCAAATTCCAGATGCATCTGGAATTTAGGCATAGTATGTATACAATGTAATTTCACTATCTCTGTTTTGCGCTCTGAAAAAAAGTTTCTACATTTACCTTGTAATCATCTGAGTCTCCTGGAAGGACAAAATTTTTGTAATCCGTTTACAGTGAGCAATGCAGAAAATCTTCCTAAATGCAGGGAACAACAGGCATTCCTAAAGGCAGAGGGAAACAAACTCCTTCAAAATATCTACATCCTGGGTTGGAGTTATGATTCAACCACTGACAGTTCTTGAGCATGAACTGTGCTTGTGTCAGTATGCTCTTAACTTTGAAAACTTCGTGAACTCCACCTGTTTTCTGCAAGAAATTTTTCTAATCTGGATAAAAAAAAAAAAAAACAGTAGCTTAGGGTGAAATGTGGGGAAAAAATATTCCAGGTAAGCAAACAGTGCAAGAAGACAGAAGTAACAATACTCTTAAATGACAAAAGAAATTTCAAATAAAAGTTAGTAGACTTCTCTTTCAGGTCCCTCTCCAAATGAAGAGTGTTGCTATTTTCCTTATAATTTCAAATACACTTAGTGTGTTTACCTTTAAAAAAATGAGCAAAGTTAGCTGTATCCTGTTTACTCACATCTCTAATCTTAGTTTCTTAGGCGGCTGAGATTGGAGGATCACAGTTTGAAGCCAGTCCAGGCAGGGGAAAACAAAAACATAAACAAAAAAACTTTGAGAATGTTATTTTGAATTAATCACCAAAAAGTTACAAGTAGAGCTGTGATTCAAGTGACAGAATGCTAGGCATGAACAAAAGTTGAAGCACCACTGGTATATCAACAAAACATCCAAATTCAGAAGAGATGAAGATCTTCATATTAATAAACGGAAGGTCACTTTATATAAATTAATGGATCTCTCTATGAAGAAATATATTTTAACACCTATGCATCAGATCCCAGAACACCCAGTGTTGTTAAATAAACATAATTGTATTTCATTATTGCAGACAGCTCTCTCCCACCAGTGGATAGATCATGCAGTCAAAAAAAGCAACAAAGAAACCTCAGATTTAAACAATACCACATCCAGTAGTTGCACAATACACATTCTAAGAAGCCTATGAGACATTCTTCAAAATAGATGATGTTCTACAGTATAAACAACTCTTACCAGATATTAAAAAATGAATTTAACAGCAAAAGAAAACAGAATATTTATGCTCACAGAAGAAGCTAAATAATACATTTCTGAATGACAAGTAGGTTATTAAAGAGATAAATACCCAGAATCTGGTGAAACTGAAAATGCAACATACCAAGGCTATTTGGGACAAATCAAAGACTGTTCTAAGAGGAAAATTTATGGCTCTGGTTGCGTAAATAAGCAAAATAGACAGATCTCAAAGTAATAGCGCAATGATAGTCCTCAAACTCTTAAAAAAAAAAATCCAAGAACAAAAAAACCCCACAAATCCATTTGATGGAAAGAAATAATAAAGATTAGAACAGAAATCAACAAACTAGAGACTAAATATAGAAATGTGTTTTGTGCATTGTTACTTCCTGTCACCATCCTCTTTGATGATCCATTGGTACTGGTCTGCGTTTATAAATGAAAAGTCAGCAGAGTACCTAATAGGTCTAAGGAAACAGATTTGAGTCAACAATAAATGGTCTTTCTCTGGACAGGAGATTGGTTTTGACAAGAAGCTATGTGACAATTTAGGTCATTGCGCTAGATTTTCAGAGACTTTTGAGCCTCTTGCTTTTGTCTTTTGGCCTCCAAATATTAATATCTCAAGGCTTGGTTTGGCGGGGCCATTTGGTAACAACTTGAGAGAGGAGTACATGAAGCTAAGCAGAATTTAGAGAAGTAGAGACAGCATTGATTGGCTACATCAGTTCAGAGCTTTTTTGTTGGCCTTTCTCTCAATTGAATGATCATTGAATTTTACTCATCATGTTGAATTAGATTTTGTGTGTTTTCTGGGATCAAAAGTATCATTACCAATACTGTTTAAACAAAACACAGAAATTAAATATGAAAGAAGACTCTTCTCTTGGTGAAAGCTCTCTGTCTCCCTTTCTCTCTCTCTCTGTCCCTGTTATGGTAGTTTAAACTGGGTGTCTAGAGCTTACTTAACACTGCACCACTTAAGCCATGCTTCTATCCCTTATTTTTACCAGTCATTTTAGAGAAAGGGTATTATCAGCTTTTCTCCCCTGAGCTAGCCTTGGACTCCCATACACCTTAGTAGCTAGGGTTACGCATAAGGACCACAGGTGTTTGACTCATTGGTGGATCCTTTACATTTTCATGTCTCTAAAACTCTTTTTTTTCCTTTGTAATCTTTGTGATCCAGTCAAAACAAATCTTTAGTTCCTGCCTAGTTTTCATAAGGTCCTTTATGGCTCTGTAAATACTTCTTCTTTTTTTTTTTTTTTTTTTTTTTGGCCAGTCCTGGGCCTTGGACTCATGGCCTGAGCACCGTCCCTGGCTTCTCTTTGCTCAAGGCTAGCACTCTGCCACTTGAGCCACAGCGCCACTTCTGGCCATTTTCTGTATATGTGGTGCTGGGGAATTGAACCCAGGGCCTCATGTATACAAGGCAAGCACTCTTGCCACTAGGCCATATCCCCAACCCCTGTAAATACTTCTAATACATGGTTCACACTATGCCAGGGTCTTGGTCTCCCATTACACTACAAGCAATTTCAGAGCTAGGTTTTGACTTTCTAGTGCACAGAAGATAGTCATTGGCTTGCTGCTAAATCAGTCAATGAGTGCCTAGATGAAATTCAGAGTGAGAAGCAAGAGTGAAAGTTGTTGAGTAATTAAATCAAAGTATTATCTTGTAGAGGGTGACTTTTTTTTGGGGGGCAGAGGAGTCTGGCAAACATATTTTGGACACCGTACTATATGACAGAATTAGAAATAATTTATTTAAAATGATTCTTTATGCACACTTGAAACATGTGTAGGCATAATGAACAATTGTTGATCATAAATCATCCAGATAAAATACATGAGCTTCTGATTATAAACCACTCCTCTGCATAGGTAAATTATTCTTCTAAGCAAGTGCTCACATTTCTTCACCTACTTTTTCCCAAACTGCCATTCTAATGATATTACCACAAGTGTCTTGGCTTATTATTTAAAGAAATGTATTAAACAACAAAATCAAACCCTTAAAACCACTCAGGAGAGGTATGACAAGATGGCTGAGTAATGACAGGGAATGACCGGCCTTACAGAGATACAGGCTCTTAGTGATGCACTCCACCTCCAAAGAGAAAGACCAAGAAACAGAAATGGATATCAAGAAAGAAAAATCTGGTAAAAGCACCTGTGAGGGAAAATAAACAGGGAGAAAGCACTCCAGCAAGGCCACGCCCTCCCAAAGCAGGCTACCATCCCAGCCTAAGACATCAACAAACCTCTAGCATCGAAGTTGAAGATCTGAACTTGAAAAACACAGGCTCAGGAACACGCACCCGGGACCACCATACACAGACACAGACACTTTACACCCAAGTGCTGTTGCTCAGCAAAGATCTACCACACCTGAAGCTGTGAGGACCCACTTGTGACCCTTCCCTGGGGAGATCAGCACAGGTGCAGGTCCTAAAACCTCACCATCATAGTCAAGAAAGGCTTCAGGAATCAAGCTATCATTCCAGCCTCTACCAGGGCCAAGTGGCTCACCTGAGAGCAGAAAGCATTCCCATCTCATCTTCAGTCCTCAAGCCCTCTTGCTCACCTGGAAGTGGTGGCTTCCAGGAATTCCACTTAACCATAAACTAAGGGACCTTAGCTAAGCAAGAGAGGGCACCTGCTGCACAAAGGTGTGAGACACACTTCCATCACCAGAACGCACAAGCACAGAAATAAGGAAGGAGGAAATTGTACTCAAGGATGATGACTTTGTCCAGGTCACTGACAGTGGGGTGTGGGAACTACCATAGGCCCAGTAAAGAGAAAGGTCAGATGATCTGACCTCCAGCCTGTAGTGAAAAAACCATGTTACATCAGATACAATTTTTCAATTAAAATTTAAGATTTGTTTTAGGTACCATTGTGAAAAGGCTTTTAGCAATGATACAATGCCCCCGTTGATAATAAATTGGTTGTGCCATTTTCAGCTTTGTGTGGATTTCATTGTCACTCTGAGGAATGTGGTAATGTTGATGCCCATGTGCATGTTGGATAGTTAAATATTTAATTATTATTGTGGATTCTAGGATACTTCTTAGGTACAGTAAAGCTTGTACTTCACCATAAAATGCCTAAAATGTCTAAAGTCTGACTATTCTTTGCTACTATATCTACACACTTATTTGTCAATGTAAAAATGTCATAGTAAAAATGTTCAGAAAATGTGAAATAGTAATTACAACTCAATGCATAAGTGATGAAAAATTAATAATTTCTAAGGACTCCACCCCAATGTAAGTAATTTGCATACTAGGGACTCATTTCATATGAAGGCATTCTGAAATAAAATTTGTCTTAAATTTGGAGAAGGGTAAAGTGATGATTGCTTTATTTTTAAATCTATGCTAAAATACTTGCCCATAATTCTGTCATAGAATATAGGTGTTAAGGGCTCACTTCAGCTGTCAGTATTTTTCTAAGCTCAAATCCACCCCTTCTTGGCACCTTCCTATTTCAAATATCTGCCATATGGCAGCCATCTTTCTGCTTCAGGGTTATCTATTCTTACTTGATTTTCTCTTTAGTTCTTGAGAGTTACATCCTAACCCACAACAACCAGACCCAAAGAAGACTGGAAGAGAGTACTTAATTATCCTGAGTACATATTCTGAGTCCATGTAGATTTTCCAGATAGTTTTTTTTTTTCTTGACTTCCCCTGTAGCTGGGATTACAGGTATACCACTTCACCTGAGATGTTTGTCATAGGGGCCTACTAACTACCCAAATTAGCCTTAAACTATAAACCTCTCTATTGTGTCTCTAGAATTAAAGGCATATGCCACAATGCCTAGCTCCTAAAATTGTATTCTCTGCTAGTATATAGAACAACTGCACAAAATAGACACTAAATATTTATTGAGAACTCAAGTGACATGTTTACTACCATGGATTTTAAAGAAAAGCACTGAAAACACTGTATCATCACCCACTGTATTGCCCTTGGATTCAAAAGCAAAGAAGCAAACAATAACACCAAACATTTATTCCACAAATAGATATTTCACAGTGAATTTTACTTACCGGAAATGGAACCACCCTCATCCTTATACCACACTTACACTTTTACTTTCATGCAATTTTTTTTTTTTAGGAACAAAGCATGTAGGAAAAATGGAGATTGCATGTGTAATGAATTTCAGTCCACAAATATAACAGCATTTTGTATTGTTTATGAAGGTTACAGAGTCCATATCATATACATCAACTCACTAAATCATGACAATAGCTCCATGAGGTAGGTATTCTTGAACTTACAGGTAAAGTACCTGAGACTTAGAGGTCAAGTAACATATCCAAGGAAGCATAGCTATGACAAATCTGGGACTTAGACCCAGGCCCTCTGATATATAAGTATATTGCATATAATAAAGAGTCCATCTTACAGTCAACTCACTAAAAGAAAAACTAGGCCGTTAAACACAGTCTTCCAATTTTGCCTTAGGCAGCTAGGAAACTGACATCTTGACCTATGGACCTATAAGTATATGCTGGTGATTACTTCATTTTTTATAAAATTAAATTTCGAATCACACTCCTCTAATTTTTTAATCTTTTTTCCTAAGATATTCAAATTTCGATAAACACAAAATTTATGAAGAATATGTATGGGAGGGGAGAGGGTTAGGATACAAAATTTTATTCTTGACATTTCTATGACATGATACCATTTTCTCATCCACCCAACTTGAATGCTTGAATGTGCTAGTTTTAATGAGCAATAATGTCCAACTGGATTAGATATATGATAGATATTCTTAAAACATCCTTTGTGACAAGAAAGCCCAAATAAGCACTTTGGATTTATTGGTCTTAATTACAGGATTTATGTGGTTTAAACTTTACAAATCCAATTAATCGCAGTTGAGTCTGATTATTTTAGAAACAGACTAACTGAATCTGAATAACTATAAAAAATAGTATACCCTTCACATTTATAGTTGGATCATATAGCTAACTTAAAGCCTGTATCAGCCTACATCTTTAATTTTACATGAATGAAATGAGATTTGCTTCATAAGTAAAATTGGATGTTCATAAAACCAACAGAGAGTTTTTACTCTTTTGGCGATATTGTGGTGAAATGTTAAGACAAAACAACTTTGTGATTAAATGGATTAACTTTGGTCAGCACACAATGAAAAAAATCAACACAAGGAAGAATGATGTATTTGAGAACATTTTTAATAAATAATGTGACAAAATTACTTTTCTGATTATTGGATTTTCAGTATGCAAAATTATGGCTAAAAATAAGAGGCTTCTTACATGAACATAATGAAAACATTAATCACATGGGTTGTTCCCTTAGGACTGCATACCCTTTCTATTGAACTTTTTCAAATTACCTAAATGAACACATCTAGTTTTTGGTGAATACCAGCCTTTTCTTTGTGGTTCAATTTGGTTTGGCTTTGTTTTCCAGTGGGGTCAGGTCTGATACCTGTGTACAAATAAATGTTTGTCTTTCTTTTTTTTTCAATAGCACCAATTATAAAGTCAATGAAAATTTATATCGACAAAAAAGGGTCATAAAAATCTAGAGTCAGAGGGCATCATTTGGCATTTCAAAGCAATGCCTCTAGTTGAGCTTATCAGGAAATCTTGTACATTTCATCATTGGCCACCAAAAATTCCATTTGTTTTTCTTTTAAGTCCAGGAAAAGTATGAACCCTTCAGTTCCTGGCCCACAATAGTCTGAACATTACTTCACCATCAGTCATCATTCAAATATTCCAAATACAAACATAGAGCATTAACAAAAACAAGTTAAAAACGCTTCTCAACATTTTTTTCCAATAAGACAAAAACGGTTAATAGTTACAATGGTTTACAAATAAAGTTTAGTGATTGTGCTTTTAAAACCAAAAAAAAAAAAGATTAAAAACAGTGCATTACAAAAACAAAAAAATCAAACAAACTTCCTTAAGTGGCACTTCTGAAAATGGAACTGACACTACCAGAAGAAATTTAGGCCAGTTAAGATAGGGATGTCCTTACTTGGTCACTAGAAACATCCATTTGTTTGTTATATGCATTTATAATTGCTTCTTGATTGAAAAATAGAACAAGGATTTTGCTGGGCTTATTTATGACAGTAACTAGACAACCAGAGTTCCAACTGGCTTAGCCCTACTCATCCAAAAGTATATCTCCAGTAAGAATATACTTCAATGATTGAAATGAAGACAAAATAAAGTACCACCAGGAGATGCAAAGAATATATATTTACAAAGGTTCTACCCCATTCAAATCATCCATAGTTCTGCATTTGCTATGTGTTTTTTTTTTTTTTATAGTTTCTCCCAGCAAAGGGTGGTAAGAAAGACTGAATTTAAGGTCATGTGAAAATGAAGTATGTTTCAATTTGAATTAGTAGTTATAGGAAGATTATACTTGAGAGCCCTTGGCATGAGGTTGATTCTTTGTATCTTGCTATAAATTAGCTTGGTATATCAGCAGTGCAATGCCATATCTCAGGGGCAAAATGCAAAAGAACAGCTCTGTTCTTTCTTGCTGGCTGATGATTGAAGCAAGAAGACACTTCCATTCCTGGAAGTCAATTGCAATGGTTCCAACAGTGAGGAAAAGGGAGGTTCTTCAAGGGAAGGGATCGTACACCAACAATAAAAACCCAATAAAACCTTTTTTTAAAAAAATGGTATCCCAATAAGAGGAATAAAAATGACAACTTGAATATTCTGATTGCACTGAACATTTTATCTGGTGTCATGTGTCATTAGACACCAGGCATCTTGAGTGATCATTTTCACATTAGATCGCATGAGCCTCTCTGGTTGCCTTCAGCTTTCTGTTTCCTGTAAGAAATACATTATTGTTAAACATGAAAATAGACCACAAGGGCATTGTCTCATACTTATTTATGATGCATTTACTCTTATATTCTGATATGTCTTCTTCAGTCATTTGTTAGGCATATGTTGTAAAACGCTCATGAAACTATTCACTTATCAATCTTAGCTGTTCTTTTTGTTGTTGTTGTCGTTGTTGTAGGACTCTGCCCCTGAGCTCTTGAGCTCAAGGCTAGCGCTCTACCACTTGAGCCACAGTGCCACTTCCGGATTTCTGGTGGTTAATTGGAGATAAGAGTCTCATGGGCTTTCCTGCCTGAGTTGGCTTCAAACCAGGATCCTCAGATCTTAGCCTCTTGAGTAGCTAGAATTACAGGTGTGAGCCACTGGTTCTTGTTAGAAACCCAACCATTCTCTAGCAAGTACTACACACTATTCTGAACAGTTCCTTAATGTTAAAGGGGGAGGTTCAAGGCACTGAGGAAGAATAAACATTCTGAATTCTCCATTCCCCTTCATCCCAACTCTAGGCTATATTTCTGCTTTTAGCTAATTTAATTAATGTGCTTAATGACGTGACTTTTCACCTTCCCAACGGCTTCTTCTGTTTAAAAAGCAAAAGGAAGACTTCAAATAACAATCTTCTTTAATCACATTTACAAGGACAGATTTTTTTCTTTACTTGGACATTTACAAACATTAAAAGAGATCTAATTTGCTATAACTTTTCATTTTTACATTGGAAATTAATAATTTAATATTAATTTGGTATCTACTTGAGATTAGACATATTTCTAAATAAACAGAAATTCATCTTCAGGTTATTTTTATTAAATGGAGAAAACCTAGTAATTTTTAAGAGATAAAAAGGACTTTTTGATATTATATGACTTCCAACAGTATCTGTGTGTTTAGTTATAGGTCCAATAAAAATTTCTCTACATTTAGGGAGGTCAGCCACACAGACTGTGTATGAGGGTTAAGATAGTTGGTCTTAGTAACCAAGTTAAATACCTTTATTTATATCAGAAAACTCTGTCACCTTGCTGAGCTTTCATATAACACTACAAATTTAACATCTAGGGCAACAGTTTGTATTTCCTAAAAATATTTTTGCCATAAAGCTTTCTTATCCAAAAACATGCTATTGTGAACAGTATATTTTTCAAAGATGCCACTATTACCATTTAATATATAAAGTATATTTCTAAACAAAAATCCTCTAACTCCCCAAAGTTCAGTTTCTAGCATCACAGACCCAAGAATATGAAAAGTGAGTTAATGTTAAAATAATAACATTTCTATAACATTTCTCCTAACTTTGAGGCTAATGAAAAGAGACAATGATAGTTACCTCCAATTCTTCATTGTTTTCTTCTCTTTCATATCCTCCAAGTACGTGCATTTCTGCTATATTTCTTCGACCTACATTTGCTTGTTCTCTTTGTCTGCTTCCTGATCCTCTTGAAGACATTGAACTTGAGGAACTTGGATCTCGGGGGTTATTTGAGGTTGGAAATGTAGGTCTACAGTAAGGTAGAATATCCTCTGTGTAATGAAACACAACAAAATATGTAAACACAAACTAAATACACTTACCACAGTAACATATAATGCCTGTCTGTCTAAAATTCTGAGTAGGGTAGTATCAGTACGTTTTAGAAACAGATGAGGCTACTAGAGCATCATAGTCAATCTCATAGTATTGTCTGCCAATGATAGCCTTGTTTCCTAACTGGTTGGGAATTTGATTGATTCTACCTATAAGCTTGTGTTTCCCTCGACCTCACTTGGGAACTCACTTGGGACCAGTGTCACTAAATGTGAAGCCAGACTTAGTTCCCAAATCTATCATTGACCATGAGATCCAAGTAGTGTTGGCTGTAGTTTCCACTTTTCCAAACAAGTGATAATAAAGTCTATACCCAGAGGAATAACCATTATTGGTAGGAACCCCTATGAGATAGCAAAATGACTAATAAACTGTTATGATAATGAATTAGGAAAAACCAAGCCCAGTCTTTCAGAAGTACAAAATCAGAGCCAAACCTCCATTTCTTCCTTAGTCAATGAGTTACCCACTCCATATAAATAGCAAATGTATACCTTAGAACTCTGAATCTCAGAAGAGACCTCACACTGTGTTAACTTTAAAAAACAAACAAACATATTTTAGCTATGACAAATTGTGCTGTGATAAACATTGTTGTGCTGGTGGCTTTAGTGTGTTCTTGCTTCTGGTCTTTGGGGTAGGTGCCCAAAAGTGGGGCTCCTGGGTCATAGGGGAGCTCTATGTTTAGCCTTCTGAGGACTCTCCATACCGCTTTCCAGAGTGGCTGAACCAGTTTACATTCCCACCAAAAATGAAGTAGGGTTCCCTTTTGGCTACATCCTCTCCAACATTGTTATTGTTAGTTTTCTTGATAAAGGACATTATTTTTTTCTTATTATCAAACTGAATTACAGAGAGGTTACAGTTTCATACATTAGACATTGGATACATTTCTTGTACTGTTTGTTACCTCATCCCTCATTCTCCCCACCCCCCATGAGTTGTCGGTTGTTCAGTTCATTTACACCAAACAGTTTGCAAGTATTGCTTTTGTAGTTGTTTGTCTTTTTTTACCCTGTGACTCTCAATTTTGGTATTCCCTTCCAATTTCTTAGTTCTAACTGGGGTGAGGTGGAATCTGAATATTGTTTTGATTTGCATTTCCTTTATGGCCAGTGATGTAGAGAACTTTTTCATATGTCTCTTGGCCATTTTCATTTCCTTATCAGATAAGTCTCTTTTTAAGTCTTTTGCCCACTTGTTGAGGGGGATATTGGTTCTTTGCAGTTTTGTTTTGGAGGAATTTAATTTTTTCAGTTATCCATATATTTTAGATATGAGGCCTTTGTCCATTATATGGCCAGTAAAGATTTAGTTTCGAGGTCTTTGATCCATTTGGAATTGATTTTGGTGCAGGATGATATAGAAGGATCTAGTTTTAGTTTGTTGCATGTGTTGAACCAGTTTTGCCAGCACCATTTGTTAAAGAGGCTATCTTTCTTCCATCCTATTTTTTTAGCTCCTTTATCAAAGATTAAGTAGGCATAGTTCTGTGGGTTCATTTCTGGGTCTTCAATTCTGTTCCACTGGTCTTCATGCCTGTTCCATTGCTAATACCAAGCTGTTTTTATTACTACAGCTTTATAATACAGCTTGAAGTTTGTCATAGCTAAAATATGGAACCAACCCACATGCCCCTCAGTAGACGAATGGATCAGGAAAATGTGGTACATATACACAATGGAATTTTATGCCTCTATCAGAAAGAATGACATTGCCCCATTCCTAAGGAAATGGAAGGACTTGGAAAAAATTATACTAAGTGAAGTGAGCCAGACCCAAAGAAACATGGACTCTATGGTCTCCCTCACAGGGAATAATTATCACAGGTTTAGGCTAGTCACAGCAGAGGATCACAAGAGCCCAATAGCTAAGATAATGCTAAGTGGAATGAACTCCATGTTATGGAAACGACTGTTATATCACTGTTGTAATTACTTTCAACATGCCACGTGAAACCGTAGTTTCTATTGTTGATGATCCTCTTGTATCCCCTTCCTGTGGTTGTACCTGCACTATCACTGTATCTTATCTGAGTACATTGGTATCTGAGTACACTGGAAACTGTCTATACTGGTATTAGAACTAGGAAAGTGAAAGGGAATATCAAAATCAAGAGACAAAAGATAAAAAGACAAACGACTACAAAAGCAATACTTGCAAAACTGTTTAGTGTAAACCAAGTGAACAACTCATGGGGGAAGAGGGAAAGGGGGAGGAGTGAGGGGGCAATGAGGGAGGAGGTAACAAACAGTTCAAGTAATGTACCCAAGGCCTAACATGAAAATGTAACCTCTCTGTACATCACTTTGACAATAAATAAGAAAAAAAATGGACATTTGCCCATTCTTGTGAATGGACAAAGTGAAGTTCTTTACTTTTTATAATATATACCAATAAAATTTATAAAGATTAAAAAAAAAAACAAGGCACTCTAGTTAATTGTTATTCTTGAATTTCTATCTTCATACTATTTTTTAATTTCCTGCCACTTTTACTGCTGATGATTCAATGTCACTTTTCTCCAGAGCATGTGTACTCAACTCTTTGAACATAAACATATAAAACAAATTTCTTCTACATGTATTTTCCCAACATCAAATCCTTCCTGTACTATCCACACTGCCTGAATGAAATATTAGTTTCCTTGGTGTTCAGTGATATTCTTTCCACTGGAAAGGAAGGGAGGAGAAGGCTTGTTTCTAGTGCACTCATACCAGTTTTAAGTCATTGCTCCTTTATCATTTCTACACATCGTTCTCTTCCTAAAAGCCTGAGTCATCTGCTTATGAATCTTAGGTGCCTTTATGAAACATTATTTCTCCCAATCTTCTAATTATAACTTACCCCTGATCCACAGGGAGACTCAAAGGAGTATCACTGCCAGTGAGGTTGACTGTTTGGATAACCTTTCTTTCACGGAATTTGGTCTCCTGTGACCTGCTCTGTCCCAGCTTTATAAACTTGTTTCTTTCTATTGACTTCTATTGTGTCAAGTTACAGTATGTTAAAAGCTCTCTTGGCTAAAAACTGCCTTAAGCAAGTTCTGCACAAGAATCAATACGTTCTTGTCCCTTCCGTGCTGCTCAGCCCAGCCTTCTTAAAAAGCAATTTAGAAGTTATAATATTGGAAGTTGGAGCTCCCTTTTCACTCTGGGTCCCACAAAAATCTATTTATGTCCACATTACTAGTCTAACACTGAGGAAATTGATAATGCTAACCCAGTTTTACTGCGTGCATCTTTGAAGTTCTCAATGCTCTTACTCAATTTAAACATTACTATTTCCTACTCCTTTCTTCTTGATCAATCTTCTGAGAATTCTTTTACATGCAAATGCTCTACAATCCTTTCAGTACATATATGTATACATATACATATATATGTTTCTCAACTCATTTCAGTTGTTTCAACCATTCATATTAGTTATAAAGTTTTCTACAATATAATTGCTATGAGTAAAATTACTTTTTTCCATTTTACATGTTACTATACTCCAAGCTTACCATATAACAGTTCAATAAATAGCTTTTAGTAAAGTTATTTGCTGCTTTTTTACCATGATGAAACATTTGTTTATATTATATATATACATATATGTATATATGTATATATATATATATATATTTTTTTTTTTTGCCAGTCCTGGGGCTTGAACTCAGGGCCTGAGCACTGTCCCTGTCTTCTTTTTGCTCAAGGCCAGCACTCTGCCAACTTGAGCCACTTCTGGCCTTTTCTATATATGTGGTGCTGAGGAATCAAACCTAGGGCTTCGTGTATACGAGGCAAGCACTCTTGCCACTAGGCCATATTCCCAGCCCCATTTGTTTATATTTTTAACTCTCAAACTATGTTCTGACTCTATAGCAAGCCCAATTGAATACATCCAGATAGTTCTTCCTCCTTTCTATTTTCTGATACATCCAGTACTATCTCTAAATATAAATATATACAAAATAGAAATCTGTAATTATTTTTAGATTCTTCCCTCTCTTTCAGTAATTTTCCTGTATCCCTTAAATACAAATTAGGTTGATCTATACTCTGGAAAGTTTCCTGAGTATTTCCCAGGAAGGCACCATTGCTCACATGCTAGTTTACAGTCCTAATCTTGTCAGGAATCACACACATCTTTCAATATGACTCTGCCTCTTGAGCTCTTTCCCTCTGAACAGATTTCAGTCAGAGGCCTTGTCTTACATGACCTGCAGGATTCATGATTCAGCCCTTCATTTCCTTCAAGAACTTCATCACTCCATCTTACAATACTAGCGATCATATTGCTAGGTAACACTAGTAATCCCAGATTTTTTACATTCTACTCAAGAGGCTTTTCATGTTGACTTTCATTTTGAACATCCTACTTTTCTAGCCTAAGCCACCTCTTAGTTTATGTGTCATTTTAGCCAGGAAAGATCAAGGAATATTTCCTAACATTGCATCTCCCAGAACACTAGATGAGCTGTCACCTTTCTGGTCTCTCATGTATCAGCACGTGGAAGTCACATAGACTATAAATATATCTGCATTGTACTCCTTCCTAAGGATATTCTTGTTACAGTCTGTGTTGAATGAAGGGCTCAGTGGTTGGCAGCACTAGCCCTAGAAGACTGCAAATTTAAAACATCCTTATAAATAATCACAGGGACTTTACAGATCCTCCTCCTCACCAAGCATCATTAGGTCACACTAATCTCAAAGCTTAGTACAATGCTTAATAACACAGTAAGCATTTGATAGGTGTAGAAATATATTGAACTAACTCAGGTAAATGTCAGCAAAAAGATCAGACATGCATGCTAGAATACTACTTTCCTTAATTACAAGCAACCATTCATTACACATGTAAATCAGGGTGCTGCTTTCATTAAATAAGTAATGTAAATGGAATCATGAATTTGGAAATTATAGCAATTCATAGAAATGATAATTTAATAACATATCTACACAGAGCCAAGGTTCAAATAAAAACCTAGAAATGAAGGGTGCATAAAATAATAGTGAGTCCATGTATCTCTCTGTATGTATCTGATGGAGTAGGCACTCTCATTTTTAGATTCATAGTTCTAGTCTTGGTTCTGCAGCTAGAAATAATTTTTCATGTACTAACAACTTCAAATTTCTAAAGACTGATTGCTTTTCTTCCCCTCTTTGTTCTGATTCTGCTATGCAAGTATCTGGCCAGATTTGTAGTTTTCTCCTGAAAGGTCTTAACTACTTTGGAGGAAGCTTACTTATAAGCAGAAAATTGATCTGCAATTCTGATTATAAATATAATGCTCAAAATTTACATCATTCAGTTTCAGGTACACATCATTACTTGAAATTACTATGAGTCTAAAGTTTCATAAAAAATAATCAACTTTAAATGGTTAGAAATACAATCTAGTAAGTGTTTCAAACATTATTGTGTTGCCCTCACTAAGGACTGAAAGGCAGAATTATGTTCCTAACTTTACAGGGGAGCTCATGTATGAATAGAGAGTTCAAGCTGACTTAATTCCCAGAACAAAGTAGATCAAACTTTCCTATTGAAAGTCAGCTAATGAACAGCCAAACAACAGACCAATGACATGTCTGAGTAAAACTGTTTCAATATAGTAAAATATGTCACAGCATTTTTTTCAGGTTAATCCCCCTATCATTCTTGCCTCACTCCTCCATCTATCACATTCCTTTTATGCTATTTCTTCCACTAAAATGGTTTCTTCCCTAATCTATAATAATGTTCAAATGCCCTGTCCTAGGCATTTGTACTCATTTGGCCCTCTTGTCTTCACTCCAACCTTTTGTTTTCTGAACCTACTCAGTGAGTTTTCACCACCTTCATTTCAAAATTTCTTCTCACTTTTCAATGTTCTATAGTCTGTCTACTACTATTCTAACTAGAGAACTAAAAACTAGAGAACTAAAATCCCATTTCTTTTTAATACTATGTCCTGGTTTTACATCCTTATCTTAAAATTTCCTACTACAAACCTTTGGTTTTTGTTTGCTGGTCCTGGGGCTTGAACTCAGGCCTGGGCACTGTCTCTGAGCAACTTTGTGCTCAAGGCTAGCTTTCTACTACTTGAGCCACAGTGCCACTTCCAGCTTTTTCTGTTTTTGTGGTACTGAGGAATTGAACCCAGGGCTTCATGCATGCTATGCAAGCACTCTACCACTAAGCCACATTCCCAGTCCCAATACAAACTTTCTATAGTCCCCCTCACCTCCCAATCAATGCTAAGGATCAAAGTTAAGTGCTCTCTAGGCAAGTGCTCTATCACAGTGCCTCAAATCCAGCCTGAGGCTATTATATTTAGTAGTAAGAATATCGTGATCCCTGCTCATGATCCCTCCAGCATGGACAGTCTCCATTTCCCTTATAGAATGTGTGTTCTATACCTACTCTCTGTGTACAAATGTCCTTGATATTGGGTGCTAGGCATTTTGTGACATCGCAAGATGTCAAGGCTTACTGTATTCATGTCTTCCTATGTCTTCATTTACTGATTTCATGTTAGCAGCTTGAACTTAGGCTTTTGGTCATTATTCACAGGACAGAGGTAAGAAAATGGCTACAAATCAGACCTTTTAAAATTTCTTTTCATCAAGAGCACTGCTTACTAACCCAAAGTTAATCTTTTTGCCCTTCACATCGTCAACACCTCAAGGTGGCTTGTTCCCAAATCTAATCTCTCCTGCCAACCTTCCTCCTGACCTTTGCACTCTTTTCACTGAACTTACTGGTTTGTTTTATATCTATATTCTTGTTAGCAATTCTTGGCCAATTCAAAACTATCTTTCCCCTTTGAGAATTATCCTTTCTGTTTTCATTCTATCTTGGCTGGTACAACTGATTTCTGTAAGACATACAGGGCCACCTATTCAACACTCAAACTTATGAAGTGCAGTGTTTCAATGTACATTTTCACATGTTATTAGTCATAGGACCAGTATCTAAAGTATTTATGTACTCTGTTTTCTCCTTCTCTTTCACATTAAACCATTACTTTCATATTTTATATTTATGATTGCAATTGGCTATCTGATGCCAACTTCTTCCTCTACTGTACAGTACTAGCAAGCTGTTTTTCTCTGAAACCCATGTCAGATTATGTCACTTCTTACTGAAGTGATCTTCACTCAGTTCTTTACTGGCCTACCCTGCTTATAATAAAAATCCCAGTCTCTATCTAATATCAACTCTAGATGTTCCAATCCAATGAAATTTCTGTATTTGCCTTGACCATTTATCCCTAGCTTCAAAACATCATATTTTCCCTCCACTGTCGCACTATGTGAATGTTTATCATGTCCAAATTCACTTCTTTTTTCTTGACATATTTTTTTTTAACCTGATATGCCTTTCTCCCTGTCCAATCTGTTAAAATCATGTTTTGTTTTACAATCTAACCTAGGGGCTACCACGTGAGAGAAGCCTCGTAATGTGTCATGTATTAGAAATAAGTACGTGAAAACTTAAACGGTGATATGCCTTTCTCTGTTATTAAGCGTATTTCTTGATCTTACCATTTTTTTTTCATATAGTTCTGTACAGCCTACCTGTGTGTCTTGCAAATAAATGTTAATCTATGGCAACTTGCTATTTAGGTAACTCAGTACCTTGGATGAGATGAGTCTTTGTTGGTGGAAGGTCTCGTTTTGTGGCCTTGTTTCCTCGTCCTTTCCCATCATTTTGCTGCTCCTGTGCTTCTCTTGGGTCACCTGGATTTGTTCGCAAGTCAGCAACTTGTCTTCCATCCAGTACTTCTCTCCCCTTGTAACTGCCTCCTTTTCTATCTGATGATCTGTCTGTTCTTGCTTCTATGGAAGGGAGTTTTGGCACCATGACAGATCGTACTTCCAGCTGTCCCTTAGACTGGACAGTGGGTGATTTTATAGCAGGTGGTGGCACCGGAGGAGGTGGAAGATCTAAGAAAAGTATGACAATGACTGTGTAAGTTTGTCATGTACAAAGCAAACAAGAATTAGAAATATCCTTGGGGATACTTTGAACTGTGACATGCAGTGTCTTAAGTAAAGCAGAGCAATTGAAACAACCAATAAGAAGACAATTTCACCACATTCTTATCATCTAGCACAGAAGTACTACATGGCAGAGTTGAAATACAGAGATGATATGCTCCAGGGCTAGTTCATACCAGGAACATGTACAGCAATCTGCAATACTCTAAGCATGACTGTGCATCCTAATTTTTTTAACCTAACTTTTTTTCTGGGCCCAATTGTATATATATCCTTCCACCTGCAGGAAAGCACTAACAATAGAAATTAGTATTCACATTGAGACTTGGTAGGTATACCTGATCTAGTCTAAATACTTTCTTACTTTGTAGGGAAGGAAGCTGGCTTCACATAGATTTCAACTTATTTTATAGTCTCAAAGTTAGATACCAACAGATACAGAACTAATGTCTTAGATTCCTAATTTCTGATTTATTGTTTTTCAGACTACTTCAGTTACTCACTTACTTAAAATCTAAAATTGACTAATTGATTATATTATTTTTAAAACACTGTACAAAAGGGGAGAGGGGGTCAGTTCATTGTATTACTGTATGAGTGTAATTGAGCTTCACTTAACATTCATCAATAAATTTTCTCCATTCTTTTTTTCTTTTTGCCAGTCCTGGGGCTTGAACTCTGGGCCTGAGCACTGTCCCTGGCTTCTTTTTCTCAAGGCTAGCACTCTAACACTTGAGCCACAGTGCCACTTCTGACTTCATATATATATGTATATATGGTGCTGAGAAATCGAACCCAGGGCTTCATGTATACAAGGCAAACATTCCACCAATAGGCTATATTCCTAGCCCGAATTTTTCCATTCTTTATTACGTTCCCAGAGGTTTTAATCCAGACAACCACTGATATTAATATAGGTTTTACAATTTTTATATATGCATACATTTATATTATTTGTAATAATACATCTCAATTAATTTCTTACACTATAGACCTACATCAGGATGAAAGTAGATGTAAAATTTGGTATTTAGTACACCTATTTTCTTTAAGCAGTACTACCTTTCAAAATCACTCATATATCTCTCAGAAGAGAGCTACATCTTAAACATATTTAGCAATTTAAAAGAATATGGGCAGTTTTCCAGAATTAAATGTTCTAACTACACTGTGGAGGATGTTTTAATAAAAGAGGATTCACAACAGAATCCATTATAAAAAGTGATCAAAATTTTACTTGCTTATTTTGTATTTATTTATTCATTTATTCATAGAAGACCTGTACTTACTTATAGAAGATTCTGGGCTATATTCAGGGCCTTGAGCTTCTTAGGAAGGCAAGCTTCCACTTGAGCTATATGCCTCAGACCTTACATGCACTTTTCTATTGTTAAATTTGATGGCTTAAAATACTGTAGTACTACACAAATATACTCAATTCACTTGCTAATACAGTGGCCAAAGCATGGCCAACAGAACTATTTCCTTGATTTGATTCTAAACTACAAATAGCCTATCTAGTAACACAGACTGCAATGGCTCTAGTACATGAACTTCCTCCATTGTCCATCTCATGAATAGACTTTTGAAGAATAATATTAAAATAAATCTTTATGAGGAAAAGCAATCATTTATATGTGTTGTGTTGATTAAAATTTACCAGAAAGAGTTATAAGATAGACATTAATGAGTGGCCTAAAGCTAAGAGAATCAGTATGGTCTGAAGTTCAGACTGAAGCTGGGAATGATAATAGTGGATGAGAAATGCCTGAGAGTCTGCCTGGAAACAGAGGAAGTAAGAGAGTGCAGATATTTTGTATTGCCAGATTGTTATTAACATGGGCCGTACTGTAAACTCAGTCACCAGAAAGCTTAGGACTGGCACCATCATTGATTGGCAGAATATCTGGGCTTACCAGCTATCAAAGCAAATGATTACCACTATCATAAAATCATTTAGTCTTGAGAACAAACAACTCTGGGAACAAAAAAAACTATTAACAAATATTCCCTCCGAATGATGTCTGCATGTAGGTAGAAAAAAGAACTCAAAAGTAATTATAAGAACTATAAATTCTCATACATATATGTCATTGCATGTAATTGAAAATTAGAAGGAAACACTGGCAGGTTTGATTTCATCTAGAAGCAAACTGGCAAGTAATATTTTTTCCAGATACTATAGAAGGATTAGTAAGTAAACCCAGGGAATATTATGAGATAAACAATTTTCTGTTTCACTTAGTGATAAATAAGATTTGTACCCAATTCATGATATAAGCAGTTCAAATTGGATTTTACTATCTACCTATCTATTGTTGATCTATCTATCTATCTATCTATCTATCTATCTATCTATCTATCTATCTATCTACCTACCGTACCTAACTATCTACCTACCTCTGTAAAATAACATACTTTTAGCATATTCATCCTAACATCAATTACTTATACAAGAATTTTCAAATAAAAATTATATTGCATATAATAAAAGCATGTATACCCACATGATCTTGTGATCATTGTATTATTTCACCCTAAAAGCCCAGAACTCTATTTATTTAACTGTTTAAAGTCCCAAGACCTTGTAATTAATGGTAAATCAAGTCAAAATAACATCATTCCTAAGAGAGTGGTGAATTTATAATTTATGAAAAGTAGGGCTGGAGAAATAACATAGATTTGATTTTTAAATCAAATATGCAAATGTATTGGAAATGTTTGTAAGGGGGGAGGGAAGAATCTATTAGAAGGTCCTAGAAATGCACTTGAGCTTTGCTTTAACTCGGCAAGACTTCATCTGATAAATATTCATATAAATAACCCTATCCTCCATCTGGGTTAAACATCAAAGTGGCAAATAGGAAATAAATAAATAATTAGATCTTGCCTGTTAGTGTGATGTGAGCATGCATCACATGAAGTACTTCGCTTCTCATGAAGTACTCCCTGAGTGTTTATGAAGCCACATTAACAGACAAGATACAGCACAGTACCATGCATCAGGGAAGGATTGATGGGCTGATTTGGGCCAAATTTGTCCTACTAAAAGGCAAATGCAGTTGGACTAACTTTCACTTCTTTAAAAACTAACTATACTAAGAGTCTTTAGGAGGTAATTAAATAAAAAATATGCTTCCTGGGATGAGTTTTAATCCACTGTGACAAGTGACTTTATTGAAGAAAAAAAAAAGAAATTAGTAAACTCTAGCTACTCAGGAGAATGAGATCTGAAGACCCAGGTTTGAAGCCAGCCTGAGAAGATAAGTATGAGAGATTATCGAGTCTCCAATTAGCAAAAAAGAAAAAATCTGAAAAAAAGTGGAGGTATGGCTCAAGTGGTAGAATGCAGCCTTTATCAGAAAACCTAAGCAAGTATGAAGTCATAAGATCAAATCCCACTACCAGCACAAAAAATGAAAACAATCCAAGAGGTTAGAGATATGAACAATGCAACTATACCCAGAGGGAAGGGAAAACAGTACTGAGACAAAGGAAAATAACCTCCTACAAGACAAAGAGAGAGACCTTAGAAGAAAGTAACCCTACTGAAGCATTGACCTTGGGGATTTTTGGCCCAAAATTTTGAGTAAATATATTTCTGTCATTTATGTCAGTTAGTGGTGGTTTGTAATGACAGTTCTATTGACTAACAGGCTACTTGACAAGAATCACAAGTCACTCTAATCCAGTTCAGATATAGCTACTGGCTATTACTTATTCTTCTTTGTATATATTTTGAAAAACTATTAAAGAAATTAAATATCTGAATAATATTTACAACGAAAAGGTAATGCAGTCTCAGTATTATATACCATATTCTGGACACAGTTCATAAATACCATCTATCATAGACAATATAATGAAATCAAATGGAGAAAGAGAAACAGAGAGAGAGAAAGGGGAGTGGAGAGAGACAGAGGGATAGAAGGAGAGAGAGAGAGTTTTTACTGCAGTAATTTGTTAAAAATAATTTTGGAGAATTTTTTAAAATTTATGTGGTAACCATTGCTATCATGATTGAATACATTTTGCCCAATGCCAGTGTAATATATTATCTACCTGAGAGACAGGGGTTAGAAAGATTATGGTTTAGGGCTTGCTCAGTTAAAAAAAGAAAACAAAAAACAGTTTTCAAGAGCTCCATTCAACCAACAGCAGGGCATGGTTGTGGATACCTATCTTTCAAACTACTCAAGAGGTGGTGATCAGGAGGACTGACGTTTAAGCCAATTGGAGACTAAAAAGCCTTCTAGATATTTTCGCAACAGAAAAAGCTAGGTTATGATGGATGTGTTTGCTCTCTCAGGAAACACAAAGAATAAATAGGAGGACCAAAGTCCAGGAAGACTTGGACAAAACTTTAATCCTATCTCAAATGTAACTAGAGAAAAACAAAGGAGGAGGAAGACTGACATAGGCTACAATTAGTTGAGTATTTGTCTACAAAGCACCAGGCCCTGAATTCCAAATCCAGTATTGAAAAAAAAAAATCAACTGTATGTTCATTTTAGCTTACGGGGTGTTGGCTCAGTTTCAGAGAGATCATATTATATGCATAAGGCCTTGGACTTCATCTCAGTCCATCAAAAAAGAAAAGAAAAGAGAAAAGAAAATTATTATATGCAGTTTTTAATTTGTGCATTAAGAAATATCTGCATTTGTTTGATCCCAAATAATGGATATATAGTGTCAATATGTACAAAATAACACAAAACACTGCTCATATTTCTTTCATGAAACAGTAGTACTTCAGAATTACATATAAAAATATTTGTATAATAAAACAAAATAGATGGTGATCAAAATGTTCAAGGGAAGTTTAAGCCATAATTTAAAAACAGCTTTCATCATTTCTCCATTGTATCTACTTCTGTGAGTTAGAGCAAATGATTCTGAGCTTCCATATTGCAGTATTCAGTGGTAATTTTCCATAATCACTTTTGTGAAATGAGCAATTTGAAATCCAAATTATATGTCATATTAACTTTTTTGGCTTTACACATGTTTCAACACCATTCTTTCATATTCTTGAAATTTAATAAAGAATAACGGGGTGTTTCATTATCCAATTTACATAGTTTTTTTTATTCAGATTAGTTAAAATGTGTATTTATTATTCAAGATGTGAAACAAGTGCTGAAGAATGCAGGACAACAACTACAGATAAAATTTTCCAAGCATAGTGACAATTTTAAAAATTGTGATGCTCCATTCTTTATCTTGGCATGTTTAGATTATTTAAAACATTTTTTTAGAAGGCATCAGTCAGTGCCAGACTCCCCTCCAAACACATATAAATAAGTGGTGCAAAGATCTACACATAGCCTTATGCCAGATTTTCTCTTATGTACTCAATTTAGATGTGTTTACATCCAGGCTTGAGTTTTGGCCAGTTTTTCAGTTTAGAAGCACTTTCTCCTAGATAAAAAAGTAGATAAAAACAGCAATAGAACTTGTAAAATGCCATTACAGAGGTCCTGTAATGTAAAATTGCAGGTAGAGTTTGGGGATTTACACCTAGTGTTTGTCCATTCACGGAGACAAACATGCACAAAAGCACTAATAATCCTTCTAAATCAGATAATATTCTGACAGCTCAGTTTCACTGACAAAAGAGTCCTGGGCAGAAGCCAGGAGGCCCAGGTGCGCTGTGTCATGCTCGTATTTAATGTAGTCTAATATCAGATAGATGCTGGGGAGAGAAACTACTCAGAATAAAGTACAGATAATAGCACGGAAAGCCACTCATTGCAAAATTACTTGTGCTCATCATGCTAGAAGCTTTGTATTAAATTCTTCTGCCAAGTGGCAGGAATCACAGGGGGAAGTACCTCAGCAAACCCACCTTGGAACCTTGGATAAGGATCTATAATATTAGGCTTTCATATGATAATGGCCAACAATGCCCTTTTTGAAGAATTGCTGACTGGTAATGAAAGCTGTAATCAGATGGTGGCTACAGAAGACAAGGATGTAAGGAAGCCTTTCGGTGACACCCTTCTCACCGCATCTCCGCCCTTTAGCAAATTTAGAAAACTTGACAAGAGGGGTGAGTCTGAGAAAATTTATCTTACATGAATTTCCAACAAAGCCCGTGGGGTTGTTTTATAAAATGAGAAGGTGGCGGTTTAATAAATGCTGGGCCACCTGAGGCACTTTCATTAAAGGCTTTCTCTAGACAACATCACTATGTTTGCATTATTCCCCCACGCTCCCTGGAGACAGTGAGAGGTCCCTCTTCAGTGGGAGTCGATATTGTATGTGAAGGCATGAAGGACAATGATTCGATTTGTCTGTTGGTGCACAAAATATCTGTAATACCACTACGGGCAGAAATATTGAAATGTGTTTCTTGCTGTCTGTTTTATTGTTAAAAGCAAAGAGAAAGACACACACACACACACACACACACACACACACACACACACACACACACTTTGGAGGATTTATCAGTGAAGCTGACAAATAGTATGCCATGACTTTATTGTCAAGCCTATTGGAAACTGGAAAAATGGAGAATAGTAAAGGTATATATTGTTTTCATTTCTGAAATGAGCAGTTTATGTGAACACAAGGACTATAGAGGCTTGGCAGGAGCTGGAAGGCAATCATTCTTGTAAGGAATATGATGCTGTTAATGAATTTTTCATGCAATTTCTAGTGTCAGTGAATGCATTGACTTTAGTACTCATAGCAAGACAGGGTAAATAGGGGAAATACATAGATGCTTCACTCCAGATCTGTCGGGGATGGCTATACCTTTAAGACCTGGGACTGCGTGGCTATTAGCCACTCCTACCTTCCCCCCCTCCCCCATCTGGGACGGAAAGTCGGCCCAAACCAGCCCCGCCTCTAGTCTTGGAGCACATGACTCATAATGGCACAGGCCTCAGCCCAGGGGTCCAGTCCTGGGGGGACTGTGATCTCTGCCTCTGTGGGAAGTTCCTTGACATCACCGTGATGGACAGTTCAACAGCCAATCATTAATACCCAGTTAGTCCCTCCTCTTCCTGCTGCCATTACTGTTATATAAACCCCTCCCCTGAATAAAACTTCAGGAAGCTCCTGAAGCTTACTCTGAAATGCCCATGAGTACCTGGCCTCCTTGGGGAGTATGGGTGGGGGAGGGCATTCTCGCGGCCACACCCGGTCTGGAGTGTGGCCCTTGCTCCCGCATTACTTCTTACTGGCCAGAGGCTTGCGTGAGAGTGAAAGGGGAACACACGGAGGGGGCAAATAGGCCCGGGATCTATACCGAAGGAGGTATAGAGTTAGTCCGGCACAGATCCATGGACTTACCATCTGTGTAGGCTTCTCGGCGCAGGTGTCCTGGCTGGTGCTTTTGCTTCTTGGTGGGTCTGGCTTTGTGCATGACAGCAGCACTCATGTTGCTGTCTGTAGACACAGGACTTGTGGGCCTAGGGCACTGAGATGCCTGAAGATGTCGGCGGCCTGAGGAAAAAGAGCAGAGCAGAGACTCATCAATGAATTGTAATGATCTAAGCAGCAAGCAAAGCAAAGCTTTAAAGCTAGAAACATTCCAAAAATTAAAAAACACAACATTTAGCAAACATAGACCTCCATTTCAGCCAAATAGATGTTTATGGTATTCTTTGAAAGCAAAATACTAATGTCTTTAGATTTCCATTTTTTTTCTTTTTAAGTGGTCTGAAATTGGCCTAACTTCCATGTTGAGGTCTGCCAAAATACATACATACATACATACGTGTGTGTGTGTGTGTGCGTGTGTGTGTGTGCTCCTTATCTTCAAGACATTTGCTGATTTGGGCTACTTGAGTCATCCCTTCAAGGCTTCTATGTTTGGGTGTTAATATCTAGATTTTTTAAAAGACAAAATATACAGAAGTACCAGTGGGAAGCAAATTAAATAATTAGAGTTGGTGTATTTCAGAGCTTTCCAATTTCTCATGCTTATACATCTACGGTATATTATAATAGGTATAACATATTATAAATTATATACATTATACAGTAAGAGTAGCGAGGTCTTGGTTCTGTGTTTACCGTCCCTGTTTTGATTTCTAGACACTTCAGTCACCAATCCAGCCCTTTCTATCATTTCACAAAAAAACTTCAAAAAGATCTAGATGCAGACTGCACATCTTTTAGTTTATAAACAAGAAACAATATACAATTAAATCAATGCATTCAGAAATGATAGCTGATGCATACAAATGGATAGACATTAACAGGGTCAAAGAGAAGCAGTGTGACTAAAGTATTCATTAAGATTAAGTTCAAGTTTCATAAGAAGTGCCACCCTTTCCTGAAAGGGATGTTGTTAGAGGCTGAGCCTTATACATGTTTAGTTCATTATAATTATGAGCCAAACAAATGCCAGAAGTGCCACTATATCATAATAAAATAAAATATTCAACCAAATTCTCTTTAGCTAAGATGGGAGGTTATTACAATTAAAGTTACATATCCATGAAAACAGAGAATTAGGACTGAGATGAGCTCATTATTTATTCTATTGTGTAAAGCAATTCACTGCATATAGACCCCCGAGGCATGAGGTTCTTTACAGATGAATTTCCAACATTATTTCTATGTTTCTTTGATTTAATGGACTGAAACACATCTTTAATGCAATATGAAAGTCATAGTTTGAGATGTTTAATTTCACATAGTTTGTTTTTTAAAAGAGGACTAAAAAATGAGAAAAAATAAGAGGTATATGTAAAGTTATTTATGAGGAAAGATAATTAGGTTTCCATATTTACTACGTTTAGCAGCTTCTAAGGAAAAATGAATGTCTAATTCTATTTTTAAAATATAGGCATGGATGAAGTAAGTGTAAATTCTATAATAGTAAGTTGAGGAACATTAGATATTTTTATACAATATATTTTCATAAATAATTTATAGAGATTACATTAGGTTATATTTTTTCCTTTGAATATAGTCTGTGCCAATAAAAGTTAATGATCTGTTTAATATCTAAACAAAGCAAAGAAAATGGAAGATGTAACAATTATTAAACTTTAAAATATAAAACAAAAACCAGGCACTAGTGGCTCACAACTGTGTATTCCTAGCTACTAAGGAGGCTGAAATCTGAGGATCATGGTTCAAAACCAGATCATGGATGAAAGTCTGTGAGACTCTTACCTCCAATTAACTATCAAAAAGTCCAGAGTGAAGCTTTGGTTTTTGTGGTAGAGAACTAGCCTTGAGCTAAGTCCTAAGTTAAAGCCCCAGGATCAGCACCAAAAAAATTAAAAACAAAATAAATCCAACAATAGCAACAAAACATCCATTACTGAATTACTGTGATGGTCTGTATTTTTCTGAAGTATATGTCTTCCTCTCTGATTACCATCCTTTGCTCTACTACTTACATTTTCTCAGCAACCAAAAATATACTTACACACATGCACAAACACACACAGTAATTTGCACTTATATGTACATATATGTTCACTCTAAACAAATAAATGTCATATGATAAACAGAAGTTTATGAAATTCAAATTCTTTTCTTACTTATACTATTTACTTCCTAACAAGATTGGGAGGAAAAAATAAGTCAAAATGGAATAAACCTAAGAAATGAGGCTTCATTATATGGCTCAAGAGGTTAGCACCTGCCTAACTAGCTGCTGCATCTTGTGTTCAATCTCTGTTCCTCTAAAACAAACCAAACCAAACAAAAATAACCTCCCCCAAAAGGATAAACATTCCTTTAAAAAACAGTATTGGCAATGAAAACGAGAAAAAAATATATAACCTAAAATTAGGATAAGTAAGGGAAAAGGTGCATTGAGAGGTGTGGGTGAGAATGTTGGAAGGGGCAACATTGATCAAGATGAACTGTATTCATATACTGCTCCAGTGAATGACAACTCCTTTGTAGAACTATTTAAATATAATAAAAATATTCAAAAATGTAAAATCATTAAAAGTAAAAAAAAATTCTTAATTTGTTCTCATAATTAAGTTAAAAATAAAAATAAATACTTGAAAATATACACATATTACAAACATTTTTGTTTTTATCTTCCTGATGAAATTACTAGAGACTCAGGAGCCAAGGCCCATTTTCCCATGGCTGACCATCCCACCTGTATACTTTGCTACTTTTCCTCCAGAAGTTCAAATTCAATAGAAATATGATAATACATTTGTTCTTGGGGACTTCCTACATTAAAATAGTATTGACCATATGCATTTATTAGAACAAACTTCACTTTATTGAATATGTTGACAGTTTATAGAAATAGTATCAATTTGTGAAAAAGAATGCATATAGACCTGTGTGACTATTTGCTATGACTATCCTTTAAAAAATGAGTATATTCCAGATAGCTTCTGATCACTCTCATGGCATAGGATTTATTAAACAAACATAAAAGATTGAGAACATCTAGTCAGTAATAAAATGTAGGTCACCCAGCTTGGCCATATCCTTGGACTTTGGATTCCTTAGGCAGCAATGGAATTTCACATGGGCCCCAGGATCATAGGAGACAACCAGCCACTAAGTGACAGACTACTTTCTTTCCCACCTTGGTGAAGGGCTCCTGACTTACCAGCTGCGTCCTGCATTTGACGCCTTGCCACTTTGAGACCAGCATACTCTGCAGCTGCTGCAACAGCCTGGGCGAAATCAGCATCCGTGAAAAAGGAGCCATCGGAAGAACTGACACTGGAGCGCCCACTGGAAATGTTGTCCTCCTCTGAGGCTGAGCCCCAGCCGTTGATCATAGACCCCGTGACAGAGCTCTCCAGGTCACCAACACTTGAGGCAGGGGTCTGCTCAAGCCCACGTAATAAAAGCCTTCGGGTTTGCATTTTGGCGACTTCCATGTCAGCTTCGTCTTCTTCCTCCTCTGGTGCATCCGTATCCATATCTGAGACCAACGGTCCAGAAATGTAGCCATAGGTGTGTGGCGGGGAAATTGGTCTTGGTGGTGGAGGAGGGCTCACAGGCTGTCGTCTGCATGAAGATGAATAAAAAGGTTACTACACTCAGTTCATCACTTAAGACACAAGACAATAAATGAAGTTCACATGTACACAGATTTGATCCTAGCTGTCGGTAAGCTCACCTGATCAGGAAATATAAATAATAAATAAAATTTCACGCCTAAGCTTGGTTTTATTTTTAGTTGTACCTTATAGCCAAGGTCTCAATGGGATTACATTTTCACTTAAGTTTAATAGAACTGAGCTTTTTCTCCATATGTTTTATCATTTGAAGTATGTTCAGTTAAAAACACGGTAATTGATAATTATTTAGGGGACATTTGTAATACGTCTCGAAGAGTTTCCAATATTATTGATTGGTTACTATTTGTAGACAATAACAGCAGACATCTCTCTCTGTAAACAGCTGGGTTCTTAAACTTTTGTTTTAATTATTTCCTTGTTTTGCTACTTTCTATTCAAAGACAAATAAGTCAGACAGTTTGACTATTATAAGTAAAATTTCATATGATTAAAAATACATATTCAGCATAGGACCAATTTCTTTTACAATTCATTCTACTTAAAAATCTCTGAGACCCAAGAGCAAATTTTCTCTGATTTAATCGTTTATGGATTTCACTAATGGCTATTAGACATTTTAAATGCGACTAATTTTATTGTTTATCTATCTATCTAACAATGTGCTTAATAGTATTTTTTCTAATGTTCTGAAACTAAAAATTAGGACATGTTAGATATCTCACAATCTAATATAGAATTAATGATAACAGATTTTGGCCATGTCTCACTAGCCTCACACAACATCTTCATGCACAGTGAATATATGATCACTAAGAGGGCAGAGAACATCTTCCTTTTAGTGGGAAATGGTGTAATAAAAATAAGCTATTCCCAACAGAAAAGAATGTCTAGAAATAAATTAGGAGCAAGAAATAATAATAGCAATCTTTTAATGGAGGATTTCTTGATCAATGACTTACTCAATAGTCGCAATTCTCTCAAGTCAAGGTGAAAAAGATGATGCAATGGGGGACAAAAAAAGAAGAGTGAAGAGAGTACCTTATCAAATAGATGACTTCCACACAAGCCTGCCAGCCTGAACTCTACTGACGAAGGGTAGCTATGATTAGGGTTTAGTGTCATCTGGTGACCAGCACAGGTTGGGAGGTTAAGGTAGATAGGGCCTGAATGATCATCCACTTGAGCATGTGTCTAAATCATTCAAGGACTATCAATATCTACACATGCTGCCCAGGAATGAGGTCTTTACCAATGGAGTAAGTTAGTGGCAGTACTCCTCCTTCTCCACTATTATGACACTCATATATAATATAACAGTCATTAGGGCTAACCAAGAAGAAGAGTGGCTCTTCACCTGGTTTGCTCCTTAATGTTGCTTCTGTACTCAAGCATCTGGAAGAGGAAAAATCAGGAGTAGAAGGAGGTCTAAAACAAGGACATATCTTTATTTCTAGCCACTAAAGCTACAGACTTTACAAAGGAGTTTTGAGAATATATGGCTAAGGGATCAAATGAATAGGACAGATGTGAAATTAAAAACAAAACAATGTTGGATCTGGTTAAATCAACTAAAGTCAAAACAGTATAGAATGAGCTTAAGTCACCTGTGATACAGAGGTTAAAAACTAAGTCAAAATTGGAGCGTTTGAAGAAGACCTTATTCTGTTTTTAATCTCAAACTGAGATACTTTTATAAAACGATTTGATTATTACTAATGGAACACTCTAAAATAAATTATTAGCTAAAATGAATGCTACTAAAATAGTACAATTAACTCACCAAACAGTTATTTTTCAGATAAGTGTACTTTATGATGTTAATTCTCAACTACCTGATTTATGTTTTAAATGGTCATTTTATATATAAGGAAAATCCAATTCCAGGTTTGCCAAAGTTCTTTTAACTCATATACATCAATTGCAAAATTTAAACTAAAATTTTCTGTATAAACTCATGACCTTCATTCTAGAAATAATATTATAGCACATACACACACAACACATACATGTATGTTTCTAAAGGCCAGGTGAGGTATGTTTCATATACTCACACATTAAAAAATCCAAGTTATGAAGCTAACATTATATTGAATAAGTATGAATATATATTATACATGCAAGCAATTACATGTCTTTACATATACCAATATATATGTATATAAATACATACACAGTTCTTTAATATAATGCATGGTTTCTCATTTCTGGGTGGCATTTAATGTGTTTGCGTGTGGCACTAGAAGAAATATGAAAAATGTGCCAAAGCTGAAGTTATTTAAGAGATTAAAACAGATAATTGGTTCAATGTGGTGTCTTATACACAAGGAGGAAAACCATTGTTTAATTTGGAATGCAATAAAATACCATACTTAAAAGTTAATTTGCAGCCTTTGTCAGCATGCCTATCCACAATTCAAAAAAAGTTATATTTTTTTAAAGACATGTGAGACTTCTTAGCACAAAGGGGATTATTTTGTCCATCAATAAAGTGAAGCACAATGGCCAAGTTTGCTATGAAAGGAGGCCAGCCTTGTTATGTTTGGATAATTCACATTCTGGAGGGCAAAAATATCTTCATGTTAAACAAGGGCTGGCTTTTCAGTATTACCACCCCATGCAAATTCTGAGAAGAGACAGAAGAAAAAAAATATTCAAACCATCTGTAAGTAAAGGCAGCCCAGAGAATGTGTGATAAACATGAGCAGTTTGAAATATGTAATATATTCTATTTGAAAACAAAAAGCTATTTCAGGATGCTGCAATCAAGTGGGACTTGTGGCAAATGAACCTCAGCCCTCTAGATTCCTCCCCCCGAGGGGGTTCAGCATCTCCTGAAATAATGTACAGCATAAGATGGCAACTCACAGCACTCTTGGCTCCTGACAAAATGATGCCTTCATAAACATGTTCAAGGGAAAAGGAGACATGCCACTAATTCAGGAGACCCAGTGTTTATGCATTTTGCCATAGAGCACTTACCACACAAAAGACAAAAATGAGAGAGGGAAAAAAACCACATTAGTTTCAATTCTTAGTATAATGAGTTATTCCACATGTAAAAATAGCTTTTGCAGTTCAAGATATTGATGCTAAGTATTAGCAAATGCAAACAGTAGCAGACACATTTAAAATCCATAGGTGGAAGTTAAATTACATTATTCTCAGTAGAACTATCTGAAAAAAATAGAAGGAAGATTCTTATTTTGTTGACCACCTAATCTGCTCAGTTTTATTTTAAAAAAAGGAAAATATTCAAAAAATTATAAAATTTCACTAAAATAGTGAAAGTCTTTAATGATTATTTACTTAATAGTTTGTGCTATAACCATTTAACTTCAGTATATATACATATAATATAGGAATTACATATGCTCCTAATCAATAAAAACAAAATGATAAATATGTTTATTCTGTAAATGTTTACAGCATACATAGTATGATAAAGATCTTCCTGTGTTTTCACCCACACAGATATAAAACCTTCAGCTACAAGAGGTTGGGGGATGTTTAACACTTTAAGACATGTCAAGATTCCGTTTGAAGGCATGCGAATTGAATACAATAATTGCATATGGCTATGGAAGAATATATTTTCCACAATGTCCATAACAATTGTCCATAAGACGTGATCTTCTAAATGAACAGTGAGTTTCTGGATTTACCTACCACTGGGCCCCAGTTGTCAGTACACTTCATAAATACATTGAAAACTTTCCTCAACCCAGATGCCATTGAGAAATGGCACTAACCTATATTATATTCTTTTTTTTTTTTTTTTTTTTTTGGCCAGTCCTGGGCCTTGGACTCAGGGCCTGAGCACTGTCCCTGGTTTCTTCCCGCTCAAGGATAGCACTCTGCCACTTGAGCCACAGCGCCGCTTCTGGCCGTTTTCTGTATATGTGGTGCTGGGGAATTGAACCTAGGGCCTCCTGTATCCGAGGCAGGCACTCTTGCCACTAGGCTATATCCCCAGCCCCTATATTATATTCTTAAAAGATGAGGCTGTGGGGTGGAAACCTGGAGGATAAAATGACCACAGAGATAGAGAGAGGCCAAGGAGTATGAAGATACAATAATATGCATGGAAAATTAACTTGGAAGAAAACCAACAACATGGATAAAGCCACACAGAATGGAGATTAACTGTTCAACTGAGACTTCAGAATTCCTGCCTCATAGGATTATCAAGAAAATACAACAGTTGTTTTAGACCACTAAATTTTAAAACAGTTGGTTAGGTAGCAACAAAAACAGGAACTTGGACAGAACCTTATGAACACAGTTGAATAAAATATGTATGTCATAATAATGCAGTTCTGAGTAAGAACCATGGTAGCTAATACCTGTGATATCAAAGAAAGAGGGTCTGTGATTTCCTCTGGAATCTAAATGATACATAAATGTTTGCTCAAAAATGAGAGTGGAATAAAGGTGTTTCAGGATGATGAGAGAGCCCATGCCCTATGCAAAGAACTTGAGGTGATTAAGAAATGAGCTCATTCCAGGAAGCCTAAGAAAGCTATTGTGAAGTCAACACAGACAGCAGCAGGAGTGAGTAGTAAGGGGAAAGACAAAAGGCATGGAGGGTCAGCTCACATAGGGTCTTGAATGCTACATTAAAGAATCCTCTCATTCTTTTAAAAGAAATGAGACATCATTGAGAGATTTGAAACAATGGAGAGACTCATTGGTCATGCATTTTAGGAAAAGGCTGATGCACAATTTCTCTATGGCAACTTGACTGGATTAGGGGACAAGGATAAAGGCAGGAAGGCCACTTAGTGGGGCATTACTATAATGCAGGCAAGGAAAAATGGCTGTCAGAACAAGGGAAGTGCATTTATAGCTGGAGATAACATGTATCATTCAGACTGGTATTTAGGTAAAAACGTGCAGGAACATGTACTTGGATATATGGGGCTGAAGCTCTGTAGAGAAACAGTTCTTTCTCTGTAATGAAACCAACATTGAAGAAGGGAAGAATAATAAGAAACAAAAATTAGCCACAGGTGGAGCAGACACTGGAGGCCATAATAGGCCTGAGAGATTTCACTCAATGAGTCAATCATGGATCACAGTACAACCTTGTTTAAAAATGTCCAAAAGGTAGACACAATTAAAATATTAACATTAGGAAATGGATTCAGTAAATTACAGAATATATTTAATAAAGTGTCTGTGTTAAAAACTTACCACTCAGGACAATAGGTAGTTGAATTAAAAAAGTGGCTGCTGGAATAAAATACTAGCAAGTCACAAATTTAAAGTAAAATGAGAACACATAGAGATGAAGGATGGTAAGGGTCTTTGCTGGTCTCTAAACAGCTACTTTCTGAATACATAGATCATTGTCATTAATGTTTTCACTTTATGCATTTGTATGTTTCAAAATGTTCTATAGTAAACACAGAATATGCATTCACCACTTAAAAGACATTTAGTGGGTTTTAATTTTTAATGAACTTTTATAGACTTTTTATCAGTGTTATTTCCAGACAAGATTCTGGCAATCAAATTCATACTTCCTCTGTGAACAGTGTGACAAATACTTAGCACATTTCCTGATTATACGTGTCCATTTCAGCAAGCATTTATTGCTCTAAAACAGTAAAATGCAGGTCACTGCCAAATTCTACTAGACACAGATTCCTTATCAAATATTGGAAAAAGTTTGTGAAACACAAAGGCATGAGTTCTGTTCTGGAAGAACTTTGAATATACAGCTACAAATAGTGACTGTTAAAGCAACCCGAAAGCCAGTTAGCATGGAGACAGAGATTCAAAGCTTTGAGAAGAATATAAAGAAGGTTGGTTGGATTTTGTCAGGAAACCAGGGAAAAGCTTCACAGAGAGTGACACGAGAGCAGGACATGGGAGGAGGAAAAAATGTTTGGGTAGACAATCATATAGTAACATGTATAAAACCTTGGCCTCATTGGTGACTTTAAGATAAATTCAAGGAATTTCAGACTTGAGATGAGATTAGTGTGTGAAAGGAATGGGAAAAATATAAGTAAAGAGGAAAGGATTGTAAAAGGCTTTGAACATAGGCTGAACAGCACAAGCTGACTTAATGAAGGAAACATCTAGAAGTAAACTGAGTAGGGAGAAGAGAGAAGAAAATTTGAGAACCTTTCAAGCACAAGGGAGTATATCAAGAAATAGAGATCGAGCACTTGCCCTAGCCGTTGTAGGAATGAAAACCAAGGAACAAAATCATGAGTTATTTTGGTGTTAGCACTAAAGGAATTTGGTCAATAAGTTGAGTCATAGAATAACATGAAGACAATAGGAGATAATAAGAAAATAGAATAACTCAGCGGGTTTTAAAATAGACTATTAAAAAAATAATTTTCCAGCCAGGCATCAATGACTCACACCTATAATCCTAGCTACTCAAGAGGCTGAGAGCTGAGGATCTCAGTTCAAAGCCAGCCAAGGCAGTAGAGTCTGTGAGACTTTTATCTCCAATAAACTACTCAGAAAAAGCCAAAAGTGGCACTGTGGTTCAAGTGATAGAGCGCTAGCCTTGAACATGAGGAAACTCAGGACAGCACCCAGTCCTGGGTTCAAGCCCCAAGACTAGCAATAAATAAATAAATAATCCCATTATCTTTGCAATTTTTTACTATAATGACTAAATAAATGATGGTTGATAATCTTGGTTAAAATAGCCTTAAGTAATCATATAGACAAGTTCATTTTTTTGTCTTTTACTATTCATTGAATTTTCTTGTAGACATATAGTCAAAGTCTAATTATTACAAATGTAAGAAAACGTGCAGCCTATGTTTCTTTGTGTCTGGCTTGCTTTGCTTAGTATAATTTTTTCTGAGTCTTTCCATTTCCTTATGAATGGGGCAATGTTATTGTTTCTGATGGAGTCATAGAATTCCATTGTGTGTATACACCACATTTTCTTGATCCATTCATCTATTAAATGTTCACACAGTGAGATTAAAAGAGGACATTCTTAGGAGAGGATCACAGGGGCTTAATAGCTATATGTATATCATCATATAAAATTATGCTCATCAAAATAAACTCCAGGAAATGGAAACAAGAGTTTTTTTTAATTGTATGCTTTTGTGTTCTTTTCTTTTCTTTCTTCTTTCTCTGTTCATTTCCCCCCCCCCCTTATCATTGCTGTTTTTTTGTTTGTTTGTTTGTTTTTTAAATTTTGGTACTGTTTGTCTCGTATGTCAATTTATCTGAATTGGGCTGGGGAAAGAGAAGCACAGAAACAGTGGGACAAAGGGTGAATTAATTCAGAAGTGATACTCACTAGACATTATGTTGGAAATGAATTATACAACTTTTGGGGGAAGGGAAAGACTGGGGAAAAACTGAGAAAATGAGGGAGAGGGTGACACTGTTTAAAAAGAAATGTACTGACTATTGGAATTATGTAACTGTAACCTTTACAATAATATATGAGTATAAATGACAAAATTAAAAGATAGCAATTAGGTAAGACAAAAGAATGAATTAAAAATTTCACTGAAAAGATGAATTCTGATTCAGACATGTCGAAATATCTAAGTGAATGTCACCATTGTTGCACTTAGGAACACAGTGAGATCTAGTTAAACACATTTAACAACTATCAGAATGATTCAAGGGACAGCTGAACTAGCTGACTGGGTGGTGTATAGGATAAGGATGGAAGGGAACTAATGCTGAACACATTATTGTTAAACTGTAAGTTGAACACTTTCCCTACTTGAGAAACTTATTGTATGTTATCGCATTTGATTCTCACAAAGATCTCTCAATTTGCCATCATTGAAGACAGTTTAGGTGTGATAAAGACTAAGAAGTCTTTATATTTAAGCATTAGGATTCTGCTTTCAGCAGACTGATAGAAGCCAGAATGCACTGGACTAGGGCACAAGGGGGATCAATAGAAATGAAGTGACCAAAAAATACTAAGCAGCAGAAAGCCATGGAATTAGGGGAGAAGGCTAGGGAAGTAGTAAATAGTAAAGCAAGAAAAGAATTTAATGACAAATGAAAATATTATACTGAAGTGATTTTTGTTTGCCAGGAAGAAGAAAAGGATTTTGTAAGGCAAAACAAAAGAACAGAATTTCCAAGTGGAAGAACAGGTACCATTAAGCAATAAAGAGAGTGGAAAGGAAACAAGTAGTTTTAGATAATGAAAGAAGATATTTCTGAGCTTAATAGTCTGTATTAGAATATCTTTCTTTTCTAATAAGAATAGGAGGATGGCTCATGACCTTTAATAGAGAAAAAGAGATAGCTTATTTGTGCTGAATCTTCCTATTATTCCAAGGGTTAGTAGTATTATATTTAAATACATGCAATCCAACTCCCTCTTTTTGTCACACAAAATCAGTTTTAACTACTTCTTTATTCTAGAAATCATGTGATTTAAATCTGTTAATAACCTCTTAATGATAGAATAGTTAATAAGCCTTACATATTCCTTTCAGTGTACACAGAAAATTCAAGTACAATAAAGTAGATTTATTATTCATTCTAGAATATTGAAGGAAAACCTTCTGCAGCAAATAATATACTAAGTTTCAAAGGATATTAGGAATATGCAAAGGAATAGATACATTAATATATTCTGTTAAGGGCAATAAAACAGTACAAATAAGTCATCAGCAATGGAGAAGAGCTAACGTGATCAGTAATAGGTTTTATGTCATAGAAATGACAAGTGTTAACATTATATACAATAAGAATGCATTGTTTGGTGATGCTCCATCTCTAGTCTAAAACAGTCTAAACATACACATGCATGCACATAGACACACACACATAGTTTAGCTGCTTGGAAAAAAGATTCCATCCTATTATCTAGGCCAAAATAAGAGCATCTGAGTCCAACATAACATGAATGTAACACACTAATTTTTTCTGTAACATTATAGTTGTGAGAGAACAAAATATAGCTCAACTGTAAATATAGATAAAGTTTATTTGAATATCCCAATAATGATCCTAAGTGCATATGAATGAATCTTATTCTATGCCTACCCACTCAGGAATCATTTAACCCACAATGATAGCCAAAAACATTGCTTGAAGATATTTTAAGTCATGTGATTTGTTAATTACTTGGGGGAAGCATTGATATTGCCGTTGAGGAAGGGAAATGATCTGATAGGTCAGGACAGATGTCAGTAATACCATACCTTCTGTCTGGTTGGTGCTGCACATGACCAATCTCCTCTGGACAATCCTGTAACATTGGCTGGAGTTCCTCCTGCGGGGAAGGGGTCAGAGTGGCAGTGGACTGATGGCTATAGGACACAGCAGCTGGAGAAGATGCTGCTCCTCGCACAGGGGGTGTAGGGCCTCTTTCATCTTCTTCCTCTTCTAATTCATCCTGTTGCAAGTACATTCTTGCTGGTGGTACAGGACATGGCATTTCTTGGTCATAGCTATGACAGACGGTAAGAATACGTTGAGTTACTTCAAGTTTCCAATTAAATGACTTGTACAGTAAGTGAAATATCAGCTTTGAATAGTTTCTTCTAAATCTATTCTTTGAATAGGTTCTCAAAAATGATTCAAATTTAAATAGATTTTCAAATATCTCAAATTAATGACATTGTTTAAAACAGTTCACAGTTAACATGGGTTTGTGAATGACCGCATAAGCTATTATTTTTTTTTCCTCTGAGATTCTGTATTTTTGACTATATTATATGGGCTCAGATTTCATGCAATAAAGGAATCTACTGGATGTAGTTTAACTTTGTACATCTCAGATGCATTTGGTATATTTTGTTGCTCTAATTCAACTTGTTCTCTTATTTGAAATTGGTATTTCAGATAACCCAAGATGAAATTCTAAACTCTAGGAACAAGTACTGTCACTCCGTTCAAAGGAAGATGCACTGGAAATTAACTTTAATTCAATACAATCCTCTTTTCCTCTGAAACTGTAAATGATCACTATTTCTTTAGTTGAACACAAAACTAACAAGTTGGTTTGTACTGAGGATGATGATGAGGGAAAAGACAATGCCCTTGAAGAATGAAATGCTTTTCTCCTCTGCTTAGAGCTGTGAAAGAAACAAGATGAATTTGGGGAAATTTATCCTTTTTTTTTTTTGTCGTCCAGGCTGTGGGCCTATCAATGAGAATGGGTTGTGACATACTGCAGTCTATACATTGTGCTTTGCCACCATAGGTCCCTACTCACTCTCTACTATCTTATCTGTCTTGTTTACTTTCACTCATGAGAGTTGATGTTCAAATAAGGTGGTGGTTTTGTACTTTTTTTCTAATCCTAATAGCTCACCCTTTGTCAACCTTTTCTATACATAATTTTTTTGTTATACAGTAACATAGCAATTTGCTCTCATCAACTAGAACTCATGTAGAGCACTGCTCCTTTTTCTCTTCCCCGTTGAAGTATTCACCAATTCATCTCTATAAATGCTCTCCAGTTCATTCCCTTATTTTTATCTGTTACATGTGCTACTGAAATAATCTTTTAATTGATCTTTTTGCCTCTGGTCACTCTTTTCTTAAAATCTTCACATTGCTTCAAAATTACTTTTCTATAATGCACAACACTCTTGGGTGATTCATTTGCTCCAAAATAATAAATGGTTCTGTAATTGCCTACAGAAAAATAATGCCAATGCAAGACATTCACGTCTCCGCATAATCTGGTTTCCATTTGCTTTCGAAGCTTCCTTTCACTCCCTGCCATATGTTTCATGTTAGGTCTCCAGGAGTCCACATCTTTGTGTGGTCTTAATGTCCCTGAAACTCTCTTCTTAATTGAGAACCTACTCATGTGTCAAGGTTAAGAACAACCAGCAGATCTGCAAAGCCTCTTTCTTCCCAGTTAAAACAATTCTTTCAGTTTGGGCTGTAGTGGTATCTAAAATAGTTATTGTTTTCTTTCATTACCTAAGTCAATGTACTTTGCTTTAAATCTACTTTTTTTTTTTTTTTTGGCCAGTCCTGGGCTTGGGCTTGAGCACTGTCCCTGGCTTCTTTTTGCTCAAGGCTAGCACTCTGCCACTTGAGCCACAGCACCTCTTCTGGCCATTTTCTATATATGTGATGCTGGGGAATTGAACCCAGGGCTTCATGAATACGAGGCAAAAACTCTTGCCACTAGGCCATATTCCCAGCCCTGTAAATCTACTTTTGTAAACCAAAATAAGAGTAAAAGTTATATTGAGAAAGCCTGGAGAATAAGCCTTTAAAACACAGTTCATTGATTTTTGCTATTGCAGACTCCTTATTTGCAAGTTCACTGACCCAGTAAAATATATGCACAACCCCCAAATAAGTTATTTGTGATATTTTCATGCTCATTCCCCCAAATGGACCCCAAATCTGAACCCCTGACATGCATACTCATAGTTGATGTAAAACAACATTATATACTTCTTTGTTTAGTCACTGTTCAAATTATATTTAAGGGTCCTCCCTCAGAGCCCCACATTTTGAAATTTTTTTGGTTTAATCTTGGTGGGCTTCATATTTAAAACCACACCTAAAACAGGGCTAAAGTGCTGTGCCATGTTCATAATGGTAAGAGTTTTGTAATGTGCCCTTTTTCTGTGAGAGATGGATTTTTCTCTGTAATGATATAGTGCTGTTGGCTGTGTGTCATATTAATGGACAAACATATATTGAATAAGATATATTTCATCACAGCACACATAAAACACAATTCTGCATGGAGAGAAAAATTGTGTGACCAGAGGTTCCAAGAAACCTAAAGTCATATTTCCCCTAGTAACAACAGTTCAGTATTTGCTAACTCAGAATTTGCAACTGGATTTTTATAATAGTAAAAATATAAGGCAGTCCTAATATATATATATATATCAGGGAGAAAGAAGAGAGAGTTTGAAGTGGTCTACCTCTACTTGATGTTGACACATGCCACATTATTGAAGGATGTTACAACATGATATCATGTTTGTCAGTTAACAAAGTGTGTTGTTTATGGATTCTATAGTACGGATATTAGCCAACTATGGACTGTAGGCAAAATCTCACCCATGTTAGTTTTGCATACTCACAGGACAACAATTATTTTTGCATTTTTAATTATTGTACAAGCAAAGATATAAAGCACTTGGAACACAGGGTGAATCTCACAGCAACCTTACAAAATGTCACTCATGTGGACAACAAGGACTGTACATAAACACATTTGTATAAACATTGAGTGTACACTTTATTAAAATTTTGGAAAGGAGTACACATACATGGAATCTGAGTATAATGGAACTGGAAAAGACTTGTGTATGTGCATTTGTGTGTGCATAGAAAGAATTAAGTCTTGCTGGGAATATGGCCTAGTGGCAAGAGTGCATGCCTCATATACATGAAGCCCTGTGTTCAATTCCCCAGCACCACATATATACAAAATGGCCAGAAGTGTTGCTGTGGCTCAAGTAGCAGAGTACTAGCCTTGAGCAAAAAGAAGCCAGGGACAGTGCTCAGGCCCTGAGTCCAAGGCCCAGGACTGGCAAAAAAAAAAAACCATCACCACCACCAACACACACACACACACACACACACACACACACACATACACACAAAGAATTAAGTCTTCATTTCTATTTCTAGGTAATGGAAAGACTATTTTCAGGTAAATTTTAGTTTTAGGTAATGAATTTTCTGTGTCATGTGAGTTCTTCCTTCTTGGTTCTGCCATGCAGAAGCAGAACCAAGTGGTTTTATATTTAGTTGAATAAGTTCTGGGAAAAATGCAACTTTCTAAGGTTTGTCATGTGAATTATTTGTACTTATTAGCTCATTTTGATGATCAGTTCTGGCAAGTGTTGATTCCCACAGTTTTCAACATGATATGACTTATTGAAGGAAAAATAGTTTTCAGAACAACATACACATGACCTGTAACATCTGCTCCAAGAAGTTCTAAACATAATCAGGTGACACCCAATATGGAGATAACTTCTGAGACAGGCATTGATTGCTGGGTCACCAAAGAGTTCATACAATCTGGATATGCTGTTTCTACTACACTAAAAACCATGAAAAAATGTTGATAAACTGAATATAGGAGGCAACTGTAACAAAATGGTTAATATTTATGTTAGCAGACATTTCTTAACATGTGTACATGTGTGTATATATATATGTGTGTGTGTGTAAATATATATTCACAAAATGATATATGTAGTTCTATACACCTGAACTCAGGTAATTTTACATAAATGTGTGTAAAACATGTGCAGACAAAAATGTGTGTATAATTCTTCATAAAGTATCTTCTAAAATGTGAGTTCCTTTCTTTGGGCAACTCTGAGAAGGGTTGCAGTCTAATGTTTGACCCTAGGAACCAGCCCCTTGGCCATGCAGTTTAGAGGGCTTGTATGGGTTTCAGTAGTCACATTAACTGCTATTGGATGTCTTCCTACCTTTCGTCTACACAAACGCTGTACTCTTCACTGTTGCTATGTGGAGGAGGATGTGCTGGTGGGGGAGGAAGCAAGTCTGCCCAGTTCATGCCACCTTGTTTTGGTACCTTCGGTGTTCGTGCCCCTTTCTTGTGCCCTTGACTCCCTAGAAAAGAAAACATACATCCTTTATTTGTGGCTTAAAAATGTTTTCATTGTCCCAAAGTTAATTAATTCCTGAACATATAATCTTATAATTTATATATATAGAGAGATAAAATGCACTTTTCCTCATTAACTTTAAACAGAATTTTGTATAATTGGAAAATCAAAATACAGCCAAGTTTAACAGGGAAATGCATAGCAAAGAAAGCAATACAAAAGCAAAAATGAACTTTATGAGTCATATCACTAATTGTGATCTTCCTACAGCAATTAATTGTATTATGGATTATCATCTAAAACAAATGAGCTGTAGACATATTTTTCTGGCATGCCTTTCTATTATTTAATTGCTGAAACCTAAAATACAATATGATGCAGTTATGATCTATTAGAGCTCCACTGTTGCATTAAATCACTGAATATATATATAATTTGTACTTGTCCATTGAAATGGTTTAGGCACAATTAAATTACTAGTTTTCTTTAGAAAGGAAGGTGGAGAAGGAAATAATTGCTAGAAGAACTAATATAACTAATGACAAAAGAGGCAGAAAAATGTTCTTTCAAGAAGTATTCTCAGCCATTCTTTTAATAAAATTATGGTTTCTCATAAAGAAAAAAATAATGTAGTTAGAGATTAGTAGTTTAAAGCAGCTAGTGTTTCAAGTGCTACAGTGTTGTGATTTTGGAGTTGGCATATACTTTAATCATTGGAAGTTACACACATAGTCATCTCTTTAATTTTGGGATTAAAATGTATTTGGGGACAAAATACTCCTCAATTATGATTACAGATGCATGTGTAATTATCAACAATGACTTTGCAATAACTTTTTTCCCCATATGACCCATTCATGTTAGTGTATTACCTGTAAGTTTTTTAACCCTATGAGAATGAGCTACAAATCACATGGTGAACAGAACCGATTTTTGCTTATTCAAAGAGTCTTTCTTTAAAGTTGCTGGGAATTTTTAGGCCATGGCCTTGTTGGTCATACTAGATCTTTTTACATGCCAAGTGGGTGTGTGTGGGGGGGGGTGGGAAACAGGAGAGTAAAGAACAGGCTGGTACTAGATACTGTGTTCTGTGTCTATGCTCTTTATGCCTCTACTTGGCTTGGGTTGAGATGATTAGGCACTATGGTAGAGTTGACATTAACCAATGTCTTCTCTTGATTTACTGACATAGGTACCATGAGTGACTCCAGCAGCCTTAAGCAGGTTAACATCACTGGGTGCCAGTGGCTCATGGCTGCAATCCTAACTACTCAGGAGGCTGGGAAGTAAGGTCTGAGGTATGATATTTATTAGTAACTCAGGACTAGAGAGACAAAGAATCCATGTTTTTGCTTATATGTAGAAGCTAGATTTAGCTTACAAACTCCTAAGTAAATATGTTGGGTGGTATGCACATGTATACAAATATTACTAACTGAAATACAGTAGATTTAAGGGAGATCTCAAAGACTGTAATTCCTTAGAAAGCCAAAATCAGTGTTAGGAAAAATAAAACTCCAAGAAGCAGGTACTGGAAAGGGGTAAGGTAGGTGAAGGGTAAAGAAGTAGACAACTGAAGAGGAGAAGATGGGGAAAATGGAGACAAAAAAATTCCATATATATCCAACAAAATTAGTAAGAGCAAGAGATGATGTGGTTAAGGGATAGGTGAGAACTCCTAAAGGATGACAATGATCAAGACATACTGTACTCATAAACTGCTTTGTTAAATGGCAACTCCTTTGCATAACTAGTATAAGATAATAATAATCACAATCCTAATAAGTCCATGAGACAACTCTGAGCTATGGCAGGCCTCAGATGAAACAAGGAGAGCTAGGCCTGAGTGTTGGTTTCCTGGAAACTGTGAGAGGGGGTTGAACAACCCATCAGAAGGAAACACACATCCTGCCTGGATGCCCTGGTGACCTCACGTGGCTCAGTCTCCCGGAACCTATGATTTACTTGCTGTGTAGGATTTACCCTATCCCGCAACCGCTAAGCTAGAAAGTCCCTGCCCTTATGGGAAATGAGCACACCCCTAGCCAATGAGTCAGAGACAGAGCTTGTCCGTGAAATACTGTCCTATCGGTGCGCTAGCCCGCGGATTGCTGACCAATCAAGTAAGCCCATGAACCACCACCCAATCGCAATGCCACTGCTATGATTGTCCCTCCCCCTACCCTACTGTGAATAAAAATCTGGCAGAATAAAGGGAAGGGGGTCACAGTCATGGACCTGCTGCGCCCGGGAAGGGTTGTGAGTCCAGCTCGAGCTGCAATAAACGACTCTCATGCTCTCGCATCGGAATCAGCTCCTTAGTGGTCTTTGGGGGGGGGGAGGGGTGTCAACGGCCTGGCACTTCAGACCCAGCAAAAAGCCAAAAGTAGGGGTGTGTCTCAAGTGATTAGAGGGCTAACCATGAATGAAAAATCCAAAGCAGAGTATAAGGCCTTAAGATTCAACCGCAATACTGGAAAACACACACACACGCGCACACACACACACACACACACACACACACTTTATTCCCTTGCTTTTTTTTCCCTCTTCCCTCCTATAAGATTTCACATTCTTGTAATATTTTCACCAAATATCCACAGAATACCAAAATCTCCAGTAGCACATGAAGTTCTAGGTATCTGGGCCTTGGAAAGGAGAACATCAGTTGAAACATAATGCCTTGCAATCTTATTTTTATTTCCTATGAAAATAGCTATTTTCCAAGCGTCTAGGAATTCAACGATGACATTGACTACAATCATAAACTTAAATGTGTTGTGTTTTTCTCAAACACGGATAGTTGAGAGACTCAAATACAATTAGTTTAGTTAATCTTTGAAAAAAATCATTAAATAATATTTTAATTGTTAAAAGAAAGACAGTAGAGTCTGAGAGAACTGTAAAATGTAAAGGCTTAATTTTTTTTTATCCAAACCATTTCCACACACAATAGGAAATACCAAAGCAGCATAGTTAAGTGAAGACAGCAAAAAAGCAAATGTGATATTCATTACAGCACAGAGGAATACACTCTTGGCTCTAAGAACCTAAAACAACTTCATATCCAGTTGCCAGGAGGTACTGTTTTTTACTCTGTCTTGCAGAAACATACTCCACTTGAGATCAATCAGTTTGTTTTCATTGTGGTGTGACTTGCCACATGTTCCTTCTAATAATGAACCGCCTTTAATTAGAAAAACAGGACTTAAGTACCAGTAAGCGCCCATCTGCAGCCCCTATCAGGAAAACAGCTGGCAAACAGCTGCACCAGCATGAAGACCACAGGGAAGAGCAGCAATGCGGATCCTTGGGCTGGCAAGGTTGCTTTGTGAGGTTTTCAACAAGAACAGAGGGAATATATGGAGATTATAAACTAAGTCAGCTTCCCACTCTACCTACATCTCAGGTGATTGACTTCGTGCCTAACTGAACTCATATGGCTCTCACAATTTCTTTTCAAACGGCAATACATTTAGTAGATTAACTACATGCACATCATACTTCATAGTGTTTTGGGCAAGAGAGAACAAAGTTCCTATTTTCATGAAAAATTAGTCCATACCGCTGACTTTACTGAAGTTCATTAACAAAGTGGAAAATAAGGTGCAAATTATTTTATTCCAAATCGAAAATAAGAGGGTTTATTGAGTGGATACTCCTTTAACTTGCAGAGACCAGACTCAGGTCTGGGATTCCAATGACATAAATTGATTCAATGCTATGTAAGTTCTCAAGCCCAAGAATGTCCACTTCATGATCATGGAATGTGCTGCTGTTCTCATGGGGAGATTGATGTTTTCTTTTGAGCTCCTCACTTACCAGACGTGCTACTGCCCCGATCTGAGCTGTTGTAAGATCCTCCTGTGTTCTGATCGTACGGTTGGTTGTATGGGATAGTTGGAGGAATTGCATCATTGGCTCGATAATCTAGATATTTCAGAAGGGGGGAAAGATTAAACACTTATTTTCTTTGAGGGAATTATTTTACATCTCTGTTTTGTCTACATGTCTGAGTAAAGGAAGGAAGCAATTGGATCACTTATTTGCCTACTTATCTCTTTTCATTTCACATTCATACTGTCAGCATATGTAAAGGCATATAGTTGAAATCAGTATTTTACAAATGCAACCACAAGGATTGGAGGGGTAACTCAGTAGTAGAACGCATGTATCTACTCACCCACACACTCATCCACATACTATACACATATACATGTTATATATGCACATCTCTAATAAGTATATGTATATAGTAACAAAATAATTTAAATAAGTTATAAAAATTATGTCTACAAATAACACCAGATAAAAATTAGGCTATGCATGGCAGCAGATGCCTGTAATCCTAGTACTCAGGAGGCTTTAGTAGGATAGAGAGTTTGAGGTCAGCCTGAGCTTATCCAGTACGACCACATTACAAAATTAAAATCTATAAAGCAAAACAAAAACTTGCCAGCAAGCTTGTACCTCACAAAATATATCCTTAATAAGAGAGTGAAAGATATTAATCTTTTCCCAGGAACCTCTGCTTACTTAGGCAAATGTGAAAATCCAATTGATAAGCTTACCAGTAGAATACATTCAACAATAATCGGTTAGTCTCTTTGCATTCCAGGGTATTTATTAACTTCTGACATAATGAATTTGCTTACTTGCAATGTAAACATGAATCAGAGTTCTGAAATGTCTGCATAGAACACATTCAGAGCATTCCAAAACGTAAATATTAAGTTGAATCTGCACGGTAAACCCCATGATTGCTGAAATGTACCCATTACATCTTTGTCATGAACTGGTGCAGAAATCTTAATAAGCAATTATTTAATTAGCAAAAGCATTTGTTTATTTGGGAAAAGACTAAGAGATGTTATTTCAAATTAAAACAGATAACATGAACTCAATCAAATAAAATATCTACATTACCTTCTTGCAATTTGGGTTTGAAATATTTTATTTTTGAAGAAAATGCTCCCAATTCAAACCTGAATAGAACAAATCTATGTCTCAATCTATGATAACATGCATTCTTTACCTGAGTACTAGCACCATACTGCCCATTTTAAAAAATTGGAGTAATTCTTCTTTTCCTGGATGTATAACTTTGCAAATCATGTTTTAAAAGCCCTAGCCTGAAGAACTACAAAGAAATCAAATACCTATCTATACCAACACATATCACAATACAGAGACATTCCCCTCAGGCCATAAAATACTATTCTGCTGCTTCAAGTTAATAGTGAACTCAATTTATTTTAGGTTCTATCCAGACAGACTTCAATCAGGTCAACCAAGAAAATTTAGCCTCTAAAATTATATACCATAGTAGTTTTAGTAACCATATGAAGTGATAGAACAAATTGAACCACTTCTCGAGTTCAAGTTTAATTTAATTATTTTTTCTTCAGTTTGATATAAAAAATACCATTCATTTATAGAACCATGTAGAAGCAATTATCTTCCATCCTCAAGTGGAAAGATGGGATAGTCTATTTATTGAAAATGTGAGGCATTGTGACGGTTGGACATCTGCCTTATGAATAAAAGATTGTATGTCCTAAGCAATCCCTCACTTACTATCAAATTTAAATTAATCACAAAACCATTTGATGACACTTATATGTTATTATAAAAATCAATTTTCCAAGGTATTGTTGTGCTAATTAACTCTTTGACACGGGGAATTCTGAAACCAAAGAAAGAAGCAGTACCAAAAGGAAACGGTGCATTTGCCAGACCCAGGCAAGTTTTGACAGAGAATGGTAGAGGGTTGAGTGTCAGGGGGCTGAACCTGCAATGCCAAGCTCTCACCTTTATTCAGCTTGTTTTGCTCGATGATGTTATACTGAATTGGGGCGACTTCTTGCTTCTGCTGACCAGGTGGCTTCCAGTGCTTCTCACTCGAATCCTCGCTGCCATTGTTCATGTTGTGGCTGAGGTTGGACTGAATGAGCTGGGTGGTGGCATAAGGAGTGGGCTGCCCTGATGGATTGACAAAACGCCCATCCTTCAGATTTGGGCTATTGAAGGTTTTCATCTCATTGATTTTGTTACTAAGGTCCACATCACCATAAACAGTTGACTCAGGGAGCATCAGATTTGTTTGTTTGTTATCCAGTTGGTTGTTATAATTTGCTATACAATCAGCTATGTGCAATGGAGAGGAAAAGGAGAAAGTCATTCTGCAGGGTTATTCCTTTTCAATTGCTTTCTAAGAAGCTTTGTGAGTCACAGTAAAAATTTGTTGGTAAAGTACAAATGGGAAGAAATAAAATTGGTAGGAATGGCCAAATACGCACAGCAGATTTCAAAAGCAACATTGAGAAACTTAGGGTATACACAGATTTTGTGTAGAGGCTAAATAATTTTGAGCATCTCTTAGTGCTGCGAGGTGAGTAATTTATCCAATTTAAAATAATTTTCCTTTAATGACTCCTACACTAGAAATTTCATTAAAATAAATGTGTAAGGGTCAACTTTAAAATTTTCGATTCTTGGGTTACTTACTAAGCGAGTTTGAATCTAGTAGTTAGCTGTTGAAGCAATAGAACAAAGAGGGGAAGGGGGGACATGTTCTATCAGCAGATCAAAATACCTGATATTTTATGTTTTATAGAATACCTTCAAAACCATAAGAGGAACCATAGCAAAGTAATGGTAAATAGTGCTCAGGAGAATTTTATCACTTCATATGTTACTCATATAAGCATAATCATTATGAAGAAAATCATTTTTTCATGGTATTATAATGACACCCTAGAAGCATAAAATTGTGATAATGGTGACAAAATGAATTATAGTACCCAGGGTCATTTAATCAAATAAAGCCTGAAATAATATCTAATATGGCTAATATCTCATTTCCACTCCCATTTTCCTTTCATTGAGATAATTAGGAATTAAATGGCTGATACATATAGGCATATTTAAGGCTTGTGGTTGAAAGTATTACCGCATCAGGAAGAACTAGAGTTATATTTTAATGTGAAATGATTTTAAAGTTAAAACTAAATGTTACCATGGGGGGAAAATGCCATTATTTTGCTATTGTTGTTTCATAGGGCCACTAACATTAGCAGCGTTCTTGCTACTAAAGCGGTAAACATGAATATAATTGTAAGAAAAAATGCAATTTTTCTGTCCCACTCAACCCACCTACCTTAAAATTCTTAGTATGCAATCAAAGGCACCACCATTTTATCCATTTAGATTTTAAGAATTCTTATCTTTAGGTATTATTTAAGTGTTACTTAAGTATTATTAAATAATTGTGAAGAAACATAAGAACAATGGCTTACATAATCCCACTTGATTCTGCCAATGCTTCTGTATCTCTGTAATGCACTCAGCCTTTTGTTTGTTTGTTTGCAAAGATCTTGGACAGTTTTGAACTTGCATTATTTACTAGAGAAGCCACTGGCCATATGTATCTATAGATTACTTGATGTGTAGCTGGCAGGATGAGGAGCTGAATTTTAAGTTGTATCTTATTTAATTTACTTAGGTAGCTATCAGTGGTTACCCCCATTGAACCAAGAAATTCTACTTTTTAATTGATTTGGGCATCACCATGTCTCCTGTCCTTTAGCTCCCTACAGTCTTTTACTTATGATTGTGTGACTATTTGCACAGACATGCAGTGCATGGACTACTCTGGAGATTATAACTGGTCACATAGTTATACCATGCCCACACTGAGTGAACAAAGCACTGGGATTGTTTTAAGAATAATCACAAATTTCTCTGTCACTTATTCTTTTCTTACTTAAATCTTTTTTCTTGCCAGTCTCTCATTTCCTTTATTACAGGAGTTATTTCTGATCCATAGTCATATCTCTTCACTTGTTACTTAAAACCTCTGTTGTTTTTTCCTACCTTGGCAATATTGGAGATTTGTTTCTTTTTGCAAGTAAGTGTTTATAGTTTGTATCCTTCATCTTACACATTTAACAATCATTTGTTCTACTATGATGAGTTAGCATGAAATTTTAGCAGAGAAGTGTCCTTAAATCATATGTATGCACACCCAAATACTCAGCAGGTAATGAATGTATGCACATAAGTCTACAATATACAGGTCTGTTTATATTTCTTGTGCCTTTAGGATTTACTTGTACAAAATCTCAGTAAAAATTTGAGGAAGATTCTGAATTTTTTTTGTTTTAGAATTGTTATTACTATTATTGTTGTTATTATTGTCAGCATTGGAGAATCTGGTTCACTGTATAGATGAATTGACATTTGAATTGGTATTTTTCTTAGGATTTTGAAAATAACAAAACATTAGAAGTGTTTCATAGTTCTAGTTCAAGATCATAACTATCTACATTCTTATGAACACTTTACCATGATTTGATTTTTGTTTAATGCCCTCTATTTTAGAATGAGTATGGTTTCTCCTCAGGGGCAAGCTTCTTGGTAGAGTGGCAAGCATGAGGATAGAAGGATAGAGAAAATGCCTGAACCAAACAGGGCTGGTTTGCTCTGTCATGTTCATTCTTTCAGGAAAATGTTGAGGAAAGTTTCCTTCCTCATGCACTCTGCAGAGCGAGGAAATGGAGACTTGGTTCCTTTGGGCTAATTCCATCTAAGGCTTCGTGGAAACCCATCCCACTCTGTGCATCCCTAACCTGGACGACTGTAGGTGGTCAGGTTGCTGTCGCTGTTCCCAGTGCCTGAGGTGCAGCAGTTGATGGAGCAGTCATTGTGGTTGTTGCCAGTGTTGGGCCACGTGTCGGCCAACCAGGGCTGTGCAGCAGGCTCGCTGATGTTCAGAAGTCCTGGTCTAAAGAAAAGAAATACACGATGCCCAATACTGTATGATTTCAAGACAATAACTTTGCTCCCTGGGAACCCCAGGAAACACTTCATTTTGGTAACTACACAATAATTTGATTAAATGGAATGATACTCTGATTCTTCTTTATTTCTGGATAGGCAACTCAAACATAATGTTTGGGTATAGCTCAGAATTGCGTACTATGTCATACTCTACTAAGCAGATAGAGTAGTATTTGAAGCTAAAATTCATTATTGTTGTCATTGTTCCATTTTGGCCTTTAGTCACAGTAATTAAAAGTTACATATGTTACCTGAAAATATAGGAAACTGTTTTTTTTTTTTAATTTCTTTCTTTCCTTTCTGGCTTGTGGTATATATTAAATATACTCTAATTAGCATCATTTGTGTTTCTTCATTTTGTGTCCACTATAAAATTACAATTCTCATGTCACTGTGATTTTATCCAGGAAAAAAGAAAACAAAACACTTTGACTGTCATCATCCTATCATCATAGGCTGACAGAACTTTCCATATTGATGAGTGGTTTGCAAAAGGAAAAAGGATTAGCAACTTACATTCTAGCTTTCTGTTGAGATATGAGTTTGGAATGCTATTAAAGGTGAAGGCATGCCATAGCTTTATTGTCCCATTGTCTGCCTTTTGATACTATTTAACATTTTCTACCATTCTTGCCAACTGTTAATATGGTCCAGTTGACTTAAAGAAAAAAAAGCTTATTACTCATCCTGCATCTTTTCCTGTTACAGTGTAAGGTATCCAAGGGCAGGACTTTTAACTACTTTGTTCACAGATGGATTCAAAGCAACCTGCTCTATACTTGGAGTTCATTATAAAGGAAAAGAATACACCACAATTGTGTTTGTAACTGATACCTTTATTGTGTTATCTTTGTGCCATTCCTGCATCTTTTACCATTGCATTTGATTAACTGCTCATTTCAATTTAGTATTTGAAATAAATCACTGCTAGAATTTTGTTTGCATTTTGAAAAGTTAATCATTGTGAAATTTTCAAATCAGTAGTTCAAGAATTTTTTTTTTAATTCTGTTCATAGAAAGCAGTATTTGCTATCTATCTACTGTTTCCTATAAAATAGCTTCTTGTAGCTAAGGTGCAGATTATTTAGAGAATGAACGAGCTTATAGCTTCTGTGTGTGCACAGGTTTTTGATGGTGTGTACATGTGCCCATGCACAGAGAATAGTCCCAAGAAAACTGAAGTCTATAGCCATAAATATTCACCTATAAAATGTGGGTAAATAATCAAGTACTCCAAGTTTACTCCTGTGAAAATGTCCTGATGCTAGAAGCTTGTTCACAAATGCTTAGGCTTTGCCTTAGATGACATTACCCAAGGTGAAAAAAGGAACAACAACAACAACAAAAAAAAAAAACCCACAAAAAACCAGAAACATAACATTCTCTGATCTATTGCCTGCATCTAGTGGATTTATTCACTATGAAAATCTCTCTGGCCTTGAGTCTTTGTGTGACTGGCTTTGATTCACAGGCATGAAAACAGGAAGCTAGCAGTACCCAGGAAAGAAATCCCTCTTTGTTGTACACTAAATTCAGTAATTTTGTCAGGTGTTCTGTTTCTTGAATTCAGGAGTAACAACTTACTCATTTTTTTCTGCCCAGAATCTAATCACCTTATTCAACCTTACAAAGAAGGGCACTCAATAAGTTAATTGAATTTGAATTCTAGAATGGTTTTAGTTGGAAAAGCATTTTTTCTTCCCCTAATACCTTGATGTTACTACATTTGAACTCCAAATCAGCTTTTTGTGGAATACCCTTACGCTTGCCTTATACAATGTACACCCTACCTCCTGTCACACCAATTTGTGATTTCTCTGTGAATATATTAAAGTTCACTGAATAATAATTACCAAAAAAAATCATAAATACGGGGAGGTTCATTTTAATTAGAGAGGGTAAAGCTCTTTGTTAACAAGCTACCTAGATCCCATCTTCTTTTTCACCATATTTCCCTTCAAATGGAGATGTGAACTATGTTAAAAGCATAACCACCCGATACAAATATAACCTGCAACTTATGAACAACTGCTGTGTTCAGCAGATTTTTCAAATGAACACTTTTTCTTTGATAGTATCGGTTAACTAGCTATATTTCTTAATCTTCATAAATGCCACAGCTTAATCACTTTAACTCCTTTTAATCGCTTGCTAAATCAGCAAGTCTGTTTTTCTTGGTTAAAGTCCGCCCTCTGGTGGCCACATACTAAAACGCAACGGTTCCCATTGGTAATGTAAAAAATCTGGATTAACAGCAAAGCTTAAAAGTGTCATTTTAAAGTGGTTGAACAATTTTCATTTTTAAAGTAAACAATTTTTTAAGCAATGGACACTGTATCACAGAGGACGACAAGAAGGAATATCTGGAATTCCTACGAAACAAGCAAAATAATTACCTCCCTCCACTGCTCACAGCTTCACCTCCTCTCTGATAAGTTACTAGAATGTTACAAAAAAGAAAAAGAAAAAGAACAATTAATAAACATTACATTCATGAAACCAAAACTATAACATTTGTGAACATCCTACTTTCTTCCTTACTAGAAATAATACACATCATTATAAGATAGAACATATTTCTTATGGGACTACTATTTCTTCTTAGAATTTTTTTTTAGAACTAAAATATACATTGCTTTTATTTTCTTAATGTTCCAACAAGGTTGAGGAAAACACAAAATGCAGTAGATTTATGATAAACATGACCATTTCCTACTTATGCATTAACATCTCTATAAATCCCTTTCGAATTGATCAGAACCCATAATTTCATGATTTTGTATGCATTCTTCCCAGAAGAATGAATGCCAGGAAAACAGAGATAAATGTTCTTTGCACACACAAAGATGTGTGCTGGGTTGTGACTATTAATTAAGGTGACCTATTTCTCTTTCAGCTTGTGGAAACGGATTCTCATTATATTTACATCAGCCATGTATACATAATGAAAATATATCTTAATGCTTCCAAAAGCATCCTCAGCTTGATACATTTGGGCTTGAAAACATGGCTGGAACATCAACAACAAGAAAGAAGATTTGCACATAGTGAGGCAAGGGTTAAGGAGATTAGCTTTTTTGTGAATACAGACACATTTTCTAAGGAGAAATGTGTTGTTCAAAGCTGCCAAGTTCTGCTACTTAGACAAACTCGGAAGTGGTAGTCTGTTAGGGAGAGATAACTTCTCCTAGACATTCCAGTAACTGGATTAAAACTGCAGAGGCCCAGCTCCAGGTACACTGCTGACTGAGGGGTGGCATGAGAGAGAAGAGGACCAATTGCAAAGAAACTGAATGGGACAGAAGATGAATATTCTGACTCAAGGGAAATGGAGTTTTATCTTTTATATGTACTTGGAATTTTGGTTACCATTTTTAATATTGATTATTTGGAAAGTGAACTAAGAAAGGAGTAGGATTTTTTTTCTGGGAAAATGGAAAAGCTGAAGTGAAGGGGGAAAATGCATCTCCAAGTATGAAATAATCAACAAGATGATTATCATGTTAAATCATGCCAAAGGTTCCACAGTGCCTACTGAGTGGATACACATGCAAACCAGGTTAAGGTGTGATATAAAATAGTGAATAAACTACATGGATGCAAAAGAAAAAAAATCACACCGACTATTTCTACTTCAAATGCATGCCTGACATGAGTTGATGAAGTATTGTATTTTATTTATGTCATTTCCCTAAGTTACTACTGAGAATGAACTAAACCAGAAACATAATGATAAAAACACATGCCAAAGTTACAAAGGGAAGGAAGAGGAGAGGATCAAATATATACCTGTTGGTGTGAAGGTAAAGGACGGGACTGAAAAATCAAAACAAAATAGAAACCAGTTATTAAGCTGAAGAGAGAAGGGACTATATCACATTAGTATAAATCAAGCAGACAGCTGAACATAAAACAAATGTAAACAACTAAGCCAGTAGGTCTGACACTCGGCTATATGAATAAAACCAAATCTGAGGTTTGAAAAAAGAAAAATGCTTCTCTCTACAGGTACCATTGTGGAGTGTGAGACAGCTTGCACTCTCAGAGGGAGTTGTCTGGGTTAGCCTGCAAATGACCCTGCATTTACTGACGTTAGTACAAACAGGAATCCCCCACTATTAATCATTTCCAAACACCGGATGATGGATTCTTAAACAAGTATTATCAGGGTTTTTCTGGAACCTTATCTAGGAATCTGAAAGTAAATGCTTATTAAATGGACTAATAGGTGCACTTACGGTTCATTATTGGAAGGGGTAAGGAAAGAAAAAGAAAGGAGACAGGGAGAGAAGGTGGAGGAGGAGGAAGAGAAAGAACAGGGAGAGAAAGAAGAGCAGGAAGAGGAAAGGAAGAGGAGAAGAGGAAGAAGGAAGAAGAAGAAGAAGAAGAAGAAGAAGAAGAAGAAGAAGAAGAAGAAGAAGAAGAAGAAGAAGAAGAAGAAGAAGAAGAAGAAGAAGGAGAAAAAGAAGGAGAAGAAGAAAAGCAAATCATAAAAATCAAACTGTCTCACTGACAAGCAATGCCTGAACATAGAAACAGAATAACAATACATTTTCATCATCTTAAAAATTTGTGGAGACAGGAAAAAAAAAGGAAGTATGGCACTTTGAACTTCAATTTCTCCATCATAATTTGCATTTAGAAGCTTTGTTGGAGTAGCCTGAACATATATATATATATATATATTTTTTTCTTACTGTGATGACAGACCCTAAACAATAGAACAATAACACTCCTCTGAGAACCTTCCCTCTCTCTCCAGTCATAAATCCTAATCTAATCAATAATGCCTGAAATTGAACTGCAGACCTCAAAAGTAGCAACCTGGCTTCCCTCCCACTTTCTCTGTCCTCTCTCATTCGTGAGTGTGGGATAATACTAGAGCAATTTCCATGTCATTTCATAGAGGGAGGAGACTGAATTTTTGTCCAATCTTTAAAGTAAAGGCTTTCCTGGTAGAGAAAGCAAGGAAACCCATGTTTCTTTCTTTAAAATGAAAGCTTGTTTCTTTTTTTCTTAATTTTTAAGACAAACAAAGAAATACGGATTATCATATGCCAAAAGAAGAGGCTGTCAAAAACAGACTTTTTATTTTCCATTTGAATAGTGATTAAAAAATACTTTAGTATTAGAGTTTCGGGCTTGCAAAGTGCAATGTTACTACGTCCTTGTAAATGGTTACTTCTTACTATGCCTCTTTCTTTCGGAGTACACTAGCAATAGTAACAAAACACTGACTTCTGTGTCCAATGCACACACTGGCCTTCCTTTGAGCAAAGAAGCCTTGCTCCTAAGAAATCTATTGTATTTTCTTTCAGCCAGGTCTTTTCAGAGAGTCAATGAAATGTACTGACATTCAAAACTTCAGAGCCACAGTAACAAGTCTTCATTATAAAGAGATGTACATGTGAAACCGAAGCTATTCAAGCAAGAGCTAAGGGCCTGCACATTAATTTGTGATCACAAGGACATGGGGAACCCAGGACAGAGTCTTTGTCATTGCTTCTGAGCTGGCCTAGTGAGAGGAACTGAAGACGAGACAAAAAAAAGAGTGAGCACTAATTGACATTTTCCCCATTGGCATCAAAAACCAACTTAATTCTCAAAGCCTGGCATCTCTCCACATCCAAAGAAGCTGCTTCACTACCTATCTGAATGTGGACAGGGGATGGAGACAAGGGCAGGCAAGGGTCTGGGTAGAGGGAGACTCATAAAAAATGCTCACTAGTAGCCCAAGCCAGACTGTAGCTTGATATTTTATATTCTATGGGCCTTTGTTACATAGGTCTTTCTTATTTTCTTAAAATCATTTGTATTAATTGTGGTATAGAAAATGTAAGCGCTTACTATGCATTTTAAAAAAAAAGAATGTATAAAAAAAGAGTCAGGAAACAGTGTCACCAGGACTCAGTGAGAAAAGCAAAATCCAGTGCTTCTCAGCTTACATTTGTAATTATGTTCCATGGGTTCTTACACAGAAGGGAGTGGAAGAGATATTAGTGTCACAGGGTATGTGGGAAGAGCACACAGGCAATGGTCAGCATGCTCCAAAGGACATTAGTAAAGGAAATAGCATTTCAGCTACGAGGGAGAAGTCCATGTCAGTGTTCTGACTTCAAGGCAACACAGGGCATTAAGCTGTTAAACTCACATGCCTAGTAAGTGCTTCCCACTGCTCCCTGGCTGTTTGCAAAACAGAATTGATCACACACATTTTTGACCAGCAGGGTCAAAGGATTCTGCATCCAAATGTTAAATTGTCACTTTTCTCAGCCCCTTCCTCATTCCTCACCTCACCACACAGAGACACCCACAAACAACCGTCTTGGCATTGATTTGTGGTTGCAGGTTTATATGGCAATGGGTGTGCCTGACATTGTTCTTTTCTGGAGGCATAATGAGCAGTACTATTTGTGCAGGAACCTGGTAGCCCTCATTTTATTTTCCATTTTGCAGACTGGGAAACTGACATTTTGCTTCTTCTCTAGACAGGGTGAATGTATAAAAAGAAATATATGCAGGGACGGGAACACAAAGGCAGTCTATGGACAGTGAGAGGGGGCAGCAGTGCCAGCTAGGAGGCACCGAGATTCGTCCTTACTTATTGCTGCTGGATCTTTCCTAACTGTTTTGTGTTCTTGCTTTTCAACATGTCTTGTAAATGAGGGGATAACTATTTGAAACTGCTGACCCAGAATGCCTTACTAACGAATCAGGACATTCCAGTTTTAGCTACCGCTGGAAATTCCTACTGAGTCATATAATTAGTCAGAGAAATCACCTGGCCAAGATACATGGGACTTGTTCTAGTAGGAAATATGAAGTTAATTAGAGAAAAGGGTGGGGATGTGTGGGAAAAGTATGTTGTTGTTGGTAGTCTTCTTTTTAGTTGCTCTGTAGGAAAGCAAAACATCTACATTAGACTGAAGTATGAGCACTATAACTAGAGTAATGGACGACTGGACATCAAAAACATAACAGTTCTGAGAGCAGAAAGCATTATAATTTTGTTGAAACAAAGACATCTCTCTATAGCCCAGACTTGAGGGATATATGTGGGAGGGGAGCAAAGATTATCTGTCTTGTAGTGTTAAAAATCTCCTAGGAGGATTAAAAAAAATACAAATCAATAATCCATGGAGTCTGAGGCTATCCAGCAAAAGCATTTATAAAATATCTCAATATATCTGATCCATCCTCAAAACTATGACTAATTGCAGTCTTCTAAAATTATGAAACTTGATGAAGCTTATTTGAAAGGAAGGGGGTGCTATGAAGCTAACGAGCTTTCTTTGTTTTAGTGCTACCTGAAGAGGTTCACACACAGACACCATTGTAAAATAAAAGTGCTATTGAATATCAAATATTGAGTATTAAATAATTATATTCATGAATAATTTAGTAGTTGTATAAACACTGAGTTCTACTAAACATAGTAAAATTCAATGAACTTGAGAAAGATAATACCTTTTCTGATACCAGCATAAGTACTGGTGAGTCCATTCCTCTTCTTCCGGTGTCGATAAAGCCAGATGCTGAAAACCATGAGAATGATCCAGCAGGCCGCCCCGATTCCAGCGATGAATGCTGGCTGCTTCACCACATCGGAAATCTGCTGAGCCAGGCTGACCTGATCCTCTGGTGACACCGGGTTTCCGTGAGAATCTGCAAGGCCAGCTTCGGATTAATGGCAGTTGCATCCCAATGGGAGAATGTAAGCACACCTCACAGAAAATGGCTGTCATTCTAGTTGGTTAATTTTTACACAATCACTTCTGGTTTTCATTCTGCATTTCACTGGGGAGAAGTAACATAGTTCGTGAAATTTTGGCGAAATGATACTTTATGCTGTTTGATTTTATGAAACTCCATAGCTCCTGGATAAGTTAAGTATGTCAAGGCTAAAGAAAATATGAAAATGCAAAACAAGTCTGCATTTGTTGCTGTGTCTCTTCCCCAGACTCCTATAAAAAGCCCCTAACTGTCAAATAAATACATTACTTGAATATATGCTTTTTTAAAAATCCCATAAAATTACTGACCATTAAAACAGAACAAAAAAAATTAAGAGGTTGTCATTAAAAGAACTCTGAACTATCTCTCTTCTAAAATAATAACCATGAGCAGCAATAGATATAAGAAAAGAACATTAAATATGCAAAAGAATGATCAAGTGTTAATGATCAAGTGAGTAGTCAAGAAGACTTACAGTTTCTATTAAACATTTTGATTCAAGAATTAAAAATTGATGAAGTGCAGAGGAAATAAAATTTACTTATTTCATACATGTGTCTTTAACCCACAAAGATCATTTCCACTCCTGATTTCATCAGGTGACAGGGAACACTCTGTGAAGTATGGGGGTTCAACTGGAGGCTGCTGTTGTTATAGCAAAGCAAAATCCCCTTTGCTGACACTAATCAAGGTCAACCACGAGCTCAGCCAATGGGAAGAATTGTCATTCCTCTGAAAAGCTTTGATATTCTTTCCTTCAACATTTGGTAAAGCAAGATGTTTGCTCATTCATAGTTTTAAATCACTTGAACCCCCCACCCCCCAAAAAAAAGTCACACAAGAGAAAGGGTTGTCACTGGCATAATTTCTAGAAATTTGTTTTACCCCCATATGCCTAATAGATAGGGTTTGTCCTATCCAATTGCCTACTGGAAAACCCCTCCTGGTGAGAGGACTAACTTCCCTCACCCGTGTGATGTATGGTGGAGCAGAGAACTCATCATGTCTGCTTTATCTAAGAACAACTGAAACTCCCCATAGGAAATACCATGGCACAGCACAATGAGAAAATGAAGACCTTAGCCCACTGGGTGAGCACATTGCTTCTGTGGCCTGCCTATTGTCCCTTGGCAGCACCCCTTCTCTCTCAAGGATCTGTGAGTAATAAAAGTGCTTCAATATTTCATGTGCTTTGTTTTCTTGACCTTGCTGAATCTCATCTGATCAAAACACCTGGCCCTAATTCTCCTGCCCCTCTAGGAGACTTAAGAGTCAGACACAAAGCGAGATAAAAGTCACACATGAGTATCTGCTGTTCTATGTAAGTTTCCCGTGACTGGCATAGCTGGCCACAGAGCTGGATACTCAGGCATTGTGTTGTCTGCCAGGATAAAGAATTATCCCATGAAAATCATGTTATAAATACCCACAACCACATCTCCTAGAGCTTGGCCAGGGCAGAGCTGAAATTTACATCCATGCTGCAGAGAAAGACCCCAGAGCCACTGTAAAGAGAAATACAGCAATTATGCTAATACCATCTTCCCTGATACAGAAACACTTTCCAGTTCACAAATGTTTAGAATTCTTTATTTCTAATAAGTTATATAAAATTTGTATACATCATTCTAGAGGAATATCTTCTTTTAAATCAAAACAGAACCACAGATTACTTTTGTGATTCAAAGACAAATAGCAGTGGGGCTAAACAACATTCAGCTTTGGAAAAAGCCTTTATAAAACAGTACCTTGTTCATTGTGAAATGGCTTAATTCCTTCCCATGGAATCAGTGGTCTGTGTGTGTGTGTGACTGAGAGAAAGAGAGAGAAGAAAGACAAAGAGAGAGAACAACAGAGAGAAAGAGAAAGAGAGTAACGTGTTTGTTTTTTCTTGAACAAACCTTAAGATTTCATTCTATGGATGGTCAAGGCTGAATAACCTATTTTCTCATTCACCTGTCTTCAACTGTTTGTTGACTGAAAGTTTTATTTCATGTTCTGGACCCTTTATCTCTGGATATCCTGAGCAAGTAAACCTCTTCTTTTTATTCCTAACACACGCTTTGTACCTGCCAGGTTTATAGATGTCACGGCTATTTGCACAAGGTTAAGGTGGGTAGCTTCAGATTTTATGGAAAGAATCAGGAAAGGCTCCATTCAAACAACCGGATGAGCTGGAGGGAACACAGTGTGGTGTGACTAATGAACTAAGCAGCCATGCTGCATTTCAGGCTTTGTTTTAGAGCAGCTGAGCCTATATTCACACCTGGAAAACTGGAACATATTCATGATTTCAAGAAAACCAAATCTGACCATAAGTAGCAAGATTTAAGTCTTAATTAAGTCAAATTACTCAGTCTCCTTTTTTCCCCCCCAATTCAATCTCCCAAAACCAGGAGGTAAAGTCACATGTCATAAAAATGGGAAATGTCAATACTGCACATGGTCAACACAATGTAAAATACAATTCTATTTTCACTAAGTTACTATGGGTATTTCTCAAAAAGAAGTGAAGACATGTTTGGATCTCAACTATTTTTTCAAGATAACTTGTTTCTTTTGTCTCATATTAATGCAACAAATGCGGACAGTACAGTTTTAATTTCCTTTATTGCTTCAGTAAAAGTTACATATGACATTCCTCAAGACTCACTGTATTCACCAACTGATTTGTTGAATGGAAACTCCTTTATACATCTACTTAAAGATAATAAAGTATTTTTAATATGGTTTTGAAATGTGTTCATAAGTATTACCTCCTGCCCCAAGTCAAATTCTGTGCCACTACAGTTACAGAGTGAGCAAGCTGTCCCATAAAAGCTTGCCTACAATAGGCTCGTTAAAAGAAGGCTCCTTACCCAGTGACCGATTGGCAGTGGACCCAATCATCTGCTTACAATTACACTGGGTAAGATTAATTTGTGTCCACCTCTCCAGATCTGTATTGCTTAAATCCTCTCATAGATGATGGGCTTCTTTGCTCCTCTTCGCTGGTTTAGGGACAACCTAGAAGCCCCTTGTTAAAGAGAACAACCCTCCTCAGTCTGTGACCCTTGAGGGCTGTCTGGAAGAGCATCCCATTCGACCACTGGAATTTCAGAAATCCGCCCAACCACTAGAATTTCAGGAGAAGTCTTAACATTAGAAAACTACAGCTTTTGCAAGTATACTGTTACTGCAGATAGTATTGTGTCAACAACAGGAGACCAATGTGCTATTTCCAACAACCAACGATATAGAACAGCCACATGAATGAAAGCCAAATCTCTTTAATTTCATCTGGAAATAATTCATGAATATCGTCAACTGTGTCATGCAAAAACACTAAGTATGTTTGTGATGTACAGAGATTCTTATTATCTGATCCTGTTCTGTAATTTAGCATCTGACATAAAATATTAACTGTGATTATGTAAAATACTGCTCCTGACTTGTAGCATACAAATGTATATCTTGGAGCACCACTAGTAGATTACATGACCGCTTATAACATCTGAAATTATTCTTTCCAAATTTTAGGCATAGTTGTACTTGCTTTTTGTTGTTGTTGGTAGCTTGGATTTAGACTAGTAATCACTTATTAATTCACATATTATGTTTAATGTATTGATGATAGAAAATGAATTGTGTTTACAAAGATGTCTACGCCAGGATTTTAAACTTTTAGTTCAATGCTTTTTAAGCACCTATTATATTTGATTGTCTATGTAATTACAAGACAAACATATTTCATATGCTATTCAACACCCCAGTTTATTTTTTGTTATAAAAAATAAAAAATTTAAATAGTCACTGAATGTAAATTTAAATTGCATCTTACTATAAATTTCTAATACCTAGTTGGGATTTTGTCTGGAAGGTGTTTTCATTTATTTATTTATTTAGTTTTTTAAATGTACTTGAATCTGAATAGTTGTGAGTTTCCATGAAGGCACACCATTTGCCTTCCTTTTTTTTTTTTTTTTTTGGCCAGTCCTGGGCCTTGGACTCAGGGCCTGAGCATTGTCCCTGGCTTCCTTTTTGCTCAAGGCTAGCACTCTGCCACTTGAGCCACAGCGCCACTTCTGGCCGTTTTCTGTATATGTGGTGCTGGGGAATTGAACCCAGGGCCTCATGTATGCGAGGCAAGCTCTCTTGCCACTAGGCCATATCCCCAGCCCCCCATTTGCCTTTCTTGTTCATTGAAGTACTCTTGTTGCTCTGTTCATGGTATTTCTTGAGTAGATGAACAAACTCCATTGGACAGACTAATAGTAGAAGACTAACACTAAATATTAAGCAGCCTTTACTGGAAATGAATATGGTACATTTAAGTTTTGTTGTGAGGTAGCTATAGACGTGCCACGTCAAAGGACACGGGTCCCTGCAGTTACAGTAATGTGATCATGATGTTCACATGATGACAAAAATGCCTAATTAGGATTTGCTCAGCACATCTCCCCATTGGTAAGCAATGCATGACTGTGCTTACTTATACTTACTTATATTTCCAACAATCCTGTAGTGTTTGTAAGCCATGGACAGCTTGGTCGTTTGCAAAAACAAAGCAAAGCAGAATGGGTAGTAGAGTAATAGACTTCCTAAAGTGATCCACAGAGATACTCACCTAACTGGATGAACTGAGGCTCGCTCTTCACTCCAGGCCCAGCCCCCGTACTGGCTGCCACCTCTACACTGTAACGGACCCCAGGAACCAGAGAGGGAATGACCACAGAGAAGGTGGAGCCATCCACTGTCTTGTTTATATGGTATTTCGTCTCATTGCCCAGACACCAAACCTAGAGAAGTGTGGAAGAAAAAAAGATAGGCTGGTAAGTAATTTGAATCAGCATAAAAGATCAATCTTCTAGAAAATGATCTACAAGTCTGGGACTTAGAAGTGTTTTAGGCTTTACAGAATTCAGATCTACCATGAATCACCCAATTCTTCTCCATGACCTACTTCTGAGTAGAGTCTTATAATAAAATGCAGTGTTAGTCATAACTTCAATGTCTCTACATTTTCTCAGTGACTTTTAAATGATTATATCACATACTTCCTCAAGCTCTTGCTTGACGTTTATAAGATATGCATAGATTGCATACAACATATGTCTATTATACTTATATACATTTGTTTTTTATCCCTTTCATATACATATATAAATATATATTACATAAGTGATATATATGGATATTTATGACACATATAATTGATATATATGGGTATATACATACACACATATCATCAGCTTGTATCAATTGTTTCTTTGTTTTGTTTTGTTTTTGCTAACATCAAGACATTATTTGATTAAAAAAAATCGAAAAGGTCCCTGCAGAACCTTAAAATGCAGGAAAATGGTAAAAATCTCTCTACTGTCCTGGGATATCTACACTGTGAGTGTGGCTCTGCTGACTACATAGCACATAAGCGGTGGCTCTGCAGGACACAGCAGCAGATCTCAGGTTTAGAAATACACAGCATTGTTGCCATCACACTACCTTTATATCAAACCCAAGGAAAGGAGGGAGAATGTGGGAGTAATCCAAAGTACTTTGTAAACAAAAAGTATGGTTATTGAAATTAAAACAGCAATAAACACGAAGTGCCGTCATCGATTCAGCATCTAATATGTTCAACTATTATACCAAGGAGAGAAATAAGCACACTGCATTTAAATTAGAATCTAAGTCTTTCTTACATTTAGGATGTTATAAAGAACAATATATCCTTGATGCCACATAAGAACATTACTGTAATAGCAACATTATTGTATATTGCAGTGACTTTGTGTTTAGGACAGCATGCTACTTTTAGAAAATTAAAAAATTTTGAATTATACTATAATTCTTACATCACATTTTATGAAAGGAGTCACCATAGAGGCAGCTTTCACAGTGTTATGAGTTTGGTGTGGGACATGTCAATATTTGGACTCAAGTCCACACTAAAATGACCTATGGAAAAGTAAAGCTGGTTCTATATTCCTTCTGATACCCTAAAACCATATGTCACATCGGCTTCAAGTAGGCTATTGTCCAGAACCCTAATAGAAAACAGGATTTAAAGGAATTATTTAAAACACCAATGCCTTCTATCACTTGGGCCATAACCTTTAACTTTTTTCATAGGAAGCTAATATTATTTTAATACAGTTGTGATGCACTAGGCCAGCGAATGGACAGAGTCTGTACCAGGATCTGACCATTTAGAAATAAAAGACTCCTTTGTGAATTTTCTTCCTCAATTACATTACACAGCTGAACCAATGCCACAAACTGATTTTGTACCAGTCAATCAGGTCCTGAAAGGCATTTTATTATTTTAAATTGACCATGAAGTTAAGTGAAATCCACTCTTTCACATTTCTTGAAGAGAGAAATGAGTTTTGACTCTTAAGGGAAAATGCCTATGTTACACAATTTTGCCTGAGAGCTGAGACGTTGCCTTATTTTAGATCCTTAAGAATCTTCTACAACAGTCTATTTTTCCTGACTGAAACACACAGCATCCTGACAGCCCAAAGGATTGACAGAACCTTGACATTCATGGATATTTTATTTTTCAATGATTTATACACTTGAAAATCTTACTTGAAATAAAATATAGGCAATGCATTAACAGTAGTATTTTAAATACTTTTTTTAAAAAAGTAGACTTATTAATACACACAAATTTCTTTTCTTTTTGAATTACCATACATTTGTAATGTGAAGAGATTTCATTGTGATTTTCCATATATGCATAGTACACTCCCAACTAATTCACCTTCTCCATGGTGTTCCCCTTCCCATTTTCCTTCCACCAACATTTTTCATTTTTCAGTGAGTTTTATTACTCTGTTCCCATACATATATGTAAACACATGTGTAAATAAATATGCATATGTGAATATATAAGCATATATGGACATTTTATATATGTAGTACACATTTCATGAGATAACCTTCTATTTGTTTTAAAAAATAAGGTTAAAGGAAAATATCATACCTACCATTAAACTTAGCATACTCAGTTACTAGACAAATTGATTTTCACCTCTAAAATAGTTGCACTGTTTATTTGCACCTCAACTAAGGCTATATGTGAAAATCACCCAGCCTTACCAAAATATACAAGCAAGAGCCCTTTCAGACAACTGAGACAGAATCTCAGAGATGGTGGATAGGCATTTGTACTTGTAACATGATGCTACCAGAGGTTTTGGTGTTGTCCCATAGTTAGGATGCTATTCCATGTCAGGAGTCCATCTTCCTAATCACAACTATGGCTGCAGACACACATCAACACGTGTTCATCTTCCAATTTCAGTGGGCAACTATTTTCTTTCATGTTGCTAAGTTCAGTTCATAACCTAACCACGGTTCAAAATAGTCTCAAGTAAAAGATGGTAACTATATATCATAATTATCTAGTAACTAGAAAAATATCTAGGGATCAAAAACTCAAGTTATTAGATACAAAAGCATACGTTTCACAATTAAAATGCTTCCAGCATATAAGACATTTACATAAATGTTGACAAAACTTAAACCTATTTTCTTTGAGGTGTTCCTGATTCAGTCCATCAGCCATTCATCTTTCACAGATAAGTAAGGATATCTTATAATATAGATGGGTTAACAGACTTAGTTTAACTGCACTATTCTGACAACATTCTAAATTTCTTACTTAGTTTTTGATGCATCTTGGCATGCTTTAAAGTATTTGTTTACAATGAATCCACGTCAAAATTGCCTACATTCACTAGATAGAGTTGATGATTCCATAGGTAAATAATTATTTGGAATAAATATGCTGTTATTTGATAATATTGTTTTGGTTTGTTGTATACATATATTGAGTTTATCAGCAAACTTTGTCTAAGACAGGAAATATTGTTTAGAGACTAAAACAATTCTTGTTAAAAATTATGTACAATAAACATTTTCCCATGTTAGAAAATAAGATTCTAAAATCCCAAAGATGTCAAATAAATTAAGTTATCTATTTATTTAGACAGAATTTGACGACATGATCAATTCCACAGAACAATCTAATTCTAGCTATTTTAAGTTACATATTAGGGAGAAAAAATCATTAGCACTTAAATGTGTTATCTTTGTAAAATTAGATGAAATTACAAATTCTTTGCTTTAAATTCTTTTAACTTGTTGGCTTTTCACACAAAGAAAATTACACCACGATCACATCAATAGACATTTTTAATTAATTTTACATCTTGGCAGTAGAACCAGCAGATGGCGCCAGATATCTGCAAACAATATATCCAGATTTGGTTTTCCTTTTTGTGTGTGTGTGAGCAGAGGTGGTTGTGATGATACAGAGAGGGTGTGTCCGTTGTAATTAGCATATCTGTGTTACCTTATATTCTTGGACCATTCCATTTTGGGTATCTTCTGGAGGTGGGCGCCAGCTGACAAGGATTGCAGTTCCATTTTCATCATTCTTTGCAACAGTTACACTCTGGGGTGGGGCACTTGGGGCTAGAAATTATTTTAAAAGGTAGATTATTACCACATTACAGGATAGTGAATACAGGTAGTTAATATTTAAAAGTAAGCTTTATAAACATTATATATATACATATATACATATTTAAATATGTATATTTTCCAAGCCTTAATAGTCCCAATTGTTTTAACTAAGTCATGCTAAGTTACTGTGACTGTGAATTTTCCAAAACTAATGCTATATAGATTATCTGCACAAAACATCACAAAATCATGGCAAAGACTTTAATCTCATGTTCTCCTTAAAAAGATTCACAAGTATGAAAGAAGAATGTTAGACATGCATTATACTAACCATGTACTGTCATTTTATATGGTAGGTCAGAAATACATATTACAGAAAAAACCTGGCATTGTAATGAAGGTATCTTCTAGTATATAACAATTTCCTTATATTTATGCGAATATGGTATTTTAATTTCCAGTTATAGTATGGGCAGCCATCCTCATTTACCCGGAATTGGCGGGTGGGGTGATGGTTCAAGGGCATGGGGCAGAAGGAGAAAATGCTAACTTTGGAAAGTCCCGGGCAAACCGAAGTATGACTCTTCTGAGTTACAAATCATTCACTTAATATTCAATGAATGCAAAGGCAAGCGAGAAAAGTGAAATATTTCCATTTTAAAATGTAAATTTTCATTCTGAATAACTTAATATACCCCGTATGTATCAATAATATGCATATGTACACATTGTTTTTCTTGCAGGTCACAACTGAAGAATGTTAATCATTATCGAATTTAGGTGTTTCTTATAGTTATCCTAATTACAAAAATTCAACATCAAGGTAGTTAATAACTAATTTCACTCTAAACTTGTTTTAACCGCTTCAATTAAGGTAAATAAAAGCCTAGTAAAGGTAACACAGTGGATGCTTCACCATACTTGCCTTCTTCTAAGGTTTTGGCAAATTTGATTTCACTATCTGCTCCTTGAAATTCATTGAAGAAAGGGCGAGCCTTAATTTCATAGTTGACGCCCTTTCTCAGGTCAGGGATGACCACACTGTTTTTGGTTGGTGTTCTCACTTCAAAAACTAACCACTCTGAATCGCCATGGCTGACACCAGATGGCCGGTAGAGAATTTTATAGCCTTGTATGTACTGGGACTGTTGATCCACCTATTGAAATAAAACAAGCAAACAAACAAAACCAAATGTAAGCCTTCATATGATTTTTATGGTTTTGTTGGTAAACGGTGCAAGCCAGAAAAATGTGGAAAAAATACCATTGGGTTGTAGGTTGTAGATTTCTAGTTCATATAAGCATGTAAGCAGAATGCCTACACACACACACATACACACTTGAAAGGTGATGAATGTTTCTATGAATTAACCGCTCACTTTAGTGGAGAAACACTAAACACTGACCATATTGAGATTTGTCGTCTAAGATATATAGGAGGAGCAAAGGGATGTAGTTACTGCTTTTGATTACTTTCAAGTAGTTTCAAAAGTACTATTCAGTTGTTTTAAGGTTTACAAATCTATTTAGGATGAGCCTATCATAGAGGCCATCTCATATTTAATACTTAATGCATCTTCTGATGAAAACTGGTAAGGTTTGCTGGTTCAGTGTTCTAAAAAACTGTGTGCACAAAAAAGAAAGTAGCCCTTGTTTAAAGCCAGATCCGAGCAACTATCATAAACAGTGTTCACATAATGAAGTAGTTACCCCTGGTGTTGAAGTGAACAACAGATAGCTAAATTTCACACACACACACACACACACACACACACACACAGACACACACAATCTGTCTGTCTTTGTCTCTCTCTCTCTATCAGAGGTCATTTGCTTGTTGAAACTATGATCAAACATGGCAACAACTCACAGTCCAGTGTACTTCGATGGCAGAAGAAGAGAGGATGGTAGGGTTGTGGAGGTGCAGGACGACATTCCCCAGTTCCCTCTGCACCTGCTTGTGGTCCACCCCTTGGCTTGTTGGTGGGACATCTGTAATGATTCACACACACACACACGGTGTCAGGGCCACATAGTGCTGCTGCATGGAATGCAAGCAGGTGAAGCAAGCCTTTCCTTCAAAGTAACTCTCAGGGAAGACAGTACTAGGATGGTAAGGCCAAGCTGTGATACAGAAGAACAACTGAACCTTTTCAATGTGGATCAGAAAGATCGATGTGGGGGAGAGGGGCTGAGGAGAAAGGTAAAAGCACAAAGGAGTGAAGCAAAGATAACCACTGTAACAGTAAGGCTGAAGCACATTACCTTCCTGCAATAAGTATAGGAATCTCATCCTTTCTGAGTGGACTACGACATTCTATGATGACCTTACCTATCCAAGAAGGAGGGGCTGAGGAATTCATCTCAACCAGTGAGCAGGGGAGCATGGAGATACAGATGTGTAAAGCAAGCAGCAAAAGAAGAATGCCTCATCTCTTCTTAGATGAGCCATCAGGAAAGTGCTCAATTCTTTCCTCTACCAAGTGCAACTTTTGTTTTGTTTTGGGAGTACTGAGCTTTGAACACAGGGCCTAGTATCTGTCATGCAGATGTTCTACGACTTAAACCAGATGCAATGATTTCTTTTTTCTTTCTTTCTTTCTTTCTTTCTTTCTTTTTTCTTTTTTTTTTTTTGCCAGTCCTGGCGCTTGAACACAGGGCCTGAGCACTGTTCCTGGCTTCTTATTGATCAAGGGTAGCACTCTGCCACTTGAGCCTCTTCTGGCCTTTTCTATATATGTGGTGCTGAGGAATCAAATCCAGGGATTCATGTAGACGAAGCAAGCACTCTTGCCACTAGGCCATATTCCCAGCCCATCAAAGATTTCATTTTTATTGTATTTTTTAGGTTAGTTTACTAATTGGATTTTGTGATCTTGCCTAGAGCCAGCTTTAGAATTGATTCTCTCTCCCAAGCCTTCTGCATACTTAGGGTGACAGGCATGTACCATCACATTCAGATTAATTGAGATGAAGTCTCACAAACTTTTTGCCCTGAAGAAGGGTTGGTGGTTCAAAACTTACTCATAATGTGTAATAAATGGTGTATCTTATGTACACAGTAAGCATTCAGTTGCATTCTGTGAACATGTATTATTTCTTTCAAAATTTGGACTAAAAAAATACGGCAAGGATATGTGGTGTGGATGTAGGATTGGTATAACTCTATCAATGACCACAAGGCAATAATAACCACCATCTCCTGTAGCTATTCAACTATGCAGCTTCTTTCCATCCTATTATCAAATCTTGTCATAGGTCTGGGAGTATGGCCTAGTGGCAAGAGTGCTTGCCTTGTATTCATGAAGCCCTGGGTTCGATTCCCCAGCACCACATATATAGAAAACAGACAGAAGTGGCACTGTGGCTTAAGTGGCAGAGTGCTATCCTTGAGTAAAAAGAAGCCAAGGACAGTGCTCAGGCCATGAGACCAAGGCCCAGGACTGGCAATAGGGACAGAGAATGAATTTAGTATTTGTCACTAGTTCACATTTAAGAATCTCTATATGGAGAAGATATTTTTACAGTCCTATTTCCCAAACAGGCATAAAATTTTGTACACTCCCTTATGAGGGATCTAACAAGTCTTTCCTGAATTTTCTACAGCCCTGGTTTTCTCTCCTTATGATTTACTCATACTGTAGCCTTCAATGAGATTATTTTTCCAGTTTTTTCACCATAAGTTCATAGTACTCTGGTGAGCTTTATAGAGTCTGAAACACAACATGAAAATTATACAATAGAATAAGCCTCAGTTACTTCTAATATTTTGTCCTTTCCTATTGCAAAGAATTAGATATGGCACACATGTTCTACCTGGAAATCACTGCAAATAATTAGAAAAGTATACCATGCCTCTTTGAAATTTAAAAAAAATTTTGGATAGATGATATATCAAAATTCTTATTTTCATTTTTCTATGAAAACAGCCACCCTGGCTGATCCTCTTTATTGAAGCCATGAGTTCAATTCCCAGTACACATTAAAGTCTTAAAGTCCATCTACAAATGTAGGCTCATAACAAACACATTATTCATTTGTGATGCGACCAGTTTTAAGTAAGGGGTTAAGATGCCTTGGTCCATACATAATTCTGTTTTGTTGGTAACTACAACACTTCTTTCACACCAGTGATTCGATTCTCTTTGAGGCCTCAAGTCTACCCACTTTCCAGGGGCTCACATGCAGGCATTTTCCTTCCCATTAAAGCTTGGTGTTCTGAGCCTAACTTTTATAACTAATTTTTAAACCTCACTTGAAGTACCAGGTTTTCAAATTTGCTCTATTAATTTTAATCTTGTTAGTGCTGGCTCATCATTCCAGGCTGTCAAGAAGCATTTAATTGCTACTCTCACTTGGCTCACTAGTTGCCTGTCTTCATTGTATAATTCTTACAACTTTTATGAACACTTTTATTTTTAGGCTAGACATTCAAAGAAACACATCTGTTATGACATACAATAATAAAATGATTGGATCTTATAGACTCGTATATTAATTTAACCCTTGTCCATCCTGAGGAATGGGTTGATTTAGCCTCAAATTTAAATAAGGAAACTGAAGCTCAGAAGGACTAATTTGGTTAAGGCCACATAGCTGGTATACTGCAGAGCAGAGATGAAAATTTCTATGATTTTAAAATGGCTTATTTCAAGGGTCTGTTTGCCTATAATTCAGCCTTCTACCTAAGACGGAAACATTTCACTTAGGTTGCTCCACTACTGGTTTCTTTTCCAGTAGGTTGCTTTTCCATTTCTGAGAAGAATAAATTAAACAAACAAACAAACAACTTAATGGTCACAGGAGACATTCACTCCTTTTCATGCACAAATGAGGGCATGGATGACAAAACCACTCATATGAGTAGAGGCCAGAGCAGCTTTATGTGGTAATCACCAGCTCCCAGGCCACTGGATAGATACAGACCCCTGGAATGGGGATACAAGTTTAAATCCACTTTCCAGCTGTCCTAGCCTAGGCATTCTTTACTAATGCGTATCTAATATTAAAAACCTCAAATTGCCTTGAGGCAGGCTCCATCTAAGTCTATTAATGCTCCTGACGAGGTGACTCATAATAGCAAATACTGGCATTTGGGTGTGTTGAGTTCACACGGCAAGAGACAGATGTGGGCATGTTCCTCAACTTGGCATTTTGCTTGCTCTGTAAATTCTGATACACACGCGCACAAAAATGGCTTTCCCAAAATATTATGTTTAACTGCAATAGAAAGTACTATATAGGTAACAAGGACAAATGTTAAGTCTGTCAGTCCATGTGGGCATAACTCATAACTGATTGCCAGATTTATTTTGTTGTTGTTGGTCCTTGCACTAGGGGCATGGGTGCTCTCCTTGAGCTCTTTTGCTTAAGGCTAGTGCTGTGTTCTGCCACGTCAAGCTACAGCACCATTTCTGGTTTTCTGGTTTTTAATTAGAGATAATTTTCTCATGGGCCTTCCTGCCTGCCTGGCTGTGAACTGCAATCCTCAGACTTCAGCCTCCTGAGTAGTGAGGATGACAGGCATGAGCCACCAAGTACCGGGCTAGATGAATAACTTAAATTCCCAAATAATGCCTTCCAGAATCATCATTCCTTGACACTATAACAAGTTCATTTAAATTATAATGACATTAGGGTAATAAAATAATAAGGGTTGTTTCAAATTCATTAAAATAATATATTTTTGATAATATTTTTCAATGTACCATACTAAAGATTATCACTCTTTTTTTTTTTTTGGCAGTCCTGGGGCTTGGACTCAGGGCCTGAGCACTGTCCCTGGCTTCTTTTTGCTCAAGGCTAGCACTCTGCCACTTGAGCCACAGCGCCACTTCTGGCCATTTTCTATACATGTGGTGCTGGGGAATTGAACCCAGGGCTTCATGTATAAGAGGCAAACACTGTTGCCACTAGGCCATATCCCTAGCCCCAAGATTACCACTCTTGAAGGCACTAAAATAATAGTATGGGCAAGTGTAACAGACAATAATCTGTCAAAATATAAAAACAATTTGTATTCATTGAAGCTAAAGGGATTATATCAAAAAATAGTCCAAGGTAATACATTTCCAGATTTAAATATTTCAAAAGTAGCTTTAAATATGTCTGTTTTCCTTTGATCTGTTTCTTCAAATTAACTTTGAGTAAAATGATGATTTTGCCTAAACACAGAAGGAGATTTCCACTTTAAAGCTTTGAACAAGTCAAACAACATAACACCACATGTTTTTTGTTATGTTTCATAAGAGGTTGGCTGGACACATGGATAAAGCAAATTTTCAATTACCTCTTATACTGGTATAATTTTGACTGTGTATTAATTATAATAATTCTGGATAGCAATTCTGAATACCCTCTCAGAGTTTGTGAATACTGATGTTAAACATGAATAAGACTTACTCAATTTTAGATACAAAAACAATATGATTAAGATATTATAAACATACATTTATACTTAAAAATCACAAAACTGACAAAAACACACAAATATTCATGTAGCATTTTTGTCTCAGTGGAATTGTGATTTTATGAGAAGCCATTTTCTGTGTTATCACTACTTGTATTCTCACTCCAGAGAAAAATGTTAAAGTTTATAGACACTGTATTTGTGAATTAAACAGTAAGAGCAGACTATAAACACACAATCCTAGCATACAGAACAAATGGTACACCAACAGAATTGCAATATTTAAGAATAGGTAAGTGTCCCAAGGTTAAGTCGTTAAATATTTACCTTGGGTCTTCACTGGGTCTGATATTTGGCTTGGATCGCTAATTCCATATGCATTTGCTGCTCTCACAAGAAAAAGGTAAATTGCATTAGGTTTGAGTCCTTTGATGGCAAATGTTTCTGTTTTTACATTCTCAGCCACAGTCTGCCAGCTGCTCCCAGATGCATGGCTAAGGACAGATACACAAGTTAGCACATGTGCCTTTCATGGTTAGTAGTAATAATGATAACAATTAAAAAAAAAACTATTAAGAGCTTCTTTTCACTACCTGAAAGCTTCTATAATATAAGATGTTGGAGTTGCTCCTGAATTTAAATTGGGCTGCCATGATAAAGTTACTGTGTTTCTGCTGACATCTGTAACTTCAGGTTTGGAAGGGGCACTGGGGATTAAATTGGGGTCAGTGGGTCTTGGAGGTTGAACTGGAACTCCAAATTCTATGGAAGGGAAAACATGCACAAAATATGTATTTATTCCTAGAGAGATAAGCACATAAGTGTAGGTAACATATTCACATACTTCTCATGGACAAGGACATTTACTTCATTAATTTATCAGTAAGTAAACAGTTTTATTTTAAGGAAAAAATACTAGTTTACCTTGCACTTCGATGTAAGCACTCCATGTTGCTTCGCCACTGGGGGTGGATGCAGTGCAGGTGTACCGGCCAGTATCGCCCAGCTGCAGTGGCAGACGGAAAATAAATATTTGGAACAATCAAGAGCTTACTGGGCTGGAAAAGCAATTACAGGTTTGTATATGGCCTATGAATATGGATAACTACAATTAAGACCTGCTGACCAGAAACCTGAATTGAATGGATATTTATGTGAAAGAAAATACTGCATGAACAAGAAAAAAAAAAAAAAACAACCTCAGTTGGGAAATGTATTCAAAGACAAAGATACAAATACATACAGATCTATAAAGATACAATTTATAACTATAAATATTTATAAACTAGATATAATTATAGTTATATACCTTTATGTTTTATAAATTATATAAGAAGACTCATTTTGCATTTCAATGTAAGATCATTGACTAGAGAGAAAAGAATTTATTCTGAAAGGAACACTCTTTGGTCTCATTTCATTATCCTAAAATTTAAAGGCAGGCTACAAAGTACAAAGCTAAGGCCTCGTGGGAATATATACACACTCTCTCTCCTTTCTGAAGACTGAATGCCAAAAAAAATAAAATAAAATAAATAAACCTAGACTACATGTTCAGCTTCTAAATAATTAGTAGAGCAGTAAACCTATATACTTCTTCTTTATCTAATAATTTTATCTCTCAGTAACATTTAATAAAGCAAGAATCTTGTCATCTTGCTCTAGCAATTGCAGGAGAAAAGTCACAGTGGTGGTCACAAGGAAGTACATGGTATTAACTTCTGTAGCACATAAGAGTTATGAGGCTGATCCAAAACTCCAAGGAAGCCAGCCACAAGAGGCAATAAAGCCAGTAAAATTTATGTTTATTGCTGTCAAGACTGTTCTTTCATATGTCTCAGGAGCTTGTGTGATCTTGACTAAGAAATAAAAAAGCAAAAGCAAAACAAAACAATATAGTCTTGAAAGAGCAGGTAGGAGATGTGATGGCCTGGGAAGGTGAATCTCTAAACTGTCATAGGAAACCAGTGAGCTTTTCAATATATAACATTCTCATTGGAAAAATACCTTCAGTGTACACATACTGCTATGCTTTTTGTTTGAATGTAGGATATTCTGTAATTGCAGCACTATATGTTCACAAGGGAAAGAGTCCAAGTACACTGAACATAATACATGGTACTGGAAACTATTTCCTTGGCTGCTTTATAAAATTCCTGTATCATGCCACTTTTAGAAAGGAGAATGAGTACTTGAGTTTGACTATGATGATTAAGGAATGAGAGGCGTGCTGGTATTTATTTTCCTCTTAGGAAGTAGGTCTGAGAAAGCTCCATAGAACCTTAAATTATTTGTGATGGGCTAAGTGATGAGTTGCATTATCCCAAATGTATACATTGGAAAGTCTACAGATAATGCAGTGGATTAGAAATATTTCACATGATCTATACATCAAATGTGTTTTATTCAAGTTAAGAGATTGCAACACTAACGGATAGGCATAGAGACAAAGTTAGAGGAAATCTGAAGCCCAGAACGTGATTACCTTTGCATATCGGATCTGTAGCACCCCAGTTTCCAGCTGTTTGATTCGAGAATCTTGAGTTGAAACCAGGACTCCATCCTTTCTCCACAGAATTGTGGGCACTGGACTGCCTGTGGCCACACAGCTGAGGACTAAAGTTCCATCCACTGCTACAGTTTGATTCACAGGGCCTTGTCGAATGACTGGGGGAGGGCGGTCTGCAATCACTGCCAGAGAAAATAACAGGAAATAGATTTCTGCAACTGGAAGCAATTTACTAACCATCGAAGTAACAGCAGTTTAGTTGCTGTAGGCTTCGAAACAAACTAATGATAATTAAAGTCAGTAATTTTAGTAGGAGACATGCATTATTCAGAATGTGTGTACAGGATACATTGATTCAGTATATTAAAATGAGATATTTTGTATGCATTTCAAGTGACCTTTTACTAACTCAGCAAGCTGGCTGTACTGTCAAAGGACCTGCTGACAAGTTCAAGAACAAGTTAAGATTTCAGATGGTGACACAGATACATAGGGTTGGGAATGGAATATGAAACATGAGAAACCTAAAAACAGCAACAACAAAACTATCACACATAAAAAAATGTGTGCGACAAATTTTAATGAATGAACCAAAGCCAACCTCACACCTCATTACTACTTTGTGTCCAAGAAATAAATTGATGGTAGTATGCCAACATGTTTGACAATTCTGAATTAAAAATGGTGATTCAGACTCATTTACACACATCAATAAGACTGAATTTCCTGTGTCTTTTAATCTTGGATTTTTTTCCTATTAAAATATTCTGGGGTGAAATTTACACAATTATAATGAATTCAAAGAAACTGGAAAAATGCCCAGATTCATCACTGGTAGGCTGATCCCGAAAGACAGCTGAAGATGATGTCCAAACTGGGCAAATACCATACTCTCCTGCAGAAATTTAAATGAAGGAAAGAAGCACTTTTGCAGATTATGTTTCCCTATAATGATAGTTTTAATTCACTACAAAAAGTAACAATGGAAGACTATTATTATATAATAATATCTTATTATATAAACATTGAAAAAAAACCCTGAAAACTTTGAGATAAAATCATTATTATAGGAAAATATTCTCATTCCAAGATTTAGGCTATGTAAAACTGTAAATTCTTTTTTGTAGATTCTTTTTCTTATTTTTTGTCAAAGTGATGTACAGAGAGGTTACAGTTTCATACTTTAGGCCTTGGGTACATTTCTTGTACTATTTGTTATCTCCTCCCTCATTCCCTCCTCCCACCTCCCCTTCTGCCTCTCCCCCCATGGGTGGTTCAGTTAGTTTACACCAAATGGTTTTTTGCAAGTATTGCTTTTGGAGTGTTGTCTTTTTATCCCTTGTCTCTTGATTTTGATATACCCTTTCACTTCCCTAGTTCTAATACTTTTAATGAACTAGAAAAAAACAAAATAGCATTTCAAGTTATTTTTTTTCAATTCTTAGTGTTTAAAATTCTGGACATCAGCTTAAGATGAAAAATAAGACCCAAATGTAGATGTGGAGTTTGTATGAAGTTTTCTTTGCAATTTAGCTTTTTAAAGGAAGCTTTTCAATTTAGCTTTTTAAAATTTTCCTTTAAATTTAGCCTTTAAGGTAACTAAATGTGATCATTTGCAAATCTGGATTTGTCATGTTCACAGTTTTATGCACCAGAGATTTTTACAAGCTAGAGTCCCATTTTAATTTGTTCCTCATTCATCAAACAATAATTACTAAAAATGTGCATCCAAATGTGGTTAATTTCTACTTTTACAGTTCTCCTCTGGGCCTTCAACACTAGTCTGAAAATTTTTAGTTCAAAGGAGTGTATTACAAAAAGGCTAGATGCTAAAAGCTGGCAGGAGTGTTTTAGATTGTACATGGTTGAAAAGCACAAGCTTGCAATTCTTTTGCTTAGCATGTGTAAACCTTTTCTACATTATCTATTGGGTTTTCTAAAATCAAATTATAAATTCCTTTTGATATGTGTGATAAAACATGTGAACACCTTCGTTGCATTGGGATTTCATAAGACCACCTGTGTTTTCTTGATTATAAAATGAATAAATATATATATATGAATATTGCCAGGCATTAATTAAATTAGTTATAGTGATTTATCATAACTGGTTATAATTAAAATAGGTAAATGCATGGTTTATGTTTTATAATCTTATTATATTTTGAGATTACCCTATACCAGGGAATTTGCTGGGTTTTCTGCATGCTTCATTTCTTTACATGGTATTCCAGTTAGCATCATATATACCCTATCTTCCTACTCTCTATATACTTTTTATTTATTGTACAGTGGAATGGAATAAGGGCTTTATATGTGAGGCAAGTGCTCTACCATATGAGCAACATACTCAGCCAAGCCCTGGTTTATTGATGAGACTGACCTCTCATTTATTTCTACATATTTCCCGCTACATAGAAACCATATGGACTGTAACAGTAGAGTTTAACAGTGTTCTGTTACTGCAACTTTTGATAAAAAAACAAACACCTATCTATTCTCCACATTCAATGAAAGATATCAATATCCTATGCTTATATCATATTATGCATTATGTTATGCCATTAGAATGCAATGTTGTGTCACCAGAAAAAAGGTATGGCTTTGGTGTAAGTATATTTATGAAGGAATTTCAAGTGAGAAAGAACACAAAAGAGCATACACATAGGTTCTTGTGTGAAATGTTCATATGTATGAACCAGTGAACATCAGAGTAATATATCACAATTGTCATCAATCTGTAAAGTTGGTACAAGCATCTTATTTGTAAATTTCTAAGTTAAGCTATAAAAGATTATCATTCACTTTTAAACGTTAAGGAACAAAAACTGGGAGAAAAATGACTTCTAATGAAACAGCAATTGATAAAGCTTCCTCTTTCTAAATAAAATACTGAGGTTTACATTTGTTTCATCAAGTTAAATATATATCCAAGATCATCCCAGTTTCTAGTGTGTAATAAGTGCATAAAAATCTATATTTTCTGAAAGATGAACATAAAATAATTTTAAATTATATTCACTTAATAATCATTAACTTTATTTTTCATAGATCCTACTAGTAAAGGAACTAGACACTTTTCAATTAACACTCATATGCATGTTGCTGGGTCAAGTACTCTTAAGGTTTAGCCACAGTTACAGAGAAGAAACATTTCAAAGACAGCTGATACTTTTGTGCTTCAGGTTTTATTCTGCCATTGACTTTGTTCTGTTTGCAAACAGTAAAGAAGGTCAAGATGCTGACATCACCTATTATCAAGGGCATACTCTATCTAAAAGTCATGCCTAGGATCAGACTTGGTAATATATAAATATTGACACTGCTAGGACTCACAATAACTACTCTTATCTATCAAACATGAGTCCATACTTGTAAATTGTTTGAACAGTACCAGTGCACTGCAAAAAAAAAAAAGCAAAAGGAAAAAGAAATACAATACCAAAATATCAAGTAAAAAAACACCTGAATCCCACAACTCATTTCTCTCTGAAATAATAAAGTTAAACCTGATATGTGGGAATTGGGAATGAGCTGGGATGAATCTGAAATTCACAAATTTAGGGATATTTAAAAGTTCCTAATAACAGCTTACTGCAAGATTTAGCCTCAAAACTACAAGTAATTAGACATTATATGTTGACTGGAACATAGAAAACTTTGTTTTATTATTATAAAATTTATCTCCAAACAATAAGAACTAGAAACTCATGACTACTATCTTAGTTACTCAGAAGAGTGAGATTTGAGGACTGGGGTTTGAAGTCAGCCCAAGCAATGTCTGAGAAACTCCTGTCTCCAATCAATCAGCAAAATATCCTGACATAGCAGCAAAGCTAAATGGATAGAACACCAACCCTAAATGAAAAAAAAAAAAAACTGAGGAAAATCACAAGGCCCTGAATTCAAACCTCCATACATTTTGGTGTATTTATGCAATAGGATATTACGCAGTATTAAAACATGCACAGATACACATGGTGGAATGACACTAGATATTATTTTGAACCAATGAGGTCATATATGAGATTATTCTATCTCTTCAATGCATTTACTTTTGGAAGCAATCAACACTTTATCACTATTATGCTTTTACCCTTAGTTTTAGTTTGTAAACTGTCATGCTTTTCTAGATTATACATGCACACAAGCACAAATTAATAATATACTTAAAACTACTTGAAATAAATTGATTTCATTTGAATGCAGGTATTTGTTCTTATAGGAATAATTATATGAACATGTGTACATTTCATATAACATATTATTGGTATTTCCTTATAATATTTATAGAGATTTTTTAAAGCATAAATACATATAAAGAACTATATATCTGTATATATACAACTTTTTCTTCTCTTGTATCTTTGCTACTTGTGTTCTCATTATTTTCTGTCCCTTCATGTAGAGTGCATATCTACAATACATTTGGTATTAAGTGACAATATTATCATCTCTCTACAATACAGTACTTTAGAGGCAACAGAAGAAATGATAATTTACACTAATAGATTACAAAATATGTTTTTAATGATTCACATTTCCAAAACATGATTAACATTCCTATATAGAGCTATTCACTATAAAGTTCACTACATGTAATTGCCATAATTGTTTCAGAGCCTGATTTAGCTCAGAAATATATAGAACTTTTGACTGAAGGTAATAATTTTGGACTTGTCAATATTCACTAATATACAAAATAGTTACATACAAAATAGCTGTAAGGAAGTATACAATTGGAGACAGATAAATCTACTGGCATTCTCTTTCAGTCCTAAGAAATTTGGATAAATTGAACTAATTGTACATTACCATCAGTAACTTCCAAATATGCTTTTGTGATGATACTTCCAGCAACATTTAAAGTCTGGCAGATGTAATAGCCGACATCTGATCTCTGGACATTAGTAATGGTGAGGTCCCCAGTCTGGGACACTGAAAATCGACTGGAAGACTGTGGTGGCTGGTATGAGAAGAGAAGGTTCTAAAACCCAAAATTGGAGAGGAAAGAAGAATAGGCTAAGGGTCAGGTTACAATATTTCGGCACAGCTAAAAATACATTAAAAAATAAAAGTCTAAAAATATATGCGTACACACACATACATACCCATACAAAACTAAACTATCTTTCCTTGTCAACCACACATACAGACATGTACATACATAAATACCCATTAGGCACCCAGAACATAATGTTCAGACATAAATAAGATTATATAATGTTATCAATCTCAGTAATATATGCTGTTATAATTCGAGTATAAAATTACATGTTTAAGAAAATTTTGACAAAAGCCATGCGCAATATGCTTATGGCTATCAGTGTTACAAACTTTAAGACCTGGATATATTCCAAAATAAAATGTAAATCATTCTGATGAACTAAGATCTAGGATCTCATTTTCACACTAGAACAAAAGTGTGTGCTTGTACTCTATTATACATTTGCAATTTATAGGTACACATTTGTTTTTCCTCATCAAAGGTGAAAATATCTGCTATGGACTTTTTCTGAAATTCATAGGTTGAACTCAATAAAAAAAATCCTGATTTTTGGGGGCTATGATCATGCAGATTATTTGCTATTCTTTTAGATAGATTTTTCCTTCGATAATTCACTTCAAATATTCTTGTTTTATTAAAATATTTTGGTCTTTCTTTTTTGGTTTCAGCAAATTCTCTTTGGTGAGGGACAATAGAATACGCTAATACTGCCAATATAGTATAACTGAAATGATGATAGACTTAGGACAATCAAACTGACAGAATTGACAGTAAAATATAGCAAAACCACAAGTGAAGTTGATGGTTTTTGTCCAAAAATATTTTTCTGCTTTCTTTTCTTTTCCTTCCCTCACCTTCCCTTTCTTTCTTTTTTCTTCTTTTATCTTCTCTCTCCTCTCTCTCCTCTCTCTCCCCTCTCTCCCATCTCTCCTCTCTCTCCCCCTCTCCTCTCTCTCTCTCTCTCCCTCTCTCTCTCTCTCTCTCTTTCTCTCTCCCTTTCTCTTTCTTTTGCTACTCCTCAGGCTTGAACCCAGGGGTGTAGGTGCTGTCTCTGAGCCAATTTGTGCTCAGGATTAGTGCTCTGCTATTTGAGCTTTTCTGAATAGTTTATTGGAAATAAGAGTTTCACAGACATCTCTACCTGGGATGGCTTAGAACTATGATCCACACATCTCAGGCTGTGAGTAGCTAGGTTTACAGGTTTGAGCCATCGGTGGCCCTATTGGCTCTTGATAAAACTTCATTTGAAGTTATGAAACACCCAAAACTGATTTAGGAAAATATAAAATGAGGTCAAGGATAAATGTATTGTAACAGTAATTATTTCACTTTGTAGAAGAAAGAAAATCATTAAGATATGAGATTTAAAAAGGCATTTTAAATTAGTTTAAGACCTTTTGTTTTTTCAACTAAAGACCAATCAAACTTTAACAAATATAGAACTCCATATTCTGGTTTCAGTGCAAACAGGAAATAATAACTTATAAAATGTTTAAAGAATAGAATTTAATGGCAAATGACAATTATATAGAAATTTTTAAGAATGGAATACACTGCATTATGTTTAATGTAACATTGATGATAAATGGATATAATTTGGGAATTCAAAAGCTACTTCTGACTCCTTGCTTTTACAAAGTCACACTGAAGCATACTATTTTAAATACATGAAAAATATAAATGTATAATTCTAGAAATATTAATGATGGCAAAGAAATTTCAGTTCATATGAGCTAGTTGCAATAAAAGTGACAATTCCATGATAAAATAAACTTTTGTATGCCATCCTATATACCAAAACTAGTCATAAAAAATGTTTTTGAGAATTAAAATAAAGGTACTTGTGTTACATTTAGGTGGTTTGATTTTCTTAATGGGTTGTTGGTACTGCTTTAAAAAGAATCAGAAAAGTGATTTTTTTACCTGACTACCCTCTCTCCGCCAAAATATAGCAGGCTGAGGGTTTCCTGTTGCTTCACACTGGAAAGTCACAGTGCGTCCCAAGGCCACCACCTGGTCTCGTGGTTTCACAACAAAATGTGGAGGTTCTAAAGGAAATGAAACAAATTACACTGAATCAAAATCCAGTTGTTAAGGTCCAGAGAGAGTCTCTTGAAATTCCATTTGCTGCCTTTATTTTATCCCATGTTATATACAATTGTAATCATGCACTAATTCTCAGCTTTCGTTTGAACTTAAATTAAGTGTATATTTATAGACTAAAACAGAGCTGCACTGTGAAGAGTTCTCATTACTTGACCTTCTAGGATTAACCTTCAGATTTGAAGGAATACTTGAGCTACAATTTGACCCTTTGCATTCAAAATCTATCTAAAATTTGTATGAATAAATATTATCTTTTCTCATTTAGAACTGCTTAAAGGTGAATGAACTTTAATCATACACACAAGGACCTCCTAATGCAGGCAGGTCCTAAAATTACCTTAATTTAACTCAAAAGCTTCTTGAAATACTAGCATGCAAATGACAACCATTTAAAATCTTCAGTCCCATTACTTGAATACAAGTGAATTTAAAGCAATACTGATTCACCAGGCTCCTTCATTTACATATACAAGGGCATGTTCAAACAGAATATATATGGAAATGAGGGCAAATTTGAAACATCTGCTCCTTCTGACATTATAAATATTGCCAGCTTTGTCCAAACTGTTTGATTTATCCAGACATAAATGGCCACTTCACCCAGCAGTAAACAGAAAGTCAGAAAATTGTGTCAGTTACACTGGGCTTAGAGGCAGCTGATAACATTAGATGGCCTTGCTGATGGAGCCAAAATGGGGAGGGATATTGTTTGTGTGTGTGTGTGTGTGTGTGTGTGTGTGTGTGTGTGTGTGTATGGGGAGGGATAGTGTGTGTGTATGTGTGTGCACGCACGCGGGCTCACACTTGTGTGCCTATGTGTATGTGTGTACTTATTTGGGAGCTGATTTTTCCCCCCCTGGAAAAATATGTAAGGCTTTTTACCTGAGTAAATGAGTAAGTTGTTTTTACCTGTTTTCAATTTTCAAATGCATTCCTTTTCACCTGTCTGAAATACCTAATTATTTCTGTCTTGTCTAAGTTCAAACTGAAGTGAACAGACATTTCAAGCCAGATATTTGACAGTTTGTGTAGGGAAGGGCTCTTCGAATCTGCTTTTTAAGACATTTTCCATTATTTCCAACCCTTCCTGAAAAGTACTCTCATTTATTTATGCCACTTGCTTATGAAAACTCTGTACAAGAAATAGGAATTAAAAAATTATATTCAGATCATGCCCATATGTGACTATCCTGTCAACAAATTTATAATTTCTTTTCTAGTAAAACTAGTTAAAAATTGATACCTGGGGCTGGGGATATAGCCTAGTGGCAAGAGTGCCTGCCTCGGATACACGAGGCCCTAGGTTCGATTCCCCAGCACCACATATACAGAAAACGGCCAGAAGCGGCGCTGTGGCTCAAGTGGCAGAGTGCTAGCCTTGAGCGGGAAGAAGCCAGGGACAGTGCTCAGGCCCTGAGTTCAAGGCCCAGGACTGGCCAAAAAAAAAAAAAAATTGATACCTGCTTAATATAGTTTACACAATATAGAAAAGTGCACACATTCACAAAATTGCTCATGTCCTATAATCTGAGTACCTTAATAGATAAGTCATAAAATATATATTAAAGCTTATTTAATATGTACATTTATCATATATATTCTTTAAAACATTAACAAAAATCAGAAAATGATTTTTCTATAATTACATGCTGGCAAAGCTACCAAAAATAATTAAATAGCTTGTAGGTTAGTGTGTTTTCCTCTATGCTGTTATTGTTTTAAGAACTAAGGTTTAGTAGAAATTACACCATTTGACTAGAAAATTATAGGACATGTCAAAAAATCAGGTCAAGTGCTTTCAAATGTCCTCTAACTTACAGGGAAGAAAATATGAAGTTAAGAGACCTAGTTTATGTTCAATTTGGAAACTCTGAAGTCCCAGCTTGTAATTTTTTTTTGAATCCTGTGATTGCAATCGAGTGGTTTACTCATGAATTTAGCAAAGATGATGATTACGCAGGTATCATAATAAGCATGTGCACCATTGCCTGGGGATTTTCCTCCAGAATGAAGCATACAGCAGTTCTGCTCCAAGTCAAGGAATGGAATCATTGAAGCAGAAATCAGACTCAGAAATTGAAAAGGCTGATTGAATAAGAAACCAAAGCCAGACTAGAGTTTGGTTTCTTTCTATGCAGGGAAAGCATATGATTAATTAGATGAGTGTGAGAACATGACTTTCCAATACAAAGGGAATATGAGCAGGAAAGTATAAATGTTCAAACCACTTAGTCAAGTAAAAACTTCGGGTGGTCTCTTGCTTAAATCTCAGGAACATGTCTAAGAATGTATGCCAGACTCTGTTTCTTTCATAAAATGCAAGCTCTCTTCAAGCCTCAAAGACTCATTTGGGAACAAGGAGTAAAAACCCTTATGTTAACAACATTTAGCCTAAAGCAATCCTTTGCATATAGGATATTTGTCTGGAAATGAATTTATCATATTTCGTAGGCATATGTTCAGGCCAGCATCAACAGTGACATCAGATACAAAATAGGTCTTAGAAAGAAATTTCTGAAAAATCTCCTGATTGAATGATTTCACACATCTGTAGTCCTAGCTACTTAGGAAACTAAAGCCAGATCATTAGATTCAGTAGTTTGAGGCTAGTCTAAGCAAATATAGTTAAACCAAGTTTCCATAAAAAAGAAATGGCTACAGATTTATTTCTAGAGCAAGAAAATTGGCTAAATATTCTTTTCTGTATCAATATGTTATCAGCACCTATCTTATTATATTGTGAAGATCATTTGTCATATTCATGTATTTGGTATTTATGATGATATATTGGATTTTTTGAAGAGCACAACACTTAAACTTTATATAATAAAAAAAAGCCAATGGTGTATATGTCAAATGTGGAAAATGCAGAAAATATGACTAAAAGGTAAAGAAAGAAAAGGTGAAATGGAATCACACTACTTTAAAATATTGTATTAAAATAATCCTTTTTGTTGTTGCTGTTTTGTGCTGCACTGAGTTTTGAACTCGGGGTCTTACTCTTTCACTTAGCTTTTCCAATCAACTCTGGCTTTCTACTACTTAAAGCATAGCTCTACTTTTGTATTTTCATGTAAGTGGAGATAAGTCTTGTAGGCTTTTTAGTTTAGCCATATAGAAAAACTCTAAGTTCATATTTATATATTGTAAATATATTTCCATTTAAATTATAGTCCTATTATTCTGCTTTGCCAATATTTTAATTATTAATTAAATTTTAATGTATCATACATAATAATACATAACATAAAAATTCAACTCAATTTTCAACCTATTCCTTATGGACTATTATTTTTATTCAATTTTAAAGCTTTCTCTAAGTTTTATTTATGGTATCACTATAGGAAGCTACATATCCAGTTATTGTACTAAGATTGTTGATAAATTCATTGTATCTGTATTAATATGAGATGATACTATAGTAATATTTGCTAAAAAACATTTTAGCTTAAAGAATAGTGAGGGATATTATTTTAGGATGAAAATTATTTGCTAGCATACCCTTTTCCATAGCACATTCTTGTAAAACTCATTAAAAATGGCACTCTAGCAACCAAAGGAATGAATGAATGTATTTTCCTCTATGTATGTGCATAGAAACCTGATTGTTCTTTATTTGTACAGGAGAAGATGCTCATCAAAGCAAATATTCATAACATTTTTATATACCATGGAGTATTTCATACATAAATGAAATGAGTCAAACACAGAGAAATGAAAATGAGTGACCAAAAGCTTCACGTGAAAAAGGGCTATTCTTCAACAAGACTTTTAATGACTATTATTGAACCACCAATACACAAACCAAGACAGACAAGAATTTATGAACAAAGTTGAAGAAAAAAAGCCAAATTGTGTAGATGTGTATGTATATATGCACATATATACTATATATATATATATATATATATATATATATATATATTAGAAGATGTGCATTGAAATAGTATTTGACTAAAATCTAGACCTAGGACTCATTTTTATCATTTATTTCAGGAGAAGAATTAAAAGATGCAGATAATACATGACTTGAAAAGACATAAAGTTAGCAACCCCATTACCTTTACTCTTTGTCACAGTTACCCATAATTCCTGCAGACTTTATTCTGTGCAGTCTGTCTGTGGCCAATGACAAGTGAAACATGGAGGCTGATTGGTTGAAGGACATGGAAGGGTATGGATGGAAAGGGGAAGAGAAGTTCCAGTCACAGTGACACGGTGATTAGAAGATGGCCAATAAAATGTCAACTTACCAGACCCAACTAAAACAAAGAAAAAAGAAAACATGGAATAAATAAAAATAAAGAAACAGAAAATGAAAAAAGAAAAAGTAACAAGATTTGACTTAACAATGATCCTTCTTTTGACATAAGGTAAAAAACATTACTATTTAGATACATTATTTATACCATCCATGAATGATTATTTTAGGATTTCAAATACAGTCATGAAAAATTTGGGGGAAATACATTTTCAAGACACTACTATGATTAAATGGCAGAGCCAGAAGGCATAATAGCTAGAAAATTATAAAACTTTACAGTTGGCTACCAGATGAGGGGTGAGGTTACTATACATGTAATAAATGTAAATACACTATAAATCTTAGTTGCTTAAAGCTACAGAGAAATAAACTTTGAGCATTTTTAAAAGTAAAGAATGCTAAATCCCATAACTCTATCATCAGATTAGTTTTAGAGGTTTTACATTGCTAATGACATTTCACTAAAGTCATACTTTTCACAGGTGAAGCATTATATAGAGAAGCCTTCAAATCTGCTCAAAATACAGATTATAATTCTGTAGACCAAGAGTATGGTGTTAAAATTTACATTTTTGACAAGCAGCAGATGTTCTTGCTACTCTGTGGTCATAAGTTGAGAAAGCACAGGACTGAAAAGTGTGCCACTTAGATTCTTGCATGTTTTTAACATAGATGCACGGTAAATGTAAATAAAGTAGAAGAGACAAACTTTACAGTATGATTCACTGGAACCGACACTAGTATCAATGCTAGAATGCTGAGGTATTTCAATATTAAAAAGCTTAATACACATATGAAACACCTGTAAACAGTCATCTTGTTTTTTAAATTTAAGGCCATTACTACCCATCGCAATGCTTTAAAATAACAAGACAGTAAAATACCAAAATACATTTCACTTAAATAACACATATCTGTCAGCAAATCAAAATTAATTAGAATTAGTACACATTCCTACACTTTAAATAAATGTCAAGGGTTGTTGATACGATGTCAGACAGCTGTAAAAGAGAAACAAGTGTTATCATACAGATTTTTACACAAACTTTAAGGTAATTCATGAACATATGTTTAACTCAGGTTTTGCCTTTAACATGGATGAAATAGTGTTTCCCTTTTAAAGAAAAATCATTAAGCCTAATTTTTTGCTCCTTCATATTACCAAAGTTGAACACATAAATCTATACCCCAAACACAAGAGTTAGAGAGGCATTGCTATATTTCTTTCTACCTCAAAATTGATGTCATATTTTTCCAAAAAAAGGAAATACACTTATTACCTGACTTATGAAATGATAACTTATCTGTCAAACTTAATAATAAGAAAATTATTTTTAAAAGGGTAAAAACTATTGATGTCCCTTAAATGAGGATATATTCTCAAACTACAACAGAGTGAATCTGAAATATTGTCCCAATTGTTAATCCTTTGAAACAAGAATTGTAGAATTACACTTTGGATTAATCTGAGGAATAACTTGATCTCATTAAAGTAATGCCATTAAGGGCTGAGAATGTGGTTTAGGGATAGAGTGCTTGCCTAAGATGCGTGAAGTCCTGAGGTGGATTCCCCAATACTACATAAACAGAAAAAGCCAGAAGTATGGTGGATGATACCCTGTGGCTCAAGTGGTAGAGCACTAGCCTTGAACAAAAGAAGCTCAAGGACAGTGCCCAGGCCCTGAGTTCAAGCCCCAGTACTAGCAAAAAAAAAAAAAAAAGTTATAAAATTAAGAGTCTAGATAAACATTAATTTCTAACTTAGAATTATTCAAATATGTCAAAATTACAATATATTAAAAATAAATAAGATGGCTGATAGAAAGCCAGTTTTTTTAAAATGCCAAGTGGCCTTTTCTTTCCTTTCTTGTAGTTTTTACCAGCAATCAAGCCATAATATTAAAATCTTACGAACTAACATTGAATATAAAAACATCGTGTTCATAGGTATATCAATGACAAGTAATTGAAAATATTTCACAGTCAGTCCAGAAATTTCTACATTATCAGGAGTTGTTGAAAAGCCTCTATCTTCAGTGATGATTTAACTAGGAGACATGACTATCAAGAAACAATCCCTCTTATCTAGATGAAAACCTATCCAGTTTAACTCTCTTTCATAGTTTCAGTAAAGAGACAAAAAACAGTGATTACAAAAATCCTTTAGCTCACATCACAGATATTATCATCTCTGTCTCTACTCAAGAACATACTATAGAATTTTTGTCAGGAATTTCCTCTTGTTCTCTAAAATAGTGACCATTTATTGTGCCATTAGAATGCTAAAACGAAACAAAGAAACTAGTCTGAAGTTCCAGGCTTGGGGGAGGCTTTACCCTCAGCTTCCATCTGTTCTCAACTTTGCTTTCTGCTTTAAAGGCTCAGAGCAACCCTATCCCAACTCCCTTCCTGCTAGTAAAGAAGACAGGCCTGTCTGTCTCTAGCTCTAATAAAACCATAAAACTATAAAACGTTGGTGATGGAAGAGCCCTGAGAACCACATTGTCTAAACTTTTCCTTCTGCAATTGATAAATAACTTTCCCAAGGCCACATAGGGCTAACTAAAAAGGTGCTTTCTTTTTTTTTTTTTGGCCAGTCCTGGGCCTTGGACTCAGGGCCTGAGCACTGTCCCTGGCTTCTTCCCGCTCAAGGCTAGCACTCTGCCACTTGAGCCACAGCGCCGCTTCTGGCCGTTTTCGGTATATGTGGTGCTGGGGAATCGAACCTAGGGCCTCGTGTATATGAGGCAGGCACTCTTGCCACTAGGCTATATCCCCAGCCCGAAAAAGGTGCTTTCTAGGTCTTTTAACTCAATCAGGTCTCTGCACAAAATTTCACATGGATTTCTTGGTACCAGAGGAGTGACATACCATAGGGCAAATATAGATTTGATTTTGTTGTTATTATTGTTGTTTTGAAATAACTCAGCGTATTAAAGATTTTAAAGGATATTCAGCTATGGTCTTAAAAAGTCACTGAAAACTAACAGATGGTAAAAAATAAACGTAAAGCTGCTTGAAAAGCATTGTTATTTTTTTTCTATTAATAAAAGCCATCAAATCTCTTATGGGTGAAACAACTGTAATCATTTCATCATTTAATTTAAATGCTTAAAATTGCATAAAACAGCTATGAAATGCAAACCATCAAAATGTATTTTTTAAAGTAAATAAGTATTTGCTGTTTAATTTTTAAAATTGCTACATGATGTCACTTCTTCAGTGACAGCTTCAAATCTTATTAAATTAGAGAGGTTTTAGAAAGTGTAAAAGTTGGAGGACTGTGCAGGAAGCTGAGTTGAATATGAGGCCTAGGTTTTCATGAAGACTATCTTTTGGTAAGAGGGAAATATGTACTAGCTATATATTCATAAAACATATATAAATTCTCTCCTGGCAAAATTCTCTCATGTCCATGGAGCCAATCTTTCTTCTCCCTTTTAATGAAATTACTGGGGAAGGGAAAAAGGATCTTATTTCTGCTGAGCAGCAGTTCTACCACTAGGGTGATATCTCCAGCCATGCCTTTTGGTTTACAAGAAAAGTATAGTTACTGAAAAACATTACATAACAGAAAAATAAATAAATGACACATCTTTTCTTAAATAACTGTTTAAACATTTTGAGACAATTTATACAGTTTTCCTGCATTCTGTCTCTGGGCATATACACATATGCATGAACATGTAAGTGTACCATCATTTAAAAGACTCCTTTTTTGAACGTGCTATCAAAAGGCTCCATGTTGTGGGATTAATATATAAAAGTGCACATTGTTTGGAGAACAATCTTGAGGTATACATAATATTTAAATCTAACAGGAAAATGTTAGGGAAGAAGGAAAACAGAGAGGGAGAAGCAAGGGGGGAGTAGGAAGGATATTGAGGGAAAAGACAAGATGCTTTACATTCCTTCCAAGTCCTTGTCAAACTTTGGAAGACATGAGTCAGAAAGATGACAAATGGGGCTGGGAGGTAGCTCAGTGGCAAAGCGCTTGCCTAGCAAGTGCAACGTCCTGGGTTCGATCCCCAGTACCCCAAAAAAAAAAAAAAAAGATGACAAATGTCTGAGAAAATTATAAAAGAGCTGGGTGAAAGACTTTTCATATCAAAAGAAAATAATTAAGCAAAGCAGATACTTAAGAAATCTTTGGGTAAGGTCTAATCAACAGAAGCCAGCCAACCCTGACATCACTAAGGGCAGGAGAGAAGATAATGGGCCTAAATGACAGTGTGAACAACTTAGGCAAAGTATAGAAAAGGAGCAGTTAACAGTAAAGGCCAGTGAACCATGAATGAGTTGCCAACTGTGATGTCCCCAGAGGTCTTTAAAATGGGATTTATTTCCATTTGGCCACACAAATATAAACATACCCCTGTCTGGAAAAGGGATGAGGAAGTTGTGTCTTGTAGTGTCTTCTGTGCTATGATTCTTAAGAACACAGCCAGTTACTAGCACACACAACAACAGATAATATGCCCCAGTCCTGGTAGGTATGGACCTACTGCACATGCTACTAGACGCAAAGTCCTTTAAAATATACTTTTCAGATCAGGTCACTTTAAATTGAGGAAACATGTTAAGCATATAGTTTCTAGGCTGTTATTTAGTAAATATAAGAAAATTCTAAAAAATATTTGTATATATTAATCCCAACACGATTATAAGATATTGATGTTTTCACAATATTTGAAATTTTAGTATTTGAATCACATTAAATAAATGTGAGTTTGTCTTTACAACTTAAATACAGGATTGAAAAGACTTACAGTTAGTAGTTACTTTAAAATGCAATTGTAGAAGAATGCTACTGTTTTGGATCTAAAATAATTGTAGCATGCTAAATTCCTGGTATGACTCAATTCAAGATCTCATAGTTAAACATATTTTTCTATGCTAAAATTATCCTACTTAAAAGTAGCAAATTTTGAACTGACTGCAGATAAACTTATGTTGACTTTGAAGTTCTGGTAAATTAATACATCTTACTCTAAAAAGTCACACTAAGTGAAGTGAGCCAGACCCAAAGAAACACAGACTCTATTGTTTCCCTCATCTATAATAATTAGTATATGTATAGGATACTCCTAGCAGATGAGCACAATTGCTCAATAACTATGTACATATGATCACATAAAATGAAGCTATGTGAAATGGACTCCAAGTAATGGAAATAAGCAGTTTATCATTATTGTTATTTCTAAAATAGTATGTGAAATTCTTACTTTTTTCTTTGGTTTTTCTTCTGTATGGTTTAGCCCAGTTGTAACTGTATTTGATTTTTGTACTCTGCATATTGTATATTGTCTGAATAAGGGAAGGGAAGGGGAACATCAAAATGTCGAGACAAAGGGTAAAACGCAAACCAATGCAAGAGCAGTACTGGAAGACAACATGTAGTAAACCAACTGGCACAACATGTGGGAAGGTTGGAGAGGAGGGAACGTGGGAAGAAAATGAGGGAAGAGGTAACAAGTTGGACAAGAAATGTACTCACTACATTACATATGTAACTATAATCCCATTGAACATTACCTTGACAATAAAATAAAAAAAATTCTCATCTACATAGTGAATACAAAGTTTAAATGAACAATTTTCCCAGACTAGCAGTGTGAATATCACATTCCTAAAGAATATGAAGAGAGTAATAAATTATAGTATTTGTTTCATTTTTGAGGAAAAACATTTTTATTAAAACAGAGGAATACTCCAATTTTTAGATGGTGAAGCTATCTAATCCTCAAGTGAGAAACCCATTGACTGGTATGGCAGAGAAATTGCATAGATACTCATGAAGGATGATATCCCTAACAATTAAAACTCTTCACGTATTTTAATACTTAGTGTAATTTCTTTTTGGAGGAAAAGATTGAGTCTAACATAAAAGCCTGTCATTATGCCTTTCAACTTAGCAGACATAAAAATAGACAGAATAAAAGGAACATCTTTGAATATGGTTAATGGACACATAAAATACTATGAACTTTTAGCCTCCTCTCAAAAATCTCACATTATGCTGTAGAACAATAGTTGTGGAAATAATTTCAGTTGTCAAGACTAAAGTAGGGAGGGGCGGGAAGAGGAGGAGTTACTGGCTTCCTGTAGGCAAGAACTCAAAAGTTGCCTAGACCTTGCACCATGCCCAAGAAAGCTCTACAAAACCAAGGGAGAAAAGGTGATTGGTGTTAGAACTGAGGAGTTCTGCTGCAGATTATTTATTTAATTTCAAACTTGGCAGAAAAAAACAACACCCCCCCCTGCAATTTATGTACAATTCCTTGCACAAAGCCCAAGATCTAAGAAAGCTCTGCAGAAAATGCTAATAAAAAAAACTCATTCCTTTCTTCTCCAAAACATTTATTTACTCTCCTTCCATCCACTAAGTAATCAATTAAAAATCAATCACCCAGTAATCTCAGCCAGTAAGTATGTAGGAGAGGGGCTGGGAATATGGCCCAGTTGCAAGAGTGCTTGCCTAGTACACATGAAGCCCTGAGTTTGATTCCCCAGCACCACATATATAGAAAATGGCCAGAAGTGGCACTGTGGCTCAAGTGGCAGAGTGCTAGCCTTGAGCAAAAAGAAGCCAGGACAGTGCTCAGGCCCTGAGTCCAAGGCCCAGGAATGGCAAAAAAAAAAAAAAAAAAAAAAAAGTATGTAAGAGAATCTTGATTCAAAGGTGGCTCCCAGACAAAACCATGAGGCCCTATCTGAAAAAAATAAACAAAAGCAGATAGAGTTGGGGGCAGGACTCAAATAGTAGAGAGTTTATCTGGCAACAAAGTTAAATCTTACTCTAATGTAATATTGTTTCTATAACTGAAACAATATGTCTTTTAGTAAGAATTGAGTGTACAATATATGCATTGATATATTAGGAAATCATAGGAAAAATTTTGCTAATATGTAAGCAAATATCACGTATATAAAAAGTTGAAGTATAAAAAACTACTAGTACCTTATTTTTTTTACTCTTAGTAACAATCTAAAACTAGTCAATTCTATCTGGGGAAAACAATGAGATATAACCATCTAAGACAGTCATTGTAGATGTCAAAAACATACACTCAAGAAATCAAATAGGTATGAAGAAACTACTGTTTAGTATAAAGGTATATCTTTGTACTACAGAGTCAAAATTGTTTGTAAGCCTTCATCCATAATAGAATCTTCTTACTTACCCCTTATTGCCAAGAAATGTAAATCAAGCCCAAACTACTTACTTATTTTATTTGGTGATAATGTATACTTTTGAGTATAAAAAGCCGAAGAAAAAACCTAAATCAACATATTATCACTTTACCAATAATCTAAAAAGTTTTCCTTGAAACCACTACTCACTAGCCACAGCAGTAACTTCTAGAAAGCATCTTTGTAAAAATGGCCTGTCTATCAGATTTAATTGTGCAATGCTCTAAACTCTGTCCTTAATAACTTCAACCACACAAAATAAATGCCCGAAAGCTAACTTTAACAATCATTTATGGATTTTTCCTACCTTCATAAATCTGTTAAAAAGAAGTTGCTCAGCTATATTTTTCTCTTATACTTACTTTAGTACTTTATACAGGTGTGTTTATACTGGCATGTTATTTATCAAGTCATAATAACAGCAGTTTTAAAGCAAATTAAAGTGCTCATGGTATTTTAATCAGCTTTGCAAACTTTAGGTACACTATTTCAATAGGTTACTTTTCAATTTAAACAGAATCCATTTAAAAACTGGAAATAAGGATTCTGTCATAGCTTTTAAATTATTGAAATAAAACTCAAAGTCCATCAAACGCTATATAACTGTTAAGTGTAGCTTCTGTTATTAATGATAATATGATGACTAGAATATGCTGAATGATTAAATCTACAAGAAAAACTTCTTAGCATAATGATTTTATGAATAGCTAACAAAATATTCTAGATATTAGCAACCATAAATATAAAAAGTAATATATGGATGCATTAAAGTCAAATTTTGAATTATATTATATATTTATTTCATCCAAGATTCCTCATAAGAAAAAAGCTTGTCTTGGTATCCTACAAGTATTCACTTTATGATCACTCTCTGTCAAGAATTGAAGAATCTCAATTTATGCCACAGCACTGCCCCATAAAATATTATATCTCATTGGGCATTAATTTAGAATTCATTTACACATTAAATGATACATAATCTCACAAAATAATCCCAAACCTTAAAACTATGTGAGATTTTTAGTAAGGATTCTCACAATTCAAAATGAGTTACCTGTCAATGCTTAGAGCAAAAAGTAATTTATTTTCCCAATTTCATTCTCAGGATGAGTTATTCACATTTTATAGATCTGGACAACTCAGTTACAAATTTCAATGATGACACCTTTATGTGAAAATTTTGTTTGCTAAAGACAGTGGTTCAATTATATATCTATATTACAGGGCACCAAGAAAACCTTATCCAATGCTATGTAGACAAATAAATCACAAATCAGGCCAAGAGCATACTGAAAGGCCCATGGTATGCTCTTTACCATCTTGGTGCTGTGTAATTACTTGTCAGAGAATTATCAATTATTTCCTGTACCTGACTCCTCTACTTATTTCTTCAAATATTTTCCTGACACACATGGTATCAATATATTGAGTGTTTCAAATCCTTTAGTAAGGTAATTTCCCCTTTGATTAATATTTAAAATTTATATCCATTTATTTGAAATTATTGAAAGAATATCTCAATAAACCTTTTTCGGATGTGTATAAAAGAAATCTAGGAGACTGTCACTTGTCTCACCAATATGATTAAAGTGAATAATCCCTTAAGCTACAAGATCACAAGAAGTCCTTTTCCTCTGTTTCCGTTAAGAAAAAGAAAAGTAGCAAATACAAATAGGCTCACATTTTTCTGGATCTCAATCAAACAAAAGGATATTAAAAAATAACAGCAGGCATAAAGCTCTTTTTATAGCACTGATCAGGACAGGGAGAAGGCTAAGGGGTGAGAGTGGGAGTTGGTGATGAGAAGTTGTTCTCATACAGTTACAACATTCTGCAGTGAGACTTACTTAAACCTTTGGCTGGTTGGTGTTTCTCTTTCCACCTTCTCAAAAAGAAATCAGGTGCTCATATTGATTTCTTTGAAAGTTTATATCACTTACTGTCTTTTGGGGGAAGACTTCTGCTTTTAATCACAAACCTCTTCCACAACACCTCTCTACACTTCAGTAGAACCATTCAGATCACTATCTAAATTACAAGACAAAGATTAGGGGGAAAAAAACAGAAGGAGAAGAAGAAAGAAACAGGCACACCAGATTGTCTAAGGGTGACATTTTCAACCAGACTTTTTAATTAAGAGTAGCCATATACGGAGCTGATGTTCAGCTTCTGAAGCCTTTGTTAGCTACCTCAACACTATAGACTTTCCAGGGACCCTGTGGATAATTACAGTAAGTCATGAAGAAACATCCCCTGAACAAAACTTTACTATATCTTGTCACAGTCCAGCGAATGCATCACACACATAGCAAGATTGGCTATGTCCTTCATCAAAATTTTGGTGAAGTCACAGTTTTTAACCAGGATCTCAGATTATACTGATTCTAACTTGAACCTGCAAAAAGGCCCCTTGACACTATTAGCTTTGGCTTTGACTCAAATAGCCACACTAATGGTCAGAAACAATACACGATTATACTGTCAGCTTTTCTGAAAACAGCAATTTAAGGAAACAGTTCCAACAAATTATTTAAATGAAGTCTACATCAAAGAAAGGAAATTCAGAACCGAAGGGCTTCTTGTGTTTTTTTTTCTCTTATTACTTTTTTTAATACATAGATGTCATATGAACTTCTAAAAGTCATATGACTCCTACAGGAAGACCTGTGTTCATATCATTTTCAACATAGTAAACTCTATTTAAGGAAACTATAGATTTACAAGATAAACTTTTTGCCCCACAACTTGTTTTTAATTGAAGTGTTTATAATCGGAGTGTTTTTTAAAGTTTATCTCTTACTACTAGCTGTAAGTAAAAATAAAGTACTGTAAGTTTTATCATTTTTACTAAACGAGCTAAATATTGACTTAACACTTTAATCTTTTTATTATGAAATAAATATCTAGTGATCTGTTTTTAAAGGGCTACATGTAGTTGCTTGCCAACTATAGTTATAGCTATTCAAGAGGCTGAGATCTGAGGATCATGGTTTGAAGCTCACATGGGCTGGAAAATTCTATGAAACTCTCATCTCCAATTAACCACCAAAGTACCAGAAGCGGAACTGTGGCTCAAGTGGTAGAGCAGTACCATGGAGCATGAAAGATCAGGGACAGCACCCAGGCCCTCAGTACAAGCCCCAGGACTTATATAAACAACAACAACAACCAAAAAAGAAAAAAAAAAACCAAAACCTACATGAACACATGGCATACCATATTACATAAATTATGTATCTTGTTATTTTCAATACTCTTAATCACACGTGATAGAAGATGGATTGTGTCTTCTGATGTTATTTTAGGAACTTTATAGAAACCATGATCTGAGACCATCTTTCTAAATTTGAGTTGTCCCTTCAATATTTACTGAGGACTTAAACTGTTTTGTGTAAATGGAGTAGCATAGGCATACGGCAAGGACAAGATTTTTCCTATACTTGCAATCACTTCTGGATTACATACAATATTTAATATAATATAAAACCTAGGTAGATAGTTGTTATATAGTATCCTTAGAAAGTAGTGAGAAGAAAACTAGTTCGTGTAAGTTCAGTTCAAATTTTCTTTTTAAACATGCAGACAGTGGGCTGGGAATATGGCCTAGTGGCAAGAGTGCTTGCCTCTTATACATGAAGCCTCTGGGTTCAATTCCCCAGCAACATATACAGAAAATGGCCACAGGTGGCGCTGTGGCTCAAGTGGCAGAGTGCTGGCCTTGAGCAAAAGGAAGCGAGGGACAGTGCTCAGGCCTTGAGTCCAAGCCCCTGGACTGGCAATAAATAAATAAATTAATTAATTAAAATGCATACAAAGAGGGATGGCTCTATATTTAATATATTTGTGGGTTTGTTTTGTTTTTTTTTTTGAATGCTGAGATTTGAACTCAAGGCTTCACAATTGGTTGTTTTGGGCTGCCCATCTAGCACTCTACTAGTCATGACATCAGCCCTGCCTTTTGCTGGTTATTCTTGAGATAGGGCTTCGCACAGTTCTCTGTCATTCTACTCTTGGTCTTTTCAGGATGAAGAATGAAAAACATGACTCACTATCGCCCAATCAGATAACTATTTCTAACTTCAATCTTGTACTTTTTCTACTGTACCGATTATAATCAAGTAGCGACCAAAGAATTCAATGGTATTCATTCTGCTAGGAAATGAAGGCGCAATGAATAACAAAGCCAAAAAGGATACTAATTATGAGAAATGACAATGAAGAATCATGTTCAATATCAATTTGTTTAATCAAAGCAGGCACTTGTTATTCTGAGGGCATTAGTTCTTTGGGATTATATTTCACTTACTTATCATGGTTTAAATCAGCTGGAATCAAATTTGACTTTTTTTTCATATTTGTTCTCCATAGTTACAGAAGGCTGGATATTTTCTACCTACTGGAATATATTTATGATATGCCTATAGGAAATACCTCAGGGGATATGCACATGAGTCACACCTTAATATGCATATAGAACTTGTGATAGGTAACAATGACACTATAGGCAGATGAAGTTATGTAAAGCACATGCCTGCCATAATCATTTAAATATTGACAGAATGTGCTACACATTTCATATGTGTCAGCTCATGCATCTCCCAGACTCCCATTTCTTACTGCAGAATCTGGGCATTCAACACTTGCATATTCAATGCTCAGATCCAAGAGTGTTACTTGATTCTACTTTAATGGCTGCTTTATAATGACAATGGGAATACAAAGATGGCTGCCTAGAACACTGCCCAGAGAAAGACTGCAGACTAATTTCCAGAGATGAAGAGGTTAACAAACAAATCTTGTTGAAGAAAGGAAAGACATCATCAAGTTCTATAAAAATTAGTTACAACATCTCTGAAAAGAAAGTGAAGATTACTGGCATATGACATATTATAGTTCTATTTTGGACAAAGGTGATGAGAAAATTAATCATAAGAACAACAATTACTTTTGCATAAGCCCTACTTAATTGACAATGCATTTCTCTGGAAATTTATTTTATTAATAATCTTAGTATACACTGTTACCAGCTCAATGATGATTATTTTATCTGTACATTCAAATGTTTAAACATTTAGATCACTGAAACTCTACACAGCTTGTGCTGATAGCACTTAATTCACTCACAATGAAAGTGTTGGAAGCACCAAGAATGCTGAGATGGTTAAATTCATGTGTGAGCTTGCCTGGGTTAAGGGTTACCTACATCACATGGTGTGTCTAGAAAATGTTTCCAAAAAAGTTTACCTAGCATTTGACACATATGCCAACATCAATGTGGGAAAACAACACCAAATCCACAGAGAGTCTATAAAGGAAAAAGGTGGAGGAAATAAAATTTTCTCTCTTGTACACTTGGTAGACCAGCTTCTCCTTCCTTCAGACATGAGAATTACAGATTCTCATGCCTTTTCACCTTGGACTGGGGATGATACTTCCTGCTTTCCTGGTTCTCTAGATTTCAAATACCAGATGTGGGATATCTTCATTCTCCCAATCAATTGGGCCTACATATGTATATTGTATCCATAATCTAATGTTACATAACAGAGGACCCTCACTAAACAGATGTCTCTAAAGATTACAGAAAGCAAGAAGACTAAGAAGGCAAAGGAAGCAAAGTGTGTACCTACGACATTCATACTCAAGCTGAGAAGACACAGACAGGTCGTAAGTTCAGTCACAGTATCTAACAGAAATGTGAGTGCAAGTTGTGAGACCCATGATGAGATAGAAGAGAAGCTTGTTAGAGAATGCTCACAAGCTGATTCTAAGGATAGGAGTTATTAGAAAGTAGAAATGAGGCAGGTGGGGAGAGGAAGTATTTCAGACCAATGGGTAATTGTCACAAAAACTCTACATAATTTTTCATGCCAGAAGAAAGTATATAATCTATTATTATCATAAAGCAGAAGAGAGAGGACTAGTATGCAATTTGGATCACACCTAGGAGACATGGGAATATGACACATGTTTAAGGAAGGAACTACTATAGCTAGATGTTTATTATATATAGAAAAATCTGTCCTGAGTTGTAGATACTACGAAATCAATAAGGACAAGGAAACTAATTAGAGATGGTCATTTTCACAGAGAGAGGACAAAGGCCTGAAATGGAGCAATGGTGAGAACAAGAGAAAGGTGCGAAGAATATTGAGAAATATTTAAAGGCTAAAGTAGGGCTTTAGGCTAACTGATTGAGTGTGAGACCTGGAAATTATAGAAGAAAGGATAAATGGCCTCCTCAAACTTCTTTCTGGGTGTATCTCTGCACTTTGCTTTGGTAAGTTTTGGATGCTCAGCCTGTTTTTATTCTCACTGCATAAATATTGCATCCTATAGATTAATAGTCTTTGTAAGGCGAAACATAAGCACTCATACAAACCCCTGACATTTGCTTCTTGTTTTACTGAACGTTGTAATTACTCTTCCATGTTTAGATCACTGGGACACTAGTAGGGGTCAATCACAATTTGTGGCACCCAAGACACTTCAGAAAAGATTCTTGTTGGAAGCATACAGTTCACTAGCAGCAAGGAAAGAGGCTCTAGGAAACATCCCATTAAGAGCAATTAATTTAGCCAAAAGACAGCTTGGGCTTTTTTATACTTCCTATTGTGTCTGCCTTCATTTCATGTCAATCTCACACTTTAAGGCTCGGCCTTCCAGCAGCTGTCTCTGCCTAGTCAATCTTAATGGGGAAGTGTTTTGGTGCTTCATGATAAGAGTTGGCATACATACTTATGAGAAACATAAGACAAATAAAGCTACAGAATGGAACAGAATGCACATTCTTTTGATGATTCATTTTAACATTCCTATTATATGTCAGCAATAAATTTAAAGAGGTAGCAGGGTAATTCATACCACATCTTTAGAGGTAAAAAAAAACAAATGATGAGTCGAGAGAATGGAGTGATTTCAGATCAAGGGCAGAAAAATGGACAGGCACTTATGAGAAAAGAGCTGAGATTTCACAGAATTCCACTCCTCTGATAAGAGAGCATCACCTGGTTTGGAAATGTTTGGCACCAGCTTTTTCTTTTAATCCAGCTGGCAGAAAGGGGAAGAAACAATTCTTGAGCATCAAAGAAAAGGTGGCTCCTTTGGGAAGCCTGATGAGGGGAATAGTGGGGTGTAAACTCAGATTGCAAAGCTTAGCTTCCTGTTTCTGAGTGACAGCCTTAAGACCTTGAGGGAAACAGGAGGACTAAATGTCTTTTAGTTCCTATTGTAAGAGAAATGAACAAAAATGGGATTAGATTTTCCTAATGGCTCAGCCCAGGGAGATAAAAGGTGATTGCTTGGGAAATGGTTGGTGTGTGGAAGTCTGTATTCAGATTGGTTTCCTGTGAGCGATGGGACTCAGTGATGGGAACATGATCGTTTTGGTGAGAGAGTCACAAATTCACTTTGGAAATAAAATTGTGACAGTAATAAGAGCTGCTTTATCTGTGAAGGAACAAAGAGGGTGGAAAGATTAATAATGCCCTCTAGTTGCCTCGGGATAGCTAATGAGTACCTAAGGCAAAGAATGGTAAGAAATCTTTGAGGCCAAAGGAAAAATTGGAAATGGGAGAAACTCAAAGTATAAACTGTCTATGGCTTTATCTTCTATCTTTCTTTTGGGATGACCCTCCTCGGAAACAAACAATTTAAGAGCCATCAACATGATACCCATTGTAAGCTATTATTCATAAATTTTATAGAGTTTGTTAAGATAATACAATAAGCAGAAAGATTTTTCTTTTTAAGTATTTAGAATTTAGCATGCTTATGAACAAGTCTATGTTGAAGCAAAGAAAGCACTCCTGTTAAAATGAAATAAGAATTAGTCCTGAAAGAAAAACAAACTCATTTAAGCAGATATTCATTTGCTTCTGAGGAGATTTCAGGGTTTGCTTGACAAGCATCTAACAAATACCTAGAGGGTTTAGATTAGGATATATAGTGTATTTACATATGCATGTGCATATATACATATTCACACACACATATATATGCATTATATATATATATATTAAAAACATGTAACTGGCCTCAAATAACAAGAGTGGGCAGAATTTAAATAGTTTCAATGGCAGCATTTAAAACTTAACACACTGCCTCTGTGCCTCTATTTTTTCTGGTTAGATTTCACATTTTATTGGTATGTTGCTACTCTGAAGTTACTATAAATAAAACAATAAATATAATTTCAGTAAAATATGGGGTTATTACATAACAAAAAACACAAGATCAGAACATAATTCTTTCCCATCCAAACAGAGCCAGCAATTTAACACTTGTCAAATTGAGACATTAACTCTCAAAGACATCAATGCAATCACATTGTTGATGGAGATACTGTATTGAAAATATATTTGAATTTTATTTTATTTGTATTTTATAGTCATAAAGAAAAAATTGTGGAGGAATGCAGATGTCACAAATATGAGAGGAAATAGAGTTATAGACAAACATGAAATACAAATAAATCACATGATAGTTAAAATTTATACACAATTAATGTCCTGTAAGTTCAGAAAATGATGAAGTATGCTTCCAACTTAACTGGACTTTCTAGTTAAATTAGAATTAAGCAGAAACACTTTTATGCTTTAATTATTCCAAGTAGATTATTTTCCCATGTATTAGCCATGTAACAATAATTGCTCCTCAAATGTCAAATTCAAAAAGTTTTGAGTCACATTCTGAAAATGAGTTTGATGACACATCAAAATAGATATGCCCATTAAAGGAATGAGAATATTCTTTGAATGGGCAAAATATTTGTAGAGGCAAAGTAGGATATGCTAGTCTAAAACTTAACATCATCAAATTTTATTACAATTTTCCTTTCTCATCAAAAGAAAATCTCTGTAAGTACTACTCAATATTCTTATATGCTTCAAAGATGTCATTTTGCTCCATCATTCTAATACTACAGAAAGACTCCAACCAGTATTGTATCCAGTATGTATGTGGTATAGATTTCCAGGCTGCATTAGCAGTGAGGGACGTCATGTTGTATCTATGCTTTAGAGTATTTCACTGAAGTTTCCAAATGACTAAAGGCCATCCTTCAGATTTTGATACCCTTTCCTCACACATAACCAATCACCTTTGAACTGTAGAAAAATGTCCTGGGTTGTAGAGTGATATTCTGTAAATTTATCTTATCTGAGTACATTGGAAACTGTATATACCAGTATTAGAACTAGGGAAGTGAAAGGGAATATCAAAATCGAGAGACAAAGGATAAAAAGACAAACGACTCCTAAAGCAATGCTTGCAAAACCATTTGGTGTAAACCAAATGAACAACTCATGGGGGGAGAGGGAAAGGGGGAAGGAGGAGGGGGGAATGATGGAGGAGGTAACAAACAGTACAAGAAATGTACCCAAGGCCTAACATATGAAATTGTAACCGCTCTGTACATCACTTTGACAATAAATAGAAAAAGATAAGATAAAAAAAGAATCTAAAAGATTTGAGAATAGTAAGTATTCTAAATAATGGAATCAGAATTAATGTCAGGTATCTCTGATGAACATTTTCCACATAACAGTAACAGACTATTGTCTGTCTGGCCTTTTGAGTTTCTATTCCCAAATAATTACAATAGTCATTAATCTAGTTATTTTGCAAAACTTCAACATGTCTAGCACTAACTTTGATGACACTAGGATAAGCCAGTGACTTTACTATAAATAAGACAGAAAAGATTTAGGTTTTCTTGAGACACAGTCTCACTACACATAACCCAGAACACCTCAAACTTAAGACTTTATCTCCAAATTTCTACGATTACAGAAATGGAATAACATATCCTGTTAGACTTTTTTCAACAAGAAATGAATTACTTTATATTTGAGCAAAAAATTTGAATAACTCGTTACATGATAAATAGTTATGAGAGGCAGGCAGACAGAAACAGACAGAGTGAGGCAGAGACAGAGAGAGAAAGGAAGAGAGACAGGTACAGAGAAACAGAGAGAGCCAGAGACATAGAGATACAGAGAAAGACAGAAACAGAGACACACAAAGAGAAAGACAGAGTCAGAGACAAATACATAAAGAGACAGAGACAGAGAGACAGAGAAAGAGAGAAGGGAGAGTAGAGAGGGGAGAACAAAAAGAAAAAAGTATTTGGGATTTCAAAAACTAAGCTGAAAAGAAAAATTCTGTAATTGTAGTTCCTTTAGTATATGTGCTGCTGCAGCGAGCACAAAATTGTAGTTCTTCTAAAGATAAAACTAATTACAGCTATAATAAAAACCAAATGGTGATTCCACTCTCATAATTTTAGTGTGCAGTATAGAGTTTTGTTGCTTTAATTTTTGAATATTCACATAAAGTTTATTTGAATGAAAGATCATTTTTCAGGACATACTGAACCTAAAAATGTCTCTTGTCTGCAACACAGAAATCAAGAACAATACTAAATTTCTTTTAACTTTCATCAGTACTTGAATTATTTTAATGAACTGATCAATACTTTTCAGCATATTGTCAAAAGAGGAAAAAGACATAAATTCTCAGGCTTCTTTTCATCTTTTTCCCTAGTTATCTTTTACAGTTAAAAATCATCTACATTCATCTATGTACTGACTTATTTGAATATATTGAAGATATCTTAAAAGTTATGATTGCGTACTTTTATTTAAGTGTTGACTAAAACATTCCTAACAATATTTATATAAATACATATATATATATTCCTGACAATATATAAAGTCCTTTTAAGTTTACAAAAAGTATCTAAATGCAGTTGAAATGAGAATATCCACACTGACCCATTTGTTCCAGGACTTCTCATTTGTTACCCATTTCCTTAAATCTAGACTTGAGGGAAAATAATTTCACATGGAAAACTTGAGGGTGAATTAGCTATGGAACTTACTTTAAAATTGCAGGAGGAAACTATTTTTATTTGAACCTTAAACAGCATAAAATAGCTATAATTTATAAAAAGCATCAGGCTACAAAGGTAAAAGACTTTAAAACCAAAGACTGAAGCATAATTCGTTGCCTAATGTGATGCACAATGAAACTCTCTTGTCATAACTGTCTTAAGATAGATACACCTTTTCATGTCTTGTATTCATTTCAGCTTCTCTTTCTCCCTCTGGAGAGCTTTTGAACTGGGGCTTGACATTTCTGAAATTTATGTGCTCTCTAAATGTAAAGAGGTTTTTCTGTTCTAACTGTTTTACTCTTACTTAGAGTTTAGGTCTAACTTAGATTAAAGAGTAGTTGATACCTTAGAAATTCAGTGTGTGTACCTGATTTTATTTTAACCTTTTGTTTTTATGAGGTTGAACTAAAAACTCCAAAGTGGGACATAATGGCTTTAGAGGCAGGAAATATTCTTTATTCTTTTCCCCCTTAATGTAAAAAGCCCACAAGCCTCTTTTGTAGAAAGCCCACAGTACAAGTACTCTTTCAAAAGCCACCTTTTTCTTCTTAATAGCCTTAAAAGGAGACAGTGTTCAGAAAGGATGACAGCACCAAATGTGGCTAATGTTAGACCCAGAAACACACTAAGTGGTTTATAGCAAGAAGTCCTGTGTACTATATGCACTTGACAAAATAGGAAATTTCTTTTCCACCAATAAAATGCTTTCAAAGGTCATTGTCTTTCAAATTCCACAACAAACAATTCATCTCCAGAGAGTTGGGGGGAGGGATTGAAGACAGTTTTCAGAAAAGCCTTGGTGAGAAATGATTATTATGAGTGCATGGAAAAAAGAGCAGAGGAAGGATAGGATGAAAACAAGGGGATTATGGGTGGGATGAGTATGATGGAATAGTATGATTGATATCAGTGTAAGACAAAGCTCTGACTTTCTAGGTGCTTGTATCTGTGGAACACCAGGTCCACTGTAGCTCACAGTAGTAGCAAGTAATAAATCTTTAACAAAATACAAAAGGCGCAAAAGCATACATTCACCTGCAACAAACTCTGAGCATGTTCTGTAACGGGTACTCTGTGCATTGTAAAACATTGTAAAGTTCCTAGTTTCTGAACAGATGTTACATTCCAGAAGGGAGCAGAATCCTATTTATGTCTTACAAGTACAGATCCTTGAAAACATAGGATCTGAGTAAACAGGAAAGTTGTTTTCTTCCATAGCATTCTCATTTAAGAAGGACACTGTGTTTAAAGATGCAGAAATGAAAACATATTCTCCTTTGACCAAGATACTGTCTCTATAACTGTGACATTTTGCTTTAGTTTCTTGTAATAGTTGTGTGATAAGCCAAAATGATTCCTGTAAGTATGTCTGAAATAAAATATTTAGAGCATTATTTAAAGTCTATGATGAACATTGGCTAGTAAATACTATTTGCTGTAAATATCAATAAATATCTCACATGATGAACAAAAAGTATAGTGAAGAGCTTCCCCAAGGCCTACCTTGGACTGTCAAGGTAGCGGATGCTTCGGCTTTTCCAACCATATTTTCTGCCACACAAGTGTATGATCCCATGTCACTAGCCATCACCTTGCGAATTTTCAATGTATGATCATCTCGGATTTCATATCTAATAGGATTAAAAAAACACAAAAAGCACAAAAAAACATAGCCAGGTGACCTTCTTCTTGATACATCTTATTATTAAACCTTATGATGTATCTGGATAGGCACCAAATCATATGCAACCTTCACTACAGGAAAAATAAAATAAAAGATAAACAACAATGTGGCATTCCTCTATGTTTTCTAACAACAGAAAATAGCTATTTATTATTCTCTGTGTATGAACTGGCATGTTAAGGTATTTTCTTAGTGAATTTTTATTGAGAGGACCTGACTCTGATTTCCTCAATCTACTGTGCTCACACTTATAGTAAATGACACTGGTCATTAACTGAATTCTTGTAACAGACTTTAAATGTTCTATACAGTTTTGTCTTTATAAATGCCCAAGACACATTTAAGAAATAAGTATACTGTCTTCATTTTGTAGATGAGGATATGAGTGCTATGTTGAAATCTGAACATTCATGTTTGGAATTGATTTACATTGCTTCATCTTCACTCCCATTAAGTGTTGGGCTTCTCCTGACCTTGTTCTGAATTTATTCTCTTTCTAATTCATATGCCCTTCCCAGTGATACATCAGCTCTCATAATTTCTAAATTGACTGACTACACAGATACACAGCACCTCAGGCTCATCTATGTTTCACATTCGTATTTCCAACTGGCTAATAATTATATAGCACATTCCACAAGCATCTAATATTAAATAGATTAGATTACATGTTCCTTTCATCTCCTAACACAAATCAGGTCCTTCTTCTACAACTATCTATCTTCTTTCAAATCTCTATTTAACTTAAGTTACTTAATTTGTCAGATTACTCAAAAATTTCTCTCAATTCAGTAAGCTGTCTTCATCTCATCTCCCAGGGCAAACAATTTGTGTCTCTTAATTGCACAACTCTAACAGTGGTGTTCGTGTCACTGGCCTTTTCCCATAAGGGTGTCACATCTATAGTATTGACAAGTATCTGGAAAGTAGCCATGTTGCTAATCACTGTCACACAATAGGATTTAAAAGTTCATTGTTATTACATGAAGCCCTTGATCAATCAGCCACACTATTTCCACACTATTTCCAAACACACCATTATTGTGCATGCCTTATACACTAGCTGTGTTAAATTGTCCACCCTGCTAATATGTGTTTTCCTTACTTGTGTACATTTTTGACAGGCATTTTTCCTGGAGTACTTACTCTTCTTTCTTATTAATTCCATATATACTTATATGTAAAGACATTTCCTTAGGAAAATCACTTTAATTATGTTCCCATTGGTTGCTCAAGTCTACGTTCAAGTACCCACATGATAAAGTGCTTCTGTACCTGTCTATAAAGGTATTCTTTTGAAAGACTATTAAGTGCTGATATTGTCTATGACAAAGATATCCTCATAACCTCTAGAAGGGTATAGGATTGCTAACTGCACATTTCCTGACTGAGTGAACACAAGTGCAGACAATCTACTGACAATATCTCTATGCTCTGTTTCCTTCCTTCATCCTTAGGCTCCCTTATTCCTGTGTCTGCCTCTTGCCGATTTAAGAACTTGACAGATATTAAGAAATGCTCATGTCCTCTGCCATTCCCTAGTGATATGATAGCTGACCCAAAGAAGTCCAATTTTTAATTGACTCAAGTTATTGTCTTTGATGCTGTATACCCATACAAGACTAGCATCGACTATGATTTGTTGAGCAACAGAGAAATCTATTTAAGCAATACTACATTTTACAATGTGCAAATAGGGATCATAAATTCAAGGTTTTAATATGAAAGCCTCAGAGAAAACATGACAACCTCCTAATTCTAATGATCTTCAGTAACCTAGTGTGGCCTCTAAACATGGGTTTGTCAATGCTCTCCAATTTAGAATGAACTTAAGTCTAACAGTCCCTTGAAAGTAGCATAAGTCAAGACGGTAGCTGACACACCTATATCGCTGAACATCTTAGCTTCACAGCATAGTGCACTAAAGTGAGTTATTTCTCCTCCTGCTCACATGGCTGTCTAGCAGCTGCACCTTTCTGCTCAGTCCAGCATTAACAGAGTATTATACTCTATACTATTACCCCAGGACAGGTTATAAGTAGAGCTTATGCTTAAATCACATGGCTTTCTTGCTATAGTAAAGTCAAAATATTGTTAGGCTGATAAATAGAAATGAGAGACATAGTCTGATAAAAAAAACAACCCAGGGGGATGAATGACATTAAACTTTCATCTATACCTGGCTTTGGGCAGCTCCCCATCATCTTTCCTCCATCGTACTGTAGGCACAGGGTCTCCACGGGCCTCACACTTAAATTCAGCACTGTCATCCACAGTTACTGCCAAGTTACTAGGTCTCTTCACAAATGATGGTCTCTCTAAATGAATCAGAAAGAGTCATTGCAAGGTAAAAGATAAATGAACCAAAAAAAGCACTTAAAGACATAAGAGGAACAGATGTCTAATTTAAAATAATATTTAGAAAATTACTCCACATGGTTACCTACTGTTCTAGATATTTTATTTGTTTTGCTACCTCCTCCAATTCTCCTTCCACAGATGGCCTATTTAATCTCAAGTGGCTTTATTGGTTCTTCCACCCCCCCCCAAAAAAAAATAGTGGTTTACCAATATTTCTTTCTCCCTTGGAGCAAAACCCTAAATTAATTATAAGAATGCTTTTGGAGCAAGCAGATCAGGTAAAGCTACACTTACCTAAAACAGTTAGCTCAGCTACCTCGCTCTCTCGTTCTCCAACCATGTTGGTACCAACACAAACATATTTGCCAGCATCGCTTTTACGGGTGTAAGTAATCATGAGTTTTCCTCCTCGTATCTTAAAAAAGAAGTTTGACATAGATACAATTAAAATAGCTTTAGCTCTGTTTAGGGAGTAGAGGTTTTTATAGATGAAATCACTTTATAAGAACATAAATGAAAGTTGTATCAAACAGATGATGTGTACTGTTCTACGGATAGGTAGTGATTTGAAATAGACTTCATTCCAAATGTGTAATAAAACAAAAATAGTTTTTCTTACTTTTATTTCTCATGAAGTTTTTATATTACCATTATTTGTTTTTCAAATCAGCCATGTTTTTTACACTATTTACTTAAGTGAAAGAATAAAAATACATGAATATTTTGATTGGTAAGTAGATAAAAAGAAAAAAAGTTAATTGTTAAATACCAAATGAATAAAATGAATGAGTTAAGTTTGTCAGCTACAAGTGATCTAAAGAAAACACACTCTACTCTTGTAAAATGTAGAAACAAAAATTTATCTAGTCAATTTACCACAGTTGCTTCAAGGGAGTATAAATTAATTGCTAATACATGGTATAACCTGTCATATCCTTAAAAAAAAATCCAAAAACATAGGTAATCCCTCCCAAGTAGCTCTCTGAGAACTTTAGGGGCAGTGACAAATGAATCCCAATAAACCATTGCAGAAAGAGATTTTTCAACAATTGAGTAAAAACTAATTACAAATGTAGGCAAACATTCAGTACAAGGAATATATTGAAGGTAACCATGATTCAAGATGAGGACGTAAAAACTGGAGTATCTTTTATTAGCAAACTTTTCATTGAGGTTTTAAGTTCAATTATCCAACCATACCTAATGGTTTTACAAGAATATATATGTATGGATGGTTTGACCTCACATTTACTCTGTACAGTGTACCAATTATCAAAGGATAAAAATTAAAATAAAATGAATACAAGAAGGAAAGGAGTGAAAGTAGAAGGAAGGAAACAGTCCAACACATATTATCCTTTTTCTATTTTGGCAGGGCTGGCGACTGAATCCAGTGCCTGTGGTAGGCAAGTCCTCTACCATTGAGCTGTATCTACAGCCTATCACACACACACACACACACACACACACACACACACACACACACACGTACGCGCATGCATGCATGCATGCAATACACTTTTTCCATTCCTATGTTAAGTAAGTTATTGACGTTGTTTGTAAAGGTGAGATGCTTTTACTCTTCTAGAATGACTATATTACCTTAATGTAAACATCCACACTATAGATATTTTGGTCATATCAAAACAAAACAAACACTATCAAGGAAGTTTTAACATCTATGGTTTTACAACTATATGTTTGCTCCATGGACTTAAAAAAATTATCAGATGTTCAAAGGTTCTAATATATCATATGCGATTTTTCTCTGGATTGTCTATCTTTCACATCCAGAATAACACCTGTGTTCAATAACCCCTCAGACCTTGTTGACTGCAAATTATTATTGTAAATCAAATCTAGTTTGTCTTCCAATTTGAGGTATTTTCCCTGTGTGTGGTAGTGAACATCTAACAATGAAAGTTACTCAGGAGGTCAAAGAATGTGGATTGAACATTTGAGCCAGCCCATGAAGAGACCACCTCTCAAACAAGTCAGAACAATACAACCCAAACACAACAACTATGAACACCAATGACAACAATAAAAACAACAAGGATGAAGGATCAAGTTTTGCTTAAATGTGAGACTGTTTACATAGCAAGAGCAAGTTCTTGAATTCAGCACAAGGCAGTGTTATTGTTGCCGCACATACTTAAAATTTCAACTAATATAAAGTAAAAAATAGTGGTACACAAAAACATCTTCAAAAAGTCAATTATTGTTGATGCTTTGTGAAGATTATTTTAATGCTGAATATGTCTATACATATATACATGTATATACAATAATGTGTATACATGTATATACAATAAACACATGAATATATACACATATATAAACACATAACATAATTTATTACAGAATAATGGATAGTAAGTAGAATTATTGTATGGATTTCTGTAATCTGCAAAATTTTCAGCAAAAGTAGGACATTTTGCAATTTTTAATTATTGAAGACATGGTACAAAGATACATAATCAATTTAAATAGCAACATAATATTCCATTATATGCCTTTACCATGTCTTATGAAACTATTCCCTTACTCACAGAATTTGGTTCTTTCAGTCTCCTTAAAGCAGCACTAAAATCAACTTTTTTTCCGTGGGTATAAAATCGTCACAGAAAGTCTCAAAGTAATATTCTTAAATGTAGAACAAACACGGCTGCTATTGATTCATAGTAGCATTTTATGTTTTATGAGTTGTTTTATTGCATAAATACATCATTTAAATGCTGCTCTTTAATATAACCCTGCTGTTAGACTGCTGGGTCAAGTGTTATAATACTCTCTCTTTTCACAAAAGGGACCAAAGCTCAGAAAAATATAGTCCCTCCTCCCCCATGCTTCCACAACACTCATCATCAAAATATGTTTTAATTATGCTTTTAAATGTCAAGTTCCCTTTCCTGAGTATGAACTATATGGCAGAGGAGCATGTCTAATTCCTCTTCATAGCCCCAGAATCTGTCATGATGCCTATTAAAAAAAGAAAAGAAAAGAAAAAGAAAAAAAAAAAACAACCCTACATTCTGGTGGGAGGAAAGTACCTTAATGTAATGTCACAAATCAAGTTGAAACTGGGCTTAAATTTTAGGCAAACTGTCTTTGGCTACATGGGTTACCTAAATGACAACAATGCATGACCCACATGACTGTTAGTATAGTTTCTTGGAATTTGATAAAGGAGTTCTTGGGATTTATAACAATAGGTTTATTGTAATAGCAATTTGCTCCCAAGAAGATCTATGATGATGTTTCCTTATGGGCTTATTTTGACATACTTACATGAACATTTCCAAAAGACTTTGGAAACAAATAATTTACAACAAAAATGGGGTAGAAAAACTCTATTTCTGAAACAGAAAGTAAGTGACCTGTGGTGTTCCTAAATGTTCCATTAATGATTCTATGGCTTTTCACAACACATTGTTTGTCCGCTCATGTCCTAGAATTTGACCTTGAATACTCTTGCGTATGTAGTAAAACAGTTCATTGCAGAAGTAATTACTCAATAATTGATCCAAGTTTACAGCAAAATAAGATGAAACAAAATGTTTAAATATTCCTTTTGTGCTAAAACCCAACAACTTAATGTGACATATCTATAACAAAATCCAACTTTAGTAAGGGTTTTAAAACATAATCACAAATTTAGAAAAATGAGAAAGGGATACCATATAAATATGAAAAGTAAAAAATATATTTCTACAGCTTTGGTATAATGGAGGATTAACTTACTTTTGCATTTTTTAAATACAAAGAAATGTAGAGTTTTAAATCAATGTGCATAAATGGATCACCAATTAACATGACTTATTATAGCCCAATGTTTTATATTTTGAAATAATTTATACACATGAAGAATAAGAGAAATTTAGTTAACAAGAAAAATGGAGGGGCTGCCTGGAGATTCTCATACATGAAACAATTCCCATTTTGAGGTAAAAGGGAGGTAATAATAGCTGAGGTGAACTAAAATTCAAAGAGAGCCATAAAGTCCTAAAAAGTCTGAAGTACACACCCTGTTATTACAGTCCCCAATTCTAGTAAATTGGCTCAATATGGGGAATTTTAACAATTCAATCTTCAAGGAGGCATGCTTTACCAGTACCTATCAATGTTTCTGGTACTGAATAAAAACAGGAAAACTGCTCCTATTATACATTAAATTTTACTTCCTAGCCACTTCAAAAATGTTTTCCCAAGATATAGGTTTAATTTCTGAATCACGGTATCTTTAGAAGCTTTTTTTTTTAGTATAAAGAATTTGAATAGGATTAAAAATAAGTATTTGTTGTGATTGTTCATTCATTTATAATTTCTATATCATTGCAAAAAAGTATCCCCTTCAGGACCTGAAAAAAATGCTAAGTATACAAAACACAGCTTTTCATATTTTGTTTTCATATTTTGTTTAGTTGAACAGGAAGTTACATTTTGACATGCAAAACTTTTTGTTAAAGAAAGTATATTTCATGGAGCCATCCTGCCTCTTATTGTGACTGTTGTCATGGTATTAATTCTCTTCCCTTTGTTTTAAATTTAATATCTACCAACTTAACATCTACCTCCAATGATTTTTAGGAGGAATATAAAAGATAAGTGATATACATCATATCTAGAAAATTATACATTGTGTACTTGGTGCACACTGTATATTACAGTTATGTACTAATGATATAAGTGATGCTTGCCTAATCAAAAGCAATCTTCCTTTGCTAGAGCAAATCTAGAAGAATTTCACGACAAATCTCATTGTGGGGACTAGGCTGACTTTGAACATGAGATTCTCCTGTCTCACACTCCTGAGAACTAGAATAGCAAGCATGCATTATCAGGTCTCAATAGAACCTTTGTATTAAAGTTAATTACAAATCCATCATTGTTTTTAAGGAAAATATGCTTTCACTCATTCAATGCCTTTGAAACAATTCTTAGGACTTCTATGCTGTAATTATTTCCTCCCAAAAAATTATTCTCAATGTGGGTATTCTTCTATTGCCCTTGGATATCTGTGCATCTGGAGATATATTTAGTTGTCAAAATTAAGAGCTGGGACAGTACTAGTAAAAACCAAGTGCACACTAGACATGGTGCTGAAGCTCTTACAAGGACTAGTACTCCATATGTAAGCATGTGATTCACATACTGGAGTATGCCTGCCATCCCAGGTACATAGGATGCAAAATTTGTTGCCAGCACTGACAAAGCTTCTACTGAGATGATCATCTCAAATGCAAGGCCGGAGGCATGTCTGAAGTGGTAGACTGCTTGCCTAGCAAATATAAAGCCCTGAATTCAAACCCCAGTATCAGAAAAAGACAGAGACAGATAGATTATGTATAGATCAGAGATAGAGTCAAGATCATAATTATTGCTAAGATTTTAAAACTTTGTTCAAAATAGGGCTGGGGATATGGCCTAGTGGCAAGAGTGCCTGCCTCGGATACACGAGGCCCTAGGTTCGATTCCCCAGCACCACACAGAGAGAAAACGGCCAGAAGCGGCACTGCGGCTCAAGTGGCAGAGTGCTAGCCTTGAGCGGGAAGAAGCCAGGGACAGTGCTCAGGCCCTGAGTCCAAGGCCCAGGACTGGCCAAAAAAAAAAAAAAAAAAACAAAACAAACTTTGTTCAAAATAGCCTTCTGGTATAAGAATAAGCATTGGATAAGAATTAGGAAATGAAATGTGGTATAAAAGAACAAAGACATATTGGATTGCTATGAATACTTTCCAACACAAAATGCTCCACTGCATCAATAAAATAATTGATATTCTCATTGGCAGTTATGTTAAGGCACTCAAAGAAAATGTTACAATTTCAGTGAATGAAAGAACCCAATCAAGCCTGGGGGAAAAATTTGTATTTCCTCAGAGAAAACAGAGAGAGAAATTTATAAAAATGAAGGAACACACAACAAAGTAAGTAAATGGAGGATGAAATGCGAATAAAATTGTAACCTTCAATTCCTATAAAGTCAGATTGAATTTGCCATTCTAGAAATGCTTGAATTGAAATGGCACTATCTCAAAGTCAAAACTCTATTCCCTATAGTCACTAATATGGAAGACATTGAGGAGGTTCTCTTAAATAAACAAAGAAGTAGAAACAACAGAGTACTGTAACTTTGATCAAATCCACACATCAGCTTCCAAGCACTTCCTACTATTAACAAGCACCATATTATGTTGAGACACATAAAATATTAATGGTAATGTTGGATGACTTTATACATTCAAAACCATTCTGCCTCTGGGTCAAACAAAAATTGACATTTCCTTTCTCTATACATATACAGCAAGGGGATTTTTTTTTTTCTGACACCCAGAAAACACTATAAATGTGAAAATACAAGCTAAGAAATATTTCTTGGCAGGTTTCTTCCTGCAGCTGGACTTGACAGCCAAATTGTAAACCTATCAAAAACTAGTTTGTATAATGAACAGACACAAAGTTAAACACTGAACTGTAGCCACACTACTTCAATTAGCATAATCCTGAAGTGGAGCAGCAGAACTTCCTAAACTTTCAGACAATATGCTGGCATGCAGCCTGTGTTTTAAAAAAATGCAAGGCAGAGGTCCTACTTCCTCATTACCATATACCTTAGCAGGCCCCCCTGGTAACCACATTAGAAGCCCACATTTCCATACTCTCTAGACAGTGAAGGGGAGGGTGGAGGTTTGGATTCGGTTATATACATACTCAATGAAAGCCCAGAAAGCAAAACAAAACAAAAAGGTCCCGGTGGGCTTGCTCATTGGGGGAAATCAGCAGACAGAGAAGGGGAGAGAAGGTGCTGAAGACTTTTAAGGTCTTAAATATCTTTACAATTTCAAAAAATTTTTTTCCCCTTTGGAAAAGTCTTAATAGAAAAGTTTTAGAGATGTTGAACTATAGAAATTCTCAATGAGGTTTGTGCATATGATTTTTATACACCAGAAAATTTCCCTAGGAAAATCTAGACATGATGCTTTCCCTCGAGGGTTAAAATGTCTTCACCAAGCACTTGAAGTTCGCTCTAAGGCAGGGAGATATAAAACCCCTGTCTGAAACCATCTTCTGTTCTGAATTGTTTTACAGAGTAAAGATACACAAAACTCATGTGTAAGATGGAGCTTTCCTACTCAAAGTGAAGAGAACCACTGTGAATCTTATGGTTCACATGAGAATAAGCAAGCAAATATGCAAACAACAATAATCTCAATTCTGAAATACAGGAAGAAAAAAATTACCTTTACATGAATAGAAATATATTTCCTTTAAACCAAGAAGAAAAAAGGAAATTAAACTGTTGGGACTGCTTCTTCCCATGCAGACAGCTTACTCAGCCCTCAGTGCTCACAATCAGAAGTAAAGATGAACTTAAAATGAACTCCATGGTTTGTCTTCATTTTCTACCCTAAAGCAACTCAGATGATTTGCAGAATCTGTTACACAGGGTTTTTTTTTTGTTATTTTTTTTAAGGCATCACTCCACAGTGTTATCCAGAACACCTCTAGGTTACCACTGTAAATGGACTGGGGCTAATTACCTAGTTTAGCTACACTAAATCTTTTCTGTTTTTAATTACATTAAACTAATGTGAGTCGAATTCAGCAGACCAAAAATGAAACCACTAATTATATTAAGGGCTTCAAAGACAATTTTAAATTGCTAACCAGCAGGCTGTCATATAATTTATCTCATTTCCTTTAATAGATTTTACACTCAAAAATCTATTTTCTTTGAAATAGTATTTAGAAACAATTTGAAGAATGGATTAATTGAATACTGATTTAGAAGCGTAAAGGAAAAATATATTTCAAATAATATTCACATAACACCGAAAGGCATCATCATATGAATGGAAAAAGAGTGCAAGTTAATTTTTACCATTTTCTAAAAGATGAAAGGTTTGAAATGATGCATTTGCCATAGGTAGTAGTAAGGGCTGGATATGTAAGTAAAGTTGCCTAAAGCACCTGCATATTGAGATTACGTTTTTTCTGAGAGACCTCCTTCTTTATAAATGGAATTATTTTCATATTATTTTTTTTCAAAATTGAGATGAGAGGTCTTGAATTATCACATAGTATACCATCTTAAGCTATTTCCTTGTTGGGTAGGATATCTTATCATAATAATACTTTCAACTATGTGGGATCTCAATCTACAGAAGAGACAACAAGCTGTCATGAACTATAGGAGGATGCCTTGCGTGTTTCCTTCAATGACAATGAGATACAGGTGACTCAGATGGTCAGCCAGCCCCCACACAATCTCCTTGGAGAAACAAGGTACAGTACAGCTTTTGGCAGCCCTCAACACTCCTATCAACAGACATATATGAAGAAGGAACAGACAAGAACAACTTTTATTTCTTAAAGAAAAGAAGAAAAAGCAGAGAAGGAGAAATAAAGTAAAAACATGGATGACGTCATAATTGCATGAGTAGTAAAGGCTATGGTAAACCTTTTATAATGTTTCCTAGCAAAATAAAAACAATTATAATTGAATAAAATGTAATGGAGTTTAGATAGTCTAGATGTTATATAGTATAAAAGAAAATACACTACTTCTTTTCGGCTATAATTGTTTTTTGTTGTTGTTGTTTTGTTTTTTTGCTAGGCTTGAGGCTTGGACTCAGGGCCTGAGCACTGTCCCTGGCTTCTTTTTTATTTAAGGCTTTCACTCTGCCTCTTGAGCCACAGTGACACTTTTGGCTTTTTCCGTGTACGTGGTGCTGAGGAATCGAACTCAGGGCTTCATCCATGCACTATACTGCTGAACCATATTCCCAGCCTTATAATTGTTATTCGTATGACAGTTCCAATAAAAAACTGTAAAATAAACAAGCCACAGTATACAATTTCATGTGTTTACTGGTTAATTTTTAATGTCCTATGTATTTTATATTTATGATTATGTACAATAATAAATTCATTTTTCTTAAGACCTAAATTTTAATATAATTATCAGAAGAACTCAACATTTTGATACATTTCTAACACAACAATTATATCTATTGTTATTAGTATTATCATTTGCCAGTCCTGAGGCTTGAACACTCTGGGCCTATGTACTGTCCCTGGCTTCTTTTGTCTCAAGGCTAGCACTCTACAACTTCCAGTTTTTCTATATATGTGGTGCTGAGGAATGGAAGCCAGTGCTTCATGCATACGAGGCAAGCACTCTACCACTAAGCCACATACCCAGCCCATATATCTATTACTATTGTTAGCATGAACATTTCCCTTAGGAACAGGAAAAAAAATTCAAGAAGTTAATGTTTGTATATTCTGTTTATCTGTACTAATTTTACCATGCAAAATTACATTTTAAACATTATGTAGTATCCATAACAACATGATTTCATATTTGGGTTTCAAAGTCCAAGTTTTAGTTCTGAATAATATCCATAATGAACCAAGCTCAAACAAACTAGTTTTTCAAAGTGTTCAAGTTTTTATTTATTTATTTATTTATTTTATTTTTGCCAGTCCTGTGCCTTGAACTCAGAGCCTGAGCATTGTCTTGGCTTCTTTTTGCTCAAAGCTAGCACTTTGAGAAAGTGAAGAAGAGGAAGAAAAAAGTGGAAGAGGTGGAGGAGAAGGAGAAAAAAAAAGGAAGAAGAGACATATCATTTAAAATATCTTCCCTTGAATCTTTGATTAGAGATGATCTGGTTTCATGCTGTTTCTCCAAAAGCTGTTATGTAAAGTTGTCATGAACTCATGACCAGACACAAAGAAAGAGCAGCTGTACCCCCAGGGATGGATCAAACTAAGAAAAATAGATTAATGCTAATATTGAAAAGATTTAATATACTACTGGCTACAAAAAATGAAACTAGTTAGATTTCCGTCAAAATACAAAAATTTTTCAACTTGTTAAAAAATTCACCTTTATTTCACTAACTGATTCACTTATCAAATTTTAAGCAAATACTATCTTTCCCAGCCTACTTAAAGTACAAATAGTGACCCAGGGAAATGTGTGCACACACACAAACACACACAAGTGTGTGCATGCACACACACAAAAAAGAAGATAATCTGCTATCATAAAAGATTATGCCAGTTCATATGCAGTGTAAAGAAAATATGAGAATGACAAACTCAAAGCAACCAAATGTCCATTCTACATTTTTTCCTGGTTACACTTAAACACACACACACACACACACACACACACACACACACACACACACACACGGAAACCCTGAACTGTCATAAGACTCTCAATTCCTCTCATAGGAATGGGATAGAAAGGATAAAGAAACAATCAGGATCTCTGTACTGGAGTCCTCATATTTGTCTGGGCCAAAACATACATACAAGAGAATGCAATTCAATTTCATTTGTTTGCTGGTACGCTTTAGAATGCCATTTGAAAAGCAACATGAAGTCAGCCAGGAGTTTAAACACACTTGATCATCAGAGAGAAGCAACAAGAGAGTCATGCAGAAGTAATTATCCCAGTGGGACATGTGGTTGTCTCCCCAGCTTGTGGAACTGCCAGCTGAGAACACAGGCTGGAGAGAGTCACTGCCTGTGACTCTGGCAGCTGCAGTTTTTCCCTATTTGCATCGCTCCTACTAAACTTCTCATTTCTTTCTCAGAGCAATGTATAAATTGGTAGTTGGCAGTTTGCCTCTGCAGAGTACACCTATGATAATTTGATTATAGACTACATCAGGAAGGGATGTACTGCTAATTGCAGGCAAGTGGGAGGCATCCTGCGGAGACATCCTTAACTTAAGGGAGAAGACGCTTTTCTCTCTGAAGTTATAAATTAGTACCTTTCTGCTTCTCTAGTGTGTATCACTAGAAGACCTTTTCAAGAGCACTAATTTTAACAAGGAATCACAGAAATAAAAAGAAACATAGGCTTCTTCAAACCTACCTAATTTGCTTGCTTAAGTGTGGCTCAAAGCCAAATGAAGATAAATTTGGCAGTTTTCTCCAGCAAGTCTATTTTCTTAGGCCACTCAGAGGAAGGAAGCCCAAAGCAATCAGGAGCCAAAGGTTTGGGTAAGTTATAGTACCTCAAACTAGAGACAGGACGGCTGAGTCCTGATGGAATGGGAAGCAGATGAGCCAGGGAATGCTGTTATCAGATTCCCCAGGTGTCTGGTTCCCAAGTCATTAAGACTATAACCCCAAAAGTGACTCCTATAAAAAGCATGAAATATAAAGAGTGGCTCTGTAATAAAAGAGCCTTACTAGGTATCCCAGAAAAAGAAGGAAGCTGATTGGTGTATAGACCTCTGTGAAATTTCTAGGCAGATTACATGGTAGAATTTAGCATGAATATGAAAAAATAATATAGCTCATTCTTATTGAAGTTAATGTGTTATTTCCTTCACAGGTCTCATGAAACAAAATCCTGCTGTTTTAAAGGTAGAAACAGTCTTATGGGCAATTTTCATTCTCCACAAAACCGAATTATTTTTTTTCTTTTTATTGCCTTATCTTACCATCTGGCTATAATTCTGAATTTACATAGAGTCACTGCTAAGACAGACTGAAATAAAACTCTATGGAGGAATTATGAGTATACTACAGAAATAAAGATGACAAATGTTCATTGTCATGAAAAGCTCATATTCAGAATCTTGCCTCGTTTGAGTTACAAGTCCACCAGCTTAAAATATTTTTCCAACAGTCCAACTATTTTTCTTTTATAGGTTTTTATATTTAGTTGTTCTGTAGAGTTTTGTTTCACTGTAAGAATTTCCTTGAGTAAGATGTTTTTATCCCAAAGACTTGTATATACCTAGTTGTCCTGGAAATTTCAACTCATTTATATTCTGAAGAAGATAGAAAACCAAAACAAAATCAACTATGATTGAGTATGACGGATTGTTTTTCAAAGATTCACACAAAATTAATTTTGTGGAAATATATTTTTAATTTGCAAATAAAAATAACACTACCATTTTAATGGCAATATCTAAAAAAGCTACAGACTAAAAGTAAAATTTTATTTATATTCTGTGATAGCTTAATCCCAAAGTCCCAAATTAAAAGTAGATGAGCTTGCAAGTGGCAAGTTTAATTGATTAATCAGAAATCAGAACTCATCCCATCAGGGGCAGAGGTTCAATATCCATGCAGCTATTTGCTTCACTTTCACTTATTAATCTCAAGACTATGCTAGAATCTAGCTAGGTTATTTGGCAAATTTGTGCCTCAATTTTATAAAGCACACATGATGAGAAAACAAATAATTTACATCCTCTACCACTGCACATGTTAAATAAATAAATGGAAATGAACCTATGTATACCTTAAATGGAAGGAAGTTGATTAATTACATATATGAGGAAGAAAATATAATCCTGGGAAATAACATTTGAAGTGGGTTATAGTATTTTCTGCACATGCATCTCACAATTCCGAGAAGTATTGATTAAATAATCCAACAAATGAATGTAAATATAAAAAAAATGTCTATTTCTGTTTCTTAGTTATATGTGAGAGAAAATTCTCTAAACATTGTTCAACATTTTTTCAAATATGCTATCCAGTTCCTTTTGTCTCAGTCATAAATTGTTTAGTTCTACAGCCAAGACAAAACTCATACAGAATAGAAAACATAGTGCACATCCAAATAAAGGTTAATGTCATTAAAGTTTGCTCCTGACACACTGAAGTCTCAGTTGTATTGTTGAAATTTGGAGTTCAAAAGCGAAATTTTGTATGCTTGTTTCTGTACAAAGAAGTGGAAAAGAGCCAAAACAAATCAGGTGCAAAGGAAGATAAAGAAGAAAAACAAAATCAGTAGCAATAGTTTGATCTACTTCTTGCCTCTCTTTTGTAGAGAGTAAGGCAATAAGACTTTGCCTTAACTATTGCATTTAAAATGCAGAGCACCCACACAGAAGGCTCATTATTTGCACTCATCCTAAAACTCAGTGTGTTTAATTCTTAAGGATTTCAGTTATCTTTTTAGAAGAAGGCTTATTACTTGAGAATTCCTTCTAACATACCATTTTATACTGCAATGCATAGTACAAATTCTGATCACAATCGTAAGATAATTTATTCAAAATAATAAACACATTTAAATCCTGATGTTTCTATCAAAATTTTAATGACTTCACAATTGCAAAATGTATATCTGAGAAAACATATGTCCTCTGTATGAAATGTCTTTGATAGTTTTCTCTGCAAATATGTTAATAACACATCTGCACATGTAAGGCAAATTTAACAAGAAGTTTTGTAAGTATTGCTACTGCATTGGTTTGCCTTTATTCTTTGTCTCTCCATTTTGATGTTCTCCTTCCCTTCCCTAGTTCCAATAAACATATATACAATATCCAGGGTACCAAAATCAGTAACAGTGACCTTGGGAGGGAGTAGGGAATTGGGGAGGAGGAAAGAGGGAGAAGAAGGAGGGAGTAAGGAACAGGTTTCATATGAAACTGTAACCCCTCCGTACATCACTTTGACAATAAATAAAAAAGAAAAATACCAAGAATATTAATGAACTTAAATAACAATCTGAATGAATACTATTGTAATGAAGGAGAACTGGCTATTTCATGGCATGGTTACATGTATTCTCCTTAAATTTACAAATTCTCAGAGGGAAAAGGCACTTCATATTTTGTGGATGATACAGCTAGATCTCAGAGAACAACAGATTCTTGCTTGAAAAGATCATTAAATACCCTGAAGCACATCCTAATATCTATGCAAAATGAAAAGTTCTAGAGAGGGCTTCTTGAATGGGTAGAGAATAGGAGATTGCATTTTCCTTACTCTGCCCACCACAAAGTATAAACTGAAAATGAGTAGATACTAAGAACAAATAGCTGTTGGAACACACAGGGTATGTCCCTGTGTATCAGTTTTGAGGGCCTTTTACTCCCATCACACTCTTTATGGCAATCTGTCTCATATAGATAGACAATATAATTACTCTTAATCCATCTCATTGACATTAGAAAAAATAATGTGCTGACATTTCACACATGCATTTAGTGTTTGTAGGAGAAACAGAGTTAAGTAAACATCCCAAGTTAATGTCCATGAAGAGGAAGAGTCTCCCCTGTTCCTGTAGTAAATATGTGTTGAATATCATAGCACATATAAAATTTCCATAGCGTATTTATAAGCTTCCCTAATAAAGAGGGGATTTTCATGAGCTCTTTTATAAGCATGACAGAAGGAACACTATGGTGATATGACACATCTAAGTGAGAGAAGAAGAGCAGGCATGAGAAATAATGAATTCCTCAGTAAATTACATTTTATGCACTCAAGGAGAAATTTTTCCATTACTTTCAATCCCTATAATATACACTGTGTTCAGTTGCTGTTGAATTTTTCCCATTCATAATGATGCTCTTTAAACCTGAGCCTGTTTCTAATGTGATAGGACTTAAAGCTTGTGATCACCTAGATTTGTAAGATTTAAGAAGACAAACCCTATGCCATCTGGTAGTAATTCAGTTAATGCATACCAGATTACTCTAAAGGTATATGATTTATCATATTATCAATTTTTTTTGTTTTTCAGGAGATAAAAGCTGAAGTGGTCAGATGTTATCAATAGTTATCTGACTTAAGCAACTACTCTTTAAACAAAGAAAATTCTGAACCCACATTACACTACAGATGACCTACCTACGCATAAGAGTCTGGATTATTTATTGAAAGAGAATTTATTTTTTTTAAGTGATGTTATAGACAAGATGGAGAAATGGATAAAATTTACCTTGTCCACTTTGATACCTCATTGGAAGGAAAAAATGCCTCACCCAACCAAAGGCACTTTAAAATATACTTCCTAAAAGAATTAGAATTCATTTTTAAAAGATATGCAGACTTTATTTTTGAAGCCCTTGAATCAAAAGCAAACCAACAGGTGAAATAAAAGAGACAAAAGAAAAGATAGCCAGGTTTTATTCTTGATAATTCATTTCTATATAAACATAAAAAAATAAAATGTTATCTGGACATCATGAGCAATCACAAAGATTATGACCAATTAGAAAAGTCAATTTCTTAAAAAAAATCTACTCCTACACTGTTCCAATACTAATGAAACATTCAATTTAAAGATAAGGTTTGTAAGTCATAAAAAATGTAAGCCATGTTATAAGATAACTAGTTTGAAAGAAACATTTTATCAGCGCCTGGAAGAACAATGAAAATAAACTTATCGGAACACCATCCTGGAACCCACAAAACATTATGCCTTTAATTTGGAAAACTACTTTAACCTATAATTAAATAAAGTGCTTCCAGACAGTAGTAAAAATTCCACTAATTGGTGGCCATTTGGAAAAATTGAATGGCCTGATCAGATATATCAAAGTGATTACTTAATAGCTGAAGGAAGGCAGCTGCTTCCATAAACATATACTGGAAAAAATAAATAAATAAATAAATAAATAAATAAATAAATAAATAAAAAAAGAGGAAACAATATGAAATGTCCACTTATCAGGTGGAGATAAGCCAACAAATCCCAAATTCCCACTACAGGAATTGCTATTTGGCTATGCATCCTCAGGTTGTAGAATTTATAATACTTCTGCTTTAGTAAACAGCATTGCTGTTTACTGTTTCCAATTACGAGGTCCCAGTTTATTTGGCCATTCAGGAGACTTCATGAGACACTTTCTGCTTCTGGAGGAATCCATTCTGAGTGAAGGATTGTGGGTGCTAAACAGCTGTCTGCCTATGTATCAGGTTTGCTCTGTGATTTCTCGAGTCAGCAAATTTTCAAAGACAACAGGTTAGGCAGGGCTGTGAGGCAGTCTTCTACATTGTCTAATACAAAGTAGACTGAAATCAATATTTGAGTGGAGTAGTTTGAAAATGCATTTTTACTGGTTTTAAGGAAATCTATTTAGGAAATAAAAATGCACAGGACCTGAATCATCTCAAGAGATGTAATAGAATACTAACAGCAAGAATAGGTGAAAAAAAATCAATCTTGTAAAATAGCCAATCTAGAGGCGATTATCAGATTTTTTTCATTTGGGGGGATATTTACTTATGAAAAAAGTCTAGGATATTATTTAGAGGAAATATATCATTTCCAAAGTCATTGATGTTTATTTGTTAAATCAGAAAATGTATTTTCTGCTAATGTTTGGCTTGAGTGCTGTAAATCAAAATCTAAAGACACTCACCTCCTCTGTATTGTTCTTGACTTATTTTATATGAACTTGTAAAATGAGTTTATAGAAAGTACAACTTGGTATCTTAAAGGATCTTACCAAAATGGACAGTGTGGAAAGCACGTTGTAAAATCTACTGAATATGTATGTCACATACAGCAAGATATACATTTAATGTATACTTAAGACGGACTAAAATGGGATGGATTATGGTTTTACAAAGGACCTTTTTTGTCTACTAAGTAATCTAATTCTAAAGAGCATTTTTTTTAGCTTGAGAAGTTTAAGTATTTCTCATCTTCTACATCTTACAAGTGACTACCAGCAATTGAGAGTGAATATTTGCTTAAAATCAAGATACTGCTTTTTTATTTGTTTGTTTGTTTGTTTTTGGCCAGTCCTAGGGCTTGGACTCAGGGCCTGAGCACTGTCCCTGGCTTCTTTTTTGCTCAAGGCTAGCACTCTGCCACTTGAGCCACGGCGCCACTTCTGGCCATTTTCTGTATAAGTGGTGCTGGGGAATCGAACCCAGGGCCTCATGTAT